>NC_141687.1:1679093475-1680293475 GCF_964263255.1 Lissotriton vulgaris
GCTGACTCATTCTGTCTCCTGGAATCCCCCAGCCCTGTTATTCAAAACTCCATTTACACTATTAGCACATGCCACACACACCAGGGTTGTCCTACCTTATACTTACAATGCACCCTGCCCTTGGGCCTACCTTAGGGAGGCCCAAGGGCCAGGGGCAGGGTGCTGATATGAAGAAAAGAGTAGGTTTAGGGACTGGCAAGTGGGTGCAGTTGCCCAGTCAGCATGACAGTACCAGTCTGCACACAGGCTCTGCAATGGCAGGCCTTGGACATATTTTACAAGGCTGCTTCTGTGGGTGGCACAACCAGTGCTGCAAGGCCACCAGCAGCATTTGGATTTACAAGCCCTGGGCACACTCAGTGCACTCTACTAGGGTCTGTCAAGTAAACCAAACAAGCCAATCATGGAGTCACTAATTTGTACATCAATTTATAACAGGGAGCACTTGCACTGTGGCACTGGACAGCAGTGGCACAGTGCCCAAAGCATCTAACACCAGCAAAAACACATGAGGCAACAGCACAAATGGAAGGGAGACCCACACCAATGGTGCCAGGTCTAACACTGCCCATTTCAATCACATCAACAGACACATCCTGGGGTCGTCAACATTTGCAATAGTATAAAAAATAATGAATAAATCAATCACTGTCCTCCACGTTGAACTGAGCAAGTGTAGGGAATGACCCGGACCACCCAACCTTCTCAAGTGTGCTTTGAAATGTGTTTGCTTTGGCCAGTGGGTACCTTAGAAGTTTTGAAAGACCAGGAAGGTAATTTTTAGGACCGAGTCTGCCAAAGCATTCAGAGGCTCTGCTTCTCCATAGCCAAAAATAATGCAAATTATCGTGCACCTGATTCACAGCATTGGTATACATATTTGCCATTCCATTTCAAATTCCACATTTCCCGGTATATAAAGGTACATCTCCTGCGTCGAGCTGTCTCTAGCTCTTTTCATATTGCCACTAATCTTCCTCATATTCATGTTCCTTCTCCTCTCCCTAATGTTCCTGCACCTTGTGCCCAGAGAAACATAAAACACCAGAATGAAAAACAACACGACCCAGGAACTGAATTAACTCAGTAAAAAAAACGATGTAACAGCAGGCAATTAAGTAAACTGCATTGTAATGCCCCAAAGCAGCAGAAACACTACAATCGCGTGGCAAAACCATGCGCGGTAAATGCGTGAGATGTAATGCCTTTAACCATTTTAAAACAGTGTGATACCTGCTGCGATGTGACGGTTGGTGATGTATCATCATACATCCAAGCAATGCATTGCGAGGCGCAAGTTTTAGTAAGTTCAGCTAACTAGAATTGCTGAATGTCTCTGGTTTTGTACAAATGCCAGACTCCTCAGCTTCTGACGCCCCCACTAATATATGCTCTCAGGATATGAATATTACTCATTTTCATGGCTGTCGAGCAGCGCTTATTAACATGCGCTCCCTTCCTTGCCATAGTTTATATATTAGTGAGTTTATCATTGCTCACGATCTTGACTTCCTTTTCGCCACTGAAACCTGGGGAGACGCTGGCTCAGGACCGGACTTTTGCCAAGCAACCCCTGAGGGTTACAGTGTTGCGAGATATGACAGACACATAGGAAGAGGTGGAGGACTCGCCATTATTTATAAGAATCAGTACCGCACTACGCTTGATCCCATTCAATCCTCCAACTGTGAAGCAGCCACCTTTGCTATCAACATTAATTGCAAACAAACCCTTAAATGAATTTTGCTATATCGACCTCCTGGACCTCGAAACTCCTTTCTTGCTACTCTCTCTGAGCTAAATGACCATATTATATGCTCGACGGAATACATGATACTGGGAGATTTTAACTTCCCTTTGGAGGAACAGGGCAACCACGATACCATTCAACTCACTGCTGATATCCTAACCTTAGGACTTCAATAATTGGTAAAGGGAATTACTCATCAGGCGGGACACACATTAGATGGTTTGTTCACTAACAACCCACACATCTCTGTATTAGATATCCTGCCCCTCACGTGGACTGATCATAGGGCCATTATCTTTGGTATACATACTCGGCCTGTTAACCTTCCCCCCTCCAGGTCACCCACTAGGGTAGGAACCCGTGCCTGGAAGAATGCTGATATCCCTCAGATGGTAGACATCTTGACACTATCCTCCCCTATAAGAGGATTCAACCCTGCCCCCTTAGCCTCCGATTTCCAAGACTGGATTCGGAATGCTGCTGATCAGGTGGCCCCGGAGAAGTCTATACGACCCAACAGAATATCTCCGTCGGCGGTGTGGTACACCGAAGAGCTCAGGCTTCACCGACAATACTGTAGGAACTTAGAAAGGCGTTGGAGGAAATCCTACTGCCCCATAGCTAAGCAATCCTACAGAGATGCCCTGACAATATATAAAAAGGGTATCACTGCTCGAAAAACGACTTTTTTCTCGACCCAAATAGATAATGCCAAGAACTGTGGCAGATATTTACTCATCTTTTGCTGGGGATGTAGGGACAAGATCCAGAGTCAGCAGTAAGGAAGAACCTGTCACTGACCATGATCCCTTCTCTTCTTTTGTCCCCACCACACAAGACCAAATTAGCAGACTTGTCTCTACTATTAAGACTGGCTCTCCCTTGGACCCCTGTCCCCCCTCAGTCATGGCCAATCTAAGTGAGGTGATCTCTCGCCCACTTATGGAAATTTGTAACACCGCATTTCAAACTGGTCACTATCCTGCCCTGTGGAAGAAGGCAGTGATTAAACCTCTTTTGAAAAAACCCTCCCTGGATCCCACTGCTTTGGCCAGTTATAGACCTATTGCGTGTCTCCCCTTTCCTGCCAAAATATGCGAAGCACTGATGAATAAACAACTCTCAGAGTTCGTCGATACTCACCAACTTCTAGACGAAACGCAGTTTGGCTTCAGGAAAGGGCATGGAACCGAGACCGCTTTAATAAAGGCCTCAGATGAGATCAGAGCCAATATGGACCAGGGTGGCCGTTCTGATTCTTCTGGACCTGTCCGCAGCATTTGACACGGTCGACCACGCTATTTTGGTCGACCGTGTCACAGCTCTGGGGATAAATGGCAGGGCCAGAGATCTTATTTCATCCTTTCTGGCCGACCGTACCCAGACAGTCAAGTTGGGTAATTTCTACTCTCCCGTCTCTGCACTACCTTGTGGAGTCCCACAGGGCTCCTCGCTAAGTCCTACGCTATTTAACATCTACGTAGCGGACTTAGCAAGGGTAATAAAGGCCCATGGGGTGCGACTTACATCTTACGCAGACGACACCCAACTGGTGCTGGCGATCCACAAGGACGGCCCAGTAGTGGCAGCCAATTTCCAAAGGGCCATGCTTGCTGTCAGTACTTGGATGTTCTCCAATTGTCTGAGGCTTAACTCAGACAAAACCGAGGTCATGACCTTCGGCAGACTCTCCCCCGAATGGTCCTCCATCTGGTGGCCCAACCAGCTGGGCTCTCCACCTGTCCCAGTTGAAAAGACGAGAAACCTGGGAGTTATTTTTGACAGCAAGCTGACATTTAACCTTCACGTCAACAAGGTTGTGTCATCTGCCTTCTTTATTTTAAAGAAAATCAAGAAATTGCTGCCTTACCTCCCTATCTCACCCTAGTGTTTTCCAAAATCGACTACGGAAATGCCCTCTTTCTTAACTCTCAGAAACTCGTTCTGTCTAAGCTGCAGTCCATACAGAACGCGGCTGCTAGATTTCTCTTAGACATCCCTCGCTGCCAGCCTACTACTCCTGCCATTCATCAGCTTCATTGGCTTAGAGTAGAGGGCCGAAATAAATTCAAGGCCCTCTGCATCGCCTATAAGGCAGTGCATGGCGTCGGACCCAAGTTTCTGACTGATGCATTTCAGTTGTACACCCCTAAAAGGCAGCTGAGATCTGCCAACACCTGCCTCCTACCGGTACCTCGCACAAGAACAGCAACTTGGGGAGACAGACGTTTTCTGGTTGCTACGCCCAAGCTTTGGAACCTTCTGCCACTTACCATTAAAAATGCCCCCAATTTGATGAGCTTCCGTAGGCTCCTAAAGACATGGTTGTTCAACCAGTGAGTTTGCTGTTCGGTCCCTCTAGCCCCCACATGCGCCGAGACTCCTTCGAGTATTTGTATGCGCAATAAAAATATCATAAATAAATAAAATAAATAAATGAAATGTCAGTTTAGCTATAATGTCACTGTAACCTTTGTTTTTTTCAGTAAATATATATATACAGTCAAAATCAATTCAACATGTATTTTACATATATTATTGCTAGCTAAGTTTGCTTCAAGGCATTATTGCATTTATGCATGCAGTATTTTTTCCATGTTTACTACGCAGCAGGCACCAAGCACTTTAAAACGGGTGGCCAGCCCCCATGACTGCATCATGTGATCAAGGCTTTTGGTAGCCGAAACTCGTCATGGCAGACTGGTGTTGGGCAGAATAAACGTTTGAACACCTAAAAAACGGGTCTCGTCTCTTCCTTACTGTTTGGCTGGGCATGCTGAATTAACACGACGACCCATACCGCATATATATATATATATATATATATATATATATATATATATATATATATGTGCTGCATATATATATATATATATATATATATATATATATATATATATATATGTATATATATATATATATATATATATATATATATATATATATATATATATATATATATATATATATATATATATATATATATATATATATATATATATGCAGCACAAGGTGACCCTCCCGCGCGCTCTACTACCGGTGCTCTGCGTAGGGGCCAGATGATGACCCATAACAAAAAATTTCCACCAAGGAGGCGGCACTCCAGACTTGTATTTTCAGCTTGATTTATTCAACTTCAATGCTCGGACGCAGTAATCAATTACAAGTCAATGCAGCGCACAATGAGTTCTATGGAAAACTTATAGCATGGAAGTCAGCAGGTTTACTTTCTATGGATGAATTAACATTTTTAAAAAATGA
Organism: Lissotriton vulgaris; assembly: GCF_964263255.1. Taxonomy (NCBI): domain Eukaryota; kingdom Metazoa; phylum Chordata; class Amphibia; order Caudata; family Salamandridae; genus Lissotriton; species Lissotriton vulgaris. The sequence goes on from NC_141687.1 coordinate 1,679,098,487, forward strand.
TCACCCCAAACTTCCGGCAATTTACTTCATCCCAAAAGTTCACAAATGCATTCTAACGCCCCCTGGTAGGCCGATTATATCTGCTTGCGGTGGCATGCTAGAAAAAACATCACGTTATGTGGACTTCTTTCTACAGAACCACGTCAAAAGTCTCCCATCGTATATAAAAGATACAAGTGGCTTTTTGAGAAAAATGAGTGGAGTTGAATGGCAAGCTGATTATTTATTGATACCTCTAGAGGTTACAACACTGTACACCAGTATTAATCACTGTGATGGCATCAGGCCAGTGGAGTATTATTTGAATACAAGATCAGAGGACATGCATTTGCACAACAAAATGTTATCTACCATGATTTTAACCTGTCTTGAAAACAATTTCTTTTTATTTAACAACCAGATTTTTAACCAAGTCAGGGCAGAGGCTATGGGGGCTTGTTTTTCGCCCAGTTATGCATGCCTCCATATGCGTTACTGGGAGGATCAATTCTCAAGAAATGAATATCTGGAAGTTTTAGAAAGTCAGGTTTTATGCTGGTACAGATTTATTGATAATCGAAAAGAGGGTGTGGGTGGTGCACAGCCGGGTTAAAGACAATTGAATTCGGTTGATGTTAGAAGTTCAAAGGTTTAGGGTGCTCTCAAGGGTGGTGTTTCCATCAAAAACACGTAAGTCGATACTAGATAGGTGTGTACGCACAAAGTGCTAATACATCCCCAATTGAGGCACACCGTACATGATCATAACAATGATTCAAAAAGTTCAAAAGAGGTTGTAGTTGTTTTTCACTATTTATTTCGTTGAAAAGTTTTTCATTGATGAGGTATCATTAGGATGTTACACTCATTGAAGTTGTCATCATACATTTAAACTGCTCCAATGCATTTTGGGCGGGTGGCCCTTTATCACGGAGTGCTGAAAGGAAGACAGAAAAGAATCAGAAGTCGAGGTGGTATGATAATGCTACGAACTAAGTGCAAGGTGCACGATAAATGGAAGGTGAAATGGTGTTAGGGGAGGGGAGGTGAAAGGTGTAGGTGTACATGCGGGGTGTGCATAAGATGCAAAAAGTAAAATCGGTGAAGGGCACTAGGTATAAGGGTAACAAGAGTCATAAGTTTGGGCGTGGAACTTACTTCATATCGATGATGGTGGCAGCCGCTACCTCAACGAGTCGGGACAGACGCGTGGCGTGTGACGGTTAGTGAGGGGTGTGTGATGAAATTTTAAAGTGTGTGAGGGGTAGTAGAGGTTAACGAAGCACTAAAGTTGGAATGGTAAAGGTGGGGTCAAGGTGACGCCATATTAGAGTGGTAAAGACGGGTAATGGAGGTGGGTGTGAAAAAAGGAACTTAAAGGTAGTTGAAAAAAATACAAAGAACAATGCAGGACATATATCCAACTATGTACAATAAAGTTATAGGTAACAACTATATTCAGTGCGGTCATAAAGGCCGTGTGATTTGAGAGTTTGTAAACGGTAAGTCCATTCCAGTTCTCTTCTGAGTAAAGTTTTTCTGTTGTCAACACCTTCTTTGGGGATGATGGTTTCCAAGACGATGAATTGTAATTGTGCTATGGTGTGTCGGGCTTCAGAGAAGTGGGTTGCAATGTTGGACTTCTCCTGTTTTAAGAGAATGTTTGATTTGTGTTCATTCAAACGCGTTTTGATTTTGCGTTCAGTCTTGCCGACGTATAGCTTGCCGCATGGGCATTTTAAAGCATAGATTAGGTTAGCAGAGTCACAGGTGGCATTGACTTGAAGGTGAATCGCGTGTCCCTTCATGGGGTGTCCGATGCTGTTGCCCTTGATGATACTGTTGCAGTGGTTGCAATTAAAGCAAGGTTGGGTGCCTTTGTAAGTTTTTAGTTTAGGAGTTGGTTTGGAGAGGATTTCTTTGATGTTTTTGTTCCTGGTTTATGCAAACAATGGCGGATTTGTAAACATGTCCCTGAAATCGGGTTCCATTTGTAATATGGGCCAGTGGCGGAGAATGATTCTTTTGTAAGCCTGGCTTGCTGTTGAGTATTTAGAAACCAATACCATGCGTTGTTCGGTGTTCTTTGGTGTTCTGCTGAGGCTTTGTGCTCTCGAAATGGTAGATACACGGGTGTGAGCTTCGTTCATAACTTGTTCAGGATATCCTCTATCCAAAAATCGGTTTTGCATTTCTTTGATGCGTAGGTGGTAGGTTTGTTCATCAGACACAATGCGTTTAATGCGCAACATTTGGGAAAATGGTAAATGTTTTTTGAGGGATCCCTGGTGGAAACTGGTGTAGTGGAGGGTATTATTTCGGTCAGTTTCTTTTCTGTGGAGGTCTGTGATGAAGCCTTGTTGTGTAATGGAAATTTTGACATCCAAAAATGTTATTTCTTTCTCACTGATTTGCCAAGTTAGTTTGATGCGTTCATCCTTGGTGTTGAGTTCCAGAAGAGATTGGTTGAGACTTTCTTTGGAGTCTGTCCATATTAGAAATAGGTCGTCGATGTATCTGGCGTACATTTTTATTCTTTCATTGAAGCGGGTGTTGGCATATATGTGAGGTCTTTCGAAGTTTTCCATATAGATGTTAGCGTAGGTCGGGCAGCACAGTTTCCCATAGCCATTCCAGATAGCTGGAGGTACCATTGATTGTTTTCTTGAAAATAGCTGTGGTACAAGGTAAAACCCATGAGTTCAATCAGAAAGGTTTGCATTTGTTGGTCGATGTCACTGTTGAGTAAAGCGTGTTCAATGGCTTTAATTCCGCCCTGGTGCGGAATGGAAGTGTATAGTGAGTTGACGTCTGCTGTGCAGAGTATGACAGTTTCATTGCTTGTATATTCAACGGTAGAAAGTTTTAACAGGAAATCCGTTGTGTCTTTAATGTAGCTGGTGGTTTGTGTCACTAGTGGTTCGAGGTATTTGTCGATATATTTGCCTGTGGGTTCGTGTATCGATCCTTTAGTAGACACTATCGGTCTAAATGGTGGGTTGTTGAGATCCTTGTGAATTTTCGGACACATGTGGATGGTGGGGCTCCTTGGGTGCTGTTGCAAAAGGTAATTATTTGTGCGTTCTTCGATAACACCATTGTGGCATGCTTTGGTGACAATGTTCGACAACATTTCTTGAAATTCTCTGGTGGGATTATGATCAAGTTGCATGTAGATATTAGTATCCTGTATATGTTCATTGAGTCGTTGTATGTACAAGGTGGTGTCGAGAATTACTAGGGCCCGCCCTTGTCGGCTTTAACGCATCTGATTTCAGAATTGTTTGCCAAGGATTTAAGAGTGTTGCGATCTTTGGTAGTTAAGTTCTGGTGTTTAGTTTGTCTTTTGAAGTTGATTTTAGCCGGATCATTGCGTACAAGGTTCTCAAATGTGTCGATACTTTTGTGACTGTTAGGCGCTTGAAATGTACTCGGTGGTCTTAAACCTCTTAGTTCATCGGGTTTAGTTTGATTAGTCGGTGGAAGAATATTGTCAAAAAAATGACGTAGTCTGAGTTTTCTCGTAAGTTTGAAGGTGCTCACTTCCAGTTCAAGTAAATTGGTATGTGTTGTGGGAATAAATGAGGTACCTTTTTCAAGAAGAGTGGTTTGATGAGGTGTGATGTTGGTTTTAGAAATGTTGATAACTAGGTGTTTCTTTTTTTCGTGAGGTCTTTCTTGGCTATTGCGCTCCCTGTAGTGGGGGGACTTGTTTCCTTTTCTTTTGTTTTTGCTCCGCCGGGGTCTTCGGTTCTGTCCTGGCCTGGCTCTAAAAAAGGAACCGCAGTGGTTTGATCTTGTGCTGTAGTAGATGTGGTAGCAGAAGTTGAGGGTTGATCGGTGGTAGCTCCTCTGTTGGGTTGTCTTGGTGGGCGGTATGAGGTATCACTTTCTGAAGAGGATGTGTTGGTTTGTGCCTTTTGAGGTCTATTACGGCGACGTTGGGCATACACGTCGGCCCACGTGTATACTTCATCAAGCTTGTAAACAAGCGTGTCTCTTCGGAACTTTCTGATTTTCCGTTCATTGACCTCCTTGTGATGTTTGTCGAGAATATTTTGCACCTCGTCGAGGGATTTTGTCAGTTCTTCAGATGTTAACATGTCTTTTAATTCCTTATCAATTTCTTTCATTTCCTGTTCGAGATCTTTGAGTATACTGGAAAGTTCTTCTACTATCAGTAAAATCAAATCAAGGCTGCATTTGTTGAGAATTCCTTCCCACTTTTCCTTGAAGGTTTTGGAGTTTTTGCAGAGCGACGGTTTGCGGGCTATCCGTAAACCGCGAGGGATCCTGAGTGCGCGGTGGTATTTTAATAAGGTGCTCGCATGAAGTTTTTGATTTATATGCCGTTTGGATAAGTAGATGAATTGTCTGATGCATTGTTCCTTGTTGCGGGTAGTGGACGTGGGGCTAATGTCGCAAAATCAAAACGCGTTTGAATGAACACAAATCAAACATTCGCTTAAAACAGGAGAAGTCCAACATTGCAACCCGCTTCTCTGAAGCCCAACACACCATAGCACAATTACAATTCATCGTCTTGGAAACCATCATCCCCAAAGAAGGTGTTGACAACAGAAAAACTTTACTCAGAAGAGAACTGGAATGGACTTACCGTTTACAAACTCTCAAACCACACGGCCTTAATGACCGCACTGAATATAGTTGTTACCTGTAACTTTATTGTACATAGTTGTATATATGTCCTGCATTGTTCTTTGTATTTTTTTCAACTACCTTTAATTTCCTTTTTTCACACCCACCTCCATTACCCGTCTTTACCACTCTAATATGGCGTCACCTTGACCCCACCTTTACCATTCTAACTTTAGTCCTTCGTTAACCTCTACTACCCCTCACACACTTTAAAATTTCATCACACACCCCTCACTAACCGTCACACGCCACGCGTCTGTCCCGACTCGTTGAGGTAGCGGCTGCCACCATCATCAATATGAAGTAAGTTCCACGCCCAAACTTATGACTATTGTTACCCTCATACCTAGTGCCCTTCACCGATTTTACTTTTTGCATCTTATGCACACCCCGCATGTATACCTACACCTTTCACCTCCCCTCCCCTAACACCATTTCACCTTCCATTTATCGTGCACCTTGCACTTAGTTCGTAGCATTATCATACCACCTCGACTTCTGATTCTTTTCTGTCTTCCTTTCAGCACTCCGTGATAAAGGGCCACTCGCCCGAAATGCATTGGAGCAGTTTAAATGTATGATGACAACTTCAATGAGTGTAACATCCTAATGATACCTCATCAATGAAAAACTTTTCAACGAAATAAATAGTGAAAAACAACTACAACCTCTTTTGAACTTTTTGAATCATTGTTATGATCATGTACGGTGTACCTCACTTGGGGATGTATTAGCACTTTGTGCGTACACACCTATCTAGTATTGACTTACGTGTTTTTGACGGAAACACCACCCTTGAGAGCACCCTAAACCTTTGAACTTCTAACATCAACCGAATTCAATTGTCTTTAACCCGGTTGTGCACCACCCACACCCTCTTTTCGATTATCTAGTATTTCCGCCTAACGGGTGGGGAGCACGCATTTGAAATGCAATTTGAAGAAATCAGCAAAAGCACTGAAGCTAGAGCCCACACTCTAGCATATGATCAAGATGAATGCAAACGAATTTATTCGCTGATCGAAGAAGACATTAGCCCCACGTCCACTACCCGCAACAAGGAACAATGCATCAGACAATTCATCTACTTATCCAAACGGCATATAAATCAAAAACTTCATGCAAGCACCTTATTAAAATACCACTGCGCACTCAGGATCCCTCACGGTTTACGGATAGCCCTCAAACCGTCGCTCTGCAAAAACTCCAAAACCTTCAAGGAAAAGTGGGAAGGAATTCTCAACAAATGCAGCCTTGATTTGATTTTACTGATAGTAGAAGAACTTTCCAGTATACTCAAAGATCTCGAACAGGAAATGAAAGAAATTGATAAGGAATTAAAAGTCATGTTAACATCTGAAGAACTGACAAAATCCCTCGACGAGGTGCAAAATATTCTCGACAAACATCACAAGGAGGTCAATGAACGGAAAATCAGAAAGTTCCGAAGAGACACGCTTGATTACAAGCTTGATGAAGTATACACGTGGGCCGACGTGTATGCCCAACGTCGCCGTAATAGACCTCAAAAGGCACAAACCGACACATCCTCTTCAGAAAGTGATACCTCATACCGCCCACCAAGACAACCCAACAGAGGAGCTACCACCGATCAACCCTCAACTTCTGCTACCACATCTACTACAGCACAAGATCAAACCACTGCGGTTCCTTTTTTAGAGCCAGGCCAGGACAGAACCGAAGACCCCCGCGGAGCAAAAACAAAAGAAAAGGAAACAAGTCCCCCCACTACACGGAGCGCAGTAGCCAAGAAAGACCTCACGAAAAAAAGAAACACCTAGTTATCAACATTTCTAAAACCAACATCACACCTCATCAAACCACTCTTCTTGAAAAAGGTACCTCATTTATTCCCACGACACATACCAATTTACTTGAACTGGAAGTGAGCACCTTCAAACTTACGAGAAAACTCAGACTACATCATTTTTTTGACAATATTCTTCCACCGACTAATCAAACTAAACGCGATGAACTAAGAGGTTTAAGACCACCGAGTACATTTCAAGCGCCTAACAGTCACAAAAGTATCGACACATTTGAGAACCTTGTACGCAATGATCTGGCTAAAATCAACTTCAAAAGACAAACTAAACACCAGAACTTAACTACCAAAGATCGCGACACTCTTAAATCCTTGGCAAACAATTCTGAAATCAGATGCGTTAAAGCCGACAAGGGCGGGGCCCTAGTAATTCTCGACACCACCTTGTACATACAATGACTCAATGAACATATACAGGATAGTAATATCTACATGCAACTTGATCATAATCCCACCAGAGAATTTCAAGAAATTTTGTCGAACATTGTCACCAAAGCATGCCACAATGGTGTTATCGAAGAACACACAAAAAATTACCTTTTGCAACAACACCCAAGGAGCCCCACCATCCACATGTGTCCGAAAATTCACAAGGATCTCAACAACCCACCATTTAGACCAATCTTGTCTACTAAAGGATCGATACATGAACCCACAGGCAAATTTATCGACAAATACCTCCAACCACTAGTGACACAAACCACCAGCTACATTAAAGACACAACGGATTTCCTGTTAAAACTTTCTACCGTTGAATATACAAGCAATGAAACTGTCATACTCTGCACAGCAGACGTCAACTCACTATACACTTCCATTCCGCACCAGGGCGGAATTGAAGCCATTGAACACGCTTTACTCAACAGTGACATCGACCAACAAATGCAAACCTTTCTGATTGAACTCATGGGTTTTACCTTGTACCACAGCTATTTTCAAGAAAACAATCAATGGTACCTCCAGCTATCTGGAATGGCTATGGTAAACTGTGCTGCCCCGACCTACGCTAACATCTATATGGAAAACTTCGAAAGACTTCACATATATGCCAACACCCGCTTCAATGAAAGAATAAAAATGTACGCCAGATACATCGACGACCTATTTCTAGTATGGACAGACTCCAAAGAAAGTCTCAACCAATCTCTTCTGGAACTCAACACCAAGGATGAACGCATCAAACTAACTTGGCAAATCAGTGAGAAAGAAATAACATTTTTGGATGTCAAAATTTCCATTACACAACAAGGCTTCATCACAGACCTCCACAGAAAAGAAACTGACCGAAATAATACCCTCCACTACACCAGTTTCCACGAGGGATCCCTCAAAAAACATTTACCATTTTCCCAAATGTTGCGCATTAAACGCATCGTGTCTGATGAACAAACCTACCACCTACGCATCAAAGAAATGCAAAACCGATTTTTGGATAGAGGATATCCTGAACAAGTTATGAACGAAGCTCACACCCGTGTATCTACCATTTCGAGAGCACAAAGCCTCAGCAGAACACCAAAGAACACCGAACAACGCATGGTATTGGTTTCTAAATACTCAACAGCAAGCCAGGCTTACAAAAGAATCATTCTCCGCCACTGGCCCATATTACAAATGGAACCCGATTTCAGGGACATGTTTACAAATCCGCCATTGTTTGCATATACCAGGAACAAAAACATCAAAGAAATCCTCTCCAAACCAACTCCTAAACTAAAAACTTACAAAGGCACCCAACCTTGCTTTAATTCCAACCACTGCAACAGTATCATCAAGGGCAACAGCATCAGACACCCCATGAAGGGACACGCGATTCACCTTCAAGTCAATGCCACCTGTGACTCTGCTAACCTAATCTATGCTTTAAAATGCCCATGCGGCAAGCTATACGTCGGCAAGGCTGAACGCAAAATCAAAACGCGTTTGAATGAACACAAATCAAACATTCGCTTAAAACAGGAAAAGTCCAACATTGCAACCCACTTCTCTGAAGCCCGACACACCATAGCACAATTACAATTCATCGTCTTGGAAACCATCATCCCCAAAGAAGGTGTTGACAACAGAAAAACTTTACTCAGAAGAGAACTGGAATGGACTTACCGTTTACAAACTCTCAAACCACACGGCATTAATGACCGCACTGAATATAGTTGTTACCTGTAACTTTATTGTACATAGTTGTATATATGTCCTGCATTGTTCTTTGTATTTTTTTCAACTACTTTAAGTTCCTTTTTTCACACCCACCTCCATTACCCGTCTTTACCACTCTAATATGGCGTCACCTTGACCCCACCTTTACCATTCCAACTTTAGTGCTTCGTTAACCTCTACTACCCCTCACACACTTTAAAATTTCATCACACACCCCTCACTAACCGTCACACGCCACGTGTCTGTCCCGACTCGTTGAGGTAGCGGCTGCCACCATCATCGATATGAAGTAAGTTCCACGCCCAAACTTATGACTATTGTTACCCTCATACCTAGTGCCCTTCACCGATTTTACTTTTTGCATCTTATGCACACCCCGCATGTATACCTACACCTTTCACCTCCCCTCCCCTAACACCATTTCACCTTCCATTTATCGTGCACCTTGCACTTAGTTCGTAGCATTATCATACCACCTCGACTTCTGATTCTTTTCTGTCTTACTTTCAGCACTCCGTGATAAAGGGCCATTCGCCCGAAATGCATTGGAGCAGTTTAAATGTATGATGACAACTTCAATGAGTGTAACATCCTAATGATACCTCATCAATGAAAAACTTTTCAACGAAATAAATAGTGAAAAACAACTACAACCTCTTTTGAACTTTTTGAATCATTGTTATGATCATGTACGGTGTGCCTCACTTGGGGATGTATTAGCACTTTGTGCGTACACACCTATCTAGTACAGATTTATTGATGACATTATTTTTGATTTGGAGGGGAACTGAAGAAAGTGCTCAGAGATTTGTGGAAGGCATCTACTGTAATTCTTTTAATCTAGGTTTTACAGCACAAATGAGCAGAGAAACTATGAATTTTTTAGATGTGGAAGTGTATATTTCAGAAAACAGGGTGAAAACCAAATTACATAGAAAGGTAACCGCTGGAAACACTGTTTTACATGCTACAAGCCATCACCCTGCTCATTTTATTAACAGCATTCCCTACGTGGAGATGCTACAAATACGCAGGATATGCAGTGATCACAATGAGTGCAGGATAGCTCAGGTGAAGAGCAAGAATAGGTTCCTGGACAGGGGCTATTCAGAAAAAATACTTGATATTGCCATGAGGAAAACAGCTGTCCTTAACCAAACACAAGCACTCACAACCTTTGAAAAACCAGTGACTGAATTAGATGAGCCCTTAATTAGACTTATTTTAACATACAGTTTACAACACAAAGCTATTCGCAAAATCGTGAAAAGGAATTGGCCTTTGGTACAAAGGGACCCAGGTTTGAATAACCAATCTATCCGGTCACCAAGTATAACTTTTAGGAAGGCTCAATCAATGAACAATTCCGTTGTTAAAAGTAGGTGGCCAAAACCTTGTTAAGTCCAAAAAATGGCTTTACATGCTGTAAAACATGCAAAGCATGTAAATATGGGGTTGATAAAACAAACTATACTACACTGTTTAAGCAGAATCCGGTACCAATAAACAAGAGTCTCAACTGGAAAACTGAATACGCAGTATATGTATTGGAGTGCTCATGAAAACTGCAGTACATAGGAAGCACTAAATTGCAGGTACACAAGCGAGTGCTCCAACATCTGAGAGCAATTGTTAACAACGATGTAAGTTACCCGGTTGCACGCCACTTTAAAGAATATCATGACAGTAAGTTGGACAATTTGAAATATTTTGTCATGGATACCTTTCTGCCCAGAAACGAGGGGGGAACCGGGAGGCTTTACTGCGTAGGTTAGAGACACGATACCGTTTGGAGCTGGCAAATGAGGTGGATGTTGTTTTTTGCCAAGTATGATTTCATCATTACTTTCCGCCCAGGCAGCGAGAACAGAAAGGCTGACACTTTGTCGCGTCTAGAGGACTCTGAAACAGTGACCTCTGTCCCTGCAATGGAACCATAGTGGAACCGAACAAAGTGATATGCGTTCTAAATGCTGATACTTTCCTGAAGGAAATTAGGGATCAAAGATCCCCCAACGCATGGATCACTTGGAGCAGTAAAGAGGCCAATCGTTCCATTAAACAGGGTTTACCTTTTGTATTCAAAAGATTGTTTTTACCTTCGGTGGAAAGCCGGAAAAAGGCATTCGACTGGTGTCATTCATCTCTTGTATCTGGTCATCAAGGATAAGGGTGGGCGTAAAATCCGTTTCGCGGGCGAATTTGTGGATTTTCCGCGGTTTCGCGATCCGCGAATCTCGCGAAATCGCAGTAAAATCCGCGAATCAGCGGGGACGAATTTTCAGCCAAGCTAGGGTTACAGCAGCAGGTGCAAAAGTTGAACCTAATTTCTTTGTAACCTTTTACAAAAGGGTTACAAACCAATTAACTTCAACTTGGACACCTGCTGCTAATTGCTTCCTGGCGCCTCGTTGCCTACTTGCAACTATTCTCTGACCCTGCTCTGACCCTTGAAGCAGGGTCAGAGAATAGTTACAAGTAGGCAACGAGTCACCTGTCCAAGGAATTAAACCTCATCAGGAAGCACTTACAGATATAAAAAACAGGAAGAAGGGAGAGGATGGCAAATACACCCATTTTGAGTTGTCAGGAGGGGTTAAACTAAAAGAGACCTTTACAGCACAATTTTCATATGCATTTTGCTAAAAATAAAAAGCTGTATGTTCTGTAGGGGCAACTCAGGAATCTGGCCCTTCAGAGATCCAGCCTCTCTTTCTTTCCCTCGTTCTCTCTCTCCCTCTCTCTTTCCCTCTCTTTATCTATTTATCTATCTATCTATCTATCTATCTATCTATCTATCTATCTATCTATCTATCTATCTATCTATCTATCTATTTATCTCTCTCTCCCTCTCCCATAAACGACTGCATGGGTAACTTCGCTATGCAAGCGGCTCGCGACGATGCAAAAATCCCCGCGAACATGCAAAAAAACCCGCAAACACGCAAAAAAACAAAAATCCGTAAATTCGCACAAATTCGCGAATTTTGCGGTCCGCGAATTCGCAAATCCGCAAATTCGCGGATCGCGAATTCGCAAAATTCGCCCATGCTTAATCAAGGAGTAAAGAAGACAATACTTCTTATGCAGAGACAGTTTTGGTGGAACACGTTGGCCAATGATGTAGCCTCGTGGGTGGGAAAATTTGATGTCTGTGCTCGAGCTAAGAACCAGCAAGGTCAGAGTAAGGGAAAACTGATCCCCATGCCTACTCCCAAAAGGCCATGGCAAAGTATTAGCATGGACTTTATAACAGGATTGCCTGCTGATCATGGGCATACGGCAGTGTTGGTGGTGGTTGATAGTCTTACAAAGATGGGACATTTTATACCTTGTCGAAACCTGCCCACTGCTGGCCAGACAGCCCAACTACTCTTAACCAATGTTTTCCGCTATCATGGGATTCCTGAGGTTATTATTTCGGACAGGGGTCCGCAGTTCATTGGTAGCTTTTGGAATTCCTGGTGTATGGCGCTGCACATCAAATCTACCTTGTCAACTAGTTTCCATCCTCAAACAGATGGTCAAACAGAACGTTTGAATCAAACTTTGAAAAAGTGTCTAAGGTGTTATGCTGGAGAGGCACAGGAAAATTGGGTGTCGCTTCTTTGGCTTGCTGATTTGGCGTATAATAATGCATGGCATAGCTGATTGGGTGTTTCCCCATTTTATGCCAACTATGGATTTGATGCTCGAGTCTTGCCCATCACCATTCCTGGGGAGGTGGGTAACCAGCCTTCGGTGATGAGTCAGATCCGTCATTTGCATTCTGTTCAAAGGAAGGTTTCCAAACATCTGAATCAAGCCAAAGAGGTCTACAAGAGGTGGGCTGACACGCACCGAGGGGATTGTCCAGTGTACCGTGTAGGGGACAAGGTGTGGTTGTCCACCAAGAACATTTGATTTAAATTGCGGTTGGTGTTTCATCCCAGGTACATTGGTCCATATGTTATACTGAAGCAAATCAACCCTGTAGCCTATAAACTAAAGCTGCCTGCTTCTCTTCATATTCATCCTGTTTTTCATTGCAGCTTGTTGAAGCCTGCTTTGTCTGCTAAACGCAGGGCTCCACCGCCTGTGCTATGTGACGGTGGGCTGGAGTATGTGGTTCGCTGCATCAAAGACTCTAAGCGATTCAGAGGTGCTTTGTGGTATTTGGTGGCCTGGAAAGGGTACACAGCGGAGGATGACTCGTGGGAACCATCCTTGAATGCGCATGCCCCGGCTGCGGTTAGAGCATTCCATAGGAGATTCCCTGCTAAGCCGGGGCCTAGGAGGCGCTAGGGGGGAGGGCATAATGTGACGTTTTCGTCACCGCGCCTGCCTAGACTACAACTTCCATGAGCCTTTGCTGTAGGAAGTATTTGATGGGAAGCGCCCGGACGATGGTGCGCGTAATTCTGAGTCCGTTTTTTTTTTTTGCGGATAGTTCCAGCCGTCGTCGTTGCAGGAGCGGCTGCTTCTGTCACGGAGCAAAGCGGTTGCGGAGCCAAGGGATCAGAGAGGTACTGATTGGGGTTATATCGCTGGGAGCCGTAGCAAAGAAAGCGGAATCATTGCCAACAAAATGAAAAAATATTGGCATCTCATATCTGGAGACCCGGATATAGGAGAACTAGTGGGCAAACAACCAGCAATAACCTACAAAAAGAACATTTCTCTTCAAGATCTCCTAGTGAAAAGTCACTTTTAAAAAAAAACACAGACAAACTGGCTAAAAGAACAACGCAAAGGATTCCAACCGTGCTCTACGTGTAAAGCATGCAAAATTGGAACCAGTAAGAAAAGCATTGAGGAACCAAATGGCAATACCATGTACATTGACCAACAGATTACGTGCACATCCAAGAACGTAGTATACGTCATTGAATGCAGATGTGGGATCAAGTACGTAGGCAGTACAACCTGCATGCTAAAAAAGAGGATCCTAGAACACATCAGGGCGGTAAAGAACAAAAACATGCTTTACGCTACAGCAAAACACATAAATGCTTGCCAGGAAGGAGATTGGAGAACAATGAGGTTCTATGGTCTAAGAATGCTAAGCAAAATGGAAAGAGGAGGCGACACAGTTTGTAAACTGCGACAAATTGAATCTCGCTTAATCATTCGATTACGAACAAAAATACCAAGAGGCATGAACTTTGGGAAGGACCTCCATATACATTTAGAGTGAACTTGATAGTACCAGCTGAAATAATTCTAATTTAGTAGGGTACTATACCCGACAACTAAAACTAAAACCAACATGAACTGGGAACTATTCCAATTATGAACTATAATGAACTACTCTGCCCATGTGAATTAACATGTATTGAAATGCACTAATGTTAGTAGGAACATAATGACACACCAGTCTTTCTTTTATTGCTTGATTTTGTGTAAAAATTGTTTCCAAAGTACATATCCCATAATGCCACCTAAGGCTAATATGGGCTAGTATAAAAAGGGAAATGGTAGAAGGACTAACTGACCGTGAACAAAGCCTTGTGTGTCTGAAACGCGTTGGTGGGGCGAAGCTCTGATTAAAAGGCTTCAATAAGGAATTGGTTGTGCCGCTCCTTTTGTGACAAAAACAATATATATATATATATATATATATATGTTTTGCGGTCAAAAGCATGGCGTTTTCAATGTGTTGGTAACATTGAAAAAGGCACTTTTGCCAAAACGCGTCTGTTGTTTGTGTGGTCACCGTGAGCTAAATTAAGAAAGTTTAAGTCACCCCGGGACTGCGGTATTTCTCTTTGTGAGGAATTGGAGCTTTAATATTGTAAGCGGAGCCTACAACCGCTACACCTGCACCTGCCTTTGAGTGCCTTCTGTTCTCTTTGTTGTGGGAATTATAGCCGGCTTACTTGGAGGGCACCACCGCATCTGCAAATTCAGCCACCGGAATCCATACGACGAGCTGTCGAGCTGCCGATAGTGAGAAAAGCAGGAGGAACCGAGTGGGGCTGCTTGACGATGCGCACGGAGGTTTCGACTACACAGCTATTGGTGAGTGCTGTCTGTCTGGTGGCGTTTGGGTTCAACATATGTGAACATTAGAAAATAGCGACAAGGCTGTGGGAGAGTCAACGCAATAAAAAGCTCAAGCGCAACAAATCCAATGATGACCATTTAACAGGGCAAACCAGCATAACAATCATGGCACAAGCCATGTTTTGCGAGCAAGAACGTCGGGAGGTAGCCAAAGGCATGTTTAAAGGTCAAAGTGCTGGACTCACCCCCACTGGTATGAGCAGCCAAAGTCAACTAAAAAACCGAACAAATGAAATCATGTCCAAACTAGAGCGTCTCTATGAGCGAGAAACTCGAAAATGGTGGGAGGCAACAAGTTTGCAAAGTTATATTGATGAACATGGTGTTCCGAGAGGACTGCAGGTTTATACTGTGCCCTCTTATGAAAATCCTGACCCACAACTATTGACTGACTGGGCAGAACACACAGCTCTGTATTGCCATGGAACATTACAAATACTGGTCAAATATGCCTGGAGTGACCGGGACAAGGCGTTGCAAGAAATCAAGGATCTGTAAGGTGAAATGGCGAAGGAGGTCACTGACACTAAACAATTGGAAGATCTGATGGGCCTAATGAAAGAGCGACTATTAAAGTATCAGAACAAAATAAAACTGCGCAAACAAGAAAAGTTCTCTCGTGATGAGAAAGATTACTCACAGGGAAGGGTATTGAACTTCGCCCACAAGTTTGATGGTCCACAAAAAGAACTCAGCCAACGATCCAAACAGGTCATACAGAGAGTGGAAACATCGGAATCGGAGACAACCGAAAATGAGTCGAGCGATGAGCTACCGAGGTACATCAGTCGGAAGGAGAACCGCCTCAGCCCCTGCTCCTTTTCATGACGAATTCAAAATCATTCGCCAGTCATGGCTACGGGGAGGAAAAAACAAACCCCTGGAAGGAGACGCAGGAAAACCCGTAGAGGTGGTGCCAACAGGAAGAGAACGGGGTAAAACCACAGGTTGGGTGAATCGGAAAAGGAATGTGCACAGGCAATAGAGACATCTACATTAACAGTAGTCAACCTGACAAAAAGAATCCTTACAGATGTGGAAAGGAAGGTACTCACTCTGGGACTTACATTTTGCCCGAGTTATCAGCTGGAGTACACACAGACCCGCATTGATTTATTTTTTTTCTTGCGAAAATTAAAACTCCACAAATATTTTAAGATGAGATCTAATCTGAAGGAAAACAGGGTAACAACGAGGAGGTTGACTGCTACAGACGCCCTTAGTGGAAGTGACTTGCAAACAATCGAACTTTTTGAGGATCTACGATCGGGAACTGAAAATAACACGCAAGAACCCTATTGCAACATGACAGAAAGAGCAGTTCAAGTGGGCATTGAACAAAATCGAGAGGAGAGCCCATTTAAACCAAAATCAATCAATCAATCAATCAGAGTACCTGTAAAGCATGCTACTTACCCGTGAGGGTCTCAAGGCGCTGAGGGGAGGGTGGTGCCGCTACTGCTCGAAGAGCCAGGTCTTGAGGAGTCTTCTGAAGGCGAGTAGGTCTTGGATCTGCCATAGGTGGGTAGGGAGAGTGTTCCAGGTCTTGGCGGCGAGGTAGGAGAAGGATCTGCCGCCGGAGGTAGTTCGTTGGATCCGGGGGACAGCGGCGAGGGCGAGGCTGGCGGAGCGGAGCTGACGGATGGGGGTGTAGAAGCCGAGTCTGCTGTTCAGGTAGGCTGGTCCGGCGTTGTGAAGTGCTTTGTGTGTGTGGGTGAGGAGCTTGAAGGTGATCCTCTTGTCGACGGGGAGCCAGTGTAGGTCTCTCAAGTGGGGGGTGATGTGGCTGCGGCGGGGGACATTGACGATCAGTTGGGCGGAGGCGTTTTGGATGCGTTGTAGTCGTTGTAGGTGTTTGGCTGGGATTCCTGTGTAGAGTGGGTTTCTGTAGTCCAGTCTGCTGCTGACGAGGGCCTGTGTCGGTCGGGATCCACTTGTAGATCCTGCGGAGCATGCGGAGGGTGTTGTAGCAGGAGGAGGAGACGACATTGACCTGCTTAGACATGGAGAGGGAAGAGTTGAAGTTGAATCCTAGGTTGCGTGCATGGTCGGTGGGTGTCGGTGCTGTTCCCGGTGTGGTCGGCCACCAGGAGTTGTCTCAGGCTGAGGGGGTGGGTCCTCCATCTTGTCTGAGTTAAGATTCAGACGGCTGCTCCTCATCCAGTCGGCGTGGAGGTTTGTTTTGGCGGTCTGTGGGTCCTTGGTGAGGGAGAGGATGAGCTGGGTGTCGTCTGCGTAGGAGCTGATGTTGAGGTCATGATGGCGGGCCACTTGTGCGAGGGGTGCCATGTAGACGTTAAACAGCATGAGGCTGAGGGATGAGCCCTGGGGGATGCCACGATTGATGTCGGTGGCTTCGGATCGGAAGGGTGGGAGGCGGACGCTCTGGGTTCTGCCGGAGAGGAAGGACGTGGTCCAGTCCAGGGCCTTCTCTTGGATTCCGGCTTCTTGGAGTGCGATGGCAGATCGTGTCGAAGGCAGCTGACAGGTCCTGGAGCATGAGGGCTGATGTTTCGCCGTTGTCTAGTTGGCGCCTGATGTCGTCTGTGGCGGCGATGAGGGCTGTCTCGGCCTTTGGTTTCATCTGAAGCCCGACTGGGACGAGTCCAAGATGTTGTTGTCTTCGAGGTGGCGGGCCAATTGCCTGTTGATGATTTTCTCGATGACCTTCACCGGGAACGGGAGCAGGGAGATGGGCCCGAAGTTCTTGAGGTCCCTGGGGTCCGCCTTGGGCTTCTTGAGGAGGGGTTGATTTTGGCGTGCTTCCAGCTTTCCGGGTATGTTGCTGTTTCGAAGGAGATGTTGATGACCTTCCGTAGTTGGGGTGCATTGGCTGTGTCTGCTTTGTTGAATACGTGGTGTGGGCACGGGTCTGATAGAGATCCTGAGTGGATGGAGTTCCTGACCTTGCGTGTCTCGTCGTCGTTGACGTTGGACCAGGAGGTCAGGCGGTTGTCGCTGGTGGTGTTCTCAGGGGAGGTGGAGTCTGGCGTAGTCGGGGCGGTCGTGGTGTTGAAGCTGTCGTGGATGTCAGCGATCTTGCGGTGGAAGAAGGTGGCCAGTGAGTTGCACAGTTCTTGTGAGGGCGGGATGTCGTTGGCATTGGCGCTGGAGAGTTCTTTTACGATGCGGAAGAGCTCTTTGCTGTTGTGTGCATTGTTATCAAGGTGGTCTTTGAAGGAGGATCTCTTGGCTGATCTGATGAGGAGGTGATGTCTGCGGGTGGCGTCCTTGTGGGCTGCATGGTTGTCCGGGATGCGTTCGTGGAGCCATTTCTTCTCCAGTTTCCAGCATGCGCGTTTGGAGGTCTGGAGCTCGTCGGTGAACCAGGTGTGTCTCTTGCTGGCATGGCTGTTTTAGGGTTTCTTGAGAGGGGCGAGGGTGTTGGCGCAGTCGTCGATCCACTGTCTGAGGATCCACTGTCTGAGGTTGCAGGCATTTTTTCTAATGATGCCAGACTTAGGACTGACACCCCTATTCCCCTCTCTTGGTCCGACCATCTGGCAGTTCCCTTTTTTCTTAAAGCTAACTCCAACCCAGGCAATAAACCAAAGACTGATGTTTGGTCCACCAGAAGGAACTATAAAACTATAAATGATAATACTCTCGCACCTTTTATGAACAATCTTAGGTGTCCTTCTCTGGAGGACCCAAATAGGGCTGCCTCTGATCTTTCTAATGCCCTAACTATTGCTATGGACTCCCTTGCCCCGGCCAAAAAACATTACTCAGCCCGAAAGAGCCCCTCTCAACCTTGGTTTTCTGACCGCTTAAAAACCATGCGTCAGAAATGCCGGCAACAAGAGAGGTCCTGGATTGCTCATCCTGATCTACAGGGGAAAGCCCTGCATAAATCCCTTCTTAGAGATTATAAGAAAGCGATAATGGAAGAAAAAAGGCACTATTTTACTAACCTGACTACATCCCTAAAATCCCCTAGAGACCTTTTTAATATTATCGACTCTCTCTCTGCACCCAAACCGGCTGACCCTACCATCGAAACTCAGGAACTCTGTAACAGCTTAGCGAGTTCTTTCCACGATAAGATTGCGGATATCTATAGTGTGCTCGAAATTAGAAACCAAGAGCTTAATGCTAAGGCACCAGAATCCTCCCTCTCTATTCCTAATATAAACGAAAAGACTGATGTTTTGCTGAAACCTTCACTTACATGTTTTCCCTCTTTATCTATAGAAGATCTCAATCTTCTACTTGATACCACAAAGTCCTGCTCGCCTCTTGACCCCTGCCCGCTAAAAGTTTTAAAAACTTGCAGAGGGTCGGTGCTTCCCCCGCTACTGGAAGTTATGAATTTGGCGATCCAAGAGGGTATCTTTCCCTCTTCCTGGAAAACCGCTATTGTTAGGCCTCTGCTTAAAAAACCCTCCTTAGACCCAGGGATCTTGAAGAATTACCGCCCTATTTCCTTACTCCCGGCCCCAGCCAAGATTCTGGAATCTCACATAAATCAACATCTGTCCACTTATATTGAAAATTCCAACATGCTTGATAGCTCCCAGCACGGTTTTCGATCAGTTCACAGCACTGAGTCTGCCCTCACTGTTGTGACAAACAAAATTCGATCTGAGGTTGACAAGGGACATCCTTCGCTGCTTGTGTTGTTAGATCTCACAGCGGCTTTTGACACCCTGTCCCCGTCAATACTTATCTCCAGGCTCAAGGATATCAGACTAGGAGGCTCTGCCCTCAGCTTGCTCTCCTCCTTTCTCCATCACAGGGAGCAGAGAGTAAAAATGGGTAACTTTCTCTCCGATCCCCAAAAGGTGCAATATGGGGTTCCCCAGGGCTCTTCATTGAGCCCTCTACTGTTTAACATCTATGTTACCCCACTTGCACAGGTGGTAAGATCCTTTGGCCTGGACGTGCTGTCATACGCTGATGACACACAGATCTTGGTATCCATCACCCAGCCAGTCTGTGAGATCGCCTCCAAGTTTAGAGCTTGTATGGAGGCAGTCTCCAATTGGATGACAGGTAATTTCTTAAAATTGAACGGTGAAAAAACCGAAGTTATGGTCTTCGGAGGGAGCCAAGATCTCTGGTCAAAGGACTGGTGGCCTCCATCCCTGGGAGATTGCCCGACTCACACCCCTATTGCTAAGAACCTTGGAGTACAAATTGATCCCGCCCTTTCCTTCGACCCCCAGGTAAATAGGACAGTGTCTACTTGCTGTGGCACCATCAGAATCTTAAAGAAAATTGTCCCTTACCTGTCCTTGGCAGCCCGGAAACAAGCAACAGCTGGCCTAGTACTATCGAGGCTAGATTATTGTAATGCCCTTTATAGTGGCATCAATAAAGGCTCTATCCATCGCCTCCAAATGGTGCAAAATGCTGCAGCCAGATTGGTTCTAAGCCTCCCTAGGAGGACATCTGCAACAATGGCCAGAAGGGACCTTCACTGGCTTCCGATTCCATCTAGGATCTCTTTCAAAATTCTCTGTCTGGCCCATGGTGCTATCCATGGCTCAGGATCTGAAAGCATTAGATCTCTTCTGTGTGCCTACACCCCTACTAGAACGCTCCGTTCATCTTCAAAGAATAGGCTGGTAGTCCCTAGGTTTGCTAAGGTTAGATGGGGAGGTAGAGCCTTTTCCACCTTGGCTCCCAAACTGTGGAACTCCCTTCCCCTTGAGCTCACCAGTCAATCCTCCTTGACAATTTTCAAAAAACTTCTCAAAACCTGGCTTTTCTCTCAAGCATATTAGATTCTTGCTCTCCCAAATGGCCTTTGGTCTTCCTATCTGGAGTTTGGACTTTCTATGTCTGTTCGTATTGCGCCTTGATGCCCCTTGGGGCTAAGTTTTGCGCAGTATAAAAACGCCATTCATTCATTCATTCAGGCTGTGGCGCCTGGGTTGGTGGGGTCAGTGGGTGGGTTCTGGGTGAGGGTGGTGATCAGCTGGTCTTCGGTGACTTTGCTCCAGCAGGGGTGAGGCAGTTGTTGGGTGCGATGGCGGGTGGTTGGTTTCTTGAAGGTGAAATGGATGCAGCGGTGGTCGGTCTAGTGGAGTTCGGTGGTGTGGTCGAAGGCGACGTGTGTGCTTGTGGAGAAGATGGGGTCCAGCGTGTGGCCGGCGGCGTTGGTGGGTGCGGTGACGAGTTGTCTGAGGCCGAGGTTGGCGAGGTTGTCGATCAGCCTGGCAGAGTTGGCGTCATCGTTGTTCTCGAGGTGGAAGTTCAGGTCCCCGAGGAGGATGTAATCCGTGTAGGTGAGTGCGTGGGGGCTGGCGAGATCGGCGATGGAGTCGCTGAACTGAGCCCAGGGTCCGGGGGTCTGTAGACGAGTGTTCCTCTGAGGGTGGTGTTGGGGTCGGTGTGGATCCGGAAGTGCAGGTGTTCGGCGGTGTTGAGGGTGTCGTCAGCGTGGGTGGCGACCTTGACAGTGGACTTATGAACGATGGCTATTCCTCCTCCGATTCCATTGGGGCGATCCCTGTGGGTGATCTTGTAGCCATCCGGGATGGCTATGGCGATGTTGGGTCCCGAGGAGTCGTTCCATCAGGTCTCGGTTAGGAAGGCCATGTCTGGGGCGGAGGTGTCGAGCAGATCCCAGAGCTCAATGGCGTGTTTGCTTGCGGAGCGGGTGTTGAGAAATATGCAGCGGAGGTGGTTGGGTCCAGTCCTTGGAGGTTTGGTGGCTCAGTCGTAGGTGAGGCTGCAGGTGCGGCAGGAGAAGGGTCCGTGGGTCCGTTTCGGGGTGGCCTGGAAGCAGGTGTGGTTTCTGCCGGCGTTGAGTGGTAGCGGAGTCTGGTGTTGTGGCGTTCATGGGGTCCAGGGGTTCCGGCGCTGGGCGTGGTCCAGGCGCGGACGGGCTCGGTGCGCCAGCGGCGCACAAGCTGCGCGTGTCCGCTGCGCGACCACGCAGAGTCCGGCATATATGGTGAGGTGGGAGGGAGGAGCAGCTGGGAGACGGGAGCAGCGAGTGGGCAGGGGGACGGGGAAAGAGAGGGACAGAAATCAGAATCGGGCGCAAAGAGGGAGAAAACAGTGGCACAGAGGGCAAAACGGGGCACAACAGAGGGGAAAAACGAGTGGCACAGAAGCAAAAACGAGGCACAGAGAGGGGAAAAATGAGTGGCACAGAGAGCAAAAACGGAGCACAAATGAGGGGGAAGACAGTGGCACAGAGGGCAAAACGGGGCACAACAGATGGGAAAAAACGAGTGGCACAGAAGCAAAAACGGGGAAAACAGAGGGGGGAAAAACAGTGGCACAGAGGGCAAAACTGGGCACAACAGAGGGGAAAAACGAGTGGCACAGAAGCAAAAACGGTTCACAGAGAGGGGAAAAATGAGTGGCACAGAGAGCAAAAACGGAGCACAAATGAGGGGGAAGACAGTGGCACAGAGGGCAAAACGGGGCACAACAGATGGGAAAAAACGAGTGGCACAGAAGCAAAAACGGGGAAAACAGAGGGGGGAAAAACAGTGGCACAGAGGGCAAAATGGGGCACAACAGAGGGGAAAAAAACGAGTGGCACAGAGAGCAAAAACGGGACACACAGAGGGGAAAAAACAGTGTCACAGAGGGCAAAACGGGGCACAACAGAGGGGAAAAACGAGTGGCACAGAAGCAAAAACGGGGCACAGAGAGGGGGGAAAAACTGGCACAGAGGGCAGAAGCAGGGCACAGTAATGGGGGTAGAGCACACTTACCAGCAGGAATGCAGCAGCAGGAGCACACAGGCGGAGCTGCGTGGAGGGGGAGCGACCTACCAGGAGGGTTAGAGGTCGCCAGAGATGCGATGCTGCAGGGCAGCTCAACTGTGCATACTCACCAAAAGACGACAGACTGCAGCACAACTGCCGATAGACAACACAGTGTACCCCTGCTCACAACAGACTGCACGCAGCACCTCAAGGGCTCTAAACCTACACGCTGCCCCGGATTGTGGAATCTCTGTTCAATCCTCCTATGTCATGGGATGCCATCGATATATTCTCAGAAGCCATGACTAATGATCTCCTCAAATTTCGTGTGAAAATGAAGCAGAAGATCTGTCCACATAATTTGAAAAAATGAGGAAAAGCGTGCAGTGCAAGAATTTATGCAGGATCAAAAGATCATCATAAAACCCTCGGACAAGGGGGGAATGTGGTTTTACAAACTAGGGTGGCTTATTGTATGGAGGCAGAAAAACAACTCAATACGGACTGCTATCAAAAGGTCACATGTAAAACATATGAGAACAGTATGAAGGCATATGATGATTTGATTGCCAAATGGTACAACAGACATATGCTGGGATCGGATGAGCATTTGTTTTTATCCAATTCAAGCCCTTTTATCCCTACGTTCTACCACATCCCCAAGCTGCATAAGGACAATATAAATCCTCCGGGCAGACCAATTGTTTCTTCTTTAAATGGACTGACTGAACATTTATCTATGTTTGTAGATTACTTTTTGTTTACTTGGGTGGTGCAATTGGGTTCCTATATCAGGGACACAAAAGATTTTTTAAACAAAATCATAAGTGTAGAATGGGATTCCAGCTATGTACTCATCGTCCTTGACATCATTAGCCTCTATAACCTGCATTGCACAGGATGGAGTAAAAGCAGTGAATTTTTATCTGGGGAAACGCCAATTGCAGTACTCACAACATAATGCCATGCTTGTTGAATTTATTGAATTTTAGCTGACACATATCATATTTTTATTTGAGGTACAACACTACCGACAGCTCACGGGTATGGCAATCGGCACCTGCTTTGCCCCCAGCTATGCAAACTTGTTCGTTGGTTGGTGGGAGGAGCGGGTGCCCAGAACCTACCATAGTGACACTGCCACAGGTCGGGTGATTAGGTGGTATCAATACATTGATGACCTGTTTATCATCTGGCAGGGAACTGTAGACTCCGCTCATCAATATATCGATCTCCTCAACAGAAATGAATTAAATCTTAGATTCTCGGGCACAGTGAGTCCAGTGGCAGTGGACTACCTGGACCTGAGGGTCTATGTTGCGGAAGGAATCTTGCAGACCACCTTGTACTGCAAACCTACTGCTGGCAACTGTTTATTGTTTGCCAGCAGTAGCCATCCACACAAACTCATCCAAAGTATCCCCTACGGGGAACTATTGAGGCTAAAAAGGAATTGCTCAAAAGAGGGTGAGTTTGAGAAGGCAGCAGCAGCCAGCATGGCCAGGTTCAAAGGTAGGGGCTATGATCACACGGTCCAACTGGACGCACTACAAAAAGTAAGAAACATTCCAAAGACTCAATTGCTGATGGATAAGGACAAGGCTACAGATTGTAAAGGGAAGTTCCGGATGGTAACTCCCTATTCGGCAGAGGCCAATCACCTAAAAAGAACGCTTAAAAAGCGTTGGCCTATTCATTTAACTGACAGCATCATTGGCGAGGACATTCCACCACACCCTCTGGTGACCTTTAAAAAAGCTAGGTGTCTCAGGGATGTCTTAGTGTGGAGTCACTTGGACAAACAACCGGAAAGATTAACTACTCTTAAACAAATGATGGGTTTCTACCCTTGCAGCAAATGCAAGGTCTGCGCAAACAGCAGGAGGACATTGACATATACGATTCTAGAGATTGAGATTAACAAAAAGATCAAAAGGTTCATCACATGTAGCACTCCATACGTGGTATACTGCCTGGTATGCCCATGCAGACTCCGCTATATAGGGAGCACGGTTCACTCAGTTAGAACACATGCGGGCAATTGATAAGATCGACCAGGCATACCCAGTTGCGCGTCACTTTGCCAATATACATTGCAGTGACCGCAATTTTAAGGTCTGGACCATGTTCCTCTAACTGTACACGGGGGAGACAGACTGAAGCAGTAACGGAGATTAGAGTCCCGGTACATTATTGACCTCCTCACGAAACATCTGCGAGGTCTTAACTGCGGAGAAGAACTGTCTGTCCATATAGGCCAATAATATTACAGTTAGACATCTGATATTGAACACAATAATTTTAACCAAAAGAAAATAAGCATTACGAACTACCATCAAGTTGATCACTAGGTTAACACCTTAAATTTTAATTTAGGATTTTGTAGCACTCTGCACTCTGTAGAATTTGTACTTTATTGCCCTGTAGTTTAGTTACAATCATTTATTCATTTGTTGGGTTTTGTACTCTTTGCTGAATCATTACATTATTTATTGGATACAGTATAATCTGTAATTTTAGGGTGTTGGGGTGAGCAATAATGGAAATTTTAGCTGTCACAAGTTAATCACAAACTAATTTGGATTGCATGACAATCTATGAATTTATGACGTGCTCCAAAGAGAGGATCAACGTGCAACAAGGGTGAAAACATTAGGTGGTTTTGACATGTAAATTTAGAATTTCTGATGAAATGTCGCCATAGAAGGATAATAGCCGATCCATGGCTTTATGAAAGTGTCTTTTCAGGCCTAAAAACATATTAAGTGCACAAATTTGATTTGTTGATAATTTAGGTACAATTATTTTGTTTGGGTTAATTCAAATCATGCATTTATTAAACTTTAGTAAGTTTTGATACATGAACTGCTTTTTGTACTATGTTGTAGACCTGGTTTGGTTAAATATTTATCCATTACAAAATGGCTGCCGCATTTGCAATGGTATGCCTGTCCTTCTTCAATGTTTATCACCCTGTTTTGCGGTCAAAAGCATGGCGTTTTCAATGTGCCAGTAACATTGACAAAGGCACTTTTGCCGAAACACGTCTGTTGTTTGTGTGGTCACTGTGAGCTAAATAAAGAAAGTTGAAGTCACCCCAAGAGTGCGGTATTTCTCTTTGTGAGGAATTGGAGCTTTAATATATATATATATATATATATATGTATATATATATATATATATATTACCTACTGGCAGTCGCCAGTAGGTAGTTATAGTTAGGATCTACTTTCCGTAGGAAATCCGCAACATTCTATTGGGAATAACTTTGGCGCCGGTGGACGAATCTTCACAAATTTCTCCAAGAAAATGGCCCGCTCCGCTCCGCTCCTTCCTTGAAAGTTTGGGGGGATTCGTCAAGCGGGGGCCGAGATAAAAGGGGGGTCCCAAAACGTGTTTTCCCCATGTCAATTTCCATAGGGCGGTCGAACTCACTTTTAGCCCGAACGGCTGAATGGATTTCCACCAAACTTGGCAAAATTGTAGGGACTGGTAGCCCGATGTGCCTTTGCTATGTCTCAAGATATGTGCTCCAGTGGATTTTGAGTAATTTAGGTTAAAAAAATATATATATCTATGGCAGCGCCCCGGTACGCGCACCGGGACGCGTACCGGGCGCGCTACGCGACTTGCGTGTGGAAATCTGATTGGTTCTCAGACACAAGAGGTGGCTAAAACAAAGGGGGAAATGACCATAAGGGGGCAGGGTTGACCCCCCTGACCCCCTAGGTTTGATGTAGGGGCTATAAAAGGGCCCCGCTGGGCAAAAAAAAATATTTTTTTTTTGATTTTCGCGGGGGGAGCGCCCGGTACGCGCACCAGGGAGCGTACCGGGGAGCGTACCAAAAAGCATACTATGGGAAAAAAAGAATGACAGTTTAAAAAAATGTAGCTGTTTTTTTTTTAAAAATTCATTTTGTTGTTTTTTTTTATTAATTTAAGTACCTACATGTAGGTAGCAATGTAGAGAGTTAGGGGCAGATTTACAAGCTCCTTGCGCCACTTTTGCGTCACTTTTCCCATCTTAAACATGAGGCAAAGGTGGCGCAAGGGGCTTGTAAATTTGTCCCTTAAATTTAATGTACACCTTCTCCTCAGTAGATATCTTGCATGTTGTTACAGAAGTTATTGTGGTATATGGAATCCATACCATAGTCTGTCAAGAAAACAGAAACAGATACTTTAAGCACTTCCTGAGAAGGCCTAGTGGATGATGGGTAGTGTATCCTGCTGCCTTATGATGAAAAAGAGATGTATATTACACATTGTAGATAATATAGTGGGAGAAAGGAAGTAACTATGAGCAAACTTACTATGTAACACAAAAAAGTTGCACAGTATACTATAAGTCTCACTTTATATTATAATTATTTTGGTAGTACTTAATGAATTACATATAAAAATGAATAATGTGTCAAACAATTTTTAATTATTAAAAATAAATTTATTGTTCTGATTTTTCAAAATTTAAAAGAACTTCTAACATTAGATCATCTGGAATGTCCTCATTTTGAATGATTGATTCTATTTTTTCCACACTGTCAAGAAATTGTTGGTCCAGAGTCTGATCCATAAAATTCAAGTCATCCATATCTTCCTCATGATTGGTTTCTTCAACAACTTCGAAAGAAATATTAATGTTGTCTTGTTTTCCTTCCATTTTGTTGCTGTAAATTGCATAAAAATTAACTATATCAATAGAGTTAGGGTACTTTGGGGGTTAAGTTCAGACAGGTACTTCTGAGTTTTTTACAGTGAAGTAATTTTTGGGTAGTGTATGGTTTCAGGCAGGAAGTAGAACTATTAAAAAGTGCATGTGGTGAAGCATAAGTAAATTCATAATTATACCAGAGAAGCCTAACTCAATTCATAAGTATAACAGAGAAGCCTATCTCAATCTATAACTATTACAGAGGAACTGTATATAACTATCAGAAAACGTTTTGTCAAATTAACTTAAAGTGCACAACATAGTTCCCCTTCAAAAATATTAACTTACCTTTTTAAAAGCAGTTAAAGTTTCCTGTGAAAATTCTTTTGAAATGTCCCTCAGGTACTATTAGTCAAAATGGCTGTGTTTCCCTCTCATTTTTCATATATATTGATGTAAATAACCAATCAAATGTCACTATTTAAAAGTACAAAATGTAAGTAACATTTTAATTGGTTGAAAATTCAAACCCTTTCATATGTGTTTTTGTCATGTAATTTACCACAGGATATTTAGACAGGGCTACAGTCTAAATGGCTCAATGGAATACCATCACATTTGGGAAAATGGTAGGGACTGGTATGTAGTAGGGTCTATTCTATATTTGATGAAAGTCTGTCCAGCGGTTTTTATGTAATTTCGTTTCCCACCTTTTTTTTGGGAGCGCTTACCGGTGCGCGCCCCGGTACGCGTACCAGGAGCGCTACAGGAGTCCGCCATTTTGTGTTTCGGTCGAATTGAGACACAAGATGGAGGAAAAACAATGTTGGGAATGGGTAAAAGGGGGCACGGTAGACACCCCTTGACTCTCTTGGTTTTCTGAGGGGAGTTTAGAAGGGTCATATATGCCCACAATGAAATTTAAAAAAAAAAAAATTTGCTGGGGGAGCGCCCGGTACGCGCACCGGGAAGCATACCGGGGAGCGTACTCTGGTGAAAAATAGTGAAAAAAGTTAGAGAAAGATAATCATTTTGAGTGATCAGAGGTAGGGTAGCTCTGAAAAGAGCTTTTGGGTTCTGTGGCTGATTTAGGTACCTACAAGTAGGTTCCAATGCACAGTCTTAAATTCAGGAGGAATATTCTATTCCCCTCATCTGAGAAGTGCACACCATCTCCTCTGTAGATGTCTTGCATGTTGTAACGCAAGTTATTATTGTATGTTGAACCCATTCCACAGTCTCTCATGTAAGCAGAAACAGATTTAATCGCATGTTCCCGTGCTTTCTCAAATTGTGGACAAAATTGGGTTGACTAGTTCCATTTCTGTCTTTGGCATATATTGGAATATACCAAGGCAGTTTGTGGAAAAAGTGTCATCAATTGATCAAAGGTGTCCTTTAAAAGCATTTCCAGACCAACCCCAGTCATAGTGCCCATGTCATTTCCACCACAGTGCAGTATTAAGAGGTCAGGGTTTGGAAGATGCAAAAAGGTTTTCACCAATGGT
This sequence comes from Lissotriton vulgaris, assembly GCF_964263255.1. NCBI lineage: Eukaryota > Metazoa > Chordata > Amphibia > Caudata > Salamandridae > Lissotriton > Lissotriton vulgaris. Next base: position 1,679,127,005 of record NC_141687.1, read on the forward strand.
ATCAATTGGTGACATCTCAATCCTCTCTGGCCAATCCACTTGATTTCCACATTTGATAAATCAAGGTTGTGAAAATTTCTGCTAGCTGCATACCTTTGAGCCCAGTGGATGCAGCTATGTCCAATAATCCACACAGAATGCATGATGAGAGAAGGTTCTGGTGCAGTCAGATGAAGTGTGGGAATGAAATGGCAGTTGGAACAGTAGGAGTTTACAAAAAAATAATTGTGGAGTTTCCCTGCTCTTGAATCACAGGCAATGATTGGTGGATTCAGATAGTTGAAAACTGAAATTTAGGACGCATGGTTGTGTTGTATGAAAGAAGCAATTTGAATGGTTAAGAAAAAGTCACTAAAAGCAATAATGCCCTGGATAAGCTGGTGTATTGAGAGGTCAAACATCCTTGCTGACTTAATTTGCAACATTGTAGAATAAACTTTTGAACCTGAGAGTTTAGTTAGGAGGGAGTTGCTATGGTAACAGATAGAAAGGTCTGAGAGGGGGGAGGGTGTTGGTTTGAAAAAAGTGAGGGAAGAGTTTTGATTGGTTGAAATGAGGCATATGTGTGTAGAATTAGAGGTTTTCTCTGCCAGTCTTGGTTTCAGTGTATTGAGTGCACACCTTTTGCTCTGCTAAAGAAAAATTGGTGTGTGTGTCTGACACTGTTCTCAATCTCCCAAAGCATTTGTAAAGGTAAGTAATGATTCATTTAATTTAGATAGACACTTTTTTGTCAGTCATTAAAACTTTATTCGGGTTATTACAACCATAAAAGTATACACAATACATTTATAAAACTTTATAAAAACACAAAATATATAAAATTTGTAAAATTGCAAATCAGTCCTTTCCGGGAGGAAACCCCAGTAACTTTGTTATTAATCAGTATCCTCCTAGGATGTGAAAATTACAAGGGTGAACATGAGAAAACATATGTGACCAGGTCTTCCAAACATAGTACATACATTGAAGTGTAATCTCGTTACCATACGCCTATACCTCTGTACTCTGGAGAAACCCCCTGACTCGGCTCATGTATTTACCCAAGGCGCAGGCTATATCCAGATTTACCATCCCCCCCAGGAGATCTACAGCTTGCTTTCTATTCATAATCCTATAAGTTTTGAATAGCGGGCCTAAAATCTCCTTACGTAGATCAAGGGTCATCCTACAGTCTAATAAAATATGAATAATATCACAGGAGGTGCCTAGTGTACATGTGCAATTGCCATTACTATTTATCATGTCATTTTTAACCCTGGTATTTACATAACAGGGGTTTATGCCCATTCTCAGTTTTAAAACCTCTCTTCTTAAGTGCTGATTTGGCAACCTATCCAAGTAAGGGTAGGAGTGGACTTCTGAAATCCATACTTGGATCATATGGGACACCGATATTTTTTGTCGGAGATACTCTTGATCGCATATGCAGGACACATCCGCTCCCAATGACCGTAGTTCTTTTTTGCCTATATTGGTATGTCCTAACTGGGTATCTAGTTCTATCCCTAGCTTTCCATAGGCTTCCTTTAGTGAGAGTCTTGTTTCTTTAGCCCACGATAACTCGCTGGAGGCAATTTCCTCTCTACACCACTGTGATATTTTTCTGGGAGGTTCCCCTGTCTCCAGACGCTGCCAGAACCGTATTAGTGCCATCCTGGATGTAATTGCCCAGGAAGTGACTCCTATCTCCAATCTTGCTGCTTGTACCATTGCTGATTTCGGCAACGAGAACAAGCTTTTTAGGATCATACCCTCCTCTTTATCCCAACCTTTTTTCCCGCTAAGGAGGAGAACCTCTGATCCATATAGGAATTGGGCGGGGACCATTGCCAGGTAGGCCTTTATAGCCGGCCCATCTGACAAGTCTCCGTAGAAGCTATTAAACCTTTTTAAGCCCTTTATAGAGGCTGTTGCCCTGATTTTTAACGCTTCCAGATGGGTGGTCCATTTCAAGTTACTAGTGAACCATACTCCCAGATATCTGTATTCCGTTACCTTCTCAAGTTGTTCCGTACCTAAATACCAAGGGAAACGGGTCTTACTTTTGCCGAAGCATAGGATTTTGGTCTTTTCCATATTTACTACCAATTTTTTATTTAAGCAGTATTTATGGAACATATCTAGTTTCCTCTGCAAGCCTATCTCCGTCTGGTCCATGATCACCAGATCGTCTGCATAAAGCAGACAGGATATATGGTTACCCCCTAGCTTTGGGCTAGCCTCTCTAACCTCTTTTAGATTCCGAGGTAGGTCCGCTATAAACAAAGAGAATAGCAACGGGGCTAATACGCACCCCTGCCTCAGGCCATTTCCAATCTGGATCTTGCCAGATAATCCACCATCCTCGTCCAGGACTACCTGGGCCCAGTTATCTGTATGCAAGGCCTGGATAAGGGCTAACAGGTCTGCGTGTAACTTATAGCCTTTCAAGGTAGACCATAGCTGTTCCCTGCTTACAAGATCGAATGCTGCGCGGAAGTCTACAAAGCAGCAGAACAGATTACCCCTTTGCTCTATAGACTTCTGCGCTACCGCCCAGAGGGCAAAGCAATGATCCACTGTTGAATGACCTTCTTTAAACCCCCCCTGTTCAGGAGGTACTATATCATTATCTTCAGCCCAATCTTTTAATAGACCCAGAATGATTTTAGAGAAGACTTTTTCCCCAATGTCCAAGAGATTTATCAGAAAATATTAGTGAATGGAGGAATTTTGCAACTTATTTGTTGGTGGAGAATTCTTTTGATTTGAGTTTTGATCAGCGTATTTCTAAATATTGTTATAATAAATTAAATGAAAACAGAATGCCTGCTAGAGCTGTTTATAATAATCTGGAGTTGGTAGACATTCCTTCTGAATTGATGGATTTAAATACATGTGAATCTATTTTATTTCAATGTGTCCATCCTTTGCAGGCAATTGTTCGCATGGAGCCTAAGACAGGGAAATTGCCTCCTTCAGATTTACAGAGAGGATTAAAGGGAAGAGTTGTTTATTTGCCTCTAGATTTCAAGAAAAATATTTATATAATTGGTGTAGAAAAAGTGGAAGAGGAACCTTTAAATATTCTAGTTAATGGGGTTCCGACAAAGAGTAAGAAAATCTGGCAAGATTTAGTGGATGTTAGGAAAGTCAAAAAGGCAACGTTGTATTTGGTCAAAAACAATGAGTACTGCAAACATGTATGTGTTGAAGCAGAGGAAATAGTTGCAGAAGAAGACAGTGATTGTTCAGTCGGCCAAATTGAAAAAGTTGATGTGTCTAGAGGTGAAGAAATATATGAACATTATACTGTTCATCCTTTGCATTCCAAAGAAGTAATGGGGAATGCAATTGACTTGTTTCAAATGAAAGCAGCAAAAGGAAGTCCCATTAGTGTATGGGAAGAAAGTTTGGAAGCTCGTTGTTTTCCACAGCTATTTCCAACAGGTCGAGGTGGACGATATGATAATCGACCAGTTCAAATTCCTGCTTCTGAATACCAGACTTTAAGATTATATGCTGAAGATTCAAGGTTTCGTCAATGCATTCCATATTTGTTTCATCTACTGTATGAAAGTGACTTGTCTGGACTTTCATATGCAGTAAATCATATACTGACAAGTGGAGCACATCTGCAAAATGTTTCGGCAAGGGACTTTATGGAAAAAGTCAATCTGCAAGATAATATTGTGGAATCTCATCTAATCAATCTCATGGCATGTCAGCGTGGTACAAACGAGTATTGGTACCGTCGTCATGGGGAATTGAAATGTATGCTAAGAAACTTAGGAACTCCTACATGGTTTCTCACTCTTAGCTGTGCCAGGGCCGGCTCTAGGCTCATGGTGGCCCTGGGCAGGGAGCGTAGGTAGGGGGCCCAGAAGTGGGGGTCCGGGCGGGGTGGTGTGCGCAGGCCAGTAAAGAGGGGAGGGGGTCAGGGATTTTAGAAGTGGAACAGAGCCGGAGGCCACCAAATCCCTGCCAGGGGCCACCAAGCAAATATGTATCCATCCTCAGATGATTAATATATTAAGGATATATATTGGCATGGTGGCCCCTGGGGTTTGGTGGCCCTGTGCAGGTGCACAGCTTGCACATGCCTAGAGCCGGCCCTGGCTGTGCTGAGTATGCATGGGACGACTTACTTGAATTTCTACGCGAGGCAAATGCTAATATACAAAATATAGAATTGAAAACACCAGGAGAACTGTGTTCATTGGATCCAGTGAATGTATGCAGATATTTCAATCATAGATTTGAAGCTATGATGTCTGTTATTACCAATAAAAAAAATCCTCCTCTTGGAGAGATTTTGGATTTCTTTTGGAGAAAGGAGTATCAAGCGAGAGGTGCTTCTCATATACATATGTTGTTGTGGATTAAAGATGCACCCAAATTTGGATCAGATTTGGATGAAACAGTGATGAGTTTCATTGAAGAGTATGTAACATGTGCAGTTCCTAAAAGTACTGAAGAAAACAATTTAAGGCAACAAGTTTTACGCTTCCAATCCCATTGTTGTGGGAAGTACTTTCGTCAAAAATTCAAAAACAAGGAAAAGTTCTACATAAAATGTTGTTTTGCGTTTCCACGACCAGTGATTTCTAAGGGAAGAGTAAATAATTTGATGTCATCTCTACGACATACTGTGACGAGGACATCACCCAAAAATACATACAATTTAAAAAGAAACGAAGAGTCCAAGTACATCAACGACTACAACTCAGTGATTTTGTCCATGTGGAATGCTAACATGGATATTCAGTTCGTTGCTGACAACTCTATTGCTGTGGCTCGATATGTGACATCTTACATCACAAAAAAAGAAAAGATAGAACTAAAGGAAATGTGGGAAGACATTTCACATGAAAAGAGTCTAAGCAAGAAATTATACAGTTACAGTCTGAAGATGTCGCATTGAGAAATTGGAGCATATGAATGTTCTGATCGGTTATCATCAGCAAGTCTCTATGCCAAATCTAGAACAATCATTTGGGTGAGTTTAGGTCTTGCTGCAACACGAAACCGAGTTTTGAAATCTGTACAAGAAATTGAGTATTTGGCGGAGAAAGAACCAAATAGTATGGAAAGGGGCGACCACTCGGTCCCCCCGAACGTATGGTTGGGTGCCCCGATCCTCCCGGGAAACCATTTTGGGCGGGGGGCGTGTCTCGGCTGGTATGCCCGAAGCCGCGTAGCCGGGGCGCGCCTTTTCCCGCCCAAGAGGGGTTGTCCTAGACACCTACACCGATGACCACGCCCAGTAGGCGTACCGGAGGAGGGTACACGCCCTCCCGAAGAAGAATAAATAGAGCGGGAATCCGAAGAAGCGTCCTCTTGTTCCTGTGCTCTGAAGGTTGCACCCACTCGTTGCTCGTGAGCCCTCGACGGAACAAGCAGCAATTTTGAGAACTTTTAATTCTTGTATTTCTCTTTCAGTGATTTAAGGAAGAATCCAGGACCGTGTTGATCGACTTGGAGCGGATAATCAAAACCATGTCTGGCAAGAAGGCAGAAAAGGGTTCCGAGACAGACAAGGTGCTACGCATGTTGGTGAACCGAATAGCGGGCATGGAACGAAAAGTCGGACAAGTCCCAGCGCTTGGTCGAGATCTGGCGGTCATCAAAAAACAACTGGCGGCAATGAACAAGCCTGGTGGCCCTAAGAAGGTAATAGGCCCGGCCTTGCCGGGAATCGTCCCCGAGGGTAGAGGGAAACGGGCCAAGAGGAGGGCGGTTGCAGGGGAGGTTCCGGTCCCTGAGGTGCCCCCGGTCACACCAGCTTATGACCCGGTACCGATCCCAGACGCGGGTCAACCGATCCCGGTTGTGATTACGCCCGCTAACGAGGAGGATATGCCTCCTGAACTGGCCACCCAGTTGGCCGCATGGCTCAATAAGAAGGCAGGGGGTGCTACGGCGCCCGGAGACACGGCCGAAGAGGCCAAGTTACTAATCCAGCAGTTGCGGCAGTCGCGAGATGCCGCGAAGGCGAATCTTCCTCTTGTTTCCCCACAGGTGATACCGGAAGGACCGGCAGCTGGCCGCGAGAAAACGGCGGGAACAACGACCGAACCGGGTAAGCTCGCTTTGCCGCTGGCGGGGGAGGGCTCATTACCCTCAAGGCGGGAGAGGGTGGTACAACATATCCCGATTGCCACAAAAGAATTGATATGGGCAGACAAGTATGTCAATATGTTTTCGTTATTAACTGACCATCGAGAGATGGAATATGCTAAAACACAGAAAGATTTGTGGCACCCGAGCGTCTGGTGCGCCAAAATGGCAGAGTTTCGGGTGGAGGAGATGATAACGAATTGGGCGAAGGCCTTTGCAATGTTTACTGCGATCATTGGTGAACGGAAGCCCGAGGTATTGACTGAACTGTCTTGTTATCAAACTCGTATAATGGATTTTTATGAAATGTATGAGGGGGACGAATGGAAAGGTTACGACATGAAATTCCGTAAAGCGAAAGAGTATGATTCCTCTCTGACATGGGACTGCCTCGACTCAATTTCTTGGCATAGGCAGCTCCTGCCTGGAACGGCAGGGACATCCTCGCCAGGCGGGAGTGGGTCGGGGGTTTCCCGCCAAAAGCCCGCGGTGCCCTTTCGAGCAGGCGCCGGTGGTGATCACCAGCCGAAGACCGGCGGGAATGGTGGAAAGCGGAGGGTCTGTTGGGGCTTCAATCGAGGCAACTGTAACAGACCGCAAGGAACATGTAGGTTCAAGCATGTGTGTGCGGGCTGTGGGAATTCCTCACACCCGGAGAGTTCATGTAGATCCAAAAATAACGGGGGAGGAAAGGGAGGCTCCAAGCAGGAGTGAGGCTGATCGTTGTGTCCAATTGCCTACACCCGTTGATCTCATGGCTATGACTCCTTGGTTGAACAAATACCCTGATCATGTCTCCGCTGGGGTGTTGAGGAAGGGATTCTTATACGGCTTCCACATCCCGGCGGGGGATTTTCCAGGGGAACCTTTTTGTAGAAACCAGCTATCAGCGCAGCAGAATCCAAGTGTGGTAGAGAGAAAACTCGCAAAAGAAGTGAGTCTAGGGCGAGTGGCAGGGCCTTTTCAGCGCCCGCCAGTGGCGGATTTCATCTGTTCCCCATTAGGGGTGGTCCCGAAGAAGGAACTGGGGGAGTTTAGGCTGATCCATAACCTGTCTGCTCCAAGGGGTTCTTCGGTGAACGATGCTATTGACCCAGAAGTTTGTTCGGTGCGGTACGCGTCATTCGATGATGCCGTCACCATGTTAAATCGCCTGGGCCCCGGGGCGCTGATGGAAAAATCAGATATCGAATCAGCATTCCAGTTGCTCCCGGTACACCCACAGGATCAGCGTTTGCTAGGTTTTGCTTTCCAAGGGAGTTAATACATGGATAAATGCATGCCGATGGGTTGCTCCATTTTTTGTGCCTATTTTGAAAAATTCAGCTGTTTCTTAGAGTGGGCATTCACCGAGGCCACAGGGCATAGGTATGCTATGCATTATCTAGATGACTTTCTGTTCCTGGGAGCAGCCGGCGACACGAAATGTGCGCAGGCGCTAAAGGACTTCTGCATCCTCATGAGGGAGTTTGGAGTCCCATTGGCACCAGATAAGACGGTTAGACCATCTACTTCACTGGAGTTTCTGGGAATTGAGCTCGATTCTGTGGAGGGGTGTTTCCGTTTGCCGGTGGGAAAGGTAGCTAAATTTAGGGCTTCTCTGGAACTTTGCCTTAGTAAGGAGAAAGTGACCCTGCACCAGTTACAGCAAACAGTGGGTCAGCTTAACTTTGCCTTGAGAGTTATACCAATGGCCCGCCCCTTCTAACGCTCTATTGCACAAGCTATGGTTGGTCTTAAAGAAGGACACCACCATACGAGACTGTCTGCAGAGGTTCGCCAGGATATGCGCATTTGGTTGGCATTTCTGGCGGACTTCAACGGTCGAGTAGTGTGGAGCAAGCCGCCAGCCTCTTCAGAAGAGCTGGGTTTATGGACTGACTCGGCGGGGAGCGTGGGATTTGGCGCCATTTTTGGTAACCGATGGTCGGCGCAAACATGGCCGGCGTGGTGGCACTCCAGCGGTCTCACTAGTAACATTGGGTTCCTGGAGCTGTTCCCTATTTTTGTTGCTCTGATGGCATGGCCAGACGATTTCAGAGACCGCTCGGTGGTATTTTGGTCTGATAATATGACTGTTGTCGAATGTATTAACCAACAGGCAGCACGCTGCAAATGGATCTTGAGATTGTTGAAAGAAATTGTGCTGCTTTGCATGAGACTGAATGTACAGTTCAGGGTGAAACATGTGCCGGGTGTACTGAATCATGCGGCTGATGCACTCTCTTGTTTGCATATGCAGGCGTTCAGGGGTTATCTACCTACAGCGGACCTAGCGGCGGCACCATTCCCCGAAGCACTCTGGCTAATCGGTGCCCCGGATTACAAGACCTCGTGGCAGCAAGCTTAGCCCCCAGGACGAGGAAGGCATACGAAGGAGCGTTTCGTTCCTATTGTGCATTTTTGGGTCCGTCAGGGAATCAGAACTGGGGTCAGGAGGAATCCTTCCTAGGGTTCCTGGTAGCACTGCACAGAGAAGGCCGATCAGCGGCAACGGCCAATAGGCACAGGGCGGCCATTTCATTCATGGCGCAGGTGCATGGCATCAAAGACCCAACGGGTTCCTTTTTGGCGAAAAAAGCCCTTCGCGGCCGGCAGCGCCTCGAGGGTCGCATGCAAGATGAGAGGCACCCAATTGGTTTAGAAAGGTTGTCCCTACTCATGGCGAAACTAGTTGAGACATGCTCCTCCCAATTCGAAGCAGTTCTGTTCGGGCAGCTTTCGCATTAGCGTTCCATGGGGCTATGCGGGTGAACGAACTGGTCGCAAGGAATAAGAAAGATGTGGAGGGAGGCTTGTGCAGGGATCACATCCTAATTAGGGGTGATTCGATGGTAGTCACGATAGCTAGGTCCAAGACTGACCAGGGAGCTACGGGAAACAGTGTTGTTGTGCAGCGCGTGCGAGGGTCCCCCACGTGCCCGATAATGTGTATAGAGGAATACTTGGCACTGAGGGCGGATACATGGGGGGGGAGTTTGCTGAGGCACAACGATGGCACCCCACTGACGAGGTTTCAGTTCCAGAGGGTGCTAGCACTGACAATCGCTGCTGCGGGCATGGACCCGTGCGATTTTGGGACCCACTCCTTTAGGATAGGGGCTGCTACTGAGGCTACAGCCAGGGGTCAGAGTGCAGAGGAAGTGAAACAATTGGGACGATGGTCCTTGAATTGCTTCAAAAGGTATGTGCGATCGCACATGTTGTGAAGTCAATTGACATGCACTCACGCTTCTTGTCTTTTGTTTGAATTACAGTTTCGCGAGCATATCATGCGGGGCGGAATTTGCAGTCGACCCAGTACCAGGAGACCAGCAGTCATGGATCACCGTCTGAGGAGAGAGTGGTGTGGGTCGTGAGCCACTCATACGTGAGGCGGGCCGGGCACGTATTCAAAGCAGGTGACGCGACTCGCGCAGCTGGGGAATACGGGTACAGAGTGGCCTTCCATGGAAGGGGCGGGCTCTGTATTGACCAATTTGAATCTTTTGTTGAGGGTCTCTTAGGGCGGCAGAGGTCACCGCCATCTGTAGTCATAGTACACCTGGGGGGCAATGACTTGGTGACTCTGGGTAGACGAGTATTGTTCGAGCAAGTTTTGTCTGCCGTTAGCTGGTTGGCAAAAAGAATCCCGGGGTGCACGATTGCCTGGTCCCACATGATTCCCAGTATGGCGGGGGGGCCTTTCGGTGTCAGCACTGAACCATTTGGTGAAGAAAGTTAACAATAAAATTGGTAGATTGTTTCGCTCTGCACAGTTGCATGGTATTCCTCATGGGTGTATTCGGGGTGATCACATGTATCTAAATGATGGGGTTCACCTGACCCGGGAGGGGAATGTTTTACTCATAGGAGACTTCATAGCATGGCTAAGGGGTTTGAGGAAGCATGACCTTTAGGAGGAGTCTGGGGGGGCCGGATAGCCGGTCAACTATCCGGCCTGTGGCGGTAAGGTCATGATCGGTGAGCAGTAATTTCAAGGTCCCTAGAGTGGGGCGCCACCCAATATGGATGGGAGCGCCCGGGGGGAGGCGGCCATTGGCCCCTCCCACTGGGAGGCGGAACCCACTAAGGATGGGTCGCCTAAGGGGAGACGGCCATAGGCCCCTTCCAGGGGAGGAGGCGGCTATATGCCCCTCCTACAAATTTCCCGGGGCCCGGATATCCGCGACGGTGGATAGAGAGTGTGGGGATGGGGGGGGAGTCCACGCTGTCCTTCCTACAGATACCTCACACGGGAGCTCGGACGACCTTTAAGATGGCGTCAAGCGGAAAGGGGGGCCCCCAACAAGACAAGGGAAATTACAGTTGGCAGTGAGGGTACAGTCCTCTGCGCATGCGCCATTCACACCGTGAGGGCGACAGTTTTGGTAGTAGGGATCTGACACCGGTTAAGACCTTGCCGTTGGCCCTTAATGCTACGATGTACAATTTTAATTTAGAATGTATGCATTTGCAGGATGTTAGACTCGGCTAGGAAACCTTTGTATTAGAGATTTGATAAGGTTAGCCAAAGAACATGTCTTCATCGAAATGTAATAAATGTAAAATTGTACATGATTATGAAACTTTTATTTAATGTTTTAATTTTGTTTCATATTTTAATAAATACGGCCGGGAGGGTGACTCCCTCCCGCCTTCCAAAAGTTCAGAACTGCGTCCGACTTCCCATCCTTGGGGATTGTGTTGGGAGGGGGTGACCGGCATCCCAGCTATACAGATATTTTGAAGACAAACATGTTGGATACATACTATCCAAATAGAAGTAGTCACCTTGAGAACGCTTGTTTGTATGAAGTTCTGCAAAACTATAGTTATAAAAGGAACATCACAGAAGATATCAATAATGGAAAATATGCTGTCATTGGAAATGAAGGATGTCTAGTGAAGCAGAAAAAAGGCCATTTGATTAATCATCAAAAATTGAGTTGTGAATCTCCAGAGAAAAGAGAATTTTACTATTTAGCTCTTTTGCAACTCTTTAAGCCATGGCATATAGAAGAGGAACTACTTGGAGATTTTCTCTGTTATGAAGATTCTTTTAATGCAACAAAGGATACCATAGAATGTCCTGTTTTCCAAATTATCTGCAAATGTTGAATGAAGAAATAGAGCAAGAAGCCACAATTGCTGAAGAGATTGCCAGAAACAGTTCTCAAGATAGTCAGAGTTCTACTTCATTGAGTCGGGATCCACTAGGAGGACCAATTATCCAAAATGAAGCTGCCACTGCCATGGATGAAGTGGATAGAGCTAACAAGCTCAAGAGGATGTAGTTAACTTAGAAGATTTGGTAAAGCAACTAAACGTTGAGCAGAAAAAGATATATGATGAAGTCACAGAACAGATTGAACATGGATTCAGACATGAGAAAAAAGAGTGCTCATGTACATCATTTGAGCCTGTCCGACTGTACGTAAGTGGAGAAGCGGGTACAGAAAAAAGTTTTCTAATTAAAGCAATTGCAACTTATCTGCAGAAAAGGACTGATTCACCGCTGTCTTGTGTTGTAACTGCTCCAACTGGACTGGCAGCACATAACATTAAAGGGATTACTCTACATCCTTTACTGATGCTGCCAGTTGAGCATGATAATAAATTGCATTACAACAAGTTATCTGGAGATGCGTGTTCTGAAGTTTCGAGAGTCCTGAAGAAAATGAAACTTCTTATAATTGATGAAGTAAGCATGGTCTCAAATCTAATGCTTGCTTTTGCGCATTTGAGAATGCAAGAAATTCTTAGAACAGAGTATGATGTTTTATTTGGAGGAAAATACATTATTGTTTTTGGAGATCTATTGCAGTTGACTCCAGTAAAAGGACAACCAGTGTTTAAAATGCTCATGCATGAAGATACCAGGAAATCCCTTGGAAGCATTGGAAACGTTAATATATGGCTAAATTTCAAATATGCAGAACTGTTTCAAAATATGCGACAGGCAAAGGATGAAGATTATAAAAAAATTCTACAAGATGTAAGAATCGGAAAAGTAAGCGAGCATGCGAAAGAAGCTTTACATGCAGGAATAATTTCACATTTGTATCCAAATGAAAACATTCTTCCAGAGAATATTTTTAAGAAAATTACTGAGAACAAATCTGGAATATGTTTGATGCCAACTCTGCAAGAATGTTTCATCTTCAACAACAAAATGTTAAAGTTAGAAAATGAAGATATTGTAAAACTAGAAGCAATAGATAAAATTGAGCATATGGGAGCAACAATTATTTTGTCAGAAAATTTGAAAACAAAATTGGATTCATTAGAGAAGAGTATATCTAAAACAGCTGGTTTTGAAAAGACTCTGAATGTGTGTTTTAATTGTCATATCATTTTGAGAAGGAATTTAAATGTTGAAAGATGTCTGGTAAATGGAGCAATGGGTCATGTTGTTGATTTTATGAATTATAGAAATAGAGATGGAATTGATTTAAAAAAAAAAATTTGATGGCATTGAGCAAGTTCAACAAATCAGTTGTTGTTCTGCTAGGTTTTTGCTTGTAAAAGACTTATATGTTCACCGAAAACAGTTTCCAGTTTGTTTGGCATATGCGGTGACAATTCATAAATCTCAAGGTTTAAGAGTAGATAGTGCTTGGTGAACATTGGAAGTTCTGTGTTTAATGAGGGTATGGCATATGTGGCATTATCACGAGTCAGAACTTTATCTGGATTGTATTTGATTAAGTGTGATGACACAAAGATTTGTGCAGATCTGGATTGTGTTAAAGAATACAATAGATTAAGAAGGTAGTATACTCCACATTTGCCACAATATCCTCTGATTGAAAAACGTGTGGTAGGCCGAAAAAGAAGAAATGAGAGTAATTGTAGTGAGGTAGTAGCAAAAAGACAAAAAGTAGATGAAAATGTAATTGTAAGCAGAAAGAAAAAGGGTTCTGTTCAAGATGCGGTTGGATTTCAATTTGAAAACAGTTCTGGTGTCAACTGCTATGCTAATGTAGTGGTTAATGTTGTTTTTTTCTTAAGACTTTACAAGAACAGATTGTTGAAAATTGGGATCAAAGATTGTGCGGTTTATTGAATTGTGTGTTTGAGAAATGTAGAAGTCATAGAGCAAAAATAGAAAGTGTAACAGAAATTAAAAATATTTTAGAAATGTGTTCTGGTCAAGAAAAATTTTCACAGAACATTCAGCAGGATTGTCAGGAATTTTTAATGTATATGTTTGGTGTTTTGGAAGATGAAGGTGTAGATGTAGAAAATCTTTTTAGCCTTTCTTATCAATGGCAGCATGACTGCGAGAATTGTAGTTTATCAAATACTACTAGAATAGACACTGAAAGATTTATATATTTAACTTTACCAGACTGCAAATCAGTGCCATTTAATAATCTAGTTAAAGCAGCTGATCATAATATGATGTGTACCCAATGTAAGTGTCCAATGCTGTCCAGTTTATTTATACAAAGTTATGGTCAGTATGTGATTTTAGTTTTCCAACGATGTAGACCTGATGGAACTAAATTGACAACTTGTATCAAACATTTTGTGGCTTCTCAGTTATCAATTGCAGGAAGAACTTTTGCAGCTGTAGCTATTATTTATCATGATGGTCCTTCAACAACATCAGGACATTATACATGCTACTTAAAATGTCAAAAAGGTTGGAGTTACTGCAATGATTCTCATTTGACTTATAAACAACGTTTGCCTTTTGACTTAAATAATTCTTACCTAGTGTTTTTAAAACCAAAATTTTAGTAAAGGTAATTGGTCTATGGAGACGGGTGCAGTTATTAAAAGTTAGTTACTTAGTTAGTCTAATGTTTAAAATTATTTATGTCAAATAGGTACTGTAAGTGGATCTCATAGTAAGTGATATCAGTATTTTAGGAAATGTTCAACATGAGTGAACAAAAAAGGGAATATGAATTTTAAAAGATTGTGAAAATGTTATATGTGCTTTTCTTCGAAAACTTTGGGTAAACGGTAATTTCAGAGTTTAATTTGAGAAATTTCAAAATATACTCATATATCTGACACTATTTGGCCGTAAGGATAGTTGAAGGTATGAGCAATAAGTTTTAAGTTAACACAAGGAGGAAAAGGAAAACGTTGACAATTATTTCAGATGTTCTTAGAGCTTTTTTTATAGAAAGTCGATGAAATGGAAGTTTAAGAGAACAGCAGAGTATTTACGCACGAAAAGGACCTTCATTATCTACTATTTGGCCTCATGGAAAAGTAAGTGAATCAAAGATTAGTGTACATATATAATTTGTAAGTTTATATGGGTTTTTTAAAACACAATCTTTTAGATTGTGTTTTTTTCCCGCTGTTATATGATGAAGAGTTTGAACTCACTGTTTTTAGTGAAATTTAATATATTATGAGAACAGCAAAAATAAACTACCTAACATGTTCTATAAGTTATTCTATAGTTTGCATTGTGTAATTTTTATTGTATTCCCATTGTCTCACACTCATTTTCCATTTTCCACCCACTTTCAGCTCTCTTTACTGACTTACTCTGCCTTTTTATCACTTTGTTTCATCGCTAATTCTTTACTCCACTTCTTTCACAACCCCTCAATCCAATTTCAACTGTCTGCATTTCCTCTGTCCCTTGCACCACTTTTCAGCTTTCTCACATTCTCTCAGTACCACTGCTTTAGTTCTCTTCCCCTCTCTATCCTTGTTTTGCTCCTTTACTCTTTTTCCTTTTTTCACTCATTGTACTGCACTTCATTCAGTCCTTCCCTTAGTCTTTCTGTGTAGTTACTTTCTCACTCCTTTTTCCACTATCGTTCTATATTAACCTCATTCCCTTCATCCCTTCACTCTGTGACTCCCCTTCAGTCACTCTCAGTCATCTTCCATTCCTCTTTCTTGTAAATAGATCCTCATTTAGACTCCTTTCCCTTTCACTCATTCTGCTTTTACTTACTTCTCTTTCCTGATTTCGTTTTGGTATCTTACTTACCTTCAGTAATTTGCTCTTCTTTCTATTTCTTTTTCCCTTTTTTTGTCCTTGTACATTACTTTATTTTCGTTTCTGTATCCTTCACTCTTGATTTATTTCTTAGTACATTTTTTTAGATTTTTAACCTCTTGACCCATTCCTTCTATTTTAAAATATATATTTTACTAATTATAACTTTTTTTTTCTTTTGTCTTTCACAGATTTAAAGTGTAGTTTAAACATAAAAGTAAGTTTACATTAATTAAATGGTAAGTGTGACTATTTCTCATCACCTTTTCTTTTTACCTCACTACTTTTCTCTCACCCTACCTCACCCTTGTTTCCTTAGTCTGCTTCCCTCAGTTACTCTTTTCCTTACTTTCCTACCACATTCAACTTCTTTTAGTGCCACTGCTCACCCACACTCCCTCACTTACCTTTTTTTTCTGGTTAACTTAGTGCCTTTCTGTCACTCCTTCCTTTACTCTCTCTGTTCTTTTTCTCTGTCACTCCCCATGTCTTACACTTTTTTCAACCCTCTTTCACCCCTCTTTACTTACACTCACTGCTCTTTTCTTTCCCTCCGTCACCGCTGTTCCTTTTCTCTAGTTCCGTCACTACCTGTCATTCTCCATCCTTTACGTTCCTTCCTTTTACTTTCATCACCCATTCACATTCTCCCAGAACCTCTGCTTTAGTCTTCTTCCTCTTTCTTCTCTTCTTTCGCTCCCTTATTCATTTTCCTTTTCTCAGTACTTCCTCTTACACCTTTTCTCAGTCTTACTATCTATTACACAGTCCCTGTGTGTTCCTACCTCTAGCCCTCTTTCTCTTTACACCACTCTCTCTGTCCCCTTTCCTTATGCTCACTCCTTCATTATTTTTTTTTATTTTTTTTTTGGGGTGCGCTAACGGGACATGACCCGGTACGCGCACCGGGGCACGCCCAACATTATGCGCTTACCGGTACGCGTACCGGGAACGCTCAAAGGCAAAAAAAAAAAAAAAACATGAAAAATATATATAAAAAACATAGTATTACATAAATATACAATAAATGTAAATGGGGTGCTTTCAGGCGGATCCACATTGCGCCAAGGAGTGTCAGAGACTGCTGTTCCACCCTGATTATCTCTCTTACTTGCCCTTCACCTTTCGCGACACCCGCTGCGCGGGTGCCGCTCAGCTGTTTCACGGGCCGCCCCCCCGCTGGTGTGAGCGGCTCTGCAGTCGGCAGAGAGCACACGCGCTCCCAGCAAAGGACAGGCCGGGTGAGTGACCACAACTGCCAGCAACGCGTTGAGCCTACCGGGGGACTGCGAGGTCCAGCAGCCTCTGCTGCCCACAGCTGGTGCCTCTTCCCCCGGCGGCCACGCCCCCAGCCTCCAGCACATCAAATCGCTGTTTTACCGGCTCTGTTGGGTGCTTTCAGGCGGATCCACATTGCGCCAAGGAGTGTCAGAGACTGCTGTTCCACCCTGATTATCTCTCTTACTTGCCCTTCACCTTTCGCGACACCCGCTGCGCGGGTGCCGCTCAGCTGTTTCACGGGCCGGCCCCCCGCTGGTGTGAGCGGCTCTGCAGTCGGCAGAGAGCACACGCGCTCCCAGCAAAGGACAGGCCGGGTGAGTGACCACAACTGCCAGCAACGCGTTGAGCCTACCGGGGGACTGCGAGGTCCAGCAGCCTCTGCTGTCCACAGCTGGTGCCTCTTCCCCGGCGGCCACGCCCCCAGCCTCCAGCACATCAAATCGCTGTTTTACCGGCTCTGTTGGGTGCTTTCAGGCGGATCCACATTGCGCCAAGGAGTGTCAGAGACTGCTGTTCCACCCTGATTATCTCTCTTACTTGCCCTTCACCTTTCCCGACACCCGCTGCGCGGGTGCCGCTCAGCTGTTTCACGGGCCGGCCCCCCGCTGGTGTGAGCGGCTCTGCAGTCGGCAGAGAGCACACGCGCTCCCAGCAAAGGACAGGCCGGGTGAGTGACCACAACTGCCAGCAACGCGTTGAGCCTACCGGGGGACTGCGAGGTCCAGCAGCCTCTGCTGTCCACAGCTGGTGCCTCTTCCCCCGGTGGCCACGCCCCCAGCCTCCAGCACATCAAATCGCTGTTTTACCGGCTCTGTTGGGTGCTTTCAGGCGGATCCACATTGCGCCAAGGAGTGTCAGAGACTGCTGTTCCACCCTGATTATCTCTCTTACTTGCCCTTCACCTTTCGCGACACCCGCTGCGCGGGTGCCGCTCAGCTGTTTCACGGGCCGGCCCCCCGCTGGTGTGAGCGGCTCTGCAGTCGGCAGAGAGCACACGCGCTCCCAGCAAAGGACAGGCCGGGTGAGTGACCACAACTGCCAGCAACGCGTTGAGCCTACCGGGGGACTGCGAGGTCCAGCAGCCTCTGCTGTCCACAGCTGGTGCCTCTTCCCCCGGCGGCCACGCCCCCAGCCTCCTCGTATATCCTGTCTCGGGCATTCCCGCACCGCGGGACGCACGCGGGACGCAGGCCGGGGCGAAGACCGGGCAAAGAGCGGGCCGTTTGAGGCCGTTCGAGTACGTAGAGTCCGGTCCGGGCCCTGTCTCTTTGCCTGCCACACCGAGGTTATTGAGACATTACCAACATGACTACAAGGGAAACCAGGAGCAAAACATCTTCCCTAGCTGCGGCCGGAGCTGTCAAAGGCCCTATCGACACCTACTTTGCCAAAGCGGGATCTCTCCTGATTGAAGAAATTGAGGTCCTCGAGCGAAGAATCTCCCAAGAAATAGACTGGGTAAGGAGATCTTCAATGGGCCCGATGGCTCAAGCTAGAACACCTGAAGATAGATCGGGTTTACCTACTAGTAACAGCACTGACCAGGTAACCCGATCACTATCTAATTCTACAACTAATAACCCAGAGTTTACCATCGAGGCTCCGAGCGATCTTGAGGATATGAGCCTTATGGCTCTACCTAATTCCCAAACCATCCAACCGCTCCCAACAGAGAACACAGACGCAGCTAAAGTCACAGAATCTAATAAAGATAGAAATAGGGGAACTAGAGAGGGGGCCATACCAAAAAAAAGGAAGCAGGGTACACCAAACATAGATGATGACAAGATCAAAGCACCCACACCAAAAAAACCTAGAGGTAAAGGGGGAAAGGGGGCCACCTCTGCACCAATGCTAGAAAGATCAGCAATGCCAACCTCCCCCAGCACTGTCAACCAAACCACACTACCACAGTCCACTAACAATGTGCAACTAGATATTACCTCTGATGACATTACACTAGAGGATATAGGCACTCTCCTTAGGTCCATGCTAAGTCCCCTCGAGGCTAGACTGATCAAAATTGAAGCAAGATTAGTCACCATCGAAAAGGCCACAGTGCAATTGGCCGATTCTAGGAAAATTGATAACAATGGGACAAAGATAGCGAAAGAGGGGTTGTGTCCTAAACCCCCTAGGGGCAATGGACCCCCCACAGTAATAAACAATAAGCCCCCCCTTACAAACCCCAAACCAACTCAATCCATATCTAACAATACTTTGCAACCACCTGAGGCCAACAAGGCCCCTATCCCAACATCACAAACTGTGACTGCCACTCCAAAAATAAACTCGGCAGTAAAAGATAAGGCCTTGCCACCGACTAACATCAAAGGTAATCCACCACAGACTAGAGAGAAACTGAACCCCAAACGTAGATCTAAGCCTATAAATCTCCCTCCTGAGGCAGCGCTTTACACCCTAGTTCTGGCAGGGGTACCGGAATTAAACCACTCCACTTTCGAATCTATGACTTCATTGAAGAACAAAGTCATTAATTGGCTCTCGGAAAACAGACCACTTCCGAGAGGAACAACTAGTGACATTTCTATGGCTAGGAGGGTACCGTGGGTGGGCTACACAGAGAAATCAATCGGGGGAGACTGTATTCTGGTCACTTTTAGAGACCCGAACACTGCCGCGTACATCTGTACTTGGGCTCCCGATGAGGACTCTGGTACCGTCGTTCAACCACTCCCTCTTTCATTTTTCTACCCCTCCAATCTCTACAACACAGAGGACTACAGATGGGGGTATCACCAAGAGCTGTTGGAGGGTAGGGAAAACTGTTACAGGGAGAGATTGGACCACCAGCAATACAGGGGAAGACCATTAGAACAGTTCTCTTCATACGGGAACGAGGCTGGCTGGGAAACTGTCCCGAGAAGGAGGGGGGGGGGTGGTGCACACATGAGAGGAATCCCTGGGCCTTACAGAATACACTACCCTGCCTATCTCGCTACGCACAACAGATATAGTAGCCTAGAAACAGTGGACTGACAGGAGGTTGAGGAGCGGAATGCTCTAATGGCAGTTCCCACGAACGAGAGTAGGACACCTCCCGATTCACCCAGTACAGTTGATCTCAGTCAAGTTCGCGGTACGACGAATCTAATTACACCCACTGTTAATAAGCCTATGGGCATGAATCATCCCCCTACAATCCAACAGGCGCCCATTGAGCTTATCTCCAATAATTCCGCCATTCCTGGTCAAGCAACTACCGCTCTAGCACAAATAATAGTGACCTCTTGGAATGTGGCAGGCCTTGCTAGTAAAATTGACTGCACAGAGTGGGGCTCATATATTAGCTCTAAAAACATACTTCTCTTTCAAGAGACCTGGGCGCGTGAGGAAATATCCTTCCCGGGCTTTGCCTCCTTCTTTAAAGCTGCCAAATGGGGGGGAAGGGGCAGGCCATCAGGGGGGCTCACGACATGGGTAGCTACGGACCTAGGATGTCAGGCCTCTTATCTGGAAACCGCCTCGGACGACCTACTGGCTGTTCTACTTGAGTGGCCTGACTCCACAAAGCTGCTAGTTATCAATATCTACTCAAGGCCAGTACCAATGCACAAAGAATCAGGTACTATAGATGAGCTAGCAGGGCTTTTAGAAGACATCCCATGTGAACTCGCATGCCTGGTAGGAGGGGATTTTAACTGTCACTACGAACCCCTGCCTGGACTACGTGATGGTCCCTCCCATGAGGAAGACTCATGCTGGTTCATCCCAGAGACGGTGGCACCACCTCCGAGGGCTTGGACTCCCCTGGCCCTGCAGATAACTGCCCTTACCCTCAATCTAGGCCTAAGGGCCTGCAATGGCCGTTGTAAATCAGATATACCCAGCCTTTATACCTACAACAAAACTGGCAGTGAATCTAGACTGGACTACATAATGATTAAACTATTTATGTGGCCAGCAATAGTCGACTTCCAAGTCACTGAAAGAATGGACAGTGACCATAACGCACTGGAATTGACTCTTTCCCTGCCCGGGGGTGAGGTTACACCCCATGGATCAGGCAAAGACAAGGAGGGCCTCCTACTAGAAAACAATCGGAGGAAAGTCAGGTGGGAGAATCTGGCTAACAGTCTAGACAGGATACCCCGGTTATATGGACGGATCATCCCCTTCTTGGAGATTGCCTTCCAGGTAGGGAATGAGGTCCAAGACAATGCTAGCAGAGATAAGCTTGCACAAACACATGCCAACATGATTAATTCCTTAGAAGAGGACTTATTCTCTTCCTCAGGGAAAAGGAAAGGTCCCACGCCCAAGATGTCTTGGTACAACGCCACCTGCAGGGAAGCTAAAACCCTCTTGCTACACGCCATAAAAGAACGCCTTAGCAGAGAAGAAATCCGTGCCAGGAGAAAAGCGTATAAAACTCTCCTGGAGAACGCCCGGGCTGAATGGGACCATGACTATTGGGAAAATCTCACCAAAGCACTAACAACAAGAGATTCCCGCAAATTTTGGCGCATAGTCGCGAATGGCACGGAGGACCTATCCTCCGCAATAGAGCCCAATATATCCCCTCTGGTGTGGCACAGTCATTTTGAAGCCTTGTATGCGGAGGGTGGGGGGGATCAGAACACTGATATAATAACATACACATCCAGCGCCACTGGAGCTCCCTTTAATGAAAAAGAAGTGAGGGATGCCATAAAAGGTTTAGCTGCAGGGAAAGCCCCGGGACTAGACGGGGTGCCAGGGGACTTGTTCAAACAAGAACCTGGGATATGGGCACCTTACCTCACACTGATATTCAATGCTATCTTGGGGGGAATGGAGGTGCCCGATACTTGGAGGGGAGCTGAGGTGGTTCCAATTTATAAAAAGGGATCCCCTCTGCTTCCCTCGAACTATCGACCTATTAGTCTCATCGACATATCCCAGAAACTCTTTGGTAGACTGATCTTGAATCGTCTACAGGCCTGGATAGAAGAGATGGACATCCTGTCCCCCTACCAGGCAGGTTTCAGGCAGGGTGTCTCGACCATAGACCAAATCTTCAGGTTAAACCTACTCTATTGGAGAACAGCTGTAATCGAGGGCGGCACTCTATATACCATCTTTGTAGACTTACGTGCCGCCTTCGATTTGGTACCCAGAGCAAGGCTGTGGAGGGTCATGGAAGAGCTAAATGTCCCCGGAGATATTTTGGCAATCCTGATGAGACTCCATTGCAACAACTATGCCCGCGTAAGGTGTGGCAAAGGTGGCAAGCTAACCGAAAGGTTCCCCGTTCGCAGAAGGGTGAGACAGGGCTGCGTGCTCGCACCGACCCTGTTTTGCCTCTTTGTGAACGGGGTTGTTGCCCACCTAAACAGGATTGCCAACACCGATGCCCCAAAGTTGACAGGCAGCAGGGTGCCTGCAATTATGTTTGCAGATGACACCCTGCTGCTGTCTAAATCCCCTATGGGAATACAACGCATCTTGGATGGCTTTCTGGAGTTTTGCTCCGAACGTGGATTGGAGATCAACCCACAAAAAACTAAATTTATGATCTTAAATCCAAACCCCCATAATCGAGACCCTCCCAGGCTAGGCACTGTCCAATTAGAACGTGTGCATAATATTGAATACTTGGGGATTACTCTAAACGAATATCTAACTTGGACGACTCACCAGACCAAAGTGACCATCAAACTGGCTCAGTTGGCGGGTGGCACGATGCGTCTGGCGAACAAATCTTCCTATCGCCCACTAACCCCAATTATGCATATTTACAAAACCCAGGCCCGGGCGGGTGTCACATATGGGGGTGAATTGTGGGGGCATTCCAAACTCCCAAAACTACAGCTAATTGAAAATAAATTCCTGAGACAGGTTGTCGCTCTACCTCAGAGCACCCCCCTACTCCCCCTCAGACTAGACCTGGGAATTCGATCTATAACAGAAGAGCTGGGACTCAAACCGCTAACCTTTTGGAGGCGCCTGTGGTGTAGCCCAGACCTTACAAGCTACAGAGAGGAATTACAGGAATTTCTAGAGCTAAGGAACGCCAAACGAATTCCGTGGATGATTTATGTCAGGGCAATGCTTGAGGAGATGGGTTTCCCGGAACTATGGAGGGATCCCCTAAACTTTTGTGTAAAGACTCCAATGAAAGTACTCGTGAGAGCATATTATGAATTGATGTTGACAAAAGCTATCGTTGCCACGAGAGAAGGATCCTTGACACATTCGTTCCTCAAAGCGAAAGTCTCTTATCATCTTGAAAGTGCTCTTGATTCAATCTCCCCCACACTTACGAGAAAATTATTTCTACAGTGGAGGTATGGATGCCTCCCTCTAGCTTCATTCACAGCGTCATGGCAATCACGATCCACCACAGAACTCTGCCCAGTGTGTGCTCATCAGAAAGAAGATGATGTTCATGTCGTATTCTTCTGCAAGGGCTATGAGAGGAGTAGGAGATACTGGCTAGTCCCGCTACTTAAAAACTTGGGCTTCAGATCTTTTCAACCTGCCTATAGAATTTTAAAGTCAGACCTCTCTCCCATTGTGGTTTTCGCCCTTTCAAAATTTTTGACCTCCATGTGGTTCATCCGGAATCGAGCACTGAAAAGATTTATATAATAGTACCCCTGAAATTTTTCTGCTTTTATTGTACCCCATGTTCCCTTTTCTTAAAATGTTCTTAATCATTGGATCACACCATGTTTAATCTTTTTTTACTGTGTACAAATACTATGCATCTTTTATGATCTGTGATCGAAATAAAGATTTTTTGAAATGAAGTAAATGTAAATGTACATGTATTTATATAGCGCAAACCACCCACATCGCAGGCATCTAAGCGCTTGCTTAGGGAACCCGTCCTGGTATTCCCCTGTGAGATAACCCCGGCAGGGTATCCACAAGGTGAAAGCCAGGCATCCCGCCGCGAGGGGCCATTGTGGAGATTAAGCAAGCTATTGCCCAGAGTCGCAGAGTGTGAACCCGTGAGACGAGTAGGCACCGGAGCGAGAATTATCGAGTCCGTGGAATTATTGAGCCCAAGCCCCGTCGAGGCGGGGAATTGAACCCGATCTCAGCTTCCGGGTCTGCCGCCTCTAACCCCTGAGCCACACTTCTCCAATATAGGATTCATTTTAGAAAATATTACATTTCATAGCTATAGAAATTTGCTATTAAAAAACCTATGAAATTCACTGAAAAAACCATAGGTTTCACACCAGTTATAGTTAGGAATTAGCATTTAAAAAACCTATTAAATGCACAGAAAAAAACATAGGTTTCACACCAGTTATAGTTAGGAATTAGCATTTAAAAAACCTATTAAATTCACTGAAAAAACAATAGGTTTCACACCAGTTATAGTTAGCTGGAAATTTTACCGACATAAAACCAATGAAATTCCACGTTATAGTTAGTTGGACTCACTATAACTTGCACGTGTAATGCACTGCTGATGACATAACATATTACATCACTCATGACATGGTCAGTCACATCAATCATGACATCACTGATGACACCATCCTTGTGACAGAGTGACAGACCTCCTTTCACTGTAACGTAACCCTTGAAACATATAATCAAAAATAGAAACTAACATTTTCAAAAAAGTGGATATACCCATACCAGTTACAACAACCAATTCAGTAATTCCACTATCTATATACACATCCACTCATTCACCAACAGTTCTATATAGTCACTCATACATATACTCACTCATCATATGTAGTGATACACCTATACATCCTGTTACACACCGACAGTCATCAAAAAGTTACTCACACACATATTCACACATGCAAATAAACTAATAAACATCGATTTATTTACATATACAGATATACACACACTACCACCTCACTTCTAAAAAAACTTACACATACCTACTCTCTTAAACAATCACTTATAGAAACACATACTTATTTAAACAGGAACTGTTTCAATCTCTCACTCTCACATATACTGACTTATATATATCAATACTCACATAAACTAGATTAAAACATATGTAGTTACTGATAAAGACACTAGTGAGGCAGTCATTCATTCACTAACACACACATATATACACTCATCCACCCATACAGTCTTGCACATATGCTGTCTTCAAAAAACATATAAACAGTGAGTCAGTCATTGATGCATCTATATGCTAAGTAACACCCCCACCAAACCATACAGACACTCATACTGATACTAAAAAAACATCTAATAACCCATATAAACACACATGTAGCTACTCACCAACCCATGTAGCCATTTATACACAAAGTGAAACACTGATACAAACATTCAAATATTTAAACATTACTCGCTAATATATGTATTCATTAAGATACACTTAATAAGCCAGTTATCCAATCATTTTTTTAAAAAAACCATTCATTAAGACAATAATTTAAACATTTATTTTTCCATCAACCTTTACATATACATATATAAAACATATTTATTTTTCAGAAAGACACACATTCGCTGGATGGTGTCATCAGTGTTGTCATGAGTGATGTCACTGACCATGTCATGAGTGATGTAATATGTGATGTCATCAGCAGTGCATTACACGCGCAAGTTATAGTGAGTCCAAATAACTATAACGTGGAATTTCATTGGTTTTATGTCAGTAAAATTTCCAGCTAACTATAACTGATGTGAAACCTATGTTTTTTTCAGTGAATATATATATACATATATATATATATATATATATATATATATATATATATATATATATATATATATATATATATATATATATATATATATATATATATATATATATATATATATATATATATATATATATATTCCGCTCCAAAGGTGTCCCTCAGTTCAAGCAGCACTCCAGACACCACTCTGCTTAAAAGCTTCTTTATTGGTACGGAGAGAACGTCAGTTGGTCAATCAAACAGCTGAATTTTCGGTAGCCTGACGCGTTTCAAAGTGTTTCTTCCTCAGAGGCTGGCGATTTCAGGTGAGTGCAGGGCGGGCTCTGCTCCCGTATTATGTGTATATGACACGCCCATGAATTGGGCCGCTCGGTGAGCTGGGAGTTAGAGTCCTTATTTCAGTCCGTGGATGGCTGTACTCACAATGTCTGTTCATAAACCCGCAATGGGCTCCAGCCGACGCTTTCATCCTAAATCCATTTCATGGCGCTCCACATGTGAAACTCCCGTTTGCCGAGTTCCGTGGCCCCCCGCCGAAGGGGTGGTGCAAGCTTAGGCGGTAGGACAACCGCCTTGTTATATTCCGCTCCAAAGGTGTCCCTCAGTTCAAGCAGCACTCCAGACACCACTCTGCTTAAAAGCTTCTTTATTGGTACGGAGAGAACGTCAGTTGGTCAATCAAACAGCTGAATTTTCGGTAGCCTGACGCGTTTCAAAGTGTTTCTTCCTCAGAGGCTGGCGATTTCAGGTGAGTGCAGGGCGGGCTCTGCTCCCGTATTATGTGTATATGACACGCCCATGAATTGGGCCGCTCGGTGAGCTGGGAGTTAGAGTCCTTATTTCAGTCCGTGGATGGCTGTACTCACAATGTCTGTTCATAAACCCGCAATGGGCTCCAGCCGACGCTTTCATCCTAAATCCATTTCATGGCGCTCCACATGTGAAACTCCCGTTTGCCGAGTTCCGTGGCCCCCCGCCGAAGGGGTGGTGCAAGCTTAGGCGGTAGGACAACCGCCTTGTTATATTCCGCTCCAAAGGTGTCCCTCAGTTCAAGCAGCACTCCAGACACCACTCTGCTTAAAAGCTTCTTTATTGGTACGGAGAGAACGTCAGTTGGTCAATCAAACAGCTGAATTTTCGGTAGCCTGACGCGTTTCAAAGTGTTTCTTCCTCAGAGGCTGGCGATTTCAGGTGAGTGCAGGGCGGGCTCTGCTCCCGTATTATGTGTATATGACACGCCCATGAATTGGGCCGCTCGGTGAGCTGGGAGTTAGAGTCCTTATTTCAGTCCGTGGATGGCTGTACTCACAATGTCTGTTCATAAACCCGCAATGGGCTCCAGCCGACGCTTTCATCCTAAATCCATTTCATGGCGCTCCACATGTGAAACTCCCGTTTGCCGAGTTCCGTGGCCCCCCGCCGAAGGGGTGGTGCAAGCTTAGGCGGTAGGACAACCGCCTTGTTATATTCCGCTCCAAAGGTGTCCCTCAGTTCAAGCAGCACTCCAGACACCACTCTGCTTAAAAGCTTCTTTATTGGTACGGAGAGAACGTCAGTTGGTCAATCAAACAGCTGAATTTTCGGTAGCCTGACGCGTTTCAAAGTGTTTCTTCCTCAGAGGCTGGCGATTTCAGGTGAGTGCAGGGCGGGCTCTGCTCCCGTATTGTGTGTATATGACACGCCCATGAATATATATATATCTTCTTACTATACTTTGCAGGATCATTGAATTGTATTTTTATTTGCTGGAATGATGAAAATTATGAAAGTAGTTGGATACATTGAGTTATTGTTGTTCTGTGATTGCCCATTAGGGCTCTACTTTTTTGACATGGAATTTACTTACTATGCTCCCCTATAAAACATGGTAGAGTGGCATTACTAGGAATGCATATGGTGAGTAAACATGTGAATAAACGGAGGGTAATATGAAGAAATGTCTTCTTGCGATTGCCCATTCAGGGCTTAACTCTTATATGGCAATCATTTATTGCTGCCTCTAAACATGATTGTGATACAATGATACAATGATACAAATTAACTGTACATGGTTTGTAAATAGGCGGAACCACTTTTCAGTCAATCTGTCAATAATATTCACAGTATTACTTCACTCACAATTATCGAGCAGGACTATGGAAAACAGTATGTTACTTTGTTGGAGGGTGGGGATTTAAACCAGTGGGTACAGGGTGGCAGGCTGTACTCCAATATTCCCCCGCATTGTTTATTCAATAAGGGAAACAAGAATACTATAGGTATTTACATTTGCATTATAGGACATTATTGTTGTACATACGGGTTTGCTTTTTAAACAGTACTGTTGCAGATACTAGGTCAATACAACTGGATGTGAGTAGGATCTTCATATTTTCAGGTAAGTGATATATTCAGGCGTGAAGTTGCCTTGGTTTCTGCCTCTGCCTCTGCCTCGGCCCCTTCCAGCCCCCTCTTCGAAGACAACTTCAAGGCAACTTCACGCCGAGAGTCACGAGAAGCAAAAGGGGAGCAAAATGGTAGATAGCCAGGATAGTTTAACAATTGTAAACCTAACCGATAAAATCCTATCACCATTGGAAGAAAAAACCCTACAATTGGGCTTGTCATTCTGCCCTAACGAGAGACTCGAATTTACACAAACAAGAATCGATTTGTTCACCTTTGTGCGAAAAATGAAATTACATAAATACTTCAAACTAAAACCATCATCTAAAGAAACAAGACAACTAAGAACAAGAGAGACTGATATCTTAACAACAAATGATATCACAACCTGGGAGATCCTGGAAGAACTAAGGACTGAGGAAAGTGGTGAACTAGAAAATACAGATTCCATCACCCAACGAACCAGAAGGATTGGTGTCGAACAAGAGGCACCAACAACGAATTTCAGACCTCCATCGACATTCGTACCAATCATGCCTTATGACGCAATTGATGCCTTTTCGGAGGCGGTCACAAAGGATCTAGTAAAATTTAGAGCACAACAAAGAACAATGAGACGAAAAACACCAAATATGACTAAGGAACAAAGAGAAATCCTCAAAACCCTTGACAACGACCCAGATATTATCTGTAAGCCATCTGACAAAGGTGGAAACATCGTGGTAATGTCAAGAGCACAATATTGCCAAGAAGCATTGAGGCAATTGGAAGATTCGACATCATATGAAAAAACCACTAGAAAGACATATGATGAAAGCATTGCTAAATTTCAATCACTTATCAATAAATGGCACAGCAATGATATGCTGGACACCGATGAGTATTTCTTCTTGAAAAACAATAATCCGACTGTGCCAACCTTTTACCAGTTGCCCAAGATACACAAGGATAGCAGGAACCCCCCTGGTAGACCAATAGTCTCCTCTATAGGAAGTGTATCTGAGAATATGTCTATCTTCATTGACCATTTTCTTTTTCAGAGTGTCCTTCAGCTTAAATATTATATCAGAGACACTAAAGACTTTGTGAATAAGATTGAAAATGTGAAATGTAACCCCTCGTGTATTTTAATAACTATGGACATTACCAGCCTATACACGAGCATTGATCACAACCAGGGACTACTGGCAATAAAATACTACCTTGACAAGAGACCCATGAAATTCAGCAAACATAGTCAAATGCTGCTGGAATTCATTTAATACTGTCTCTTCAATAACATTTTCTTGTTTCAAGGACAAATGTATAGGCAGGTCACTGGGACGGCGATGGGAACCTGCTTTGCCCCCAGCTAACCGAATTTATTCGTGGGCTGGTGGGAGGAGCAGGTGACCCAAAGCCCTGGGTTCCAAAAATGGGCAGGAAATCTGATAGTCTGGTATAGGTATATTGACGACCTCTTTCTAGTATGGGAGGGATCTGTGACTTCAGCAGAAGAGTTTGTAGCATTTTTAAATCGTAACAACTTGAATTTGAATTTCACTGCAGATATTAATGTATCCACAGTGAATTATCTGGACCTGAAAGTTAACTTGAATGGTGAGACAATTGAGACTGAACTGTTCAGAAAAACAACAGCTGGCAATTCGGTTTTACATGCCGGAAGCAGCCATCCCCCGACCCTAGTTAAAAGTATCCCTTACGGAGAACTTCTTAGGATTAAGAGAAATTGCTCCAAAGAGACAGACTTCGCAAAAGCAGCAAAAGAAAGCATTGGTAGATTCCAAGCTAGAGGATATGATAATATCCTTCTAGAAAATACCCTGAGAAGAGTGGAACGAATCCCACGAAACCAACTCCTAAAAGAACAAACTAGGAAACCAAATAAAAATGATGGAAAATTTAGGTTAATAACTACCTTCTCAGAAGATTCCAATCATCTGAGAACTATCCTAAAGAGGAGTTGGCATATCCTGAAAACGGATCAGGTTATCGGAAAAGAGATTCCAACTTTTCCCCTAATCACTTTCAGGAAAGGAAGATCCATCAGGGATAAAATTGTACATAGTCACTTACCTGAAAAAATCACAGTGACAGGCAGAATTAAAGATATGCCGGGTTTTTACCCTTGCGGCAAATGCAAAGCCTGCGAGAAGAGCAAGAAAAGAACAACTTTCGAAATACCAGGGTCAGGACACAGTAAGAAAATATCTAAGTTTCTCACTTGCAACACCACATACGTTGTTTACTGCCTATTGTGCCCATGTGGATTGAAGTACATAGGCAGCACAGTGAAAAATGTCAAGTTACGTGTACTGGAGCACCAACGTGCAATTATGAATAAGGATTTTAACTATCCCGTAGCGAAACATTTTGCCCTCAAGCACAACAGCAATAGGGAACTCTTACAATTTTTTGCGCTAGATCACATACCAGTAGACCCAAGGGGTGGAGACAGGTTGCGGAAATTAAGAAGGCTAGAATCCCGCTACATAATTGACCTTCAAACAAAGGCCCCCCTGGGACTTAATAGGAATGAAGAATTGTCCTCCCATTTGGGTAAAGCTTAAACTCTGCAAATAACGAGATCCATTATACCCTGTGAGCAATGCCGATCCACGGCTAAATAACTCACACCACACAACAAAGGCAAATATACTTTATACATGTATGTAAAAATGTTGGTAAATTACAAAATATAAAGTGCCTAAATTATTGAAATGTAATTTACAATGCCTTTACGATTGTGATTTTGAAATGTCAAAGTAAAAAGTAATTTACTATGTAATCAGCGTTTCTCACGGAGGTAAACGTCAGTCCTCTTTCTATGTGCATGCACAAACGTGATGAAAACTTCTTAAATACGCTTCCTTCCGTGTCAATGGTAGACACTGACGAAGGAATACCGAAACGCGTTTGTCTGCTGAGCGATTAAAAACATACTGAACACTTTCCCTGTGAGTGCCGTAATTTCTTTCCATGGGATGCGAAAGAAATCTGAGCTGTGATTTATCACGTGGGGCGCCACCACGAGAGGCACCCGCCTGCGAGTGACCCGGATTTTGGTGCAACGGAGCGGAAATATATATATATATATATATATATATATATATATATATATATATATATATATATATATATATAAGCTCCTCCAACCGGTTATCGTGCAGTGAAACGTCTAAAGCACTTTCCCCAGTACGCAGACACAGAATCAAAGTCCGAAGCCAGTCTTCAAGTTGTTCTTAGTTTTATTTCATAAGCTTTATGTGCAGGGGGTAAAAAAGGAACGCCGAACAGACGCGTTTCGGGCGTGAACGCCCTTGCTCACTGTTGGCGGTAACACGGACTGACTAGCATTTAAATAATACAACAATGATTTGGATAAAGCGCGCCCAAATGCAGTGCATTAACACAAACGAAGGACTTAGTTCATCATAGAACGCAAAAATGTGATTGTGAATGGCAGCCATATTTGCCTAGTCAAAGTACTGGTAAACATGACATTGCCGCATGTAATTATCCACAAATATAAATGTTTGTAAAGAAAATGGTATACAGAAAATTTGTTGTTCATGGTTCTTAACAATATAAAGTGCAAATGCATATCATGAATGTGCAAACCTTGCTTAACCGCAATAAAGTGACTAAGTGCAATAATGTACGTTTTGTGCAAATACGCCATTTATATTTTCACTGTGCAAATGCGCCATTTAGATATTTCCTGTGCAAATACGCAATAAAGACAGATTAAATCATTCTAGTCTCCTAACACACAATATTGCCTGTGCAAATACGCAATAAAGACAGCCTCAAACTTTCTAATCTATTAACAAACAAAAGGTGGAAACTTCATGGGCACAATCAAAATTCTAATATGCACAAATGCTAATATGTCCTTATAAATGTTTGTAGAATTTATCCAAATATTGGTAATAATACCGATTAATGCAAGTCACAGTCCATTGTTCATAATAAAGAAAACAAAATAAATAATGTTGATAATGGTGAGGGAGTAACTAAGTGTCTGTAACCAGTGCTGTTTGGACCACTTAGGTAGTGAAGGGATGAACAAAAATATATAAAATATCATATTAGAAATTAATCTTTCTTCAACAAATATATGGTGTATTAAAATCATTTCCTTAGAATGTTAAAGCACATCCTATTTGCTTTTCAGTTTTGCAAAGTGTTTAAAGCATTTACACATTAGTTAAATGATGTTTTATCTGGAGTTGCTAGATATTTAGTTATAACATTCTATTGATTGATATTTGAGCCCACAGACTGAGTGTTACTGACATATGGCACATTCAAAGAAAATTGCTTAGATCTTCCCCCATGTTCAGACCTCCAGGAATTTTACTGTTCAGTCTGACAATATACATGGACTCCAACTGCCTTCATTTTTTCTCATAGTCGCCACCTTTTTTGGATGTTTTAACGGCATCTATCACAAAGTAATTCAGATGGGATAAATTCCTATTGTGATGCTGGTCAAAGTGTCGTGCTACCGGGTAGCTCTGATCACAATTTACTATGGCCCTGAGATGTTGGAGAATACGTTGGAACACCGGTAACTTTGTGCTACCAACGTATCTCAAATTGCATGTGCAAGTTAAAACATATACTGCTAGCGCTGTTCTGCAAGTATAATGGGCTTTGATAGTGATAGGTTTGGGGTCAAAGGGGGTCGAATAAGATCTAGTGTTGATGCCAAAATGGCATGCACGATTTACAAAAAGGGGGTGGTGATGAACAGAGTGTCTGAGTTAAACAGACCACTCTTACCCAGTCCAAAGATCAGGGCTTGATCCATCACCGTTATTTATCTCACTGCCCCATCCCAGCTCAGAACCTGGCTATATGCAAATCAGTCTGTCCCTGGCCCAGTGCATCATGGGAACAGGGCAGACTAAACTACCAAGCCAATTCTTCACCAGAAAGGAGACAAGCTACCGGGGACCGGTTTCTGGCATTTCAGCCTTCTTCGGCCCGGCTTGCTTGAATCCTGATGGAGCAGTGAGAAAGGGACTCATGTCTGAGTATACCCTGCCACACCTATAGTGGCCAAAAACGATTTACAAAAAGGGGGTGGTGATGAACAGAGTGTCTGAGTTAAACAGACCACTCTTACCCAGTCCAAAGATCAGGGCTTGATCCATCACCGTTATTTATCTCACTGCCCCATCCCAGCTCAGAACCTGGCTATATGCAAATCAGTCTGTCCCTGGCCCAGTGCATCATGGGAACAGGGCAGACTAAACTACCAAGCCAATTCTTCACCAGAAAGGAGACAAGCTACCGGGGACCGGTTTCTGGCATTTCAGCCTTCTTCGGCCCGGCTTGCTTGAATCCTGATGGAGCAGTGAGAAAGGGACTCATGTCTGAGTATACCCTGCCACACCTATAGTGGCCAAAAACGATTTACAAAAAGGGGGTGGTGATGAACAGAGTGTCTGAGTTAAACAGACCACTCTTACCCAGTCCAAAGATCAGGGCTTGATCCATCACCGTTATTTATCTCACTGCCCCATCCCAGTTCAGAACCTGGCTATATGCAAATCAGTCTGTCCCTGGCCCAGTGCATCATGGGAACAGGGCAGACTAAACTACCAAGCCAATTCTTCACCAGAAAGGAGACAAGCTACCGGGGACCGGTTTCTGGCATTTCAGCCTTCTTCGGCCCGGCTTGCTTGAATCCTGATGGAGCAGTGAGAAAGGGACTCATGTCTGAGTATACCCTGCCACACCTATAGTGGCCAAAAACGATTTACAAAAAGGGGGTGGTGATGAACAGAGTGTCTGAGTTAAACAGACCACTCTTACCCAGTCCAAAGATCAGGGCTTGATCCATCACCGTTATTTATCTCACTGCCCCATCCCAGCTCAGAACCTGGCTATATGCAAATCAGTCTGTCCCTGGCCCAGTGCATCATGGGAACAGGGCAGACTAAACTACCAAGCCAATTCTTCACCAGAAAGGAGACAAGCTACCGGGGACCGGTTTCTGGCATTTCAGCCTTCTTCGGCCCGGCTTGCTTGAATCCTGATGGAGCAGTGAGAAAGGGACTCATGTCTGAGTATACCCTGCCACACCTATAGTGGCCAAAAACGATTTACAAAAAGGGGGTGGTGATGAACAGAGTGTCTGAGTTAAACAGACCACTCTTACCCAGTCCAAAGATCAGGGCTTGATCCATCACCGTTATTTATCTCACTGCCCCATCCCAGCTCAGAACCTGGCTATATGCAAATCAGTCTGTCCCTGGCCCAGTGCATCATGGGAACAGGGCAGACTAAACTACCAAGCCAATTCTTCACCAGAAAGGAGACAAGCTACCGGGGACCGGTTTCTGGCATTTCAGCCTTCTTCGGCCCGGCTTGCTTGAATCCTGATGGAGCAGTGAGAAAGGGACTCATGTCTGAGTATACCCTGCCACACCTATAGTGGCCAAAAACGATTTACAAAAAGGGGGTGGTGATGAACAGAGTGTCTGAGTTAAACAGACCACTCTTACCCAGTCCAAAGATCAGGGCTTGATCCATCACCGTTATTTATCTCACTGCCCCATCCCAGCTCAGAACCTGGCTATATGCAAATCAGTCTGTCCCTGGCCCAGTGCATCATGGGAACAGGGCAGACTAAACTACCAAGCCAATTCTTCACCAGAAAGGAGACAAGCTACCGGGGACCGGTTTCTGGCATTTCAGCCTTCTTCGGCCCGGCTTGCTTGAATCCTGATGGAGCAGTGAGAAAGGGACTCATGTCTGAGTATACCCTGCCACACCTATAGTGGCCAAAAACGATTTACAAAAAGGGGGTGGTGATGAACAGAGTGTCTGAGTTAAACAGACCACTCTTACCCAGTCCAAAGATCAGGGCTTGATCCATCACCGTTATTTATCTCACTGCCCCATCCCAGCTCAGAACCTGGCTATATGCAAATCAGTCTGTCCCTGGCCCAGTGCATCATGGGAACAGGGCAGACTAAACTACCAAGCCAATTCTTCACCAGAAAGGAGACAAGCTACCGGGGACCGGTTTCTGGCATTTCAGCCTTCTTCGGCCCGGCTTGCTTGAATCCTGATGGAGCAGTGAGAAAGGGACTCATGTCTGAGTATACCCTGCCACACCTATAGTGGCCAAAAACGATTTACAAAAAGGGAAGACGGCTGTAATGCCAGAAACCGGTCCCCGGGAGCTTGTTTCCTTCCCAGTGTAAGAATTGGCTTTTGTAGTTTGGTTTGCCCTGTTCCCATCATGCACTGGGACAGGAACAGACTAATTTGCATACAGCCAGGTTCTGAAACTGGGATGGTGCAGTGAGCTAAAAAACGGTGTTGGATCTAGCCCTGATCTCTTGACTGGGTGAGAGCTTTCTGCTTAATTCAGAGACTCTGTCCCTCACCACCCCTTGTTGTAAATATTTTTGTCCACCCTAAGCGTGGAAGGGTATTCTCAGATGTGAGACCCTTGCTCATTGCACCATCAGGATTCAAGCAAACCGGGCCGAAGACGGCTGTAATGCCAGAAACCGGTCCCCGGGAGCTTGTTTCCTTCCCAGTGTAAGAATTGGCTTTTGTAGTTTAGTTTGCCCTGTTCCCATCATGCACTGGGACAGGAACAGACTAATTTGCATACAGCCAGGTTCTGAAACTGGGATGGTGCAGTGAGCTAAAAAACGGTGTTGGATCTAGCCCTGATCTCTTGACTGGGTGAGAGCTTTCTGCTTAATTCAGAGACTCTGTCCCTCACCACCCCTTGTTGTAAATAAAATGGCATGCACGGCATGAAATGCCCAGGAAGAAACCCTTACGGGGTGACATATATATATATCTTCTTACTATACTTTGCAGGATCATTGAATTGTATTTTTATTTGAGAGGCCATCTTGGTTTTAACCCTGTGAATAAAAGAGGGACTGGAATGATGAAAATTATGAAAGTAGTTGGATACATTGAGTTATTGTTGTCCTGTGATTGCCCATTAGGGCTCTATTTTTTGTCATGGAATTTACTTACTATGCTCCCCTATAAAACATGGTAGAGTGACATTACTAGGAATGCATATGGTGAGTAAACATGTGAATAAACGGAGGGTAATATGAAGAAATGTCTTCTTGTGATTGCCCATTCAGGGTTTAACTCTTATATGGCAATCATTTATTGCTGCCTCTAAACAAGATTGTGATACAATGATACAAATTAACTGTACATGGTTTGTAAATAGGCGGAACCACTTTTCAGACAATTTTTGTCTATATATATGTATTTAACAGAGTATTTATGGGTTTCCTTAAAACAAGAACGTTACAAGATGGCCACCTTGAAAAATGTGAAACTGAAAAGACATATGGCCATCTTCGCTGTCTATGAACTTTTTTAATTGCACTGTGCACTTTAAATATGGTGGAATGTTTACAAACAGCTGACACAGAGGAAGGCGGTAATGCCGAAACGCGTCTGTCAGCAGGTGGGAGAGGGTTCCTTCACCTGTATTAAAAATACCTTCACAAGAATTCCTGTGAGTGCCGTCTATTGTTTGGGCCAGGATTGCTGCGACAGTGTCGTGAACATTATATACATATATATATATATATATTCACCAAAAGTTACCCCAAGGCTGGCACACTCAGGTAGGTTACGTTTCTGATAATCCAACGGCAACCCAAGCATAATTCCCCACAGTTCATTTGGTCCGACGCGTTTCAAGCATTCGCCCTTCCTCATGGACCTAGAAAAATATGACAGCAACTGTGTTAACTACTAATGCGGTCCTTCTTTTATTTCCATCGCTTTTCGCAAATGCACGTTCCAAACAATAATGCATGATGGGATTAGTAGTATCAATTATACCCAAGTGGGTCACATGCTGCCATGAATCCATCCTTCTTTTATTTCCATCGCTTTTCGCCAATGCACGTTCCAATGAACAACAATAATGCATGATGGGATTAGTAGTATCAATTATACCCAAGTGGGTCACATGCTGCCATGAATCAATCCGACAATGTTCTTACTGGGCATAGAACCAGTCCTTTGCCTGCCACTTTAAAAACATTCAACAGAGCACCTCCTGCTCCGCCCCTGCCACAGAGGCAGGGGCAGACCCGCTTCGATCCGCAATGATGCCGAGCCGTGGCCGGGTCAGCCACTAGTTTATTTTCACCAAAAGTTACCCCAAGGCTGGCACACTCAGGTAGGTTACGCTTCTGATAATCCAACGGCAACCCAAGGATAATTCCCCACAGTTCATTTGGTCCAACGCGTTTCAAGCATTCGCCCTTCCTCATGGACCTAGAAAAACATGACAGCAACTGTGTTAATTACTTTTGCGGTCCTTCTTTTATTTCCATCGCTTTTCGCAAATGCACGTTCCAAACAATAATACATGATGGGATTAGTAGTATCAATTATACCCAAGTGGGTCACATGCTGCCATGAATCAATTCGACAATGTTCTTACTGGGCATAGAATCAGTCCTTTGCCTGCCGCTTTAAAAACATTCAACAGAGCACCTCCTGTTCCGCCTCTGCCACAGAGACGGGGGCAGACCCGCTTCGATCCGCAGTGATGCCCAGCCGTGGCCGGGTCAGCCACTAGTTTATTTTCACCAAAAGTTACCCCAAGGCTGGCACACTCAGGTAGGTTACGCTTCTGATAATCCAATGGCAACCCAAGGATAATTCCCCACAGTTCATTTGGTCCGACGTGTTTCAAGCATTCGCCCTTCCTCATGGACCTAGAAAAACATGACAGCAACTGTGTTAACTACTAATGCGGTCCTTCTTTTATTTCCATCGCTTTTCGCCAATGCACGTTCCAATGAACAACAATAATACATGATGGGATTTGTAGTATCAATTATACCCAAGTGGGTCACATGCTGCCATGAATCCATTCGACAATGTTCTTACTGAGCATAGAATCAGTCCTTTGCCTGCCGCTTTAAAAACATTCAACAGAGCACCTCCTGTTCCGCCCCTGCCACAGAGACGGGGGCAGACCCGCTTCGATCCACAGTGATAACAAGCAGTGGCCGGGTCAGCCACTAGTTTATTTTCACCAAAGGTTACCCCAAGGCTGGCACACTCAGGTAGATTGCGCTCCTGATAATCCAACGGCAACCCAAGGATAATTCCCCACAGTTCATTTGGTCCGACGCGTTTCAAGCATTCGCCCTTCCTCATGGACCTAGAAAAACATGACAGCAACTGTGTTAACTACTAATGCGGTCCTTCTTTTATTTCCATCGCTTTTCGCCAGTGCACGTTCCAATGAACAACAATAATGCATGATGGGATTAGTAGTATCAATTATACCCAAGTGGGTCACATGCCGCCATGAATCCATTCCACAATGTTCTTACTGGGCATAGAATCAGTCCTTTGCCTGCCGCTTTAAAAACATTCAACAGAGCACCTCCTGTTCCGCCCCTGCCACAGAGACGGGGCAGACCTGCTTCGATCCGCAGTGATGCCGAGCCGTGGCCGGTCAGCCACTAGTTTATTTTCACCAAAAGTTACCCCAAGGCTGGCACACTCAGGTAGGTTACGCTTCTGATAATCCAACGGCAACCCAAGGATAATTCCCCACAGTTCATTTGGTCCGACACGTTTCAAGCATTCGCCCTTCCTCATGGACCTAGAAAAACATGACAGCAACTGTGTTAACTACTAATGCGGTCCTTCTTTTATTTCCATCGCTTTTCACCAATGCACGTTCCAAAGAACAACAATAATGCATGATGGGATTAGTAGTATCAATTATACCCAAGTGGGTCACATGCTGCCATGAATCCATTCGACAATGTTCTTACTGGGCATAGAATCAGTCCTTTGCCTGCCGCTTTAAAAACATTCAACAGAGCACCTCCTGTTCCGCCCCTGCCACATAGACGAGGGCAGACCCGCTTCGATCCGCAGTGATGCCGAGCCGTGGCCGGGTCAGCCACTAGTTTATTTTCACCAAAAGTTACCCCAAGGCTGGCACACTCAGGTAGGTTACGCTTCTGATAATCCAATGGCAACCCAAGGATAATTCCCCACAGTTCATTTGGTCCGACGCGTTTCAAGCATTCGCCCTTCCTCATGGACCTAGAAAAACATGACAGCAACTGTGTTAACTACTAATGCGGTCCTTCTTTTATTTCCATCGCTTTTCACCAATGCGCGTTCCAATGAACAACAATAATGCATGATGGGATTAGTAGTATCAATTATACCCAAGTGGGTCACATGCTGCCATGAATCCATTCGACAATGTTCTTACTGGGCATAGAATCAGTCCTTTGCCTGCCGCTTTAAAAACATTCAACAGAGCACCTCCTGTTCCGCCCCTGTAAATGTAAATGTACATGTACAGGAATTTATATAGCGCAAATCACCGAGCGGTTTCTAAGCGCTTGCTTAGGGAACTCGTCCTGGTACCCCCCTGTGAGATAACCCCGGCAGGGTATCCACAAGGTGAAAGTCAGGCCCCCGCCACGAGGGGCCGTTGTGGAGATTAAGCAAGCTATTGCCCAGAGTCACAGAGTGTGAACCCGTGAATCGAGTAGGCACCGGAGCGAGAATTGTCGAGTCCATGGACATTTTAGGACTCAAGACCCCGCTGAGCCGGGAATTGAACCCTGGTCCCGGGCTGACCTCTGCTTCCAGGTCTGCCTCCTCTAACCAGTGAGCCACACTTCTCCACTCCCCCTGCCACAGAGACGGGGGCAGACCTGCTTCGATCCGCAGTGATGCCGAGCCGTGGCCGGTCAGCCACTAGTTTATTTTCACCAAAAGTTACCCCAAGGCTGGCACACTCAGGTAGGTTACGCTTCTGATAATCCAACGGCAACCAAAGGATAATTCCCCACAGTTTATTTGGTCCGACGCGTTTCAAGCATTCGCCCTTCCTCATGGACCTAGAAAAACATGACTTATTACGAAAAACAGAGGTCCGTAGGATTAAGTTATCAAAAGGACAAATGCAAATATAGACTCCAATCAGTACTATATTTTGTTTTCAGTACCCAGCCGGGCCTGAAGTTTTATTTCAAAATATAAACAAGTTTAAAAGACCATCAGAGAGGTCTAATGCGAACGTTGATAGGGTACAAGCCTGTACCTATCCAAAAGTACACTCCAAAAGGATTGAAAGAAAATAGGCAAGAAAGCAAGGAAAAGAGGGTAAAGAATATCAGGCAAAAAGAACATGGGAGCCAATTGTCCCTTGCATCAGTGGCATATTTGCATGGCAAGTTCAGACAACAAATTCATGTAACAATTTCAACACGATGGTAAGGTTACAGAATTTGACAAAGTGTCGACGACGTTTCGATCCCCGGCTCCTAGTGAACTGGGATCATCATCAGGACATAAACAATGTTTTGCCTGTATGTGCTTTTTCTCTGCAAACGATCCTCACGAGTCTCCTATGTTGCTGGGAGAGACTGTGGGGTAGAAGTTGGCACCAACTTCTACCCCACAGTCTCTCCCAGCAACATAGGAGACTCGTGAGGATCGTTTGCAGAGAAAAAGCACATACAGGCAAAACATTGTTTATGTCCTGATGATGATCCCAGTTCACTAGGAGCCGGGGATCGAAACTTCGTCGACACTTTGTCAAATTCTGTAACCTTACCATCGTGTTGAAATTGTTACATGAATTTGTTGTCTGAACTTGCCATGCAAATATGCCACTGATGCAAGGGACAATTGGCTCCCATGTTCTTTTTGCCTGATATTCTTTACCCTCTTTTCCTTGCTTTCTTGCCTATTTTCTTTCAATCCTTTTGGAGTGTACTTTTGGATAGGTACAGGCTTGTACCCTATCAACGTTCGCATTAGACCTCTCTGATGGTCTTTTAAACTTGTTTATATTTTGAAATAAAACTTCAGGCCCGGCTGGGTACTGAAAACAAAATATAGTACTGATTGGAGTCTATATTTGCATTTGTCCTTTTGATAACTTAATCCTACGGACCTCTGTTTTTCGTAATAAATGATTGCCCAAGGTCCTTAGGTACTTATTTGGGTCCCCCTTGTTTGTGAAAATATACTAGAAAAACATGACAGCAACTGCTACTAATGCGGTCCTTCTTTTATTTCCATCGCTTTTCACGAATGCACCCCGCACATTCACTGGCTCTCATGTATAGTCATTTATATATGCCAACTCTCACATGCACTGTGTTTTACATATGTACTTACTTGGACATGTAGCACTGAGATATCCATTCACTCACCAACACACCCAGGCACACAGGCATCCGCCCATATAGCTGTTTCCACATGCACTCTTGAACTCATACACCTAGTGAATCAACTGCTCACACATCTATGCACAGAGTCACCCTCCTCCTAGCCACCCCCACACACACTCAGTCTCCCATTCAAATACTTGGGCAACCAATCAATAACCCATATAGCCACTCATATAGCTACTGATCAACACATGCAGCAGCTTACACAACAACAGACATACTGATGCACACATTCAGACAGTTTAGTCACTAACCCATGCATTTAATAAGACACATTTAATCACTCACTCATACAGTCAGTCACGCACCTACTAAATCCTTCATCCAGACACTTATACATCCACTCATTCTTCAATATGTAAAACATATTTAAACTTTACAGAAACACAGTCGCTGGATGATGTCATTAGTGATGTCATCAGTGATGTCAAATGAGATGTCGTCAGTGATGTCATCAGTGATGTCATCAGTGATGTCATCAGTGATGTCACTGACCATGTCATGAATGATGTAATATGTGACATCATCAGATGTGGATTGCCGGTGCGCGAAATATAGTTAGTACAACTAACTATATAGGAGCAATTTCAATGGTTTTTAAAATGCTAATTCATAACTATATAAGGCCTGAAACCTATGGTTTTTTAGGTGAATTTGCAAGGTTTTTTAAATGCTAATTCCTAACTATAATACAATATAAGGCCTGAAACCTATGGTTATTTAAGTGAATTTGCAAGGTTTTTTAAATGCTAATTCCTAACTATATAAGGCCTGAAACCTATGGTTTTTTATGTGAATTTGCAAGGTTTTTTAAATGCTAATTCCTAATTATATCAGGCGTGAAACCTTTATTTTTTTTCAATAAATTTCAAAGGTTTTGTAAACGCTAATTCTATTAGCGGATAACGTTTATATATGTTATTATCCTTCTGGGACCACCTGAACAGCCATCTTGTTTCTCAGGAGAAGTGAGGCACAAGAGAGCACAAAACAAGAGTGGAAAATGCGAAAAGGGGGCAGGATAGAGACCCCCTGACCCCCTAGCCCTTCTCAGGGGGTCCCAGAAGGACCACAAAGTGCAAAAAAATATATTTTATCTTTTTAAATCGAGGGTTACGCGCACGGTACGCGGTGTGCGTACCCCTCGATTTTTTTCTAATTTTTTGCCCTTGGGGGTCCTTCTGGGACCCCCTGAGAAGGGCTAGAGGGTTGCGGGGTCTCTACTCTGCCCCCTTTTCGTGTTTTCCACTCTTGTTTTGGGCTCTCTTGTGCCTCAGTTCTCCTAAAAAACAAGATGGTGGTCAGCACTTCCTGGTTTGGACAGTTTGGAATGTTGACAGTCGACTGCCAGCCAATCAGAAACTCGCTCGCCCACGTAAGGGTACGCGCACGTACACATACGGTACGCGTGCCGTACCCGTACGGTGCACGCACGGTGAGCGGATATAGATATATAATTTGCTCAGATTCAATTTTCTCAACAACTACTGGAGGGATTTTCACCAAATATAGAAAAGGCACTACTGCATACCTGTCCCTACCATTTTGCCAAGTTTGGTGTAATTCCATTCAGCCGTTCGGGCTGTAGCCATGTCTAAAGGTCCCATGGAAAATGCCATTTGAAAAATTTTAAATTCCATTTTCTCAAGAACTACTGGAGAGATTTTCACCAAACATAGCAAAGGCACATGTGCATACCAGGCCCTACCATTTTGCCAAGTTTGGTGTAATTCCATTCAGCCGTTCGGGCTGTAGACGTGTCTAAAGGTCCTTATGGAAATTAACATGGGGAAAACACGTTTTGGGACCCCCTTTCGGCCCCTGCTTGATGAATCCCCCCGAAACTTTCAGGGAAGGAGCGGAGCTGGCCAAAATTCTGGAAAATTAAACGCTGATTCCTCAAACGGCGCCAAAGTTATTCCCAATAGAATGTTGAGCGCATATAGATATATAATTTGCTCAAATTTAATTTTCTCAACAACTACTGGAGGGATTTTCACAAAATAAAGAAAAGGCACTACTGCATACCTGTCCCTGCCATTTTGCCAAGTTTGGTGTAATTCCGTTCAGCCGTTCGGGCTGTAGCCGTGTCTAAAGGTCCCATAGAAAATCCCATTTGAAAACTTTCAAATTCAATTTTCTCAAGAACTACAAGAGGGATTTTCACCAAACATAGCAAAGGCACATCTGCATACCAGGCCCTACCATTTTGCCAAGTTTGGTGTAATTCCATTCAGCCGTTCGGGCTGTAGCCGTGTCTAAAGTTCCCTATGGAAATCAACACAGGGAAAACACTTTTTGGGACCCCACTTTTTTCTCCGCCCCCGCTTGACGAATCCCCCCCAAAACTTTCAGGGAAGGAGCGGAGCGTAGATGAGAAAATTTAAGGAAAATTACACGCAGATTCCTCAATCGGCGCCAAAGTTAATCCCAATAGAATGTTGGGGATTTCCTATGGTAACTAGGTCCTAACTATATATACCTACTGGCGACAGCCAGTAGGTAATATATATATATATAAAAATGTCTACAGCAGAAGTAATAGGGCCGCACACCAGCAGGATTTAAAACACGAAGATGGTTTTATTTTTCAAGTTTCATTCGTTTGCCAAACACAGTTTAGACAAAAGCCTACGCGTTCCGGTATATCCCAATACCTTGTTCACGCATTTTTTCCAGGGTTCTCATTTTAACTATTCAACATACAGGAAATTCAAATTACATAATTTCCTGTATCTACCACTCGGACGACCCCAAGTTGGTTTCTGGAAGTTGGAGTCTCGGTTATCAGAAATACAATATTTACCTGGTGATTCACAGTTCAATATGTCCAGCATAACTACATGAATGTTAATAAACTGTGTGTAGGTTTTTGCAGTGTTATTGTCAAATTAAACATTTTATAAAGGTATTTAATAAAAAGAGTTAATTTTGAGATTTAGTGTCCCTCCGGTGGGGAGTGTTGACATCTGTTGTAAATTAGTCAGACCTATTAAACACCAGCATTTGAGTGATAAACTTCACTTATTACCTCCCCCCCAGTGGGCCATCCCTCAAGTGGGTGATGTTGGCACCTTGGTTAAACTGTATTATTAACCAGACAAAATATTATCCAACTTATATACTGGAAGAGGATTCTTTAGAGCCCTATAGTGGACAATCCCCAACACTCTTTACCAAAATTGTGTACCGGACAACAATGATTTCGCCTACCTTCTACATTATTTGTGGTGCACCATACAGGGAGACTAAATGTACATTTACAAATGTATATAAAGTTCTTCTGATTGATTCAATCCATAAGGCGTCATAGTTCTTAAATTCAAAATGTGGCGGTATTCTCTTTGATGCAGTTTTTCAAACGGTTTTCCCCTCTTTCGTTTATCGGAATGGTTTCTATTCCGTAAAATTTCAAGGCTTTCCAGTTCGCATTGTGGTGTGTTTCCATATGTTTGGCAACCACATTGTTTCTGTCTTTGTTTTTGGTTGCTCGTACATGTTCAAGTATGCGTTTCTTCAAATCACAAATAGTGCTGCCGATGTATTTTAGCATGCAAGGGCATTCAATAACATAAACCGTGTATTGGCTTTTACACGTGATGAGGTCTCTAATCTGCCAAATCTTGTTTTTTGCCATTGCCACTTCTGCGGTTGGTTTTACGATCTCACAAACTTTACAGTTGTGACACTTAATGAAGCCTTTTGTTTTTAGCCAAGTGATTTTTGAGGGTTTTGCCTTGAAATGACTGTGGACCAGCCGGTCTCTCAGATGTTTTGCTCTCTGATAAGTTATTACCGGATGGGGCCCCATTTTTTATCCAATTGTTGTGTCCAGCTGTAGAATCTTCCAATTCTTCTTAATGATATTTGCAATCTGTTTGGACTCCTGACTGTAATCCATGATGAGTCTAATTAGTTCATCCTTAATCTCTTTCCCATTGATATTTGTAGTTAGACATTCTTGTCTCGTCCTCTGATTTGCTCTGTTCCAGCATTTGTTCACAACATTTTTGCCATATTTCCTTTCTCTGAAACGTTTTATTGTTGAGGCACTGTTCTTTTTCCACTCATTT
The DNA here is from genome assembly GCF_964263255.1 of Lissotriton vulgaris. Taxonomy (NCBI): domain Eukaryota; kingdom Metazoa; phylum Chordata; class Amphibia; order Caudata; family Salamandridae; genus Lissotriton; species Lissotriton vulgaris. The sequence continues at coordinate 1,679,171,703 of NC_141687.1, forward strand.
TCTTCGCTGCAAATTCTTTGCAGCCTTAGGAACTCTCCATAGGGTATACTGGTGATCAAAGACGGTTGGTGAAAACTCGTCGCTTCCAAAGTGGAGTTTGTAGCATTTTTTTTTCTATGTAATGTTGTTTCCAAACCATTCTTTTTTACATAGATTTCAACATCCAGGAATGTAGCTTTTTCTTTTCATATTTCACAGGTGAAGTTCAAATTTGGTGTACTTGTATTCAAGATGTTGAAGTAGTCCTGGAATTCCTCCTTACTTCCATCCCAAATGATACAAAGGTCGTCTATGAATCTCATCCATTTTACTATTCGCCTGGTGTGTAGTTCATTCCATGCTATCTCATTTTCCCACCAACCCATGGCAAGACAAGCGTAACTGGGGCTAAAGGCAAAACCCATAGCCGCCCGTTATGCTGTTGAAACAGTTCTTCGCCAAATATGTTATGTTATGTTAGTATGAATCTGTAGAGCGCACGTTCACCCCGGGGTTTCTTGGCGCTGTGTACCGCTGGGGAACCCGTCCTGGCTTTCCCTGTGAGATGGTCCCTATTGGGCATCCCCAAGGTGAAGCCAGGCATCCCCTGCAGCGAGGGGGCCGTTGTGGAGATTAAGCAAGCTATTGCCTAGAGTTGCAGCGTGGGATCCATGGTTAGAGAGGCACCCAGGCGAGATTTATCGAGCCCGCTGACATTGGTTCCGTACCCTGCCGCGTCGGGAATCAAACCCTGGTCCCGGATCGACCTCTGCTTCTGGCTCTGCTGCCTCTAACCGGTGAGCCACACTTCTCCACCAAATAGGAAGATGTTGATCGTTAAACAGAGTGTGATCATGTCCATCAACATAGCGTTGTGCTCTTTAAAATGTATGTTTCTCTCTTGTAGAAAGTACTGGCAAGCTTTCAAACCCAGGGTATTGTCGATATTTGTATATAGGGCAACCACATCCATAGTTACCAGGTAGTAGTTGTCTTTCCATACCACATCTTGAAGTGCCACAAGGAGATCAATGGTATCCTTTATATATGACTTGAGTTGTGCCGCATACATAATCAAAAAATGATCCATAAAATTTGCCATTGGTTCTAGCAATGACCCATTGGCTGACAAAATCGGTCTTCCTGGCGGTTCTTTGTGAGTTCTAAGTAACTTTGGGAGGAAATATATTGTAGCCAGTATTGGGAAGTCCACGGTCAAATATTTCCTTTCTTCATCATCGATTAGGTTATCGGATACCCATATGCTGAGTTTTCCATCAATTTTATTTTTGATTTCCGGAGTGATGTTTACACTGAGTTTTTCATAATATTGACCGTCTGTTAATTGGATATATATATATATATATATATATATATATATATATATAGGAAATCCGCAACATTCTATTTGCTATTTGGAATAACTTTGGCGCCGGTCGACGAATCTTCGCAAAATTCTCTAAGAAAATGGCCTGCTCCACTCCGCTTCTTCCCTAAAACTTTGGGATGATTCTTGAAGGGGGGCTGAGAAAAAAGGGGGCCCAAAACGTGTTTTCCCCATGCAATTTTCCATAGGTCCTTTAAGACGGGCTACAGCCCGAACTGCTGAACGGAATTACACCAAATTTGGCAAAAAGGTAGAGTTCGGTTCACAGATTACACTTTTTGTTAAATGGTGTAAATCCATTCAGTAGTTCCTGAGAAAATCTAAAGTAAAATCATAGATATATTGATAACGAAGTACTGTACGCGTACGGTATATAATCAACAAAAAACAAGTGCCTATACTGATAGTATTTTCAAGAAGTTTGACCACCAGAACAAAGAGGGTTCTTCAAAGCTGGGGTATGCTTATAAATTGCTTTTTATTTTAATCGTCTAGGTCAAAGAAAGAAAGGGTATATTTGTTTTAATCATATACAATTGAACTGAAACCACATTTTTTTAAACACACCAGAAAAATTATGGACAAGAAAACAGTGAAAACGTTAAAATCCAACATACATACTAAATTCATTCATATCACAATCATCCTTCATCATTCACACACCAAACAACTACAAATACTGAACACGACTAGATACGAATAAGTAGTCGTGCTGAGTATTAAGTCTGCTGCAGTATGTACAATTATATATACAATTTTTTACAATGATTTTACAAGTGTAAATCAAAATAAATCAACAGAGTCAAAAATACGTAATCAAAAATAATGAATCCAACAATTTATAGCCGGTAATGTGGCAATATGTTCACACTACGGGAAGAACCAAAAAGGGAGCAGACACTGGACATGAAGCGGCCTACGCGTTTCAAATCCCTATAGGTTGGAAGGGATTCTCATCAGGGCCAGGTAGCTCTAGGGAAAAAAGAAGGAAAAGAAAATTCTAAAATAAGCATATTGAAAGACTTAAAAAATCAAGAAACTTGAGTGCAGGACCACCCAAGGTTCCTTCTGCTTACCACTATGGAGAAAATCCGAGAGAGGGGTAACACCTGTGTGACAACGAAAGACAATAAAGACTACATAAGTAAAGGGAAGTGTTTGACGAGTGCTTTGTGTTGTTGTCATCCGACAAAACATTTACCTTATGTGTGTGCTGTGGCCACGTTGCTGTACAATTCTAGTTGAAGAGTTGGCGGCGAGATGAAGCTGGGTGGCCTGGGGAAAAAAGACAATGTCCATTTATTGTGGACTTGAGCCAGGTAATGGAGTTTGTAGTCGGGCACTGGGCAGAGGTTCTTACCGGGGGATCTGGAGTGGTCACGTCCAAGCACAGGATCGTGAATTTGAAGAATCGGACCTCGTTGGTTTTCAGCCTCTAACGGGAAAGAAAAATAATAAAGGCTTCTTAGGTCAGCGTTCAAAGTGAGGATGAACAGGGTTCTTCGGTTGGACCTGGTCAGACTAAAGCTTACCGGTGTGGAGCCAAGGGTGTAATCGAAAAAATTGCCGGCGTCTCCGACAGCACTAGTCTCTCGCACATGCGTGGAGTGTAGTATGGTTTACGAGGATTCCCTATATGTAGTACTTGATTGCGCATGCGTGAAGTCTTAGAAAACAGTGACTTCTGTTTTTCCGATGGGAAAATGGAAATCGTACAGGTAGCTTAAAGATTCCCTCTTACAATTTATATATCTCTGATATCTCGTTAAGCCCTCTGACTGCTGTGTCGAATTTGACAATTAGATAGGCCTCTCTTCTTGAGAGTTTTTGATCCATATCACCTCCTCGTACGCGTACGGTAAGCATACGGTAAAACGTACGATTAAGAGCCCGAGCTGCATGCTGATTGGCTGTCAACACTCCAAACCAGGAAGTGTTGGCAGCCATCTTGTGCCTCGGTAGAACCGAGGCACAAGATGGCTGCAGCAGCAAAAGAAACACAAAAACACGAAAAGGGGGCAGGGTAGAAAATCCCTGACGCCCTAGGCCTGCTCTGGGGGTCCCACAAGGACCCCAAGGCCCCAAAAATTGTATTTTTTTTGGTAAAAATCACGGGCTACACGTAAGTCCACTTTTTTCTTAATTAGTCCCCGGGGGGAGAAATATCTTTCCATAATGGGGGGCCCAGAGGGGGCCCCCTGCCCCGGGGACCGCCACCCCTGGGGCTTCTTTCTATTAAAAACACCAATATGTGGTGGGGCTCAAGCCCCCTACACGCCCCGGGGACCGCCACCTCCTCGAGGCTCCAATATAGAATATAGGGGGGTCAGTGATGGACCCCCAGCCCCGGGGCTTCTTTCTATTAAAAACACCAATATGTGGTGGGGCTCAAGCCCCCTACACGCCCCGGGGACCGCCACCTCCTCGAGGCTCCAATATAGAATATAGGGGGGTCAGTGATGGACCCCCAGCCCTGGGGCTTTTGAATGTTGGCAGGGGGGCCCCCCTCCTGGAGCCTTTGATGGCCCTGGGAACTACCACCTCCCAGTGCCGGCTCCTGCAGTGTCCCTGGGTCCCTAACCCCGGGTCACTGCTGTTTGCTATTGTAGGACGGGAGCCTCGCAGCTTTCCTGTTTGAAAAAGATAGCAGGAAACCTGCTCTCTCTTTCAAGTAGGAAAGCAGATTGCTTTTCGTCAGAGAGAGCAGCATGTAAGCTGCTCTCTCTGACAAAAAGCAATGCCGGCTCCCGAAGGACACGGGAGCCGGCTGGGACAGTAGAGGCTTTGGGGCTCCCCCCACGGTCCCCAATGATATATTTCAGCCCTGGGGGATGGGGTCCCCAGGAATTATAAAAAATTAGTGATAGAGGCAATTTTTTTTTACAGTAGATTTACCGTGCGCGTACCATGCACGTACGTAAGACGTACGGTGCGAAGTCTGTAAGTCGTCCCGTAAGCGTACCTAAGCAAGAAAAATAAAAATATTTTTAGACATTTATGAAGTGTATGTGCTTACATGTTGGGTGGCTCTAAAAAGAGCCCTTGTGTTTATTGGGAGATTTTAGTCCCTACATAAGTAAGTACCGATGCATAGTCTAAAATTCATGAGGAAGACTCTGTTCCCTTCATCTGTAAAATGTACATCATCTTTCCTATAGATGCCTTGCATATTGAAACACAGATTGTTGTTGTAAATAGACTCCATTCTATAGTCTCGGAGAAAAGCAGAATTAGATTTATTCACATGTTTCCTAGCTTTCTCAATTTGTGGACAAAATTGATTTGCCCAGTTCCAATTCTGCCTTTGGCATATATTAGAATAGACAAAGGTAGTTTGGGGGAAAAGTGACATCAGTTTAGTAAAGGTGTCCTTCATAAACATTTCCAGACCTACCCCAGTCAAAGTGCCTTGGTCATTGCCACCACAGTGCACAATTATGAGGTCAGGGTGTTAGAGATGCAAAAAGGATTTCACCAATGGCATCAATTGGTGCCACTTTATCCCTCTCTGTCCAATCCATTTAATGTCTACATTTGGTAAACCTAGGTCTTTGTGAATTCCTTTCCGTTCTGCGTACCTTTGACTCCAGAAAATATAGCTGTGTCCCACAATCCACACTCTAAGCATCTTGAAGAGAGGTCTGGTTGCACTCAGATGGTCTCTGTAAATTAAAGGGCAGTTTGAAGATTTTTTTTTTATAAAATGGTAGATAAGTGGAGTTTTGAAAAAAACAAAGAAGTGATTGGTTGTTTGAAAACTTTTTAGATAGAAAACTAGGGTGCAATTTTCAGTTTTTTAAAAGCCTGTTATTTATTGGTTAAGAAAAAGTGATAGAAAAGAACATTACTTAAGATAAGCTGGTATATTGACAAGTCAAACACACTTGCTGTTTTGATTTGCAACAATGTATGATGAACTTTTCACCTATGTGCTCAGTTAGGTGTTCCCTGAAGTGTTTCTATGGTAACTGGCAGAATGTGGAATGGGGGAAGGGTTGAAAGTTTTGTCAGTTGGAAAGGGTTCAAAATTAAAGCAACAGAAAACTGTGTTTCGTTTTGATTTAATGTGGGAATAAATATGATTTGTTATTTATTTGTATATGTGTGTGTAGACTGACAGGAAAAGTTTGATATTTGATATAGGACTACTTGACACCTAGGGCCGCTTAGGGTGTTTTACAATGATCCCAAAGGTCAAAATATTTTATTTTTTCTTGCTTAGGAACGCTTACGGGCCGACTTACAGACTTCACACCGTACATTGTACATACGTGCATGGTACGCGCACGGTAAATCTACAGTAAAAAAAATAGCTTCTATCCGACATTTTTTATAATCCCCGGGGACCCCATCCCCGGGACTTCTTTATAAATTTTTTTTTTAATAAAAACACCTGTGTGGGGTCTCAAGCCCCCCCCACACGCCTCAGGGACCACAACCTCCCCGGGTCTCTAATATAGAAAATAGGGGGGGGTCCGTGATGGACCCCCAAGCCCCGGCGACCACCACCCCCGGGGCTTTTAAATATTGGGAGGGGGGCCCTCCTGGAGCCTCTGATGGCCCTGGGGACCACCACCTCCCTGGGCCGGCTCCTGCAGTGTCCCGGGGTGCCTACCCCCGGGACACTGCTGTTTGTTATGGTAGGGCTGGAGCCTCGTGGCTCCCACCCTACCATAGCAAACTGCTTTCCTATTTGAAAGAGAGAGCAGGAAACCTGCTCTCTCTTTCAAGTAGGAAAGCAGATTGCTTTTCGTCAGACAGAGCAGCATGTAAGCTGCTCTCTCCGCTGGGACCTTGGGGGCATTGGGGCTCCCCCCACGGTCCCCAACATTGTTTTTGAGCCCCAGGGGATGGAGTTCCCGGGGATTATAAACATTTGTGATAGAGGCTATTTTTTTTACGGTATTTACCGTACGCGTACCATGCACGTATGTACAAAGTACGGTGCGAAGTCTGTAAGTCGTCCCGTAAGCGTACCTAAGCAAGAAAAATCAAATGAAAAAAGATATATTTAATAGATATCTATCAAGCTTATGTGTTTAGATGTTGGTTGGTTGTAATGAGACCTTTTCTCTTTATTGGTACTTATAAGTAAGTACTGATGAATAGTCTAAACTTGTTGAGGAACAGTTTTTTATAGAGTGCTGAACTTTTGACCTCTGTTGACATTTGACTTTTGCATGATCTGTTGGGGGTAGGGTGGAAAGTTATGTCAGTTGGAAAGGTTTGAAATGTTGAACCAATAGAAATGTGTTTTTGGTTTTGAATTAATGTGTGAAGGAATTTGATTTGTTATTAACGTGTATATATGTGTAAATTGAGAGGGAAAATGTGCCATTCTTTGGTTCTGCTGCAAGCACTGAAGTAGAGAGATTCTGTATAAAACCATCTGCTGTGTGAGTGGCATTCTTCTTAATCTACCAATCAGTTTGAGAGGTGAGTTGATAACTTGTAAGGGAATGCATGTATTGCATTTTATTTTTAATAAGAGTAATGTTTTTATCATTTTAAACTTTGTAGAATCATATACCGAGTTTGTTTGCATTTGGATAACTATTGTGATAACATCATTTGGTAAGTTTATATGTTTAGTGAGTCACCTTTGTGCAATAAAGTAAAGTACTAAAACATGTAAAAAGTGTGCAGTCACTTTTTTAGTTGTAGAGTAGTTAATAGTGTTGCTTGCTTAGAATTAGACTTGTGTTCTAAATCTACAATTTTGTAATCACTATACATACACTGCTGCATACACTCTTGGCCAGATTTACAAGCCCATTGCGCCTTTTGTTTTTCTATTGTGTCACATTTCTGATGTAATGTTGGCAAAAATAATGCAGCAAATTGGAAATGTATTTGCAAAATGAACCATGGTTGTCCACTGAATTGTAGTAGTTATATACATGGAATGTGTGCAGTCACTTAACCGTTTTAGTGTACTAAATGTGTTTTGGTAAAATGCCTGGTGTCATATTTTTTGTCTAGAATCACACTGAGCATCTGTGTACATTAAGGAATTATACTTGCCCCTTTTTCCATAATCTCCTCACTCTCTCCTCACAGTCTACCTCTCTCTGCTTATACTGTCCCCTCTGTTATGATATTCCCCTTGTCCTTATTCTCAGTTCTCTCTCCTCGTAGTGCTCCTTGTCCTCATAGTCCCCCCTGTCCTCATATTCCTCCTCTGTCCTCATTGTCTCCTCTGTATCCTAATACTCTCCCTTCTTTTTATACTCCCTCCTCTGTCCTCTTACTTCTCCCTCTTTCATCATACCTCCCTCTTAACAATTCCCCAGTCAAAATACATACACTGCTGCATACACGCTTGGGCAGATTTACAAGCCCCAAGCGCCTCGGTGTTGTTCTATTGTGTCACATTTTTGATGTAATGTTGGCAAACATGATGCAACAAATTGAAAATGTATTTGCAAAATGAGTCAGGGTTGTTCACTGAAATGTAGTGGTTATATACATGGAATGTGTGCAGTCACTTAACCGTTTGAGTGTACTAAATGTGTTTTGGTAAAATGAATGGTGTCATATTTTTTGTCTAGAATCACACTGAGCATCTGTGTACATTATGGAATTATACTTGCCCCTTTTACCATAATCTTTCCTCTCTCTCCTCACAGTCTACCACTCTCTGCTTATACTGTCTCCTCTCTTCTGATATTCCCCCTCTTCCCTTATTCTCACTTCTCTCTCCTCATAGTGCTCCTTGTCCTCATAGTCCCCCAGTCTCATATTCCCCCTATGTCCTCATTGTCTCCTCTGTCTCCTAATACTCTCCCTTCTTTTTATACTCCCTCCTCTGTCCTCTTACCCCTCCCTCTCTCATCATATTTCCCTCTTAACAATTCCCCAGTCAGTATACATACACTGCTGCATACACTCTGGGCAGATTTACAAGCGCCTTGCGCCTCTTTGTTTTTCTATTGTGTCACGGATTTGATGTAATATTGGTAAAAATAATGCAACAAATGCAGAGAATAGAGAGACGGGCGTTTTCAATAAAAGGTATTATTTATTGAACAGTCTTTCTTCTCATGCAAGAGAAATGAATTGCCACAATTGCAAGACTTGTTATTATAAAAAGTGCGTACAGTAAAAGGAGTATTGCGAAATAATTCTGCAAAAGCATTGATATGGTTTCTTAGCCATATGATAGTTAAAATGAGTAAAATATATACATTCATATATACATTTGGCTAACGTCCTCAACTGGTGCTTCTAACTACGCCTACCCTGGTGTACCTGACCTAAGCCTAATACTTGGGAGGGAATAAGTAAGTAGCAGTTTAAGTTAAGTTGGTTTTGCCAAGGGTTTGCTTCAAGAATTCTCTCTAAGGGTTTAGTCAACACCGTACCTCTGGAATAGAATGTTGGAGGTCTGGTATCTCCCCTCAGGACTCGATATTCCAGTTACCCGCAAGGGTAGACTGGAAATGCCGAGCTGGATTTTCTCAGCAGGAGAAAAGACAGCATCTTTTTCAGCATGTCAAGGAGGAGGAGGGGCAGCGTCCGTGGGCTTCTCGCATCTGCTGGGCTCTGCAAGGGACAGCTGTTCTGCTCCTGTATTCACCACCACCATCGCACTTGCTTCAGGCAACATTGGTATTATTTATACCTGAAAGGTGCCTTGTTTGACGTACGTTTTTGGACATAAGACGTCAATAAAGATGTCACTAAGAACTGGTCGTTCTTACAGTGCTCATTAGAGTTCTATTACTAATAAAAAGAAAGCAAGCAGGGCTTTCCCAGGTTGCTGGGGGTTTTATCTGTTGAAAGAACTCGGTGTGTAACCTAGGAATCTAAGATAGTGGCTTCTTGTTATATTGTTTGTCCTCAGGATCGGTTTGTCGAATGGTAAGCCCACCTCTAAATCGAGCCAATGTCTGAATAGCCGTGGAGGCACAGAGCGTTGACAAGATTAAGTGAGGGGATAATAAACAAGACCAGGGAAGGAAAGGAAGGGGACAGCAGGGAGGGAGATCTGAAAGACAGGAATAAACACAAGCATAAGACCAGGATTCTTGTACCGTAAATAGCACACTATATAACAAGTGACTATAACTATTTATACCTGTAAACGAAGAAGAATGCCTTGTGGATGTGAAGAGGCTACGTAGGGGTTGATATGGTGTAACTAAGTAAAGGTACAAAATACATAACAGAAAAGTAATACCTGGCAAGGAAGAGCAGCGTTCATATGCAACACATAAAACTCATGATAATGTAACACACCCAAGGAATGAATCCAATAAACATCACAGGGGAAGAGTGTAGCCACACCTCCCGTACCCCTGTTAATAGAAGATTCAATTTACACAGTTAACACCTAAAACAAAGGTATGCAAAACTAGCCTTTCCACACAATTCAATGGCATCCACAAAGCTCCACTGGACTCAAGAGAGTTCACAATTCCAACTAATGCCTCTTAGCTGGAATTTCAGGTATCAATCCAAACAAAGTAAAGTAACCATATAGCAAGTGATGCTATCCAATGCCTGATAGCACCTAGTAATCCAACACCGTTGGCTGAATTGCCAACCGAACCAAATCCCAGATAAGTCCCAGAAAACAAGAATTAGCCTGGTAACTAGAACCAACGTTACCACTGGCTTCTCAAGCCGCAACGGACTACAAATCTGCACACCTAGCGAAACGCTGTAAGTCTATAGCGGTGCAAGCACCCTTACCGCACAGGAACCAGAACTAAAGAAAAAGTCGAGCAAGCTGACCGGAAATCCCGACACTCATCCTTCGGCCGCCATTCTCTTTATGGAGGCTCTTGCGAGAATGCGGCGCGTCGTGAAGGATCACAGGAGTCGTAGTTCAATCCCGGAGCATGCCGGGAGATGTAGTTCGCGTAACCGCGAACATGACAGTACATCCCTCTCCCCACAGCGGGGTCACGGGCCAGGCTTCACCGGACATCTCAGATGAAAAGCAGATACCAACCTGAGGGCATGAACACCCAGAGCAGGCTCCCAAGAGTTCTCCTCCCGCCAGTACCCCTTCCAGGACACCAAATACCACAATTTGCTTCTCCGATATCTGGAGTCCAAAATCCGACTAACAACATACTCCATCTCACCCTGCACCAGCACAGGGGAAGGACGATGACGGCCCTTGGAAAATGATGGTTTCAATAAAGAGACATGAAACACTGGATGGATGCGGAGATGGGAAGGTAGTTTTAATTTTACAGCCACCGGGTTAACGCGTTTCAGCACCCTCTATGGCCCAATGTATCTAGGGTTGAACACACTGTGCTTCCTGAAACGCATATTCCTAGTGGAGAGCCACACCTTATCCCCTGCACAGTACAATAAACCTTGCCTCCGGTGTTTGTCCGCAGCAGTCTTGTACCTGAGTTTCACAGCCTGCAACTGTTCCTGCGCTTTAACCAATGTCTCCTTGATATGAGCCACCCTATGAGCCACCCCTGGAAGTAGAGATTCCGTTGTCGGTTGTACAAAGGGTAGAAAACGAGGGTGTCTGCCATACACACAATAGAACGGAGTGGTCTTGGTGGAACCGTGCGTGGCGTTGTTATAAGCCACCTCAGCCAGCCATAAATAGTCCACCCAATTCTCCTTGTCGTTATCCACATAGCATCTCAAATACTGCTTAAGGGTCTGGTTTAAGCGTTCGGTCTGGCCATCGGTTTGTGGGTGGAAGCTGGTGGAAAGGGCAGAATCTATGTGCAATGAAGAACACCATTTCCTCCAAAACTGGGCTGTAAACTGCGACCCTCTGTCAGACACAATGACGCTTGGCAGACCATGTAACCTCACCACATTGACCATCAGCAGTACTGCCAGTTGACCCGCCGGGGGTACTTGTTTACAGGGCACGAAATGCCCCATTTTGGACAGATAATCGACCACCACCATAATGACTGTACAACCCCTGTCAACAGGAAGGCCCACAATGAAGTCCACTGATTTCCGATCCCAGGGGATTGATGGAGTAGGAAGAGGTTGCAACAACCCCTGTGGACCACTGTGATCCGATTTCATTCTTGCACATTGATCACAGGTGGCAACCCAGCTCCCAACATCAGGCCTCACCGAGGGCCACCAGAACTGTCTCAATACACGCTCCAGAGTCTTAGCCACACCAAGGTGTCCAGCACTAGGCGACTCATGGCACCATACTTAGACCTGTTTTCTCAAAGCCCTGGTAGGCACAAGTAACCTGTTACGACACATTGGCAGACCTCCATGCAAACTCCATTCCGGATGACCACCACCTTGTCGGGAGCCACGATGCTAGCCTGACTTCTCCACACAAGGAGTACCTGTCGACTGGCGGGTGAGAGCGTCCGCCTTCCTGTTGTCTGCGCCAGGGCGAAATGTAATAATGAAGTTCAACACAGAGAAAAACATCATCCACCTGAGCTGTCTAGGTGACAGATGACGCGCAGCAGACATGAACTGTAGATTTCAGTGGTCCGAGTAAACCGTGACCACATGCCGAGCACCCATGAGGAAGTGTCTCCATTCCTGAAAAGAGTCCCGTATAGCCAGCAGCTCCTTTTCAGCAATGTGATAGTTCAGTTCTGCTGGGTTTAACTTACGTGACATATACTCCACCGGGTGTAGCTGCCCCGTGTCCGTATTACGTTGAGATAAGATCGCCCCAATTGCCACCTCCGAGGCCTCTGCCTCCACTATATAGGGCTTATCCGGGTCCGGGTGAGACAACACAGGACCCGATACAAACACTTCCTTGAGGGCTGTGAAAGCAGATTGCGCTTCTTCAGACCACACAAACATTTTCCCTTTTTTAAGCAATTGAGTGATAGGCGCCACCAACCGAGAGAACTGATTAATGAAGCGCCTATAGAAATTGGCGAAGCCTATGAAACATTGCACATCACGAACATTGTTCGGAATAGGCCAATTCCTGACTGCAGCCACCTTCCTCACAGCCATCTCCTGACCCTCTGGACTCAACATTACCCCTAAAAACTCCACAACATGGACATGAAAGTCGCATTTACTGATTTTACAGTACAGATGGTTTTCCTGTAGGATAGTAAGTACGTTGGATACATGTTGTAAGTGCAACTCTTCCGATTCTGAGTAGACCAAGATGTCGTCGATATAGACAATCACATATCGATCCAGAATGTCCCGGAACACATCATTTAAAAAATACTGAAAGGCCGCAGGGGCGTTGCAGAGACCGAAGGGCATTACTCTGTACTCAAAGAGTCCGTATCTGGTTTTGAATGCCATCTTCCATTCATCCCCACTACGCATACGAACCAGATGGTACACCCCCTTCAGATCAAGTTTTGTGAAAATGGTGGCCTTTTTCACTTGTTCCAAAAGAACACTAATCAGGGGTAAGGGATACCTGTTTTTAATGGTAATGGTGTTCAATGCGCGAAAGTCTACACACGGGCGCAACTCACCGTTTGCTTTTGGAATGAAAAATAGGGGTGAGGGGGCTGGGGATTTGGATGGACGTATAAAGCCCAAATCTAACAATTTGTCCAGATATTCTCACAGGTGTTGATTTTCTGGTACTGTTAAGGCATAGATCCGCCCACACGGGATAGTCGCCCCCGGGACCAGATCGATTTGACAGTCATGCTGTCTGTGCGGAGGTAGTCCCTCGGTTTGTTCTTCATTAAACACCTGGCCTTAAGACTGATATGCCGCAGGAAGTTGAACACATTTTTCTGCGGCTGTAGCTATACAAGGCCCACCTGATAAGGCTTGAGCAGGTTTCATAGCTCCCTGAAAACAATGTTGCAGACAATACTCGGAACCCATCTGCACAGTTCTGGTGTCCCAATTTATGCTAGGGTTATATTTTTCTAGCCACGGCAACCCAAAAATGACACCGTATTGAGGAGCCCTAATAACCCCAAAAGTACGGTACTCAGAGTGTGTGTCTTCCATTATCACCTAAATTTCCTCAGTCTCATAGCTAATGGGACCCATGCTAAGTTTCCTCCCATCCACCGCATAAACATCTTCAGGCCTTTCTTTTTGAACCAGAGATATACCCATACGTTGAGCCTCCTGGATATCTATGAACATGCCTGTTGCCCCTGAGTCCACCATAGCTGACGTGCCTACTGCTTCTCCTGCCAGCATTAAGACTATGGACACAAATAGATGATTCGTCACCTGTTTTGCTCTGCCACTCAATGAAGGGACATATGTAGGACTCCAAGAAACCCCTTCCTGTTTCCCAGAGTCGATCAGTTTTCCGACACCTTTTCTGCATCTGCAGCAGCCACTCTATTGCCCCGGAATCTGTTGGACTTAGGTTTCACAGGGCATTCTCTCACAAAGTGGCCCTTCTTCCCACAATATAAACATAAACCCTGTTTACGCCTAGATTCTCTTTCAGCAGGCGTCAATGCTGATCTCACTGCCCCTATCTCCATAGGCTCGGATAAGGGATCCGAATTTCCCTCCTTGGTGACATGCGTCTCAACACCTGATTTCCTCCGATTGTCCCCTTTCTGGTCACCCAAACGATGATCTAAACGCAGTGCCAAATTAATCATGCCTTCGCAAGTGGTGGGCTGGGGATCTATTTGCGCGATTACGTCCTTAAGTTCATCGCTTAAGCCTTGATGAAATATGGACGCCTGTTTGTTTTCGGGCCAGGTGGTCTCTGTGACTAAACATCTGAATGCATTTAAGTAGGTAACCAGATCCTTTTTTCCTTGCCTTAATTTAAACAATTCCCTGTCCGCTGTGTATGAATCAGCCCTTCTGTCAAACACCCTTAAGAATTCTGTTTTAAACGCTTCCCAATCATGTAACAAAGGATCATTGCGATTGACTAACGGGACGACCCACTGTGCTGCTGTGCCCGCTAGGTAAGAGATGGGAAAGGCCATCTTGGCTTGATTTGTGGGGAAAGATCTAGGTTTACATGAATAATGCAGTGCTATCTGGGTAAGGAACACCTGTACTTTATCAGAATCCCCAGAAAAACGCTCAGGCGAAGTTAATGGCATGGACACTGGCATTTCTACCACCACAGGCTGAGGCTGCGGTACGCCCCCTGCATCAAAAGGATTGCGTTGGACAACATCCACACGTGCCCTTAAATCCGCTGTCTCTAGCCTAGATGCAGCTACTTCTAACTGCAATGCACCCAGAGCCTCTATCACATCCTCTAAAGTGGCCATACCGGTACAACCCGACCAGGAGGACAAGAATACGTGGGTCGGGAATTCTGTTATGTTGTTTGTCCTCAGGATCGGTTTGTCGAATGGTAAGCCCACCTCTAAATCGAGCCAATGTCTGAATAGCCGTGGAGGCACAGAGCGTTGACAAGATTAAGTGAGGGGATAATAAACAAGACCAGGGAAGGAAAGGAAGGGGACAGCAGGGAGGGAGATCTGAAAGACAGGAATAAACACAAGCATAAGACCAGGATTCTTGTACCGTAAATAGCACACTGTATAACAAGTGACTATAACTATTTATACCTGTAAACGAAGAAGAATGCCTTGTGGATGTGAAGAGGCTACGTAGGGGTTGATATGGTGTAACTAAGTAAAGGTACAAAATACATAACAGAAAAGTAATACCTGGCAAGGAAGAGCAGCGTTCATATGCAACACATAAAACTCATGATAATGTAACACACCCAAGCAATGAATCCAATAAACATCACAGGGGAAGAGTGTAGCCACACCTCCCGTACCCCTGTTAATAGAAGATTCAATTTACACAGTTAACACCTAAAACAAAGGTATGCAAAACTAGCCTTTCCACACAATTCAATGGCATCCACAAAGCTCCACTGGACTCAAGAGAGTTCACAATTCCAACTAATGCCTCTTAGCTGGAATTTCAGGTATCAATCCAAACAAAGTAAAGTAACCATATAGCAAGTGATGCTATCTAATGCCTGATAGCACCTAGTAATCCAACACCGTTGGCTGAATTGCCAACCGAACCAAATCCCAGATAAGTCCCAGAAAACAAGAAATAGCCTGGTAACTAGAACCAACGTTACCACTGGCTTCTCAAGCCGCAACGGACTACAAATCTGCACACCTAGCGAAACGCTGTAAGTCTATAGCGGTGCAAGCACCCTTACCGCACAGGAACCAGAACTAAAGAAAAAGTCGAGCAAGCTGACCGGAAATCCCGACACTCATCCTTCGGCCGCCATTCTCTTTATGGAGGCTCTTGCGAGAATGCGGCGCGTCGTGAAGGATCACAGGAGTCGTAGTTCAATCCCGGAGCATGCCGGGAGATGTAGTTCGCGTAACCGCGAACATGACAGTACATCCCTCTCCCCACAGCGGGGTCACGGGCCAGGCTTCGCCGGACATCTCAGATGAAAAGCAGATACCAACCCGAGGGCATGAACACCCAGAGCAGGCTCCCAAGAGTTCTCCTCCCGCCAGTACCCCTTCCAGGACACCAAATACCACAATTTGCTTCTCCGATATCTGGAGTCCAAAATCCGACTAACAACATACTCCATCTCACCCTGCACCAGCACAGGGGAAGGACGATGACGGCCCTTGGAAAATGATGGTTTCAATAAAGAGACATGAAACACTGGATGGATGCGGAGATGGGAAGGTAGTTTTAATTTTACAGCCACCGGGTTAACGCGTTTCAGCACCCTCTATGGCCCAATGTATCTAGGGTTGAACACACTGTGCTTCCTGAAACGCATATTCCTAGTGGAGAGCCACACCTTATCCCCTGCACAGTACAATAAACCTTGCCTCCGGTGTTTGTCCGCAGCAGTCTTGTACCTGAGTTTCACAGCCTGCAACTGTTCCTGCGCTTTAACCAATGTCTCCTTGATATGAGCCACCCTATGAGTCACCCCTGGAAGTAGAGATTCCGTTGTCGGTTGTACAAAGGGTAGAAAACGAGGGTGTCTGCCATACACACAATAGAACGGAGTGGTCTTGGTGGAACCGTGCGTGGCGTTGTTATAAGCCACCTCAGCCAGCCATAAATAGTCCACCCAATTCTCCTTGTCGTTATCCATATAGCATCTCAAATACTGCTTAAGGGTCTGGTTTAAGCATTCGGTCAGGCCATCGGTTTGTGGGTGGAAGCTGGTGGAAAGGGCAGAATCTATGTGCAATGAAGAACACCATTTCCTCCAAAACTGGGCTGTAAACTGCGACCCTCTGTCAGACACAATGACGCTTGGCAGACCATGTAACCTCACCACATTGACCATCAGCAGTACTGCCAGTTGACCCGCCGGGGGTACTTGTTTACAGGGCACGAAATGCCCCATTTTGGACAGATAATCGACCACCACCATAATGACTGTACAACCCCTGTCAACAGGAAGGCCCACAATGAAGTCCACTGATATCCGATCCCAGGGGATTGATGGAGTAGGAAGAGGTTGCAACAACCCCTGTGGACGACCGTGATCCGATTTCATTCTTGCACATTGATCACAGGTGGCAACCCAGCTCCCAACATCAGGCCTCACCGAGGGCCACCAGAACTGTCTCAATACACGCTCCAGAGTCTTAGCCACACCAAGGTGTCCAGCACTAGGCGACTCATGGCACCATACTTAGACCTGTTTTCTCAAAGCCCTGGTAGGCACAAGTAACCTGTTACGACACATTGGCAGACCTCCATGCAAACTCCATTCCGGATGACCACCCAGCCAGGTTTTCCAAACAAAGGAGTTCACCCCGTTTCTAACATCTCTCAGGAAGGTATCAGGCTGCAATACACACACCACCTTGTCGGGAGCCACGATGCTAGCCTGACTTCTCCACACAAGGAGTACCTGTCGACTGGCGGGTGAGAGCGTCCGCCTTCCTGTTGTCTGCGCCAGGGCGAAATGTAATAATGAAGTTCAACACAGAGAAAAACATCATCCACCTGAGCTGTCTAGGTGACAGATGACGCGCAGCAGACATGAACTGTAGATTTCAGTGGTCCGAGTAAACCGTGACCACATGCCGAGCACCCATGAGGAAGTGTCTCCATTCCTGAAAAGAGTCCCGTATAGCCAGCAGCTCCTTTTCAGCAATGTGATAGTTCAGTTCTGCTGGGTTTAACTTACGTGACATATACTCCACCGGGTGTAGCTGCCCCGTGTCCGTATTACGTTGAGATAAGATCGCCCCAATTGCCACCTCCGAGGCGTCTGCCTCCACTATATAGGGCTTATCCGGGTCCGGGTGAGACAACACAGGACCCGATACAAACACTTCCTTGAAGGCTATGAAAGCAGATTGCGCTTCTTCAGACCACACAAACATTTTCCCTTTTTTAAGCAATTGAGTGATAGGCGCCACCAACCGAGAGAACTGATTAATGAAGCGCCTATAGAAATTGGCGAAGCCTATGAAACATTGCACATCACGAACATTGTTCGGAATAGGCCAATTCCTGACTGCAGCCACCTTCCTCACAGCCATCTCCTGACCCTCTGGACTCAACATTACCCCTAAAAACTCCACAACATGGACATGAAAGTCGCATTTACTGATTTTACAGTACAGATGGTTTTCCTGTAGGATAGTAAGTACGTTGGATACATGTTGTAAGTGCAACTCTTCCGATTCTGAGTAGACCAAGATGTCGTCAATATAGACAATCACATATCGATCCAGAATGTCCCGGAACACATCATTTAAAAAATACTGAAAGGCCGCAAGGGCGTTGCAGAGACCGAAGGGCATTACTCTGTACTCAAAGAGTCCGTATCTGGTTTTGAATGCCATCTTCCATTCATCCCCACTACGCATACGAACCAGATGGTACACCCCCTTCAGATCAAGTTTTGTGAAAATGGTGGCCTTTTTCACTTGTTCCAAAAGAACACTAATCAGGGGTAAGGGATACCTGTTTTTAATGGTAATGGTGTTCAATGCGCGAAAGTCTACACACGCACGCAACTCACCGTTTGCTTTTGGAATGAAAAATAGGGGTGAGGGGGCTGGGGATTTGGATGGACGTATAAAGCCCAAATCTAACAATTTGCCCAGATATTCTCACAGGTGTTGATTTTCTGGTACTGTTAAGGCATAGATCCGCCCACACGGGATGGTCGCCCCCGGGACCAGATCGATTTGACAGTCATGCTGTCTGTGCGGAGGTAGTCCCTCGGTTTGTTCTTCATTAAACACCTGGCCAAAAGACTGATATGCCGCAGGAAGTTGAACACATTTTTCTGCGGCTGTAGCAATACAAGACCCACCTGATAAGGCTTGAGCAGGTTTCATAGCTCCCTGAAAACAATGTTGCAGACAATACTCGGAACCCATCTGCACAGTTCTGGTGTCCCAATTTATGCTAGGGTTATATTTTTCTAGCCACGGCAACCCAAAAATGACACCGTATTGAGGAATCCTAATAACCCCAAAAGTACGGTACTCAGAGTGTGTGTCTTCCATTATCACCTAAATTTCCTCAGTCTCATAGCTAATGGGACCCATGCTAAGTTTCCTCCCATCCACCGCATAAACATCTTCAGGCCTTTCTTTTTGAACCAGAGATATACCCATACGTTGAGCCTCCTGGATATCTATGAACATGCCTGTTGCCCTTGAGTCCACCATAGCTGACGTGCCTACTGCTTCTCCTGCCAGCATTAAGACTATGGACACAAATAGATGATTTGTCACCTGTTTTGCTCTGCCACTCAATGAAGGGACATATGTAGGACTCCAAGAAACCCCTTCCTGTTTCCCAGAGTCGATCAGTTTTCCGACACCTTTTCTGCATCTGCAGCAGCCACTCTATTGCCCCGGAATCTGTTGGACTTAGGTTTCACAGGGCATTCTCTCACAAAGTGGCCCTTCTTCCCACAATATAAACATAAACCCTGTTTACGCCTAGATTCTCTTTCAGCAGGCGTCAATGCTGATCTCACTGCCCCTATCTCCATAGGCTCGGATAAGGGAGCCAAATTTCCCTCCTTGGTGACATGCGTCTCAACACCTGATTTCCTCCGATTGTCCCCTTTCCGGTCACCCAAACGATGATCTAAACGCAGTGCCGAATTAATCATGCCTTCGCAAGTGGTGGGCTGGGGATCTATTTGCGCGATTACGTCCTTAAGTTCATCGCTTAAGCCTTGATGAAATATGGACGCCTGTTTGTTTTCGGGTCAGGTGGTCTCTGTGACTAAACATCTGAATGCATTTAAGTAGGTAACCAGATCCTTTTTTCCTTGCCTTAATTTAAACAATTCCCTGTCCGCTGTTTATGAATCAGCCCTTCTGTCAAACACCCTTAAGAATTCTGTTTTAAACGCTTCCCAATCATGTAACAAAGGATCATTGCGATTGACTAACGGGACGACCCACTGTGCTGCTGTGCCCGCTAGGTAAGAGATGGGAAAGGCCACCTTGGCTTGATTTGTGGGGAAAGATCTAGGTTTACATGAATAATGCAGTGCTATCTGGGTAAGGAACACCTGTACTTTATCAGAATCCCCAGAAAAACGCTCAGGCGAAGTTAATGGCATGGACACTGGCATTTCTACCACCACAGGCTGAGGCTGCGGTACGCCCCCTGCATCAAAAGGATTGCGTTGGACAACATCCACACGTGCCCTTAAATCCGCTGTCTCTAGCCTAGATGCAGCTACTTCTAACTGCAATGCACCCAGAGCCTCTATCACATCCTCTAAAGTGGCCATACCGGTACAACCCGACCAGGAGGACAAGAATACGTGGGTCGGGAATTCTGTTATGTTGTTTGTCCTCAGGATCGGTTTGTCGAATGGTAAGCCCACCTCTAAATCGAGCCAATGTCTGAATAGCCGTGGAGGCACAGAGCGTTGACAAGATTAAGTGAGGGGATAATAAACAAGACCAGGGAAGGAAAGGAAGGGGACAGCAGGGAGGGAGATCTGAAAGACAGGAATAAACACAAGCATAAGACCAGGATTCTTGTACCGTAAATAGCACACTGTATAACAAGTGACTATACCTATCTATACCTGTAAACGAAGAAGAATGCCTTGTGGATGTGTAGAGGCTACGTAGGGGTTGATATATTGTAACTAAGTAAAGGTACAAAATACATAACAGAAATGTAATACCTGGCACGGAAGAGCAGCGTTCATATGCAACACATAAAACACATGATAATGTAACATACCCAAGCAATGAATCCAATAAACATCACAGGGGAAGAGTGTAGCCACACCTCCCGTACCCCTGTTAATAGAAGATTCAATTTACACAGTTACCACCTAAAACAAAGGTATGCAAAAATAGCCTTTCCACACAATTCAATGGCATCCACAAAGCTCCACTGGACTCAAGAGAGTTCACAATTCCAACTAATGCCTCTTAGCTGGAATTTCAGGTATCAATCCAAACAAAGTAAAGTAACCATATAGCAAGTGATGCTATCCAATGTCTGATAGCACCTAGTAATCCAACACCGTTGGCCGAATTGCCAACCGAACCAAATCCCAGATAAGTCCCAGAAAACAAGAAATAGCCTGGTAACTAGAACCAACGTTACCACTGGCTTCTCAAGCCGCAACGGACTACAAATCTGCACACCTAGCGAAACGCTGTAAGTCTATAGCGGTGCAAGCACCCTTACCGCACAGGAACCAGGACTAAAGCAAAAGTCGAGCAAGCTGACCGGAATTCCCGACACTCATCCTTCGGCCGCCATTCTCTTTATGGAGGCTCTCGTGAGAATGTGGTGTGTCGTGAAGGATCACGGGAGTCGTAGTTCAGTCCCGGAGCATGCCGGGAGATGTAGTTCGCGTAACCGCGAACATGACACTTCTGCTGTGTCATGTACTTTAATGAGCTGCAGAGACGAGTTTCTGAAATATGGCTCTGATCGTTTATGCCATTATAGGGGTATGAATTGATTATAGCCGTATAGGGGCATAAGGTCACAATATTGATCGGGGTCCTAGATAAAACACAACACCCACTCTACGAATTTATGTCCATCAAATTACTAAAAACTAAAGCAATAAGATGCGCGTGTAATACTTCCCACCCCAAAATACATATTGCATTTGAAATGGCATATTTGAAATACATGAGAATATAGGTACTGTACGTCTTTAAGCATAGGAATCATTCAAAAATTATAGCATATGTAATCAGTTGAACGATTTTGCGAAAAAATTACACATGTCTCTTAATACAGAAAAGAAGGGCGAGACTATTTCATCACATAAATGCAATTGCTGTAAAATGTGCTAGAGGCCGAGGTAAAGTTTTCTGTCTCTAGATCTACTCAAAATAGAAGTTCTGTTCTTTATGAATAGTTCTACTTTAAGCAAAAGTATT
Source organism: Lissotriton vulgaris (assembly GCF_964263255.1). Classification (NCBI taxonomy): domain Eukaryota; kingdom Metazoa; phylum Chordata; class Amphibia; order Caudata; family Salamandridae; genus Lissotriton; species Lissotriton vulgaris. The sequence continues at coordinate 1,679,193,339 of NC_141687.1, forward strand.
TGTGCCAGAAAAAAAGTAAATATTTTGAAAAATGTTCAATAAAAAAAAAAAAAGAATTTCTCATGGTGAACGGGGGAATAGAGTTCCAACACTTTTCAGTAGTTTTTGTTGATCAAAACTGAAGGCCGAATTCAGAGTTCATGGGAACGCTGTGCGCGGGAATGCTTTCCAAAAATCATTGTTTATGTTCAGAGGAGAACATCATATCAGACAAGCTCTCAAAGAATAGGTCTACATATTCAGGTAACAGTTCGACCAAGTTCAATAATGCTGTAACTTGGCAGGTGTGAGAATGATTGCTATCATCGATGTCTGGATCAGCAATGCTCACAGAAGGCCGTACCTGGGTGATGTTGCTTTTATGTACCGCTTCACTGCCGCCACCTAGTCGTAGAGCAGAAGTCTCAACGAATGCCGTCATCAGGATTGGTAGCCGCTGGGGACAAAATGATGCATGAGCCGTTACAGGACTTAGCAAAGTATCGATATCCATTGGTACTGCTGATGGTAGTGCAAGACAGGTGTCTAACACGCATTCTTCTCCGCATAGCATACATCGAAGCACAGGTAAGATGCAGGTCTGCCATATAGGTCTGAATGAAAGAAACCAGGTCATGTTCAGATCTCTCAGCCTGGCCAATCCAAGGACTCTAGTTATGAGGTCCCGGTAGCGTACTGCTAGGATCGTTTCTTCCATCCTTGCCGGAGTCATGTCTGTGTTTTGGCTTGCCATATCGGAGCAGGAGGGTCAAAAATAAAATGCCTGCTACAAGTCCCAAAATCAGGGGTATGCCGCCAAAGACTGAATGGACAAAATTAGGAATAAATCCCAGAATTGCTTTGAATGGTGTTAACAGTCCCGAAAAAATTGTCTTAAATACGTTTGAGATACCTATGGCATCCGACATATTTAAAATTTGGCTAAGCATTTCTGTGAAATGCACAGGGTAATTTGTTGATAAAAGGTCATGTATCTCTGATGTTGTCCTTGCAACTTGGAGATCATACGTCTCTTTCGATGACGTGATGGGCACTGTTGTCTGTAAAAGCACAGACTTCATTCTGCTTAAAGTATCAATTCGTATTGAAGAGACATTCAAAGGAGGCCAAATCGGCGTCTCAGAATCTCCAGGGCCGTTTGGAAACAATGCTTGCATACAGCAAGTGACCATGGAAGTTACGCTTACGAGATATGCTTTCCCTGGCATCAAGCCACAACAGCGGTGATCCGTTATTAGAATGTAACTCCCCTTAGAAAGTTGCTTAAAGAAAGGCTCTATCTGCGTTGCAGGTGTGACGTGCTGGTGGCATGAAAGGTTGTTTGAAGTTCCTTCACAGGCCCCGTGTAAATTAATACCCTGGCACAAAAGTATACCGCTTAGTGAATGTTTGCAATTTTCACCACTTATAAATACATTTTTGTTGTTGTCACTGTAGCATGTGTGTGTATATGGTAATTTCCATGATGACTTAATGTACCCTTTACCCAATCGTTCATACTGGCCAGTCGGTATATACTCAAGGCAATTTTTAAAGCGGAAAGTTGTTATCGGAATTGTGATAATCCCGTGTATTATCCATTCAATGACAGGTCTTTCTGACATTGTCAATGGTAATCTCTAAAGTTTTTCGATGCTCAGGATTGTATAGTCTGCTCCTTTCTGTGCCAAGCTGATTTGTTTATCAGTAAGGTTAAAGATGGAAAACAATGACGTTGTGTTGATTAAACACCATGGCGCGTAGCCTGAACGAAGATTTTGCAGCGTCCAGCCTAGCTGTAAAATAGAACGTAATTGCGACTGGCCATGTTGTAATATTAGCAAGTCTTTATCTATTATATCGAAGGCAGATGATACAATACTGTCCAGTGAATATATTCTGGATGACAGAGTCATTAACCCATTGTCCACAACAGAAAGTGATTTTTCCAAATTAATACGATCAATTTCTCATATTTTTTCAGCTGTTTCAATTTGCATTACTTTCCATGCCTCGTTGTATGCAGCATATACACTTGCCGCTATGAAACGTTTCTGACGCTGTTTGCGTGGTCCCATAATGAAATCGCGCAAATCAGCACCATCTTTAAGTAAAGATAAGTGTTGCTTAATTTCTGCCAGTGTGGATGATTCTAGCCATTCAAGGCACAGTTTCCCTACACTGTACGTTGTTATTATCCCTGAATGTTTTCTCTGGGAGTATCTAGGGTCTGGTCTGGTCATTTTTAACCCCTGTGTTTTGTTCAGGAATCTATCTTGACAGTTATTCGTGTCAGTAGGCCAGATTAACCACTTTTTCCAATCAGGATGTGTTCTGTTTAGATGTAAAATTTTTGATACGTCTATTTCAATATCTGTGGTTGCATTGTTAGGTATAGGCTTTGGAATAGACGGTTTGTTAAGGTCTTTAATCTTAGCTAGGCCAAGACAGGTTGTTCGGTGAATTGTGTCATTTAAGAACATTATTTGTTCTGGGATTATGCAGGCTCGAAATAATGCTTCTAGACCTTGAACCTGCCAATCTTTTGTACCCCAGATGGTTTTTTGTTTCAATGTTGTTTTTCCAAAAATCAAAACCAAATGTCATCATTTTTTCATAAAATGCTTCTGAATATATCAATTTAGTATTTGTCAGCATTGTTTTCAACCCTGTTTTATCCAACAGTTTATAATAAAACGTTTCTGCATCACTTGTGTTAAACCCTGGGAAGTATTGGAATTTCTCATAGAATGTTTTTGAACTACTTTTAGGTGGAGTAGCACAATGTTCCCATTGGTTATATTTAAAAACATTTCTAGGTTGTGCAGATTTATGCAAGTAGTGGTCTCCGTAATGTGAGAAACATTACATCTGTTCATAATTAGATGAACCTTGTAAATAATCATGTTCTTGAAATCTTGCTGACAACACTAAATCCGACATCATAGTATTTATACTTTCAAAATCCCAATCATCAGAGAATGCACTTGGTTTTACAAAGTCACTTAATGAAACCTAGACCTGGTGACGATATTTCAAGATCTCGACCGGGCCATATACTTCATAGTCAGTCTTGTCCCATACTACCCCGCCGGGTATTGGAATGGCTGTGACATTTACTGATGATAGTCCTCTTTTCTTCAGGTGGGATGATTTGTGTGGTTTTAGAACTAAGTTGATGTTCTGACTTGCTGTGTCCATTGAACTGTATTTCCCCTCAATTAATTTTCCCAAACAAAGTATCATGACGAGCCAAAGTAGGAGAAAAAGTATACCTAGCCCAAACCAGAACTCTAACCATGGAGAAATAAGATAAGTTTCCTTGAGTTGATGAAAGAGTTCTGTTGTTTTTTCTTTAAAAGTCTTTGTTTCTGGCGTCACTTCAGGGTCATTTTTATATCTTCAGAAAAGTTATCGAAGTTGATGAAGTAGCCAGAGGCAGTTCTGTCAATTGTTGGAATTGTTTTCTCAATTTGTCTTTCATTAGCACATTCTGATGCCACATCATTGTAGACTGGTGTTTCATGACAAACTGTTTCAATCTGTGTTTCAAGAGGCATGAGTTCCATGGCATTATTGCATAGTCCCTCTCTGTGCACTGAAGGTTTATCAAATGTGATTAGTCTTTCAGTTTGAACCTCTTGGATTGTTGCAAATTTGGATATTCTGTTATTTCTTGGGAGTCCACTTGGCCTACTGTTGATTATAGGCCACATGATTGTGGTTTTACCAGGTCGATTGATACAACTCGGTTCTCCTTTTTACCAGCAAGGGGCGGTAGTACTACTGATCTTGTTCCGTTGATTGCTAAGACAGGTACTGATTTTCTGTAAGAAGGCCCAAATTCCTTCTTCACCGCTATTTTCTCTCTGACCAGATCCCCAATCTTTGGAATCCAGACAGGTCTTGCTGGAGCTGGTGGTGTGTCTTCAGTGGTAGTTGGCTGTTGCTTTATTTTTATGTTGCTTAACCCCTTCAGTGCTCATGACAAGGCTGCGCTGTGCTTATGACGAGTTGACCTTGTCATGAACAATGGGGATCCTAAATACCCAGCGCAGGAGGGGAAACCCCTTAGCAGCCAAGGTGTTAAGGATTTTCTTGTTTCATTCAAGTCCTGTAAAACAGCTAAACGATCTTTGATGTCAAAGTCTTTATTCTTATCTTTCACCACTGAAGCCTGACTATCAAGATCCTGAATATGCATTCTAGTTCCAAACAATAGTTCGTATGGGCTGAAACCTTTTAGAGAATTTCTTGGCAAATTATTTAGACTACGTTGGACACTTATTAAATGTTTGGCATACCCAACACCCGAACCTAATACCTTCGCTGTTATAGATTGCTTTATGTCCCGGTTTTTTCTTTCCACTACACTGTTGCCCTCAGGGTGGAATGGACAAGAGAATCACAACCCAACGCCCAAACTGGCCATGGCCTCCTTATAAGCTTGAGAGCTGAAAGCAGGACCCTGGTCAGAATGAAACATGGCAATTACGTATGTGCCGATAAAGACTCGCAGATCTTTTATAACAGTTTTGGCATCAGCCGAGCGCTGGGGCCACATCCATATGAATCTCGTACAGGAATCCACTGCGACCATGATATATTTATAGTTGCTGTCCCTTTGTAGGAGACCACAGTGGTCCAGGTAAACACATGCTAATGGTTTATCTGAGATGAGAAGGGGTGTCTGCGCTGGTCATTTTACTGTTGATACTTTTATTCTTTGGCATATTTCACATTCTAATACATATTTGTTAGTTTGTATTCTCATGCGGGCCACCAATATCTCTGTTTTAATAATGATATTGTTGCGGAAACACCAGCGTGTTCAGAAGCAAGCCCTTTATGTGCTGCTGTAATTAGTCCTAACCTGTGATCCATGTTTGGAATTACTCTATCCCCCACTCCAGGGATTCAAGCAAAAGGAACATTATTCGTATCTGTTAAATATAAGTACTTTTCTGGAAAGTCTTTTGGGAGTGTTTTTCTATCATCTTTTACTGACGCACTGACAGCTTGTAGTATATCGCTGTCTATTTTTGTTTGTGACCGAGTAATCGCAGCCACGGAAGCCGTTTGAACAGCTGCATTCGCGGCTTCATCAGCCAATGAATTGCCTACAACGTGAACGCCATCACGTTGATGACTCAGAGTGTGTATCACGTGAGTCTTTTGTAGTTCCTTCTGTAAAAGAACTACTTGTTCCCAAAGCATTTTATGCTTAATTGTGCCACCTTTTGCATCTTTGAATCCATTTTCATCCCAATTCTGCAAGTATTCATTATAAGATTGAGCGCAATAATATGAATCGCACACTATAAGTGTGGGGAATTCGCGATCAGTATTTTCAAGCGGCATCTTAAATGTTAGTAGTTCAGCTCGCTGAGCTGTACAATCTCCTAGAGATTGCGTCTTAGTGACCAGTGGTCTAAAATTTCCTTTGTGCCAACGACCTTTAGCAATCACGCACGCAGCACTGTAAGCTTGTTTACCCCCAACTGCGGGGTGTGCTGATTCATCTGTATATATGATGCTTCCGTATTGTTCTAGAGGCAGGATTTCAATTGGCAGAGGACATTCATATTCATATTGTAAAAATTCCTGTGTCTTTAAGTTAGGATCAAATTCATACACTACGTCTGTTGCAGAAAGAGAATTAACCCATTGGAACCATCTTGGATGCAGAGATTTAGCATTTGGAAGGCTCGCTTTGGTTACCGCTTCTAAAGCAGGTATAGGTGTAACGAATATTATTCGTTTACCTTGTGCTAGGGCCCTTTCTTTTGCTACAGCAGTCTGAACCGCAGTTAGAATTTTTTCAGTCGAGCTGAATTTTATCTCAGCTTTTGTGTACAAATGTGATTCGTAAGCTATTGGTACCGTTTCTCCCTCATTAGAGGTCAGGTACGTGAATCCTCATCTTCCTGGGATGATTCAGATTAAAAGGTTGCGTGTATTGTCACGTGTATCTAATTTTGTTTTTGCTAACATGTCTGTTTGCAGTGATCTCAAAATTTCTGTGTGTTTTTGAGTCCAGTTGATTGGTTTAAAATCAGGTTTAATTAATTCGTAGAGAGGTTTAACCCTTTCCGCGTAATTTAGAATGTAAATTCTTCCGAAATTCAGGAAGCCTAGAATCGGTTGTAAGTTCTTCAGCGTTTTTGGTGCTTGGAGTACAGCGCACTTCTCTAAGAAGGTGGCCGCTAGGCTTTTTCCTTCACTTGATAACTCGTATCCTAAAAATAATACTGTCAGATGGGCAATTCTTGACTTTTTAAAGTTGAATTTGTAACCCTCTGCAGCGAACCCAAGTATTATGGTGTTCACCCTTTTCAAGTGAGTCTCCAAGTCGTCGTCTGTTAGATAGATGTCATCGACGTAAGATAATGCCTCATCATCATATATTTGTAGTAACTCTGCTACTCTGGCTGAGAATAGTCCTGGGCTGTTCTTGAATCCCTGTGGGAGCCTACAGAAATTTTTCTGTGACCCCATTACTGAGAAAACGGTCAAGTACCTGCTTTCTGGTGCAATATTTAGACAAAAGAACCCATTAGATATATCTAATGCTGTTTTGTATTTTTTGCAAACTATGTTATTCATTACTGCAGCACTATGCAAATTTTGTACTGCAAATGTTTTGCAACATGAGTTAAGGTGTCTGTAGTCCAAAACTAGTCCGGTTTGGAGACAGGAAACAAAGGATTGTTCATTTGAGAGGTGCATGTTTCAATCACCCCCTGGTATTCAAGTTGATTTAAAATCTCCCTGACCTGTTTTTTAGCTTCTTGCTTAACTGGGTACTGCCTTTGTGCAGTCGGTTGACTTTTTAACTGGATTTTGTGAGGAGGAGAGTCCTCATCCCATCCTACATGATTTTTATATAATGCTGGTGCCTGGGCTACTGCCCATTTCCTTGCATATATATATTTAGTGTGAATCGGAATGTGATTCGAGAAGGCAGGCATAATCATTTTTTCGCCACGAGGGCACTCCCTGACAAACTCCGGGGGCCAATCTTTCTTAGGATGTCATAGCCTTTAGAGAGGTTATCCCAAAATAGACCCCTATTTTCCTAGTCGTATCACCCTCTATACGCAGTGTTATTTCGTATATCTTATGAGGTTCGCTAACTCTGGTGTCGGCAGTTTCTACTTGAATGTATTCATTCATGTCCACTGTCTCCAGATGACTCATCAGGATCTTGCAAGCTATGGTGATTTCTGCTGCACTGTCTAGCATTGTCTGTGCCCACTCCCCGTTTTTCAGCTGTGTCCTCAGTATTCTCAGCATGTTCGATTACTCTAATACTGGCTACCTTCTTTCTTGGAAATCGTAATTTTTTACTTTGAGCAGGTTCCTTATCTTTGGACTTGGTGTGCTCTCCTGGGTCTGACCGTCCTCTTCTTTCAGATTTCTGCGAAAAAGATCAAGAGGGACGTGTATCAATACTTTGATATCTATCAGGCTTTTTCAAGTTATCCCTATTTCTAAGGTTATATCTTTTCTCAGAGGGCTCCCTCTGGGGAGACTGGTGTTCTCGAGTCGGAGTTCTTTCCCTTCGTCGAGGAGACCTTCCTCTGGACTGGAAAACTTTTTCCTTGGGAGTGGATTGTTTATTTCCATCCCAGTTCTTTTTAGGAGTGTTTACATTATTTTTAATAAATAATTTTTCAGGATTTTCGAGTAGTTGGGGTTTTACTGGTTTCCCACCCAAGCTGTCTCTACCTAACTCTTCATAACATTTTTCTATAATTCTGGCAAGCTCTATTGGTTGATCTGTTATATCTGTTTCCTTCAACTTTTGGCGGATCGCCACAGATGCTGCTTCTCCATTTATATTGGCTAGTAATATAGCCGAGACCTGCTTGAAGTCTTTCAGTAATTTCATACCAAGCGTTAAAGCAGGTTCTGGACCGTATTCATTCTGAATCTGTTTTAGCTCATCTGGTACTACCGCCATGGACGGAACACCATGTGTTTTCGTGTAAATGGAAGCAAAGACTGTACCCCAAGTGTCACAGTCCTCTACATGTGGTGCGACCCCCATTGGAAGGCAGATGGTCAGAATTCTGTGTTTCTCAATAGGGGTAATATTTGAGTAATTTTCTGCGCTAACCAGAAAGGAATTTGTTCCCGTTTTATGGGTGTTTTACCAAGACATGATTGTATGTTCTGTCGTGTAATTTTATTTGTATTCCCCTAATGAGGGGTCAGCTGTGGAACATCAACAGCTGTTTGGACTGTTGCAGTCCGCATTACATATTGGACTAATTGTCTATGTATTTTATTTAATGTTTTTAGCTGTGCTAAAAGTTCTTCTTTTGACATTTTATCAATGTCTGGATGTGGTGTGTAGCTGGCTAGAACCGGCCACGTTGCTCCTGGTCTACCTAGTGGACCGAGCCTGGTAATATGATCAATGTGTTTTAGGGGGCCTTTAAACCAGAGCAGATGCTCTTGGTATTTTAATGGGATTTCAATCTCCTCGAAAGGAGCGTACTCATCCGGTGGATCCTCTATTTTGTAATAGTGGAACTCGTGTGTTGCAGCGTTTGCCGCTTGAAATTTTATCCAAGAATAGAATACCTCTGTCTGCCGATGTGCCTCTATCACGAAGACGACTGTGCCACCTTGTGTGGTCAGTCGGTTTTCTATAAGTTTTAACGTTATAGTTTTTCTTATGTTGACCGGGATGATTATTGCACCCGGTTCATTAATTCCTGTTTTATCTGGACCCTGCTGAGTCGCATTTACTGCTGCTTCAGCGGTTCCGTTGTTCCCGCCTTCTCCTGGCATTTTACTGTCAGGAAGGTCTTTTGTTGCAGATCAGGTTTCAAGGAAACAAAGATTAGGTGCACAATATTTTGGAACACTGTATCCTTCAACGTTGAATAAACCAGAGCTTTACATAGGAATATCTTCCTACTAAGTTCGGGCGGATTTTAACCTTTCACCCACTCCAGACGTCTATTGGAGAATTTACGGGAGAAAGGGTCTGTGTGAAAACGCACGACTGAGTTACTCTAACGTCTTGCGTTAGTTTTATCGCCTTACCAAATAGTGGGCGCCATGTAGTGTAGTTCCTATTTTTCCTATAGGCCCTGCGCATTGGAATAACATAAACAGCAGTGTAGATGTAGAAGTGTGGTCTTCTAGGTCTATACTGACTATGTTAGACTTAATTGGGTTTGTACCAACTAGCTCAGAGGTCACTGGAAACTTTCTTGACTGAATAGGAAGTGATCAGCTTCCCTGGCTCAGACAAGAAGGGATTCAGTTTTCCAACAACCGCATAAACATGACAACTTTGCTCCTCAGAATAAGAGTCAATCTCTAGAGTCATGTGAAACAATAGACAGCTATTTCACTCAGTCAGTTGTGTAAGAAACACTTGAACCAGGATGCAGAGAATAGAGAGACGGGCGCTTTCAATAAAAGGTATTATTTATTGAACAGTCTTTCTTCTCATGCAAGAGAAATGAATTGCCACAATTGCAAGACTTTTTATTATAAAAAGTGCGTACAGTAAAAGGAGTATTGCGAAATAATACTGTAAAAGCATTGATATGGTTTCTTAGCCATATGATAGTTAAAATGAGTAAAATAGATACATTCATATATACATTTGGCTAACGTCCTCAACTGGTGCTTCTAACTACGCCTACCCCAGTGTACCTGACCTAAGCCTAATACTTGGGAGGGAGTAAGTAAGCCGCAGTTTAAGTTAAGTTGGTTTTGCCAAGGGTTTGCTTCAAGAATTCTCTCTAAGGGTTTAGTCAACAACGTACCTCTGGAATAGAATGTTGGAGGTCTGGTATCTCCCCTCAGGAATCGATATTCCAGTTACCCGCAAGGGTAGGCTGGAAACGCCGGAGCTGGATTTTCTCGGCAGGAGAAAAGACAGCGTCTTTCTCAGCGCATCAAGGAGGAGGAGGGGCAGCGTCCGTGGGCTTCTCGCATCTGCTGGGCTCTGCAAGGGACAGCTGTTCTGCTCCTGTATTCATCACCACCATCGCACTTGCTTAAGGCAACGTTGGTATTATTTATACCTGAAAGGTGCCTTGTTTGACGTACGTTTTTGGACATAAGACGTCAATAAAGATGTCACTAAGAACTGGTCATTCTTACAGTGCTCATTAGAGTTCTATTACTAATAAAAACAAAGCAAGCGGGGCTTTCCCAGGTTGCTGGGGGTTTTATCTGTTGAAAGAACTCGGTGTGTAATCTAGGAATCTAAGATAGTGGCTTCTGCTGTGTCATGTACTTTAATGAGCTGCAGATACGAGTTTCTGAAATATGGCTCTGATCGTTTATGCCATTATAGGGGTATGAATTGATTATAGCTGTATAGGGGCATACGGTCACAATATTGATTGGGGTCCTAGATAAAACACGACAATGTAATGTTGACAAAAATAATGCAGCAAATTGGAAATTTATTTACAAAATGAGTCAGGGTTGTCCACTGAAATGTAATAGTTATATACATGGAATGTGTGCAGTCACTTAACCGTTTTAGTGTCTTAAATGTGTTTTGGTAAAATGCATGGTGTCATATTTTTTGTCTAGAATCACACTGAGTGTCTGTGTACATTAACAAATTATACTTGCCCCTTTTTCCATAATCTCCCGCCTCTCTCCTCACAGTCTACCTCTCTCTGCTTATACTGTCCCCTCTCTTCTTATATTCCTCCTCTTTCCTTATTCTCACTTCTCTCTCCTCATAGTGCTCCTTGTCCTCATAGTCTCCCCTGTCCCCATATTCCTCCTCTGTCCGCATTGTCTCCTCTGTCTTCTAATACTCTCTCTTCTTTTTATACTCTCTCCTCTGTCCTCTTACTGCTCCCTCTTTCATCATACCTCTCTCTTAACAATTCCCCAGTCAGTATACATACATTGCTACATACACTCTTGGGAAGATTGATAAGTCCCTTGTGCCTCTTTATTGTTCTATTGTTTCACTATTTTGATGCAATGTTGGCAAAAATAATGTAGCAATTCGAATATGTATTTGCAAAATGAGTCAGGGTTGTCCAGTGAAATGCAGTAGTTATATACATGGAATGTGTACAGTCACTTAACCGTTTTAGAGTAGTAAATGTGTTTTAGTAAAATGCATGGTCTCATTTTTTTTGTCTAGAATCACAATGACTATCTGTGTACATTAAGGAATTATAATCGCCTCTTTTTCCATATTTTCCCCCTTCTCTCCTCTCAGTCTCTCTCTCCCTGCTTATACTGTCCATTCTCTCCTGATATTCCCCCTCTTTCCTTATTCTCACTTTTCTCTCCTAATAGGGCTCCTTGGTCTCATACTCCATCCTGTTCTCATATTACCCTCTCTGTGCTGTTACTCTTCGCTTTCTCTTCATATTTCCCCTTCTAATCATATTCTTCACTTTCCTCATAGTGTCCCTCTATGTGCTCATGCTACGTCCCCTCTCCTTATATTACTCCTCTCTCTTCATTCTTCTATCTCTCCCCTTATCTCTCCCCTTATACTCCTCCCTGTCTTCATACTGTCCCCTCTCTATTCTTATGTCCCCCTCCCTCCTCATAATCCCTTTTGTCTTTATATTTCCTCTGTCTTCATACTCCTCCTCTCTGTGTTCTTACTTCTCTGTTTCTCCTCATATTCCTCCTCTTTCCTAATTGTGTCCCCTGTCTTTGTATACTTTCTCCTGTCTCCTTTTACTCCTCTCTCTTTCCTCATACCTTCTTGTTAAGAATTTCCCAGTCAGTATACATACACTGCTGCATAAACCGTTGTGCATATTTACAAGCCCCTTGTGCCTTTTTGTTGTTCTATTCTGTCACTTTTTGGATGTAATGATAGCAAAAATAATGCACCAAATTGGAAATGTATTTGCAAAAAGAGTCAGGGTTGTCCACTGAAATGTAGTAGTTATATACATTGAATGCGTGCAGTCACTTAACCGTTTTAGTGTAGTAAATGTTTTTTGGTAAAATGTATGGTGTCATATTTTTTGTCTAGAATCACACTGAGCGTCTGTGTACATTAAGGAATTATACTCGCCTTTTTTTGCATATTTTCTCCCCTCTCTACTCACAGTCTACCTCTCTCTCCTTGTACTGTCCCCTCTCTTCTGATATTCCCCCTCTTTCCTTATTCTCACTTCTCTCTCCTCATAGTGCTCCATGTCTTCATACTCCCCCTTATCCTCATATTCCCCTTTCTCCTCCCTTTCTACTCATATTTCCCATTGACCTCATAGTCCCCTGTCTGTGCTCATACTTGCCTCTTTTTCCATATTCTCGCCTCTCTCTCTTCACACTCCCTCTCTCTCCTCATACTCTTTTTCCTCTCGTCGTACCCCCTTTTTTCCAGTTACCCCACCCTCTCTCCTCATTTGTCCCCCTTTCCTCATACTCCGTCCTCTCACTATACACTCCCCTATTTTCTGATACTTCTCCCTCTTTCCTCATACACATCACTGTCTACTTATACACATCTGTTTGTTTTTCTTCTCCTCTCTCTTCATATTCTTCCCTGTTTCCTCATACTGCTTGTGTGTCCTCATACGCTAAAGCACTTATAAATTCAATCAGTATTGATGCAGTGAAGTAGGGCTTAGCAGATGAACTGCTTAATTTATTTTAATAATGTTATATATATATTTTATTACAGATTCTATTTATCAACAGTAAAAGAAATTCATCATGCCTTCAAAAAGTGAAAAGAGGAAATAACGTAATAAAGGTTATTAGTTAAAGAGAAGTCATCCACAAGATTTACCTGAACTACAATGTGTGAACAAAAAGAAAAAAGTTCTGGTAAGAGAACGAAGTTTTTCTTGAAGAACTTATCAAATACAAGGAGTAGTGTGCACAATGTTAAAAATACAAATTGTGTATCTGCAACTAAAAATAAAAGCAAGAGAAAAGAGAACAACCATGGGAATTCATCTTGTTTAAAAGCAGTGTATAGTAAAAGGAGGAAGAATCAGTTTCAGGAAATTAGAAAAAGAATGTTTTATAATAGAGTTTTGTCGAATTTGATCAAGAAAGTTAAGAAATGTAAAAAAAAACACAGCATTTTATAAGAAGAAGAAACGTATGAAAAATGTAGTTTAGAAAGCTTTGGAATAAAAAAAAAATGTTTGTTTTAGTAATCAATAGAATCGGATCACTAGATAAGTCAATCCATTTAATGAAGGCCAAAAGTAAGTGGAGAAGAGTAATTAACAGAAGTTTTTTTCTGAGTTTTTTTTGGCTGAATGGAAACATAGTTCAAGTTCTGAGCCTTTTTTTAATGAAGAGAGTTATCTTCAGAGTAATGATTTGTTGCATGTAGTTGACACTAGTGGTCGTGCTTATGAGGTTAGAAATGGTTGTCTTATTGAGAATGAGAAAAATGTTCCTAGAAATGCAGAAGAGGTGTTAGCTGATGAAGTTTTAGGGAGACGTCCTAAAGCTCCAATGTACACTTGGAATTGCAGTAGTATTTGTAGTGTAAGGCAGGAATCTATTGATTTTTTACGCAATTTCCTACGTAACTATACTAAGACAAGTGATAAACAAAAGATTAAGATGTTGCAAGGACTAGACCCTTGCAGAGTGAGAGAAAATACTGGTTTGCAAGGTCATTCTCTGGCTTGTCTTTCTAAAAAAGTATGTTGAAGTGTTTTTCACCATTTCAGGATGTTAGCAGTACATCATACTGAAATGAGGAAATTAGTCAGAAGATTGTATTATGCAAAAAGTCCAGAACTAATGTTAAAAAAGTTGAAAAGTGCTCTTTTGCGTGGATCTGTATCAGATGTAATGAACGTTCGTGATGAAATTCAGGTTAGTTACTTTTGTCCTAAGGAAGACAGTACAGAAATTGATACATTAATATAAGGAAATGTAGAAGAGAATGTACAACATTACAGTACAGAAACTTTTGAGCAAGAAATTAAAAAGTTTAAGGTGATTTCAGGTGAAAGGCCAAATTATTCTTGTATTTGTTGTCAACGAACTCATTATAAAAATCAGCCCAGGACTGTTGATCTGTATTTAAAAAGTGAAAAGGAAAATAATAATGAGTGGATGGAATTTGCAACTTATTTGGTGGTAGAGGATTGTTTTGATTTGAGTTCCGATCAGCGTATTTGTAAATATTGTTATAACACATTAGATGAGAACAAAATGCCTGCTAGAGCTGTGCATAATAATCTTGAGTTGGTAAATATTCCTTCTGAACTGATGGATTTAAATACTTATGAGTCTATTCTTATTCAATGTGTGCATCCATTTCAGGCTATTGTTCGTATGGAGCCTAAGACAGGAAAAATGCCTCCTTCAGATTTTCAGAGAGGATTAAAAGGAAGAGTTGTATATTTGTCTCTAGATTTAAAGAAAAATATTGAAACAATTGGTGTTGAAAATGTAGAAGATGAACTTTTAGTTATTCTTGTTAATGGCGTTCCTACTAAGAGTAAGAAAATCTGGCAATTAGTGGATGTTAGGAAAGTGAAAAAGGCAACGTTGTATCTGGTAAAAAAATAATCAATATTATAAAAATGTGTATGTGAGAGAAGAAGAAATAACTGTAGAAGAAGCTAGTGACTCGCCATCTAGACAAATTGAAAAAGAAGTGATGGGGAATACTATGGAGATGTTCCAAATGAAAGAAGCAAATGGAATGTCATATAGATATATAGTGCCTATATGCTATGTTAAGTTAGCATGAGCTTATTAGGAGTTTAAACGCCATTTTACCTTTCTGCTGCTTTTGCACACGACACATAGCTGTTGCTTTAGCTTTGAGCCTAGTAGAATGTTTTGATTCATGCGAGAATAATATGTTGTTACTCTGATTTCAGCCTTGCTTGGTGAGCTGTGTCTGTACAGTGAGTGCAGAAACCTTCAAGGATATCTCAACACAGTGGTTGTTGGGAGGTCTGATCTTCGCACGTTCCTAGACATAACATACATGCAGCTGCGGCCAAGTTCTGGCTTTAGGCGCGTTTTATATTGCTTTGCACGAGAGCATACAAACACACTTGATGGTGGTTCGCATGCAGAGAGCTGGTGGAAGATGATGTGATCCCTTACCTCTAGGATCTTGAGGTATGGGGCCGCCCTGCTAAAACCCAAAGAGACCTTCTTAGATATAATATAATATACTAGCTAGGGAGTGTGAGAATTAGGTGTTATTAAATCCTATTCGTTTTAGAATAATACCATGCTTTCACCGTTTGTGTTCTATGGACTAGTGACTATGCTGATTACTTTGTTTCTCATAATATGTTTGCTTGTATTAGCTAAGATACTGCGTTTGAGAACACTGCATTAGTGAATAAACATTTCAAATATGCACGGGTCCTCTTTTACTCCTTGTTCTGGATTGAAATGATTGTATAACGAAAGAGTGTTCATGTGTTCCACGTTACCTGAGGTGTACTAAGTCCATGTTCTGGTTTGTCTAAGCATTGGAAGTTTGTGATAACCAATGAGACACTCTAGCTAGTCTGGTAGGGGTGTCGGTGGTGTCGGACAAACCTACCTATTTTTACATATGTCTCTTCAAGCTTGAATCTTTCTAAACTGTTTCTTTTGAATTACTACCCAGTCTTGTTACAAAGTTTACTTTGTACCTCTTTCTTTCTGTGTCACTATGGCCGCGGTGAACATTGTGCAACATAGCCGCATTACGGTGCACAATCATTTGCAGAATTATATTGTTCCCGTGCATGGCATGGCAGTAATAATGGTGGTGAGTGCAAAGGTAGCTTACCCGTATGAGATTTTCTACTCATGGGTGACCTTCCCGGCTGTGAAAGCTGATACTCATGTGTTCGACACGTACACTCCCACGGCTGTGCCACTGGAATATACCCCGTATAGGGCACAGGAGATTCCTATTGATACTTGGCAGCATCGAGTTTGGTTTGATGACGCCCTACCCCATACTTTAGCAGCTCTGAGGGTAGGTCCTTTGTCCATTCCGAGCGCAAATTGGCCTGTTCTGGCTGGATTTACACCTCACCCTCAACACGGGGCATGTACCGTGGTTGAGTTAAGACGAATACATGTTGTCGCAATTAGCGTTATTTGGTCGTTGGTGCAATATATAACCCGTAATCTCCCGGGCGGGGCCCCGGGTGGTGCGGCTCTTCCTGCAGGGCAGGGCGGAATGAAGCTCAGTCCCGTTATGGTCAACGCTGTGATGGGGAAGCGCCCCCAAGAAAAGGATGATTTTCCTTTCTGGCTTGCCGAGAAGTTTGACCCGCTGGAAGCAGTATTTCCTAACACGTCTCCTGGTGAAAAACACAAGATTCTGACAATTAGCTTACCAAAAGACTTGACCCCTGAAATCGGTGACTGTGAAACCTGGGGTTAGACATTTGCGGCAGTCTACACGAGGTGTTACAGCACTCCGTCTATGACTGTCCTGCCGACAGTCCTTAAACGTGTTCAGGATGAGCAGGGACCAGAGGCTGCGGTTGAATTAGGTATGCGCCGCTGGGGCACCTTTGATGTGGTTTCCGATCTCATACTTGCGAATGTCAAGGGGGATGCAGGGAACTTTCAAGTTGCCAATGCTTTGCAGGCAATTCCTGATGCCGAAAAGCCCCGGCAGTTGGCGAGGATTATTGTGGCAGATTATAAAACCGTGGGCCGCATTAGTAGGGGTCTCAAGCCTTTTTCTACTAAAGAGAAAAAACAACGCCAAGAGCAGAAGTCGGAAACCGACGACCAGCCCAAGACCAAAAAACAAAATTGGCCTAAAAAACAGAAACAGGGAAAGCAACAACAACAGAAACAGGAGTCTCATCCTGCGTCTCCATTGCCTGCGCCCACAAACCGTGTTTATGACTTGCGTGATCGTTTTCAGGTTTTTGACCAACGCTCTCCTCGTTCTTTTCAGGAGTCATTGGCCTTTTCGACCGGTGGTGGAGGAGGCGGCAGGGGTCGGGGTGGCCAGCAATAAGCATGGGCGGAAAATCCGTTCCGCTCGCGGATTTCACAGATTTTTTGTAAATTTGCAATCCGCGAGATTCGCGAATTTCCCGCAAAATCCGCGAACGGAAATCCGCGAACGGGGATTGGGTCAAAAGTTCAAGCTGACTTTTGTAACTCTTTTAGAATGGCGCCAGCAAGCTTCCAGAGCCATTCTAAAATAGTTACAAAAGTCAGCTTCAACAGGAAGCTCTAATAGATAAAGTAAAGCAGGTGCTGCTCAAATTCAGTTACACAATCATTAATCACCCCCAAACTTGAGGTGATTAATGATTGTGTAACTTAATTTGACCTTCAACTGGAGCACCTGCTTTACTTTATCTATTAGTGCTTCCTGTTGAAGCTATTTCTAGCTATTTTAGAATGGCGCTGGCAGCTTGCCGGCGCCATTCTAAGTGGGGCTGAGGGCAGAAGGGCACAAAAGTGGGGCAGAGGGCAGAAGGGCACAGAAACAAGTGGTACAGAGGGCAGATGGACATAAAAAACAAGAGGGTGGCAGTGATTAGGCAGGCAAAAAAAAAAAACCGTGAAATTGCAAAGCACCTCGCAAACACCCGCGAACACGCAAAGCACCTCGCGAACACCCGCGAACACGCAAAAACAAAAAAATCCGCAAATTCGCGAGAAGTCGCAAATTTTGCGGATTGCCAATTCGCAAATCTGCAAATTTGCGAATTGCCAATTCGCAAACTTCGCCCATGCTTAGCCAGCAAGCACACGACCAGCCCCGCCCGAAAGACGGTAAAGGCAAGCAGGACGATTCTACACCGAAGAGACCCCAGTTTCAGTAAAAGAAAGTCGCAGCTTTAACAGCACACAGATATGCTACAGATAGTGAGAACCCAGCTTCGGAACATGACATGGCCTCTGGCCTTGCTGGACAGTGCGGCGGAGATTACAATAGTGCGAGAGGCCCTGCGTCCACTACTGAAGGTGACAGCGACTGACCGTTATGTTGTTGTGGAGACAGCTGACACTAGAGTAGCTCCTCCTGACAGACTCTATGAAATAGTCTTATTCATTGAAGGTGCCATTCAACGTACCGAGGAGGGGGTATTTTGGGAGAATATTACGACTGCCTATGACATTTTGTTAGCGGAGGCCGACTGGCCTCCACCTTTTGTGCTCGCAGCTCCAAGAGGGGAGGAGGTAATCCTCCCTAGTTTCGCGCACATGGTCTCGAAGCAGCATGCGCTGAATTTTGCAGAAGAGTGGGCTAGAGCTCTTGCGCTGGCTTTGTACCATACACATTGTGGATGGGATGAATTTTCCCCGCACTACGAGATACCCTTGCGGTCGCAGCCACAGCCTCAACTTCAGTACCCCATAAGACGTGAAGCGAAGGCTTCCGTTGCGGCGATCCTTGAACAATTGGAATATCAGGGAGTGATTGAAACTTGTGTGTCACCAATGAATAACCCTCTTTTTACTGTGACCAAGCCTGACTGTTCATATCGTTTAGTATTGGATTACCGGCATTTAAACTCGCATTGCTGTACTTGTGCAGTACAGAATACTCACGGCTCTGCCTTAGTGGATAGTCTTGTGCGTAAGTGGTTTAAAACCACGCTTGACATTTCCAACGGTTTTTATGCCCACCATTTGGATGGCCTGAGTTCCCAATGGACCTCCTTTACTTGTGGCGGCGTCCACAGACAATTTCGGCGTTTACCAATGGGCTACAAAAACAGCCTAGGGGTATTTGCTGCCCGCATAGTCTCTCTCTTGGAGAGAGTCGACCCTGATGCATGCTCGTATGTTAATGACATTTATCTCACAGACGACGAACTTTGGGAGCATCTGTGTCGAGTTGACCACATAATTTGTAGTTTTGCGGACTTCGGTTATAAATTCAACTGGCAAAGTCGCACATTGCAGAGTACACAGTGTTGTTTCTGGGCTATGAGCTCAACACTGAAGGTCGAGGATTAGCTCCTCACTTCCTGGAGAAATGCACACAGCTGCGCCCTCCAACAACTCTGAAAAAGTTATAGTCTTTGCTGGGTTTTTTTAATTTTGGGAGAACATACATTCCGGAATATGCCCAGCGTATCAAGCCTTTGTATGCTTTGATACAACCAACCTTTACCAAATCAGACTGGCTGCCTGAGCACTCGGCTATACTGCAATCTTTGCAGGCTAACCTGCTCGCTTCTAAATACTTATTGACTCGTGATAACCATACCAACCTGGTGATAAGAATCATCCCTGGGACGGTGGGTTTCACTTACCTTACTTTTAACGAAGGAGACACAGTACCTATTGCTTACAAATCACACTTGTACACTTCGGCTGAAATGCGATTTTCCACTGTGGAGAAAGTTTTGATGGCTGTACAGATGGCGATTCTGAAGGAACGCGCTCTGCCACAGGGAAAACGCATGTTGGTTGTTAACCCGTGTCCTGCCTTGGAAGCAGTTACGAAAGCCAGTGTACCTAATTCTAAAGCTTTGCACCCTCGGTGGATACAATGGGCTGCTTCTTTGACATCTCCGGATGTCACGTTTGTTTTTGATGCCTCCTTACGGTCGCAGGAGTTTTTGCAGTTTGAATTTGTTCATCCTGCACCTTTGGCTATGTGGACTTTGGAGGATTTCCATTGTATCATATACACTGATGGTTCGGCGCAGGTTGCGCATGGTTCTAAACACGCCTACGTTTCCGCATGCGCCATTGTGGTAGGTGCCATGGTGAACGATGAGTTCAAATCCAGAGTCGTGCACACACAGACTCTAGGGGACTGCACCGCAACATTGGCAGAGCTTCGTGCTCTGATGCTTGCATTGGAATACGCTGATCCTAGTGTGACGACTCTGATTGTGAGTGATTCTTACTACTGTGTCCAGTCTTACAATGAGAACTTGTTCTATTGGAGTCAGAATGATTTATGTGATTCCAAGGGTAGCACAATAAAACATAAAATGATCTGGGTCAGAGTGGCTGAGCTTAAAGAGCAGTTGCCCCTCGTGTTTGTAATTCATACTTTCGGTCATCAGCGCATGGGAGTTCACGCTGTTTGCAACTCGCTAGCTGATGAAGCAGCAAAATCAGCAGTATCGACATATTTAGTTGCAGCAGTTACATGGTCCAAAAGTAAGATTGATGATGATATCTTGGCGGATGTTGCTGCCACTGAGAAGGGAAGTAAATATCCTACGGGGTTCCCTTCGAAGTACTCATACCACTTAAGTCCCGATAAGGTTCCTTATGTGGAAATTCCTGATGTTGGGGAGAGATTGATTCCCAACTCGGATCGCAGACATACTCTGATCACAGCGGCCCTTGAGGGTGTTGCGTCTGCGCATGCGGGCGTTTCAGCCACTATGTCTCAGTTACAATAACGTTTTTGGTGGCGGTGACTGTACAAACAGACGCGTGACTATGTCCTTCTATGTGACATTTGCCAGCAGATTAAGCCTTCAACTGCTAAGCGTCCGCCCCAAACATAGTTGTTCATTTCTAATAAGCCATTAGGTTGTGTTTATTTAGATAACTGCGGTCCTTTTTCTTCTGATACTGCGTATAAGTACATCTTAGTAGCAGCTAATTCATGCACACGCTTTGTATGGGTGTGGCCTCATCACAGCGCTGATTCACGAACTGTCATAAGGGATTTGCGTGTCTTTGTAGGGATTTTTGCCTGTGGTACCTTCCATTCGGATCAGGGTCCTGCTTTCGCCTCTAAGGGCTTATAAGGATGCCATGGCTTCGATGGGGTCCAAGTCAAATTGTCGTCTCCATACCGACCGGAGGGTAATAGTGTTGTGGAAGGAATGAACCGTGACTTAAAGCAATCACTGACAGCTCGAGTTATAAGCACTGGCAGAAACTGGCTGGCCCATCTTAATGGCGTTCCGCGTGCTCTTAATAATCTCCCTAGAAGGTCTCTGGGTGGGCGGGCCCCATACGAAATGCTCTTTGGTATCAAGATGTATGTCCCAGACCTTGACCGTCTAGACACGGTTGGTTCGGCTGCCTCCTTTGACATAGATGAACATTGCAATGTTTTACAGACTCTACAAGAGACAAGAGACCGTCTTGCAAGGGAACATTTGCCCTCCACTTCAGATGATGCGTTGCAGATCCCGGTAGTTGGCTGGCTACCCCAAGTTGGAGAACTGGTTCGGGAGAAGATCGATAACAAGAAGGAATTTGGTCCCTCATACCGTGCTCCAGTTCCTGTGCTTGATGTGAAGGGCACAAGAACAGTCATTTTACCACCACTTCCAGGTCATAAAGAAAACAGGTATATCTCCATTGACAATGTCAAGATACACAGAGTGGCCGATTCTTCTTAGCATGACACCGGCAGTTTCCTGTCCATCGATGGGGAGAAATTCTGTATTGGCCACTGCTTCGGATCATGCGCCGGAGGTGGCCCTTGAGGTGCCTGCGGTTTCCAGTCCTTTACAGGGTGCTTTGCCTGGTACTCAACTTGATGAAACAGACTACACCTACCCAACTGACTTATCGATGCCTGATTTGCAAACTCGTTTAGCCACAGAATCCAGATTTTTATTTGACACTGTTTCATAAACTTCGAGAAAGCCCACAAGGCTTAGGGCCTATGCAAAATTGTTTAAAAAAACATTTTTTGATTCCCCTTTGGACTTACATTTGGTTGGGGCTTTTTTCGCTTTACCCTTTTATGTCAATTGGTTTTGTGTTTCATTTTTTCTGATTCATCAATGGACACTATGTTGAGGAGAGAACATGCATTTGACATCTGAATGAAACATTGGCTCCACATTCCTCGTCAATTCTGCACACAGATTGAAGAGAGACTTGGCCTTTGTTAACATCACCGTGTGGCCTGTCCTGGATGGGATAGTCTGGGATGCAGTTAAATTTCAAATCCATTGCCCGACTGAAGTTATTAATGTTCCTAATGTGCTTAGAGTTAACATGGGGGATGTGGGTAAACAAAACATACGTTCTGATGATTGGCCGTAGAGTCTTTGTTTGCTGATTTGAAAAATTATGCTGCCTTTGATGCTGAAGATTTATATTTAGAATTTGCTAATAATGGTTATTTGTTTTGCTTCCAGCATTTTGGCAATCACTACCTACATAAAACTAATTCCAGGATGAGTAGTGTAAATTATACACAGTGGGAGCATTGCCCAGCTCCTTTAAGAGGTAGCTCAAGTACATTTTTGAAAAAGTACACTTATTTTACTGATTTTAATCAGTCCAATCCTGCTTCATTTTATTTTAGAATTACAGAAAAATCCATGTCCAAAGTTAGACTTACCGTTACTAAGTCATTGTCCTCGAAGTCCTTTATAGACCAGCTAGCTGTTGGAGGCTACGAGTTGTGGAAGGAAACCATTGACCTTAAATCAGTTTGGGGTTATAGAAGTTGGCAGGTACAAGGCTCTGAGGCTTTGCACCGTTCATGTCTCATCCCAAATCATATGTTGTTTTTGAATTCTACCATCTCACAGACAACATGCTTTGGATTGGCTACTTCTAAAAAAATAAATACACCTTTCTTCCCTGATTTGGAAGAATATTAGGGTTGGGATAATTCAACAAAATTCTTGATTAGAGAGTTGCAAACTCTATTGCTAAATTCATCCTTTAACATATCCAGTCTGGATCCCATTGGTTGGTTGATGTGGCACAGAAGTGCAGATTCGTGCCAGCATCGTTTTTTGGGTCTAGCTGATGGTTTTACACAGTTCGGGGTAGATTCCTGTTTCGATAGTGACCATTCTGTAACCACTTATTCTGTATGCAAATTGTGTCAGAATTGGCTCAAACACTACATTGATGTTAGTCAAACTGCATTTGTCTAAACTGACTGACAAGGTTGATTTAAATGACTTCATAAAAGGCCCGTCCAGAGGTAAGACTAAAAGATGGATCTATGCCGTTTATAATGAACTCTGGAAAACATCACAGATTGAAGCGGCTACCCGCCTTAGGGCTATTGATCAAGCTAATTTGGAGAAAGTGCTTGCAGTAGTGGATAACAGTATTAACACACTTTCCTCCCGCATTTACACATTGGATAATATTGTGTCATCTGTTGTTGAAATTGTACAGGATGAAGTGTCTGTTTTGTACCATGGTCAAAATCAATTGCGTTCTATTATGCAGTTTGCATGGACCCTGCAGACACTGAAAAACGGAAAAGTACCTTGGAATTACAATAATGTCTCATCTCTATTTGCCCCTTTTAATTTGACTGAAAAACAACGTTTGCTTTCAATGAGAGATGCTTCTTTTTCCATGTTACACATTGAATGATTGGAGTCTTTACCCTTTTCAGTGGCAGAGGCCAATACTGCTACGTGGCTTGTCCATGGACTAATAACCTTACCTTTTGCGCTTTCCAGTTTACAAATTTAATTAAATATTTTGCTATTGGTAGGTATGAGCCTCTTGGTAACTCCTATTTACATGAAGCCTGGTCACTCCCTTTCAGTAATTTAGCAAGTGTTTTAAAAGGTACACCCCTGCCCTCGATTGTCCCCACGTTCACTTTATTAGCGAACGGTAGTTATTTACTTTTAAATAATGAGGATTGCTGTGGGTTATTAAAAGGCATAGCTTATGTTGTTACACTCAGTGAGCGTGTGGTTTGCTGTAAGAATGTGTTGTATCCACCCACGCATGGGAACTTGGATGTTTCCATCTGGCCGAGGATTCCGACCTTGAAGACAGAGTTCAATAAGATGAGTAGAATAAGAGCCTTATTGTCACAAAAAGAAGTTGCCCTGACATCTGCTTGTGAAACATTTGTCCTTCATGTAGCTAACACCCGCAAAGAAGTGCATGCTTTATTAAACACTGATCTGCCTTTACATTTCGGGAGCTGATTCATACAACCTTTAACGCATCCTCCACTTCGTGGCTGGCTCATTTTTTTAAAGTTGGGAGCAGTGGTCTTGTGACTTCTTTTCCCAAAAATTTTTTTGAGTCATTCCTGCTTTCTTCCATTCGATCTTTTCCAGCCTATTTGGTGGATTTCCTGTTTTACTGGCACTGGCTGCTGGCTTTTTGGTGCTATTTTGTTTTATTCAAAATGGATGCCCATCCTGTGTTCGCAGACGGGCTGTTGCAGTTAGCACTGTTTCGCAACAGGATGCTTGAATACTATGGTGCGCTGCCACTCGCCACCTTGAGTGCAGCATATGGATTATCGTTTCGATTTTCCTATTTCACCTGTGTCCAGCCTGTCTTTCATTGCCTGAGCTGCGATTTCGACTGGGCCCTGGATTTGTGACTCTGCAACTTGGTGTCTCCTGAGGTGGATTTTAATCATCTCATGCGTCCCTTAGTTACTCATGAATTGCTTTGTTCTGATGGAGGGATTATGGCCTTTGCAGCGATGCATGGAGTACTGGGTTGTTGGAATATATTTGCAGCGGCGCAAGATTTCTTGGCGCACAGCTTCATTGAAAACCCGCCAAGTTGTCCTCTGATGGTACTAGAGGCTCCGGTAATTGAAGAGCATGTATGTTCTTTCTCTCTAATGAATTGGATGGCTGAGTTGTTTTCCGATGATAACAGTGACTTCCTTTTGGAAGCAGTTGCTGCTTATTTTGCATACTCAGTGTTAGGCTGATTCCTATTGAGGCTTCACAATAGGAACAGTGGCGTTACATTAGGAGAAAATTACAAGTGGGCATGTTACAAAAGCAAACGTTACATTATATGAGGCAAAGGTGACAATTGAGTAACGGGGAGGTGTAGCAAATGAAAGTGTGGGACTGATGTTTGTCAGCACAGAGAGGGAACACCCAGCAGTGCTGGGAGACGACAGGACAGAGGCGAGCTATGGAAAAACTCTGGCGGTTTAGCAAGCTTTATTAACCTCTGGCGGGCAATGAGAGATGAGACGGAGTCAGTCACACATTGGACTTCACCTGTCACGCAACTGTCCCAGCCCTATTTGCTTCTGGGAGCCACCGTGAAATTTGCAGATTTCCATGCAGGCTAGTAGCACTCTGTCACCAGCACAAACCCAGGAGAGAGCCAGGGTGTCCGGAGAGCACAGCCCACGTCCCGGAGCCCTGAGGACATGAGGGGAGGTTCAGCTCGGAGGAAGCAAGGGAAGGAGGAGGAGAGAATTTCAAGCGCAAACATCAAAGGCTCTCTGCCCAGCTGATGAGCAGATCTTTCCTTTTTCTTTCATATTTTATACAGATGTCAACAGGCACCAAAGGCACGCAGCTGCTGAAGATAAAGTGTGGCGGCAATTGTGCCAATTTTAATTAAAAAAATAAAATCATGATTCTGGGCAAATTAGTTGACCTCACTGTGCATAAAATTGTAAATATGTGTGGAATGTAAAATGATTGTAAATATATAAAATGTAATATCACAAATGTGCAAATCTCCTGTTCATGCTCTGTTACCAACCATGTGGGTTTTCTTCAGATCCATACAAACATACGTACATTATCTGGGGGTTGATGTGTGTGCGGTTGTGTGTGGGGTTGTGTGTGGGTGTGTGTGTGGGTCTGTGTGGGGGGTGTGTGTGGGGTTGTGGGGGTGGGGTGGGTTGTGTGTGTGTGGGGGGTGTGGGGTTGTGCGTGTGAGAGGTTGTGGGTGTGGTTTGTATGTGGGGTTGTAGGTGGTTTGGACTAGCTCGCTGTGCTCGCTCGCGTTACCATGTCCCTGAAATTATTTTCACAAAAAGGTGTGTCACCAACATGAAAAGTTCGGAAAGCTGTGGTCTAAGCATTGGGAGTTTGTGATAACCAATGAGACACTATAGCTAGTCTGGTAGGGGATTTTGGGTACTAAGGTGAGTTTTGGTTCACCCTAATTCACTGAGGTTCCAAGCCTCTATGCACAGTTCTGTTTTAGCACGGAATCCCTGCGACAGGAAGTCCAATTAGTGTATGGGAAAAAAGCTTGGAAGCTCGTTGTTTCACTCAGTTGTTTCCCATAGGAAAAGGAGGACGATATGATGACTGACCTGTGCAGATTCATGCACCTGAATATCGGACATCAAGATTGTAGGCAGAAGATCCAAGATTTCGACAATGTATTCCATATTAGTTTCACCTTTTGTTTGAGAGTGATTTGTCTGGACTTTCTTATGCAGTAAACCATATATTGAAAACAGGTGTACATCTGTAAAATGTTTCAGCAAAGGAATTTATGGATAAAGTACTGCAGAAAGATAATGTTTTGGAATCTCAGCTAATTAGTCTCATGGCATGTCAGCGTGGCACTAATGAGTACTGGTACTGTCGTCATGAAGAACTTAAATGTATGCTAAGGAACTTAGGAACTCCTACATGGTTCCTTACTCTAAGCTGTGCTGATTATGCTTGGGATGATTTACTTCAATTTCTTCGAGAGGCAAATCCAAATATACTAAATATTGAATACAAGACACCTGGAGAATTGAGCTCTTTGGATCCAGTTAATGTATGCAGGTATTTCAATCATTGATTTGAAGCTATGATGTCTTTTATCACCAATAAAAATCCTCCTCTTGGAGAGGTTCTGGATTTCTTTTGGAGAAAGGAGTATCAAGCGAGAGGTGCTCCTCACATACATATGCTAATATGGATCAAAGATGCTCCCAAATTTGGAACAGACTCAGATGATACTGTGCTGTCTTTTATTGAAGAATATGCTACATGTGATATACCCAAAAGTACACTAGATAAGGACATAAGACAACAAGTCTTACGATTCCAAAGCCATCGTTGTGGGAAATACTGTCGTCAAAAGTACAAATCTAAGGACAAATTCTACACCAAATGTCGTTTTGGATTTCCACGTCTTGCAATATCGTAAGGAAAAGTGAACAGTTTTATGTAATCTTTGCGACACAAGAAGTCTCCAAAAAATAACTACAACTTATGAAGAAATGAAGAGTCAAAATACATAAATGACTACAGCCCAGTCCTTTTGTCCATGTGGAATACTAACATAGATATTCAATACTTTGCGGACAATTCCATTACTGTTGCTCGATATGTAACATCCTACATAACCAAATCAGAAAAGACAGAATTGAAGGAAATGTGGGAAGAGATTTCCCACGAGAAGAGTCTAAGTAAGAAATTATATAGTAACAGTTTGAAGATGTTATCTCATCGAGAAATTGGAGTGTATGAATGTTCGGATCGCGTTTCATCTGCAACTCTATACTCCAAATCTAGAAGAATCATTTGGGTGAGTCTAGGTCTTGCTGCAACACGAAATTGAGTACTTAAATCTGTACAGGAAATTGAATATTTAGCTGAAAAAGAGCCAGAAAGTACAGATATTGTGAAAACAAATATGTTGGATACATATTATCCAAATAGAAGTCATCATCTTGAGAAAATGTGTCTCTATGAAGTGCTGCAAAACTAGATTTTTAAACGGAATATTACCAAAAACATCAATATTGGTATATATACTGCGATTAGTTCTGAAGGATGTTTGGTGAAACAAAGAAAAGGACATTTGATTAATCACCGTAAACTGATTTGCGAAAGTCCTGATGAAAGGGAATTTTACCATTTAGCTCTTTTGCAAGTTTTCAAGCCGTGGCGTTCAGAATTGGAATTACTTGGAGATTTTGAGAGCAATGAAGATTCGTTCAACGCAAATAAAGATACTATAGAATGTCCTGTTTTTGCTATTTATGTGAAAATGTTGAACAACAAAATTGAGCAAAAAGCTACAATTGCCGCTGAAATTGCTAGAGACAGTTCTCAAGACAGTCAAACGTCTGCTCCGTTGAGTCAGGATCCACTCGGAGAACCAATTGTTTCTGAATGAATGAACCAGCAACTGCTCTGGAGGTGGTGGAAACAGCAATGTATCAAGCTCAAGAAGATGTAACAAACTTAGGAAACTTGGAAGAACAACTAACTGTTGAGCAGAAATAAATATATGAGCAAGTGAGAGAACAGATTGACCATGGATTACTTCATGAGAAGAAAGAGTGCTCTTGCTCATCTTTTCAACCTATCCGAATGTACGTGAGTGGACAAGCTGGAACAGGCGAAAGTCACAGCTTTTCTACAGAAAACAACTGAGTCACATTTGTCTTGTGTTGTCACTGCTCCAACTGGATTGGCAGCACACAATATTAAATGAATTACTTTACATTGTTTATTAATGCTACCAGTAGAGCATGAAAACAAATTGGAATACAACAAGCTATTTGGAGAAGCTTGTTCTGAAGTTTCAAGAGTCTTGAAGAAAATGAAACTTCTCATTGTTGATGAGGTACGCATGGTATCAAACTTAATGCTTGCCTTTGTGCATTTAAGAATGCAGCAAATTCTTAAAACAGAGTGTGACATATTATTTGGAGGAAAACACGTCCTCGTTTTCGGAGACCTACTACAACTTACTCCTGTAAAAGGACAATCAGTGTTTAAAACACTGGCGCATGAAGATACCAGAAAGTCTTTGGGGAGCATTGGAAATGTTAACATGTGGTCATATTATGAGTATAAGGAACTTATTACCAAAATGCGACAGGCAAATTATGCTGATTATGGAACTATTCTTCAAGATATAAGAATTGGAAAAGTGACTAAACATGGCAAAGAAGCTTTACAGAGACGATTATTTTCCAATTTGTTTCCAAATGAAAATATTGTTCCTGAGAAAATATATATGAGAATTACAGAAAACAAATCTGTAATCTGCTTAATGCCAACACTGCGTGAATGTTCTATATTCAATGAAGACATTTTAAAGTTGGAAAAGTTGGAAAATGAAGAAATTATAAAATTGGAAGCTATTGATAAAATAGAACATGAAGGAATCACTATTATTTTGACTGAAAAGTTGAAGAGGAAATTGGATTCTTTAGAGAGATCGATAAGTAAAACTGCTGCTTTAGAAAAGAATTTATATGCATGTGTAAACTGTAGGGTAATTTTACGACGTAATTTGAATGTGGAAAAAGGTTTAGTAATTGGAGCAATGGGTAAAATTGTTGATTTTGTTAATTATGTAAATAGAGATGGTATTGAATTTTTGAAAATCAAATTTGATGAAATTGCAGAAGTACAACAATTTAGTCGTTGTTCAGCTCGGTTTATGTTTGTAAAAGATTTGTATGTACGCAGAAAACAGTTTCCTATTTCTTTGGCGTATGCGGTGACCATTCATAAATCTCAAGGTTTAAGTGCTTTAGGTGTAACAACAAAAGGGAGAGTAAGGGATTGTATTCACACAAGGTGAATGATGATTACTCCTGTTCCCCTGGGTACAGGAGTACCCAGGGGACAACCTCACTATGTTTGCTGACACCAATATCTCCAATACCATTTCTCAGACCACTGGCTGGGAAAAGCTCTCAGAATTAAAACGCAACAGAATACGGACAATATTACACGGTACTATATTGAAGGAATATCTGACAAACAAGATGGCACCTAGGGACTACTAGTTACCACCGCTTCACACATTTTTTTAGAAGACGCAGAGTTCAGAAAAGACTGGGCCCTCATTGCGTGGCATTGTACACATGATTGGATTCTGCTCATACTAAAAACTGCACTACGCCTTTCAGAAAAGGTCATGATAGAAATACATGACACTGAAACCCAAATCAAGGCCAGCATCACGGGCTACAAGAAGAAACTGGATGACTTGAATAAAGAAATTAATGAATACAGGGACAACCTAACACAGCAAAAAGTCCAGAAATTCCACAAAGATCTCAAACGGTTCTCATTTGTGAAAGCATACCCGTACTCGGATGCTGACTGCAAAGCACCTGAATCTGCTGATCCAGACTCCGATGCCTCTAGTAATACCTCGAATAGCAGCGGAGGATCCGGCTCTGGAAACACCCGACAGAGACAAAGAGGAGGCTACAGAGGCCACCATCAATGGCCCCAATACAGTCAACTGCCCTTTCATGGTCCATTCAACCCACAACAACAATATCCAATGTACGGATGGCAACCACCTTTCCAACCTCACCCATTTTAGCAGAATCAATTTCGCCCTCCTTTTTTAGCCAGGGGCAGGCGCGGAAGAGGAAGGAAAAAAACAGCGAACAACGTCCAAAGGGTGGAAGATGACCCAGTAGGCAGCTACACCAGGAGCAAAGCAGGACTGAGCAATGCAAGGACCTAGTGACAAATTTGTCATCCAGACCAATCTCTGTGACAGGGTCCTCAACAAAGGACTTGGTTTTGTCCCCACGGCTCGCCTAGATAAATTTAAACTGCACTGCGAGCTAGCAGCCTTCTTTTGGAAACTGCGATTGAAGGCATTTTTTGAAAAACAGGATAAAACATCCTCAGAGGAGACCAATACCACAGATGAGACCACTAATGAGACTGGACTCAGGATTAAATCCACCTTCACACCACCTTCCCATACCATCCCCGTGGAAATAAGTACTTTTGAGCAGGCAATCTAAAATGACATAGAGACGATGGAAGTCACCTCCCAATTTCAGAACACCAGCAGAGCGGAGAATAACGCCATACAGGAACTTAAGACTGATGAAACTATCATAATAAAACCGGCCGACAAAGGCGGGGGCCTTGTGGTAATGGATAAATCTGCATACAATACAGAATGCATGAGACTTCTGGGCGATACAAGAAATTATCGACCCTTACCATCAGACCCAACTGAAGAACTTCGAGCTGAAATTCTACAACTAGTGGAGACAGCGGAAGGAGCAGGGAAAATATCAAAACAAGAAGCTGACTACCTGGTCAAAACAGATGGAAGAATCCCGTACTTCTATATAGTACCGAAAATGCATAAAGGAAAAATACCTCCCCCCTGGAAGACCTATTGTATCAGGAATAGGTTCTCTTTTAGAACCGTTATCCAGATTCTGCGATTTCTTCTTAAAAACGTTGATACAGGCCACTCCCACGTACCTACAAGATACAAAAAGCTTACTAATACTCCTAGAGGACATAACAGTGGATGAAGATACTATTCTTTTGAGTTTCAACATCGAAAGCTTGTATACAAGCATACCCCAAGACGCCACAATATCGGTACTGAAAAAAACCCTTGACAACTGCACATGGACCCACAACACTCCGAAGACATTCGTACTGGAATGTGCTACCCTCGCCCTGAAAAGGAATTACTTCGAATTCGAAGGATCCATATATCTACAAACAGGGGAACTTCGATGGGCAGTGTTTTTGCCCCTAGCGTGGCAGGCCTATACGTACACAATTTTGAGCAGGAGTACATCATGAATGACCAGAACCCATATGTGAACAACATACAATTCTGGAAGAGATACATTGACGACGTCCTGGCAATCTGGCAAGGACCATTAGACACATTGAAAGAATTCATCGCCTGGATTAACACATGCGATTCCAACCTGAGGTTTACTCACTGCTTCGACAGAAAGAAAATGATCTTTCTAGACATCGAGATCTAAAGGTCAACGACCACCTCATGAATAAAACCTACTTTAAACCCACGGCCAAGAACAACCTGTTGAGGTATGAAAGCTTTCACCCTCGCCCACTAAGAGAAAACCTCCCGTACGGCCAATATCCGAGACTCCGCCGCAATTGTTCCCAATTAGCGGACTTCAAAGATCAGGCAAAAGACCTTACCACGAAACTGAAACAACAGGCTACCCCCCCAAAATTGTCCAAAAATGCCAGAAAAGGGCCAGAAATCAACCGAGCGAGGCACTACTCGAACACAAAACCACTACTTGTGATACAATTCCTCTCACATGTGTCACCACGTACAATGCCATATCAAACCAAGTGAGCAGAAGCATTAACAAACACTGGTCCATGCTCAACACCGGCAAACTCCAATGGGAAAAACCACTGTTTTCCTACAAGAGGTCACACAGTCTCAAAGACACCTTGGTGAATACCAGACCCAAAGAAATCAGACACACTGCAGCTCAAGGTATCACACAAGCCTGGGGACTCCCAGATATAGTGGGAAACTATCGATGCGGCGACTGCAGCGTCTGCCACCTGACAGACAACACAAAAACACTAAATCTGGAAGAAGGCAAAATCTGACAACAATGATCCCACACAAACTGCAACAGCAGCAACGTCATATACTTGATCAAATGCATCTGTGGCAAACAATATGTGGGTATGACCACACAGAAGGTCAAACAGCGCATCAGCGAACATCGGAGCACCATACGCTGTAAAAAGAATGCAACAAGACTAACTGAACACTTCCTGGCAGCTCGTCACACCCCCAACAACATGAGATGAACAATAATCAAGCAGATCCAACCAGGACCCAACCTGCAAAATCGCCTCTTTGAAAAAGAGCAACGGTGGATTTATAGATTGTCCACAAACAGCATGGGACTAAATGATAACATTCCTTGGGCCTCAATATTAAAGTGATATTGTAATAAATCCGCTATGAACAATCACTGAGCATGAACCAGGACCCACTGGTCACCGATCCCTTCCCCTCTTTTCAATAGGTCTGGGATTCAAAGACCCTTTTTTCCTTACCTATAACCCATAGCCACCACCTCTTAGGTTAGGGCTATGTCACTGATTTGTCTGATATACGCTCCTTATCCTTGACTGTGCCGTGTATATACCTACCAGGCATCCCTCACACCAACTGTCCTATGGACAGCAGAGATATCCATTCAGTTCTCTCCTCTACCAGTCGGATACTCCTTTTGCATTGATGCTTCCAACCTGGGAGTTACGGAGCCAGTTAGCATGCACACGCATAGTGGATGTCCCCCCCCCGGTATAATCCGGGATCTTATATTCCCAACCTAACTATCTTAACTCTCTTCGCAATGAATTACATCATGCGAGATATTCCTGCAACACTGCTGCTAATTTTGAGCATGCCAGGCCACCGTACGGCTTACACACCGCGATCACCGTGGCAACCCCCACGTGACCGCGACTTGGCCACGCCCACCCCGGAAACAAGCTCCTGTCTTAACAGACCCGGGAAGCAGCGCCCATTGTAGCGGGGCAAGCGGAGATGGTAGATAGGTAAACAGCCATCACTCACTCAGCGGAACTGTAAGTAACCCCTTCCTTTACAGCCCCGATGCTCACCTCCTCCATTCTCTGAGCGCAGATTATGCGCTAAGAACCGCACCATCATGCTGTCCCTGACTAACAGCGTACAAACTCAACTCTTGTCTTTCACTACCCACAGAATATCTTTTAGCTGAGAATTACCCATCCCCTGCCCTCCGAAGCCCAAAGACACATAGTCGGAGTAAAAAGGGCCAATTAGCCCATCTTATATGTCTGTTTGTTGGTCTTGTCCTGATGTTGGTCTTAATTTGTCAGTTTGAAACACTGGTAATAATTGCATGCTTTTAATCTCATCCTCACTACAATTTTGCGAGGATGCATTAGCACGCCACTACAGATTGGACGCGCGTGTGATTAAATTTAAGCCACCTTTCACACACGTATTGATCAGTGAGAATGACAATGGCTTTTTACCCCAACGGGGTCACTTAACAGCGACTCAATAGAATCGCGTACTCGATATATATACAAGCGCGCCCCCTGAACGCTCGGCAGGCGGCACACTGGAACTTAATGGGAATGGCATGATGTATGTTGACACGTGTGAATCATCACAACGTTACAGGCACGTAAATAAATGTATTTAGGATTCCTTTCCTTTCCTCCAACAGGTCTTTTTTATTACAAGCCCGCCGATTCTGGCAGGAGCTTATACCAATAGCAGACTTTTTTGCTTATCTGGTCACGAGAACTTAGGATTGGGTACACCTTTTAGGGGGTGTATACCGTCCATTTTCTCCATCAATGGTCCTGACGAAAACCTGGTGACTTCCACACATAGGTTGAAACATGTAGACCAGACCACTTCCAGAGATACTCTTGCTCATAATTACCCTCAAAGTATCTCCACACCTCTTTTTAACATTGTCCAGTTACTTATAAATAAAAAAATATATATTAAGTTAAACCAGGACAATTTTTAACACACCCTTTTTTGCACTTTTCACTCACAATCCAGCTCCACTGTAGTTCAGGTGTCGTGGCACACCCTGATGGCACTCGGTCGTCAGGGTGGACCCCGATGATGAAGCATGTCATCACTAGGTTGGTGAGTGAGGGGTTTTTTACAAAAGGAAAAATTATTTCCTTTTCCCAGAACACATCCCATTAAGAATCCACAAATCTCTCTGGTGATACTCCTCTTATTGTTAAGTATTAAGTGCTTTAGGGCCATATGTATCAAGGCCAAATGAGTTCGCAAACACCGAAATTCGCAGAATTTCGGCGTTTGTGAACCCATTTTTGCAAAATGGTATTTATCAAACAATTTGGGTGCAAAATAAGGAATCGCAAAATTTGCCATTCCTTATTTTGTGATTGCATTTAAGGAATAGCAAATTTTGTGATTCCTTAAATGCAATGTATCAAGAAAAAAAAATGTCCAAAATGCCCTTAAGGAGTCGCAAATTACCACCAAGTTGCGAATTCTTTTAAAAAAGCATTTTTTTATAAATCCAATGGTGCCATGTGACGCTCATACATGCCCTTAGGGCATGTATTTGCGCAATATGCGCACACATGTCATTTTCAGGGGTGCAGCAGTGTGTTCTTGAGACACCCCTGCACCCTTGAAATTATTCTCAATTTGCGATTAGCAAATTGCGAATCGCAAATTGAGAATAATTTCCCATTCATTCCTTTGGGCCTCCTGCCCATAAAAATAATGGGAAATTATTTCTTAATTGCAATTAGCAATTTGCTAATCGCAATTAAGGAATTTTAAGGAATCGCTTAAAAATTGTGAATTTCTTCATACATACCATTTTGCGATATCTTTTTTAGCGATTCCTTAAAAATCGCTATTAAGGAATCCCAAAAAAGTATGTTGATACATATGGCCCTTAGTGAATATTGGACGTACCGTGTTTAAAGAGGGTATGGCACATGTTGCTTTGTCTCGAGTGTGAACTTTATCTGGATTGTACTTGATTGATTTTGATGAGACAAAGGTTAGTGCAGATGCAAATTGTGTGAAAGAGTAGAATAGGTTAAGAAGAGAATATGCACCTAATTTAGGTCAATATCCAGTATTTGAAAAGCGTGTGGTAGGTAGAAAAAGAAGATTTGAGAATATCTGTAGTGAAACTGTAGAGAAAGAAAAAAACAAGATGAAGTTGTGATTGCAAGCAAAAAGAACAAGCATTTACAATGCAACGGTTTCGCCTTTGCAAAAGTTAGAGCTATTTGCATTGTAAATGGCAACATTTGTATTTATGTGTTGGTTTGGAAAACAGATAAATAAATGGCATTGTCATTTATATTGCCATTAGCTTTATCTCTCCCAAATGAGACCTATTGTACCCTACGGACGAGCTCAGCAGACAGCAATTACTACCACACACACACACCCAGAGCCACACACACCCAGAGCCAGCCACACACACACACCCAGAGCCACACACACACACCCAGAGCCACACACACACACACCCAGAGCCACACACACACACACCCAGAGCCACACACACACACCCAGAGCCACACGCACACACACCCAGAGCCACACGCACACACACCCAGAGCCACACACAAACACACACACCCAGAGCCACACACACACACACACACACACCCAGAGCCACACACACACACCCAGAGCCACACATACACACACACCCAGAGCCACACATACACACACACACCCAGAGCCACACATACACACACACACCCAGAGCCACACATACACACACACACCCAGAGCCACAAATACACACACACACCCAGAGCCACACACACACACACCCAGAGCCACACACACACCCAGAGCCACACACACCCACCCAGAGCCACACACACCCAGAGCCACAGAGACACACACCCAGAGCCACACACACACCCACCTACAGCCACACACACACCCACCCAGAGCCACACACACACACACACCCAGAGCCACACACACACACACCCAGAGCCACACAAACACCCAGAGCCACACACACACACACACACACCCAGAGCCACACACACACACCCAGAGCCACACACCCACCCAGAGCCACACATACCCACCCAGAGCCACACACACCCACCCAGAGCCACACACATCCACCCAGAGCCACACACACACTCAGGGGGCAGGGAAGCAAGCA
This sequence comes from Lissotriton vulgaris, assembly GCF_964263255.1. NCBI lineage: Eukaryota > Metazoa > Chordata > Amphibia > Caudata > Salamandridae > Lissotriton > Lissotriton vulgaris. Next base: position 1,679,229,367 of record NC_141687.1, read on the forward strand.
CAGCGAGAGGGCAGGGAAGCAAGCACAGCGAGGGGGCAGGGAAGCAAGCACAGCGAGGGGGCAGGGAAGCAAGCACAGCGAGGGGGCAGGAAAGCAAGCACAGCCAGGTGGCAGGGAAGCAAGCACAGCCAGGTGGCAGGGAAGCAAGCACAGCCAGGTGGCAGGGAAGCAAGCACAGCCAGGTTGCAGGGGAGCAAGCACAGCCAGGTTGCAGGGGAGCAAGCACAGCCAGGGGAAGGGGAACCAGGGGGCGGGGGAGCAAGCACAGCCAGGGGTGGGGAAGCAAGCACAGCCAGGGGGCAGGGAAGCGAGCACGGGCAGGGGGCAGGGAAGCAAGCACAGCCAGGGGGGGAGGAAGCAAGCACAGCCATGTTTCCAGTGTTTGGCTATTCTGAACAAACCATTGGTGGACTCCCAACCGGCAACCATCCTCAGCTATATTTCCAGCGGTCAATAAGGTGGGAGTTAAGTTAGCTCCCCTGCACCATGTGACTCCAGGCATCAACCCACCCAATCTCCTTGCTGGCCCTGGTACCTTGAAACACTAAGAGATGCTATGTCTGTGCTCTACAAATAGGAATTAATAATAAATTACGGTTGTTTTGTGTGCATACCTATAATCGACGAGTGATAGAAGGGGGGGCAGAGATTAGTGTATTTCCAACTGTCTATGCCTAGGTTACCTCTGTGTCTCTGCCCTATACACCTGGTACCAACGAGCAGTGTCTATGCCAACCGGCGGTGCTCCAGGCACGGTCAGCTGTCCCACTAGAGGAAACATTCTGAAACACATCAACATTACAGATTATGGAAATAAAAGTGAACAAAGAGTCTGGGGAAGTGGCAGCTGAGGAGTGTGGGGTGGGGGGGGGGGGGGTATCTGAAGGCTGTTCAGCCCAATGGGTGTTGGCCCCTGCCTAACAGAGAGGCTTCAGAGGAAAATGGTGAATGGTAGAATGAGGACAATCAAGGCGCCAAAAAGCCGTAGGAATGTTTAATTTGCAGCATCACATTTTCGGACTTGAAACATTATCACTTCCTTCCCTTTTATTACACTCGCTCGGCTTCTTTCTTATCCCTGGGATTTTCTGTCACTGTTTTTAGTCTTTCGCACCCCCCTTCTTTCGCCCTTTTGCGTTTTTTGTCTCTTGTTCTACGTCAAAGTCTGATAAGGGAAAAATAAGAGAACAGGTCCCTGAATCTGAGCACCAGGGGAACCTAACTGTTAAACACGGGCTCAAATTAGGTCCGGATGACAAGGTACTACGAGAAACTCACACTGCCTTCCTCAACCCCAGATGTCTCATTCGTGCCCCTCACAACCACCCTCAACGGGAACTCACCCTGTGACTGAGTTCAGAGCATGTACGAGGCTCATGCTGCGTGAAAGAAATGCAGAAAAACACAGCTTGAAAAAAGTAAATATTCCTAGGAAATGCAAGATAAGATAAAACGTGAAATGCAGCAGGGATTGCATCAGACAGGATTACCTTTCCGCAATAAAGTTTACGACATGACTATAAGCCCGACTTGTAAATAGACTTTTAATCACGGAGTTGAGACCCAGCGTCCCCCCTCCCTCCCCGTGTGAATCAGTGGAGGGGCAGGCACTGCGAAAGCGCAGACACACCGTGTGCCCCTCCTCACACCAGCTGGACGGACTCCCTGCCTGGAGCTGGTTCCCTCCCTCCCTGGGCAAAGGTAACGGTGCTCCGCCCTTACAGACAGCTCTGAGTGCCAGCCAATGAGGAGAGGGGCCCCCTCCCTGGTGCCTCTATGACCTGCCGAGCCCACTCCGAGCACAGGAGCTGTGCCTCGTACCCTCGCCCGCCGCCATGCGCGCTGCACTCGCCTGTAAGTATCAGCCCGCCCTGAGGTGGTTAATACTGTATAATACTCTGGCTCCCACCATGTGTATGTGTAGGTGTGTTTGCACGCGGGATTTGCATCACTTTAGGATGGTTCATGGTTTTAACGACATCTGCCTCTGGCCAAAAGAGGCAAAGATGTGATCCTGGCTCAGCGGAATCCGCTGTTCATCCTTCCGAGGAGGACACCGGCGCATAGGAAGACAGTGACAAAGGGAAAAGAGAAGGATAGAAAGCAGTATCCAGGGAAGAAAGAAGGATGAAGAAAAGGAAAGGAAAACAGTTAACATTGAGAAGCAGGGATGAATAGAAGGCTAGGAATATAATGACAAGGGGGTAGAGAAAGATAAAACAACAGTGAGAAAGATAACAACGAGAAAGAGAAGGACAGGAAGGAAGAAGGAAGGGGGAGCAAATAAAAACAAGCATTTACAATGCAATGGTCTCGGCATTATTAAAGGTAGAGCTATTGGCATTGCTCATGACATTTTCTTTTTTTTAAATCATAAATAAATGGCATTGTCATTTACATTGCCAATAGCTTAATCGTTAAATAAATGGTATCGTCATTTACAATGCCAATAGCTTAATCGCTCGCAAATGCATGACCTATTGCATTTAGACCCACACAGAGCCACACACACAGTCATTCACATAGAGCCACCTACACAGAGCCACCCTCACCCAGACAGAGCCACCCACACATAGAGCCACCTACAAAAAAAAGCTATCCACACAGAGCCACACACAGAGACACACACACACATACAGTCACTGCTTACTGTTGCATTGGTATACCCACAGCTTCCTGCTCTTTGGATACACTTACTGCTTCTTGCTGCAGTGGTACACTCACTGCCTCCTGCTCTTTGGATACACTCACTGCTTCCTGCTGTAAGTGCTCACTCACTGCTTCCTGGTGCATTGGTACACGTATTGCTTCCTGCTGCATCGGTACCCTGTTGTATGGGTAGCCAGAATGCTGCGTTTATGCGTTTATTTCTTCCTCTGAATGTGCGTTTATAACAAATATATTAAAAATATGCATAGGAACTGCACCCACTAGCAACATACAACAGGGACTCAAGTTATGACTTTTGATGCAAATATGTAATATTGGTCGAGCTAAACTGAGGGCATTGGTTTTATTTACACACTTCGTGAGTTTGGGCACCATAGCTTACGTCAGACACGTGCTGGGCAGCTCTGCCAGGCAGAATCCGACAAGACGCTCGGTCCTCACTTCTGATTCCACCTGGGGAGAGAGGTAGAAACATGTGTTTATTCCAACGTGAGGTGCAGAGGCTGAAGAGCAGGTTCCCTCCCGAAACGTGGGTACACGTGCCCCAACATCACTGCAAGGGCAAAGCCCTGCCCTGTGGAACTGACGCATTAAAAAATATTACACATGAGAGTAAAGGCGTATCTTGCAAATACCCCACCCCAAAAATAAAAAATAAATAGATACATAAATAAATTTTAAAAAACACAGCTGGTAACCACCCCTGCTGCAGATTCTAATTCGGGCAGAACTGGTGCCAACCCAGAGGTCACAATTTGTATTATATTATGTATTTATGGCATTTATAAAGCGCACTGCGGTCAGACTTGTATTTTGGCATTAAACGGAACACTGAAGAGTTAGAAAATAGCACATTGACATTGTACAGACGCCAAACGGTGCACTCCACGGATGCCACTAACCAATGTCTTGTTCAAAACTGTAGATTTAGGGACAAACATGTTACCCTTTGTAAAATGTTTGGTTATTGTACAATTTTTCCGTTTTGTTTGTCTTTGTTTACCGCTGCCTTTATCTAAAATAAAACAATTTCAGCTATGATAGGGATATGATGGGTAACTGTGGGGGTGGGGGCCCTGTGATAGCGAAATAAATGCGATAAAAAGGTTCGGCAAGAGCAATTCTTCTTTAAAACCTGCCTCACAGTGGCAGTGTTTTTTTACTGCTGTTTTTGTTATTTTCATTAGTAAAGCAATCATGTAGACATATTTTGCAATTGCAACGAAACTGTATCATTCCCTACCCTTAAATTCTCTTCGAAGTTCTGTTTTGTGTTTGGAGTTGTTCTCACGGTCTGAGCTGTTGGACGCGGCCTCGCGATGCAGCCGGCTTTTTATCTGAGCGCACCGACCCTGCGGAGGCGCAACTTCAGGTACATGAAATCTTTTTTGTTACATACTAAGCGCTAGTGGCGGCCGATAGTCCATCTTGGTGCTGCAGAGCGCAGCATCGTCCCCCCTCCATAAAAATAATACCAGGTTAGGGATCAGCCGACACAGCAAGGTGAATCTTCTTATGTCTGAAGCGCGTGCCACCCTCTCCGCAGTATCTCAGCCCGGAGACGTGCTCAGTCTGGAACCTTTAGCCAAACTCATCTTAACAGAGCCTGTTCTGATTTTTTTTTTTATTAAGAACCTCACATCCTTCATAAGATAAAGTGCTGCACCGTTAAGTGCAGCTGAGGGTTTCGAAAGCGCCTCAGGCACATGGGTGGGTAGAGGGCGCTAGGAGCTGTGCTTTCTGTCGAGTCGATATTGTTCCTGGTGGGCTTGTGAAGGATAATATTAAGAAGAAACGCGAGTCAAGGGTGCAGGGGATACACATGGATTTGAAAAAGCGGGATCATATTATGGAGCAGAAAACCCGCCCTTGGCCATGTCTTTGAACATACACAACGCCACAGTAACTTCTTCGCACATACGAAACGGCTCAGTCACTTCCTTGAGCAACAGACAAAACGCAGCGGTCATTATAGTTCCGACAGGGCTTTGCGCGTTTCATCTTCTAAACTTAACAGGTTCATCAAAAGCTCAGGGATCCTGGTGAAAAGCCGCCGCGCTGACCCGGGATAAAAGAGGCCAACCTGCTGCGGGCCGGCCTGTGAATTGGAGATAGTCCGGTCTTGCCCCGTCCCCTGGTTTAACGCTTCATGGCAGGGGGGACACGCAGGTACCTCACCGATGTTCACACAAGAGCGCAGAGCTGTGCGCACAGCCGGTGTGCCGACTGCTAAAGGCACAGGCTTTGGTGGGGTATGAATCTGGTCACCCATGTGGATTCCGACACATTCCAAGGCAGCGCGTCATTGTAAAGGGAAGATGCCCGTCCAGGGAACACTGCAGCCGGACAGACCGAAGTGAAACTATTCAGCCGCCATGTTTTATTAGTGTTTATGTGACCCAAACTGCGCGTGGTCTCTAGAGCAGCGCGCGCACTGCCATGCCCAGTCTATGTCACTGGTAAAGTTCACTGGAAGACCTTTTTTTTTTCTACAAGTTACAAGTTTGAAAGTCAAAAGGCTTTTTCGATGCAAAAAATAAACAACTGTCCCTAGAAATTCAGGGGAATTGTTCGACCTAGTTTAAACAAATTAAGACCCAGCAGGCTCTGGTTGATGCTGGCGGCCGTGATGCCCCCTGCGATGCTGCCCGTCCGGTAGCCATGGCTGAACTTGCAGCCCCCGTAGCTGGAGCCCAAGGTGAAGGGAGAGGTGCTGGCCCGGGAGATGGCCGGGCCCCCGGCGCTGTACGAGAAGCTGCTGAAGTTGGCGGCGGGCCGCCAAAGCTGCAGGCCCCGAGCTCCCGAAAATGGCAGAGACGAGATGGCCGGCGGGCAGAAATGGTTGCCAAACAGGGAGTCAGAGGCAAGAAACAACGACACAAACAGGGGGGGGGGGCACAAAGAAAGGCACAAACAGGGGAGCAGAGGCTTACCTGATGTCCTCAGTTGACGCTGCTCGAGCAGCAAAATGGCGTCCGGCAGCTCTGAAATTTTTCGGATTCGGGGGCGTGGTTGTGCGCCCTGAGTGACAGACGACGTCACAGGGCTAAAGAATGCAAAAAATCACGCCCCCGAATCCGAAAAAGACGGAGCTTCTTTGGAGGGACGGCTCTCTCCTCCAATGGCTGGCCTCCTTTTAGGAAGCCAGCCAATGGAGATGAGACGAAAAGAGAGGTGGGATAAAGGAGCCACTCTAAGTAGCATTAATTCTCCTGACTTCCGGTCTTGGCCTTCGGCCAAGCCTACAGTCCCTCGACCTAAAAAAATAAAGGTAGAAAAGGGAGGTAGAGAAGGATAGAGAAATTGGGACCAAGAGAGAAAGCAGGGATGAAGAAGCACCTGTAAGAATGGGATAAAAAGACAGGAATTTTGGGTGATGGAAGAACTAGGCACGAGGTGCGCTCAGGATCACACGGCGTTGGTATTTAGCAACTATTGCATTTGTCAGGGCCACCCCTGAGTTGTGTAACCAAGACCTTTTTATATTACTAAAATGATTTGTCTAACATGTTTACTGTTAGGGGTATGCAGCCAGCCCCCTACATGCATTGACCTGCTGTTGTGTCATCCACTTGTTCACACCCACTGCAGCACACAGACAGGAGCATCGGCTCAGCCGATACAGCCATTGGCAAAATTCACTGTGTGACCCGCTCTGCTCTGTCACAAAAATGCTCCTTATGCTGAGCCAGTGATGGCAAACACCGCGTGGGCAATGTCTGAACACCGCACCGCCCATCCCTCGAGAGATGCCTGTGAGCCATGAAGACAAAAAAACAGGTGGTGATCTAACTTGTGAGGCACACAGGGGCATCTGAGCCACGAAACCCAGGAACAAACGAAAACGAAATATTGCACTGAGGGTTTCCATTGGCACCCTCCCATCAACCTAATATCAGCATCCAGCGCCATAAAACCTCTGTGAGCGCAGGCGCTATAATAAAAGCAACGGTAGATAGTTTACACGGATAAAGACGGATGGATACACAGAATAGACAGAAAGTCTAGAGGTCTTACTGCTATACTGGGCCGCTCGTCTCTTCTCACAAAACCACCACCGAAATCGCCATTGTCGATGATAGTTTCAGCAGAGAGGCCAAGCACTGAATGAGCAGAGTGTAGGTGATTGCGCAGATCTCAGCTGAGGCAGTGATACTAGCTGGACATAGCGGGCACTGACATAGGGCTTCTGTTTCCAACAGGGCCGAAGGGTGTGCTTTCTCACATTCAGACACATTTTATAGTTGTGCGGTAATGGTGCAAATGCGTGGCACCCTGCTGCCATATATTTTGTTAACAGATTTTGAGCGATGCGGTATGTCTGATTGCAAGGCTGACTTGTAAATCACAGAAATACTCTGACAATTCACCAGTAGCAAATGGCAGATGGTACCAATGTGATCCTGTAGGTGCCACTCAGGTGTACCTCAACAAATGCGACCCACCACACCCTTAAAGGAGACCTCAGATCCTTGGTACACTAAGTTTAAACCAGACAACTCGTACTCAAAAGACAGATGTGTTCAGTGCAGGTGCCTAGAAGCACCAGCGGCATCTTGCTGAACGCAGAGCCCAACGTGAGAAAATGACATTTCTCGACGTCCACCGGGATGGTCCCCGCTGCTCACGGGGTCCGTATGTGGCAGTTTCTACTTCCTGGTTGGCAGAAACCACCATTTGCAAAAAAAAAAACAGCATGCCTTCAGCGATTTGTAAACACACCTTCGGTCTGTAGTTTATGACAGATTTTGTCGGACTTTGATTTGTAAAGTGCTCGTCAGTGTCTCCTGCTGCTTCACAGAGGAGCCATGGGCGTTCTTCCTCTGGGGTGCCTCAGGAAACACCACCACCCGTCTATACTTTCCACGAATCCTTCAGAGGAGCTGGCAGTGCTGGGCTTTTCCCATGCTAAAAGAGACGCAAGGGGGCGGCGCCACTATTGTTATTTCTGCAAAAAGGCCGCAGGCCATGCCCAGCGCTGTACCTCACTAGTCCCACTGCTCAAGCTTCACCTCCATGGTACCAATGGACTGAGTAAGCTTCACCCGCCGAAGCTTGCATGGTTTCACTGTACCATATCGTGAATACCATGGTTCTTCATGTGAGGCCTCTCAAGGTCTGGTACCGGTGACAATTGTTCTAATTATTCATGAGCCTTGGGTACCTACCACCAGTACCAGGGGGAAATGGTGTTCATACCCTACCCCCTTATATATAATATATATATAACTTCAGAACACAGGGACTAAATACCAGAGTCTTTTAATTACGGCTAAAATATGTTTCCTCCAAGTTGCAACCAGCCAATGAGCTTTCTCCATACTGTTGGACCAGTACCTCTATCGAGATACCAAAAAGACAGATGGAAGAAAAAGCTCTGTTGAACAATCTGAGGATCCATTTAAAAAACAATTATGGTACCACCAGAGTACCGCTGGAACAACAGTCCAGATATACCTATTGTTTAACCTATTCAAGACCACCCCAAGCACCTTTTGACATTTTAGCTCACTCGAAAATAGCTGAATGGATATACACCAAAGTACGAAAAGAACGCTTTCTGACTAAAGTTCTAACTTTCAGACAAATTATTTACATTTAGTGTTGTTCCGTTCAGCTTTTTTTTCTGTACTTGAGAGAACATTTTCCCTTGGGAGTTAAGATAGAAAAACACTTTTTCTTGGCCCCGAATGGTGGATCGGCACAAACCTTTCCAGGAAGGAGCTAATATGAATGAACTTTGTTTGGACAGTTTTGTGCAGATTCACAAAAGACTCTGCCCTAACTATAACTATGGTGGCGGCTACCACTGTGTATTGGCTGCTATTCACCTTCAAGACCCCCAAGAATAGCCTAAGCAGGAGCAGCGCCAGGGAGCTAGGTACTATAGTGGTGCCCGAATTGACATCCACGCTGGTACTTCTGCAAGTACAAGGCAGGTATGGTGAGCCTTCAGGGTAAGCATTGCTAAATGTATTTGCTGATAATTCTGCATGTACAAGGCAGGACTACTTCCGGTGCGGTGAGTCTGCACGGGAAGTAGTGCAAAATGTATTTGTCAGTGACGTGTAGTTATTCTGGCTGTTGTTCCAAGACCACTATCCTTCTAAATTCAAAAGGAGAGGGGGGGGAGGGGGGGGGGAGTTGTGGCATTACAGCAAAAGCTACCGACTTTGGAGCTTGGTAATCAGGTTCGAGCGTCGGTTCAACATCCTGTGATTCTGAGCAAAACACTTACGGGCCTATTTACAAACCCCTTGTGCAACCGGAACTACTCCTGCCTTCCAAAAATGAAGATGTCTTTGCGTAACGTAACTGGTGCTCATGTAAATAAAGCGCTCCAAAACATTCAGGGCGAGTTAGCGCTAAAACTGAAACCAAATAAACAACAAAAAATACGGCTTGCGCTTTCCCCTCGCCCCTGCGCCCCCATCCGCCCCCTATTTGCTGCAGCATTTTCAGGTAAACACGAGCCCACGAGACCTGCTTTCCCATCCCATTCCATACAACCCTGTCAACTCTAACGCGTCTGGAAAATACAAACCGAACTTAAATCCTAAACCAAACACATCTGGGATATTGGGTCAAGAGGTTACGAAGAAACGAAAGAAAGGCGGGAAAGGGAGGCGGTGACTCACGCGCGCTGCTGTCACTGCTCACATATGTGGCTGCACCTGCACGCTGACTCACTGGGCTCAGACGTCTGGGAAGCCCAAACACTTTTTTGCACAGCGGCCGAAACTTATACCGAGGCACACAGTAGGCTTTATGAAGGCATCTATAATTATGTGTACACTAACACAAAACAGGTCAGCGCCAGCGAGCCACGAGCCACCGCCACACATGGAGCGCGCCTGCGCGGCCATTCCGCCTGCACGGCCATCGGCTCGGACGAGGCGAGCAAAACTACGGGAGGTTTCATTCGAGTTTATCAACAACAACAATAGTTCACCGGGTCCGAAAAGAAATGTTAAAAAGAATAAATGCACTATTGACGGAAGCTGTTTGACTGTAACGTGTCCGCGAAAAAAGCATCCCCACTGAAAAAGGAAATCTACCCTCTTACGTGAGCGGTGCAGCTTTCAAAACTACAGAGGAGTCGCTCTTGAAGCTATGGCGAGAGGGTCTCCAACTCGGACCCAATGCTTACGGGTCCAATGCACAATGCTATCCAGGGCTCTGAGTGGACCGGGTCGCCCCGGGTCGCGAACCCGTAGTAATTAAAAACGGACTATTATCATTATGTCTTTAACAGCAATGTAAACAAGAAACAGGGGGGCAGAGGCTCCGGTAGACGCTGCTTGGAAAGCACAGCGTCCTGTAGGGATTCGGGGGCGTGCTCTCCCCTTCCCATTGGCTGGAAGGTAAAATTCCAGCCAATGGGAAGAGGAGAGGGCGTGACTTAAAAAAAGACACGGAAACGCCCCCGAATCGCGTCAAGGCGGGCCCTGAACTCAGTGACGCTCCTCTCCTCCAATGGCTGGCCAGCATTTACGAGGCCAGCCAATTGAGAAGAGGGGCGTGTTCAGGCACCATACTACTAACAAAAGATTTCGGCTCCGCCCACCCACTGCTTACGCAGTGGGACGGTAGCCGAAACCTAAAAAGGACAGTGTTGAAGAGAATGTTGGTTATCAGTTTGAAAATAGTTCTGGTTTCAACTGCTATGCTAATGTAGTTGTTAATGTTTTTTTCTTGAAAGTTTGCAATAGCAAATTGTTGAAAATTGTGAAGAAAGATTATGTTCGTTGTTGTACTCTGTTTATGAGAAATGTAGTAGTGGTAAAAGTAAAATACAAAGTATTTCTGATATTCGAAATGTTTTGGACATATGTTCTGGTTCTACTCAATTTACACGGAATATTCAGCAAGATTGTCAGGAATTTCTAATGTTTATGCTTGTTGTATTGGAAGATGAAGGTATAGATATTGAAAACCTTTTTTGGCCTTTCTTATAAATGGCAACATGACTGTGAAAATTGTTTGTTTACATATAGGACTAACATAGACACTGAAAGATTCATATATTTGACTTTACCTGAATGTGAATCAGTGTCTTTTAACAATCTAGTTAGAGGAGCAAGTCAAAACATGGAATGTAGCCAATGTAAATCAGAAATGTCATCAACATTATTTATACAAAGATATGGACAGTATGTGCTTTTAATGCTGCAACGTTGTAGAGCTGATGGAAGAAAATTGGAAACTTTAATTAAAAATGTTGTAGCTACTCAAGTATCAATATCAGGAAGAACTTTTGTAGCTGTTGCAATTATTTTTCATGATGGTCTTTCTGCAACATCTGGACATTACACTGTTTATTTAAAATGTCTGAAAGGTTGGATATATTGTAATGATAGTCAATTGGTTTTTAAACAATGTTTGCCTAAAGAGTTACCAAATTCTTAACTTATATTTTTAAAGCCAAAATTTTAGGAACAAAATTTGGCCTTTCAGGATTACTGCTGTTAAGGTAGGTTGGTCTGGTGTTGTAGCATACTTTGTAAGTCAGGGTGAGGAGCTTGAAGGTTATCCTCTTGTTTACGTGAAGCGAGTGTAGATCTCTCAGGTGGTGGGTGATGTGGCTGTGACAGGGGACATTGATGATCAGTCGGGGAAGTGTTTTGGACTCGTTTTAGTCGTTGTAGGTGTTTGTCCGAGTTGAGATTTAGAGAGTTGATCCTTATACAGTTGGTGACGTCTTTCAGTGGTATGTGGCTCCAGGGTGAGGGAGAAGATGAGTTGGGTGTTGTTGTCTTAGCAGATAATGTTCAGGTTGTGATGGTGGGCCACTTGTGTGAGGGTGTCATGTAGATGTTGAATAGCGTCAAGTTGAGGGATGAGCCCTGGGGGACGTTGCAAATTATGTCGCTGGTTTTGGATCAGAAAGGTGGGAGACGGATGCTGAGGATTAGTATTGAAGAACTTCAAAGCTAAGAATTTTAGATATACTATTTGGCCATGATGAAAAGTATGTAAAACAATTAAGGACTATTTCTTGTATATTTTGTCAGCATATATTTGCAGTGTATGAAAATTAATCATAGTGTTTTGTTATTTTAAGATTGTTTGACATATTTCATAGTTACGTAAGAAATTGCTGTTAGAAAAAGACATTTAACATATGTTTTATTTCTATTTTTTAGATTGTTATTGAGAATGTTGAATGTTTTTTTTAAGATAATCTTATTGGTTGTCTTTTTTTTGCCGGCTGTTATGTGATGAGTACTATTGAACTCACTGTTTCTAGTGAAATTCAATATATTCTGAGAACAGCAAAAAAGGCAAAGGAATCGCTATTACAAGTTATTTTGTGTTGTAAAAGATATATTGTAACTGTATGTTTTTTGTCTTTCACAGATGCTAATTTTATAATATATACTTTTTTATTATTTATTATGTTTAAGGTAAGTATAAGTAACTGTTAAAAATGGTCGATGGAATGTGCTTGTACAGAGCTGAAGTAAGAAAACATGGATGGAGTACATAAGTGTGTAAAGATGGTTTGTATCTTTTAAAGACATTTCAAAAATGTATATATATATATATATATATATATATATATATATATATATATATATATATATATATATATATATATATATATATATATATATATATATATACTGAGTGTACCAGTATTCTTTGCAGTTTACTACAACACATCTACTAGTTTAGAACAGGTGAGTTGAATAGACATATTGTACTTTTTTTAGTACTGCATTTTATTGTAGCAGCCTGAGTTTTTTCCTATAGTGATAAGGAGTGACTGGTTTGAAAATGTAAGAAAATGTAATACCTGAACATTCATATAAATAATTATATTTATATAATCTTATAAAGTAGTTGAGAATGGTATTTGTATAATATTTTTTGAAGGGCAAAATATTTGATAAAGCTAGTTTTGTGCTATGTATTAGGAAGAATGATAAATTAAGTGTTTAGGTTTTTGTACAAGGATCTACAACATAAGAAATTCACTATAGAAAAACAGCAGAACAATATGGAAGACGATTTCGAAATTAGTAAGAGTCTCATAGAAGAGCTAAACATACCTTTCACGGGCAGCGAGAATGAAGAGGAAGAAATAAGTGCTCCCGATATCAGCTGTGATTTCCTAGATGAAAACTTGGATGCTGATTTTGTGGAAGCATTAGATGACATTGAGTTTGATCATATAACTTTTGAAATAGATAACCAGGAAAATGAAATACCTGATGAAATTATTTTAGAAGCTCTATTAAATTATGAGATGCTACAAGAATACATTTATTATTATGTAATAATAATGGTTTGAGTACTATGTATTAAAACATGCACTGTAATAAAAGTGTAGCACTTATAGATTCTCTTATACATTTTTTTAATTTTTTGCTCAGTCTGTATCTATTATACTTTCTTCAAACACTCTGTTACTGTTCTTTTAGTATTGTAGTGAGCCATTTAGAAGAATGTCCTTATCTATGCACTGTGCTAAAATGAAGCTCTTTTAAATTCAGTCAGACACTCTCCTGGCAGAACTGTAATTATCCAGTCAGTACCCAAGTAATCATGGAGCAAAGTAGGCCTTAGGCCATGGACTGCTTTAAACCCCTATAGACTATGCATGCAGTCTTCTATGTAACTGCAAACTTGTTTTTATACCTTCAATTCCTTAGTATGTATCGTTAGACTTTCACCAAACACTGTCACACTACTGTTTCAATATTGTAGTGAGCCATTTAGCAGTATTTGCTTATCTATGTACTGTGGTAAAACTGAAGCTGTTATAAATTCAGTCAAGCACTTTCCTTGCAGTACTGTAATCATCCACTCAGTACCTAAATACTCATGCTTTAAAATAGGTCTTAGGCCATAGAGTGCTTCAAACCCATATAGACTATGCATGAAGGGTTTTATGCACCTGCAAACTTGTGTTTTATACCTTCTATTCCCCAGTCTGTATACTTACACTTTCACAAAACACTCTGTCATTGCTGATTCTGTATTGTACTGAGCTATTCAGCAAATGTCCTTATCTATACACTGTGCTAAAAATGAAGCTCTTATACATTTAGTTAGTCACTCTCCTTGTAGAATTGTAATCATCCAGTCAGTACCCAAGTAATTATGGAGCAAAGTAGACCTTAGGCCATGGACTGCTTAAACACCTTATAGACTATGGTTGCAGTCTTCTATGTACCTGCAAACTTGTTTTTATACCTTCAATTCCCCAGTCTGTATCCTTACACTTTCACCAAACACTCTCACACTACTGTTTCAATATTGTAGTGAGTCATTCACCAGTATTTGCCTATCTATGTACTGTGGTAAAACTGAAGCTGTAATAAATTCAGTCAGGCACTTTCCTTGCAGAACTGTAAACATCCACTCACTATCTGGGTACTCTGGATTAAAACAGGCCTTAGGCCATAGACTGCTTCAAACCCCTATAGACTGTGCATGCAGTCTTCTATGCACCGGCAAACTTGTCTATTGTACCTTCAATTCCCCAGTCTGTATCCTTACACTTCCAGCAAACACTATCACACTACTGTTTCAGTATTATAGTGAACCATACAGCACTATATACTTATTTATACACTGTTCTAAAAGTGAAACTGCTATACATTCAGCCAGACAGTCTCCTTGCAGAATTGTAATCATTTAGCCAGTACCCAAGTACTCATGGGGCAAAGTGAGCCTTAGGGCATGGACTGCTTCTCAAACCCCTATAGACTATGCATGCATTGCTCTATGTACTTAGCGTCTCCAATTGACTAAAAGATTCCAAAAGGCAAGGCTCGAGCGCTGCCAGATCTAGCTCTATCAACCTTCGATGTTTCGTAAAGGGATGACAGCCATTCTGCGTGGGTCGGAGGATTGGAATCGACCCAATGTTTGCATAATTGTCGTCTTGCAAGGAGGATTGCATAAAACAAAAAGGTCCTCTCTTTCCCCTTAATATTTTCCTCTAGGCCATATATAATTAATGCTAGGCTGATGGTAATCGGAGTTTTGAGGATTGACTCCATAGTGGCCCTTACTCCTTCCCAATAACCATTAATACTGGGACAGTCCCAGATCATATGAGTATCAGGAGCTGCAGGGAGGAGGCACTTATTGCAACACTTTCCTGACTGGAATTTAGAAAGCCTTTGGGGGGAGAGATAGGCCCGATGGAGTGTATACAGGTTGTTGCGTCTTAACCATGCAGCTTTAACAGCTTTATATAGGAGACTAAAAGAGTTAAGCCATACATCCTCTACCTGTGACCCCAATTCATCCCCCCACAATTCTGACGGGAGCTGAAATTCACCATCTGCCTCCTCCATGATGGACCAGTATCAAAAAGCCACCTCCTTACGTCCCATTTGTCTTTCTACCAGGTGTTTCTCTAGAGGGCTATAGCTCCCAACCTGATCATTTCTTTTTAACTGCTCTCGAGACCAGCTGGTCAATTGTAAGTATTTGAATCTAGATAATGCTGGGCCAACCTTCTCAAAGAGCACTTCCCATTCCACCAAAGAACCTCCTGCCATCAACTCTCCCCATCTTAGAATCCCGGCTTCTCGTAGGGGGGTGGCAAGACTGTCTTTTAGGCATGGGGGGATCCTCGGGGAATCCCATATTGGGGCAAGATTAGAAAAATATGCCAACCCGAATCTAGACTTTATCTGAACCCATTCTCTCAGTAGTGGTTGTAGGGTCTTTAATCTCACCTTCTTGAAGAATCTTTGATTGCCAAACTTAAACAAGAAGCCCTCCAGTGGAAGATTAGATTCAGTTAACATAGCCCTAAACATCATCCCATTTGAGTTATCCACAGGGGTTTTCAGCAACATCCTGGAGTAAGACAGCTGGAATGCCCAAGCATAATACTCCTGGTCCGGAAATGCAAGCCCCCCCCTTCTCCCTCCTCCTCCTTAGTTTTTTCCAAGCCAGTCTTACAGATTTGTAGCTCCAAATAAAAGAGTGAATTTACTGCTGGCATTTGTGGAGCTGTTTGGAATTGAATGCAATTGGAATTGAGTTGAAGATTAAAGTAAATCTCGGGAGGATCGACATTTTAACTAAATTAGTTCTCCCATAGATCGTTAAAGGGAGAAAGGACCATGCTCTCATTAATGCCTTTGCCTCACGACTAACCCGATCCAGATTGGTCTGAGCTAGGATACCGATGTCATGGGTGATTCTAACGCCTAGATACCGGATTGAGGGGGTAACTGAGAGAAGTGAGTTGTCTATATTCCAGATCATAAGCTCTGTTTTCCCTGCATTGATTTAATTCCCAGAGACCCGTCCAAATTCCTCCGCCCTCTTTATGACTACCGGGAAGGCCCGGGCCGGGTCTATGGTGTATATGAGGATATCGTCAGCATAGAGTCCGACCTTCTTCTCCCAGCTGCAGAATGTAAATGGCGGGATACTACATTCGTCTCTCAGGATCTGAACAAAGGGTTCCACATAAATATTAAATAGAAGTGGAGAGCGGACAACCCTGTCTAGTGCCCCTCATAATTCGGAACGGTTCAGTACGGGTGCCGTTCACCAAAAGGCTGGCCCTGGGAGCACTGTACAGAAGGTTGATCACTCGACAGAACTTGGGCCCCAATTGAAACTTCTCCATTGTGGCATCCAGGTAGGGCCAGTTGACCCTAACGAATGTCTTAGTGGCATCCAGGGTCATAATGGCCAGAGGAAGGACGAAGGTTGTAGCGATATCAATAGCTCCTACCAGATCATGGGTTAGGTCTGCCAACTGACGTTCCTGTATAAAGCCCTTTTGATCTTGATGTATAATCGTGCCGATCTCCCTCCCAAGCCGCGCCGACAAAATAGCGGCAAAGATCTTGTAATCGTTATTTAGGAGCGAGATCGGCCGGTAAGATCCACAATCCGCTGGGTCTTTGCTGATTCAGTATTGTACTGAGGTATTCAGCAGAATGTCCTTATCTATGCACTGTGCTAAAAATGAAGCTCTTATAAATTCAGTCATGTACTCTCCTTGCAGAACTGTAATCATCCAGTCAGTACCCAACTACTCATGTAGCAAAGTAGGCCTTAGGGCATGAATTTCTTTAAACCCCTATAGACTATGATTGCAGTCTTCTATGCACCTGCAAACTTGCCTTTTATACCTTCAATTGACCAGTTTGTATCGTTACACTTTCACCAAACTCTCTCACACTACTGTTTCATTATTGTAGTGAACCATACAGCAGTATGTGCTTATCTATACACTGTTCTAAAAGTGAAGCAGTTACACATTCAGCTTGAGACTGCTTGCAGAACTCTTATCATCCAGTCAGTACCCAAATAGTCATGTAGTAAAGTAGGCCTTAGTATATGGACTGCTTCAAACTCCTATTTACTATGCAACTGAAAACTTGTCTTTTAAACCTTTAATTATCCAGTCTCTATCCTTATACTCCCTCCAAACACTTTGCCACTACTGTTTCAATATTGTAGTGAGTCATACAGCAATATATGCTTATCTATAAACTGTACAAAAAGTAAAGCAGTTATACATTCAGCTCTACACTCTCCTTGGAGAAGTGTAATCATTCTGCCACTACCCAAGTAGTCATGTATCGATTTAGGCCTAAGGACATGGACTGCTTCAAACACCTATAGATAATAAATGCACTTTTCTAAACATCTGTATACTTGGCTTTTAAACTTTCAATTGCCCAGTCTGTATCCTGACACTTCCTCCAAACATTCTGCTACTGCTATTTTAGTATTGTAGTGAGTCATACAGCAGTATGTTCTTATGTATCCACTGTTCTAAAAGTGAAGGTGCTATATATTCAGCCAGACAGTCTTCTTGTAGAACTGTAAGCATTCAGTTGGTTCCCAAGTAGTCATGCATCAAAGTAGGCCTCAGGGCATGGACTGCTTCAAATCCCTATAGACTATGCATGCAGTCTTCCATGCACCTGAAAACATGCCTTTTATACCTTTTAATTCCCCAGTCTGTATCGTTACACTTTCACCAAACACTCTCACACTACTGTTTCAATATTGTAGTGAATCATACAGCAGTATGTGCTTATCTATACACTGTTCTAAACGTGAAGCTGATATACATTCTCAGACAGTCTCCTTGCAGAATTGTAATCCTTCAGCCAGTACCCAAGTACTCATGGGCCAAAGTGGGCCTTAGGGAATGGACTGCTTCAACCCCTTATAGACTATGCATGCACTGTTCTATGCACAGACAAACTTGTCTTTTATACCTTCAAATCCCCAGTCTCTGTCCTTCCACTTCAACCAAACACTCTGTCACTCCTGTTATAGTTTTGTAGTGACTTATTGATCAGTGTGTATTAATCTATTCACTACATTCAAACTAAGTGTGGGCAGAAAATTTGTTCCGCTCGCAGAATTTGTGTATTTTCCGTGATTTCGCGATCCGCGAATCTCACGAAATCGCAGAAAATCTGCGAATTCGCAAGCGGGATGAATTTTCATGGAAGCACTTACAGGGTTACAGCAGCAGGTGCACAAGTTGAAGCTAATTTCTTTGTAACTATTTACAAAAGGGTTACAAAGAAATTAACTTCAACTTGGACACCTGCTGTAACCCTGTAAGTGCTTCCTGAGCGGCGCCTCGTTGCCTACTTGCAACTATTCTCTGACTCTGCTCTGACCCTCGAAGCAGGGTCAGAGAATAGTTATAAGTAGACAACGAGGCTCCTGTCACAAAAATTAAACCTCAACAGGAAGCACAAATAATTAAGGCAGGTGCCCGAGTTGAAGCTCAAATTCAGTAACTCCTTAATCAGCCCCAAAAAAATGTGCGCTTTGTCAAGGCTGGGCAGGTGTGCGTTCTCCCCATATCTACCGTCGAAAATTAGCTATGATGCTTGATGGAGGCCTTTGCATCCTTGACTTTCACGGGCGCATTCCCCATGACCAGGAGCTTCTTTCTCGTCATCTGCTGCTCTGATCAGTGTCTGACCCTTTATACATACACAAGAGGCATGTGAACTCACATAGAAGTCCCCCCCTTTGGCCCCGCCACTCACATTAGCGGTGTGCACCCTCTTCCCGCCCTTTACACACTATGATGGACAGCTCACTCGAGGGACCCCGGCCAGCGCGATGGCAAAGTTACACACACATGGTCACTGGAGGCAACTCTTCTGGCACATTACGCAGCTGTAGTGTAGGAAAAGCACTATACATTTACCCAACGAGGTAGCACTTACTGATTAGCCAGTAGAAAGTACTCCAGTTAAGTATAGTGCAAATCGCAAAAAAATCCACGATTTCGCTGGGAAATGCGAGAATTCGCAGATTTTTTAGCAATTTTGCGCGAATTCACGAACTGGGAATTCGCAAAATTCACCCATGCTTAATTCAAACACTAATCAGCAGATGTACAATAAGTGGTACATCCCCAGAGATCTGCCAGTTATTGTGCACTCAGACATCACCACCATGGATGCACCGTATTTACAATGTGGTGTATTATGGGGCAAAAACGGCACATATGTGTGATGTATTTGTGTTGTGAAGGCGGCTCATTGCTTGACTTGCGTTGCAAGCGCAACGCAGCTCCAGCAATGCTCCTGGGGCCCTATGCTCACAATGCTGTGTCAATCCTTACACCGCATAAGCCCAAAAGTGACTGAATGAAATCTGATAGATTTCACTTTGTCACTTTTAGGAGGCGTTCCTGCACCACAACCCTCCCCCCCCCTGGGCAGAAAAGTCTCCTTCTGGCGCAGGGCTTTACAATGTGATGCACCTTCCATATGCGTCACATTGTAAATACCACACACCATGGCACATCTTTTGCACCACGGCTGCATCACAAAAGTGACGCAGCAGCGGTGTAAAAGAGGCACAAGGGGGTTGAAAATCCACCCTTAACACATACAAATTCACCCAGGCAGTTTCACCAGCAGTGCAAATTGAAGCATAGACTTGTAACATATTTATGTGCATATGTTACATTCAAGTGCTTCGGAGGTACTACAGTATACTATAGGTAAACACCTTATAGATTTATGCTGTAGCACTTCCTTATAGTTCTGCACTTTCACATTCACCATTCACCATACACTACTAATGTATTCATTCATTCATTTATGAACTACACATTCATTTTGACAAACATTTACACACTAACATAGAAATATAGTTCTTTCTTTGACCAGTGAAGGTAGTTCTAAAAAGAACTGTTTTTTTTGTGTTTTTAGTTTTCTATTTTTTTTTTATTTTTTCAACAAGTTTTTCTTTTTTTTTTTTTAAACCAAAAAAATTGAACTGGAATCCAAAAAGTGTCCCACAGGAACAAAAGAATGAAAAGAAAAAAAACTAATGTTGAGGACAACGATGCTCCAGCTTCCTGCGTTTTATGAGGTCAATTGACTGTTCCCCATAACACAAAAGTTTTCGCAATAAATGCAAAGAAATGTTAAGTTCTCCGAAATCGGGTTCAATCTGAGGGTGTGGACTGCTTCCCGAAGGTGGTGGTGATACACTCGATGTTCTTGGTACAGCAGCAGGTGGGTTCACCTGCAACCTCTGTGTTGCAGCTCTCGCAAAGTTGTTAGGGTGCAAGTTTTTCACATGTCTCACCATACTCGCTGTGCCAACTGAGTATTTTTTTGATGGATCGCCCCTGCAAAGAGTTGTTTGCCATATTTTGCAGGTTACTAGCAGAGCATTAACCATTTTTTCCCCTTCAGGGAAAGTAAAAAACTTCCAAATCAGTGCTTCTGTTTTCTTCTTCTGAGGCTCTTCTGGAATGAATTCTCCCTCAGATGAATGGCTGAAAGGCGACTCCATAGGTGTTGTTATGGTGATCTTCCTTCAACAGTTAGAATCAATAAAATCGCTTCTTTTAAAGCCACATTGCTTTGCGTACGCTTACGGTGCTCTTATGCTGCGAGTACGTACAACGTAGCGCCACAATTTGCGTAATTGCTTTTAAAAGTAATATACGCTTATTAAAAGTTTTAAAAAACTATTTTCATGATTATCCCAGATAATGTCTTCCATTAATATGTACATTAAATACATAAATATATGTTTTTGAACAATTAGAAACTTTTGCGCCAATGCTAGTTAGAGCAACCTATGCAGTAATTCCAAAATCTACATACCCATCTACTCATTCACCAACAGTTCTATATAGTCACTCATAAATGTACTCACTCATCATATGTACTCATACACCTATACATCCTGTTACACACCTACACTCATACATAGAGTTACTCACACACATACTCACACATGCAAATAAACGTTCAAACATCCATTTGCTTGCATATATAGCTATACACACACCACTACACTTATTTCTACAGAAATGTACACATACTTACTCTCTTAAACAATCACTTATAGAAACACATACTTAGTTATACAAGAACTCTTCCAATCTCTCACTCTCATATATACACACCTATATACATCAATACTCAGATATACTAGTTTAAAACATATGTACTTACTCATAAAGACACTATTGAGACAGTCATACACTCACTAACACACCTATACACACACTCATCAACCCATACATTCCTCCACACATGCTGTCTTCAAAACACATACAAACAGTGAGTCACTCATTCATGCATTTATGCGCTAAGTAATATCCCCACCAAACCATAAAGACACTCAGACACTCATACTGATACTCATAAAACCAACTAATAACCTATATAGACACTCACGAAGCTACTGACCAACCCATGCAGCCACTTATTCAAAGCATGTGTGAGACTGATACAGATATTTACATATTTAAACATTACTCACTAACCCATGTATTTACTAAGATACAATTAAACAGTCAGTCATACAATCAATTTTACAAAAATATCATCCTTTTAGACACTTATATACCCATTTATTCTTCCATCGACTTTGAGATATACATATCTAAAACATATTTAAATTTCAGAAAAACACATATCAGTGATGTCATTTGAGATGTCATCAGTGATGTCACTGACCATATCATGAGTGATGTTGTATGTGATGTCTGCAAACGCGCCCCGTGGCGCATCTGTAGAGGGGGAAACAATTGCCTTTGAATACTGGGGGTCCCTGGGGGCCAAGTAGCCCACCAAGAACCTGCAGTATGCGCCAAGGGGCTGCTTGCAGACAGGTGTAAAGAGGCCACGCCCCTTTTTACACCTCTCTGCAAGGCAGCCCCCTGTTGCATACTGGAGGTTCCTGGTGGGCTAGTTGGCCCCCAGGGACCCCCAGTATTCAAGGGGAATTAGTTCCCCTCTGCAAACGCACCAGGGGGCTGCCTTGCAGAGAGGTGTTATGAGGCCCGCCCCTTTTTACACCTCTCTGCAAGGCAGCCCCCTGGCACATACTGGAGGTTCCTGGTGTGCTAGTTGGCCCTCAGGGACCCCCAGTATGCAAGGGGACTTAATCCCCCAACTTAGAACGCGTTACGGGGCATGTTTGCACAGTGGTGAAGGTAGGGGGCGGGGCTTGAGGTGACATGTGTGCAAACATGCCCTGTGGCGGGTTTTAGGTTGAGGAATATATTCCTCTTCAATCCAGAGGTCCTCCAGGGGCCAGCTAGTCCAACGGGTACCTCTAGTAGGTGCCATGGAGCTGCTTTGCAGAGTTTTGTAAAAAGGGGGCGTGCCCTCTGAACACCTCTCTACAACGCAGCTCCCTGGCACAAACTGTAGGTACCTGATGGGCTAGTTGGCTCACAGGTGACCTAAGGATTGAAGAGGAATATATTCCCCAACCTAAAACACACCACAGGGCGTGTTTGCACACATGTGTCCTCAGGCCCGGCCCCTTCCTTAACTATTGAGCAAAATATTCCTCTAAAATCAGCCGAAGTACGAATTCCAATTTACTCACCTGTTATCACGAGAGACGTCAGTGCTGCATCTTTGAGCCCAGGACCGACCATGAAAAGTATAAGTAACTATACTTACAGTAACTTGAATTTCCTTCCATAGGCTAACATTGACATGTTTTACTTGGAAATTTTTCTAAGTGTGGAGTTTTGGAACTTCCTCTAAAATCAGCCGAACTACGAATTCCGATTTACTCACCTGTTATCAAGAGAGACCTCAGTGCTGCATCTTTCAGCCCACTACTGATCCTGAAAAAAGATTCTAATCGTAGTTACAGTAACTTGAATTTCCTTCCATAGGCTAACATTGACATGTTTTACTTGGAAATTCTTCTAAGTGTGGAGTTTTGGAACTTTAAAAAATTCCTCTAAAATCAGCCGATGTACGAATCCCGATTTACTCACCTGTTATCAGGAGAGACCTCATTGCTGCATCTTTTAGCCCATTACTGATCCTGAAAAGTATTTCTAATCGTAGTTACAGTAACTTGAATTTCCTTCCATAGGCTAACATTGACATGTTTTACTTGGAAATTCTTCTAAGTGTGGAGTTTTGGAACTTTAAAAAATTCCTCTAAAATCAGCCGATGTACAAATTCCGATTTACTCAGCTGTTTTCAGGAGAGACCTCAGTGCTGCATCTTTCAGCTCACTACTGTTCCTGAAAAGTAATTCTAATCGTAGTTACAGTAACTTGAATTTTCTTCTATAGGATATCATTGCCTGCTATATAAAATATATATAAATTAAAAAAATATAAAAAAATAAAAATATTGCGATTTCAATATTTTTAAAAACATTTATTTTTCAATTTATATAAAAAATATATATTGTAATTCAAAAAATAAAATATCTAAAAATAAATAATTTAAAATAATGTAGTAAATCAGTATAAAAAAATATAACAATTAATACATTTAAAAATTATCATTTACAAAACATTTGAAATTCACTGAAAAAACCATAGGTTTCAGCCACGTTATAGTTAAAAATTAGCATTTAAAAAACCTTAGAAATTCACTGAAAGAACCATAGGTTTTACACATGTTATAGTTAAAAATTAGCATTTGAAAAACCTTAGAAATTCACTGAAAAACCATAGGTTTCACACATGTTATATTTAGCTGGACATTTCACTCACACAAAACCATTGAAATTCCCCCGTTATAGTTAACTGTAACTCGCGCCCCGCAATGCACTGCTGACATCATCCTTGTGAAAGAGTGACAGACCTCCTCTCAGCGTAATAGCATAATATAACCCTTGATACACACATTCAAAAATAGAAACAACATTTTTAAAAAAAATGGAAATACCAATTCCAGTTAGAACAACCTATTCAGTAATTCTAAAATCTACATACATATCCAGTCATTCACTAACAGTTCTATATAGGCACTCATACATGCACTCACTCATCATATGTACTCATACACCTACACATCTTATTACACACCGACACTCATCTATAGAGTTACTCACACACAAACTCACACATGCAAATAAACTTCCATTTACTTGCATATACAGCTATACACCCACCACTACACTTACTTCTACAGAATCATACACATACTTACTCTCTTAAACAATCACTTATAGAAACACATACTTATTTATACAGGAACTCTTACAATCTCTCGCTCTCACATATACTCACTTATATACATCACTTATATAAATCAATACTCACATATACTAGTTTAAAACATATGTAGTTACTCATAAAGATACTATTGAGACAGTGATTCACTCACTAACACACCCATACACACACTCATCCACCCATACAGTCCTGCACACATGCTGTCTTCAAAACACATAGAAACAGTGAGTCACCCATTCATGCATCTATGTGGTAAGTAATATCCCCCACCAAACCATACAGACACTCATACTGATACTCTAAAGACCAACTAATAACCCATATCGACACTTATGTAGCTAGTCACCAACCCATGCAGCCACTTATACACAAAGTGAGCCACTGATACAGATTTTTACATATTTAAACATTACTCGCTAATACATGTATTCTCTAAGATACACTTAATAAGTCAATTATACAATCATTTTTACAAAAAAAAACATCCATTTAGACACTTATTTACACATTTATTCTTCCATCGACCTTTAGATATACATATATAAAACATATTTATTTCCCAGAAAGCCACTCTTTCACAAGGATGATGTCATCAGTGATGTCATTTGAGATGTCATCAGTGATGTCATGAGTGATGTCACTGACCATGTCACGAGTGATGTAATATGTGACGTCATCAGCAGTGCATTGCGGGCGCGCGAGTTATAGTTAACTATAATGGGGGAATTTCAATGGTTTTGTATGAGTGAAAAGTTCAGCTAACTATAACATGTGTGAAACCTATGTTTTTTCAGTGAATTTTTAAAGTTTTTTAAATGCTAATTTTTAACTATAACATGTGTGAAACCTCTGGTTTTTTCAGTGAATATATATATATATATATATATATATATATATATATATATATATATATATATATATATATATATTCCAAGAATAATCCGATAGAGCGCGCAGCTTTCCAGACAGCTGCAAAAACGGACTCGAACCCAAAATTTTGTGCAAATTGGTGATTTATTTAGCAGATGGTGTTCCCATAGTCATCACGACGCGTTTCGCGCTTCACAGAGCGCTTGATCACATGACACAGGTGATCACCTGACACATGTTTAAATACAGTCTACCAATATAACTCGGACTACAAGTGCAATAGAAATGGAAGAGTTAAGTCTCTAGGAACTACTCACATTATTGTTGCAATGTCTGCAAATGCATTTGTTTATAATGTCTTTTGAACACATTTAAGCATCTGTAGAGTTAAATAACTGGCTGTAGACATAAGTAGAAAAACATGTGTAATAAACATTCGGTGAAAGTGATTTAAAATAGGAGTTTAACCAAAAAAATATTTTTAAATAGGATAAAAACAATCATGGTTAATCATCGGTTAAAGTGCAGCATTATTTTTAGATGTTCAACGTTTTGCAATGATACCGGTATAGTACCCTATTGCTAAAGTCCGTGTTTAAAAAACACGTACACATGTGGAGCCCCACAAGTGAATATATTGCCATATAATATGTGCAAACTGCAAAGACATGAAAAGTGCTGTAAAGTGCTGGTGCAAACAAGACTAAAATAGCTGCCAAATTTCATGAGGACAACATCACCTATGGTGACAAAACGATATTGCATTGAGGGTATAAAGGTATATATATATATATTCACTGAAAAAAACAGAGGTTTCACACCAGTTATAGTTAGGAATTAGCATTTAAAAAACCTATTAAATTCACTGAAAAAACCATAGGTTTCACACCAGTTATAGTTAGCTGGAAATTTTACTGACATAAAACCATTGAAATTCCCACGTTATAGTTAGTTGGACTTACTATAACTTGCGCGCCTGCAATGCACTGCTGATGACGTCACATATTACATCACTCATGACATGGTCAGTGACATCACGCGCAAATCAAAAAATAAATTTTTTTTTTTGCCCCGCGGGGCCCTTTTATAGCCCCCACATCAAACCTAGGGGGTCATGGGGGGTCTACTCTGCCCCCTTATGGTCATTTCCCCCTTTGTTTTTGCCACCTCTTGTGTCTCGATCCTACCGAGACAGAAGATGGCGGCCGCTACCGGACTGTTTGGAATGTTGAAAGACACCCGAGAGCCAATCAGCTTTCCGCGTGCGAACTCGTGTAGCGCGCTGGTTAGCGCCCCGGTGCGCGTACCGGGGCGCGGCCATAGATATATATATTTTTTTTAACCTAAATTACTCAAAATCCACTGGAGCACATATCTTGAGACATAGCAAAGGCACATCAGGCTACCAGTCCCTACAATTTTGCCAAGTTTGGTGGAAATCCATTCAGCCGTTCGGGCTAAAAGTGAGGTCGACCGCCCTATGGAAATTAACATGGAGAAATCACGTTTTGGGACCCCCCTTTTATCTCGGCCCCCGCTTCACGAATCCCCCCCAACCTACCAGGGAAGGACCGGAGCGCCGCGAGGCTAATTTGAGGAAAGTTTCAGGCAGATTCCTCCACCAAAGTTATTCACAATAGAATGTTGAGATTTTGCATTGAAAATACTCCTGACTATAACTACCTACTGGCGACCACCAGTAGGCAATATATATATATATATATATATATATTCACTGAAAAAACCATAGGTTATAGACCATATATAGTTAGGAATTCGCATTTACAAAACCTTATTTTACTCACACAAAACCATTGAAATTCCATATATAGTTAGTTGCACTAACTATATATCGCGCACCCGCAATCCACTGCTGATGATGTCACATATTACATCATTCATGACATGGTCAGTGACATCACTGATGACATCACTGATGACATCTCAAATGACATCACTGATGACATCTCAAATGACATCACTGATGACATCACTGATGACATCTCATTTGACATTACTGATCACATCACTGATGATATCATTCATGTGATAATACGATGAACCTCTTCAGACTCTAATATAACCTTAGATACAATCAGTGTAAACAGACACTCACAGACTGTCACTCATCCATGGAGTTACTCACACACCTAGCCAGTCATGCAAAGAATCAATCACACCTCCATTTCCTCAACTATACAGTTATACAAACTTTACTTATTCAAACATATACTAACACATATTTACTCTCTTATACAATCCCTGATACAAGTTCACAATGATCCATACAGCCACTCACACATTCACTGGCTCTTATGCACAGTTATTTATATATGTCAACTCTCACATGTACTGTGTTTTACATATGTACTTACTTTGACATGTAGCACTGAGATATCCATTCACTCACCAATACACTCATGCACTCAGTCAACCGCCCATACAGCTGTTTCCACATGCACTTTTGAAACCATACATCTAGTGAATCAACTGCTCACACATCTATGCACAGAGTCATACACCTCCCAGCCACCCACACACACACTCAGTCTCCCATACAAATACTTGGGCAACCAATCAATAACCCATATAGTTACTCATATAGCTACTTATCAACACATGCAACAGTTTACAGAACAACAGACATAATGATGCACAAATTAAGACAGTTTAGTCACTAACCCATGCACTCAGTGAGACACATTTAATCACTCACTCATACAGTCAGTCATGCACCTACTAAATCCTTCATCCAGACACTTATACATCCACTCATTCTTCAATATGTAAGACATATTTTAACTTTACAGAAACATACAGTCACTGGATGTTGTCATCAGTGATGTCATCAGTGATGTCATTTGAGATGTCATCAGTGGTGTCATCAGTGATGTCACTGACCATGTCATGAATGATGTAATATGTGACATCATCAGCAGTGGATTGCGGGTGCGCGATATATAGTTAGTGCAACTAACTATATATGGAATGTCAATGGTTTTGTGTGAGTAAAATAAGGTTTTGTAAATGCTAATTCCTAACTATATATGGTCTATAGCCTATGGTTTTTTCAGTGAATATATATATATACATACATATATAAACATATATCATCTGTATATCTATATAAATACAAACATAAATGCATGCATACATATACTTATATGCATACAGATGCATGTTATTTACATGAAAGTTGAAAAAACACTAATAAAAGCAAAGCTAAAAAGCCACCTCATTACAAACAGAATGGCTTTAACTTAAACGAGGGCGAGATCTATTGCATTTTCAATGCTTGTTTACTTTGGTTCCATCAAGAAGGCATTCAGATGTGTCACAAATTTGCCATCAATTCTGAATGTTAGCACTCTAGTTGCACATTAGATCACTGTAGTAAAGCTACTGCTCACCAGGGACGTCTGCTGCTGGTATTCAAAGTGCATGTTTCAGTCTGCATGTCAGAATTTTTTTAATGAAATAGAAGAGGATTTGAGAAGTCACTCAAAATGATCCCTAATTTTTCTTTCTGAAGCACTAATCATACTTTCTATGGCAAAATTAACCCCCTCATGTTGTTCCTTTTTAAATTGATTGTTTTCAGACTTACCACTTCATTCCAATCAAGATGGCTTCTGGTGTGCCATACTTTTGTCATAAGTAAGACTGTTAGCGCTCTAGTTGTTCTTTAGAACACTCTGGGACATTCTGTCATTGGGCTATACTTGGGGTACATCTGGGTGATATTTGGGCTACATTTAGGCTCTTTTGTCTCTGGTGGCCATTTTGGGAGACTGCATGTCAGAATTTTTTAATGAAATAGAAGAGGATTTGAAAAGTCACTCAAAATGTGCCCTAATTTTTCTTTCTGCAGCACTAATAATACCTTCTATTGCATAATATACCCCCTCATTTTGTTCCTTTTTAAATTAAATGTTTTAAGAGTTACCACTTTATTCCCATCACGATGGCTCCAGGTGTGCTATACCTTTGTAATAAGTAGGACTGTTAGCGCTCTAGTTGTTCTTTAGAACACTCTGGGACATTCTGTCATTGGGCTATACTTGGGCTACATCTGGGTGATATTTGGGCTACATTTGGGCTCTTTTGTCTCTGGTGGCCATTTTGGGAGACTGCATGTCAGAATGTTTTAATGAAATAGAAAAGGATTTGAGAAGTCACTCAAAATGTGCCCTAATTTTTCATTCTGCAGCACTAATCATACTTTCTATGGCAAAATATACCCCCTCATGTTGTTTCTTTTTAAATTAAATGTTTTAAGAGTTACCACTTTATTCCAATCAAGATGGCTTCAGGTGTGCCATACCTTTGTAATAAGTAGGACTGTTAGCGCTCTAGTTGTTCTTTAGAACACTCTGGGACATTCTGTCATTGGGCTATACTTGGGCTACATCTGGGTGATATTTGGGCTACATTTGGGCTCTTTTGTCTCTGGTGGCCATTTTGGGAGACTGCATGTCAGAATGTTTTAATGAAATAGAAAAGGATTTGAGAAGTCACTCAAAATGTGCCCTAATTTTTCATTCTGCAGCACTAATCATACTTTCTATGGCAAAATATACCCCCTCATGTTGTTTCTTTTTAAATTAAATGTTTTAAGAGTTACCACTTTATTCCAATCAAGATGGCTTCAGGTGTGCCATACCTTTGTAATAAGTAGGACTGTTAGCGCTCTAGTTGTTCTTTAGAACACTCTAGGAGGCTGCAGTAGAACACAAAGGAATCAACTGACAGTCTCTGTCCTTGTTGGATGTACATGTTTTACTGAGAATGTCAGACTTAATTTTCACATGACGGAGAAAGATAATGTGAATTTACAGAAAATATGCTTTCAGTTTAGCTTATAGATCCCCTTCCAAACCACTGTGGGAAAATCATGAGATATTAGTTTTCTTTCAAACAATATTCATGATATCACAGCAGAAGGTTTTTTCACATGGTAAAATCACCTTAGAACCCACCACAATTCCTAAAACGAGTATGGTACCATCAACAAATGATTTATAATGTAACTAAAGTCCTAAAACCCTCTATTAACTACAATGCTTTTTAATGAGGTGCTATCATGTATATTGGTCCCAAGATGGCTGCCAACACTTCTTGGATGAAGTGCTGACAGCCAATCAGATCAGATGTGTGGTTAGGCTCCGCCCAGATATATATCTTTTTTTTAACCTAAATTACTCAAAATCCACTGGAGCACATATATTGAGACCTAGCAAAGGCACATCGGGCTAACAGTCCCTACAATTTTGCCAAGTTTCGTGCAAATCCATTCAGCCGTTCGAGCTAAAAGTGAGGCCAACCGCCCTATGGAAATTAACATGGGAAAAACGTGTTTTGGGACCCCCTTTTTTCTCGGCCCCCCCTTGATGAAACCCCCCCAAATTGTCAGGGGCTGCTCAGAAACAAAATGTTCCATTTTCCTGAAAGTTTCAGCCAATTCCGTCCACAAACGCCAGTTATTAGACATAGAATTTTCAAAAATCCCATAGAGAAAAAATCCTAACTATATATACCTACTGGCGACCGCCAGTAGGTAATATATATATATATATATATATATATATATATATATATATATATATATATATATATATATATTCCTCAAAGATCCAAACAGGTTGAGGCCGCACTCCTAGTAAGGTGAGTTACAACTTCTTTATTTGTAATGGCATGCAGCTTCCCATCCCTCGTTCAGCCCCGGCCTTACGTGTTTCGAAGCCGTTGTTGCTTCGCATCAGAGGCCAATGTCAATAGGCTGCTTTCGATGTAACCGCCATTCTTCTGCGTGCTTTTCATACTTCATTAAGCCTCCGGTGTGCCTAATTTGCGTTTAAATTCTCACTGATGCACGCTGCGAATGGTAGTTTATTTGCATCCATTTCATACCCTCCATTAGGTTTGCCTACTGCATCTTTTTGTAGGACAAAGGTTCAAAGCCCTCCATTGGGCTTCAGGATAGAACTCTGCATGCCAGCAATTAAAACATCCAGAGATGCAGTAGGCAAACCTAATGGGGGGTATGAAATGGATGCAAATAAACTACCATTCCCAGCGTGCATCAGTGAGAATTTAAACGCACATTTTTACAATGGGGTACAGCTTCAAAATGATTGAAAAGGCACAGAGATCTTCCAATAGTTAAGAAAGGAAAATCATACTGTTTGCCCAACAGAATAGGAGGGAAACCAAGAAAGGCAAAACTGATGATAGGTTTATAAACTATTTTAACAATCAGAAGAAAAAACAGAGGGTCTTGCTTATGGCGAATTAGCGCATTGTGAGGTCTGGCCCTATTATCGGTACACATTTACCGAAATATTCTAGGATAACATACAAACAACACCCTCTCTTAGGGATGCCATCGTAAAAAGAAGACCGGAAATATCAAGCCAGGCGAGTTGGCTACGACCCCAAATGGGTTTCAAAAACATCCCAAAATGTAAGGCCTGCACTATAGGCCAGAACACAACCCCCTATGTGTCAGCATTTAGGATAAAATCATACCGAATACACTGTTTATGTGCTGACTTGCACAAGCATTCTTGAGGCATGTAGGCAGCACAACACTTGCAATCTTCAAAAGGATATAACAGCACATACGTTCCATGACAAACAGGTATCAAACTTACCCAGTCGCGAGACACTGTGTAACGCAACAACGAAGTGACTTCTAATCAAATTAGGTATTATGTGATAGATGCTGTACCCTTGAACAGAAGAGGCGGGGACCAGGTGAAAGCATGAAACTTGGTACATATTACATCTTAATTGCAAGGTACCAAATGGTCTGAAGCATTATAAAGAGTTACATTTCTGCCTTTAGGCATATTAAGACAATTGTTATAATGCCCACATGGACCTGAATGTGCTTTTTTCTTTACTATATATTCTTTTTTCTTTTCTCTTTTCTTTTTCTTTATTTCATTCTTTCCTATGGACTTCCCACCATTGAATTTGAAAGAGCAGTGATGCTACGTAAACATAGGCGGAATGAAGTAAAAATGTGATTAGTAGGAACATGACCAATCTTCATGACACGTCACAAATTATGGATAGGGTTCAGTGCCTTAGAAAAAAACGTGCAAAATTGAGAGCGCCAACAGGGGGTGTTGCCTATAAATAGCATTTGAGTGCTGGTGGTTGGGCTATATTAAAATTAATTAACTTAAATCAATTTAAGTATGCACACTGAGTCTATAAAGTGCAACAGATGAAGTAATAATCATGAACATTTTGGCATGGAACAGCAGGATTGAGAAAATGAAATGTAACCAATGGTATGATGTTTGTGATCTTGCTTAATTGTTCTAAATTGAAAGATTGGGGCATTGCCCAATCAGTGGTTAAGGTCGGACAGTCGCCCACTTGGACTTTATTATAGCATAGAATAGATACTCAGTGAAAAATGTATGATGAACGTATCAAATGGTTAACCGGAAGATTTGTTGGCAAGCAATTCCCAATGAGCAAAACATAATAATGATGGTATTGATCAAGCAAATTATAATACCATAATGTAATTAATGTCGTGATAATTATGATTACGTTTCATTTGTAAAATAGCACTTTTCTGACAATCATGTTATGTTTATACTTGCGCATAAAAATCATGAGAATTACTTGTCTTTAAAATGAACCAGGTCGTGAGTCTGGTCTCTAAGCCTATGATTGTAACAAACCTAAAAGTGTTCCCTATATGCATGCATGTTATGTGACCAAGGCAACTGTAGTTGGCCGAAACGCATAATGGCGGATGATTAAATAATCACTACGAAACTACAGTAGTTGTCTGTTTCAGTCTGTGGGAGTAACAAGATGCCTCAAGCTCCATGAGACTTATGCCTTTCTTCGTCCACCCTGGCCTGCTGTATGTGAAACTGGAGAACGGAGTCTGGGCATCGGCTTAACATCCTGTGATTCTAGGCAAAACACTTAGGGCTTATTTATGAGCACCCTGAACAGCACTTTTAGAGATGCTCTGGCAGGACAGCTTACTAAATCATATCTATGAAGCCACACAAATCCACCATGCATGGGTTTGGAAGGCCTCATAGATATGGAGTAAGACAATCCCTCATCTGCCTTTCTGGTTGTTAGGGCTTTGCGATTAAAAAACACAGAAGCAACAAATACAGGAAGGATCATCCAGTATAGTTTGCTAATTCACAGCAATTTGAAAGCATTTCATGAGGGAAACAACGCCGCCACCCGGGTGCAGAAGAGGAGCTATGAGACCGCAGGCCCAGCTGTACCTGTGCCTTCTCCTTGCTTTTTCCCCCATTTCTTGGGGACCTTCTTCATGCTTTTCCCTCGTTTTCACTGCTTTCACATTGCTTCTTCCTTTGTTTGTTGAGTGCCTTTTCCTTGGTTTACCCTTGTGTTCACTGCTTTCCCCTTGCTTTTTCCACAGTTTTTGAGTGTTTTCTCCCTGTTTTTTCTTCGTTTTCACTTCTTTCACCTGCTTTTCTCGGTTTTTTGAGTCTTCTAATTGCTTTTCTCCTGTATTCACTGCTTTCTCCTTTCTTTTTCCCCTGTTTTTGAGTGCATTCCTCTTTTCTCTTGTTTTCACTGATTTTTCCTCAATTGTTCCCTGTATTATGAGTGCCTTCTTGCCTTTTGCTCATTTTCACTGCTTTCCCCTGCTTTCACTCCTGTTTTTTGAATCCTCGCCTCACTATTCCCTCATTTTTCACTGCTTATTTCTTGCCTGTTCCCCCTTATTTTGAGAACCTTCTCCTCACTGTTCCCTAATTTTGTACTGTCTTCTCCTTGCTTTTGCCCTAATTTTTTGAGTGCCTTCTCCTTGCTCTTCCCTCACTTTTACTGTTTTCTCCTTGCTTTTTCCCATTTTATTTGTGTATTCTTTCTTTTTTCTTGTTTGTCACTGCCTTCTCCTGCTTTGTCTCCTGTTTTTTTTATGGCGTTCTCCTTGCTTTTTCTTAGTATTCACTGCTTTCTCCTTGCCTTTTCTACTATTTGTTGAGTGCCTTCCCCTCATTTTCACTCATTTTCACTCTTATCTCCTCGCTTTTCCTCGGTTTCGAGAGTGCCTTCTCCTTGCTTTTCCATCATTTTTACTGCTTTCGTCTTGTTTTTCCCTCATTGTGACTGAATGAACAGATCACCTCAAAGCTGCTATCAACTCCAGCCCCTTGAGACCCTCAAAGGTGTTTTGCCGCACTTTATAAATCCTGATTGAATAATTGATTGATTGAGTGAAGCCTTGTCTGGTCAATCTGAGCCAGCCCTTTGGCTTGCCTCTCACGGTTCATTTGTTGGCTGCTCACCTCCAAGCCATGTTTTTAGGCACTGGGGAGATTGAAAACGATGTGACCAGAATCACAGGCTATGGAGCCGACGTGAAAACTGGAACTCTTCCCAGTTCCACAGTTGGCTGCTGTGGTCGTAATGCCACATTCACTTCCCCGTTATAGCATGGCAATGCAGGACATCACATTCTGGCCGGTGCTTGGCAGGAGAGGCTTCTTCTGTTGATAGTTTTCAAATTGAATTGAATTGAATTGAATTGAATATTGATTTGTATAGCGCGATTGCTGCCCAATGGGCGTCCAAGCGCTGATTTCAAATGTTTGACCTTGTTGTCCAGAAACCTGTCTCTTTGAACTCAAGGTGGTTTCCATTACATGATGTTAGGTGTTAATGTAACTTGGTTATATAGGATCACTTTAGTTTCTCTGCTGTCTGTATTTCTTGGACAACACCTGAGACATAGTTTTCATGTGGTATTTGACAGAGCACCTAATGCTACTGTAAAGATGGGAAACAGCTGCAAGGATGACAGATCAAATTTACAGAGGGGACAGGGGCAGGAACAGCCCATGCAATACTTACGTGGGGAGAACCACGGAGGCTCTGGAAGGACCTGTTGGGCAGGAACACTGAACTACACATATCATAAAGGCGAAATCCGAACCCTAGGACTGTGACAGGGTGGCATGTAATCTGATGGCCATGAGCAGTTAAAAGAATGCCTGCAGCCACACCAGTAAGCTGTTAGCCGTGGTTTCTGTATTTAACGATGTCAGATTTGTACTCAAAGACAGCTGCCAAGTAAAGGCACAGCAGCGTTAAGATGGCCCCTGCACAAAGACTAAAACAATGAGACAGCAGGGAGACCTGCTAATTCCGAGAGACATACCATACATATTCAGAGTCTCGTGACCCACATTTGATTGGCTTGCTACCCACCAGTGGGTCGCAGCCCACAGTTTGGGAAACTCTGTTCTAGTGAGACGGCTAAATCTGCCTCAAAAGGCCAGACCTAATAATAAAGAAGCTGTTTTTTCTTGTGCCTTTTATATTTTTACTAGCAGCCCGTCCCGACGTTGTCCGGGTATGAATTGCTGCCGGACAGTAGTATAATGTTTTGTAGGATTTCGTTTTGATAGCATTTCCTATCTGTGACAGGCCTGTGAAACGCTCCGATTCACAGTGCACTGCTGATGCACTTAAGAGTGCGCGTTCAGTAGTGTGTGAACTCGAGTTTCCCAACTTTATTTTTCCTTGCAATATTATATAGCGCAAACTCGAAAACATGGCATGAGCGCAATTCTCATTACAGAAGAACACATTCATTTGTGGTAGGCACGGGGAGACAAAGCGATTTGCCTGGAATCACAGGATGTTGAGCTGATGCCGAGATTCGAACGTAGCTCCCCAGCTCTAAAGTTCGCAATTCTAGAACTTGTGGCGGGAGGTGTGTCTAAAAGTGTGTGTCGGTGCTGGCCATCAA
This sequence comes from Lissotriton vulgaris, assembly GCF_964263255.1. NCBI lineage: Eukaryota > Metazoa > Chordata > Amphibia > Caudata > Salamandridae > Lissotriton > Lissotriton vulgaris. The sequence continues at coordinate 1,679,265,130 of NC_141687.1, forward strand.
TGAGAGAGACCTGTGCATTTTTCAAATGGGTGGTGAAAAAATATGAGTATGTTGCTGGAGATGTGGGCCGCCGTGCCACCAATGTACTTACGGGGAGGGTTAACACCCATTATTCCGCAATTTTCTTTCCGCATACCATCTCTCCATATACTTTCATTACGAAAGTACCATGACTCCGCAATGCCATTATAACGCATGGCATTACATTTTATATGCTTTTACCACGCATACATTTACAATGAAATTCGTTGTAAATTCATGAATGGTAAAAGCATGTTTTTTTTAAATGTTTGGATACGGTAAGTATGGGTATAGGGGTGTATGTTTTGTGGTACTGAGGTATAACTTTTGGGGTGTTTGGGTATTTTAAGGGTTCAGATATAGTTTTGGGTTATGGGGTACAGGGGTAGTTTTAGGGTTTAGGGATAGGTATGGGTTTTGGGGTACAGGGGTATTTTTAGGGTTCAGGGTTAGGTTTGGGTTTTGGGGTATAGGGGTACTTTTAGGGTTCAGGGGTAGGTTTGGGATTTAGGGTACAGGGGTATTTGAAGGGTTCAGGGCTAGGATTGGGTTTTGGGGTACAGGGGTATTTTTAGAGTTCAGGGCTAGGTTTGGGTTTTGGGGTACAGGGGTATTTTAGGGTTCAGGGTAGGTTTGGGTTTTGGGGTACAGGGTTATTTTTAGGGTTCAGGGGTAGGTTTGAGTTTTGGGGTACAGAGGTATTTTTAGAGTTCAGGGGTAGGTTTGGGTTTTGGGGTACAGGGGTATTTTAAGGGTTCAGGGCTAGGTTTGGGTTTTGGGGTACAGGGGTATTTTAGGGTTCAGGGGTAGGTTTGGGTTTTGGGGTACAGTGGTATTTTTAGGGTTCAGGGCTAGGTTTGGGTTTTGGGGTACAGGGGTATTTTTAGGGTTCAGGGGTAGGTTTGGGGTTTGAGGTACAGGGGTATTTATAGGTTTCAGGGCTAGGTTTGGGTTTTGGGGTACAGGGGTATTTTTAGGGTTTAGGGATAGGTTTGGGTTTTGGGGTACAGGGGTATTTTTAGGGTTTAGGGATAGGTTTGGGTTTTGGGGTACAGGGTATATTTATAGGGTTAAGATGGGTTAGTGTTTAAGGATGTTGGGGTATTTTAACCCCTTCCAGGCTCATGACGAGCTGGGCTCGTCATGAAGTAGCCTCCAACCAGGCTGATGACGAGCCCAGCTCGTCATGCTCTATGGACTTTTGAAAATTCCAGCACAGGAGGAAAATATCACTAGCAGCGATGGTGTTAAGGAGTAAGGATGGGTTATGATTATGGGGTGCAGGGGTATTTAAAGGGAGCAGGGTGGGATTAGCACATGATATGAGACATGGCATGAAGGGCGGAACGAACCACACGCCCCCAGCATTTGCCACGCCGCCAGCACACGCCCACAGCACAACGCAGACACGCCCACAAGGGACTACTTTGCTGGCACGGTTCTTTTACCTTTTAAATGTATATGGTGGGCGTCTGCATAGCCTATGTCCTTCTGGTGCAACTGCCCTTTCCAACGCTGTATTGGGTGTTGTGATTGGTGCTGTAGTTCCTGAGATTACCCGCCTCAAAGGTTTGGGCTCTCTCTTTATTATATTTGATGAGTAGCATTGCAAACATTACTGCACAGCTCCTGTTGCAATTTAGAGACCTTACTGGAACAATAAGAAGAATTTCACATGGTGCAGACGGACACGTTTGTTTTGATCTCTGTACTTCAGGATAGATCTTTGCATCATGTGATGTGCTCAAAGCCAACTTTGCAGATTTGGTAGAATTTTAGCTGCTATGTTAACTATGGGGAGACTCTGTTCTAGTTCCAAACCTTTTCAATATATTCCTGACTGATCTACCATCCTATCTAGTGGGGACCTGGTGCTCTCACGAAAGGGTAGTTTTGAGAGGTTATTAGGGCACAGGCACACACGCTCTAATTTTTAACATGTTCACGTTTAATGTTTATGGGCCCAATTCAACAAGGCAATCTGAAAAATAAGTCTAACTTTACAACTTTTGGTATTCACAGAGGTAATTTATGAGTTGCATCTTTAAGTATGCAGTCGGACCAGAATCTCCGCCTTACGCCGTACTCTCCGTACGCGGGCCATACTCTCCAGCTCACGCCAGATGAATCAATGGGCCAGCATCATTACGTCATCATTGCCCAGAAAAGTTTCTATCTTTGTATCATGGAATGACTACAGTCAACACTGAGGGGAGTGCAAATTGTGGACTGCATGTACCATGATGCAAAGGAGCAAACTGACCTCTGTGAATACAAAAGTCGTGAAGTTAGACTTTTTTCTTAGATTGCCTTTGTGAATCGGGCCCTACATCTTTTTTAGTACATTTAACTTGCAAGTATTCAGAAATTGTTTTGTTCACAAATATACTTTGCATGCAGTAGTGTACTCAAAAATTGTTTTGCTTACAAATACATTTCTTCATAAACACATTATCAAACCATCATACATTTTGTCCAAGGACCAAGTACACAGCCCAAACTACCCTTGCAACTTGTTGTATGTTTGGAGATAGCTCTGAATTGGTTGAATCAACAATGGCAGCCAGATCTGAACGTAGGCATAGTGCAAATAGATCCAGTTTTCATTATATAACCTGTGAGAAGTTGGCCTGGTATATAATGCTCACTAATTCTAGTGATCACTTTGTACCATGCCAAGCAACCCTTATGATGATTGGTTGTAATTCAACCTTGTAGACCAGTTATCCTAGTGGTAACGTGGACAAAGCAGTCTTAGGCTAAACTCTGAAAGGCATGTGAAGCCAGCTGTATTACCATACACAACCCCCTTGAATACCAAATGAAAGGACACCACACAGATATATATTGAAAATATATATTGATTTATTAACTATAAAATCCCCTGGACTCTTTATGAGCAGAGAAGCACAAGCGTTAAATCACAAGACAGTTTAAAATACACAAAAGTTGCACAATATGGATGAGCCCTAGGGGCCACCTAAACCATAAACTAAGAAAGTGGTATAAGAGATACCAATCAGATGGGAACAGGCTTAGGGCCTTGGGAATCGCTGGAGCTATTCGAGACTAGCAATGATTAAGTCGGGAAAGGCCCGCGGGACTCGGGTGCAGTGTCTAAAGTGCACGCACTTTTCAATGTAAAGTCTATGGTGCGTAAAAAGTACGAAGTTAGTTAGTTCGGAACCTTCCGAGTGACCTAGAATGCTGAAACTTAAGACACAGGCCCTTGAGATGTGTACCAGTGTTGGAACACCGGCGGAGCTGAGTTACCTCACCCACAGGAAGCGGGTGCACAGGGTCGAAGTAGTGTCGGGTTTCGTCACACTGGTCGATGGTGCTTGGAACTGAAGATGCTGCAGGCGGCTCGATGTGAAGAGTTCTGGTGGATCCAAGGGTGGATCTGAAGATGTGAAGACCTGAAAGCAGAGGGGACAATGTTCAAAGTCACTAGCCAGTGACTACTGTGGAACCAGATTGGAACCAGGCGATGTCGGGTGCAAACAGGCGTTGAGGTGTAGCTTCTCTCTGCAGCCACGTGGACACCGGGGGTCGAGGACGTCCAGGAGTCGGTCACAAGCTGTCCCACGCAGGCTTCTCGCTGTTGGCAGTGTCCGCCACCTGATCGGAGCAACTAGGCCTTGGCTACTGCAAGCCATGCAGGAATCGAAAGATGCTTAACACTCGGACCAGCAAGGTCAGAGCGAGTGCTCCTTTTCACAGGAGCTTGGGCAAGTCTGGAGCAACCAGACCCACAGTGTAGTTCGACGGTTTCGTCGCCAAGATGGCCGCTGACCACGTGGCTAGTGGCCGGGATGGTGCGTTGAGTGGCACAATGCAAAAGGGCCCCACGCAGATCGTGGAGATGCTGGAGGGCTCTTCTTCGGTGCAAGGGCTGCTCGGTGGTGGGGGTTCTCACTCCTCAAAGCACAACGACGAGGATGCCTCGGTTGCTGCGCAGTCAGCTTTTCGAGTGTCTTCCAAGAGGTCCGGTCCCACGTCACTCGGTGCCTCAACGGGTCCCTTCTTTGCAGGGACTGTGGATCGGGCTGTGAGAGGTCTGGGAGTCTGGGTCTTGTCGGGCTCTGGGCTCGGGCTCCGGCGGGAGGCGGCGGCAAAGCAGACATCGAGTTGCTGGTTGGTGCCTGTGTTCACAGGGTGGTCACTCCTGGGCCACAAGGGAGATTCTCTTCAGTCTTCTGTGCAGCAGAATGTCGAAGTCCAGTCTTCTTCTTCGTGTAAAGTTGATTCAGGATGATCTGCTGTGCAATGGCACTGCTCCCACTCTTAGTCCCAATCTGAGGGGTGGATCACCTACTAGGTCCCTCCTCTGGGAGGAACCAGGAAGGGGGGCGGTTACACCCCCTTTCCTTTGTCCAGCTCCTCGCCAGGCCTGGGTCTGGAAAGTCCCAGGACCGGTTTGGACTGGCTTATGCACGGGGACACCTTGTGTGCCCCGGGCATGTCTGATTCTATTCAGCCCTGTCCTACCCAATACACAAAACCCTGTCTGGGGTGGTGCTCGCACCTCCCAAGGCAGAAAACCCTTTGTCCAAGCCTCCCTCGCTGGAAGGACTCCCAGCAGCAGGAGGTCAGACTCGTGTCTGTGGTGGCAGCATCCATTTTGTGATGCTGAGGCTCTGGTTAACTTTAACTGGGGTTAAGGCTACACACATGTCGTGTCCCTCTAGAAGGGTGGATTGCTATCCCCGTCAACAGAACTGTCGAGGGGATAGTATTCCAATTCGTATGACACCTTACTCGACATGTTTTGATAAAGCCAAACCAAAGATAGCATTTAACCGCGAGGATTATAATGCACTTAAGAGTATATGGTATGGCAATATCCCGGAACAGCTTAGGGAGTGGTTCCCGACAGCTGCAGATGGGCTCAGCTCATGCTAGAGCACCATCTCACATATTTTCAAGCACTCTGCCTCCAGGATTGAAGAGGCCTTCCATAGGAGTGGCTGATAGGAACATATGTGTCCAGTTTAAGGGTAGATATAGGGATACTATATCTAAGTAAGAGACTTACCCCAGCTGAGTGATCAGCCAGTTGTGTCAAATATGGAGGCCAGGCCAGGGGTGGCACAATACATGCTGCAGCCCCTGGTAGGCCTTGGGAACACCTATGCCCTGGGTACCTAGGGTACACTGATACAGGGGCCAATAAGGTGAACCAGTTCCAATTCGTAATGCACCTAAAGTGCATTGGCAGTAATTTAGAGAGAGAACAGCAGGCTGTGGGTCTGATTAGCAGGCCCACAGCCACATTAAGTCATAAACCAGTGAAGCAAAAAGCAAAAATGTGGGGTGACCATAGGATAGCAGACCCTACTCTCCTACATAACCCCCCCCCCAAATGCAGGGACATTAGACTAACCTTGACCAGTTGTGTCTTCATGTTCTAAGTGGAAGTATCTGGAGAGACCATCTGCGTTGCCATGGTCAGTCCCTGGGCGGTGCTCCACTGTAAAGTCCATCCCCTGTAGGGAAATGGACCACCTGAGTAGTTTGGGGTTTTCACCCTTCATCTGATTAAGCCATAAGAGGGGCTTATGGTCGGTCTGCCAAATAAGTATGGTCTCAACTTCTTCAGGGCCCACACCACAGCAAAGGCCTCCCTCTTAATAGCTGACCAACGTTTCTCTCTGGGGGTCAGCCTTCTGCTAATAAAAGCAATGGGCTGGTCCAGGCCATATACATTAAGCTGTGAAAGCACTGCTCCCACTCCCAACTCAGAAGCATCTGTTTGGACAATGAACTCTCTTGAGTAGTCAGGACTCTTCAGGATAGGTGCAGAGCACATGGCCTTCTTCAGGTCATCAAATGCCTTTTGACAGATTTCTGTCCACTGAACCTTTTTGGGCATCTTCTTGGATGTCAGATCATTAAGAGGAGTCACAATGGACCCATAGTTCTTAACAAACTTCCTGTAGTACCCAGTCAGGCCCAAGAAAGCTCTGACCTGAGTCTGGGTAGTTGGAGGGGACCAGTCCTTGATGGTCTGGATCTTACTCTCCAGTGGTTGAACTTGGCCTCCACCTACAAGGTGGCCCAGGTATACAACCTTGCTCTGCCCTATCTGGCACTTTGTTGCCTTGATAGTGAGGCCTGCCTTTTGCAGAGCCTCAAGCACTTCCTTCAGGTGGACCAGGTGATCCTCCCAGGTGGAGCTAAAGACAGCAATATCCTCCAGATAAGCTGCACAAAAGTCATCCATCCCAGTGAGGACTTGATTCACCAACCTTTGGTAGGTGGCAGGTGCATTTTTCAAACCAAAGGGCATCACCACAAATTGATAATGCCCACTAGGGGTAGAAAATGCTGTCTTGGCTTTAGACTCCTCAGCTAACCTGATTTGCCAATAGCCAGCTGTTAAGTCAAATGTGCTCAAATATTTGGCAGAAGCCAACTTGTCAATGAGCTCATCTGCCCTTGGAATAGGGTGTGCATCTGTCCTGGTGACAGCATTGAGTCCTCTGTAATCCACACAGAACCTCATCTTTCTCTTGCCATCTTTGGTGTAAGGTTTGGGGACCAGAACCACTGGGCTAGCCCAGGGGCTCTCTGAAGGCTCAATGACACCTAATTCCAGCATCTTTTGCACCTCAGTCTTTATACAGTCCCTGACATGATCAGGTTGCCTGTAAATCTTGCTCTTTACAGGAAGACTGTCACCAGTGTCCACCACATGGTTACACCAGTTTGTCTGACTGGGTATCAATGAGAACATATGCCTGCATGCCTGCAGAACTAGTCTACAGCCATTTTGCTGATGTTCAGTGAGGCTGCCATCTAAGGCCACACCATCAACTGACCCATCCTCAGGGTTCTGAGTGAGCAGGTCTGGGAGAGGGTCACTCTCTTCCTCCTGTCCCTCATCTGTAGCCATGAGCAAGCCCATGTCTTCCCTGTTGACATATGCCTTTAGTCTGTTAACATGGAGCACCCTGTGGGGGCTCCTGGGAGTTCCTAGGTCCACCAACTAGGTAACCTCTCCCTTCTTTTCCAGAATTGTATGGGGTCCAGACCATTTGTCTTGGAGTGCTGCTGGGGCCACTGGCTCCAACACCCATACCTTCTGTCCAGGCTGAAACTCAACAAGGACAGCCTTTTGGTCATGCCAAGCTTTCTGTAATTCTTGGCTAGCCTCAAGGTTTTTTGATGCCTTTTCCATGTACTCTGCCATCCTGGAGCGGAGACCAAGTACATAGTCCACTATGTCTTGCTTAGGCTTTTTGAGAGGTAACTCCCATCCTTCCTTCACCAGACACAGGGGTCCTCTTACAGGGTGCCCAAACAACAATTCAAAGGGGCTGAAGCCAGCCCCCTTTTGAGGGACCTCTCTGTAAGCAAACAAAAGGCAGGGCAGTAGGTTGTCCCATCTTCGCCTGAGCTTTTCAGGTAATCCTTTAATCATGCCCTTTAGGGTCTTGTTAAATCTTTCAACAAGCCCATTACATTGTGGATGATAAGGAGTGGTGAACTTGTAGTTGACACCACATTCCTTCCACATAGCTGTCAAATATCCTGACATGAAGTTGGCATCTCTGTCAGATATTACCTCCTTAGGAAACCCCACTCTGGAGAAAACTCCAAGTAAGGCCCTGGCCACAACAGGAGCTGTTGTGGTCCTAAGTGGAATTGCCTCTGGGTACCTGGTGGCATGGTCCACCACCACCAGTATGAATCTGTGCCCAGATGCTGTTGGGGGATCCATTGGACCTACAATATCAATCCCCACTCTTTCAAAGGGAACCCCCACCACAGGTAGTGGTATTAGGGGGGCCTTTGTGGTTCCACCTGCTTTACCACTGGCTTGGCAGGTTTCACAGGAGCGACAAAACTCTTAGGTGTCTTCAGACATGTGAGGCCAGTGAAAGTGAGGGACAAGCCTGTCCCAGGTCTTATTCTGGTCTAAGTATCCGGCTAAAGGAATATCATGGGCCAAGGTGAGAAGGAAACCCCTAAATTGCAGAGGTATAACCAACCTCCTGGTTGCACCAGGCTTGGGGTCTCTACCCTCTGTGTAAAGGAGTCCTTCATCCCAATAAACTTTATGGGCACCTTGAGCATTCACAGCAACCTCAGCAGCAGCCTGCTGTCTGAGGGGTTCAAGAGAAGGACAGGTTAACTGAGCCTGCCCCAAGTCTGCCCTAGAAGGTCCCCCTGTCCCCAGAAACTCAACCTGATCAGGTTCAAGTTCTTCAGAGACAGTTCCTTCAGGGGTCTCAAGACAAGCTTCCTGTGAAGCTTGATCCTCACTTGCAGGCAGTTGGGAAGGCACAGCCTTAACCCTCCTGTTCTTCTTCGTGGAAGGTGCTTGGTCCATTGTTCCAGGATCCAAGACCTGAGGTTCAGAGAGGCACTTTTTGGCCTGTGACCTGGTCACAGCAAGGACATGTGATGATATCCCTAACATCTCTGCATGAGTCCTGTACTCACCTTCTGACCATAGAGAGTTCTCCAGGTCATTGCCCAACAAACATTCAACTGGGAGATCAGCACTAACCACAACTCTTTTTAGGCCAGTTACCCCTCCCCAGGAAAAGTTAACAAGTGCCACACTATGTGTAGTAGTGATATTGCTGGCATTGGTCACCAGGTAATTATCACCTGGCATGTACTGTCCAGGGTCCACAAAGTTAGGTGTCACCATTGTGACACTGGCACATGTGTCCCTGTAAGCTTGAGCCACTTTGTTATTTATCAAAGGTGTCTGTCTGTATTTGCCCAGGTTACTGGGACTGATGTCAGGGGTCAAATCTATGTCCCCTTCACAAATCAGAACAGCCTGTGTAAGGGTTCTGACTAGGTCAGAATCTCCTTCAGTTCCCAAAGTGATACCCACTACCCCCTTGGCTTGTGGACCAGCACTGCTAGCTGTACTAGTGGGTGCAGGTGCCTTAGGGGCTGCAGTGCTGGGGGCTCCACCCTTTTTACACTCACTTGTCCAGTGAGAGGTGTTTTTACAAGTTTTACACCAGGGTTTCTTCTGACCTTCTTTCTTCTTTTTCTTGGAAGTTTGGGACCCACCCTCTGTTTCAGTTTGGGGCCCTGTTGAAGACTTCTGGTCTTTAGATTTCTGCTTCCCGCCCTTCTGGTCTGTTTTCTTCTGGTCACCACCCTGGTTCTGGTTCTGGTTCTTTTGCTTAACTCTGGTTCTTACCCATTTATCTGCCCTCTTTCCCAATTCTTGGGGAGAGGTCAAATCTGAGTCAACCAAATGTTGATGCAACTGCCGGTTCTGACAATTATTTAAAATTTGTTCTCACATCAGCAAATTATACAATCCTTCATAGTCTGTAACCTTGCTTCCCAGCAACCATCCCTCCAGAGCCTTAGTGGCACACTCAACAAATTCAGACCAGTCCTGAGTCTGTGTCTTCTGGGTATCTCTGAACATTAACCTGTACTGTTCAGTGGTTAAGCCTAACCCATCAATCAGAGCACTCTTCAGGACCAGGTAGTTTCTAGAATCCCCATCACTAACTGTGAGGAGTCTGTCTCGACCTCTACCTTCAAAGGAGAGCCACAAGATTGCTGCCCACTGCTCCCAAGGGATCTGCTGTACTCTGCAGGCTCTCTCCATTGCAGTTATCCATTTAAGGATATCATCCCCAGCCTTGTAGGGGGGCACAATCTTACTCAGGTTTCTGTTATCGAAAGACATGTCTTTATCCTTGTGGATATTGCTGCCACCAGTGGGTTTTATTACCCCACTCTCTCTAGGCTCTCTTGCTCTAGCAAGTTTCTCTTGGGTCAGGGCAACCTCTAACTCTTGTCTCTGAACCCTCAATTCAGCCTCTCTCATTTTGGTCTCCTGTTCCCTTCTCTGAGGGCTAGTCATCTCCCTTCTGGAGTGACCATGAGAACCTCTAGAAGCATGGGAGTTGTTAGAGTCACCTGAGTGAGTCCTTCTCCTCCTAGGCTTCTGGTTAAGTCCACCTGGGGGTCTGAATGGGTTGTTACCTGATTCAGTCCCAAATAGGATTAAGTTAGCCTGGTTTAGTCTACTGACCAGCACCTGACTATTTCTGTCATCATCTGACTCACTGGTCCCCACTTCTGTCTCTTCTTCCTCTTCCTCCTCCTCATCTACCTGAGGAGCTCCAGTGATGGGGGCTTCCTCATCTACCAGGATGATAGGGACAGGGGTGTCTACAGTGTCATCCTCTGAAGGATGGCCTCCTTCAGCATCCCCTGTGGGGTCTGCCTTAGAGGTCTTTAGAGTCTCAGACTGATCCAAGATCTCTCTAAGGTGGTCTGTGGTAGGGGAAGGCCCTGTCCTCTGACCCCTTAAGACACAAAGCTGTCTTAATTCCTTAAAGGAAAAAATAGCAAATTTGGATGGTGCCCTTGGAGGGTCACTCTCAACAGGGATGTTCCCAGTGGAACCCTCTGCTCCAGACATTGCTCTAGTGTGGGTGGATGTGTTGCAATCTACTTACACTGGTGTTTACCTACTAAACCTATCTAGTAGTTGTAGTCAGGGTGTGCTACTCCCTTTGCTCTACAACAACTAAGTTCAGTAGAACTTAAGTATACTAGTCTTGTTTTATATGTACCTAGCAGGTACCTGTATGATCTTTCAAATGATAATCTCAAATATTGTAATGGTAAAACAACAGCAAGCTCAGATCCCAATACGCTGCTCACCAATGTGAGAAGTTGGCCTGGTATATAATGCTCACTAATTCTAGTGATCACTTTGTACCATGCCAAGCAACCCTTATGATGATTGGTTGTAATTCAACCTTGTAGACCAGTTATCCTAGTGGTAACGTGGATAAAGCAGTCTTAGGCTAAACTCTGAAAGGCATGTGAAGCCAGCTGTATTACCATACACAACCCCCTTGAATACCAAATGAAAGGACACCACACAGATATATATTGAAAATATATATTGATTTATTAACTATAAAATCCCCTGGACTCTTTATGAGCACAGAAGAACAAGCGTTAAATCACAAGACAGTTTAAAATACACAAAAGTTGCACAATATGGATGAGCCCTAGGGGCCACCTAAACCATATACTAAGAAAGTGGTAAAAGAGATACCAATCAGAACGGGAACAGGCCTAGGGCCTTGGGAATCGCTGGAGCTATTCGAGACTAGCAATGATTAAATTGGGAAAGGCCCGCGGGACTCGGGTGCAGTGTCTAAAGTGCACGCACTTTTCAATGTAAAGTCTATGGTGCGTAAAAAGTACGAAGTTAGTTCGTTCGGAACATTCTGAGTGACCTAGAATGCTGAAACTTAAGACACAGGCCCTTGAGATGTGTACCAGTGTAGGAACACCGGCGGAGCTGAGTTACCTCACCCACAGGAAGCGGGTGCACAGGGTCGAAGTAGTGTTGGGTTTCGTCACGCTGGTCGATGGTGCTTGGAGCTGAAGATGCTGCAGGCGGCTCGATGTGAAGAGTTCGGTGGATCCAAGGGTGGATCTGAAGATGTGAAGACCTGAAAGCAGAGGGGGCAATGTTCAAAGTCACTAGCCAGTGACTACCGTGGAACCAGATTGGAACCAGGCGATGTCGGGTGCAAACAGGCGTTGAGGTGTAGCTTCTCTCTGCAGCCACGTGGACACCGGGGGTCAAGGACGTCCAGGAGTCGGTCACGAGCTGTCCCACGCAGGCTTCTCGCTGTTGGCGGTGTCGGCCACCTGATCGGAGCAACCAGGACTTGGCTACTGCAAGCCACGCAGGAATCGAAAGATGCTTAACACTCGGACCAGCAAGGTCAGAGCGAGTGCTCCTTTTCACAGGAGCTTGGGCAAGTCTGGAGCAACCAGACCCACAGTGTAGTTCGTCGGTTTCATCGCCAAGATGGCCGCTGACCACGTGGCTAGTGGCCGGGATGGCACGTCGAGTGGCACAATGCAAAAGGGCCCCACGCAGATCGTGGAGATGTTGGAGGGCTCTTCTTCGGTGCAAGGGCTGCTCGGTGGTGGGGGTTCTCAGTCCCCAAAGCACAACATCGAGGATGCCTCGGTTGCTGCGCAGTCAGCTTTTCGAGTGTCTTCCAAGAGGTCCGGTCCCACGTCACTCGGTGCCTCCACGGGTCCCTTCTTTGCAGGGACTGTGGATCGGCCTGTGAGAGGTCTGGGAGTCTGGCTCTTGTCGGGCTCTGGGCTCGGGCTCCGGTGGGAGGCGGCGGCAAAGCAGACGTTGAGTTGCTGGTTGGTGCCTGTGTTCACAGGGTGGCCACTCCTAGGCCACAAGGGAGATTCTCTTCAGTCTTCTGTGCAGCAGAATGTCGAAGTCCAGTCTTCTTCTTCGTGTAAAGTTGATTCAGGATGATCTGCTGTGCAATGGCACTGCTCCCACTCTTATTCCCAATCTGAGGGGTGGATCACCTACTAGGTCCCTCCTCTGGGAGGAACCAGGAAGGGGGGCGATTACACCCCCTTTCCTTTGTCCAGCTCCTCGCCAGGCCTGGGTCTGGAAAGTCCCAGGACCGGTTTGGACTGGCTTATGCACGGGGACACCTTGTGTGCCCCGGGCATGTCTGATTCTATTCAGCCCTGTCCTACCCAATACACAAAACCCTGTCTGGGGTGGTGCTCGCACCTCCCAAGGCAGGAAACCCTTTGTCCAAGCCTCCCTCGCTGGAAGGACTCCCAGCAGCAGGAGGTCAGACTCGTGTCTGTGGTGGCAGCATCCATTTTGTGATGCTTAGGCTCTGGTTAACTTCAACCGGGGTTAAGGCTACACACATGTCGTGTCCCTCTGGAAGGGTGGAATGCTATCCCCGTCGACAGAACTGTCGAGGGGATAGTATTCCAATTCGTATGACACCTTACTCGACATGTTTTGATAAAGCCAAACCAAAGATAGCATTTAACCGCGAGGATTATAATTCCCTTAAGAGTATATGGTATGGCAATATCCCAGAACAGCTTAGGAAGTGGTTCCCGACAGCTGCAGACGGGCTCAGCTCATGCTAGAGCACCATCTCACATATTTCCAAGCACTCTGCCTCCAGGATTGAAGAGGCCTTCCATAGGAGTGGCTGATAGGAACATATGTGTCCAGTTTAAGGGTAGATATAGGGATATTATATCTAAGTAAGAGGTGATTACACCAACTTACCCCAGCTGAGTGATCAGCCAGTTGTGTCAAATATGGAGGCCAGGCCAGGGGTGGCACAATACATGCTGCAGCCCCTGGTAGGCCTTGGGAACACCTATGCCCTGGGTACCTAGGGTACCCTGTTACAGGGGCCAAAAAGGTGAACCAGTTCCAATTCGTAATGCACCTAAAGTGCATTGACAGTAATTTAGAGAGAGAACAGCAGGCTGTGGGTCTGATTAGCAGGCCCACAGCCACATTAAGTCATAAACCAGTGAAGCAAAAAGCAAAAATTTGGGGTGACCATAGGATAGCAGACCCTACTCTCCTACATAACCTGCCTCAAACCTATGTTTGGCAGAGGAGCATTTCTATGGATTGTTGTGGCCACCCTGTGCCTAAGTTCCTGCCTAGTTAAATCGCATCCCTAGTTTCAGAAGAATGGCAGCCTGTTGTACGCTAAACGGGCTTCCAGATGAAACACACACACAGGTAAATGGGGAGTTATACCACTCTGAGGTATCTGACAGAACTGCATACACCCTATGCTCTTTAGGATAGGTAGAGCTAGGTAGGAGTACAATTACATATATCCATATAATCTATGCTAGTTACAATGCTTTAATTATTCATATTTTTCACCATTCCTTTAATGCCGGTTGCAATGCTCTACTAAATATTGCAGTGCACACATTTTACACAGGAATCAAATTCCTTCAATAAATGTTTGAAATGCCAATTTGTGTATTTTTTGTGTTTCCGTTTGGGCATGCCTGAGATAACAACAGAACATTAGATCTGTTTCAATGATTTCCTTGAGGGAATTGGGGTTGTCGTTCTGAGTTTGTAGGCACCGTTAGGTACTCTGTAAGATTATCGGTCCAGACAGCACGCTGTGAGCTAAGCAAGAAATAACTCAACATATTCTGATGGTATAAGTGGATGTAGTCTCCATAGTTTTGATGCTAATGTTGCCCAAACACACAGCCTTACTGAATTAGTAGGAACTGAATGGCAGTAGCTCAGTACCAATAGGATCTCTGCCGTACATAGATTACCAGGTTATTATTGATCAAATACCAGTAGTTTATAGTGAAACTTCTTGCAGATTACTGAGTGATAAAAATATGCTTTTATTCCTAGGAAATTGTCGATTCCAATTTTTGAGAGGGAAAACCACAAAGTTATATCCAAATAAACATTCTGTCGCTCCTGCGTGGGTTTAGTAACACTAATTTGACAAAATGCTTTGGCGTGCTTTACAAATGCTATACCAAGAAAATAGCCATTGTTTTTTAGGTTAAATGATGAGAAAGAAAAATGTATTCAAGCGAGTAGTTGCTTTCCATGGTAATAAAAAAAAAGATTGTTTCTTTAAATTTGTTGGAAAACCTGGAGCATACTTATTTGCAATATTATTTGTCTTTCCAGTTGATGTCGATACTCCCTGTGTCAGGAGGAATAGGGGAATTAGGAGAATTACTGCTGGCAGTAAAGCAGAATAATGGAAGGAGTGCTCTCAACAACATAGACACTATGGGGCATATTATCAAGAGAGGCAATAAAATTATCGCCGCTTTAGCGGTAGGAAACTGCCGCTAAAGCTGCCAACAACATAGACACTATGGGGCATATTATCAAGAAAGGCGATAAAATTATCGCCGCTTTAGCGGTAGGAAACTGCTGCTAAAGCTGCGATAATGGCCTTGATAATATGACCTTGTGAATTCCCATAGCAGCCCAAGTTGACACCAGAACCTGGGCTGCTAGGGAAATTCACAAGGACATATTATCTAGGCCATTATCGCCGCTTTAGCAGCAGTTTCCTGCCAATAAAGCGGCGATCATTTTATCGCCTTTCTTGATAATTAGCCCCTATGTTATTTGTTTTTCTGCTTTTTATTCTTTTTTATTCTTTTTATTTGTTTTTCTGCTTTTTATTCTTCTAAAGAAATAGCTATTTAAAACAAATTTGTATTCATTGTAAATCATTTTCAAGGCAGAGGGCTTGGGAACTCCTTATCCTCCTGTAACAGATTAATACATGCACTAAGCGCTAATGATCTTTATTCGGAGTAAAAACGTCCATAAAAGTACAGTATACATACAAATTCTCATAATTAAAAACAACAGGTACTTCATATTAGTGCAATAATAAACAATAGTGGTTTGTGCAAAAGTTATATAAAATAATTAATTAAAAAAAAAAATAATTAAAAAATATCATTTCATAGAAAGAGAGCTTAAACATGTGCAATTATAACAGGCACCCTTCAGAATGTGCAGAGAAGGATTTGTGCAAAAAGTGCAATTGTAACTTTTTTCGTCATGCTACCTCCATAGAGGTACGGGAGCAAACTGCAGCTTTAAGGAAGCTGCTTACACAAAATACCTCCTCGTCTGACTTCAACAATCGAAAAGTTTGTAATGCCAAATTAAAATCTCTAATTTCGTGTCTGCGACAATACGGTATTAAATAGCAGGTGGTATACAACCGGTAAAAGTTACAGAAAAAGAAGAAATGCACCAAGCTTTGTTTATCTCCTGTCAAACAGGGACAGTCCAACTCATCAAGATGTTTATTATATCCCAAGGGGAAGTTTAACAGATTTACAATACTGCTATCCCTAAAACGGAACAAAAGGCTCCTGTTCCATCTGCCTAATGTTCTAAGCAGATATCTCTGCGGTGTCACTAATGTGCCAGCGTTAGAGTCGATAAGCGAGAGGTACTTAGTAACGGATGGCTTTAAATTTTCAAGTCTTGCCCGTTCCGTATTATACAGGCTATACAGAGCTCCTTTAATTTTGTTCTTGTGGGAATGATCTATGGTGTTAGGGGAAGTAAATAAAGAACCAAACCCCACACTAGTAAGACTTTTTTCGACCGCGTTCAGCCATGGAATATAGTGGGATCTGTTGCTTTGTAAGCAATCCATTAATATCATGCGTGTTAAAATGGCTGAAGAATTAAGCCAAATTTTTACCCAAAATAATGCTGGTCTTGAACGAATAAAGTCTTCTATATACGGGAGGTTAAGTTCTTTATGGCATACATACGTTGCAGCAGAAACCACTCCCCCCAATACTTTTCTGCAAAATCTGTTTTCCTCAGATTGAATAGGAGTACAGTTCGAGTATCCCCACACCTCTGCTCCATACGTGCCAGTGGGTTGGCACTGGGTGCGGTAGATCTTTATAAGGGAGGAAACAACATCTGCATGTCTGGGTTGATGGAGGGAAAGAACTGAATTAATAGATTTCCCAATGTTTCTCCCATATGGCCGGGATGCCTGTCACCCCCTCCCAACACAATCCCCAAGGATGGGAAGACGGACGCAGTTCTGAACTTTTGGAAGGCGGGAGGGGGTTACCCTCCCGGCCGTATTTATTAAAATATGAAACAAAATTAAAACATTAAAATAACAGTTTCATATCATGTACAATTTTCATTTATTACATTATGATGAAGACACGTTGATTGGCTAACCTTAACAAATCTCTAGTACAAAGGTTTTCCTAGCCGAGTCTAACATCCTGCCAATGCATACTTTTCTAAATTAAAATTGTACATCCTAGCATTACGGGCCAACGGCAAGGTCGCAACCGGTGTCAGATCCCAACTACCAGAACTCCCCCCTCACGGTGTGAGGGGCGGGCGCACAGAGGACTGTACCTCTGTGCCAACTCCAATTTCCCTTGTCTTCGCGGGGGCCCTCTATTTAACTCAACGCCATCTTAATGGTCGTCCGAGGACTCGTGTGAGGTGACTAGAAGGTAGCGTGGACCCCCCTCCCACCCCACACTGCTTCTCATATCCGCCGTCGCGGATATCCTGGCCCAGGGAAATTCCTAGGAGGGGCATCGAGCCACCTCCTCCCCTGGAAGGGGCCTACAACCACCTTCCCTTAGGCGACCCCATACTTAGTGGGTGCCGCCTCCCCATTTGAGGGGCCAATGGCCGCCTCCCCCGGGCGCTCCCATCCATAATGGGTGGCACCCCCCCTCTAGGGATCTTGAAATTACTGCTCACCGATCATGACCTTACCGCCACAGGCCGGATAGTTGACCGGCTATCCGGCCCCCCCACAAACTCCTACTAAAGGTCATGCTTTTACAAACCCTTTAACCAAGCTACGAAGTCTCCTATGAGTAAGACCTTCCCCTCCCGGGACAAATGGACCCCATCCTCGAGATACATGAGATCCCCCCGAATACATCCATGCGGAATACATTGCAACTGCGCTGAGCGAAACAACCTACCAAGTTTGTTATTGACCTTCTTCACTGAATGGTTCAGTGCTGACACAGAGAGCCCCCCCCCGCCACACCTTCCTGGGAATCATGTGGGACCATGCTATCGTGCACCCAGGGATCCTTATCGCCAGCCTGCTAACAGTAGATAGGACTCGCTCGAGTAGTACTCGCCGACCGAGTGTCACTAAGTCATTGCCTCCCAGGTGAACTATGATTACAGACGACGGTGACCTTTTCCGCCCTAACAGCTCCTCAATAAAACATTGAAACCGGTCAATACAGAGCCCGCCCCTTCCGTGGAAGGTCACCCTGTACCCGTATTCCCCAGCTGCGTGAATCACGTCACCTGCTTTGAATACGTCCCCGGCCCGCCTCACGTATGAGTGGCCCACGACCCACACCACTCTTTCCTCAGCCGGTGATCTCTGACCGCTGGTGCCCAGGTGCCGGGTCGACTGCACAGTCCGCCCGCATCGTAGGCTCGCGAAACTGTAAACCAAACAGAAAACAAGAAGCGTGAGTGCATGACATTGGCTTCACAACATGTGCAACCGCACATACCTTTTATAACAGTTCGAGGACCATCGTCCCAGTTGTTTCACCTTCTCAACACTCTGACCCCTGGCTGTAGCCTCTGTAGCAGCCCCTATTCTAAAGGAATGGGTCCCAAAATCGCCCGGGTCCAAGCCCGCCACTGCGATTGCCATCGTTAGCACCCGCTGAAACTGGAACATCGTCAGTGGGGTGGCGTCGATGTGTCTCAGCAAGCTTCCCCCCCATGCATCCGCCCTTCGCACCAAATATTCCTCAACGCACTTCACCGGGCACATGGGGGACCCTCGCATGCGCTGTACGATAATACTGTCTCCCATAGCACCCTGGTCGGTCTTGGACCTGGCTATTGTGATCACCATTGAATCACCCTTGATCAGAATGTGATCCCGACACAGGCCTCCCTCTACATCTTTCCTATTTCTTGCTACCAGCTCGCTCACCCGCATAGCCCCATGGAACGCTAATGCGAAAGCGGCCCGGAACAGCACTGCCTCGAACTGGGAGGAACATGTCGTGGGGAGTATCGACATCAGCAGGGACAACCTCTCTAACCCAATCGGGCGCCTTTCGTCTACTCTACGACCCTCAAGGCGTTGCCAACCACGAAGGGCCTTCTTTACCAAAAAGAACGATGTGGGGTCCTCGATGCCATGCGCCTGCGCCATGAATGAAACGGTGGAAACAAACAAGTGTGCCTCTCACTATTCAATGAAAGCCAAAAATCAGGGCGTTTGAAGACGCTGTTTGTCGTATTCAACACGGTATTTTTATTTTTACCAATAACTTGTATAGTTTGTCAAATATTTGTCGCAAACAACATATGATCAGCAGAAAAGACCTGTATAAAACAACAATTTTTACACAAAGTTTGAATCAATCATTGCAACACATTGTCAAACTTAAACGTGGACCTGAATGCGGTCAACAGATAGAAACATTAAACATATGTGACAAAGTACATAGTGCAACACATAATATTTATAACAGTGCAAAGTTTGGTTAAAGCAAAAGCATAGCAAATGAAGGAAAGGTTAGAAAAAATTAGAAAAAGGAACGCGAGTGAATTCGAAACTCTATATTATCATCAGCAATGGCTTAGGTTTGAATTGTCCTTTTCTAATTCGCCGACGCGTTTCGAATCCAGAAATTGACTGTCGGGATTCTCATCAGGGCATAGTTTATCTATCTGTGAATTTAAGACAAAAGGGGGAAGAGGTTTCAGTGTCATGGTTTGACGTAAGGGCAACTCTCCTTATGCTGTGACAATCAGCATTGACCTACCGCTTCTTAGAGGAAGCTGATTCCAGCCTGGGATTGCGAGTGCAGACTCAAGATTGGGTCCAAAATTGAGGCGCCTACAATTAGAATGGGCGTACATTTTAGAACGAATTGTACATTTGATTGTTACACTTAAAAAAACAAATTACCACTGAGCATACCGTTATTGGATTTGAAGTCGATCAAAACGGCTGCTTGGTGCGGGATGAGGGCTCCGCAGCGTGTTCGCTGCCTGTGAGAGGGCAGTAGCGCTGTGTGCAAAAAAGGGATTTTTATATTGGTACTGGATGAGTTGCAAACTGGGTTTTAAAACAATTCTAGACCGGCTAGCGGTGAATGGTACCTTTAGCGTTTGCCGCTGCTTTGGTCCAAAATGGGATCCTATTTTCTGAGGGGCGCAGTCACCGTTTTAACGTTTAATTGGCGTGCTCCAACTCCGCTGGGGAAGAACGAAGTTGTTGTTAGTCAGCAGCCAGAATCAGTCCTAGCGAGCGCGCTGGAACGCGGCGCTTTGCCTGCAGGAGCGTTGCTTACCTCGAAGTGGTTCAGTTGGCGGCTCATAGCATACTGTTTGGTTTCCCAAGATGGATGCTGCTGCAGTTACTATGGTAATGAATCATTGGGGTGCCGCTTTGCATTGTGGGATTTGTAGTTTGTGTAATTGTCAATTATTAAGTAGGAAAGGAATCGTATTGTATTAAAAACGTACTGAGACGCGACTAAGTCGGTCATCCAGAGCAACAAGACACCATTGAATTAGAGTCTAGCAACTTCAGATAAAGTATTAAGGCCCCTCTGCACGCTATTAAATTTCAATATCAGATAAGCTTCTGTTTTTAAAAGCGACCTATCGATATCCACATTACTTTGTGCCGGGCGTAGTGTATACAACACTGTCCATTTAAGGTGATTGACATCATGGCTTGCATTTATAAAGTGCTCCACCATGGGGGCGGTCATGATTTTGTTCTTGATCCTGGATCGATGTTGGCAAATGCGTGTGTTCACTTGTTGTGTGGTTTTGCCGATATAAATCAGATCACAGGGGCACTGGACCAGATAAACGACATTCTTAGTCTTGCAATTTGAAAATTCCGCATGCTTCCATCTGGTAGTTCCATATTGGAACTCGTCACCCTCGATAGTGTTTGGGCATACAACACAGGTACCGCACTTATGGTGCCCTGTGATTGGTTTGAGGTTCCATTGACTGATAAGGTCACTTTTCTTTTTTGGTAAAGTTACGTCCGCCCTCATAAGTTGTTGGCCTACATTTTGATTCCTCCTGTAGGCGAACAGGGGGTTGGATAGTGGGCAATCTAAATTCGCCAATAGGTGCCAATTGCTCAGCACCGTTTTTCTCAGTTTGTGGGTGTCTGGTCCAAAGGTGGTAACACAGAGCAACCTATCAAGCGTGGGTTTGGGCCGTACTTGCAGTAAAGTTTCGCGGGGGGTGAAGCGCGCTCTTGTTAGGGAGTGCTTGAGTAATGTTTTAGGATACCCCCTCTCCTGCATTTCTTGGCAAAACGTCTCTGCATGAGACGTGAAGTCCCTCAGGTTCGAACAGTTCCTCCTTATGCGCAACAATTGCCCATATGGAAGGTTTGACTTCAAGTTCCTGGGATGGGCACTCTTATGGTGCAAAATAGTATTCCTGTCTGTGTCTTTTTTATGGAGAGAGGATTTCAATACTCCATTGATGTTGATAATTTCAACGTCAAGAAAAGTCATCCTTTCGTTGCTTTGTGTCATCGAGAATTTAATGTCAGCATGCCGGTTGTTAAGCCAGTCATGGAATGCTATAAGATCAGTCTGGCTCCCCTGCCACAGGAGCCAGACGTCATCTATGTAGCGGAGCCATTGTAAGATGTGCTGTTTGAAGGGATTATTGTTGTCAATGAACATCTGTTCATACTGTGCCATGAACAGCACGGCCATCTCTGGGGCATAAGGGCACCCCATGGCGGTGCCCTTGACCTGCATAAAGAACTCCCCATTAAATGAAAAGTAGTTCTTTTTTAGAGCAATCTCGGCCAGTTTTAAGATAAACCTTGTGGGTACTTGGTGGGGCCTATCTCTCTGGTTCAGGTAGATTTCCATCACCTCCAGTGCTTCTTCTTGCGGGATCTGTGTATACAGGGAGGTGACGTCCATTGTGACAAGCAGTTGGGTCTCAGAGTTGAATGCTGTGTCTTCAACCTTGAGGAGAAAGTCAGTCGTATCTCGTAAATACGATTTGACCGTTTTTAGGAAGGGTTTCAAGAAGAAATCCACGTACTGGGACAAGGGCTCAAGGCAAGAATCGCACCCGGACACGATTGGACGTCCTGGGGGATCTTGTAGGCTCTTGTGGATTTTTGGCAGGAGATAAAGCACCGGAGTTCTTGGGTGCTTCTTTAGTAAGTAGTCATACTCTTTTTTGCCCAGAAACCCACCATCTAGGCCATTCTGTAAAGTGTCTGCAATGAGTCTCTGAATCTCCTTGGTCGGATCTTCTTGGAGACCTCTATACCAGGTCACATTGTTCACCTGTTTGTTGCCTTCTGCTAGGTATTTTTCACGGGCCCACACCACCACCGCCCCACCTTTGTCGGCCTGTTTTATAATGATTGAATTGTCTTCTTTTAAGGTTTTGATTGCTGCGCGCTGTTTCTGGCCTATGTTTTGTGGTACAAAATGTCTGGCTTTTTCCATTTTCTCTATCGATGACAGGAGGACTTGTTCAAATGCAAGAACCTCCTTGGGGATATTTTGGTAAGGGACAAATGTGGACTTATTGCGTAGTCCAGTTACTTCTGTAGTGGGTGAAGAGGGATTGCTCCAAAAGAAGACCCTTAGACGGATTTTGCGACAGAACTCAATAGCTTCCAGCTTGAGTTTCGTGTAATCAGTTTTCCTGCCAGGCACAAATTTGAGGCCCAACGCTAAGACTGAGTGTTCGTCCGGTGTCAGGGGTCTATTGGATAAGTTGACAACAGCATTGGAACCCTCTACGACTTGTATGAGCGGTTCCTGGTTCGCATCTCCCACGGTTGTTTGAACCGGGCTTTTGGCTGTTGGCCCTGGTCTAAAAAAGCCACCTGTTTCTTGTTTGGATTGCGATTGTCAGACCCAGATGAATCAGAAGAGGAGGTTTCTGAAAATGTTGTGAACCTATTTCTTGAGCGTCCTTGAAAGGTAGAAAGGGCTCTCCGGGATTCTTGTTGGGTGTAGTAATCCTCTTTTAAAAAGGGGTATACTTGTTCGATTTTGAAGGCCTTCACGTCTCTTTCATATTTAAAAGTTTTGTCATTAATAGTATTGTCTCTAAAAGTTCTAATGTCTTTCTCAATCTTCTCCAATAGTGTCTTGGCGTCCGTCACGGCCGGACTGGTCTTGATCGTCTCAGTAAGTTCCTCAATCTCTTTTTGTTCTTCTAAGCACAACCTCTGTGCTGTCTCTATAGTGTGGACCATGAGGTCCCTGCTGCACTTCGTGTTGATAAAGCTGAAGCCTTTTTTATATTCTGCATCTTCCACGAATATTACAGGGACATTTTTGACCTGTAAGCCCCAGGGAATTGTACCCCCTTTCAAGTGCCTAAGGAGAAAATGTCCATGCAGTTCCGTGCGTACATGCTTTTTTTGTAATCGTATCAAACGATCCGATTCATTTTGTTGTTTGGCGGTAGAGCTGAGTGTCACATTTGAGAAAGGAGAGTTGTCGATCAAATTCTGAATATGATTCTCGCTAAAGGATAGCGTGTCTTTATCTGCCATATTAATCTGGAAACAGGGGTTCCCAAAGGAAATATCTCACATGTAGAAAGAAGGCGACAGGGATGTCCTTGAACTCTCGCGGATATTTATCCGCACTAACTAGTAGGACAAGGGGAGCTTGGCCCTTAGGGGACAAGTGAGAAGGCTGGGCCTGAAATTAGGAAACAAACAAGTGTGCCTCTCACTATTCAATGAAAGCCAAAAATCAGGGCGTTTGAAGACGCTGTTTGTCGTATTCAACACGGTATTTTTATTTTTACCAATAACTTGTATAGTTTGTCAAATATTTGTCGCAAACAACATATGATCAGCAGAAAAGACCTGTATAAAACAACAATTTTTACACAAAGTTTGAATCAATCATTGCAACACATTGTCAAACTTAAACGTGGACCTGAATGCGGTCAACAGATAGAAACATTAAACATATGTGACAAAGTACATAGTGCAACACATAATATTTATAACAGTGCAAAGTTTGGTTAAAGCAAAAGCATAGCAAATGAAGGAAAGGTTAGAAAAAATTAGAAAAAGGAACGCGAGTGAATTCGAAACTCTATATTATCATCAGCAATGGCTTAGGTTTGAATTGTCCTTTTCTAATTCGCCGACGCGTTTCGAATCCAGAAATTGACTGTCGGGATTCTCATCAGGGCATAGTTTATCTATCTGTGAATTTAAGACAAAAGGGGGAAGAGGTTTCAGTGTCATGGTTTGACGTAAGGGCAACTCTCCTTATGCTGTGACAATCAGCATTGACCTACCGCTTCTTAGAGGAAGCTGATTCCAGCCTGGGATTGCGAGTGCAGACTCAAGATTGGGTCCAAAATTGAGGCGCCTACAATTAGAATGGGCGTACATTTTAGAACGAATTGTACATTTGATTGTTACACTTAAAAAAACAAATTACCACTGAGCATACCATTATTGGATTTGAAGTCGATCAAAACGGCTGCTTGGTGCGGGATGAGGGCTCCGCAGCGTGTTCGCTGCCTGTGAGAGGGCAGTAGCGCTGTGTGCAAAAAAGGGATTTTTATATTGGTACTGGATGAGTTGCAAACTGGGTTTTAAAACAATTCTAGACCGGCTAGCGGTGAATGGTACCTTTAGCGTTTGCCGCTGCTTTAGTCCTAAATGGGATCCTATTTTCTGAGGGGCGCAGTCACGGAACTGCATGGACATTTTCTCCTTAGGCACTTGAAAGGGGGTACAATTCCCTGGGGCTTACAGGTCAAAAATGTCCCTGTAATATTCGTGGAAGATGCAGAATATAAAAAAGGCTTCAGCTTTATCAACACGAAGTGCAGCAGGGACCTCATGGTCCACACTATAGAGACAGCACAGAGGTTGTGCTTAGAAGAACAAAAAGAGATTGAGGAACTTACTGAGACGATCAAGACCAGTCCGGCCGTGACGGACGCCAAGACACTATTGGAGAAGATTGAGAAAGACATTAGAACTTTTAGAGACAATACTATTAATGACAAAACTTTTAAATATGAAAGAGACGTGAAGGCCTTCAAAATCGAACAAGTATACCCCTTTTTAAAAGAGGATTACTACACCCAACAAGAATCCCGGAGAGCCCTTTCTACCTTTCAAGGACGCTCAAGAAATAGGTTCACAACATTTTCAGAAACCTCCTCTTCTGATTCATCTGGGTCTGACAATCGCAATCCAAACAAGAAACAGGTGGCTTTTTTAGACCAGGGCCAACAGCCAAAAGCCCGGTTCAAACAACCGTGGGAGATGCGAACCAGGAACCGCTCATACAAGTCGTAGAGGGTTCCAATGCTGTTGTCAACTTATCCAATAGACCCCTGACACCGGACGAACACTCAGTCTTAGCGTTGGGCCTCAAATTTGTGCCTGGCAGGAAAACTGATTACACGAAACTCAAGCTGGAAGCTATTGAGTTCTGTCGCAAAATCCGTCTAAGGGTCTTCTTTTGGAGCAATCCCTCTTCACCCACTACAGAAGTAACTGGACTACGCAATAAGTCCACATTTGTCCCTTACCAAAATATCCCCAAGGAGGTTCTTGCATTTGAACAAGTCCTCCTGTCATCGATAGAGAAAATGGAAAAAGCCAGACATTTTGTACCACAAAACATAGGCCAGAAACAGCGCGCAGCAATCAAAACCTTAAAAGAAGACAATTCAATCATTATAAAACAGGCCGACAAAGGTGGGGCGGTGGTGGTGTGGGCCCGTGAAAAATACCTAGCAGAAGGCAACAAACAGGTGAACAATGTGACCTGGTATAGACGTCTCCAAGAAGATCCGACCAAGGAGATTCAGAGACTCATTGCAGACACTTTACAGAATGGCCTAGATGGTGGGTTTCTGGGCAAAAAAGAGTATGACTACTTACTAAAGAAGCACCCAAGAACTCCGGTGCTTTATCTCCTGCCAAAAATCCACAAGAGCCTACAAGATCCCCCAGGACGTCCAATCGTGTCCGGGTGCGATTCTTGCCTTGAGCCCTTGTCCCAGTACGTGGATTTCTTCTTGAAACCCTTCCTAAAAACGGTCAAATCGTATTTACGAGATACGACTGACTTTCTCCTCAAGGTTGAAGACACAGCATTCAACTCTGAGACCCAACTGCTTGTCACAATGGACGTCACCTCCCTGTATACACAGATCCCGCAAGAAGAAGCACTGGAGGTGATGGAAATCTACCTGAACCAGAGAGATAGGCCCCACCAAGTACCCACAAGGTTTATCTTAAAACTGGCCGCGATTGCTCTAAAAAAGAACTACTTTTCATTTAATGGGGAGTTCTTTATGCAGGTCAAGGGCACCGCCATGGGGTGCCCTTATGCCCCAGAGATGGCCGTGCTGTTCATGGCACAGTATGAACAGATGTTCATTGACAACAATAATCCCTTCAAACAGCACATCTTACAATGGCTCCGCTACATAGATGACGTCTGGCTCCTGTGGCAGGGGAGCCAGACTGATCTTATAGCATTCCATGACTGGCTTAACAACCGGCATGCTGACATTAAATTCTCGATGACACAAAGCAACGAAAGGATGACTTTTCTTGACGTTGAAATTATCAACATCAATGGAGTATTGAAATCCTCTCTCCATAAAAAAGACACAGACAGGAATACTATTTTGCACCATAAGAGTGCCCATCCCAGGAACTTGAAGTCAAACCTTCCATATGGGCAATTGTTGCGCATAAGGAGGAACTGTTCGAACCTGAGGGACTTCACGTCTCATGCAGAGACGTTTTGCCAAGAAATGCAGGAGAGGGGGTATCCTAAAAAATTACTCAAGCACTCCCTAACAAGAGCGCGCTTCACCCCCCGCGAAACTTTACTGCAAGTACGGCCCAAACCCACGCTTGATAGGTTGGTCTGTGTTACCACCTTTGGACCAGACACCCACAAACTGAGAAAAACGGTGCTGAGCAATTGGCACCTATTGGCGAATTTAGATTGCCCACTATCCAACCCCCTGTTCGCCTACAGGAGGAATCAAAATGTAGGCCAACAACTTATGAGGGCGGACGTAACTTTACCAAAAAAGAAAAGTGACCTTCTCAGTCAATGGAACCTCAAACCAATCACAGGGCACCATAAGTGCGGTACCTGTGTTGTATGCCCAAACACTATCGAGGGTGACGAGTTCCAATATGGAACTACCAGATGGAAGCATGCGGAATTTTCAAATTGCAAGACTAAGAATGTCGTTTATCTGGTCCAGTGCCCCTGTGATCTGATTTATATCGGCAAAACCACACAACAAGTGAACACACGCATTTGCCAACATCGATCCAGGATCAAGAACAAAATCATGA
The DNA here is from genome assembly GCF_964263255.1 of Lissotriton vulgaris. Lineage (NCBI taxonomy): Eukaryota > Metazoa > Chordata > Amphibia > Caudata > Salamandridae > Lissotriton > Lissotriton vulgaris. Next base: position 1,679,291,895 of record NC_141687.1, read on the forward strand.
CCGCCCCCATGGTGGAGCACTTTATAAATGCAAGCCATGATGTCAATCACCTTAAATGGACAGTGTTGTATACACTACGCCCGGCACAAAGTAATGTGGATATTGATAGGTCGCTTTTAAAAACAGAAGCTTATCTGATATTGAAATTTAATAGCGTGCAGAGGGGCCTTAATACTTTATCTGAAGTTGCTAGACTCTAATTCAATGGTGTCTTGTTGCTCTGGATGACCGACTTGGTCGCGTCTCAGTACGTTTTTAATACAATACGATTCCTTTCCTACTTAATAATTGACAATTACACAAACTACAAATCCCACAATGCAAAGCGGCACCCCAATGATTCATTACCATAGTAACTGCAGCAGCATCCATCTTGGGAAACCAAACAGTATGCTATGAGCCGCCAACTGAACCACTTCGAGGTAAGCAACGCTCCTGCAGGCAAAGTGCCGCGTTCCAGCGCGCTCGCTAGGACTGATTCTGGCTGCTGACTAACAACAACTTCGTTCTTCCCCAGCGGAGTTGGAGCACGCCAATTAAACGTTAAAACGGTGACTGCGCCCCTCAGAAAATAGGATCCCATTTTGGACCAAAGCAGCGGCAAACGCTAAAGGTACCATTCACCGCTAGCCGGTCTAGAATTGTTTTAAAACCCAGTTTGCAACTCATCCAGTACCAATATAAAAATCCCTTTTTTGCACACAGCGCTACTGCCCTCTCACAGGCAGCGAACACGCTGCGGAGCCCTCATCCCGCACCAAGCAGCCGTTTTGATCGACTTCAAATCCAATAACGGTATGCTCAGTGGTAATTTGTTTTTTTAAGTGTAACAATCAAATGTACAATTCGTTCTAAAATGTACGCCCATTCTAATTGTAGGCGCCTCAATTTTGGACCCAATCTTGAGTCTGCACTCGCAATCCCAGGCTGGAATCAGCTTCCTCTAAGAAGCGGTAGGTCAATGCTGATTGTCACAGCATAAGGAAAGTTGCCCTTACGTCAAACCATGACACTGAAACCTCTTCCCCCTTTTGTCTTAAATTCACAGATAGATAAACTATGCCCTGATGAGAATCCCGACAGTCAATTTCTGGATTCGAAACGCGTCGGCGAATTAGAAAAGGACAATTCAAACCTAAGCCATTGCTGATGATAATATAGAGTTTCGAATTCACTCGCGTTCCTTTTTCTAATTTTTTCTAACCTTTCCTTCATTTGCTATGCTTTTGCTTTAACCAAACTTTGCACTGTTATAAATATTATGTGTTGCACTATGTACTTTGTCACATATGTTTAATGTTTCTATCTGTTGACCGCATTCAGGTCCACGTTTAAGTTTGACAATGTGTTGCAATGATTGATTCAAACTTTGTGTAAAAATTGTTGTTTTATACAGGTCTTTTCTGCTGATCATATGTTGTTTGCGACAAATATTTGACAAACTATACAAGTTATTGGTAAAAATAAAAATACTGTGTTGAATACGACAAACAGCGTCTTCAAACGCCCTGATTTTTGGCTTTCATTGAATAGTGAGAGGCACACTTGTTTGTTTCCTAATTTCAGGCCCAGCCTTCTCACTTGTCCCCTAAGGGCCAAGCTCCCCTTGTCCTACATGAATGAAACGGTGGCCCGGTGCCTATTGGCCGTTGCCGCTGATCGGCCTGCACTGTGTAGTGCTACAAGAAACTTCAGGACATACTCCTCCTGACCCCAATTGACCCCCCCTGCCGGACCCAAAAATGCACAATAGGAACGAAACGCTCCTTCGTATGCCTTCAATGTCCTGGGGGTTAGGCTTGCTGCCATGAGGTCTTGTAATCCGGGGCACCGAGTAACCAGAGTGCTTTGGGAAATGGGGCCGCCGCCAGGTCCGCGGAAGGTAGATAACCCCTGAAAGCCTGCATGTGTGAACGAGAGAGTGCATCAGCCGCCTGGTTCAGTACCCCTGGCACATGCTTCACCCTGAATTGTACGTTCAGTCTCATGCAAATTAGTACAATTTCCTTCAGTAATCTCAATATCCACTTGCAGCGCGCTGCCTGACTATTTATACATTCAACAACAGTCATATTGTCGGACCAAAACACCACAGAGCAATCTCTGAACTCATCCGGCCATGCCATCAGAGCCACAAAAATGGGGAACAACTCGAGAAACCCAATGTTACCTGTGAGACCGCTGGTGTGGCACCACGTCGGCCATGTTTGCGCCGACCAGCGATTACCAAAGATGGCGCCAAAACCCACGCTCCCCGCCGAGTTGGTCCACAACCCCAGCTCGTCCGAGGACGCTGGTGGTTTGGTCCACACCACTCGACCGTTGAAATCCGCCAGGAATGCCAACCATATGCGCATGTCCTGGCGAACTTCTGCAGACAGTCTCATGCGATGGTGTCCTTCCTTGAGACCGACCATGGTTTGTGCAATAGAGCGGGAAAGGGGTGGGCCATTGGTATCACTCGGAGGGCAAAGTTAAGCTGGCCCACCGCTTGTTGTAGCTGATGAAGCGTGACTTTTTCTTTGCTGATGCACAATTCCAAGGAAGCCCTGAACTTCGCTACCTTCTCCACCGGCAAACGGAAACATCCCTCCACAGAATCGAGCTCAATGCCTAGAAACTCGAGTGAAGTCGATGGTCCAACCGTCTTACCTGGTGCCAATGGCACCCCGAATTGCTCCATGAGAGTGCAAAATTCTCGTAACGCCTGCGCACACTGAGTGCCGCCGGCTGCCCCCAAGAACAAGAAATCGTCTAGGTAATGCATAACCTGGGTATGGCCCGTGGCCTTGGTAAACGCCCATTGCAGGAAAGAACTGAACTTTTCAAAATACGCACAAGAAATGGAGCAACCCATTGGCATACATTTATCCATGTAGCAACGTCCTTGAAAAACAAAGCCTAACAGACGCTGGTCCTGTGGTTGTACCGGGAGCAACCGGAACGCTGACTCGATATCTGACTTCGCCATCAGCGCTCCGGGCCCCAGGCGATTCAACATGGCGACGGCATCATCGAAGGATGCGTACCGCACCGAACAAAATCCCGGGTCAATCGCATCGTTCACCGAAAGACCCCTAGGAGCTGACAAGTTGTGGATCAACCTAAACTCACCCGGGTCCCTCTTGGGGACTACTCCCAACGGAGAACAGATGAAATTAGTGACTGGCGGGTGCCTATATGGCCCAGCGACTCGGCCAAGGGCAACCTCTTTTGCAATCTTCCTTTCCACCACTGCTGGATTATGCTGTGCCGACAGTTGGTTTCTACACAATGATTCCCCCCGAAAATCCCCCGCCGGGATGCGGAAACCGTACGAGAAGCCGCTCCTCAACACCCCAGCGGAGACATGATCAGGGTATTCATTTAGCCAGGGGATCATTGCCATGATATCTACAGGGGTTGGGAGCGGAACTCCTTGGTCCACCTCAGACCTGTTTGGCCTCTCCTCTACCCCCCGTATCACCATTCTTGGCTCTGCACGCACTCTTGGGGTGAGAAGAATTTCCGCAACTTGCACACTCATGTCTGAACTTACACGTCCCTTGTGGCCTAGTGCACTTGCCCCTGTTAAAATTCCAACAGACCCCTTTTCTACCCCCGTTCCCACCACTCTTTGGCTGGTGGTCACCAGCGGGGCCCGCTCGAAAGGGCGTAGCCGGCCGGTGGCGGGACGGTCCCGACCCATTCCCGCCAAGCGAGGACGACTTCGCCGCGTCCGGCAGGAGCTGCTTCTGCCAAGAGATGGAGTCGAGACAATCCCACGTCAGAGATGAATCGTGCTCCTTGGCTTTGCAAAACTTCATATCATAGCCCATCCATTCATCTCCCTCATAAGATTCATAAAAATCCATTATACATGCCTGATAACAGGCCAATTCGGCTAAAACCTCGGGCTGACGTTCCCCAATAATTGCCGTAAACATTGCAAAGGCCTTGGCCCAATTTGAGATCGTTTCGTCAACCCTGAATCCCGCCATTTTAGCTCGCCACACACTCGGATGCCACAAATCCTTCTGAGTCTTAACATACTCCATCTCGTGATGGTCGGTCAGGAGAGAAAACATATTCACATATTTATCAGCCCAAATCATCTCTTTTGTGGCCAGCGGTATATGTTGGACCACCTTTTCCCTTCTCGAGGGCAAAGACCCCTCCCTTGCCATTGGCAATGCCTGCTTACCCGGCTTCATTGCAGGTCCCGCTGCTTTGTCGACGCCGGCTGCTGGTCCTTCCGAGGTCACCTGTGGGGGGACAAGAGGGACATTCGCCTTCGCGGCATCTCGTGACTGCCGCAACTGCTGCATTAGTTGTTTGGCCTCTTCGGCCGTGTCACTCGGTATTGTAGCACCCCCTGTGTTACTTCCGAGCCATGCGGCTAACTGGGCGGCTAACTCCGGAGGCATATCCTCCTTGCTGGCGGGCGTAACAACGACCGGAATCGGTTGGCCCGCATCCGGGATCGGTACCGGGGCCTCAACTGGAATGACCGGGCTTGCCGGGGGTAACTCGGGAATCGGGACCTCCCCCCCTGCTGCCCTATCCCTGATCCTTTTACCTCTCCCCGCGGGGACGACTCCGGGCAACGCCGGTCCTATGACCTTCTTCGGTCTGCCCGCATTGTTCATTGCTGCCATCTGCTTCTTCATATTCGCCATATCTTTCACCAGCATGCGAAGCATCTGGTCAGTTCCTGGCTTCTTTCCGGCCTTCCTACCAGGCATTGTTGTCGGATGTTCGACCCTTGCTGCACAACACGGTCCTGGATCCGAAGGTTCGAAGTCACTGGAAGAGAAACACAAAAATTACAAGTTCTCAAAAATTGCTCTTTGTTCCGTCGAGGGCTCACGTGCAACGAGGGGTGCAGCTTCCTAGCACAGGAACAAGAGGATGCTTCTTCGGATTGCTGCTCCTTTTATTCCTCTTCGGGAGGGCGTATACCCTCCTCCGGTACGCCTACGGGGCGTGGCCAACGGTGTAGGTGTCTAGGACAACCCCTCTTGGGCGGGAAAAGGCGCGCCCCGGCTACGCCGCTTCGGGCATACCAGCCGTGACACGCCCACCCGCACAAAATGGTTTCCCGGGAGGATCCGGGCCCCCGACCATACGTTCGGGGGGACCGAGTGGTCGCCCCTTTCCATGCGCAACATGCGGTTGCCAGGATCCAGAGTTTGAAAAAAGTAGTCCCAGATACGGAAAAGTGCTTGTGCTTTTTAAGATGTTTTCTCCAGATTTGATTGTTGTAATATTATATCTTTTAGGGCCGCAATTCATGATATACGATTTATTAAAATTGATGGATAAACCCAAGTCTGCCATAAAGGAGACAAAGCCCGAAATTAAAATACGTAAGGCATTGGGTGTGCGGCCCATAAGCAAGGCATCGTCCGCATATAATAGGGTGGGAATCGAGGTGCCATTAATGATAGGAACATTATTAGTAAAAGTGCATAAGGTGTTACTCAGCTCATTAATGTACAGGATAAAAAGCAGGGGGGCGAGGACACAGCCCTGTCTAACCCCCCTACCGATTAAAATGTCCTTAGAAAGCTCTCCCTCGTTATTGATGCGGACGCGGGCTTTCAAGTCTCTGTGCAAGTAGGAGAGAAAATAAACCAAAGAATCATCTAAATCATATTTAAGGAGTATTGACCATAACCGTGAGCGATTAACAAAATCAAAAGCAGAACTCAAATCCATAAAACCAAAATACAAGGGGGACTTTTTAACTATGGTGTATTTTGCTGTTATCAGACTTAAGTTCAGACATTGCTCAACGGTGCCCACGTTGGATCTGAAACCGAGCTAGCATTGGTGTAAAATATCATTATCGTTTGCCCAGCTATTTATCCTCTTAAAGAGCACCCTCCCAAGAACCTTCAGGGTGTTGTCGATCAGTGATATCGGGCGATAGCAACTCGGGTCGGATCTATCGCCTTTTTTAAATATCGGAACGATAGCACTGTTAGACCATGAGTCAGGGATGGAATTATTGGATAGATTCATAAAGAGGTTACAAAGGAGAGGTGCCCAAAAACTAGTTTCAGATTTAATTTGGTCTATTGAAAGACCATCAGGGCCCGGGGCTTTATTGCCCGCGCTTTCTGATATGGCGTCCTCTACCTCATGTAACTCAATCTTCAATGGCATAACTGGGAAGGCAATATCACTGGGGGGCCCTGAGACAGCATAGATTTTAGAAAAGTGCTCGGCCCATGTATCCCCCGTGATGTTACAGTTGATAGGTGTTAGGTTAGAGCCGAATGCTCTAAGATCTTTAACCTCCCTCCAAAACCCAGTAGTGTCTTTTAGGGTGGCAGTGCATACAAGAGCCTCCCAATGATCCTTTAATAGTGCTTCAGAGCGGGTGCGTAGTGTGGACTTGTATCTGGCCCTCAATGTTCTTACCAATGCCAAGTCTCTCGGTATAGTCTTGATGGCATCCCTCAGATCTCTATTAGCCCTGGAGCAAGATGAGTGGAACCAGCGTGGGTTACTAGTTCTATTGGTCCGTGCTGGTTTAGAAATCTCTCCTTTGATGATGGTACAAAGTTGGCAAAAAGAATCAATGATGGTGTGCCCTGGTTTGTCACAGGCTAGACAGTTCATTATTAAAGTGAGGTGATTATCAATCACATGGGCTAAAATGGCCTTGTTGTCCACTCCCCTCCATACAACTCTTAACCCGTCAGTTGAAGCTGCCAGGTTTTTTGTTCCAGCCAGCCTATCAGTTTCCACTTGATTGCTCCCAAGATTTTTTAGTTGTATTAATAAGGGATGGTGGTCACTGTATGGGGAGCTAACAACCTCTGCTTTTTTCAGGATGTCACATAATGTTGGGGAGACAAATATATAATCAATAGTTGAGAAACTGCCCTGACCAATGTATGTGGGGGTAGAGACATCATTCTCCTCATTGCCCGCAATTTCCATAACATTTAATAAAACACGGGGGGCAAGAAGGTCCCTTAATTCTTCTCGACTCCTACACGTATAATTACTTCGGTACATGTGGGCATTAAAGTCTCCTCCAATGCAAACACCATCAAAAGTTCCATATTTCTGTCCGACAATCACATCATCAATAAATTTAAACAATGTTAAAAAATTCTCATTTGGGTGAGATACAAAATCATTATTGTAAAAATTAATTAAACATAACTTTAACCTGTTGGTGTATTTCAAAGCCATAAAACACTTTACGTTACTCTTAATCAACTTTGTTTGGACCCCAGCTTTTATCTTTACCCAGATTGAAAGGCCCCCACATGGTCGACCCATGGATGGAGCGTTTGCAGTTAGATTGTGACAGCAAAACCCTTCTAATATAAGTGGGGTGGTACACCAGGTCTCCTGCATCATTAATATGTCAAAGTTCTTTATCCAGTCTGTCCATTCTTTAATTTTTAATTTCGACTTGAGGCCGGCTATGTTCCAGCTCAAGAGGGACAGAACAGAATTCTGCCCTGATGTTTCTGTAGTGCGACCCTGTTTGTTTTTAACAGTAGGGGGGGTGGTCACAAGGGTCGTAATTGCTAAGTCTTGGTTAGCTGGCACTAATGACTGATCAGTTGTTCACCTATTAGATGATGAGCTACCCTCAATTGAATGATTTCTATCCTTCATTGGGGGCTATTTTGATTACTTTATTCAGGTGATATTTTTGATCGGGGAAGAAATGCAAACAATCGCTTTTCAGAATAATTCCTCAATACCTTTTCAGCTAAATTACACCATCTACTGGCAACAGATGGTGTAGAATAGCTGTTATTGAGTCCTTGAAATGTTTTGGGAGCAAGGACTGCTTTCAAATCAAGGTCTGCATCGGGGTTCAAGCAGCCGCAGTGCGTCCATTGGGGCGTAGGGGCGGAGCCCCACCAGCCACCCTGGACCCGCATCGCGGCCGCCGGCCGTATCTTAAAAATTGTGCAGGGGGGTGGCCTGCTGCAGCTTGAGTGACAGTCCACACACTCAGGCTGCAGCAGACCATAGTGCGCAGTCCCGCTGGGGAACTTACAGTACGCATGCTTGAGAAAGTTTTCAACTTTCTCAAGCATGCGCACTGTAAGTTCCCCAGTGGGACCCAGGGGTGCTTCACAGTGCTGTTCACCTGCCACAGCCCGGGTTTCCTAAGGGTGACAGGGCGAGCAGCAAATGTGACCCCCTAGCCAATCCAGGATTGGCTGGTCCACCGGCGCAGCATCCCATTGGATGCCACGCGTGGGGGTGGCCCGGCAGCATTCGTCTCGCAAGCCAAGGAGGACTGGTCGTTGGCGCCGGCGGTGCCCGATTCTGGTTTTCCACAGTGAGTGAATTTTTCAATTCATTTTAGCTCTGGTGGAGTGTTGTTAAGTAGCAGCCATCCCATGCGAGCAGGCATGCTAAGGAGTGAGGTGTCCACCATTTATTTACATTGCAAAGTCCTTCTCATCGTCACCTGCTTTCACATCGAATAGAGTGGGGCTCAAGAGAGAGAGAGCGAGAGGCGGGAGTGAAGGGGAGGGGGCCGAGGAAGGAAAACGAGATAAGAGCGTGGATGGAGAGAACGAGACGCAGAAAGGGAGACGGGGCGACGTGCAGAGAAGGGGACGAGAAGAGAGAAGATAAGAGAATGTAAGAGGGAGAGAGAGAGAGAGAGGGGGTGAGGAGAGAAGCTAGGTCACTGCTGAGAGGGGAGGGCAGGCACGAAGGAAGAGGAAGAGCATGTGAAACATAGGGGGGAGTGTTGAGGGAAAGAGTGACCCAAGCAAGGGAGAAGAGATAGCTGGGTGGAAGAGAAACGTGTGAGGTGAAGGACAGTAGGAGGAAATGAGGGAAGAGGGGACAGAACGTGGGAGGGAGTGACACAGAGGGAGGGGGTGACACAGAAGAAGTGAGTGAGACAGAAGGAGGGGTGACACAGAGGGAGGGGTGACACAGAGGGAGGTAATGACACAGAAGGAGGGGGTGACACAGAGAGAGGGGTGACACAGAGGGAGGGAGTGACACAGAAGGAGTGAGTGACACAGAGGGAGGGGTGACACAGAGGGAGGTAGTGACACAGAAGAAGGGGGTGACACAGAGGGAGGGGTGACACAGAGGGAGGGAGTGACACAGAGGGAGGGAGTGACACAGAGGGGGGAGTGACACAGAAGGAGGGGGTGACACAGAAGGAGGGGGTGACACAGAGGGAGGGGTGACACAGAGGGAGGGAGTGACACAGAAGGAGGGGGTGACACAGAAGGAGGGGGTGACACAGAGGGAGGGAGTGACACAGAAGGAGGGGGTGACAGAGAAGGAGGGGTGACACAGAGAAGGAGGGGGTGACACAGAGGGAGGGAGTGACACAGACAGAGGGGGTGACACAGAGGGAGGGAGGGAGTGACACAGAAGGAGGGGGTGACACAGAGGGAAGGGGTGACAGAGAAGGAGGGAGTGCCACAGAAGGAGGGGGTGACACAGAGGGAGGCGGTGACACAGAGGGAGGGAGTGACACAGAAGGTGGGGGTGACAGAGAGGGATGGAGTGACATCGAGGGAGGAGTGACACAGAGGGAGGGAGTGACACAGTGGGAGGGACCGACACAGAAGGAGGGGGTGACACCGAGGGAGGGGGTGACACAGAAGGAGGGGGTGACACAGAGGGAGGGGGTGACACACAGGGATGGAGTGACACAGAGGGAGGGAGTGAGGGATGTAGTGACACAGAGGGAGGGAGAGGCAGTTGTTGCAACGTCAATATGTTGATTGCTATTGGGCAGTACTTAACTTCGCAGACCACGAAATCGCACGCCCCGACAACGCGTTTTGTTTTTTGTACCCCTCTGTTTCATGTGTGAACTGGTCTTTTATCCTACTGAAATGAAATTGTTGTAAAAAAGACAACAATACATATCCCATATCGGTCCGTATTTAGCCAGCCACGCATTTCCCAGAGTGTGCGTGCTGCCCGTCCTATAAGGCACCTGGACGCCACCCAAAGCGTTATGAAGCGCTATGTAAATATCATTACTGTTGGGGATAGTCTGGCCCGCTTTGCATGAATTGTGATTGGCTTTAAAATCTGTTCCCTAAAGTGCAATTTATATCGGTGCATATTTCGTCAGCCACGCATTTTGCAGATTGCGCTTGCTACCCGTTCGATAAGGCACCTGTACGCCACCAAAGTGGTATGAAGCGCTATGTAAATACCATTAGTGTTCGGGATAGTCTGGTTCGCTGTGCATAACATGTGATCAGCTTTATAATCTGATTTCTAACGTGCATTTCTCTTTTCTGCTGTGTACGTTTCTTTTGCTTGCAATTACATTTTTGAGGCACAGTGTTTTCTATGGGAGCGCAAACTGGCACTGACTGTACATGATTTACGACCTGATTCTTTAAACATGGCTAGGTTTTCTTTTTAAACCTAGTTCATGTATGTAATGGAATGACAGAGGTATTTTGGAATACATTTAGTGCAGCTCGCTCCTCCCGTCTGCAAAAGGCCCTGAAATGATTATGTCTGCAGGACTGATAAATGTGTCACGTATGGTGTTAACCGTCTGAGTGACTCGTTTTTTATCTTTATCACATTTATCATTTTCGAAGAGTTGCAGAACTAATTGCTTTCTGTTCATGACTAAATGTACCCGTTTTGATAATAATATGACCTTTTGAGGCAATCCAAATCTATGAAATCCGAGAACTAAACACTATTGTCCAGCTCGCTCCTCCCATCTACAAAAGGCCCTGAATTGATTATGCCTGCAATTCCATCCATCCACCCTGTACAGACTTACATGAAGCAAATATTAAGTATTTGTTTGCGAACTATCCACCCATTCATTCATCCACCGACCCTTTGATCCATCCACATACCCATCCAGCCATCCTTCACCCATCCACCCTTTGAAACATTCATTCATCCATGCACCATTTCATCTAGCCATCCACCAATCCTTCACGCACCCACCCTTTCATCCGTCCATGCATCCAGCCACCCTTTCATTCAGCCAGCAAGCCATCCGTCATCCACCCACCCTTTCATCCATCCACCCAGCCTTTCACCAGTCCTACCATACACCCTTCATCCATCCACCCATCCTCTCCCCATCAATCCACCCATTGCATTAACAAAGGAATGATGATATTGACATTGCGCACAATTTACATTATTTGTAGCTTTGTTAAGCGTTTGCAGTATTAATGAATGCATTACAAACAACTCAGTCAACTGGCATTAAGTATTTGACCGCTATTAAGTATATGACCGTTATTAATACGCGCGTCGATAAGCTAACTGCTAGCCGCTGTTTAAAATAACCATGTCTTCAGCTTTTTCTGAAATTAAAGAAATGAGGTACACTTTCTCAGAGAATCAGGAACAGCGGTCCACAATTTGACTTTGACAAGGATGTTTTTAGGTCTTGTGGTAGCCAAGACATTTTGATTTTCCTAAAATTGTATACAATATACTTACCTATTGGGTCTTTCAGCCAACCGAATTGGTCTGTTGTTGACCCATGTGCACCCTTGACTTGTGCCTGATTTCAAAGCCATGTACTTCAACATGGCTAATGTCCATCTTGGTGGCCATGTTTAGGTCACCAAATACTTCATAAGTACCTGAGTATGAGAGACAGTGGAGGATGTGGGGCTATTTAATACATGTCCTGGGTCCCAGTTCCACTTTTCAGGTATTGGGTGACCTGGGAACTGAGAGGTTAAATCACAGGAGGGGATGGGAAAGATTCGAAATCATGGGAAGGAAGGCGCATTTATCATGTGGAGGACAAAAGAAAAGTAACTGAGACCTCGAAACAATAAGGGAGTGGAAGGATGAAAAATAAGGAAACAGAAAAAAAAGTAAAAGAAACAGTGGCTCTGTGTTGAGTAATGTAGTCTTTTTAAACCATACTGCTCACGGTTCACAGGATATAAGCAATACACTGTGATACTGGTCCCCCCAGAGTTCTGTAGTGGTGCTTAAAGTTTCAGTAAAAAACACTCTTGATTTCTGATTAATAAGTATAAAAGTGTTAAGGTAGCCATGTTGTTCTACTTACATTTCATATGCTTTACTCAATCTTGCATTCATATGAGGGTTTGCTTTTTCCAGGAAGGTACTTTTTTTCCAGGCAGCATATCACTCTTGTGCATAATTTAAATTGAGCCGCATCCAGGTAAATGTAGCAGGGCACAACTGGGTTGTAGGTGAAGGCAGTGTGGGTGTCTCAGTGGGATAGTATGGTGTTCATTGGGGGATGTGGCACTACGCCAGAGCTGCTGAATTTCGTTCTGGGGAACCAGGTTCAGCCTTCATGAACAGTCCACCAGACCACTCTCCTGGATTCCTGGAGTGCCTCTGACTTCGTTCTGTTTCTTTACTTTTTGTGACTGTTTGTCCTGCTGGGAAACATTTTCAATTTATGTTGTCTTGTTTACTGGGAGCATTGCTTTTATTTTCCTTTAGTGCAATAGGCTGGCTGGTGAAGTGCACTTCCCATAGTGTGCAGTCACTTCAATTTGCCTTTAGGTGACTACCTGGCTTTATGGTGGTTTTCTATTTGATTTCATGTAACTCCTTGTCTTGATGAGTGCATTGGTTTTAGTTTGTTTGAGGTAACTGCTTCACATGCTGGTTTCATCACACAGCTGACACCCACTCTGAGAAAGCCAGAGCTGCCCTGTTATTGGTATCAACACCAGTGCGCTTAGGTTCCTTACAGCTCCTTCACTTGAAGTGGGTTGCCACCTACTCGTTTACTTTTTGTATCCTGCTCGTACCAAGTCAGATCCAGACCCAGACCAGTCATTTTTCTTTCATTAAACTGTTTGACTTGCTTGGTGCTTTTATGTTGGTGCCTGCATGCTGAGGTGTACTCTTCTTCAGTGTAAATGTATGTGACTGGCCTGTTGACTAGCACCCTGCTTTCAAAGTGAAGGTTTACAGGTTCACACTTGCTTTAGTTTACTTTTGTATGGTTGACTGCATGCACTGTTTTGCTGGATGCATTGCTTTAAGTTACTACTTGATGCATTGCTTTCAGTTTGCTTTCAAGTAATTGCCTCTCATTTTCCTAATGCTTTGTGAAGGCTGTTTCCCAACTGCTGTGCAACTTCTTCTACTCTTAGAGCTGAGATTTTCATGAAAGTCTTATAGTCTGAATTCAGCACCTGAGCGTAATAGGACGGAATGAATGAAGCTCTGTGGTTATACTGAATAAGCAGCTACCTATGTTATGCCATCTATTAATGTAATAACTGCACTTTCACAATTGCTTTATTAACCTTCCTGCTTTCTCAAATTTGCTTGAAAATGCACGATTTTTCTTCTTTTTTTTCAAAATTTTCTTGTGGGGGGGTAATCCCCCCAAAACCCCCTTTTGGGGTTCGGGGTCGCTCGCTGCGCTCGCTCGCTACGGTGCTGTATGAAAATCACTTGGCGCCCCACCACTTTTAAATGTCACCCACCGCCCCTGGGTTCAAGTAGTACTCCACCAGGTTGTGGAACTCTGCCGAATCTCACAAGGGGCCTCATTTATGAGGCCAGGCGTCACTTTTACGCCGCTGGTGCGCCACTTTTTGTGACGCACCAGCAGCGTAAAAAATGTGCCTTGTTTCACCAAATTTACAAAGTGACACATCTATGTAGATGCGCCACTTTGTAAACCCCTGCGCTACATTATACCTGCACCAGGTATAATGTATGCGGGGGGGGGGGCGTTCTGATGCAAGAAAAGGTCATAGAAGTGACGCAGTGAAAACTATAAGATTTCACTGCGCCACTTCTAGGACTCAAATGCGTAAATTTCTTACGCTTGCCTCACAGCACGCGTAAGACTGACGCAGGCCCTTTCACATGGGGCTTGCCCCATGTGAAAGGACACAATGCTGGAGTTGCGCCACTTTTGTGACACACTCCAGCAATGCGTCACTTTTGTGCCATACAGATACGTCAGAAATACTGACGTATCTGTAACTCCTTGCGCAATGATGCGTCATACTGTAAATGTGACGTATCATTGGCGTCGCCAGGAGGGCGCAATGAAAAGTGACACATCGCTGTTTTGACGCAGCGATGCATCACTTTTCATAAATGAGGCCCATAGTTTTTTGGTAACTCTGCGGAATTTTGCGGATTGAAATGCAGCGAACTCCGCCTAGGCCTACAAAGATCCCCAGACAGTGGAATCCCTCTGTGACCGGTTTTGCTGCATAGTCACTAGGTAAGTGTGGCAAGGTGCCATGCAGGACATAAATCAGAGATTTGTTCCATGTAATGGTGTATCCAGAATATCGCAGGAACAATATAAATATATGCATTGCTCGCTCGAGAGTGAAAGTTGGGTCAGCAACATATAACAGAATGTCAACTGCATAAAGGCAGATCCTGTTTTCCCAGACTGCAGTCCATCTCAGACGCCTGATCAAAGGGTCGCTTCTAATCCAGGTCACTAGCAGGTCCAAGACAAGAGCGCAAATCAAGGGGGAGTGCGGGCAGTCCTGCCATGTACCACACCCCAACTGCAAACCAGTAGATCTGCTGCTGTTATCCGTTACCTGCCAGTGGACCAGAATACAAGAGCCAAATCCAGGAGATGAATCAAGTGCCAAACCTCATCCTCTCCTGGAGTCCGTGCATAAAGGGCCAGACCACTGTATCAAAGGCCATCAGCACATCAAGGGGCATATTATCAAGGCAGGCAAAATTAAATTATCGCCGCTTTTGCAAGCTGTCGCTAACATTAGTTAACGACAGCTTTTAGGTGATAGCGAGTGGTTTGAGGCCCGCTTTGCATGTCAGCGATATTTATCGCTAATGACATGCAAAGTGGGCGTACCCAACCTGTTAGCGACTGAAAGCAGTCGCTAACATCGCTATCGCCTATTAGCAAGTCAGGCGTAGCGATAAAAAAATTCACGCTAAGCGCGAATATCGCTAAAATCTAACGCCTGCTCAGACCAGTTCTTAACCTGTATATCCAACTAGCAGCCCGTCCCGACGTTGTCCGGGTATGAATTGCTGCCGGCCAGTAGTATATTGTTTTGTAGGATTTCGTTATGATAGCATTTCCTAACTGCGACAGGCCTGTGAACGCTCCGATTCACAGTGCACTGCTGATGCACTTAAAAGTGCCCGTTCAGTACTTTGTGAACTCGAGTTTCCCTACTTTATTTTTCCTTGCAATATTATATAGCGTGAACTCGACAACATGGCATGAGCACAATTTACATTACAGAAGAACACATTCATTTGTGGTAGGCACGGGGAGACAAAGCGATTTGCCTGTAATCACAGGATGTTGAGCTGATGCCGAGATTCGAACGTAGCTCCCCAGCTCTAAAGTTCGCAATTCTAGAACTTGTGGCAGGAGGTGCGTCTAAAAGTGTATGTCGGTGCTGGCCATCAATGAGAGAGACCTGTGCATTTTTCAAATGGGTGGTGAAAAAATATGAGTATGTTGCTGGAGATGTGGGCTGCCGTGCCACCAATGTACTTACCGGGGGAGGGTAAACACCCATTATTCCGCAACTTTCCTTCCGCATATCATCACTCCACATACTTTCATTATGAAAGTACCATGACTCCGCAATGCCATTATAACGCATGGCATTACACTTTATATGCTTTTTCTACGCATACATTTACAAAGAAATTTGTTGCAAATGCAAGTTTTTTTTAAAATGTTTGGATAAGGTAAGTATGTGTATAGGGGTAAATGCTTTGGGGTACTGAGGTATATGTTTTGGGGTGTTTGGGTATTTTAAGGGTTCAGATATAGTTTTGGGTTATGGGGTACCGTGGTAGTTTTAGGGTTTAGTGATAGGTATGGGTTTTAGGGTACAGGGGTATTTTTAGGGTTCAGGGCTAAGTTTGGGTTTTGGGGTAAAGGGGTATTTTTAGGGTTCAGGGGTAGGTTTGGGTTTTGGAGTAAAGGGGTATTTTAAAGGGTTCAGGGCTAGGTTTGGGTTTTGGGGTACAGGGGTATTTTTAGTGTTCAGGGCTAGGTTTGGGTTTTGGGGTACAGGGGTATTTTAGGGTTCAGGGATAGGTTTGAGTTTTGGGGTACAGGGTTATTTTTAGGGTTCAGGGCTAGGTTTGGGTTTTGGGGTACAGGGGTATTTTTAGGGTTCAAGGGTAGGTTTGGGTTTTGGGGTACATGGGGTGTTTTAAGGGTATAGGGATTGGTTTGGGTTTTGGGGTACAGGGGTATTTTAGGGTTCAGGGGTAGGTTTGGGTTTTTGGGTACAGTGGTACTTTTAGAGTTCAGGGCTAGGTTTGGGTTTTGGGGTACAGAGGTATTTTTTGGGTTCAGGAGTAGGTTTGGGTTTTGAGGTACAGGGGTATTTATAGGGTTCAGGGCTAGGTTTGGGTTTTGGGGTAAGGGGTATTTTTAGGGTAAGGGTGGGATATGATTATGGGGTGCAGTGTTATTTAAAGGGAGCAGGGTGGGATTAGCACACAATATGAGACATGGCATGAAGGGCGGAACGTACCACACGCCCCCAGCGTTTGTCACGCCCCCAGCACACGCCTACAGCACAACACAGACACGCCCACAAGAGTCTACTTTGCTGGCACGGTTCTTTTACCTTTTAAATGTATATGGTGTGCTTCTGCATAGCCTATGTCCTTCTGCTGCAACTGCCCTTTCTAACGCTGTATTGGGTGTAGTGATTGGTGCTGTGGTTCCTGAGATTACCCGCCTCAAAGGTTTGGGCTCTCTCTTTATTATATTAGTATGGATAGGAGGTGGATATTCAGGTTAAGACCCTATTGGCGTTAATGCTTGAATATCGCTGGTTTTCGCATTGGAGATAAACGTTGCTAATAGCACATTATCTCTGCGATAAAATACGGCGATAAACAAAATGTTGCTATGCTTCTTTAGCGATAAATATCGCTACTTGTTGATAATATGCCCAATGTGAAAACACTAGGGGCATATGTAGGTAGCCGTTTGCGATTCGCAAACACCGAAATTCGGCGAATTTCGGCGTTTGCAAATCACAAACGCCGTTTTAATATGTAGGTGCCACTTAGCAAAATAAGTAATCGCAAAAATTCAAGTAGATGATATTTTGCGAATTCCGCCAAAAATGCATTTTTCAAAAGAACTCAAAGTGCCATGTGGCACACAGACATGAGCATGTATGTGTGCCACATGTACTTACAGGCACATTCCAGGGGTGCACCAGGTGTCCTTTGGACACCCTGGCACCCTTGGAATTGCGATTCCTCAAATTGCGATTTTCTCATAGAAAATCGCAATTTGAGAATGTATCCCCATTCATTCCTATAGTTCTCTTAGCCCATAGGAATGAATTGGACACTCATTCCTTAATTGTGATTCGCAATTTGCTAATCACAATTAAGGAATGTTAGAGATTCGCAAAAAATTTGCAAATTTTTACCTACATTCCATTTCGCTATTCTCAAATAGCGATTCCTTAAGAATTACCTACATATGCCCCCATGTCATTCTCCCGGATCTCAGCCGCACGGCCCAGAATTGCGTGTGAGCTGTAGTTAAGGGCAGTGTTTCTCTCTGGCACGAAGCCGCAGTGATCCGTATGAACCAGTGACCGAATGACTGAAGTCAATTGTGCTGCCAAACATTTTGCTAGAATCTTTGCCTCTCCATTTATTAAGGGGATCATCCTGTACGTGGAACCTTCATCTGGTGGATTACCCTCTTTATGGATTACCCCTGTATTAGCTTATCTCTGTTCTTTGGGCAGTACCCTGAAGTCACGGCACTCCCAAATTATTCACCGAAGATAGGGGGTGATTTTGGTCACTGTAAGTTGATAGAGTTAAATAGGCAGGCCATTAGGGCCCACAGATTGATTGAGAACACGGATGACCTGTGACACTTCACTTTCCCTTAGCTCCTGCCCCATGAGAGTTCTATCTGTCTGAAATAGGCATGGCATCTAGGGGTCAGATAACAGCTCACAAGACCTCTCGTTCATAATTGTAAAAGCCAGGGAATGTAGGCGGGCATAACAGGGTGTGAAAGCCTCAGTAGCTCCTTGTCTATCCTTCAAACATTCCACCTTCTCATTCAATATCTCAAACACCCATTGTGATACCACTTCTCTTATGTCTAGCCAAGTCAGGAGATTTACATCCCTGTTACCCACCTCATAGAGGCAGTGACGACTTGAGCAAAGTATGGCCCTCCCTGCATCCATCGCAACCTCTCTTTATTCTTTTTGCTTTAAAGTTAAATCGTGTTGCAAGTGGACCTGGTCGTCAGTCATGAGTTGAAATTCCATAACCTTAATTTCCCTATCAAGTGTTTCCAGCCTGTCCCTATTTTCATTCTTGTGCTCCACAATCAATGACATGCCCTGGCATCTTATCACTGTTTTGTATGCCTCCCACATTATTTGTGCCGAGGTCACAGATCCCTTGTTTTCAGCAAAATATTGTTCTATTGACTCTAAAGGCCTGACTGAATGTGGAGTATCTTGAAATACCAGGATTGAGTACCACTTTGTGGACTTCTCCTTTCCTCACCAGTCCGTATGTTGCACACACTGGGGAATATTCGAATATGCCTCTGGCGAGGTGGTGGACTTCACAAAAACAGGGTAGTTGGTGGGCTAGTGTAAGTATGTATTCAATGTGCAAAAGGCTCCTGTGGGCTTCCAAGTGGAAGGTGTATTGTTGTGCAATTGGATTAAGGACATGCCACATCTCCACCAGGCCAATTGCCGATAAAAATTCGGCAAGAGGCCTACAGATTGACTTGGGTTGGTGAGGGGGCCAGTGGTCACTGGAATCACAAAGAGCAGCATTTAAAGTCACCTCAGGGGACCAGAGATGTCCACTAAGATCAAACAATGCTGAATGATGTAATCTTGGGGGTTTTTAAAGAGAAATTATGTTGAATGATTTACCCTCCCAGAATACCATGAGAGCTACATATCTCCTGTGAGCATCCTGCCAGGGATATGGTATGACTAATGGGAGTGATCTACACAGGAGGATGGCCATTCCTCTAGAACCTTTTGTGTAACCCGCATGAGCGACCATTCTGTAACCCCTTCTATCTAGAGCACAGTAGGTTGTCCCCTGAAGGTGTGTTTCCTGAATAAGATCTACATTGGCTGATTGTCTCTTAAGATACTGCAGGGAGTCCACCCTTCTTACAATTTCATCCCCAAGCCCACTAACCTTCCAGGAGAGGATCTTGAAGTTAGGAGGCATCAGTTTGTCAGCTGTCGAGTACAAATGTTAAGAGTACACAGTAGGGGATAATGCACCCCACCCTATCTGAGGTTGTGAAGTGTACATGTGGCAAAAGGAGTATTAGTGAAACCAATCCAGGGTCCATTAGGAACTATAGGCATGGGGAGTGACCGGGTTCCAGCTAACCCTGGGAGCAACCAAAGGATTAAGTCTAGGAGTATTGGGCATGGATTGTCGCTGTGTCAATGGGAGGATGTCACCACTGCAATGATATAAACAACTAAAATCTGTCAATTTAATAAAACCCTCAGTAAAATTGCCCACCCTGCCTCCCTACATGAAAGACTTAGAGCAGCCCACCCCCCAACTGTGTACAGCATCTGTCATCCCAAAATATAGACTAACTGAAGGTGGCTGTGGATCCACCAAAGTGTTACCCAACTCCCCCTCTAATATAACAAGGAAATGTGTTACCATAACATTTCACTCATCCCTTTAGGTAGTCTTAACTCATGTCCCAAGGGACACCATCTGCTTGTGCCTGAGAGCAGTGTCCCCTCAGTCACAAAGCCTGTAGTGCACAAAATAACAGATGAAATCTGCAATACCCACCACGATTCAGTAGCAATCAGTGCCTCCTGGGAAGATCATACAAAGATTCTAGTAGTGCATCAGGCCATAAGATGGCCTCATCGACCAAGTCCTGTTGCTTATCTTGGGTACTGGAATCATTCTGCTGCTTGCCCAGCGAGATCGCTCTTCCATGACCACCCTCTAGCCATTCAACCAGTTGCAGACTTCCTGCAGGTTGGTAAAATACCAGGTTTTTCCATCTGCACCAGTTTTGCCAGGAATATCATGGAGTACTTCAGTTCACATTTCTTTAACCTCTTTGCTGCGGCGGCAATTCCGCTGCAGCACTAAGGGGCAGGAGCGGGGCCACGCGGCGCTCCCATGCTCATGACGGAACCGCTCCATCACGAGCCTCGGGCGCGCTGTGCTTGTGACGGAGCGGTTTCGTCACGGCCCGCCCACTCAATAGAACGCGCCACGCAGGCGCGAAATCAGCACCGCGCAGGTGCGCCGAGTGGGCCGTGACAGAACCGCTCTGTCACCAGCACAGCATGACCGAGGCTGGTGACGGAGCTGGTCCGTCACCAGCATGGAAGGGTTTAAGGCTGTCTTGACCTCAAGGAAAGAGTACTGCAATTTTTGCACTCAGAGAGTGAAATCCAGTAAGAAGATGAATTTGCCATTGTCCTACTTGATCGGTGGCACACAGCAAGCCATTTGCAGGATCGCTCCATTGTCGCAATGGTTGCAGGTGCATGCTATGATTGGGCATGGGGTTGCGTCCGGTTTTGGCAGAGTGCCAGGCACGTGGTGGGCCTGCTCGACTGAGAAATAGTTTGAGATGTCACTCCACTGCAACTTCCGCGAATGAATCCACCATTGGGCCCTCCGACCTTTCAGGGACTCCAATTATGTGTACAATATTTTGTCTTCACAGCTCCTCAAAATCTTCCAAATTGGCATCTAAAACATTGGTGGTCAGTGGTGTAGCAAGCAGTTTGACAGCCCATGGCAGTCCTTGTGATTGCTGCTGTGCTGTGACCGAATTATAGAGCGGGGTGCAGGCAGAATTGTTCCTATTTGCCACCCATCAATGGCCAATTGGAGGGCGGGGACAAGGGCCACCTAAAGAACGGCAAGTAAGAACGGGGGAGGCTGCGGCCCCCGAAACTTGTGCCGCCAGGGAACTCACCCCACACCCCCCTTGCTACGCCACTGTTGGTGGTAGCACTTAGTTCTTTGACTTGAGCCTTTAGAGCCTTGGCTTCTGCCTTTTTAGTGTGGTAATCAAATCTTAAGCTATCTTGACCTGAGATCCCATGTTTTGTAGATCTTCTCGCATCAGAGTGACCTCTGTGGACAAAATGTGTATTTTCCGCTCAAGGGCAATATTCTTTTTTATTGATTCCTTTGGGTTTGGCATATGTAACCATTAAAAATAAGTCAATGACAATTAAAATTCAAGCAGTGAAAACATCTGTTTGTCAGTCATGCTCCATGATCACTGATGTACATGGTGCAACCTGCAATTTAACTTCTGGTTCTGATGAGTTACATGATCTATAATGACAGAGTATTTTCCTTTCTTTCTGTCTGCCCTGATATAGGATGGTGTTTGCTCATAAGGAATCTACCCTGAAAGCAAACTCACTCCTTAAATTCTTTGGGGCCTGATTTAGAGGAGGGCAGTAACGGAACAACCACCAAAAATTGGCAGCTGTCTCTTTATTTCCTCTTCAGTATTTTTCTAACTCATATTGAATGTGAAGGACAGGAGTTTTCATAATGGCAGAATTTCCTCATGCTTCACAATGAGAAGGATGCTGTAGATGTGACATTGCTGTAAAATGTACCAGGCCCTCTGTCAAATTTAGAAGAGCTGGCCAGCCATCATTTCTCGTGCTGTCACTTTGGGTCAGGACAGCCTTGTAAACCATGGTGGTGTTGTACATCAAAAAAGTGTAGCAGACGGGTTCCTCATACAGAGTGGTGACTATTCACCAAACGGACCTTCAGGCCCACAGTTTGGTGGTGTGCTAAAACAGTGATGACCATTAAAAACAAAGGTGGCTTGTCTGCAATTTCTAAGAGGAAGGGAAAATGGCACACAAGAACCTTGCTCATTGACAATATGATGGCAAAAAGAGACAGTGGGCCCGATTCACAGAACTAGCTTAAGACAAAATCCTAAACTTACTACCATTTTGGTATTCACAGAAGGCACTTAGTCATTTTGGTACTCATAGAAGGTACTTACTCATTTCGGTATTCACAAAAGTTAGGAATCCTAACTTTAGGACTCCTAAATGGTTTCTGTGAAAACCAAAAGTTCTCAAGTTAGGATTTTTCTCAGTTTAACAGTAGTAAAGTTAGGACTCCTAACTTTAGGACTCTTGAATGCATTCAGCAGCAAAATTGGGACTAAATTCCGAATTAGTAACGAAAAAAAGCAAAAACCCAACAGGGGTATATTGTGTCAAACACATACAATGGGTAGAAAAAATGAAGGACATTTTTCTTTTTTCATGAGTCCATTACGTGTCTATGAAGCCGTAAAAGAGAATTGTCACTTCAATCCAACAACATAAAGGCACAGTACGTTGCAACTGCCTCCAATAGGAAGTTGTTGTTAGCGAACATTTCAGCCATCCAATTCATTAACGGAAGAGAACACACGTGTTCTTCAACAACCGGAGCCTCTAGCACCATCAGAGGACAACTTAGGTGTTCTTCGAGATAACTGCGTGGCAGAAAGTCATGGGCTCCAGTCCATATATTCCAATTGCCTAGGACTTCATGCTCTGCTGCGCAGGCCATAATCCCGACACCGGAACAGTCTAGTTCATGAGCAACTAAGGGACTCACTAGTAGATCATAATCCGGGTTAGGAGACACCGTGTTGCAGAGACACAAATCCAGAGCCCATTCAAAACTGCATTCCAGGTAGTGGAAAACTGACTGCACACATGTAAAGTGTGAAAACCGGAAAGATAAACCATACGCAACACTCAAAGAAGCGAGATCCGCAAAATTCGCTCATGCTTAGCCCCAACTTCGTGACTGGATGCTTGAATACTATGGATCGCTAATCCATAGTATTCAAGCATCCAGTCACGAAGTTGGGGCTAAGCATGAGCGAATTTTGCGGATCTCGCGTTCGTGAATTTTGCGGATTTGCGGATTCGCAATCCGCAAAATCCGCGAATTCCCGCGAATTTGCGGATTTTTTTTTTTGTGTTCGCCCGTGTTTCTGCCAGTTCGCGAGGGTTTTGTACACTTTCGCAAATTGCGAACTTACCTGTCGGGTCGCAAGTTTCGCGAACTTGTTGTTTCTACGTGTCCAGCCTGTTTGGGACACTCTTCTTCATCACTGCCACTCTCTGTCACCACTGCCACTCTCTGACTACTCATGCCACCCTCTGGCCCACCCATGCCACCCTCTGTTTCATCACCACACCCTCTGGTTGTCCAGTGTACATTATTTTCGGCAAAGCAAATCACACCTTCCCTGCCTCAAGTGACCTGAATTAATTTGGGGCTGATTAATGTGTCACAGAATATTTTTTTAGCTGGCACCTGCTTCCTTAGTGCGCCCTGATTAGTGATCTTTTGCACTTGCTAAGTGCTTTCATTGTTGCAAAATTAGTTACAACACCTGCCCTGCCCCAACTGACAATAATGAATTAGGGGCTGATTAATGGATTTTAACTTCCAGCCTGGCTCCTGCTTGTCTCCCTTAGCTGTAATTCAGGACCTTTGTGGCATATGTGTAACTATTCTGAGGTTCAGAGCAGGGTCACATAATAGTTTCAACTGGCAACTGAACTCTGGAGGGGCCCCTCAGGAAGCACTACAGGAAATGGCTACTAATGATGAGCCTGAACTTTTGAACCTGGTAAGTAGTTACTTTCAGTTTTGCTAAGATCGTATTTCTGCAATTTTGCACTTATTCGCGGGGCGCGAACTCACGCGAACTCACGCGAACAGTGCGAGCAGTGCGAGCGAAATCCGCTGCTCGCGGATTTGCGGATTTTGCGGGAGATTCGCAAATCTCGCGGATTGCGGATTTCCCGAAAATCCGCAAAATCCGCGAGCGGAACGGATTTTCCGCCCATGCCTAGTTGGGGCAGCCAGGGCAGATTGTTGTGGGGCACAGAATCTGCAACCATTTTGTAGCAAGCAAATTAACAGCAGTACACTGGCACCCAGGGCGAGAATTAACGGGAAACCGCCCAATACGCTGGAAAAAATAGAATGAAAAAATTCTGGTATGACACAAATATAGTTTGGAATGAAGTTCCAAGGCCAGAACTTATGACTTTAAAAAAGTTTGCCAAGCCTGTGGAGGAAGAGGCATTGAATCAATGCTCCAAAATGCAGGGGGTATCAGTATTGAGAAAGGCATGATTTCTTTTTGAGACAAAAGAGCCCTTATTCAACTCATCTTGTTGCACTCTGTTTTCAAGGTCGGAATGGAAGGCCAGATGGATATATCCAGCTTCCCATGTGGAGGAGGAAACAGCACATTCCTACAATAAACTACATGTTGGGAGACAGTCACTATGTACGGTATCCCTGCCAGCATACCACAGTAATCTTCATTATTTAAAAACAAATAACTACTGTTTGCCAACAACGTGAAAGTAGGTGTAAATACGGGGCGGGTGTACCTTTTAAAATACAGGCCAAATTCGGTGCTTCTGAATTACATGAGCCGTGCAGTTGTATATTCCTACAGACCAATGAGTGATCGGGTGTGGAAGTGCAATCTTCACCTTTTAAGTAAACTTCTTTACCCTCCCTCAGGCACCTATAATTGAACGGAAGAGACCAAAGTTCATGGAGATATGCGCTAACTAATGGTTCATATCTGCCTATGGCATAGTGCTTCATGCATGCTTCAAATTTAAACAGTGGAAATGGTCACGTTATTAACCCATGAATAAGCCAAACTTCAGAATTTGTTTCAGCCACAGAAAACGGCAAGGGGTCTAACTTTTCAATATGCAATATTGAAAATGTTGCATCTTTCATTGACATAAATTGTTTGTTAACAATTAGATTGAATGGTAAAAATAGTGAAGAAGTGTTCATATAGTCCCAAGGCACTTTCCCAGCCGTCAACGTTTGTAAAGTCCATGCAAACTGCATAATAGAAAGCAGTTTTGACCATGGTACACAACTGAGACTTCTTCTTGCACAATATCAACAACAGACGAAACAATATTATCTAATGTGTAAATTCGTAAAGAAAGTGGGTTAATGCTATTATCTACAACTGCAAGCACTTTTTCTAAATTAGTTTCTTAATAGCTCCTAACCTAGAAGCAGCTTCAATTTGGGACAGTTTCCAAATTTCGTTGTAAACAACATAAATCCATCTTTTGGACCTGCCTGCTGCTGGACCTTCAACAAAGTCATTCAAATCAAGTTTTCAGTCAATTTAGACAAATGAAGCTTACCTGAAGCTAAAGTGGAGTGTTTGAGCAAGTTCTGACATAGCTTGCCCACAGAATAGGTAGTGACAGAATGGTCACTCTCAAAACAGGGATCCACCCTAACCTGCGTATAGCCAGGGGCCAAACCCAGAAAACGATGTTGGCATGAATCTTCACTTTCTTGCCATAACAGCCAGCCTTGGGGATCCAAACTGGAAATGTTAAAAGACGAATTTAGTAACAGATTCTGTAAATCACTAAGCTACTGCTGTGATTGTTACATTCAGGGTATTCTCCCAAATGAGGAATAGAGGGAGCATTCAATTTTTTAGACATAGTCAATCCAAAGCAGGTGGTTTGTGAAATAGTCAAATTCAGATACAACATATGGTTCAGGATAATACATGCACGATGCAAAGCCTCAGTGCCTTGCACTTGCCAAGTATTAGAACCCCAAACAGATTTAAGATCAATAGTATCTTTCCCCAGCTCATTGCCCCCAACAGCCAATTGGTCAATAAAGGACTTGGAATGTAATCATTTTGCGTGGGTAATCTAACTTTGGAAGAGGACTTCTCAGTCATCTTAAAATAATATGCATCAGATTGGATTGATTAAAATCAGTAAAGTAAGAAAACTTTTCCAAAAGAGTTTTGGAGCTGCCTTCAACAGGAGCGGGGCGATGTTCCCATTGTGTGTAATTAAGCACATTCCGAAATGTGTTTGCTTTGTGCAGAAAATGATTGCCATAGTGATGGTAATAAAACAAGTCAGCATAATTGGCGGAATCTACATACAAATCTTCAGCATCAAAGGCAGCATAATATTTCAAATTAGAAAACAAAGCCTCTATGGCTTGGACGTCCCAATCATCAGAGCGTATATTTTGTTTAACTACATCCCCCATTGAAACACGAAGAACATTAGGGACATTAATAACCACTGTGGGCCCATGTATCTGAAATTTGACAGCATCCCATACAATCCCATCTAAGACAGGCCAAGCAGTGATATTCACAAATGTTTGGTCCCTCTTCATGATGTTGATGAGTAGGGGGTGCCAAATTGCCATCAATCATTCTAATGATAGATCTTTCTTTAACATAGTGTTCATTCATAAGACGTAAAAAAATCCAATGGACATGAATAAAAAAATCAAAAAAAGCAGCAACCAAATGTAAGTCCAGGGGGGAATCAAAAAATGTTCTTTAAACCAAACGGCAAAAATCGAAACTTTTGAGGGGGACTTTGATGCGGTAGAGTCAGTGTCAAATAAAAAACGTGACTGTTTAGCCACAGAGGTCTGCAAATTGGGCATCGATAATTCTGTGGGGTAAGTGTACTCAGTTTCATCAAGGGGATCACCAGCTGGTGGGTTCAATAAAGGATTTAAAACTCTATCCATCTCAATGGCAGCATCAGGCCTGGTGGTAGGTGCCGGAGCCAATACTGAGTTTCTCAGCATCGCTGGATAAGAGACCGCAGGTGTCATACTAAGAAGAATTGGCCACTCTGTGTAGTTTGACATGATCAATAGAGATGTACCTATTTTCCCTATGACCAGGAAGTGGAGGTAAAATGACTGTTCTTGTACCCTGCACGCCAAGCACAGGAACTGAGCACAATACGAGGGACCAAATTCCTTCTCGTTCTCGATCTTCTCTCTGACCAGTTCACCAACTCAGGGTAGCCAGCCAATTACCCGAATCTGCAACGCAGCATCAGATGTGGAGGGCAAGTGTTCCTTTGCAAGACTGTCATGGGTATGTTGTAGATTCTGGAAACCAGCACAATGTTCATCTACATCAAAGGGAGCGGCAGACGGCACCTGGTCTAGACCCTCAAAGTCCGGAAAGAACATTTTGATGCAAAAGAGCATTTCGTACGGGTTCCACCCACCCTGAGACCTTCTAGGGAGATTATTTAGTGCACGCTGAATGCTATTGAGATGGGCTAGCCAGCTCCGGCTGGTACCTAACACCCTAGCTGTCAAGCATAGCTTTAAGTCATGGTTCATTCGCTCCACAACACTATTGCACTCAGGCTGGTACGGAGACAAAAATTTGACTTAGACCCCCAATGAACGCATGGCATCCTTATACGCCTTAGAGGCGAACGCCTGACCCTGGTCCAAGTGGAAGGTACCACATGCAAAAATTCCCACAAAGACATGCAAATCCCTTCCGACAGTTTGAGAATCAGCACTCCTTTGGTGCCACACCCACACAAAGCGCGTGCAAGAATCTACTGCAACTAAGATTTACTTATACGCAGTATCAGAGGAGAAAGGACCGCACTGATCTAAATAAACACAGCCAAGTGGTTTATTGGATATATACAACTGTGTCTGATGCAGGCTTGCAGCAGTAGAAGGTTGACCAATAAATAAAGGAGGGGCCCCCTGAAAATACGAATATAGGGCAGACAGGCAGGGGAAACAAAGGCTAATTCCAAGAACAAAACAGTCTGCCCCTTCTAATGTATATTAAGGCTCAGCTTGAGTCCTATGTAAAAATCCGCAGTAATAAGCTCACTGAACCCCAAACCAAAAACAACCTTAGTCAGAATCCACTCATTGTAGAAGAATATTCATAGTTTATTTCTTTTCTTTAGTATAAATATATCTTTTTTTCCAAAACAAGACAGAATAGACAAAACAAATCAATAATAATACATGCAAAAATGTTTCAGTAACATCCCACACAACCCTACATGCATTCAATCAATCTTCACAACAAACGCACACACTCTGTAAGCATCCAAAAACTCAATAGGTTCACACATACACATCCATTTGTCAATCATCCCAAACACATCATGCTTCAGTAGCCAGATGTTGTACAATTCTTGCGTTCTGGGTTGTCTCCAGATGTAGGGTAGGAGACTAGATGGCAATATAATGGGACAAACTCAAAAACGCCCACGTGCTTTTCGGTGCTATGCCAGGTCTAAGGCCACACCTTTGTCAGGGCATACAGAAGAGAGGAGGGGGGCGAAAGAACAGCATACAATCTGATGAAAGGCAATGTGTTCACTTCCACAGTTTCCCGGCGAGGTTCAACTTTAGACCTTCCGTGTACCTCTTGTCCTTAGTATGGTACGATGACAAACCAGGAATAAGTGAAGATAAAGTATTCAAAAATGGTTTGGTGAATCGATTTATAGACAGTTTTTAGACGAGAAATGTGTGCCCTCCAGGGTGAGGACAGCAACCATCTGCTAGGGTTCGACACTGATATTCTGATCCAATATAGCAAGATCTGGGAGTGTTACGAGGACGCGCAAATACTCCGAAATGTCAAACAGGGTCGTTCTTCGATATTTCAATCAGCTCCTTAAGTCTTTTGCAATGTCCGAAGGATAGCAAACCATTCCGACGTGCGGCGGGACATACAACCAGCAAACCTGTGGCTATCAGAGGAGAAAGGACCGCAGTGATCTAAATAAACACAGCCAAGTGGTTTATTAGATATATAAAACTGTGTCTGGTGCGGGCTTGCAGCAGTAGAAGGTTGAATCTGCTGGCAAATAGCACAATGAAGGACATAATCACGAGTTTGTTTGTACAATCTGTACCACCAGTAACACTGTTGTAAAAGAGATACAGTTGCCAAAACGTCGGCATGAGCGGATGCCATACCCTTGTGAGCGACTGTATTCAGTGTGAACCTGCGGTCCAAGTTGGGAATCAATCTGTCACCAACATCGTTAATTCTCACATAAGGAACCTCATCAGGACATAAATGATAAGAGTATCTGGAAGGGAAACCTCTCAGGTAATTACTTCCCTTCTCTGTTGCAGCAATAGCTGCCAAGATGTCATCATCAATCTTACTGTTGCAACGTGTAACTGCTGCAACTACATGTGTCGCTACTGCTGCCTTCGCCACTTCATCAGCGAGTCTATTGCCAACAGTGTGAACTCCAACACGCTGGTGACCAAGAGTATGAATCACAAACACAAGTGGAAGCCGTTCTTTAAGCTCAGCCACTCGAACCCAGATAATTTTGTGTTTTATTGTGCTACCTTCGGAATCACGATAGTCATTTTGAGTCCAAAAGAACAAATTGTCATTGTAAGACTGAACACAGTAGTAAGAGTCACTTACAATAGGAGTAGTCACACTAGGATCAGCGTACTCCAATGCAAGCATCAGAGCACGGAGCTCTGCCAATTAGGTGGTACAGTCCCCTAATGTCTGTGTATGCACGACATCGGACTTGAACTCTCCATTCACCATAGTACCAACCACTATTGCGCAGGCCGAAGAATAAGCGTGTTTTGAATCCGTCGTGGGTTGCGCCGAACCGTCTATGTAAATGATACAATGGAAATCCTCCAGAGGGCGCACAGTCTGAAGGAGCCGGATGAACAAATGCATACTGTAAAAACTCCTGAGTCTGCAAAGAGGAATCAAAAATGAACGTGACATCCGGAGATGTCAAGGACGTAGCCCATTGTATCCATCTTGGGTGCAAAGCTTTTGAATTTGGCACACTAGCTTTCGTCACTGCCGCCAGGGCAGCATACAGAGTAACAACCAAAATGCGCTTTCCCTGTGACAGTGCTCGTTCTTTCAGAATCGCCATCTGCACTGCTGTCAAAACATTTTCCACAGTGGAAAACCGCCACTCAGCCGAAGAGTACAAGTGTGACTTGTAAGCGATAGGGACTGTGACACCTTCATTAAAAGTCAGGTACGGGAAACCCACCACTCCTGGTATGATTCTTATCACCAGGTTTGTGTGGTTTCACGAGTCAATAAGAATTTAGATTCTAGAAGATCAGCCTGCAAAGATTGCAAAATAGCCGAATGAGCCGGCAGCCAGCAAGATTCGGAAAACGTTGGTTGTACCAAGGCGTAAAGAGGCTTTATATGCTGGGCTTATTCGGGAATGTAAGTATGCCCAAAATTCAAAAAACCCTGCAAATATTGTCGTTTTTTCAGAGTTGTCGGATCACGCAGCTGTGCACATTTCTACAGGAAGTGAGGTGTCATAACCTTGACCTTCATTATTGAGCTCATAACCCCGGAACAACACTGTGTACTTTGCAATGTGGGATTTTGCAAAGTTGAATTTATACCCAAAGTCCGCAAAAGGGCAAATTATGCGGTCAACGCAACACAGATGCAGCCATAATTCATCATCAGTGAGATAAATGTCATCCACATACGAACATGCATCTGGGTCGAGTCCCTCCAAAAGAGGGACAATACGGGCGGCAAAGACACCTGAACTGCTTATATAGCCCATAGCCAATTGTCTGAACTGGCATTGTCTGTCACCACTGGTAAAAGCTGTCCATTGACTACTAACAGAGGACAGGTTGTGGGAGAAAAAGCCATTGGATATGTCAAGCGTGGTCTTAAACCTTTCTCCCACGACACTATCCACAAGGGCAGAACTGTGAGTGTTTTGTACCACACATGTACGACAATGGGAGTTTAAGTGCTGGTAATCCAATGCCAAACGGTACGAGCCATCAGGCTTGGCCACAGTAAAAAGAGGGTTATTCATCGGAGACACACATGTTTCAATTACACTTTTATATTCCAGTTGTTCAAGGATCTCTGCCACAGGAGCTTTTGCTTCACTCCACATAGGGTACTGGGGTTGAGGCTGTGGCATAGACCGCAATGGTATCTCATGTCGGGGGAAAATTTGTCCCGGCCACAGTGAGTATGATACAATGCCGGCGCAAGTGCCTTAGCCCACTCTTCTGCAAAGAGTATTACCTCCTCCCCTTGAGGAGCGGACAGGACGAAGGGTGAGGGCCAATCAGCCTCCGCTAATAAAATATCATAGGTAGTAGTTGCATTTTCCCAAAATTCCCCCTTTACAGTACGTTGTATGACACCTTCAATTAAAAGGACTATTTCATAAAGTCTTTCAGGGGGAGCCACTCTAGTGTCAGCTGTCTCAACAACAACAAAACTGTCAGATGCTTTAACCTTCAGAAGTGGACGCAATGCTTCTTGCACTATGGTAATTTCTGCCGCGCTGTCTAGTAGCTTTAGTGTCCACGTCAGGTTCCGAAGCTATGTTCTCCCTACCCGTGGCATATCTCGCAGTTAATGCAGCAACCTTCTTTTTTCTGAAACTGGGGTCTTGGACGCGTAGAGTCGTCCTGCTTGCCTTTACCGTCGGTCTTGCGGGGTTGCTCTTGTTTTGCACCCCATATTCTGCTGATGTCTCCTCCACCGGTGGGTAAGAACAATGTTTCCTGCAAAGAGCGAGGAGAACGTTGATCAGGAACCTGAAAACGATCAGGTAACTTGATAGTAGTGGGGTCGCGCAATTCATATGTGCACTCAGTAGACACAGGTATTGGTAAAGCAGGATGGGACCCTTGTTTCTGTTGCTGTTCCCCTGTTTTTTATTCTTATTCCAATTTTGCTTCAGAACAAAGGGGCGATCATCTTTGTCAGACTTTGACGCCTGTGTTTGTTGTGGCATTGTTTTAGTAAAAGGCTTAACACCTAAACTATTTTGAACAATCCATACTAATATAATAAATAGAGAGCCCAAACCTTTGAGGCGGGTAATCTCAGGAACCACAGCACCAATCACAACACCCAATACAGCGTTGGAAAGGGAAGTTGCAGCAGAAGGACATAGGCTATGCAGACGCCCACCACATACATTTAAAAGGTAAAAGAACCGTGCCAGCAAAGTAGTCCCTTGTGGGCGTGTCTGCGTTGTGCTCTGGGTGTGTGCTGGGGGCGTGACAAACGCTGGGGGCGTGTGGTACGTTCCGCCCTTCATGCCATGTCTCATATCGTGTGCTAATCCCACCCTGCTCCCTTTTAATACCCCTGCACCCCATAATCATATCCCACCCTTACTCCTTAAAATACCCCAACACCCTTAAACACTAACCCATCTTAACCCTATAAATATACCCTGTACCCTAAAACCCAAACCTATCCCTAAATCCTAAAAATACCCCTTACCCCAAAACCCAAACCTAGCCCTGAACCCTATAAATACTCCTGTACCTCAAAACCCAAACCTACCCCTGAACCCAAAAAATACCCCTGTACCCCAAAACCCAAACCTAGCCCTGAACCCTAAAAATACCCCTGTACCCCAAAACCCAAACCTAGCCCTGAACCCTTAAAATACCCCTGTACCCCAAAACCCAAACCTACCCCTGAACCCTAAAAATGCCCCTATACCCCAAAACCCAAACCTACCCCTGAACCCTAAAAATACCCCTGTACCCCAAAACCCATACCTATCCCTAAACCCTAAAGCTACCACGGTACCCCATAACCCAAAACTATATCTGAACCCTTAAAATACCCAAACACCCCAAAACATATACCTCAGTACCCCAAAACATATACCCCTATACACATACTTACCTTATCCAAACATTTAAAAAAAAACATGCATTTACAACGAATTTCTTTGTAAATGTATGCGTAGTAAAAGCATATAAAATAGAATGCCATGCGTTATAATGGCATTGCGGAGTCATGGTACTTTCGTAATGAAAGTATGCGGAGTGATGGTATGCAGAAAGAAAGTTGCGGAATAATGGGTGTTTAACCTCCCTCGGTAAGTACATTGGTGGCACGGTGGCCCACATCTCCAGCAACATACTCATATTTTTTCACCACCCATTTGAAAAATGCACAGGTCTCTCTCATTGATGGCCAGCACCGACATACACTTTTAGACGCACAAGTTCTAGAATTGTGAATATTAGAGCTGGGGAGCTACGTTCGAATCTCGGTATAAGCTTAACATCCTGTGATTACAGGCAAATCGCTTTGTCTCCCTGTGCATACCACTAATAATTGTGTTCTTCTGTAATGTAAATTGTGCTCATGCCATGTTGTTCGTGCTATATAATATTGCAAGGAAAAATAAAGTAGGGAAACTCGAGTTCACAAACTACTGAACGTGCACTTTTAAGTGCATCAGCAGTGCACTGTGAATCGGAGCGTTCACAGGCCTGTCACACATAGGAAATGCTATCAAAACGAAATCCTACAAAACAATATACTACTGGCTGGCAGCAATTCATACCCGGACAACGTCGGGACGGGCTGCTAGTGGTCTTATAAGCCGCCATAATAATTTTTGGTAACTGACAGGGTTTCTTGCCATCTGGGACATCGCGCAAAGCGTTGGACACCTGGAAGCTTACCGCATCCCTCTTAACATTAGCAAGGACGAGATTGGAAACTACGTCAAACACTCCAACGAGTCTCATTCCCAATTCAACCGCCGCCTCTGGTCCGTGCTCATCTTGAACACGCTTAATGATGGATGGCAGGACAGCCATGGACGAAGTGCCGAAGCACTTAGCATAGACTGCTGGATAAATCATACCCCATGTGGCACAAACAGTCACTTCCGGTACTAAGTCGTTCTGCAAACTAATAGTAAGAATCCTGTGCATCTCCCCAGGATAAGGCATATCATCCTTATCCTGGGGCCGCTTGCCCATAACCACATTAACCATGACGGGACTAAGCTTCAGCCCGGCCGGTCCAACTGGATGCACCACAAAACTAGGATCCCACCCTGGAAGTTGCCGGCAATGAATTTAACCAAGGCCCTTATCACCCCTACAGCAGAGGTATAAAGTGGCCTCAATTCACCAACGGGAACCACCCCGGCACAGGGGTGTGACGTAAATCCAGCCAAGACAGGCCAAGAAGCGCCTGGGATGGACAAAGGACCTAATCGAACCGGCGATAAAAAGTGGGGGAGGGCGCCATTAACCCAAATGCGGTGCTGCCAAGCTGAAATCGGAATCTCCTGTGTCCTATAAGGTGTGTACTCCAAAGGCACGGCAGTGGAAGTGTAAACATGGAACATATTGCTTTCTGCATTCACTGCAGAAAATGTAACCCAAGAGTAGAACATCTCAAATGGGTATGCAGCGTCAGCACTCACCACAACAACTGCCATGCCCTCCAAAGGGAATGGCATAAGCCTGCAAATGATTGCAGACTGCCATCCGGCTATGCTGCAGTATTTCAACATCACCTATTCCGACACACTAGAGAAAAAGGCAATACAAAAGAATGTAGCACAACTGGGTAGTAATTTAAATAGAAACCGTTTTAAATTATCAAGCTTGAATAGACCTATTTAACTATAGGTAGGTTTGTCCGTCACCACTGTCAATCAGAAACAATAGCGAGGGTGGCGTGGACTGACATAGGCACTACTAAAGAGTCTCTAAATAAGACCACTAAGTTGGGCGCCATGTTGCAGAGATTCTGCTCCTACACGGAACTGTGCACCCAGTACCTCAGTGAATTGTGGTGGGACAAAAAACTCACCTCAGTACCTAGAAACCCTAACCAGCTAGCATCAGTGTCATATTAGCTCTTCGTCCTATAGCAAAGGAACCAATGATTAGACAAACCAGAACAGGCGACTTAGGTTGTACTTAGGAATGGTGGGAAGCAAGAACACTCTTTCGTTATACTCTCATACCAGTCCACAACAGGAGTAAAAAGAGACACAGGAAAGGTTAAAATATTTATTTTTACAACATGCTCTAAGATGCAGTATCTTTGCTAACATAAGCAGACATATGATTAGGAATAATATGATCAGCATTGTTACAATTCCATAAAACACAAAAGGAGAAATCATATTACAATGATGATGAAAACAGGTCTTATAGTGCCTAGTGTCTCACCATCCCTAGCTTAGGAACTATGTTTTATAACATATAGAAGGTCTCTTAGGCTTGTGTGAGGGACCCCATACCTCCAAGATCAGCAGGAGTAAATTACATCAGGATCTGCAAAAGCTCTCTGGAAAAACTGGATTCTTCCAAGTGCCTGAAATCATGCCAACAGTGCAATATTAAAGGCGCCAGAATCTCCATTGGCTTGCAGCTGCATGCAGCCGATCAGCCTGAACAACAGCTACCTTTTTATGATAACCTTGGAGGCTTTAGCACTCACTTTGCAGAATAAGGTTGCGATGTCAGTCTAGGGATGCCGAAAACAAGCCATTCTCATGTGAAGTATTTCACGCAGCCTAACTTATGATAATAGCTATATGCAGCTATATGCCACCCCCTCTCAACACAATCCCCAAGGATGGGAAACTGGAAATGGTTCTGAACTTTTGGAAGGCGGGAGGGAGTGACCCTCCCGGCCGTATTTATTAAAATATGAAACAAAATCAAAACATAAAATAACAGTTTCATATTATGTACAATTTCATTTCCACATTACGATGTTTGGCTAACCTTAACAGATCTCTAATACAAAGGTTCTCCTAGCCGAACTAACATCCTACAAAACATTTGACTTGAAATTGTACATCCTAACGTTAAGGGCCAACGGCAAGGTCGTAACCGGTGTCAGATCCCTAAACCAGAAATACCACCCTCACTTGTGAGGGGACCGACCGCACAGAGGCGTACCTCAAGTGCATCTACCAATTTCCCTTGGACTTGACGGGGGCCCCAATGAACTCGACGCCATTTAACGGTCGTCCGAGGACTCGTGTGAGGTGTCTAAAAGGTAGCGTAAACCCCCTCCCGAACCCCACACAACTTACTCATCTGCCGTCGCAGATGTCCTGGCCCCGGGAAATTCCCCAGGAGGGCCCGCAGCCCCTCCTATCCAGGAAGGGGCCTTGACCACCTTTCCTTTCCTTCCGGTGGCCTATCCTTAGACGGGACCGCCTCCCCGTTGAGGGGCCAATGGCCACCTCCCCCGAGCGCTCCCATCCGTAATGGGTGACGCCCCCCCATAGGGATCTTCCAATTACTGCTCACCGATCATGACCTTACCGCCCGACCAAAATAAATACGACAATTCTACCTAAATTACTAAATCACGAAACAATCATAATTTATTACAAGCATGATTACTGATCAACACTAGTGCAAAATTACTTTAGTTGCAAAACATACTGAAAATGACCATTCTTTATTGCATATTCAAAAATTATCACGACAATTGTCACAACCTGCAAGAAATAGAGTTACCACATCAAAACTTTATTCAAAACAACTTGCTGTCCTCAGGGGCTGGTGGGTGGGTCAAAATTGTCTCTTCGTTCCGTCTCGAGCTCACGTGCAGCGGGGAGGTGCAGCTTCAGAGCACAGGAACAAGAGGATGCTTTCTTGACTTGTTGCTCCTTTTATCCGTCTTCAAGGCGGGCGTAAAACCCGCCCCTGCCTGCCTCCGTGGACGTGGCCGGCCGCGTCAGTGTCTAGGACAACCCACTCCTGGGCGGGAAAAAGGCGCGCCCCGGCTACGCCCCTTCGGGCATACCAGCCGAGACTCGCCTCCCGCCCAAGATGGCTTCCCGGGGGGATCGTGGTACTCCACCATTCGTTCGGGGGGACCGAATGGTCGCCCCTTTCCATATGGCTGAGATACCCGCCACCCCCTCTCAACACAATCCCCAAGGATGGGAAACCGGAAATGGTTCTGAACTTTTGGAAGGCGGGAGGGAGTGACCCTCCCGGCCGTATTTATTAAAATATGAAACAAAATCAAAACATCAAATAACAGTTTCATATTATGTACAATTTCATTTCCACATTACGATGTTTGGCTAACCTTAACAGATCTCTAATACAAAGGTTCTCCTAGCCGAACTAACATCCTACAAAACATTTGACTTGAAATTGTACATCCTAACGTTAAGGGCCAACGGCAAGGTCGTAACCGGTGTCAGATCCCTAAACCAGAAATACCACCCTCACTTGTGAGGGGACCGACCGCACAGAGGCGTACCTCAAGTGCATCTACCAATTTCCCTTGGACTTGACGGGGGCCCCAATGAACTCGACGCCATTTAACGGTCGTCCGAGGACTCGTGTGAGGTGTCTAAAAGGTAGCGTAAACCCCCTCCCGAACCCCACACAACTTACCCATCTGCCGTCGCAGATGTCCTGGCCCCGGGAAATTCCCCAGGAGGGCCCGTATCCCCTCCTATCCAGGAAGGGGCCTTGACCACCTTTCCTTTCCTTCCGGCGGCCTATCCTTAGACGGGACCGCCTCCCCGTTGAGGGGCCAATGGCCACCTCCCCCGAGCGCTCCCATCCGTAATGGGTGACGCCCCCCCATAGGGATCTTCCAATTACTGCTCACCGATCATGACCTTACCGCCACAGGCCGGATAGTTGACCGGCTATCCGGGCCCCCCACAACCACTCCTGCCTAAAGGTCATGTTTTAAACTCTTTAACCAAGCTATGAGGTCTCCTATGAGTAACTCATTCCCCACCCGGGACAAATGAACCCCATCCCCCAAATACATACTGTCCCCTTTGATACAACCATGCGAAACAGAATGCAGTGTACTTGAACGAAACAATCTACTCACTTTGTTATTTATTTTCCTTACTGAATGATTCAGAGCAGAAACCGAAATGGCCCCCCGCCACACTTTCCGTGGGATCATATGGGACCATGCAATTGTGCACCCTGGAACTCTTCTTGCCAACCAACTTACTGTGGAAAGCATTGCCTCAAGAAGAAGTCGTCTACCAGTGGCCACCAAATCGTTGCCCCCAAGATGGACTATGATTATAGACGGCGGTGACCTTGTCCGCCCTAACAAACCCTCGAAAAAGGATTGAAACTGGTCAATACAGAGCCCGCCCTTTCCGTAGAAGGACACCCTGTACCCGTATTCCCCAGCCACGTGAATCATGTCACCTGCTTTGAATACGTCCGCGGCACGCCTCACGTATGAGTGGCCCACGACCCACACCTCCTTTTTCGCAGCCGGTGATGTCTGACCGCTGGTCCCCAGGTGTCAGGTCGACTGCCCAGTCCGCCCCGCCTCGTAGGCTTGCGCAACTGAAAACCAAACAAAAACAAGAAGCGTGAGTACATCATTACAGCTTCACAACATGTGCAACCGCACATACCTTTTATAACAGTTCGAGGACCAACGCCCCACACGTTTTACTTCTTCTACACTCAGACCCCTGGCTGTAGCCTCAGTAGCAGCCCCTATCCGAAAGGAATGGGTCCCGAACTCGCCGGGGTTCAAACCCGCGGCCGAAATCGACATCGCAAGCACCCGCTGGAACTGAAACCTCGTCAGTGGGGTGGCGTCAGCGTGTCTCAACAAGGTCCCCCCCCATGATGCCACCCTCTGCGCTAAATATTTCTCTACGCAAACAACAGGGCACATGGAAGACCCGGGATTCCTCTGTATGATTATGCAGTCCCCAATCGCACCCTGATCGGTTTTGGACCTGACAAACGAGACAGTCAGCGTCTCCCCCTTGACCTGAATGTGCTCTCGGCACAGTCCCCCCATCGTATCCTGCTTGTTCTTCGCCACTAGTTCGCTTACCCGCATAGCTCCATGGAATGCTAGCGCAAAAGCGGCTCGGAATAACACTGTTTCATACTGGGATGAACACGTTGCAGGGAGTACGGATAATAACAGGGCCAACCTATCCAGACCTATCGGGTGCCTCTCATCTGCTCTGCGACCCTCAAGGCGTTGCCACCCACGTAGCGCTTTCTGTACCACGAAAGACGCTGTCGGGTCCTGGATCCCATGAGCCTTTGCCATAAAGGAAATGGCGGCCCGATGCCTCTG
This sequence comes from Lissotriton vulgaris, assembly GCF_964263255.1. Taxonomy (NCBI): domain Eukaryota; kingdom Metazoa; phylum Chordata; class Amphibia; order Caudata; family Salamandridae; genus Lissotriton; species Lissotriton vulgaris. The sequence goes on from NC_141687.1 coordinate 1,679,330,635, forward strand.
GGCCGTAGCTACTGATTTGCCTGCCTGATGTAAAGACAGCAAAAATGTTACGACAAGCTCTTCCTGGCCCCATAACTCCCCCCTAGCAGAACCCAAAAAGGACCAATAGGAACGGAACGCCCCTTCATATGCTTTCCTTGTCCTGGGTGCTAAACTCTCTCCCACGAGGTTTTGTAGTTCGGGGCACCGAGAGACCAGAGAGCTTCGGGAAAGGGTGCCGCCACCGGGTCCGCTGTGGGCAGAAAAACCCCAGAAGGCCTGCATACGGAAACGAGAAAGCGCATCAGCCGCTTGGTTCAGTACCCCCGGGACATGTCTTGCCCTAAAGAGCACATTCAACTGCATGCACAATAACACAATTTCTTTAAGCAGTCTCAGCATCCATTTGCAACGTGCTGCCTGACTATTGATACACTCAACCACGGTCATGTTGTCAGACCAAAACACCACAGAGTGATCCTGGAACCCCTCGGGCCAAGTTTTCAGGGCCACCAAAATAGGGAAAAGTTCGAGAAAAGCAATGTTACTCGTCAGTCCGCACTCGTGCCACCATGACGGCCATTTTTGAGCCGACCATTGTGTGCCGAATATGGCACCAAAACCTATACTCCCCGCCGAATCTGTCCACAGCCCCAGCTCCTCAGAGGCCACCGCCGGTTTGTTCCAGACAATTCGACCATTGAAATCCGCCAGGAATGCCAACCAAATGCGCATGTCCTGGCGAACCTCTGCCGAGAGCCTCGTGCGGTGATGACCCTCCTTCAGGCCGACCATGGCTTGTGCAATCGAGCGGGAAAAGGGGCGGGCCATCGGCATTACTCTCAGGGCAAAATTCAACTGGCCCACCATTTGTTGCAATTGATGCAGTTTTACCTTAGTCTCACTAATACATGTTTCAAGGGATGCCCTGAATTTTAACACTTTTTCTCTTGGTAATCGAAAACAACCTTTTACCGAGTCGAGCTCGATCCCCAGAAACTCGAGGGAAGTCGAGGGACCCACGGTCTTACCTGGCGCCAATAACACACCAAAATGGTTCATTAAGACACAAAATTCATTTAAAGCCTGTCCACATTCTGGATCCCCGGCTGCCCCCAGGAACAGAAAGTCATCGAGATAATGCATAACATGTTGAAAACCCGTCTTCTTTGTGAAGACCCATTGCAGAAAACAACTGAACCTTTCAAAATAGGCACAAGATATAGAGCATACCATCCATGTAATAGCGACCCTGAAACATGAAACCAAGGAGACGCTGATCGTCTGGGTGTACCGGGAGCAACCGGAACGCTGACTCGATGTCTGATTTTGCCATCAGCGCCCCGGGCCCCAGGCGATTCAACATGGCGACGGCCTCATCGAAAGATGCGTACCGCACCGAACACACTTCCGGGTCTATCGCATCATTCACGGAAAGACCACGTGGGGCTGACAAGTTATGTATCAGCCGAAACTCACCTGGGTCCTTCTTGGGGACCACCCCTAGAGGGGAACAAACAAAGTTAGCAACCGGTGGCAAATCAAATGGACCGGCGACACGACCTCGAGTCACCTCCTTCCCAATCTTTACCTGTACCACGGTCGTATGCTGCAAGACCGATAGTTGATTCTTACAGTTTGCTACACCCTGAAAATCCCCCACTGGGATGCGGAAACCATATGAAAACCCATTTCACAACACCCCAGCGGAAGCATGATCCGGGTATTCGTTGAGCCAAGGAATCATTGCCATGGTATCAATCGGAGTAGGTAAAGGCGCCCCTCGGACTATTTCAGACCTGTTTGGCGCTTCCCCTACCACCGTTATCACCCGTTTTGGCTCTGCACATGGACTCAGGGTGGGATGGCTGCCCACACCCCCCACATTCATGTCTGAACTTGCATGACCCCTGGGGCCTCGTACATTTCCCTCTGTTAAAATTCCAACAAATCCCCCTTTTACCTGCGTTGCCACTCGGCTTCGAGTGATACTCGTTACCTGCACCCGTCCGAAAGGGTGTCCCCGAGTATTGGCGGGAAGATTCACCCCCGTTACTCCCTGACAATGGTACTTTCAACATTCCTGAACTCTCCATTTTTTGCCATGAAACGGAGTCGTAACAATCCCAAGTCAGAATTGGGTCGTGTTCTTTAGCTTTTCTAAAAATATTGTCATAACAGAACCACTGATTGCCCCCGTATGCTACGGAATACTCCATGATCCGTGACTGATAAATAGGCAACTCGGTCAGCAACTCGGGCCTGCGCTCCCCCATGATGGAGGTAAAAATGACCCATGCTCTGCCCCAAGTACCAATGTTTTCGTCGACCTTAAAGGCGGCCATTTTTGCGCGCCAAACACTCGGATGCATGAGCTCCTTTTGGCTCTTAACATGCTCCATCTCGTAATGATCGGTAAGCAAAGAAAAAATGTTCACATACTTATTTGTCCAAATCTGTTCCTTAATTTCCAGTGGAACATGCTGAGCCACCTTCTCCCTTCGTGAAGGTACAGACCCCTCCCCCGCGATCGGCAATGGCCGCTTACCTGAACCAGATACTGCATTTGCCGCCGAACTTGGGCCTGTTGTATTTTCCGCCGCCGGAACTGGCGGGGTAACGGAAGATGGTGCCTTCGCAGCCTCTCTAGATTCCCGCAGTTGTCTCATTACTGCCCGGGCGTCGTCAGCCGTGGTGCCCTCGCTATCTTTTCCCAACCACGCTGCCAATTGCGCCGCTAACTCGGGAGGCATATCTTCCCCGGTCACGGGGGTGACCACTACGGGGATCGGATGCCCCTCCTTCGGAACCGGGGTTGGCTCCTCAAGTGGTGTATCGGGAACCGGGGTTTCCCCCCCAAGTGCCCCCCTTCTGGACCTCTTGCCTCTCCCACCAGGGACTCCTCCTGGTAAAGGTCGCTTCGGTCCTTCCTCCCCGTCCTTAGCCGCCATCTGCTTCTTCAAATCGGCTATCTCCTTAATGAGCATGCGGAGCATCTGATCGGTACCGACCCGCTTTCCGACCTTCTTGCCTGGCATTCTCAACGAAGATATCTGTAAGACAAAGAGAAAGATTACAACGCGCAAAATTGGCTCTTCGTTCCGTCTCGAGCTCACGTGCAGCGGGGAGGTGCAGCTTCAGAGCACAGGAACAAGAGGATGCTTTCTTGACTTGTTGCTCCTTTTATCCGTCTTCAGGGCGGGCGTAAAACCCGCCCCTGCCTGCCTCCGTGGGAGTGGCCGGCCGCGTCAGTGTCTAGGACAACCCACTCCAGGGCGGGAAAAAGGCGCGCCCCGGCTACGCCGCTTCGGGCATACCAGCCGAGACTCGCCTCCCGCCCAAGATGGCTTCCCGGGGGGATCGTGGTACTCCACCATACGTTCGGGGGGACCGAATGGTCGCCCCTTTCCATATGCAGAGTCGTGTACAAAAACATCAAAAGGTAAAATGGTGTTTAAACTTCTAATAAGCCTAAGCTAACATAGCAATGTGCACAAACAAGGCGCAGCCCTCACAACACTTGGATTTCTTTACAGAGTCTTCAATCAGGAAAATGTGATTGCATACACTCTGTCCCACAAATATCTTATCATAATAATTACCTGGCTGATGCAAAGCTTCCCTTATTGTTAGAAAACTAAAGCTATTGGACCATAACTTCCTCTTGCCTTATGTACTAACTCCTCCTAAGTTCACTCACTGTTTGCCTCTCTACTATTTTTTTGTTTAAATTTCTTTATTGGGAGTTTTACTTTTCATGGTACATAGTTACACATCATTATTAATACACGATGACAGGTGTATGCAGGCAGTTGAATGGTATCATTGCGTCGTCGAACAACCATCCCATCGTTTATGTTAAATCACGTAAAAAACCATGAAATGAAATGGAAATTACACTTTAGATGAACTATTACAGGCAATGGTAGGTTGCCTGGTGTCTGCATATATGGGTTTCCGCGAGGTATGGGTTTTTATTCAGTTCCCAACTCTATCCCCATACACCTCCTTTTATATTGTCCATGAGTGTGTTCCCAATACGGATAAGTCATCTACGTGGGTGTCGGGGTGGGGGGGGAAATGTAGAACAGTTCACTAAGGAGGGAAGTGGATGGGAAGGGGGGTCGGAGAGTCTACGGATTATAATGTGGTGTTTGCCTAATTTGTGGCTGATTCAGGTTTGCTCGCTAAGGAGCTGTGGTGTCAGTAGCGAGGGGGGAGAGGAGCAGGGTGGGGGTTTTCGTCTTCCATCATGGACCAGGGTGGAACTCCGATGGGGCCCCAGCACACAGACTGGCCTTCATATCGCATGGCTGTTACGCGTTGGTGCTTGTTTGCACCAGGAGGGACAGGGGTGGACTTTGGGATTGGTATTGTGTGGCCTTGGGTGAGTCCTCTAGTGTTGCCTCTTGAACAAATTGGAACAGGAGTTGTGCCCAATCCATGGAGAAGGGATGTTTACGTATCCCTTTCACCTCATCTCTCAGTGCATCTTCCCCTGCTGCCCCCTGTGAGAAGTTGGCCTGATATGTGATGTCCACTATTCTAGTGAGCACCCTGTATCAGTCCAAACAACCCTTATGGTGATGGTTGTAAATTCAACCTTATAGACCAGCTATCCTAGTGGTAGCATGGACAAGGCAGTCTTAGGCTAAAACTTCAGAGAGCATGTGAAGCCAGCTGTTTTACCACATGTAACCCTTTGAATACCAAATGAAAGGACACCACACAGGTTATATATAAAATATATATGTATTTATTACTTAACACAACCCCTGTGAACTCTTTATGAGGTCAGAGGCACAAGCACATAACAAGAAACTTAATTATCATGCAATAAGTTGCACAAAATACAGTTGGGCCCAAGGGGCATGCTAAACCATATACTAAAAGAGTGGTATAAGGACCACATCAGAAAAAAAGAGTAGGCCTAGGGCCTAGGGAATCGCTGGGGCTATGCTGTACTACCAAAGGTTAGGAAGCAGGAGGCCCACAGGATGCGTGTGCAGTGTCTAAACACACACGCGGGCTACCTAGGGATATAATGGGAACGAAAGAAATGGAAACTAATTCTTTTGGGACACTTTCGAATGAACTAGGATAAAGCTACTAAAAACTAGGACACTAGGATTGTCAATACCCACAGGAGCACCGTAGTAATTGCGTTCCGTCACCCACAGGAGCCGGGTGCATAGGTGTCAAAGTGTGTCGGGTTTCGTCGCTGAATCCTATGGAGACCTGTGAAAAGATGCTGCAGGTGACCAGGAGAGAAGTGTCCAGTTGGATCAAAGGGCGGATCAAGGATGAAGAGTACCTGAAAGTAGAGGGGACAGAGTCTGGGTCACTAGCCAGTGACCAGGAAGGAACCAGGCGATGTCGCGAAGCACTCAGGTGATGTCATGAAGCTTGTCTCTGCAGCCACGGGGACCAGGAGCTGTCGACAACGACCAGGAACTGGATACAGACTGCCCCACAAAGGTTCTCGCTGTCCGCGGTGTCGGCTTCCGGATTGGAGTCAACAAGCCTTGGCAAAGGCAACCCACGCAGGAATCAAAGATGGCTTCTGTGGCAGACCAGGACGGTCTGGGGGGCTTCTCTTTTTCAGGGAAGCAAGGGTCAGCCTGGAGCAACCAGGCCAGTGGTGTAGTTTCAAAAGTACGTTGTGAAGATGGCCACTAGCCAATGGGAAAGTGACCGGACAGAGCGTCGACAAAGCAAACTGCAGATCGCTGGATGTTGCCTGTTTGCACAGGGTGGTCACTCCTTGACCACAAGGGAGATTCTTCAGTTTTCTAGTTGCAGTAGAATTTCGAAGGTCCAGAGTTCTGTTTCAAGTTTCAGTCAGGATTAATCTAAAGTCTCTAGACTTAGCTCCTACCTATATACCAATCTGAGGGGCTGGATTACCTGCTAGGTCCCTCCTATGGGTGGGATCAGGGAAGGAGGTGGTTACACCCCTTTCCCTTTGTCCAGTTTCGTGCCAGAGCTGGGGCTGGAGTGACCCAGCAACTGGTTTGAACCAGGCTATGCATGGGACACCTTGTTTACCCCAGGCAGTGTCTCATTTCATTCAGCCCTCCCTGCCCCAATATACTATGGCCTGTCTGGGGTGGTGCTAGCACCTCCCAAGACAGGAAAACTATTGTCCAAGCCTCCCTCGCTGGAAGGACTCCCAGCAGCAGGAGGTCAGACTTGTGTCTGTGGCAGCAGCATCCATTTTGTGATGCTGAGGCTCTGGTTAACTTTAACCAGGATTAACATGTCTTCTCCCTCTAGAAGGGTGGAATGCTACCCCCGTTGACAGAACTGGCGAGGGGGTAGTATTCAAAAGTGTATGACACCTTACACAACATGTTTTGATAAAGCCAAACCAAAGTTAGCATTCAACCGCGAGGATTATAATGCACTTAAGAGTATATGGTATGGCTATATCATTGAACAGCTATAAAGACATGGTTCCAAAAGCTGCAGACAGGCTCAGCTCATGCTAGAGCACCATCTCACATAAAACTAAGCACTCTGCCTCCAGGATTGTTAAGGCCTGCCATAGGAGTGACTTATATCAATCAATCAATCAAGATATTTGTATAGCGCGCTACTCACCCGGAGGGTCTCAAGGCGCTTGGTGGAGGGGGGTCCGCTACTGCTCGAACAGCCAGGTCTTGAGTTGCTTCCTGAAGGAGAGGTGGTCTTGGGTCAGACGGAGGTGGATGGGGAGGGAGTGTAGAAGGTCAGGCGGTTGTTGAGGTACCTGGGGCTTAGGTCGTGGAGGGCCTTGTGTGCGTGGGTGAGGAGTCGGAATGTGATTCTCTTGCTGACGGGGAGCCAGTGCAGGTCTCTCAGGTGTCCGGAGATGTGGCTGTGTCGGGGGATGTTCAGGATGAGTCGTGCAGAGGCGTTCTGGATGCGTTGGAGTCTTTTTTGTAGTTTGGCTGTGGTTCCAGTGTAGAGGGTGTTTCTGTAGTCCAGTCGGCTGGTGAGGAGTGCCTGGGTCACCGTCTTCCTGGTTTCGGTGGAGATCCATCGGAAGATCTTTCGGAGCATGCGTAGGATGTTGAAACATGATGATGAGACGGCGTTGACTTGTCTGGTCATCGAGAGGGAGGAGTCCAGGATGAAGCCCAGGTTGCGTGTGTGGTCCGTTGGTTTGGGTGCGCTGCCCAGGGCATGGGGCCACCAGGAGTCGTCTCAGGCAGAGGGTGATGATCCAAGGATGAGGACTTCTGTCTTGTCTGAGTTTAGTTTCAGGCGGCTGTTCATCATCCACTCGGCTACGTCTTTCATCCCTTCGTGTAGGTTGGTTCTGGCGGTGGCTGGGTCGTTGGTGAGGGAGAGGATCAGCTGGGTATCGTCGACGTAGGAGATGATGTTGAGGTTGTGGTGGCGTGCAATGGCTGCAAGGGGGCTCATGTAGACGTTGAAGAGGGTGGGGCTGAGTGATGATCCTTGTGGTACGGCGCAGATGACTTCGGTGGCCTCCGATCTGAACGGGGGGAGGCGGACTCTCTGGGTTCTTCAGGCGAGGAACGAGATGATCCACTCTAGTGCCTTCTCTTGGATTCCGATGTTGCTGAGGCGCTGCACTAGGGTGCGGTGGCAGACAGTATCTAACGCTGCGGAGAGGTCCAGGAGGATGAGGGCCGCTGTTTCCCCGTTGTCGAGCAGGGCTCGGATGTCGTCAGTGGCTGCGATGAGGGCGGTCTCGTGCTGTGGTTGGCTCGGAAGCCAGACTGCGAGTGGTCGAGGGATCCATTTGTCTCGAGGAAGGCGGCAAGCTGTCTGTTGACGGTCTTCTCAATGACTTTGGCAGGAAAAGGGAGGAGCGAGATGGGGCGGTAGTTCTTGAGGTCGGTGGGGTCTGCTGATGGTTTCTTCAGGAGGGCGCTGAGTTGGGCATGCTTCCAGCTCTCCGGGAAGGTGGCGGTGTTGAAGGAGAAGTTGATGATGTCCCGGAGTTGGGGTGCGATGACGGAGTCAGCCTTGTTGAAGACGTGGTGAGGGCGGTCATGTTGTCTGTAGTCGGGTCTTTGTGCCAGGCTTTCTCGAGGGTACGGCAGTTCTTCTTGGAGTTCTTGAGGTCGTCGTTGAACCAGGAGGCTTTCTTGCTGCCGGGCCTTCTGGGATGGTTTTTCAGAGGTGCGAGGTCGTCAGCGCAGTCGGTGATCCACTGTGTGAGGTTGTTGGCTGCTTGGTTGGGGTCCGTTGAGCTGGCAAGAGGGTTCTGGCTCAGTGATGTTGTTAGCTAGTCGGTGGTGATCTTGTTCCAGCTCTGTTGAGGGTGGTGTTGAGTCGTGGTCCTTCTGAAGCTGAAGTGGACGCAGCTGTAGTCTGTCCAGTGGAGTCCGGTGAAGTGGCTGAAGGAGATGTACTTGCTGAAGGAGAAGACTGGGTCAAGCGTGTGTCTGGCGTAGTCGGTGGGGATGTTCACCAGTTGCTTGAGTCCGAGGTTGGTGAGGTTGTCCAGCAGGGCGGCGGTGTTGTTCTCATTGTTGTTCTCCAGGTGGAAGTTGAGGTCCCCTAGGAGGATGTAGCCAGCGGAGGCGTGGGCGTGTGGGCTGATGAAGTCTGCGATGTCTACGCTGAATTGTGTGCGAGGTCCTGGGGGTCTGTAGATGAGGGTGCTTCTGAGTGTGGTCTTGGGGTCGGTGTGTATCTGGAAGTGAAGATGTTCGGCGGCTGTGAGGGTGTTGTCAGAGTTGGTCGTGATGCAGATGGTGTTCTTGTGGACGATGGCGATGCCTCCTCCTGTCTGGTTGACGCGGTCCCTCCGGGTGATCTTGTATCCGTCCAGGATGGCGATGGCGATGTCGGGCGCTGAGGAGGCGTTCATCCATGTTTCCGTGAGGAAGGCGACGTCTGGAGATGTGGTGTCGAGCAGGTTCCAGAGTTCCACGGCGTGTATGTGGACGGAGCGGGTGTTGAGCAGGATTTACTACAGGTGGTTGCTTGCTGCTCGGCTTGGCGGGTGCGGTACAGGTCGGGATGCAGGAGAACTTGTAGGAATGGCAGGTGAATGGTCCGTGGGTCCGTCTTGGGGTGGCTCGGTAGCAACCGGGAATCCGGCCGGTGTTGAGTGCGTTGAGGGTGGCGGCGACTTAAGTCCGGCGGGTGGGCTGGCATCTGCGGGGGCCAGGGGTCCTGGGTCTGGGCGCGGTCCAGGTGCGGACGCGCGCAGATGGGCTTGCCTTTGGCGCGCCCGCTGCATGTGAACGCTGCGCGTACGCGCCGACTCAGCCATAAATGGAGAGTGGGTGGGCGGGAGGAGGGAGGAGCAGCTGGGAGGTGGGAGCGGGGTGGCGAATGGGAGAGGGTATCGGGAAGCAGAAGGAGAGGGGGCGGGATCGCGGGGGAGCAGTGGCAGGGAGCGGGGTGGACCAGCGGGGCGAGGGGCCAGAAGAATCCGCTAGCAGAGGACAGAATCAGGGGCAGAGGACAAAAACGAAAACACAATCAGGGGCAATAGCAGCAGGGCAAAAGTACAGCGGGAGCAAAAGGCACTATGACACTACGAGGCCACAATCAGCAGTACAGAAACAGAGCAGGAGGACAAGAGCGAAAACACAATCAGGGGCACAGCAGCAGGGCAAAAGTACAGCGGGAGCAAAAGGCGGCAAATGCGAGCAGGCGGCAACAGCAGGGGACCGGGTGACCTACAGGAGGAGCCACGCGGCGGGTTGAGCGACCTGCACTGACGAGGTCAGTATAGGTATATATCTGTCTATATATATGGTTAGATATAGGAATACTATATCTAAGCAAGGGGTGATTACACGACCTTGCACCAGCTGAGTGATCAGCCAGTTGTGTCAATTTGGATGGTCAGCCAGGGGTGACATAATACATGCTGCAGCCCCTGGTAGGCCTTGGATGCACCTATGCCCTGGGTACCTATGGTTCACTATACAGGGGCTCATAAGGTGATCCAATTTTCTAATTGGAGATGTACCTAAAGTACAAGGAGTCCATTTTACAGTGAAAGCAGATAGCCTGGGGCCCTGATTAGCAGGATCCCAGGCCAACTAAGTCGAAAACCAGCTAAACACTAGGCAAACAATCTGGGGTAACCATAGTCAGGTATCCACCTTCCTACACCCCCCACTTTTTTATGGCGCCTATCCAGGCTGCTTCAGGGGGACCAACCGGGGCCTTCAAATGCATGGCTATTCCATGTTTTGCTAAAAGCATAGCTAGGGATGCAAACCTGCAGTGCACCTTTTCTGTCTTCCGCCTGCCCCTAAGGCTATCGCTACCTGTAGGGGATGTGTACGCGAAGGCTTGTTGCCCGGAATGAGTAATCTCCGGAGGGCTGGGAGAGGTATCTGGCCATTGCTGGAGAATGTCTTTTCTGTGTGGCGCTCTGCTGTCCAATGGGACAGCCACTGAAACTGAGCTGCCAGGAAGTAAGCTTCAAAGGAGGGGGCTCCCAGACCCCCTTGTGCGGTGGGTAAATACATGGTTTGGAAGGCTACCCTGTGTCTACCACCCCCCATATCAATGTTGAAAGTGGTGTGTCTAGTTCTTGAAAAAATGAGTGAGGCGCTATCACTGGGAGATTAGTAAAAGAGTAGAGTAGCCTGGGTACCATACTCATCTTCGCTAGGGCTACTCTCCCTATGGGGGCCAAGGGAGGGTCTTTCAGAAGGCAACCGCTGCACATATCCCAGCCAGTGCCTTGTGGTGATTCCCCTCATAGAGGCTCTCGGGGTGAGTGATACAGCCTCACCCCCAGGTATTGGGGTGCCGCAGCATTCCACCAGAGTGTCTGGGATCCTATCGTTATCTCCGAGGGAGATAAGAGGGGGCTTAGTGGATAGATCGTCGATTTTTACCAATTGACTTTGAGTCCGGAGACCTCTGCAAAGCCTTGTAATATTGTCCATATCGGCGTACGGTCGCTTGTGATATGCCACACATAGATCAGGAGATCATCAGCATATAGCGACATGTTATGTACTGTGTCTGCTATTGGAATGCCCCAGGTCTCACCCCCTGACACAAACGAATGGCCAGGGGTTTCACTGCTAAGGCGAACAGGAGGGGAGACAAGGGGCATTGCAGCCTCGTCCCACGCTCTACTGGGAATGGAGTTGAAATGCACTTTCCCACTCTCACCCTACTTGTGAGGCCCATCTATAGGAGTTGTGTGTATGCCAGTAGGGCCGGGCTGACTCGTACCGTACGGAGAACTGTGAATAGGTATGGCCATAGTAGTGTATCGAAGGCCTTTTCGAGGTCTAGAATTAGGCATGCAGCTTGTGGGAAGTGATCTTTCACTTTTCTTGTATATGGAAGGGTCTTCCTATATTCTGCAAGACGCTGCGCCTGGAGAGAAAACTGTTTTGGTTTGGGTGGATCAATTTTGGTAGGACTTGGATGTACCGATCCACTAAAAATGTTTTCTAAAATTTTACAGTTTGGGTTGAGTAGGGTTATGTGCCTGTATGAGGACTGGAGAGTGGGATCCCTATGTGGTTTGAAGAATGTTAGAAAGGGTAGATTACCTGAGTGAAACAAGAAGTTCACCTCTTTGTAATGCATCTTCATATGTGGACACAAGTCGTGGGGTGAGAAGTTGGTATAGTATTCGAGGGGAAAGCCATCCATTCCTGTCTCCATGCATTGTGCCAGTGCCCTGATTGCATGGGTTACGTCTGGGGATTTTATCTTTGTCTCCAATGCCTTTCCATCTGCCAATGGGATGCCGGGTAGAGGTAATGAGTGGAAGAACTGGGGTAAAGCTAGTCGTGATGACTGTGGTGGAGCCCGATAGATTCCTGTGTAATAGTCATGGAAAATGTATAGTATATCTACTTGTGACTGCTTAAGGGTACCCGTCACGTCTATTAATTCTTTGATTGCTTGCATGTCCGTGTCCTGTTTGGCGAGCCAGGCTAGTAGCATTCCCACCCTGTTTCCCTCCCGATGTACCCAGGTGGAATTGGAATTGGAATTGGAATCGGTATTTATAAAGCGCGACTGTCACTTCGGAAGAAGCATCCTGGCGCTGACTGGAAGGTGTGCGGAAGGGTGAAATTAGGCAGGATTAGATGGTGTCCCGCACATACTCGTCAGATAGGCTGAAGATCCATGTTTTCAGTTGTTTCCTGAATTGGCTTTCCTTTGTCAGGGATCTCAGATGCTGGGGCATGTCGTTCCATGCTTTGGAGGATAGGTGGGTAAGGGTTTTACCCCCTTTGGTTTTTAGGTTGAACTTAACTAGTGTTTGTAGGTTGTTGTTGGAGGATCTCAGTGCCCTGTGTGGGTTGTAGTGGGGATAGCGTTTGATTAGGTACTTGGGACCAGTGTGGTTGAATGCCCGGAAAGCCACGGTCAGGATCTTGAATAGAATCCTTTTATGCAAGGGCAACCAGTGGAGGGTTCTCAGGGCGGAGGAGGCTGAAGATCTTCTGGGGAGTTTAAGCACCAGCCTAGCAGCCGAATGCTGGACACTCTGTAGTTTTTTGAGTGTGGTTTTTTTCACACCTGCCAGGAGGCCATTACAGTAGTCTATGCGCGATAGTATTAGCGCCACAGTTACCGTCTTTCTGGCTTCAATTGGTAGGAAATCAAAAATTTTTTTGAGGGATTTAATGATTCCGAAGCAGCTTCCTGCCACTGTCCTGACATGCTGGTCAAAGGACAGGTCAGTATCGAAGGTGACTCCAAGGTTTCTTGCAGTAACGACGGTCTGTGGGGGGGCTGTGGAGTCCTCTGGCCACCAGAGATGGGGACAGAAGTTGACGTTTTTCCCCATGGGGAGGATCTCTGTCTTCCCTGTGTTACACTTGAGATGGTTGGTTTCCATCCACAGGAAGACATCTTTCAGGCAGTTTGTTAAATTTTGTTCGGCAGTCGTGGAGTTCTCCTCAAGCGGGACTATGAGTTGGGTATCGTCTGCATAGGATGTAACAGTGATACCATAGGATTCGATCAGAGAGATAAGGGGTATAAGGTAGACGTTAAAGAGCAAAGGGCTTAAAATAGAACCCTGTGGGACTCCTGATCGAATCTTTTTCTCTACAGAGCTGAAAGGTCCTAGTTTAACGGATTGTGATCTTTCGGAAAGGAAGGATATTATCCAATCCAATGCCAGGTCAGAGATGCCAATGTCCCTAAGTCTGTCTAGGAGTATTAGGTGGGAGATTGTGTCGAACGCTGCAGTGAGGTCCAACAAAATCAGTACGGCGTTTTTCCTTTGGTCTTGGAGAATTTTTATGGAGTCAGTCAACTCAATCAAGGCTGTTTCTGTTGAGTGCTGTGGACGGAATCCTGATTGTTGGGGGTGGAGGATATTGTTTGTTTCCAGATGGGTTTTGAGTTCCCTGTAGACTATTTGTTCTGTGATTTTACCCAAGACTGGGAGGAGGGAGATAGGGCGGAGGTTGGTCAGGTCCGAAGGGGGTTTGTTTGGTTTTTTCATCAGAGGTTTAACAGTGCCATGTTTCCATGCACTAGGGACAATACCAGTACTGAGGGAGGTGTTTACTATTTCATTTATGATAGGATTGACAGTGTCAATCAGTCGATGTAGAATACTAGGAGGGCAGGAATCGGAGGGGGTGCCTGACTTGCATGCTAGGATGACTTCCTTGGATTGTGCTAGGGTGACCTGTGAAAAGGTCTTTAGGTGAGCCGTGGTATTGTCTTCAAGTTCCTGTCTGGCGGGGGACTGGGAACGTTGGTATGGAGGGAAGACCTTCTGAATAAGGTTGATTTTCTCTTCAAAGAAATCTGCTATTTTGTCGCAGAGGTCTTGAGAGGGGGGTATTTCAGACTGTAAGGCTGTAGGATGGGTGAAGGATTTCACTATTGCAAACAGAGTTTTTTGCTTTTGTTTGGCGTCATTAATGGTTCTGGTGTAGAAATCTTTTTTGGCGTTTTTTATAGTCGAGTGGTAGCTTTTCCTTAGTTGGACGTAGGCGTTTCTGTCCATGCTGTCATATGTTTTTCTCCATTTGCGTTCTCCTTTTTTGCAAAGCAGGTGAGCCTTGGCTACTTCTGGTGTAAACCAAGGGGCGTTCGTTTTAGTTTTTGTTTTTGTACCTGTTCTCCTGATGCGTTTGGGTGGGGCACGGATTTTAATTTCGTGAGATATCCAGTTGTGGAAGGATTGGGAGTCTTGTTCCACATCTCCCGTCATGTTGGGGATCTGGGTCTCAAAGGTGGGATTGAGTTTGAAGGCTTCTTCTACCTTTTTCCAGTTGACCTGGTTCTCTGGAGAAAAGCAAGGTTTAATTGCGTTTATATGCTGGGGGGTTCTGATGAGGAATGGGATCAGATTGTGGTCGGTCCAGATTTGCTGGACTGGGGTGTGGGTTTCTAGAGAGGGGAGATTGGTACAGATCCCGTCTAGGGTGTGTCCCGCTCGGTGGGTGGATTCCTTAACCTTTTGTTGGAGGTTAAAAATCTCCAATGTTTGGTGGAAGTTAAGTGTCTGTGCATCCTCTGTGGAATCGAGGTGCAGGTTGAAATCACCCAGCAGGGTGGCATGCGGGTATCTGATTAGGAGTTGTCCGAGGGTGTCACTGAGGGAATCTAAGAATTTGGTGGCGGTGCCTGGTGGACGATAGATAAGTCCTCCTGAAAATGAGGTGGACTCATTGAGTTTGATGGAGAATCCGAGGGATTCGGCGCCTTTTAGTGAGTCAAGGGTGAAGGTGTGGCATTTGAAGGAGTTGCGTAGTAGCAAGGCTACACCTCCGCCTCGCCCCTTTAGTCTGTCTTGCCTGAATATGGAGTATCCTTGTGGAAGAGCAGTGGCTAGGTCGGGGTTACTGTTGTTCGTAAGCCAGGTCTCCGTTATAAGAAGACAGTCAAGGTTTGATTCCTGAATGAGGTCTGTAATGTCTTGGTTGTGGCAGGTCATGGATCTTGCGTTGATCAGCCCTCCGATGAAGGGTGGGTTTTCTTCCCTGAGGTTAACCTGGGGGGCTGAGGTCTTGACCGGGGAGGAGGTCCATCTGCAGAGCCTGCAGCTAAAAGACCCTTTGATGGTGTTGATGTCAACTTTACAGGTACAGGGTGCACCGCTGCGTAACTTTTTTAGCGAATTTGCTTGGTAAAATAAAGTGGGGAGACCGGGGGCAGAGTTTCCTGCGCCTGCCGCGGTCTTGGCGCGGACGGGCGCAGACGGGCTTGCCTTAGGCGCTCCCGCTGCGCTCGTCCGCTGCGCTTGCGCTGGTGGCACATTTGAGGAGAGGGGTTGTGGGCGTGGCCTGCCAGGGGGCGTGGCCTCGTGTCACGAGTGTTTGGCGTTCGTGGTCAGACTCTAACACCTGACAGCGCTAGGTCCGCTGTAGGTGAAGTGCTAGCCTGGCTTCTAATTCAAGTGCAGGTTTTAAAATAGGAAAACAATCAAGACAACAATTTTTAAAAATGCGAGCGTCTATCCTCCGGCTTCCGCCTCAGTTCCAGTCATATGCTCTGAAGTCATATTTGCGAAGGTCTCTCATAGTTTCCACGGAAATTGTTTTTGCTGTCTCCACTTGTTCCGGGGTAGCTTCCCCTTTATCCATGCTTTTTGTGAGGTCCGCCAATCTAGTTTCTGTAGTTTGCAGTGATTGCTCAAGTTTTTTTCGCACTCCTATGATTTGTTGGATGCAGTGTCCCCTAGCCTCAACCTTAAACACATCCCATTCTATTGGGTGTGCTGAGTACCCAGGTGGCATATGCTCTGAAGTCATATTTGCGAAGGTCTCCCATAGTTTCCACGGAAATTGTTTTTGCTGTCTCCACTTGTTCCGGGGTAGCTTCACCTTTATCCATGCTTTTTGTTAGGTCCGCCAATCTTGTTTCTGCAGTTTGCAGTGATTGCTCAAGTGTTTTTCGCACTCCTATGATTTGTTGGATGCAGTGTCCCCTAGCCTCGACATTAAACACATCCCATTCTATTGATCTGGATGAGGCTGTGCCTGCATTCAGTGTGCAGTATTTCTGTATGTGGTCGCTGTGCATGTGACAGAACACCTTCTCAGTGAGGCACTCCCGGGGCAATTTCCATGCGGATACGGGGGGTGTGGGGCGGCCTCCATCTGCGGATCACTGTATGTGCGTCATGGTCAGATAGTACTCTGTCCAGATAGTCTGTGTGCTGTATTTGAGGGAGCAGTGCTCCAGAGCAAAGAAATCTATCTAGTCTCACCCTGAGATTGGGTGGGGCGGAGTAAAAGGAGTACACCTTAATATTTGGGTTCTTTTCTCGCCAGGCATAAACTAACGTCCAGTGGGTAACCCAGTTTTTGAATTGCTCTGTCTGTTTCAATGCAGGGGACTGCGCCAGAGGGGGATGAGATCTATCTAAGCTGATGTCTAGGGTGCAGTTATAGTCCCCTCCCAACAGCCAAAGCAGTAATGTGTATTGTGCTAACACTCCAGTAAGACGGACCCAATATTGATACTGTTCCACATTGGGGCATAAATGCTTCCAACCAGTAATTCCTTACCCTCGAGGAGTCCTGCTAACAGAGAGTACCGACCTTCTTTGTCTACCACTCTGGATTGTTCTCTGAAGGGGACCCAAGGTCTAACCCAAATCAGGGTACCTCTGGCGAATGCGGAGTAAATTATATCACAAATAATACCTCGCCATTTTTTACCTCTGTCATCGTAAGGTGTGTCTCCTGTAGGAGAGCTATCTGTGCTTGCTGCCGTTTAATGTAGGTGTAAATTGCGTACCGATTGTTTGCTGTATGCATGCCCCTGACATTTAATGTAATGACTTTCAGGCCCGTGTTAGGGATCTTGGCCGCCATTGCGCCTAGTGTCTAGGTGGTCTTTTTTCTGGCTTGGTGTCTTTTTCTTCCCTTGCACCCCCGCCGCCAGAATGCCTGCCACTCGTATCTGAATCATGTTTCTCTATGCTGTGCGTGCGCTCCCCTGGGAGTATTGAGGGGATATGAAGTGTGGGGGAGATAATGTAAACCAATGGGAAACACTCCCAACTCATAGGACCTATCACTCGAGGCGATACGTCCAAACTGTACGTCATGTGCAAACTTTAGTTCGCTGCATGGGTGAAGTGGTCATCCGCTTTCGTCAGCTGCTGTCACTACAGCTACCCCCTCGTTGACTGTGCTTTGGTGGTGCTCAACTGTGACTATGCTAGCCACTGCCGTCTGTTGCAGTTAAATGCTATATACAATCTTCGGGCACTTTAAGTTCAGGACCGGTTGCTGGAGCGCCCCTTCGGTGTCATGCAATATCTCCTAGTGTAGGAGGTATGACGGTCTCGAAGGACGCTTCCCAAAATGTTCGTCATTCCAGTTCGGGAGCTTCAGATCAGAGTGTTTGCAGTTTGGGGTGTCACTATTGGGGGTGTCATTGAGCCATCTCTAGGAGTATTCGTGTCACTGCCCTCTTCCTCTGAAGTGAATAGGTGTGAGCCCTTCTCACCATCTGAGCTGTCCCCTGGGAGCCCCATCCCTGCAGCCACTTGAAGTGCTCTCCGGCGTTCTGCTATGATTTGTTTGAGATCAGGAGAGTTCTTGTTATAGGAGTTTGAACGTGAGCTCAGTTTTGTAATCATGATTTTTTCTTGCGGTCATCGCTGTCGGCCTGATGGTTGATGTGTCTGCGCCTTCCTGGGATTGTCAACTTGTGGCAGCTGCTGCTCGACCCAGCTGCTAGCCTCAGCGGGATCTGAGAAGAAGTGGGTATTTCCATTGCGTATGATCTTGAGATGGGCTGGGAACAGAAGCGCTTATTTGAGATTCTTTTGGTGCAGGATCCGTTTGACTGCCAATAAAGTGGACCTTTGTTGAACAGCCCGTGAGTAAACTGGGAATAGCATGACCTGTTTGTCCTCTACTCGGAGTGTTCCCTGTCATCTTGTAGCTTGGAGGATAGCGTCTCTGTCCTGGCAATGGAGCAATTTTAGGAAAAATGGTTGGGGCAACGACCCTGGCGGTGGGTTGCGGGCCGGCACCCGGTATGCCCTATCTTCGGAAAAGAATGGGGTCAAGTCCCCAGCTGGTGTGAACATTGCAATCCATGTTGTAATGTATCCAAGAGGGTTAGTTCCTTCCACTCCCTCCGGCAGATTAAGAATGCAAATGTTGCTTCTGCGGGACTGACCTTCTAAATCACATGTTTTGTTCTCTAGGATCTTCACCTATGATTGTAGATCTTTCAAGGTGTCTTGTTGTTGTTGTATTTGCGGTTCCAGAGTATGCAGCATTTTCTCTCTTTGCTTAACTTTATCTTCCAGCTTCCTGTGGTCGTCCCGGAGCAGATTAAGGTCTGTGGCCAGTTCTCCAAACTTGTGCTCCATGGTTACCCTTGAGTGTTGAATTGTCACTAGGACTTTGTCCAATTTATTCAACATAGACTCCAAGTTTGAGGGTTCCTCTTCTAGTTGTGTGGTCTTAGGTGCTGGGGATGTTGTTCTCGGGGTCCCCGGGGTCTGTCAAATGCCCGTTGTGCGTGGGTGCCCCATGATGGCTGCGTCCCTTGTCGACAGCCACCAGTTGATGGTTGTGTCTCTTTTCTTCTATTGAGGTCCTGTGGCTTGCGGTCAGATGTTTGCCTCTCTACTATTAAGTCTAAATAATGATTGCCTAAACTTATCTTCTGTCTGATCTATAAATGCATTTTCTATATCAGTTAACATGCACATATGCTGTATCTAATGTGACATAGGTACAAAATATTTTCCCATTCTCTCTTCTTGTTTGTAATGGTCATACAAATTCAAATGTTTTTAGCTGAAACCTCTGAAAGCACTACATCATAGTTTGAAAAATAGTACTCATAATGTCCCTTACCATAAAACATGCTAAGCAATATGTTTCACGTGATACCATACATCTGAGGTATGTGGTGGTATCTGATACCCTCCTCTACTGACGCTGGCAATTGCATGCACACATAACAATCTCCGACATCCATCGTATTTACATACTCATTTAGCAACTTCGCATATGCATTAGAACTTTTAGACAAATCTACATGCAATAAGTGACTAGTTCTTTCTATCATAACGCTGCCGGATCCCAATTTACCCTCCTTTGTGCTAGAAGTAGAAGGTGTGGATGTCTCTTGTACTCCCACCCTATCAGCTTCTGTTTTCTGTGCATTAACATAGTAATGACAACAGCTATAAACATAACTACTCCTATTGCACACTTCTTTCCATGGTTCAAATTTTCAGACTCCATTTTGAATCGAGTTTGCATTGTGACTTGCAAGAGGATCTGCCCCTCACTTGTTGCACAACTTTGTTCATGTACAATGTCTTGAAGTCATGGACTTTGTTTTTCCTCAATTTATGATATAGTTATTTACACAGTTCAAAGACTTCCCTAGCCCTCTTTCTTCTTCTACGGAAAAGTCCCTAATTTTATTCTTCTTTCACTTGGGTCTAGGTTATTGTCTTGAAGTAAAACTTTTTTAATTACAGTGCTATTCACATCATTTATGAGATCAGAGCCAAGTTCCTCAATGACACGCTACAAACGTTAAAACAAAATGCTGCCATCTCCTGTGCTGATGGCTAACACCCAAATGTTGAAATAAAAGCTCTTCTTGAATCAGGTTCCGCAATCCACTCAGTCTCGGAGGATCTGGTACAGTCAGTGCCAGGACTACGTTAGCTACTACTCCAATGCCCAACACGTTCAATTTCAATTATCAGCACTGAGGTTCCATGCCTCACTCGTTCGAATCTCAGTCTCCCAGACCTCCTGGTTCCCTGCATCTGAGATCAGATAAGTTCAACCCGGAGCAGTGTCTCTCTGGTACAGTACTCTTGCTCTTCTTGATCTTCTCAAGTTCCCTTGATTTTGCTATGTATTGCTTTGCTCTGATTCAGATGTTTCAGATATGGGAGCAAGATCTCTTTCAGACGCAAGTCTCAAGATCTGCCTTTCCTACGGCCACAATTCTCTTTCAGCTTTAGTTATTTTCTACAGCACTCGACCACTTCTCACACCAATCTCCTCAACTGAGTCAGACTCTATACCACTCGCAATGTTACAGTCTCCCTCAGAGTCTGTACCTGGGCCTTGTGTAGTTTGACCCCCCTCAGCTCGACATGGTGGATAACCAGCGGCATTAAGACAGCTCTTCATTACATGTTTCTAGACCAATAACTAGTCACCTGGATACTGGTCATGAAAAGGTCCTTCAAAGTTGATGTGGTCACAGCTTTAATCTGGTGATACACAGAATGGAAAACATTAGCCAATCCTTTACAATAATCAAGGATCAAATCATCAGCAATATTTATCAATGATGTGGATGGCACCGCAGGCAAGCGCATCGCCCTCCCCATCAATATTTATGAGGCGAGAGTCCTATTCTGCTATCTAGAGTGCCACGCAAGTTCATCAGCACCAAGGGCAATGCATCAGGCCAATTCAAAGGCGTTGATTGGTTCACGCCACACCACGGCCTTCTCTGCTCCTCCGTGATTCTACTCAGCCTCAATATCTCCTGCATGCTAGTTGCACTCCTTCTGGCCTTGGCATCGCTATTCACAAACCAGCTTCAACTTCCACCTCACTGGTCTGCAACTGGTACCTGGCGTAGCCGCTCTCGTTCTGCACTGGTGGGGGAAAGGAATCTCTCAGTATGTGGTTCCTATTCACAGATCCACTGTCTGGTCCCTATTGGGTTGCCTGCTTCACCATAAGTCTGCCCACGCAACACAGGTCCTCCCTCTTACTTTGTGGCAGTCACACTCCTCGGATGTCACCTACCTCCATTGGCTTCCCTTCTTTTCTCCTCTATCCAGCTGCAGAGTTGAGCAGTATCCCTCTGGTCACCCCTCTGGCCAAGCAGGCACCCCTGCCACCTCCGATGCCGCACTCTTGCTTCCTGTGCTCCTCTCAGTAGCCGACAAAATATAATCACCTGGCACCATTTTATTTCTTGCCCCACTTACACTAGATGCCTTCCGGGACTCAGGACATCCACTTTGGGTCATTCGTCCTTATTATTATTCCACTCGAGGGTCTAGTTGCTGTGCCCCCTGGTCGTGACCTCCCAGGTCCCGTTAGCTGACAGTACCATGGCCGGCATCATGTGTACTGCTTCACGGGGCTCTTCTCCCATCGGACCCTCTCTTGACTCAATCCGTGGTTTGTGGCTTCCTTTTCAGCGGGTGTCCGCACCCCAGGAAGTTTCTGCCACCCACGTCCACTTGCAATTACAGGGTCTGGGGCTCAGGATTATGGCAGATGGGAAATGCCCGGGCCGGAGCTCTGTGGACCGTTCCCGAATACATTGGCATCAAGCCACGCCCCGCCAAGCCAGGTCTTGCCTTAACCAGAAACCAGAATCCCGGGACTGGTTTAGGGTAAGACCCCTCAACAGCCAGGCTAGATTAAATACAGTGGCAAAGAGAGCAAGGGACCCACGTCTGGGCATACTTTGACAACTTAGCGTGAACAAAGCAGACACAAGGAGATGATGGGCAGAGTGCTGAAACTTTTCAGACACTCACCCCCAGTCACAGGTCTGGGTTGACTTCATCATCGTTCTTTAGCTCACTTGGCCACACCAGTTCAGACCCAGCCATATGAAAATCAGTCTTGCCCCTTTCCTGTCAATGGTCTGACACAAATGTCCTACCACCCAGCATTCCCCCAGGTCTGCCAACAAAAATGGTACCTCATATATGTGGGTGAGCAAGTACCCAAGGCAGGAAAGGATCCAAAATGTATTGTGGAGACATCAAAATTATCTAGCACAAAACAACCTGGTTTTGTTGGAGGGAACCTGCGTTTTTGGTCACTGGCTGGAGGGCCATCTAGGGAAACCTACTAAATCCACACATTTCTGAAAACTAAACACCTGTGGACTCCAGGGAGGTGTGGCTTGTATGGATTCCCCAACGTTTTTCTACCCAGAATCCCCTGCAAACCTCACATTTTGCTTAACAAAATCTAAATTTTCTCACACTTCTGTGCGGCAAAATTGTGGTATCACTGGGCTGACATGAATATCTTGCCATCCAGCATTCCCCCTTAAGGCGGAAGAAC
Organism: Lissotriton vulgaris; assembly: GCF_964263255.1. Lineage (NCBI taxonomy): Eukaryota > Metazoa > Chordata > Amphibia > Caudata > Salamandridae > Lissotriton > Lissotriton vulgaris. The sequence goes on from NC_141687.1 coordinate 1,679,352,594, forward strand.
CTGAACAGACCATCTGCATTGGCGTGTTCTGTACCAGGGCGGTGTTCCACCGTAAAGTCCATCCCCTGTAGGGAAATGGACCACCTCAGCAGTTTTGGATTCTCATCCCTCATTTGCATCAACCACCTGAGGGTTCTGTGGTTGGTCTGAACCCTGAAGTGAGGCCCAAACAATTATGGTCTCAGCTTCTTTAGTGCCCACACCACAGCAAAAGCTTCCCTTTCTATGGCGCGCCACCTATGTTCCCTTGGGAGTAGTCTCCGGCTAAGGAAGACTACAGGCTGAACTAGGCCCTCTTTGTTGAGTTGTGACAGTACCACTCCCACACCATGCTCGGAAGCGTCAGTTTCAATGACAAATTCCTTGGAGAAGTTGGGTGCCTTGAGCACGGGCGCCGTGCACATGGCCGCCTTTAGGGCATTGAAAGCTTTCTGGCATGACTCAATCCAGATCACCTTCCTTGGCTGCTTCTTCGAAGTCAGCTCTGTTAAGGGGGAAACAATGGTACCGAAGCCCTTAATAAATGTTCTATAGTAGCCGGTGAGTACTAAGAAGGCTCTCACCTCTGTCTGGATCTTGGGGGGTTCCCAAGCCAGAATGGTGTCAATTTTGTTGTTATTGTTATTTTTGATTTGTAGCGCGCTCAATCACCTACAGGCCTCTAAGCGCTCGGGAATCGATGGTAAACAACAACTTTGACAGTACAGAGGGCATCCACTAGCCTACGTGGCTGTAGGGGTGCCACCTGGCCGCTTCCTACCTGGTGTCCCAAGTATACCACTGAACCCTGCCCGATCTGGCACTTACTAGCCTTGATCGTGAGGCCTGCACCTTGCAGAGCCCTCAACACTTTACCGAGGTGCAGTTCATGTTCTTCCCAGTTGGTACTGAACACAGCAGTATCATCCAAGTAGGCAGCACTGAAATCGTCCAGTCGAGCCAACATCTGATTGACAAACCTCTGAAAGGTGGCAGGGGAATTCTTCAACCCAAAGAGCATCACCCGACACTGGAAATTACCTTCTGGGGTTGAGAATGCTGATCTCTCCTTGGCCCCATCGGTTAAGGCAATCTGCCAGTTTCCAGATGTTAAATCAAACGTGCTGAGGAACCGTCAATGAGCTCATCAGCTCTAGGGATGGGGTGTGCGTCAGTCCTTGTGACGGCATTGAGCCCACGGCAGTCCACTCAAAACCGCAGTTCTGGAGTGGCACCGGGTGCAGCAGCCTTTGGGACCAAGACCACCGGGCTGGCCCAAGGACTGTGCGGGGGCTCAATCACACCTAGTGCCAATATCTTAGAGACCTCCTCCTTGATGCTGGCCCTGACCTGATCAGTCAACCGGTAAATCTTGTGCTTTATCGGAAGGCTGTCTCCAGTGTTCACGTCATGGGTACATCAGTGAGTAACAACGGGGGTCAGAGAGAACAGTGGGGAGAACTGTCCCAACAACTGGCAACAGTCCCCCTGCTTGAGTCAGTATAGGGGAGAGGATCACACCCTCTACTGACCCATCATGCTCCTTGGCCGACAGGAGATCAGGGAGAGGCTCACTCTCCTCTTCCGTTCCATCATCTGTCGCCAAGAGCATACTCACTTCGGACTTCTCGAAGTGGGGCTTGAGGCGGTTCATGTGAAGGCCCCTCAAAGGGTTACTTGGAGACTGCAAATTCACGAGGTAGGTGACGTCACTTTGGAGCTCCACCACCTCATATGTCCCAGTCTACTTATCCTCAAAGGCACAAGGTTCTACTGGGGCCATGACCCACACTTTTTGCTCAGGTTGAAACTCGACCAGAGTGGCCTTCTGGTCATACCACCTTTCATTTCTTCCTGTCTTGCTTCTAGGTTCGCCTGAGTGAGTTTCCTGAAGCAAGCAGTCTGGTTTCGGAAGGCCAGCATGTAAATAAACACATCCTTTGGAGTTTTCCTGGGAGCTGCCTCCCAGCCCTCCTTCACCAAACTTAGAGGTCCTCTGACAGGGTGGCGGTACAGGAGCTCAAAGAGGCTGTACCCAAGAGACTTCTGAGGCACCTCCCTGTACCCAAAGAGTAGGCATGGTAAGAAGACGTCCCACTTATGTCTCATGGGTGCGGTTAGTCCCTCGATCGTGCCTTTCAAGGTCTGATTGAATCTCTCCACCAGACCGTTTCCTTGGGGGTGGTACGGCATGGTGAACTTGTAGGTTACACCACACTCCTTCCACAGGGATGTCATATACTTGGATATGAAATTGTTCCCCATGTCTGAAACCACCTCTCTGGCGAATCCCACACGGGAAAAGATCCCCATTAACGCCCGGCCCACCACTGGCACCATCGTTGTCCTGAGAGGGATGGCCTCGGGGTACCGGTTGGCATGGTCCACCAAGAACAGGATGTACCTGTTGCCTATGGCTCCCTTGGGATCCAGTGGCCCCACACTATCTATCCCAAACCTTTCAAAGGGTGTTCCAACAACAGGAAAATTTGGAGAGGAGCTTTGACCTTCCTCCCACTCTTACCACTTGCCTAGCAAGTTTGGCAAGACCTACAGTGCGCATCTGACTGCCTTCGCATTAGGGGCCAAAAGAAGTGGGTGTCAAGCCTGTCAAAGGCCTTGTCCTGCTCCAAATGTCCTGTCAAAGGCACGTCATGAGCCAGACCCAGTAGGAAGGTCCTGAAGCGTTAGGGTACCACCATCACACAGGCTGACCCAGGCTCAGTGACTTTAAGCTCGCTGTATAGAAGACCATTCTCCCAGTAGATCAGATGTGACCCGGACTGCTTACCAGCTGCCTGTTCTGCAGCCTGTCACCGCAGACCCTCCAGAGTAGGGCACTCGTTCTGCTCGCGGCAGAAATCCTCCCTAGTGGGACCCCCTTCTTGCTGCCAATGGGTCAGCTCAGAAATGTCTCCCAGTTCGGCTAATTGTTCCCCTGTAGGTACCGTTGCGTCCCCCTCGAGGTCTGCCTCCTCCCGGTCCATGGGAACTTCAGGGGCCGGTTTCCCGCACCCCTGCCCTTTCTCTTGGCAGGAACTTGGTCCACTCTCTCAGGCTCCAAGTCCAAGGCCGCCATTGACCGAGTAGACAAGCATGCCCACTCTGGCAATTCAAGCATCTCCAAGTGAGACCTGAATTCAACATCCTTCCATAAGGAGTGTTCCAGGTCGTTACCTCGCAGAAAATCAACCGGCATGGAAGGGTTCGCAACTATCCTCAAGGGACCTGAGACCCCCATTCGAAGGGAACCTGTGCTATCTTACACTGGTGCTCTGAATTGTGTAAAGCAACTACTTGGTGGAATGCCCCTGGGATGATCAGCTTCTCAGAGACCAAGTGACACCTGACTGAGGTCATACTGGCTCCAGTATCTCTGAGAGCCTCTTCCCTTTTCTCATCTATGGTCACCCAGGTGCTATATTTCTTTGTGTTACAGGGCTCCTGGGACCATCTCACTGTCTCCTAGTGAGACGAGTCTCATCTCTGCAGGATCCCCACACTCCAGTGGGTGCCCCTCCTCCTCAAGCGCTGCACTAGCCAACACCTTGGACTGTCCTCCGGTGGGTGGCTGCGGCCGCTTCGAGCACTTGGGGTCCCCCTTCATGTGACCCACCCGATCACATGTATAACACTTACAGTGGCCGGTCTCAGCAGGATTCCCTGTAGAGACCCTTTTCTCCTTATCACCCGGAGACGGGGAACCTTTACCCTGGGTACTAGTTTAGGGCCCTTTAGAGAACTCCTGACTTTTACCCTTGTCCCCCCAGTCTTCTGCTCAGGACTCTGACCACCTTTGGCTGAGTCTCCCCAAATGCTTTCTTGTGGACCCTGGTACTCACCCAGCGGTCCGCTTCCATAGAAAGCTTCCTGGGGTCAGTTAGCTTACTATCCACTAGGTGCTGGCGCAGATCTGCAAAACATAGACTAGACAAGTGCTCCCATGCAATCAAATTGTAGAGCCCCTGAAAATCAGTTACATTACTGCCCTTCACCCAGCCATCCAGCGACCTACAGAACATATCCACACATTCCAACCAAGTGTTGGTCTCAGACTTCTTACTGGACCTAAACTGATCCCTGTAATTCTCAGGAGTGAGCCCATACCTGGTTAGGAGAGCGTCTTTCATGTCAGCCCCTTACCCAAAGCTGTTAGGGTATCCCTAGCTTGCTCCGGAAAGAGAGGACACAACCCCGCTCCCCAGTTCCTCTCAGGGACCCCATTCATATGAATAGATGACTCATACCCTTGAAACCACCTTTGAATGTCATCACCCTTCTTGTAATTCTGTCTGTGTGTGCTGAAGAGTTGCTGCCAACAGCTGAGCCTTTTCTACTCTTTAGCTCCAGCTCCTTGATCATCCTCTCATGATCCAGTATCATCGTCCTTTCCTCCATGGCTATTCCTTTCTCTTCCCTCTCACTTTCTATTCTGAGTTTTTCCAATTCAAACTTTTTTGCTTCCCGCCTGCCCTCCAGGTCCTCTGGGGACAAGCTACTGCTGCCTTGCCAGGAAGGTTCCCCCCCAAAAACACCTCCACCCGAGGTACAGGATACCCTGTCTCTCCAGTGAGGTCACCAGATTGCCCTCTGGCATGTCTGGCTGCTACCCAGGCCCTCAGAGCCCTTTGTAGCTCCTCCTTCCTTGTGAGGCCTCTGACCTGGACTTTCAGTTTTTTGCAATGGTTTTCACTTCCTTTACGTTGTAGGATTCCAACCTATCCTCCTCAAAGACAATTTCCATTGATGCAATTGACTATGCTCTAGGTTCAGGCATGTTGAAGCAGCAAGTTTAAAGTTTGCCCGAAGGCAGCGGGCAGAGGCCAAAAAGAAAAAGAACCTGCACGTGGTACATAATGATCTGAGATATGGTAGTAGTGCACAGCAGTAACTGCAAGTCAAGTGCAAACAAAAGTCCTATCCTCACCGCTGACAACCAATGTTAGAAATGGGGTTCCTGGATGGCTAAGGTTTGCACCAAATCAAGGCAGAAACCACCACTCTAGTCAGGATAAGGCATTTACACTCCTAAAATAACCCCTGCTCACACCCTTGGTAGCTTGGCACGAGCAGCCAGGCTTATCTTAGAGGCAGTGTGTAAAGCATTTGCACATTACCAACAGTAACACAATGTAAGCACTACAAATGGACACCACACGAGTTTAGAAAAATATCCAATATTTTATATACTCAAACAAGACCAGATATGATAAATATTCACAGTACATTACTTTTAAAAATAGTTGTGTTGTAAAATGTCTTTAAATTACTAAGTTACGTTGAACGTTTGTACGTGTTGGTAGCTCGGTCCGAGCCTACCGCGATGCTGAAAACAGCGGAGTCTCACAGTTCTAACTGACCGCGTCGGTACTGGCTAGCAACATCGGGACAGTACCTTTCTTAGAGCGGCTCACACGGAGGTGCGAGTCGGTCTTTGCATCCGTCGCGGTTGCAATACAAAGTGGCAGCGGTGCATGGTGCGGTGTCCCTCGATGCGGTGCGAGCAGCGGCTCAGTGACGATCTTCCAGACGGTGTCGGTGAGACTAAGGCGGGCAGTGTAGGGCAAGACGGTGCTCGCAGGTTGTGATGCAGGTGACAGAGCCGGTTGTGGTGTCCATCTCGGTTACGGTGCGAAGTGGAAGCGGTGCACGAGGCAGTGTCCCTTGATACGGTGTGCGCAGCGGCTCGGTGACGATCATCCAGATGGCGTTGGAGAGACCAAGGCGGGAAGTGCAGGGTGAGACAGTGCTCAATGCGGTGCTGGCAAGTTACACTGCAGTGCCAGAGCCAGTTGGCGGGAATCAGTGCTTGCCGAGCGGGACAGCTGTACGTGACGAGGAGGTCACGGGTGTCGAGCCAGCAGTGACCGTGTCGGTGAGCCCAGCCCAGCGAAGTGAAGCGAGGTGATGCAGGATGAGGTGCCCCACAATGCGGTGCGAGCAACGACTCGGTGGCGATTGTTCAGGGCAGTGTTGGTGAGATCCACAAGCGAAGATCAAGGCCAGAATTAGAGGCAAGCGGGGCACCGAAGGCAGCAGGCAGCGCCTGCGCAGCTCAGCAAGCAGACAGTCCTGAGGGGGGGCACGTTCCTAGCTGCGTCAAAAGCGAGCAGGGAGTGACGGGGGCCTGCCGCCCACAGCTCCAAACCCGGGTGCTTGCAGCGGCCGTCCAGAGCGGCCGGGAGGCTGCCAAACACTCAGCTCCTACCCCGTAGCACACCCGGTCAGGTGGAACTGCCTGCAAGCCCCCAGCCCCTCCCGCAAAGCTACAGCGGCGGCTCCACTCACTCGGGGTCAGCAGACGAGGTCCTCAGTGGCGCCCTGCAGTCACAATCAATCTTGGGCAGAGAAGGCACAACCTCGCGGTCCAGAGGTCGTAGGCCAGACGTCCCAAAACAATGGTGCAGCACTGCCGCAGGCGCTGATCTGAAGGCAGCGGCGTGATGGACTTGTGCTTCACATGCGGGGGAGTCTGGACGGAACTTCGGAGGTCAGCCAGGGTAAGGATGTCGACAGGATTATAACGGATAATTAAGCTAGGCCGGCAGAGCCCACTCAAAGAGCGCCCATCTTGCACCCAGTCAAGCCACGCCCCCCTGCCTGCGTGATAGTTGATATGGTGTTCTGAAACAACTATTTGAAGATCTTTTGCAGAATACGTAGGATGTGAAAGTAAGAGGTACATGCTTTGTTGACTTGAGCCGTCATGTTGAGCTTCTCGTCTAGGATGATCGCTAGATTTCTTGTGTGATCTGTGGGTGTGGGTGTGGGTGTTGGTCCCAGTTCCTATAGCCCCCAGGTGGAATCCCATGGGGAGATTTTGTTGCCACTACGTACGTCTTTTTAGAGTTGAGCTTCAGGAAGTTATTTCACATCCAGTTTGCTACCATGGTCATGCAGTTGGTGAAGCTGGTTTTGGTGGTGTTTGTCTTGTCCATCAGGGAGAGGATGAGTTGGGTGTTATCAGCATAGGAGATGGTGGTGATATCATTTTAAAGGATGATTTTTGCAAGCAGTGCCATGTATATATTGAAAAGGGTGGTGCGCAGGAATGATCCCTGTGGGACACTGAATATCAGTTTCTTGATCTCTGAGGTGAAGGGTGACAGTGTGACCCTTTGGGTTCTACCTGTGAGGAAGAAAGCGATCAATTTGAGAGCAGATCCTTGTATGCCAGTCTCCTGGAATCTTCTTATGAAGATGTCGTGGAAGACAGTGTTGAAGTCTGGAGAAAGGTTGAGCAGGTTGAGGGCACTGTTTCTCCTTGGTCTAGGATGTTTTGAATGCTGTCAGTGACCACAGTAAGTGCTGTTCGATGCTGGGACTCTTTCTGAATCCTGTTTGTGTGTTTTTCTAGAAGATGGTGATGCTCGAGGTGGGTTATGACTTGCTTGTTAATGGCCTTCTCATTCCCTGTGGCTGGATGGGGGAGCAGGGAAATGGTTCGGAAGATGCTTAGTTAATTTGGGCCGGCTGTAAGCTTTTTTGAGAAGGGCATTGAATTCTGCAAGTTTCTATTCATCCAGGAAAGTGGCGGACATCATGGAAGGGTCAGGATGGTGTGGATTTAGGATGTTCCCAGGTTGTAGAAGTGATGGGGGCATGAGTTCATTAGGGGCCCCTGAATGATTGGTCTGCATGATTGCTGCTGTGTTGTTTCTGATGACGGTTGTCTATTCAGTCAGGTGGCCGTCTAGGTTGTTAGTGGGTAAGTTGGCAATGAGTTCTCTGAGGTCAGGTTGGTGTGTGAAGTTAATGTAGATATGTGTGATTTTGCTGTGGAAAAAGTTGGTTAGGTTGTCGCAGAGTTGTTGGGAGGCAGCAATGTTGTTGACAGTGGCTGAGGGTGAGGTGAAATCCTTGAAGACCAAGAAGATCTTCTTGCAGCTGTTGGAGATTTCTTGGATGTGGTCCACTAGTGCTTTTTTCTTGGTGCCTCAAATTGGCTTGTGATAGTGTCTGAGCGCAGCATTGTAGGTAGTGCGGTCGGTGGTGGTGGTGTTGCTGACTTTCCATTTCCTTTCTAGCTGTTGACAGTGTTGTTTGGTGTCTCAGATGTCTTCTGTGTACAACTGGACTGCTTTTTTGATCTACCCTGTTTGTTGGGTTTGATGGGTGCTAGGTAGCCAATGCAGTTTTTTATCCAGATGTTGATGTCCTTGTCGGGGTTGTCTGTGAGACTGTGTTGATCAGTGCTGAGGTCACTAAGCCAGTTTGCTTCTGTAAATATGCCCCAGCTGAGGCGTGAAGTGCACAAAACACCGAAATGAAAAAAATCCAATAAGGGGAACTGGAGATATTCATTTTTAAAGTTTTAAGTAGAGATAGCTCCAAGAAGAAAAAGTGCCCATGATAGTTAATGGTCACGGTGAAACAGGACCCAGGCACAATTTGATGCTGACTGCCACTCACAGGGTGTGAGGCAGAGGCACAGAAGGGCCAGTTGCCAATGGGCAGCTGGGCAGTTGTATGAAAAGACCACTTGAAGATTATCTCCCTGTAGTTTTAACAATCGGTCTGTCGTAATTTGACGGTGATCGGGTTAGCGTTAAGCTTTGCTACACGTATTACCCTTATCTTGACTATGGTCGTCGGAAGCCATTTTGTATGTATCGGCGGCCATTTTAGTTGAATGCGTTGCCTCATGGTCAGCATGCCCTTTTGTCCTTCCTCTGTACCACTGACCACTCGAGTTTGCCCAGCAACAGTCTATTTTTAGTATTGGTCAAGCTCACACATGCGCAGTTAAGATTGAACAGTCATCACTTAGGAATGTTTCGCCAAAACTGACCAGTGGTGTTATAGCTCCTCCCATGAGTTGGCTGTGTTCCAAAAATGACCATATATGTACCTAAAACTCTGTAATTGTATTCCGCCTACATTTTTATTACTGTAAAACTGTATAAAAGAAGGACTTGCACCGATGTTCGGTGTGATACTTCTTGCATTACCGAAGGGTGCTGTAGGAATGTACCACCACCCCATGGGGTCTTAATAAACTTGTCTTTTGCATTCTCTAGTTTCCGTGCCAACATCTTTTATGGTGTAGAGGGTATTCTGCGGAGTATGTAGGCCTGGAGAACCCAATACCACAAATTGGCGACCACGAAGGGACTCATCGGCGACTCGGATGCCCGAAGGAGAGGTCGTGACGAAGGATTGGAAACTCGCAATGGACGCGTACGCTGCCATTGAGTGACCTGAGTCTTGTCACCCACGGTGTTCTCTACATTTCCTTCTGATCTGACCTTCCAGGTGGCGTCGGTCCTCGACTGAGCTCCTGTTCATTCGAGTTGTCGTACAGTGCCGGTTTGGCTGATTTGATCAAAGACCTTGGCAGATGGAACCTGGATATCTGAGAATTTGGTAAGCTTGTGATTAGTAAGGTAGTCTGCGGATGCTTACTGTGACTCTTTGAATATGTTTTGAGTTAGCTAACATTTGATTCTATGATTTGAACTATATATGCAGTGCACTTCACATAGGCGGGCATGTAGAGATATTTCTCTAAAATTTGTTGGTGTTCGAACGGCACGTTTGTGTGAAGTATCTTAAGTGCCATTTTTTTTGTGGTATCACGTTTCCGTGATACTTTTTGAACATGCCTGTTTTAAGCACACTTCGAGGAATGTGCTGTCTTGGAAATGGTACCACTTATCGATTAAGTGAATCTCAGCCGGCTCCCCCAGAGGGGACTCCCAATCGGGAGATGTATGTGAAATTCAGCCTTCCCCCTATATTATACAGTAAATTATGGAATAAGTACACCAGATCTGATCCCGAGTTGCAATGGCCACTACATGGGTCGTTTGATTTACGAAAGGTTCAGTTTGTGGAGCAATGTTTGTTTCAGCGCAGGTCTAGACAAGATATGTTTGATTGTGTACGAATGTGGGAGAAAGCAGTGCGTGAACGAATGAAGCGTGAAATAGCCTTGGCGGAAAAAGAGCAGCGTAAGGCTACTCGAGATAAGGCTTTACAGCTGGAGGAGAAGGAGTTGCAGGAGAAGAAAGAGAGGGAGGCACGGGAAGGTAATTTGCAAACGAGTGGTCAATTTCCTATTCGGCGTCCGCTTTACCCTGTCCTTACTAATGAAGTTGATGATTTTTCATTACTAGATCGGTGCCCGCCTCCGTACGTTTCACCTATGGCCCCGGACGAGGACTCGGACAATGATGAGCACGGGAGTAAGAGTATGAGGTTAAGTGCTAGTGTAACTGCGGAGTTGCGCAGTTTCGCTCGCAAGTTTAATTTGAACAAAATAACTATATCAGAGATTAAAGGTGAAATGAGTAAGTGGTCAGAGCGAGAACAGTTGTATTTCTTAAGCGCTTTTGGGGATGAAGTTGTAGAACGATTTGGGAAACATTCAACTGATTTAGAGCCTAAGGATATATCAGTTCATCGTGAGAATATGAGTAAAGGTTTATTTGTTATTGCAGATGCGGATGAATTTTTCCGACGGTTGTTCCAGCTACGGGATGAGGCGTCCAGATTACGGGAAGTACGAAAAGCATCAGACGTGCCTGCGCCGGGGTCGACGGAGCAATCCAAACAGTGTTCTATGTTTGGAACAGATAAGCGTTCTACAGTTCATGTTATGCGTATGCGTGAAGCCGCACCTTTGTATGTCCCCCCAAAGGGCAAGGTACAAGTGATGACAAATTGTCCGGAGATGCAAAGGGTTAGATCAAATAGAGCAGATGTTATGGCATTGAAAAATGCTTTACCCGATCCCCGTAAAAATCCGGCAGCTTTCTATGAAGGAGTGGAGGGGGCCATTTCTTCATGTGTTATGACACTAGTTGATATCGATCTTTTCTTTGGGTTAATATTGCCCCCTGATATGTGGAGAGCGATCCGTAAGTTTGATGACCAAGTGATTTTGGGAGCGGATTGGAAAGTTATAGCCCAAGCTGATTTAGACAGGGAGCCTGCATGTAAGCCTTGCCAATTAATTCTAGATCTTCCGACAGCTATTTTGAATAAATTAAAAACGCTTGTTCCCCCTAAAAAGATTGATTGGACTATGTTAGCTTCTTGCAAACAGAAACAGGATGAGTCGGTGTCGGACTTCTTTTCACGTTTCGAAGAAGCGTTTCATGATTACAGTGGGCAATTACTAACGGATGATACGGGTAGGCATTTGTTTGTTGATAAGTATGTGGCTAATCTCCTGCCGGAGATTGCAAAACGTTTGAAAACCAGTGAAAGTTCCTGGACCACGGCGACCCCTGCATCCTTGTTGACTATGGCTCAGTATTACGAGCGACAGGAATTAGAGGCTAAAGAAAGTACTGATAAGAAGGCGAAGGAGTTAAAGACGAAGGTGATGTTGGCTCAGGTTCGTGCTACGCAGCCAAGAGGGAATGATAGAGGCAGGCGAGGACGGTATGGTACGTCTTATGGTCGTACCGACATTGCTGAGGATCAATGTGCATACTGGAAAGAGTTTGGGCATTGGGATGAAGATTGTCCGGTGCTTCGTGAGCAATGTAATCAGCGTGGTCGAGGAGGTGGAAGGACACAGAATAGTTATTCGGGAGTGAGGGGTGGAGCAAGTGATCGTGGTAGGTTTGAGGTGAGGGGTCGTGATCAGAATGATCGTAATACTTTTGACCGATGGAATCAGTACCAGATATCTGAGGGTGAGAATGTGGAATGTCAGGATTATGTTCATGCATAGGAGTGCATAGGATGGGGTGTGGAATCGGTTGAAATACCAGTAGATCAAAGAGGTCCATATGTATCAGCGGGCGTTTTGGGTTCTACTGATCAGTTCCTGGTGGATACAGGAGCTACTCGTAGTGCTCTGTCTAAAAACTTGGTTCCAAGGGCTCCCCTGTGTGGCGAAACGATTACATCTATAGGGTTCGATGGAACACCCTCTCTTAACCCATTGTCACAACCCCTTACATTTTATATTGATAGATTCTTTGGTCCATGCCCGTTTTCATTGTCACCAAATACTCCAGACAATATTATGGGTATAGATTTGCTTAAATACTTCCGAGCAACGATACGTTGTGCCCCTGAAGGAGTGCGGGTTATCTTGAATGATAATTACCCAGATGCAGAGAGAGTGTGTACAATGCAAGAAATTGAAGCGTTAGCCTCTCTCCCACACACGTTATGGGCTACATCGGACACGGATGTGGGACAGATGCTCATTTCACCTATTCGAATAACTGTTAAGGAGGGTGTGTCTCTGCCACGTGTACCACAATACAAAATCTCTAGGGAAGGTGAAATTGCCCTGACGCACATTGTTCAGGATTTGATTATCGCAGGAGTAGTGGAGGAAGTTCCCTACAATGTCTGTAACAGCCCGATTCTTCCGATCCTAAAGAAAGATACTGATGACAAAGTCTATCGATTTATTATTGATTTGAGGGAAATTAACAAAATTGTAGTGCCCCAGTATCCGGTGGTGTCTGATATCACCACCTTGCTTACTTTGATTCCACCCACTGCTACCACGTTTTCTGTAATAGATCTCAAGAACGCCTTCTTTTCCATTCCCATCCATCCTGATAGCAGATATCTATTTGGCTTCACATTAAATAATAAATCTTATAGATTTTGTCAAGTTCCTCAAGGCTATACGGAAAGTCCTAGCATTTATAGCCAGGCTTTAAAAAGACAGCTTGATTCATTTGGTTTGCAGTCCGGAGTAGCTCTCATCCAGTATGTTGATGATATTTTACTAGCTGCAGACACGTATGCACAGTGTGAGGAGAGTACTCTTGCTTTGCTCTCTTTTCTTACTCAGAATAATCACAAAGTGTCTAGGAAAAAACGACAATACTGTAGACTAAAGGTGACCTACCTCGGTCATCTTTTGTCTAAGGAGGGACGTGCATTAACATCTGATCGAATTCAAGCAATTTTAGATACACCAGTCCCCCGTACTCAGAGAGATGTGCGTGCCTTCATAGGTTTAACGTCCTTTTGTAGACAGTGGATAATGGGGTTTTTGCACATTATAAAACCTTTGCTAGCATTATTGTCCAAAACTACACCAATGCCTCTTGAATGGACAGATGAATGCCAGAATGCTTTTGAGCAATTGAGACAAGCTCTTTGTTCTGCACCAGTGTTAGGCACACCAGACTACACGAAGATTTTCACGTTGTACGTACATGAGAAAGATGGGTGTGCATTGTCAGTGTTAGTACAGACACACGGGGATAAGCAGAGACCCTGCGCATACTTTTCGGCAATACTTGATCCTGTGGCACGAGGATTACCGGGGTGCTTTCGAGCAGTTGCAGCAACAGCAGTGGCTATACGGCAGAGTGAGGGAATAGTTTTGTCACACAAATTGTTAGTGTTAGTTCCCCATGCGGTAGATGCTCTACTAAACCAAACAAAGACTCAGTATCTCACGAGCGCACGTTTAACAGGATATGAGCTCACACTGTTGGCGCCCCACATCACACTAAAGAGATGTGCTACTCTGAACCCTGCTACTTTATTGCCGTATCCAGTTGCTGAGGGTCAGGAGGAAGAACACCATGATTGTGTTTTCCTGACCGAAGAACAAACAAAGGGTTGTGTCGACTTACAGGATACGCCACTTCCAGATGTGGATGGGGAACTGTGGGTTGATGGATCGTGTTTAAGGCTGCCAGATGGCACAACTTCTGCAGCATATGGGATCACGACACTTAAGACAGTGGTAGAAGCAGCACGAATACCACAGAAATCGGCCCAAGCAGCGGAACTAATAGCCCTGACAAGAGCCTGCGAATTGAGTGCTGGCTTATGTGTGAATATCTACACAGACAGCCGGTACGCCTTCGGAGTAGCGCATGACTTTGGCCTACTCTGGAGAGAGCGTGGGTTTTTGACTTCGCATGGAGTACATATCATGCACGGAGAACTAGTGCGTGATCTTTTGAATGCATTACTTTGTCCAAAGAAAGTGGCGATAATAAAATGCAGTGCACATAAAAAGGTCACTGACAAAGTGGGACAAGGTAACGCTTTTGCAGATAGCATAGCAAGAGAAACGGCTATGTTACGAAATGCCTCGCCAATGTATGTAGTGAAATCACAGGCTGAGCGATGGCACAATGCTAGAGAGGAGATACTAGACATTCAGAAATCAGCGTCTGAAGCAGAACTTGCAACTTGGGCAGCAGAGGGAGTGCTGGATGATGAGGGTTGCTGGCGAAGCAAAGATATGGAAAGATGGAAATTGCCTGCAGCTTACTTGCAAGCGATGGTCCAAATGACACATGGATTGGCACATGTTGGAGCTCTTGCAATTACTCGATTACTAACGCGAGTTTGGGAGCATCCTGAGATTGCCAATACGGCCAAAAGAGTAGTGCAGACCTGTCTGATATGCTTGCAGCACAATCCTGCAAAAGGGACGTATACTCCGAAAGGAGGGTTTGTTCCACCTACTGCACCGTTTGAAGTACTGCAAATGGATTATATCCAGCTTGAGCGTTGTAATAACCTTAAGTATGTCTTAGTGGTGGTGTGTGCTTTCAGTAAATGTATTGAGGCCTTCCCCACTAAGGATAATACAGCGCTGACAACAGCTAGGGTTTTGCTCAAAGAGTACTTCCCTCGATACGGTGTTTGCAAATTTTTGTGGCGCGATAATGGTCCTCATTTTATTGGGAACATTGTGGAATATGTGATGAAGGGATTGGGAATTCAGCAGAAATTTCATGCTGTATTCCATCCTCAGTCAGCAGGTCTTGTTGAATGATATAATTCTACTCTGAAATTAAAGCTAGCAAAGATTGTGGCATCCACGTCTTTGAAATGGCCGGATGCTCTGCCTTTGCCATTACTATCCATCAGATCAGTGCCCCATTCCCGAACTGGCCTCACACCCTATGAAGTGGTGTTTGGAATGCCTATGAATATATGGGGAGTTCCTAAGCCTCGATTGTTACATGATGTGCCTTGTATAATGATGAACGATTATTTGGCACGATTAACAAATGATTTACTTTCTATTCATCAACAGGTTCGAGAAGCGCTCCCCGACAATTCTATTGGGGAGGCTCACAATCTTCGTCCTGGGGACCATGTGATGATCAGGTCCTTTGAGAGAACAAGCAGCTTGGAGCCGAGGTGGCGTGGCCCGAGCAGGTGTTGCTAGCAACTCGAACGGCTGTGCGAGTCACCAACAGGAAGCGGTGGGTGCACTCCACTCACTGCCGCCGTGTCTCTCCGGATCTGGTGAATCCAACTGTGCTGTCTGATTATCGAGACATCTTGGACGAGGAGAAGAGCCCAGCTGTAACGTCTACTGAATCGGAGGGAGCCTTCCCGGACCACACTGTTTCTGGAAGAGAGAGATACAATTTACGACCACGATAAGCAGTTGTTTTTTATTTGTGCGAGACTGGTTGAGTTACCGCTCTGGGGTTTGTGAAACGGAAGCCGAGAATATCAAGGGGGGGGGAGGATCTGTTCTGTCAAGTGTAGCGACACCCGTCTTGAATCTCGGAGAAGAAAACAACGGCTACCTCGGAGCTCAGCACTCATATTTTTATTTTTTAGTGTTTTTTGAGACATTTTGAACTTTGAACTCTGGCATCTTCTGCAGTGCGAGACAAGAGAATTCTTGGTGCAGTACTATTTGTTTTGACAATTGTTGTGATAGCTGTGATAGCTTGGGTAGTAGAACTTTTGGTGCAAGTAAGAGAACATTTATTGCCAACTACCCCGATTCCATCTGAACATTTTCATTTTACTCTGCCTTATCATGAAGAACGGCACAGACAGACTTATTTGAACAATAGCTTTATTCAGATTCTGCATCACACCCACAATATGACTAATACTTCGAACTGCTGGGTATGTGGGATGTTGCCTGGACATCAAAAGAAAGGGGGCACACCGCTTATCCCACTCCCGTTCTCCCATAATGGCTCTTGCAATGCCTGGTACACACTTCTATTCACTCTGCGGTGGCCAACGAAAGGTGGGCTGCTTTTTCGACTCAACAAAATCTGCTTCAACGATCGAGATGGCTATCCACAAGCTGAAGGAACTAAGTTTGAATGGGAGGAGTACCGCCCCGACAACGTGTCAGCACCACAAATTTATAGTAATCAAAGGAATGTAAATATGTCCAGCTCACATGTGATTACTGTTATCGATACAAAAGCTGATCTTTGTGTTCGTAATAAAGGTACAATCCCAGTAGGAAGAAGTGAATGCAACACCACTCTTACCTTTGACACTCCAAATGGCATTTCATTCGTGGCCTCCCGAAATACGTATTTTATATGTGGAAATAAAGGCTATCACCGTCTTCCTATAGGATGGTTAGGAACATGTTATATATCTTTTGTATTACCCCCAGTGTTTATTGCCCCACCTATGTATCATAATAACTATATTCTGTATCATGACTTTATGTTGAATAAGGCGAAGAGAGCATTAGTACATGAAGATATTGATCAGACTGACACTGCGTTACAACAATATGTTGATTTTAATTTGGGCCTCTTTTCATTTGTTGGAGCTGCTTTGAACTGTCGGAAAATAAGACGGTTGACACATGTTGTAGAAGCTGTTGCTAATGAGACAGCTTTTGCTTTAGGAAACTTAACAGAGGAACTCCAGATTACCAGAATTGTAATGCTCCAAAACCGTATGGTATTAGATGTAGTATTAGCTGATCGTGGAGGAGCATGCCGTATTATCGGAAGTAGATGTTGTGTATAGGTGCCAGATAATTCACCTTCTGTGTATGATGCAATATCTAAATTACATAAAATTGCTGCAGAGATACATCCTGATAATGGTACATGGACATTCTTGGGGTGGTTTTGGTCATTACTTAGTACGTGGGGTTGGAAGTTGCTGACGATTCTATGTGTAATAATTGGGATACTATTCCTTTTATGCCTATGTATTCGGTGTGGCCCTGTATTATGTTCTATGTGCCTTTCTGCTTGTATTCCATCCAAATGAGCATTTGCTAAAAATGAACAAATGATTCATAAAGAAGTAGCACAAATTATGTCTATCGATATTGAAGATGAGTACCCTGATTACGTTCACTATGAGGTAGCTTCAGCTAAACGCTAAAAGGGTCGTCTGTCGTAATTTGACGGTGATCGGGTTAGCGTTAAGCTTTGCTACACGTATTTCCCTTATCTTGACTATGGTCGTCGGAAGCCATTTTGTATGTATCGGCGGCCATTTTAGTTGAATGCGTTGCCTCGTGGTCAGCATGCCCTTTTGTCCTTCCTCTGTACCACTGACCACTCGAGTTTGCCCAGCAACAGGCTATTTTTAGTATTGGTCAAGCTCACACATGCACAGTTAAGATTGAACAGTCATCACTTAGGAATGTTTCGCCAAAACTGACCAGTGGTGTTATAGCTCCTCCCATGAGTTGGCTGTGTTCCAAAAATGACCATATATGTACCTAAAACTCTGTAATTGTATTCCGCCTACATTTTTATTACTGTAAAACTGTATAAAAGAAGGACTTGCACCGATGTTCGTGTGATACTTCTTGCATTACCGAAGGGTGCTGTAGGAATGTACCACCACCCCATGGGGTCTTAATAAACTTGTCTTTTGCATTCTCTAGTTTCCGTGCCAACATCTTTTATGGTGTAGAGGGTATTCTGCGGAGTATGTAGGCCTAGAGAACCCAATACCACAGGTCAGCCTTATAACCCGCGGAGTATACTTTTTAGGTTGAGCATTCAAGACCTCTTGTGGATACTTTTGTATGTACTTATGGAGAAGTGTGGCTCAATGGTTAGAGCAGCAGACCCTGATGCAGAGGTGTAGCCTGGGACCAGGGTTCAAATCCCCACTTTGGCGGGTCTTGGGCTCAAAAATTCCACAGACCTGATAATTCTCGCCTTGGTGCCTATTCCAATCATGGAGTCCCACTCTGCAACTCTGGGCAATAGCTTGCTTAATCTCCACAACGGCCCCCACAACGCTAAGGATGCCTGGCCTCCACCTTGGGGGTGCCCAGGAGTGGACGCCTCACAGGGAAAGCCAGGATGGGTTCCACAGCGGTATTCATACAAGCGCCGTGAGACCCTTGCGGGTGAGTAGTGCGCTATACAAATATCAATTTACATTTACATTTTTATATGTGTATGTAGTTTGTGGGCTCTGGAGATCAGCCCGAGGACTTGTCTGATTCTGCTTAGGGACTTTTTTTCTGTTCAACTGCCTCTATTTGACTGTCTTGATAGAAAACGACCAGTAGAGGTCAGTAAAACATCAGAATTTCTTTCTGCTGAGGGACTTTCTTTTTTTTTCTCTTTCTGGCAACTGCCTCTATTTAACTTTCTTTTTTTTAAACATATTTTTATTAACATTTATGGTTTTTCACATTTGTACTACACAATATTTGCAACAGCAAAATTTCAATGTAAGTCTCATTAATCATTGTAGACTGGTTACCATACTTTACAATTGCAATCATGGGGTAGGATGCATCGTCATCCATCTTATGTTTGAACCTAGTAATTGGTCATCCTTGCTCACATACTAGCTCGCCTCCCAAATAAGCGACTATTATGACCCTTGTCTAACGCTGCTTCCTCGCCCTGTCTTGGCAAGCAACTCCGGCTCCATACCTGGGTCGGGTAATTTCCTCAACAATAATACACACGATCCATTGAACTTGAAGGTATAGTCCAATAACATGAGAAATAAACCAAAGAAACATAGAGAACACTGCATGCCAATTGGGGGGACAAGGGTGCACTTGCTTCTGAGGGTGCAGTCAAAATTCTCAATAGTTATGCAATGTATGCTGTACCTCACATGTGGCACTTGGAGGGGGGAAAGTTGGGGGAAGGGAGGGCGAGAGGGGCTTATGGTTTCCCACTCCTGGCGCTACCTGTCAACTCTCCCAGGGGGGAGAGGCTGTGTATTGTCAAGTCCATTTCTGCCAGGCCGATCCGTGTAGCCAAGTTTGGATAACTTGCTCCCACTCACCACCTCCTCACTAGTATTTCGTGCGTGTTCCGGATTTTCCCAGTTCGCCAAAACCTCTTTCCATAAATCTGCTATCGGCCGTCTCCGGGTGCCTCTCTGCCCAACTAATTACCTCACTGTTCCAACTAGCCACCTGCGGTACCATAGCTGATTTCCACACCAGTGCAATCCGTCTTGCAGCTAAGACCAAAGCCAGGTCTATAAATCGATTACCCACTTTCCGTTTAGGAGGATGTAGGAAGAGCCCTAGCAGGCAGACTTCCACAGACAGTGCCAGGCCCCTCCCCAATGTATCCTTTATGCAAGCCAAAATTTCTCTCCCAGTACACTTGTACCACACCGCAACTGCACGTCATGTGTATGAAACCGGCATCCACATAACCACACCTCGGGCACTTCCGCAACTCACCCCGTGCGTAATATTTAATCTATGAGGCGACTTGTACACCCTATGTATATAGTAGAATTGTGTATATTTAAGTCTGGTGTTCCTTGAAATCCGCTTGTGATATCTCAGTACCCTACCCCATTCACCTTCCGTAAATTCCCTGGCTATCGCTCTTTCTCACCTACTCTGGAGATCCGTCATGGGGCCGGTAGCTGTGGCAACCAGTCTTCATGATGCCATTTCACTTGGTGTCCCCCTGTGCCCAACGTATTCAGTACATCTAGTGCCGGGTGGGTCACAGGCTCATCCCCCTTCCCCCTATAACTGACCAAGGTGCGAGCGAAGGCTTGATACTGCAGGAACTGGCCAGGAGAAAGGCTGTAGTTATCCATCAGGTCTGTAAATGGGACTAGGGAGCCACCTTGATACCAGTCGCACACTGAGTGAGTTGAAGACTGCCTCTGTCCACACCTCCAGCTTTTCTGCCATGAACATTGTCAGTGTGTCACCATGTGGGAGCCAAACTAAAGGTAGCGTGTGAGAATACCACAGGGTGCCACCCAGCCTACACATGTAACGTTTCCAGGTGTGTATGGCTGTAAGCAGAAGCACTGACTTATATGGAACACTTATTGCCAGTCTCAATAATTTGGCAAGCAGTAAAGCCGGGTCACCATTGGGTTCCATTAGCCATGTGCCCTCCGCATTCACACCTTCCATCCACTGCCCCAGCCACTGTAACTGGGCAGCCAACATGTACAGTTCAAAATCTGGCACCCCCAAGCCTCTTTGCTCCATCGGACGTTGTAACATCTGCAGGGAAACCTGGCATCGATAATCCCGCCAGATTAGGTCTCTCACCAGGGATTTCAAAGGACTGAACCATCCCCAGGGCATCAGGGTCGGCAAATTAACAAAAAAGTAAAGCAATCTCAGCAGCATAACCATCTTTAGCAAAGAGACTCCCGCCGTGATAGGCAGCTGCAAAGTGCACCAGAAGTTCACACATGTCCGGAGAGACCGCAGCACCCTATCTAAGTTCCCCCCCCTCAGATCCTCCAGGGAATGAAAGACATGTATCCCCAGATATTTGAATGTATGGGGAGCACAATTGATATCGGCTGGGAGACATGCTGGTTAAGGCATCTGTGCTATACAGAAAGTGGTCCCTGACCAGTTGTGAGTAAATTCAAAATATTGAGAAAAATATTCATTGACAGTCCACTTGGTAAAACACTATTGTTTATTCAGATAGTGTTGATACGTTGAATACTGTATTTTTTCATTTGCAAACATATAATATACATTTTGTAACAGTGCCCACTGTACAGGGAAGGGGGAGGGAGTGTAGTGCTCAGGAGTGGTGTGGGTAGGTGAAGTGACAATTTAATTGTATATCACTTTCAACAATTGATGATGGCTTCCCGGAGGAGCCTTACCAGAATTAATCATTGATTGAGTATACCATTCAGTAAGACATCATAAATAACAGGTGTACAAAACAACACACTGATTATGTACAACAGTAGGTAGTCGACGTTTCGACCCTCGTGGTAGGGATGGTAACCCTTACTCGGCGGGTCTTCCTCGGGACAGTGAAAAGGGGAGGTGTGGGCAGTTCCTTGTGCATAGATATCACCACGGCTCTTCAGTTGGACATATATGATTCATGTGCGCAAATAATCCTTGTCAAGACACCTGAAAGCGGTTGTGTTCATGCCATATGGTGAAGTCTAGCAGTGGGGCGGAGTAGCTGCATATATCAACGCATTCCTGGGTAAGGGTTATGCGTGTCCTAAAAGGAGTGATCAGATATTCATTGTTGGTCCGTTGGTTAATTCGTATGGAGTGGCCTATCTGTTGGTCCTCGTTCTAAGTAATCAAGGGATACCGGTCACGGCTCGGGTCCTAATTGAGTGCCGACATGTACGCTAAGTGAACTTGACTGGCATCACCGTCCCCGGCATCCTGCACATCAGCCGCGAAAGTCGGATGGTTAAGGCATCTGGCCTACTAAAGGAAACAAGTATGTTTTTTTCTTAACTTTCAAGCCCAGCAGCGTCTCAAATCGCGCCAGAAGTGTAAGCGCAGTTGAGGTACCTGGCCCTGCTGCCTCCAGGTATACCAACAGATCATCAGTATGCAATGAAATTGTATGTATTCGCCCATCCAGTCTAAGACCCAATCCTGCTCCACCCTGCTGAATCAACTCTGCAATGGGTTCGATCGCCAGTGCAAACAATAGGGGCGAAAGGGGCATCCCTGCTGGGTCCTCTGCTGGATGTGATACTGAGAGGATACCGGTTTCCCGGTCTTGACCCGTGCAGTTGGTGAGGCATACAACAGTTTAACCCATTTCTAGGGGTGGGCGGAATTTGCGTAGTCGCGCTACACAAAGCTCTGCGAACCTGTAAAAATTCTCCGCGAGCATGCAGAGTTCCGCGAACACGCGTAATTGCTTGTTCCACACGTTTGCGATGCTTTTTTCTTGTTTGCGAATGCTGTTCGGGGGGAACAGGGAAATATCTTGCAAACACGCATTTTGAAAGCGTGAACAAGCTAAAAAGTCTGCGAAGCAGCGGATCACAGAATTTTTGGCAATTCTGTCTTCTCCCCCCTGGAACGCGCAATTACCCAAATTACCCAAATTCCGCAAGCGGAATGGAATTTACTGCCCAGGCCTACCCATTTCACCCACCCCTCCCCAAAGCCCAGCCACAGCATAGTCTCAAAAAGGTACTCCCAGCCAACCGTGTCAAAGGATTTCTCCAGGTCGACTGATAGAGAAGCCGCCAAGGGCATAGATCTCGCCTCTTCATGCAAAAAAAACAATACAGCCTGCGCAGATTAGATGAGGTGTTACGAGAGGGGATAAAGCCATTCTGATTTGCATGAATGATGATGTGTATATGCGGGAGCAATCTAAACACCAGTATTTTACAAAGGACCTTGAAATCAAGGTTGAGCATTGAGAGTGGTCGGTCCTCTGTTACTGGAGCAATGGCCTCCTTAGACTTGGGGAGGGGTATTACCAATGCACTCTGGGTCGATTCAAGGAGTGCAACCCTGTGCAAAGATTCTGCATATAGGGTCACCATTCTGGGCACCAATTGATGCCTATCCGGACCCGGTATCTTCCCATTGGCCGCAATAGCAGTGGTGGAGTGGTGTGGCTCACTGGTTAGAGGCGGCAGACCCAGAAGCAGAGAACGGCCCAGGACCAGGGTTCAATTCCCGACGCGGCAGGGTTGTTGACCAGGGTCAGCGGACTCGATAATTCTCGCCTCGGTGCCTACTCTAACCAGGGATCACACTCGGCAACTCTGGGCATTAGCTTGCCTCATCTCTACAATGGCCCCCCACATTCGCCGGGGATGCCTGGTTTCACCTTGGAGATACCCAGTAGGGACCATCTCACAGGGATAGCCAGGGCGGGTTCCCCAGCGGTCTACAGTGCCACAACGCCTCAGGGCAGCAGTGCGCTTTACAAGATACAATAGCAGCCCTGACCTCATGCAGTCACTGGACCCCCCCAGGTCATCCTGCACCTGCTCAACCAAAGTCCGCAATGGCAATTCTTCCAGAAATTCCCAGATGATAGAACAAGAGACCGGCCCAGAGAAGGTTCTAAACAGGGCGTTAAAGGCATCGGGGTCTTGGACCAACTCCCCGGTGTCTGAACCTGTGAAATCGGTGCTTCCCTACTTTCGGGCTTAATCAACCACACCAATAGATGACCAGTTCTCTTCTCCTCCTTCTGCACCCTGTCAAGGTATTCCCGGTAACTGTGGCAACTCAGCCTTTCTAACACATCGCTATAGTTAGCGAGGGCCTCTTGCAGATGCTCTGCAGAGTTAGCCTCCAGCCCCTGAACATTGTCAATAACTCTTGCTTAATGTCCCGCTGCACACCGATTGATTGCCCTAGGCAATGACCTCACACCACCACCTCAAATGCCTCCTGTTCCACCAATACGGAGGATGCTGATTCAACATTAACTAAAATATATATGTCTCAACTAGAGCCCTCAGGGAATTCCGGAAAGGCGCATCATCCAACGCAAGCGTGTTCAATCTCCACAGTGGAATCAGGGGCCCTTTCCCAAGCGGCTGGTATGTCAACAATAGGGAGCTATGATCTGATCCTATCCAGATACTCTGTGTGCATGACGGTCGAGCTAAAGCCTGGTGTGCACAAAAAGCTATTAAACTTGGTGTGAACTTGGTGCATGGAGGAGATATAAGAGTATTCCCTGTTAGTCGCTTGCTGTAGTCTCCAAATATCCTATAGGCCCCAGTGACCTAACCAGTTCCGAAACCCCACTGCGACTCGGTGCATCTGTGACCCCAGCAAAGGTGGGTGGGACCTGTAAATGTAAATGTAAATGTATTTAAGCTTATATAGCGCACAGCTACCCACAAAGGGTTTCCCGGCGCTTGCTTAGGGAACCCGTCCTGGTATTCCCCTGTGAGATAACCCCGGCAGGGTATCCACAAGGTGAAAGCCAGGCATCCCGCCGTGAGGGGCCGTTGCCACAGTATCCACCACACAGTTAAAATCACCACCAATGACAGTATGACCCCCACATAGTCAACCAACTGAGCTGAGAGGGAGGTGAGGAATACCAACTGTTCTACATTTGGTGCATACACACTCCCAAACATCACCTCCCTCCCAGCCAGCCTCCCGGTTACCAGAACATACCTGCCTTCACTGTCAACCTTAGTGTGGGTGTGTTCCAATGGAACTCCTGGCCTTACCTATATCAATACTCCTCTAGCAAAAGCAGGGTAAGTAGTGGCATAACGCCAACCTCTCCACCTCCTGCATAGCTTATCCACTTCCCCACTAGTCACATGGGTTTCTTGCAAGAGGGCTACATGCACATCTCTCCTCTTCAAATATGCATATATCTGATATCGTTTGGCCATAGACCCCATTCCCCGTATGTTCCAGGTAAGGAACTTGAATGAATTATACATGGATTAAAATGGTTCCACATCAGCCCCCACCGACCCCCGCCACACCCCCAATTGTCAACACTCCAGTCTTTACACCCCCACCCTCCTCTGCATGAATAAAACAATGAGCAAGAACAAATATCTCAAATAGGACAACTCCCGACCCCAGGATGGTCTAGCAACGGCCATCCGCCCAACCCATGGGCAAAACAGCATCAACAAGTGAAGGCACAGAGCTGCAAAGCTAGGCACTAGGGGGAGAGTGGCACTCACCACAGGTGCCCAACAGAAGCACCAGTATCCACCCAGAATGTGTCAGCCTTGAGTGGCCGGTCCATTCCACACCCAGGAGCACACCAGGCCACCCTTACTACCCTTCCCAGAACCCCAATCAAAAGGAGAAGGCACAATATTAAAATACAGGGGGGAGGGGGAGGGAAAGCCAGCACAAGGAAAGAAAAAGTTGCCGGAAAAATAAGTGCTAAACTGAGATAACGTCCCTAAGTTAGATAAGTTCATCAGCCGTATTGGGGGTCAGATCCGGCAGATTAACACTGCCACTACGGGACTCATCCAACCACTCCCAGGCTGCCTTGGGATCATCACAAAAGTGTGTCTTCCCATCCAGCACTAGTTGCAGTCAGGCCAAGCACATCAATGAGCATTGGATCCCTTTTCGCGCAGAGCCCATTTGACCTCAAGGAAGGAGGTGCAGCACCTCTGACCCTCCAATGTTTAATCAGGAAATAATGACACTTTGCTATTGTCAACCACATATATTCCCTCTGTGCACGCTTTCTGAAATAGCACATCTCTGTCTTTGAAATGGGGCAATCTGGCCACCACCTGGTGTGGAGACCTCCCCAGGGCTGGCGGCCTAGCTGGAACATGGTGTGCTCTCTCTAATGTATAAAATTGGGCCAAGCACTTCAGTGCAACCACCTCGCGGAAGCATCCTTCCAAGTACTGGATCATATTGTTACCTTCCACTCCTTCCGGCAGACCCAGGACTCTCACCTTATTCCTAAGGTTCCACCCTTCAGCGTCCTCAACCCCCCGCTCCAGAACAGCGACTCTGTTGGACAATTTCCCCATCTGACTGGTCAAGGACAGTTACGCTGGTGTAATAACTGCCAGGAAGAATTCGTTCTGCTTGACCCTGTCCGCCAACTTTGCATGCTCCATCCTCAACAGGCCCACTGCCACAGTGCTGATGTCCTGGTTTAGTGTCACCTTGGTATCAGCTATGGCTGCTAGTATTTTAGCCATTTGCTGTTGGACAGGGACGTCCGAGGGCTCAATCTCCGACTCCTTGTGGACCTGATCAGGTGCTGTGTCGTTGTGGCCTGGAGGAGGCCCAATCTGTTTCCCTCTGGGTTTTTCCATCGCCAGCAGGGTAGAGTCTCCAACAGAGGTTCTGGTGCGCCCCTCTCTAGGTGGTCAAGGAGCAGCCACCAGTGTGCCAGCTACCCACCACTCCAGTGCGGAGTCACAGAGTCCCTACGTTGTGCGTGACTCATCACTGCACCAATCGCCTTACAGGAGCACCCCTCACTGTTGAGATTCCGGGGTCCTCTGGCCCGTGGTGCTTGTGCACTACTCCCTTGTCCTGTCCTCGTTGTGCCTGAGCCTGGACCCTAGAACCAGATTCACTAGCTATGTCCCAATCCATTGGCAGGTTTAGCAAGGGCCACACATCTCCACCGCACCTCTTTGTGTTTCTGCGCTGGGGCCGTGTCCCGCAGTACCAGCCAGTGACCTCCCTCAACACCTAGTCTTCACCATCTGCGTGCCAGGGCCCAGGCAGGTCTGTGGCATCTTCTATCACCGGAGGCCCCCGAAGCCACTCTTCAGTCGCCTCAGCATTGCGCGTCCATCCAAGCGGCCAATCATCTACTAACCAGGGTAAGAGTCTTCTGCTTCCAGGCAGTCGGCCTGGGTCCCCAGTCCTCTCAAAGGCTTCCTCTGCAACTGGACCCTCCACCATTTTCCCCCAGCAGGTCACACACTCCAACTTCAGGCATGAGCCAGGCTGCTCCCTCCTGGTTCCTGGGTGCCGGGACAGGCGTATGCACAGGGTCCTCAGGCAGGGCAAGGCTTCAGCATGCATCCTGATTGAGCCCCGGATCTTCACCGGGCAGAGCGCACTCCAAACACTCTTCCAGTGGCGTGCGCGCAGGTCCACCTCCGTACTGTAGGCCTCCCGGCATCCAGGGTCACCAGCAACATGCTCAAACCCACCAGGCCTCCAAGTAAGGTTCAGGCTGCCACGCTTCACTCTGCAGTGGAGTCAACCCCAATCCTGCAACTCTGTGCATTGGCCCCCTTCTGGTGCAAATCACAAAGGCTCTAGGCAGCTCCGCCTCGCTCAATCTGTTGGGGAGTCTGTAACGTCACCACCGCTCTCAATCTTTTGGGGGATGCCAGCTGGCGCAGGAGCCTTTCACTGCAGTAGGACTCTCTTGGCCACAGTCTCCGGGTGAGATACAGCGCACAGCAGTCTGGCTGGCACAGGTCCGTCCCACCTGTCAGCCGCACACCAGGCCCCAGGCTGATAATTCTGCTTCACGGCCCGCAATCCACTCCTGGCAGGGAGCGCCGATGTCCTCACTCCAGCCCTGCCCTCCTCTGCTCTGTGCGATAGGATGAGACCTTAGACTGCCATCTTGTCCAGGCTGCGACAGCTGGCCTCTGTGTCCCACACGGCGCCACCGCACCACAACTCCGACTGGGCATTACCTTAAGAGGGTAATCTCAGCCACAGCTGCACTCGTCAATGATGCAGTATCCCCTGGTGTCTGCGCTGCCCTCCTCCACTCCCCAGGCAAGGGGCGGAAGCTCGACACCCCTGGCACATTCAAAACATTGCCTCCCTGCTGATGTTCACACCGCAGCGCGTCACCTGCACGTCCTGGTCGGGGCGGCAGCGCACTCACTCAGCTGTTCAGCGACGGCCCCCAGCGGGGGCACATGGTATCAGCGTCAGTCCGTGCTCCAGAATCCATAGGCTACCAGTCTCCTTGCCCCCCAACTCTGGCCGCAGCTCTTCCCCTCCTTTGTTGCAACGGGAGGTTCTCAGGACACCATTTTGCCTCAGCCCCGGCAACTTTGCATGTCTTCCCTGAAGTTGATCGCCTCTCAACCCGGTCCTCCAAAAGGAGAGCTCAGGGTCCCAGCTGTCTCTGGCGGGTCGAGCACTCAGCAGCGCACCCCCAGGCACCGGAAGACACCACGTTAGAAAGGATAATCAGCACTGATGGTGCAGAGCTCTCGGCTCACTTGTCCACCATCATTGGCTCCTAAGCCATGCTCCCTCCCTGTATTTAGCTTTCTTGATAGAAAACTAACAGCAGAGGTCACCTGTAGACAATACAATTTTTTTCAAATCTTGTTTTTTCAGTGATATGACCACAGAAGGCTCTGATTTTATATTAAAAACAGAGCTTTGGACTGTACCATTTCCTGCTGAAAGACAATATTTCTCTCCATGTGTTCCCATATCTGGCTTGTCACGCAGTTTGGTGCTCACTTTGCCTCCATGTTAAAGAACAGTAGATGTTTCAGCACCCAGGTTATTTTGTGCATAGATAAATGCATACCAAGTCCCAAAGGCGAGACCGCTTGCATAGCAAATGCTTGCTACCTTGGCGATGGAACCACTAGCCTCCCATACCAAGAAGTGAGGCACCTACTGATGCATCGATAGTGGAGGGTGGGCAAACTATATCACCTTATTTGCAGATGACCTCTTCATGTTTTTATTTGAGACATCAACAGCACCGATGGGTGCCCGCAAACTCCTAGCCCAGTTTGGACAGTACTCAGGCTGCGGGTTAACTGGTGCAAATCACAATTGTTTTTGACCACAGCGGACCATGGCCAACCACCAGATGTTTTGGGCCTACAGTGGAAAAGTGGTGTTTGAAATAGGCCTGGGTGGTAAATTCCGGTCCGTTCGCGAAATTTGCGGAATTTGGGTAATTTTGCATTCTGCGGAGAACGCAAATTACCCAAAAATTCTGCGTTCCGCGATTTTTCAAAATGTTTTGCTTGTTTGCATTCTCAAAATGCGTGTTCGTGAGATATTTCCCCCGAGCACGCAAATAGCAATTGCGAACAGGGAAAAAGCATCGCAAACAAGCAATTCTGCGTGTTCGCAGAATTTCTGTGTGTTTGTGGAGATTTTTTACCGTTTCGCGGAGATTTGCGTAACGCGATTATGCAAATCCTGCCCACCTCTAGATTCAAAGTCCTTTGATTGCACGATCTGTTGCAAGTCAATATAGGTATAGCAATTAGGGATTTAGAGAAGAGCACTGAGTTCTGGGGAATGCTCTCAGCAGCGGGTAAGTTTGTACTATTGAAAATGATAGCACTTCAGCGGCTTCTCCATTTCTTCGTGGTGGTGCCAATATGGGTGTCCCAAACTAAGTTTCAGGACATAGGATCCATCTCAGTAGCTTTCCTATGTGGACAGGCTGCTGCTGTGTGGCACTAAACACCTTGGAGACCCCAATGACTGAAGCAGGTCTAGTAGAATAAGTCTTTGAGTTTTACTACTTGGCAGCGCAGCTCCAGTGGCTGTCGCAGTGGATGGAAAGCAAATTGCCAGCTGGACATTCCACAGGACCCAATGAACTGGATGCCCGCACACTCCTCAAGGTGCTTATTAGAATTAAGCACTAGAATACAGGAGACTCAAAGAAGTTTTGCGTGCTGAAAAAATGTTGGGTTTGTTGTTTACAAAAGACTAACATGAAAACGCTGTGTGCGCCTGATAGCCTTCTAACGTACCTGGACGTGCTGCCTCATGGAGGAGGTTGGCATGGCTTGGCTGAAGGGGTGGAGGCAGGTGCAGCCAGGCTGCTGACCTATTAGAAAATGACACAGATATATTTTTGCTTTGCTCCTTTTACCATTCTGTTCGTTGTTTTGTCTGAATGTTGTGGGTCACGGCTGTGCCCACTTGTTATTAATGTACTCATTCTGTTTTATTATACCATTGTGTCCACGAGTAGGGACCACTGTTTTTTGAAACACTATTAGAAAATGAGGCACTCCTCCCCGGTGAAGAATTTCGGATAACGAATAATTTGTTCAGGAGATATTTTTTATTGGATATGTCAGTGACAAAGTGTGAGAAGTTGGCCTGGTATATAATGCTCACTAATTCTAGTGATCACTTTGTACCATGCCAAGCAACCCTTATGATGATGGTTGTAATTCAACCTTGTAGACCAGTTATCCTAGTGGTAACGTGGACAAAGCAGTCTTAGGCTAAACTCTGAAAGGCATGTGAAGCCAGCTGTTATACCATACACAACCCCCTTGAATACCAAATGAAAGGGACACCACACAGATATATATTGAAAATATATATTGATTTATTAACCATTAAAATCCCCTGGACTCTTTATGAGCACAGAAGCACAAGCGTTAAATCACAAGACAGTTTAAAATACACAAAAGTTGCACACTATGGATGAGCCCTAGGGGCCACCTAAACCATATACTAAGAAAGTGGTATAAGAGATACCAGGAGGAAAGTGAAGAGGCCTAGGGCCTTGGGAATCGCTGGAGCTATTCGAGACTGGCAATGACTAAGTCGGGAAAGGCCCACGGGACTCGGGTGCAGTGTTCAAAGTGCACGCACTTTTCAATACAAAGTCTATGGTGTGTAAAAAGTACAAAGTTAGTTTAAGGGCACTTCCGCTGAACCTAGAGGAACAAAACTTAAGACACAACCCTAGAGGTGTGTACCAGTGTAGGGACACCGGCTTTGCAATGTTACCTCACCCACAGGAAGTGGGTGCACAGGGTCGAAGTGGCGTTGGGTTTTGACACGCAGGTTCTTGGCGCTTGAAGCTGAAGATGCTGCAGGCGATGTGAAGGAGAAGTGTCCGGTGGATCCAAGGGTGGATCTGAAGTGGTGAAGACCTGAAAGCAGAGGGGACAATGTTCAAAGTCACTGACCAGTGACCACCGTGGAACCAGATTGGAACCAGGCAAAGTCGGGTGCAAACAGGTGATGAGGTGTTGCTTCTCTCTGCAGCCACGTAGACACGAAGAGGTCAAGGATGTCCAGGAGTCGAACACGAGCTGTGCCTTGAAGGCTCTAGCTGATGGCGGTGTCGGCAACTCGATTGAAGCAAACAAGCCTTGGCTAATGCAAGCCATGAGGAAAGTGAAAAAGGCTTATTACTCGGACCAGCAAGGTCAGAGCAGGTACTCCTTTCTACAGGAGCGAGGGCAGGTCTGGAGCAACCAGACCCACAGTGTAAATTGTAGGTTTCGTCGCCAAGATGGCCGCTGACCACGTGACAAGCGGCCGGGATGGCGAGTCGAGTGGCACAAAGCAAAAGGGCCCCACGCAGATCGTGGAGATGCTGGAGGGCTGATCTTTAGTGCAAATGCTGCTCGGTTGTGGGGCTTCTCAAACCCCAAAGCACAGAGTCGAGGGTGCCTCGGGTGCTGCACAGTCAGCGTCTCGGGGGTCTTTCAAGATGGCCGCTCCCACGTCTCTCGGTGCCTCCACGGGTCCCTTCTTTGCAGGAACTGTGAATCGGGCTGTGAGAAGTCTGGGAAGCTGGGTCTTGTCAGGCTCTGGGCTCGGGCTCCGGCGGGAGGCGGCGGCAAAGCAGACGTCGAGGTGCTGGGTGGTGCCTGTGTTCACAGGGTGGCCCCTCCTAGGCCACAAGGGAGATTCTCTTCAGTCTTCTGAGCAGCAGAATGTCGAAGTCCAGTCTTCTTCTTTGTTTAAAGTTGATTTCAGGATGATCTGCTGTGCAATGGCACTGCTCCCCCTCTTATTCCCAAACTGGGGGTGGATCACCTACTAGGTCCCTCCTCTGGGAGGAACCAGGAAGGGGGGCGGTTACACCCCCTTTCCTTTGTCCAGCTCCGCGCCAGGACTGGGGCTGGAAGGCCCCAGAACCGGTTTGGGCTGGCCTATGCACGGGGACACCTTGTGTGCCCCGGGCATGTCTGATTCTTTTCAGCCCTGTCCTACCTAATACACAAAATCCTGTCTGGGGTGGTGCTCGCACCTCCCAAGGCAGGAAACCCTTTGTCCAGGCCACCATCTGCCGAGTTTCGGTCAGCAGCAGGAGGCCAGACTTGTGTCTGTGGTGGCAGCGTCCATTTTGTGAAGCTGAGGCTCTGTTTAACTTTAACCGGGGTTAAGGCTACACACATGTCGTGTCCCTCTAGAAGGGTGGAATGCTATCCCCGTCGCCAGAATTGGCGAGGGGATAGTATTCCAATTCGTATGACACCTTACTCGACATGTTTTGATAAAGCCAAACCAAAGATAGCATTTAACCGCGAGGATTATAATGCACTTAAGAGTATATGGTATGGCAATATCCCGGAACAGCTTAGGGAGTTGTTCCCGACAGCTGCAGACAGGCTCAGCTCATGCCAGAGCACCATCTCACATATTTCCAAGCCCTCTGCCTCCAGGATTGATGAGGCCTTCCATAGGAGTGGCTGATAGGAACATATGTGTCCAGTTTAGGGTTAGGCACAGACATACTGTACCTAAGTAAGAGGTGATTACACCAACTTACCCCAGCTGAGTGATCAGCCAGTTGTGTCAAATATGGAGGCCAGGCCAGGGGTGGCATAATACATGCTGCAGCTCCTGGTAGGCCTTGGATACACCTATGCCCTGGGTACCTATGGTACACTGTTACAGGGGCCTATAAGGTGAACCAATTCCAACTGTTTTATGCACCTAAGGTACATGGAGTCCATTTTAAGGAGAGAGCAATCGGCCTGGGGCCCTGAATAGCAGGATCCCAGGCCAACTAAGTCAAAAACCAGCTAAACACCAGGCAAAAAGTTTGGGGGTAACCATAGTCAGATATCCACCTTCCTACATAACCCCCCCCCCCAAACGAAAGGAGATAAGGCTATCCTTGACCAGGTAAGCCTATATTGCCTAAGTGGCCATATAAGGAAGTACCAGCTCTGGCTTGGTAACCCCCTGTCTCATGGTCCACTAAACAATCCCTCACCCTAAGGGTATCGGAGGGTCTCCACCATAGGGAATCTCTACCTGTGGTGTGTCTTTGCAAAGTCAAAGGCTGGTGTTGAGATGGAGTACTGAAGTGAGTTTCCTCTGTAGGGCTCAGCTTCCTCCAATCACTCTCCACCATGTGTGCCTTTCTTTCTCTGACTGAGTTGCACTGTGCTCTCAGGGTCAACCTCTGGCTACCTAAAGCTGGAGGCTGGGTCCCTCTGTTTGGCTTACTGGAGGGACAGGTCAGGTTTGGGCCCTTAGGGTCCCAGGTTTGGCTGTGCCCAACAATATCCATCTGGGGGAGGTCCCTAACTACTTTTAAGGGGGATCCCTCAGGAGTTTTTAAAGCTTGCACCTCACTAGGGCTACTAGTTTCGGTGCCCCTAATCTGCTGATGGGGGTGCTTTATTTGACAGGGGGCCCTTTGGGTCTCACTGTCCTTCTTGTCCTCTGCAGCCCTGGGCTGAGTAAGGCAAGGTAGAGAGGGGCAGGTTACCTGCTCCAGACTGGGTCCCTCCTGAGAAGGGTCCACTGCCATCAGAGGCTCTGTCAGGCCAGGCCTAACAACCTCTGGGACAGTTCCTTCATCAGGGGTAAGATCAGTTCCCTGAGGAGGCGGATCCTTTCCTAAAGTCTGGTGGGAGGGTGATTTCTCTTCCTCCTCAATGCTCTCTGTTTGGGTGGAGTGATCCATCATTTCAGGCTTCACTACCCAGGTATCGGTTTGAGTTTGGGCTGTGGCCATCACAGCCCCACCAACCTTTTCAGGAGGAGACTCAGTTTGGGTATGGGCTGTTACTAGTACAGCCCTGCTACTCTTTCCAGGAGGGAAGTTATCTAAAGATGGGGCTGAGGTTTGCTCAGCCCTCCCAACCTTTTCAGGAAGGACATCTTGAATTGGGGCTGTAGCCATTACAGCCCCACTAACCTTTCCATGGAGATTTACCATTCTAGAATGGGTTTGCTGTTCAACCTCAGCCCAGGCTGAGATTTCCAAATCATTACCCAGTAGGCAATCTACAGGCAAGTTTGCTGACACTGCCACTCTCTTTGGGCCAGTGACACCTCCCCAGCTAAGATTGACTACTGCCATGGGATGATTGGATTCTATGCCATCAATGTTTGTCACCTGATATTTGGCATCAGGTAAAAGTTGCCTTGAGGGGACTAGACATTCAGCCACCATGGTGATGCTAGCCCCTGTGTCTCTGAAGGCCTCAACTTTCAAGCCATTGATGAGGGGCTCCTGTCTATACTTGCTCAAAGTGTTTGGGCAAGCTGTGAAATTGGCAAACCCCATGCCAGTCTCATAGACAAGAGTATCTGAGTTAGGGGACCTGGATAGGCCAGAGTCCACCTGTCCTCCAAAAGTAAACCCACCCAAATTCTTGGGGGTGCTCCCACCACCTGGGGGACCACTGCTAACAGTGACAGGAGGTGTTGGAGCCTTACCTGGAGGTATATTCTCCTTATTGCCATTCTTGGGACAACAGCTATCTGTTTTGTAATGTCCCACCTGTTTACAGGTATGACAATAAGGCTTTTTCTGGGATGTAGAAGTGTCTTGGGACCCACCCCCATTCTTGGAGTTTTGGGGCCCTGGGGAAGTCTTTTCCTTACTTTTATCCCCACCCTTCTCTTGAGGCTTGGTAGTCTCTTTCTTTTGGTCACCACCCTGGTTCTTAGGCCTGATCCTGGTTCTGACCCATTTGTCTGCCCTCCTACCCAATTCTTGTGGGGAGGTCAAATCAGAGTCAACCAGGTGCTGATGTAGAAGCTGATTTTGACAATCACTTAAGATTTGCTCTCTCATAATTAAATTATACAATCCTGTATAGTCAGTAACCTTACTTCCCAGCAACCAGCCCTCCAGAGCCTTAGTGGCACACTCAACAAATTCAGACCAGTCCTGAGTCTGTGTCTTCTGGGTATCTCTGAACATTAACCTGTACTGTTCAGTGGTTAAGCCTAACCCATCAATCAGAGCACTCTTCAGGACCATGTAGTTTCTAGAATCCTCATCACTAACTGTGAGGAGTCTGTCTCTGCCTCTACCTTCAAAGGAGAGCCACAAGATTGCTGCCCACTGCTCCTGAGGGATCTGCTGTACCATGCAGGCTCTCTCAAGTGCAGTCATCCATTTGTGGATATCATCCCCAGCTTTGTAGGGGGGCACAATCTTACTCAGGTTTCTTGTATCAAAGGACCTGTCTTTATCCTTCTGGATATTGCTGCCACCAGTGGATCCTAATCCACTCTCTCTAGGCTGTCTTGCTCTAGCAAGTTTCTCCTTAGCCAGGGCAACCTCCAACTCTTGCCTCTGGATCCTAAGCTCAGCCTCTCTCATCTTGGCCTCATGTTCCCTTCTCTGAGGGCTAGTCATCTCCTTTCTGGAGTGACCATGAGAGCCTCTAGAGACATGGGAGGTATTGGATTCACCTGAGTGATGCCTCCTCCTCCTATGGCCCTGGTTAAGTCCACCTGGGGGTCTGAATGGGTTGTTACCTGATTCATTCCCAAGTAAGCTTAAGTTAGCCTGGTTCAGTCTACTGACCAGCACCTGACTATCTCTGTCATCATCTGACTCACTGCTTTCCACCTCCTCCTCCTCGTCTTCTTCTTCCTCTACATCTACTTGAGGAGCTCCAGTGGTGGAGGCTTCCTCATCTACTAGGATAATAGGGGTAGGGGTGTCTACAGTGTCATCCTCTGAAGGATGGCCTCCTTCAGCATCCCCTGTGGGGTTTGCCTTGGAGGGCTTTAGAGTCTCAGACTGGTCTAAGAGCTCTCTTAGGTGGTCTGTAGCAGGGGAAGGCCCTGTCTTCAGACCCCTTAAGACACAAAGCTGTCTTAATTCCTTAAAGGAAAAAATAGCAAATTTGGATGGTGCCCTTGGAGGGTCACTCTCAACAGGAGTAAGTCCACTGGACCCCTCTGCTCCAGACATTGCTCTAGTGTGGGTGGATGTGTTGCAATCTACCTACACTGGTGTTTACCTACTAAACCTATCTAGTAGTTGTAGCTAGGGTGTGCTACTCCCTTTGCTCTACAACAACTAAGTTCAGTAGAACTTAAGTATACTAGTCTTGTTTTATATGTACCTAGCAGGTACCTGTATGATCTTTCAAATGATAATCTCAAAGATTGTAATGGTAAAACAACAGCAAGCTCAGATCCCAATCCGCTGCTCACCAATGTGAGAAGTTGGCCTGGTATATAATGCTCACTAATTCTAGTGATCACTTTGTACCATGCCAAGCAACCCTTATGATGATGGTTGTAATTCAACCTTGTAGACCAGTTATCCTAGTGGTAACGTGGACAAAGCAGTCTTAGGCTAAACTCTGAAAGGCATGTGAAGCCAGCTGTTATAGCATACACAACCCCCTTGAATACCAAATGAAAGGGACACCACACAGATATATATTGAAAATATATATTGATTTATTAACCATTAAAATCCCCTGGACTCTTTATGAGCACAGAAGCACAAGCGTTAAATCACAAGACAGTTTAAAATACACAAAAGTTGCACACTATGGATGAGCCCTAGGGGCCACCTAAACCATATACTAAGAAAGTGGTATAAGAGATACCAGGAGGAAAGTGAAGAGGCCTAGGGCCTTGGGAATCGCTGGAGCTATTCGAGACTGGCAATGACTAAGTCGGGAAAGGCCCACGGGACTCGGGTGCAGTGTTCAAAGTGCACGCACTTTTCAATACAAAGTCTATGGTGTGTAAAAAGTACAAAGTTAGTTTAAGGGCACTTCCGCTGAACCTAGAGGAACAAAACTTAAGACACAACCCTAGAGGTGTGTACCAGTGTAGGGACACCGGCTTTGCAATGTTACCTCACCCACAGGAAGTGGGTGCACAGGGTCGAAGTGGCGTTGGGTTTTGACACGCAGGTTCTTGGCGCTTGAAGCTGAAGATGCTGCAGGCGATGTGAAGGAGAAGTGTCCTGTGGATCCAAGGGTGGATCTGAAGTGGTGAAGACCTGAAAGCAGAGGGGACAATGTTCAAAGTCACTGACCAGTGACCACCGTGGAACCAGATTGGAACCAGGCAAAGTCGGGTGCAAACAGGTGATGAGGTGTTGCTTCTCTCTGCAGCCACGTAGACACGAAGAGGTCAAGGATGTCCAGGAGTCGAACACGAGCTGTGCCCTTAAGGCTCTAGCTGATGGCGGTGTTGGCAACTCGATTGAAGCAAACAAGCCTTGGCTAATGCAAGCCACGGGGAAAGTGAAAAAGGCTTATTACTCGGACCAGCAAGGTCAGAGCAGGTACTCCTTTCTACAGGAGCGAGGGCAGGTCTGGAGCAACCAGACCCACAGTGTAAATTGTAGGTTTCGTTGCCAAGATGGCCGCTGACCACGTGACAAGCGGCCGGGATGGCGAGTCGAGTGGCACAAAGCAAAAGGGCCCCACGCAGATCGTGGGGATGCTGGAGGGCTGATCTTTAGTGCAAATGCTGCTCGGTTGTGGGGCTTCTCAAACCCCAAAGCACAGAGTCGAGGGTGCCTCGGGTGCTGCGCAGTCAGCATCTCGGGGGTCTTTCAAGATGGCCGCTCCCACGTCTCTCGGTGCCTCCACGGGTCCCTTCTTTGCAGGGACTGTGGATCGGGCTGTGAGAAGTCTGGAAAGCTGGGTCTTGTCAGGCTCTGGGCTCGGGCTCCGGCGGGAGGCGGCGGCAAAGCAGACGTCGAGGTGCTGGGTGGTGCCTGTGTTCACAGGGTGGCCCCTCCTAGGCCACAAGGGAGATTCTCTTCAGTCTTCTGAGCAGCAGAATGTCGAAGTCCAGTCTTCTTCTTTGTTTAAAGTTGATTTCAGGATGATCTGCTGTGCAATGGCACTGCTCCCCCTCTTATTCCCAAACTGGGGGTGGATCACCTACTAGGTCCCTCCTCTGGGAGGAACCAGGAAGGGGGGCGGTTACACCCCCTTTCCTTTGTCCAGCTCCGCGCCAGGACTGGGGCTGGAAGGCCCCAGAACCGGTTTGGGCTGGCCTATGCACGGGGACACCTTGTGTGCCCCGGGCATGTCTGATTCTTTTCAGCCCTGTCCTACCTAATACACAAAATCCTGTCTGGGGTGGTGCTCGCACCTCCCAAGGCAGGAAACCCTTTGTCCAGGCCACCATCTGCCGAGTTTCGGTCAGCAGCAGGAGGCCAGACTTGTGTCTGTGGTGGCAGCGTCCATTTTGTGAAGCTGAGGCTCTGTTTAACTTTAACCGGGGTTAAGGCTACACACATGTCGTGTCCCTCTAGAAGGGTGGAATGCTATCCCTGTCGCCAGAATTGGCGAGGGGATAGTATTCCAATTCGTATGACACCTTACTCGACATGTTTTGATAAAGCCAAACCAAAGATAGCATTTAACCGCGAGGATTATAATGCACTTAAGAGTATATGGTATGGCAATATCCCGGAACAGCTTAGGGAGTTGTTCCCGACAGCTGCAGACAGGCTCAGCTCATGCCAGAGCACCATCTCACATATTTCCAAGCACTCTGCCTCCAGGATTGATGAGGCCTTCCATAGGAGTGGCTGATAGGAACATATGTGTCCAGTTTAGGGTTAGGCACAGACATACTGTACCTAAGTAAGAGGTGATTACACCAACTTACCCCAGCTGAGTGATCAGCCAGTTGTGTCAAATATGGAGGCCAGGCCAGGGGTGGCATAATACATGCTGCAGCCCCTGGTAGGCCTTGGATACACCTATGCCCTGGGTACCTATGGTACACTGTTACAGGGGCCTATAAGGTGAACCAATTCCAACTGTTTTATGCACCTAAGGTACATGGAGTCCATTTAAAGGAGAGAGCAATCGGCCTGGGGCCCTGAATAGCAGGATCCCAGGCCAACTAAGTCAAAAACCAGCTAAAC
This sequence comes from Lissotriton vulgaris, assembly GCF_964263255.1. NCBI lineage: Eukaryota > Metazoa > Chordata > Amphibia > Caudata > Salamandridae > Lissotriton > Lissotriton vulgaris. The sequence continues at coordinate 1,679,390,792 of NC_141687.1, forward strand.
ACCAGGCAAAAAGTTTGGGGGTAACCATAGTCAGATATCCACCTTCCTACACAAAGGATATGGGGAAGCAGGACATACAGAACCAAAAATAAATGTTCACATCGGCTGGCACCTTCAGAGCTATCTCTTGCTTATACAGAACTATGAGGGAAGATATGCTGATTTCTCTGAACGTTCTCCGAGATAATTGGACAACAAATCTAGATTGCCCCATACCAGACAAAGACTGGACAGAAATCCTAGAACGGGAAGAGAAATAACCCTAGTAACTATCGAATGATAGCCTTCCTCGACGTAGAGTGAAAACACTATGCCAGTATTCTATTGGAAGATCTTCTGACCTGGGCCAACGAAACAAAACGCCTCCCCTTCAATCAAACAGGTTTCGTGGCTAAATCCGGAACAACAACTAATCTACTGTCATTATCTGTCATAATAGAGAAAGCTACTGTGCAACAAATTCAACTGCACTGCTGCTTTGTGGACTTCAAAGCAGACTTTGAACACGTGCCTCAGACATACTGTGGCAAAAACTAAAAGGCTGGGGAGTACCTCAGTCCTTGTTACTAGCTATAGTCCAACTCCACTCCAAAACGTGGATAAAAATTAAGTTGGGTGAAGGCTCCCACGTATCCAGGAAGATCGAGACCAGCAGGGGAGTAAAACAAGGCTGCGTACTGGCCGCACTCCTTTTTAACCTGTTTATATTGGACCTTTCACCAATCCTTGATGCCGTTAATTGTCATCCCCCTCAATTAGATGGAGTACGAATCAGTAACCTCCTACACGCCGATGACCTTGTGCTGCTCAGCCATACGAAGGTGGGCCTACAGAGGCTACTTGATGAATTGCTCCCTTACACTGAAAACAACTTTTTAGAGTTAAATCTATCAAAAACAAAAACAATCACCTTTGGGAAACCTAAGAAGCTCTTCTCTAAATCCCTAAATGCTATACCTATATTGACTTGCAACAGATCGTGCAATTAAAGGACTTTGAAACTAGAGGTGTGGGGAATTTGCGTAATCGCGTTACGCAAATCTCCGCGAATCGGTAAAAAATCTCCACAAACACACAGAAATTCCGCAAACACGCAGAATTGCTTGATTGCAATGCTTTTTCCCTGTTCGCAATTGCTGTTTGCGTGCTCGGGGGAAATATCTCACGAACACGCATTTTGAGAATGCAAACAAGCAAAAAATGTTGAAAAATCGCGGAACGCAGAATTTTGGGTAATTTGCGTTCTCCACAGAATGCAAAATTACCCAAATTCCGCAAATTCCGCGAACGGACCGGAATTTACTTTCCCATTGTTAAAAGTGATAAAGGCAAAAACATCTAACTCCCTGATGTATGGCCAAGAGATCATGAAGGGAACTACAAACACTCTTTTAAATAAACTGACCACTAAAATCTTTAAACGTGCATTTCATCTTCCAAACTCAGCATCACCGGCACAAGTCCGCCTGGAATTTGGCTTACTTGATCACCATGGCATAGAAGCAGGGGCGTTCATAAAGTTTTGCAATAGATTGCATCAAGCACGGAAAGATTCACTGGAGGCCAGACTCTGGCAAGAAATTCAGAAAAGTTATGCCAGCCAAAAATATCGGCTCCACTTGGAGCATAGTTTACAACTATTTGGCATTAAGGACTTTTGGGGAACAACCCCCCCCCCCCAGTCTGCATTAAAGCTAGCCATCAAGAAGAGAACTAGGTTGTGGTCCTTTCATTCAGACAGGGCAACGCTGTCAAAAAGGAAATACACCTGGGCAGTAATCACTAATTTTAACCCAGGAGTAGAATCCCCTCACCTATCAACTACCACAGCACTTTACCTGAAACGAAAGTTCCTGGCACTGAGGATGTGTGAATGGCCCTTTTTGAAAAATCTTCCAGAATGGCGCCGGAAAGACAACAACATCCAATGCAGGCTGTGTGGTTACCACAACGAAGGGTTGGAACTCATAATCTGCTTATGTCCAACAATGCTCATCTCTAGACGCTTATTATTGCGAGAAGAATGGATACGACTTGGAATTCGATCCTGCCAACAAGCCATAATAGCAACCTTCAACCCGGATAACATCAAGCTGAATATCGGGTTAATAAAATTAGTAACCAAAGCACTAAGCCAGTTGGAAGCCATCAGGGGTGCCACTCCCGTCCTTTTAGAGCCGAGCAAAACCTTATTACTGGATACACCAATGCCTTGTTAGCTATCAACAAATTGCTGACTTAAACTCGGAACGTAACACTTACAACACCTGTTAGGAAACTAAGTAGAGTTTTAATTAACACGTTATTTCAACAACAACAAAAAACTCTCATTATTTTATGATCAGGATGCATGTTTTTATATTGTAAGGTTTTTAATTTATCACCAATAAAGTTCATTATTAAGTCATTCTTCTAGCCAGAAGAAATGTGTCAGCCTTGAACATCTGTCTCCCATGGGGACGAGGCTGAAGCTACCTCCAAGTCAGACCAACCACAGCCCTGGATCAAGCCAAACCAGGCCTATTTCTTGCACAAAGCACTGTCCCTACTCGGGCCTCATGAACTATTTGTAGCTACCTTCAAGTCACACCAACAACAGTCCTGGATTAAAGCAAATCAAGCCTTCTCACTGAGTAAAAACAACCATTTGCAGTTCTCCTACCTGCACAAAGCATTTTCCCTACTCGGGCCCCATGAGGGAAAATGACAATCCATCTCATGCTTTTACTAAACAGCCCCTTGCCCCCTGCACCAAGAAGGACTCCATTATCTTAGCCAACAGACTTGGACACTGAACATCTCTATTGAATGTATTTATTTATGTTACTCGATTTATATTGTAATGATTTTAATTAATCAAACAATAAAGTTTGTACTGCAGAACTCCTAGTCATGGTACTTAAGGTGTCAAGAAATGCCTGATTCAAGTTAATAAACTTTTAAGTATTTCTCAGGGCATACCTGACACCAGGTCTTGTTGACCAATACTTTGACACTTTGACAGACTGATGCCCAATAGGCGGGGAAGAAGGTGCTGAGGTTATACATAGGTTCTGGATTTGCAAAAAGCTTGCACCCTACTGGGCCAACATAACCACTACACCTACTACTACTATTGAAAGAGAGGTCACATGTACACCTGAACACTGACTCTGTAGATGGTTCCACATACAGCTAAACATAAAGCCACAAGCATATTCCAAGACCTGGCATTCCTGTTAGCAAAACCAGACCCTCCAGGATTTCACGATATCATGATTTGCAAAAAAATCGAGAAATCAGCAGTTTTGTAAAAAGTCTGCGATTTTTACAAAACTGACCATGAAATTTGGAAAATTCAATCTTTTTTCTGCAAAACACAGAGGAGGGAATCACAACAAGAAATATATGTGGTTTTAACAACATGCACCACCTTCACTAGGCTGAAAGAGTACAGGTCCCAGGAGCAAAGAGAAAACTGCTGAAGGTAGACTCGAAACTGCAAGGAGGTAGGGCATCGAGAGCAGCATTCATTCGGATTGGGTAGGAGAGTCTTCAAAAAGCGAGGAATATTTACTTTCTAAAAAATCTAAGAGCGTGTTAAAGCTGTAAAGACACTGATTACACATAAAGAATGCAGAATTTAGACGCAGACTATAAAGACGACTGGGCAGATTTACAAGCCCTGTATGCCACTTTTGCGCCACCACTGCGTCACTTCTGTGACGCAGCGGCGGCATAAAGCCAGTGCAATGCTGTGGGGTATTTACAACGTGATGCATCTAGGGAGATGCATCACGTTAAACCTGCGTCAGGTTTCATGTGGGCGTTCCGGCACAGGGAGGGGGGAGGGGCGTTCCAGTGCAGGAACGCCTCGGAAAAGTGCCTGAGTGAAATCTACAAAATTTCACTCTATCACTTTTCCGACCCTGTTGCGCCAAAACCTTGTCCCTGCTTGAAGCAGGCGTAAGGCTTGACACACCATGTTAAACATCGGCAGGGTTGGCACAGTGCTGGAGTTGCGTTGCGCCCACGACACAAATCCAGCACTGCGCCAATTTTACGACAGCAGATGCGACAAGCATCTGTATTTCCTTGCGCCATGATGCACCGCATTGTAAATGGGACGTGTCCGTGGTGGCACAAGGATTGAGATGCGTGTTGCAAGTTTCCTGGCGCATCGCTGCTGATTTGCAGGGATGCGCCAGGAAACGTAAATCTGCCCGACAATTATTTCTATGCACCAATACCCCGTACCCAGGTACCAATATAGTGTAAGGATTACACTGCAAACCACACAAACATGGCAAGCACGATAAAATATTTGGGCTATTAGAGGTTGAAAGCGGGTGTATGGAGAATTCATTCAGGAAACCATGCCTTTATGATGGGAGGTAGTGCAGAGAGATCGGTGTGTAAACCGGGCTTTGACATTCTGAAATTCCATCAGACTTGACTGAACCTTTCACCTTAGGCAGAAAATGTAATTAAAAATATTTTAAACAACAAAAAACAAGTTTGTGGCACATGACAAGAAGTAGAGACATTAGCAATTCTATGTTCATCACAAATAAAGTTCCACCAAGTCAATGGAGATATTTTGGAATTGTCCTTCCAACATGATAAAATAACTTTAAATGCTAATGCAATGAAAAGATCAAACAATAAAGAAATAGGAGTAGAGTCATCAAAATCTGGTGAGGATGATTAAAAATGTTCATGCAAGTAGACCAAACAGATTTCCAAAATGTCAATACATTGGAACAATCATGAAGTTGATGTCTCAAAGTGCAGGTGCACTCAGAACAAGACCGGCATAGTGGAGAAGAGGAAGAGAAAACTTGGATATACAAACAGGAGTAATAACTGCTCTATTGTGAATGAAATACAAAGATTGGGTAATCGAGCAGCAGCAGAAACTTTAAATAACTTAGATCATATTTTTTCCCAGACAGAGTTAGAGAGTGATAAGGTCAATTCTGTTTCCCAAGCAATATCAATAGGAGATTTAGGACTTTCCGTAACATGTAACAACAATAATTTATAGACAAGAGCAGCTTTAGGTTTGGGTGTTTGGAATAAACGGCATAATGGTGTTGGTGGAGTAAGAGAGGGTATCTCATTGGGAAGGTCATAAGAAGCTAATTGTGAATGTAATGCAGTTGAAATTAAGATGTATTCATTAAGAGATGTGTTAGGTAAATGAAAGTATGATTGCAAGTCGAGGAAGGGAATAACAGAATTTTGGTGAATGAATTGATACACAAAAATAATTCCCTTCTCCTTCGGGTGTTTGTAATAGAATGATTTACCTTTATATTTAAGAAATGTATTATACCAGATTGTAGAGGACAAAAAACATGGAAATGGAGTTAGACCATTAGTGAATACATTATATATTACATTTTTGGAGTATTGGAAAATAGGGTTAGTGGATATGAAAGTACAATTGGACATATTAATTACAAATATGAAAAGAAAAATCTATTATTGAGGAGCGTACAAAAACAATCCATATGGGTATAGAGGTATCTGCAAAATCATAAGATAATGCAAAGGATTGTTTAATCAAAAAAGCAGCATGATAAGCTTTAAAATTGGGAAATTGTACTTCACCTTCAGATTTAGGACGTTTAAGTTTTGTAAGGGCAATGCGCGGGTGTTTCTTATTCCATAAAAATTTTGTACAGATAGAATTAATTTGTGAAAAATATGAGATGGGAATACGAATGGGCAACATAGATAGTGTGTAGAGGACATGGGGTACAATCATCATTTTGATAGTATCTAACATACCCCACCAGGAGAGATAAGGGGGGGTCCAAATAAGAAGGATGATTGAATTTTAGAGAGCAGTGCATTAAACGTATATTTAATTGTGGTAGACAGAGAGGCAGATAACCAAACACCAAGGTATTTAATTTTTGTGGTGCACCATGTAAAATTAGTGCCATTAAACTTATATTGATAGCATAGAGAATTCAGAGGTAACACTTCTGTTTTAGAGAGGTTTAACAGAACCTCATCCAAGAATGGAAGAAGGGAAGTGTGCGGATTAGACATATATATTAATATATCATCAGCGTACGCTGATATTTTGCTTTTTGTGGAAGTGTGCAAGAAGCCAGAAATAAGTGTATTAACACAGATGTGTTCAAGGAAGGATTCAAGGCATAAAACAAAAAATAGGGGAGAAAGGGGACATCCCTTGCATGTTCCTCAAGATAAAGAGAAAAATCTGGAGAAGTGATTATTTACAAAAATACTGGCACCTGGGCAGGAATATAGTAATTTATTATCGGAAATAAAAGTAGCACCAAAACCAAACCATTGGAGAGTTCTAAACATATATTGCCAATTAATACGATTAAAAGACTTTTCAGCATCCAGAGACAACACAAGCAACAGGAGATTTGAATCATTTCCCACATGTAATAACATTTGCAAACATTCGAGCATTATCTGCAACTAATCTACCCTTAACAAATCCAACTTGATCAGTCTTAACCAATAATGGAATAATACTTTCAAAGCAGGAAGGAAGAATTTTGACAAAAAAATTCATGAAATAGGGTGGTAGTTTTTGACAAAGGGAAAGGTCTTTATTAGGTTTAGGAATGAGAATTATTAAGGCTTCCATAAAAGAACCAGAGGTTTTAGCATAATCAATAAAAGAGTTAAAAAGGGCCAAAAGTTTTGGGACAAAATGGATGAAAAAGCAGAATAAAATTCACCGGAGAGGCCATCTGGCACTGGTGCTTTTAAAGATTTAATGACATTAGCAGGGAAGGAGGGGTAGGGAGGCCTGTAAAAAAGTGTCTAGATTTTGATTAGTGCGATTTGTGTCATCAGAATAGAGAGATTGATAATATTCATGAACTATATTGCAATACCTTCATCTGAGGACGTTAAACTGTTAGTGGATTCATTTAAGATAGGTCCAATATTTTTACGTCCAGATTAGCTAACATCTTACCAGCTTTATTCTGGCCATCATGGCAATCAGATGTAATTTTAAGGAGGATATTGCAAGTTTCTGCTGTAGCAAGTTTGTTAAGTTCAGATTTGGCCTTTATAAGCTCATGAAGAGCTGAAGACGATTTGGAACTGAAATAATTATGTTCCAATAATTAAAGCTGTTGTAATGAAGCTGCATACTTATTTCGAGAATTTTTTTTTTGCAACATATGAAATAGTAAAGGTACGAAAAGAGGCCTTAAAGGCATCCCAATTATTGGAAAAAGAGGTGTCTGAGGGATTATTAAACTTAAAAAATTCATTAATAAAAGCAGTGGCATTTGTGATATAAATAGCATCTGATAATAAAAAGTTATTAAGCTTCGAACGGCTACATTTTGAGGAGCTAAAGGAAAGGTTCAAAACAGTAAGGACTGGTGCATGGTAGGAAATAAAAATAGACCCAATTTCCGATGATTGAATAGATGGAAGTAGGGATTTACTGACCAAAATATAATCAATCCTGGACCGTGTGTGATGAACATTGGAAAAAAAAGTGAACTCAAGAGAGTCCGAGTTACTAGTCTTCCAAACATCATAAAGTGAACAAGAGGCAACGGCTGATTAGAATGCTTTATGGGATTTATCTGGGGGAAACTTACACTTAGATTGTCTGTCAGAAAAGGGGTCTAACCATTGGTTAAAATCACAGGCAAAATAATATTAGGACAATCAATGGAGGAAAGTAAAATCTTAATGTCATTTCAAAATTCAGGATCTGGTTTGACTGGGCCATAAATATTCAACAATACCAGTTCTGTGTTTTGTATAGCAACCTTAGCCAATACCCAACGTCCATCTGCATCATTTTGCGTAGATAAAATTTGTTCAGAAAATGACTTATGAAACAATATAGCAACACCACCTTTTTTACTAGAAGCAGGAGAATAAACAACTTGACCCACCCACTGTCTTTTTAACTTAAGCAACTCAGCTTTATTTCAGTGTGCTCTTGAATAAAAGACACCTTAGAATTTAATTTAGATAAATGAGAGAGTACCTTTTGTCTTTTGACGGGGTTTCCAAGACCACTGACATTCCACGTGACAATATTACACACGATGGAACGATGGGGGGGAATAAATGTAAAGAGTTGATACACTTCAGGGAAACAGCTAAAAAGAAAAAAAAACACCACAAATAAGATGAATAGAAGAAGTATGTTATACAACAACAAACAGCGATAACGGACAAATGCAACGAGTTGAGCATCATTGAAAAGAAAGGATAGACAGAAAGAAAACACGGAAAAAAGAAAAAGGGAATAGAAATAGAAGAGAGAAAAGATAGATGAAGGTAAGATATCCAGATCTAATAGAAAGCAACAATGACTGATGCATGGGGCGCAACAGCACCAACAAGAGATGAAACGACAGAGAGAGAGATAAAAAGAGTAAAGTTATGAACAGCCATAGTGAATACGATATAGAAAACAAGCAAGAACATTAAGAGCGATAAGAAAAACCAGTAGCAGAATTTGTAGGAAGATTCTGGAGAAAAGACCCCAGTTTAAGAGGATCATCAAAAGAACGTGTGGAGCCATCATGAGTGATTTTACACAGACAAGGATGCAGGATACCATAAAGAACATTCAATTGTCTCATTTGAGGATGAAGAGCCAGAAAATATTTTCTTCTTGCATTAGTAGCGTTAGAAAGATCTTGTGGCAGGAAGATGTGATGACCAGACCATTTGAGGTGACGTTTTGCTTTGGCTGCAGAAAGGACTTGCATTAAATCAGTAAATTCCCAAAACAACATAATGATTCCTCTAGGTTCGGAGGCATGTGATTGAAGGCGTCCAAGACGGTGTGCACATTGAATATTCAATGAAGGTTCTGGTGGAAGGTCTAAAAGTTCTGGTAAAAATTTCTTTAAAAAGAGAAGCATATCCGGACCTTCAAGATTTTCTGGCAGACCCTAAAGATGAAGGTTGTTGCGTCTATTACGATTTTCAAGGTCTTCAGTGTGAAGCTTGAGATGTTGAATTTCCTGTTCCAAAATCGGAATTTTAGTAGATACATCATGTAGCTCACTGATGCGTTGCTCCATATCTAACACCTTAGCTTCCATATTAATCCACGGATCTTCTATTTGCTGAAGTTTGTCGTTAGTTGTGGACATAAAGGACTTAAGACCCCTCACCTCATCCAGAATGATGTCAAGAATGTAAATGTAACTGTATGTGTCTTATAAAGCGCACTGCTGCCCTGAGGCGTCGTTGCGCTGTAGACCGCTGGGGAATCCGTCCTGGCTATCCCTGTGTGATGGTCCCTACTGGGTATCTCCAAGGTGACCCCAGGCATCCCCGGTGAATGTGGGGGGCCGTTGTAGAGATGAGGCAAGCTAATGCCCAGAGTTGCCGAGCGTGATCCCTGGTTAGAGTAGGCACCGAGGTGAGAATTATCGAGTCCGCTGACCCTGGTCCACGACCCTGCCGCATCGGGAATTGAACCCTTGTCCCAGGCTGTTCTCTGTTTCCAGGTCTGCCACCTCTAACCAGTGAGCCACACCACTCCTCTGAGCCACACCACTCCCAACAGGGTTTTGAGAAGATAAGATGGGTGAGGGAGGATCATTTTTGGCTCTCTTGGGTTCGGTACCAGATGATGAGGCTCTGACTGAGGTTGTAGCTTCAGTAGCCATCTTAAAATGATGTGGTGGGCAAGAAGTGGATTTTAATAAATATTTCAGTCTGCCCATAAGCTTAATGCATACAAGAGTAATTGCCAACTTCACCTTACTTATCACCTCTCAATTGAGGAAAACAAGCCAAAATTGCTATATAGTCTAATTGGTATATTTACTTGATACCTTTTCACTTTTTATTTCATTATATTCAAATAGTTTTGGTATAAAAAAGACACAAAAATACATTCAACAATTTCAACATGAATTCTCAAAACGAATAATGACATTCCACATTGCATATATAAACACCACATAAATCAACATTACATATATAAACACCGTATTCAATTTTATCAACAATTAGACTCAAAAAAATGATCTCTAACTAAACAAAGGACAAAGTGAACACTTAAATACTATTGTTCAACAAACAGCAACTTAAAGCATTTTGATTTGTCAATAACATTAAATGTGTTGCAAATTAATGCATTCCTGATTCAAATGCCGACATGTTTCAAACCCATTCCTGTCACTTTATGGGTACTCATCAGGGCTCTCTCTCTTTTGTTTGTCTACAGTATATATGTAAAACAAAAAGATTGAAATTCTATTTTACTATTCGGACATATTTATTTACAATTACCCCTCCACCACTCGCACATGGCACAACTTGTACCTGAACTCCAGCTTCCTGCCGGTCGTCTGCTTAACTATTCACTTTCTAGCTCATATGTTTCTTTATCTACAGTGTAAAGTATCATTGTCAGGGATATTATATTTTCTTAAAGAGCTCGGGAACTCGTTTACAAGAGCATTGCAATAAAGCCTACCTTTTTTGGTCTTTATCCTTGTGTTAGTACTGTTATCGTTTTGTGGTATATTCAAATACTGTAAGCAAATGGAAACACTTGAATTTAATATACGTTTTCCATCTAGTCTATTCGTCTAAATGTCCTCCCATAAGGGCGACTTAAAAGACATACCTCGTCTCAATTTGGCGCCTTCATGCGCGGGGTGCTGCACGTCTCGGTTTTTTTGTTTATACAGTTGAGGGGCTGATCCTACGTTTTCTTACAAACTAGTGAAAAGAAGGGAGAATTCCATCACCCGGGTGCACTCCTTTTATATATATATTTCACATTGTTTTTAATCGGTTAGGCATACCTCCTTTCTCTGATAGCGCGGTTCCGCGATATGCGCTCAATGCATCTTGTTCCACTTGGCTGCTACACTGTTCCCCTTCATCACCGTTCTCCTGTGTTTACACGGAGACTCAAATTTATTATCAGTTACACCCAACTTAGTATCTATTTTCGTGAATGTCTTGCGCATCTTACCTCCTTGTCTTGTGTGCCGAGTTTGGATCCGCTTAGTCCTTTGACACCAAGGCCATCTTGTAATGTGTTATTTAAGTGTTTGAGGGCCTTCAGTAAATGGGGGCCATCTTGGAACAGGCAATTTTTGAAAGTTCGCTAATGTGTTGTCTTGTTTAAACCTGCCATTTATCATCTAATAGCAATGTGCTATATTTTTACATATTCCTATTGAAGGCTCTAACCTAAACACTTAAGCCATCATTATTTCTGTTTTTAATGTGCGGATACCAATCTTCAGCAGTTGATCTTTCAGATTAATTGGACAGGTAGAACATTCATCATAGTCGCGAAACCTCTGACAATGTATTCAATCCAGTTAAGGCGCTATTAAATTTTAGAATCAGATATGCTTCTTTATGCAGAAGTAGCTTTTCTGTATCAATGGGACATTTTGACTGATTTACAGTGTACAAGACCGACCATCTGAAATCTGTCCCCCCATGTTGCTTATCAATAAAGTGTTCAACCATAGGGGCTGATATCACCTTATTTTTAATGCGGGACCTGTGTTGTGTTATTCTCACATTTATTTGCTGATTAGTCTTCCCGATGTAAATTTTTGAACAAGGGCACGTGACTACATACACAACATTTCTTGTGCGACAATTGGAGAAACCATGATGTTTCCATTTGATAATATTATGTTGGAATTCTTTTCCCTCAATCGTATTCACACAGGACACACAATTTCCACACTTGTGGTGTCCTTCAATAGGTTTTAACCCCCATTTAGATAGTAAGTCGCTCTTAGGTTTAGCCAAAGCAATTTCAGCACGCACTACAGTTTGGCCAATGCTTTTGTTCTTTTTATAGGCGAACAATGGACGAGGGAAAGGGCATTCTAGGTTCTCTAGAAGATGCCAATTTTTGGTTTTAAAAAACATTTAATGTTATTGACAAATCAAAATGCATTAAGTTGCTGTTTGTTGAACAATAGTATTTAAGTGTTCACTTTGTCCTTTGTTTAGTTAGAAATCATTTTTTTTAGTCTAATTGTTGATAAAAAGTAATACAGTGTTTATATATGTAATGTTGATTTATGTGGTGTTTATATATGCAATGTGGAATGTCATTATTCGTTTTGAGAATTTATGTTGAAATTGTTGAATGTATTTTTGTGTCTTTTTTATACCAAAACTATTTGAATATAATGAAATAAAAAGTGAAAAGGTATCAAGTAAATATACCAAACAGACTATATAGCAATTTTGGTTTGTTTTCCTCAATTGAGAGGTGATAAGTAAGGTGAAGTTGGCAATTACTCTTGTATGCAATTTATTGATGGTCCAGCCGACTTCATGCCCCAGGACCTAACTCCTTAGTGTAAGAAAATAAGCTTAATGAAGACACACCACTAAGCAATGAGGTTCCAGAGGAAAGGATACCAAAAATAGAAAATGCTCCAAGGAGAGGGAGAAAAAAAAAAGAAATTGCGTTACCCTCCGTCAGCACTTTAATAGTAGATAAACAAGTAACCAATATAGAACGACGTAGCATTTAGTATATCAAACACCAAGTTATCAAGAGGCTAGAAGGTGTGACAAGAGTAAAAAGGATTTAGGCAAACACTTGCATAACATAAGAGTCCTAGGTTCTTTAAAATGAAGACAGCAGCACATTCTGAAGAATAACAAAGCATTTTAAATAGGAAAAGAAATATGCGTGCTGATAATTAAGGGGTGAAGAAATAAATGCAGAAGCCCAGATGCTGGTTCAAAGGGCATTAGATAAGCAGCATTCACGATATGTCTGAAAGAACTTAAGAGCCTTTATGCCAAAGATCCATGAAGAGAGGAGAAAATAGGTAAAAAAGTGAAGTTGCAGCGCATTTAATTATAAAAACGTCGGTTTACCTTGCAATTATGTGAGGCGAGCGGCCGATATAAAATGGTAGCCGCCACTCGCATCTCGCTGAGGGTACAACACCGCCGCTGCCGCTGGTCCTAAGAATGCAGGAAAAACGGTCGAAGTGGTTTTAATCGCCGCTCCGACCCTTCATGTGTCAGTTTCTTTCATGGAAAGCTTTGCAGAAGGCTGAAAACAGGCTGAACAAGGCAAACAAGCTCCGCTTTTGAGCGGAACCTAAAGATGAGCCGCCATCTTTTTGCGGCGCAAGACCACACCCTACCACTAATTTCTAATCAAAATTAAAAACCTGCAACACGCAGACTGAAAGTTTACTACAAGTCATCAGAATGACTTTCCAATTATTACACAAGCCTAACCTGACTTCAATTTAAGGGTATTTAATTCACATAAGAAAGGAGACTGTATATATTTATATCTTCTTAACCTGTGAAATACATTGCAGAATGGACGACTCGACTGCTCCTTATCTGTTGGCAGTTTCATGGTCAGATTTTGAGTAAAATTCGTCACAGTTTCATTATAAGGGACTCTAATCCAGAGAAAACATATTTAAAACTTGGTTATAAGACAGCCTGGAAGGTTGAAGACTGGACCACAGTAGCTGGCAGTATCACTTACTTGTGCATTATTGAATGTGTGGCAGGGTCCAGTGCTTCATTTGTAAAACAAGAAGTGCCAGTGTCTCATCACGGGGTCACTGCTCCGTGCACTGTGCACTACATATTGCCCCTGCTATGCTGCCAATGAGAGTAACAACACAACTACTAAATAACACACACCTACAAGTGTGACAATTCTGAGTATTTCAGGCCCCAAACGCTATAAGAATTGCTTGGGCATCAGGGAATAGTCATTTTTGTTGTGTAAATATAATAAATATTTAGTTTTGTGGTCATCTCTAAATTAACCAGAAAGCGCCACCTTGTAACAAACTGTCACAAGTGCCAGTGTTGACAATTACGTGCTGGTGCTGAGCATCGGAAACGACCGGCTCGAATTAAGCAATGGCTGGGCCACTTAGTAAGGATGAGATCCCAAGGGAAGAGATGAGATATCATGACTTGCTATAGGACACAAATGATCCTGCAAAAGTGAATTTAATGATTACCTTTTTTACTTGTGAGGGAATTAGGCTTCTTCTGATACACACTATGTTTGTGAAAAACATTGAGGTTATTACTGTGAGTCAATGTGTGAGGATTTTTATTACCGTTTCTCGGAAGAACGTGGAGATAACTAACTGAGCTGCCAAAAAAATGCATCAACCTGTACAGATCCAGTACTGCTTTGACATTGTAAAATATATTGATGAGAAATAACTTACTCTATATATATTGATGAAAATAGAGTGATGAGTTGTATGACTGAAGAATGAGTGGTATTTTGTGAGTAAATACTTCTGAAGACTACTAGAATGAAAACAAAGGAAAATGTCACTTACCCAGTATGAATTTGTTCGTAGTGTAGTGCTGTAGATTCACATGCTCTGTGTACTACTTTTAGGCTTGGATGTTTGGAAACTATATTTCCTCAATGAAGTCTTTTTAGTAGTTAGATGTGCTAGGACTCCTTCATTGGACCACATAGTATACAGGCATAGACTACATCTTAGATTATATTTTGCACAGCAGGTGGAAATATGTATGGAGTGTCAAGAAAGTGCAGCCTGTTGTACCATGTGTATTGCAGTGTAAACTGTGTAATAAAGAAGAGATCCACAACCATCACAAGCTTCAGGGGTGGTTCGGATGCATGATAATCTACAACACTACATGCTACAAATAGATGTCTACAAAGTAATCTTTTCCTTCGTAGAATATGTAGCTGTAGATACACATGCTCTGCATAGACTGTATAGCAGTGCCCTTCATAACCAACATCAAATTGCTTGGTTAAAGTGTGTGATACTGATCAGGTGGCCACTTTACAGTTGTAAACTAGTCAAATGTTGCCCCTTTTTTCCAGAGAGAGGCGTGTGCCCTGGTACCAGGGTTGGATTCTCTTGACTATCCATCTTGAATACCTGCCTTAGAGATGGGATAAAACATATGAGGTTTTGTGAAGAATTCAAAGAGATTGTCAGACTTGCAAAAGGGCTTGGTTCTGTCGTTGTAATACATCTAATAAGTACAGAGCTCCTTCCGCTACTCAACCTGGCTATGGTAATAAGACTGGGAGCTCTGTAGCATGACTGAGATGAAAAAGTGATATCACCTTGGGAAGAAATGTAGGATTAGTCCTGAGAACAACCCTACCTTTGTGAACCTGGACGAACGGTTCTTGTAAGGTTAGTGTTTGCAGATCACTAATGCATCTGAGGGAAGTTACGGCCATGGAGGCTACTTTCCAGGGAATGAACTGTAGTGGGGATAAGTGTGAAGGTCCATAGTGTTTACCAATGAGCCTCATTAGAACTACATTAAGATTCCAAACGGTGGCTGGAGCTATTTGAGAAGGTAAGACCCACCATGAAAACCTTCAGTCTTGGTATCCTAAAAAGAGATAACTGTTTCCTGTGTAACATGTAAGCTGCTGAAACAAAATAAATCACAAACAGCCCAAACAACTGTGCGTGTGGACCTCCGATCATATCACCTGTGTCTCAATTTTTTGCACTAGCTCTCATGCAGTAAATGGGTAGATTTCAATTCTTTCTGCACAGTTCATAAAGAAAACTATCAGTGGGAAACAAATCTACTTGCCAAGTAGGTAAATATATTTAGAAATGTAAACTGTCAGAGTAATGTGTGGACCTAATTCGCAACGTTTTTTTTTACTGAGTAGTTGTGTGCAACAGACACAAACACACACGCATGCATATACGCATGCATGCACATGCACACACACACCACACTCACATGCACAATTATGCACGCACAAACACACACACACACACACACACACAAGTGATACCTTTACATTTGACTTGGGGCTTAGTGCAGGCAAACATACAGATGTGAACGCTCATAAAGCAGATACACATACTTTATAAAATATATATCATGCAATTATGTGTTAAATTCTATATTACTTGCTTTGCAGCTCACTTTTCAACAGATCTTGCGGTATACTACTGTAGTGCTTGTGGTCTGTGGATGACGGTGTGCCTTTTGAATACACGTCCAAGCCCCGCCGCCACTGAATGCTGTCATGACAGAAGAATGCGGGCAGTATGGTTCTAGGAGGTTTTAGCCAGTCTTGTGTGATAGCTGGTGTATTTCTTCGTTGCTTACTGTAAAAGACCCAGCAGGTGCAACTGATTGTAACTTGGTATTCTGCCTCACACTAACAACTTCTTCCTAGGTTTTGAGATACCTCTGCAAATTATGCAAAAAATATATTACCTGGGTGTTAGGTGTATGCTCAATTTGACCTATGAAGACTGGACCAGGTAAGCAGGAGGTGACCTCCCTATGCAGTCTGTCTTACTTATTTGGAACAAGCCACTACAATCTGGTGCCCTAGGGTGCCTGAGGAAGAGGTGTCCTGTCTCATGGATCCAGGAGGCAGCAGTGCCCGGGCAGGGGTGCATACATGGGCAATAGAACATCCCAGGGGGGAATAATGATACCTCCCATGAGGTTAGGACTGACGCTTTGCTTCTGTAGAGTACCATACACTTTAAACATGCCTATTGCTAAGTGGAATACTCTACTAAAAGAGTTTCCATTGATTTCAGGCTGAAAATGAATGAATATGAGTAAGATACAGTGCCGCAAAAAAGATTCTAAATTTCCATATTTGTGCGCTAAATTTCCATATTTGTGCCGCTAAATTTGCTAATCCATGCCACAATATCCTGGAGGGTCAGCAAAATGAGAGACTACTCAAGACTGTAAGGGTCAGAGAAATCCCTGGGAGGAGATGTGGCGGAAGAAACTTGAGAAGTGGCCTGGCTGTGAGGGAGATGTGCTGATGAGAGAAGCCAGGGATGGCAGAGGTTTTATTGAATTGGATAGACCATGGGATATGATAGTGAAATGCATGAAGCACCCAGACCCCTCACATCTGGGATACCTAACTGCAAACCCCTAATAACAGGTGCCTGGATCAAAGATTGTACACTCCCCCTCCATATTGCAGGGATTGACCCCTATGCAATGGCTAACTCCTAGTTACAGGTAGTGATATTTGCTGGCTCTCAAAATGTATACAACTCATCAGAATGCACCTAATGTATATTATCATCAGGCGCTGATATTGGGGTGCACAACGGGGAGGGATGGGTTGCACCACTGGGGTAGAATTGCAATGTTACAGCACTGAAGGCCAATTGAATCTGCAAATGCATAACACTGTGCTTTAAATGTGCCAAATGTTCTGACCGGTTTGTGTTGTTGAAAATCAATAAAATCTGTTTTAAAAAAAAAAAAACTTTTTCTGCTCTCCACTATACTTGCCTTTGAGGTGGGTATAAATATCCCTATTGACTAATTGAGTTTGATATGTTATATATATACACATTACAAAAGCATGAGAAAATAGATGTAAATCAAAACGTTTAGCAATTTATAGAGTGAGAGAATTTCCATAGGCACATTTACATACTAGTAAAACATTATTCTTTTGCTATAGATTGTCACTGAAGAAAGACAAGAAAATCAGCAGTCACAGTGAGACATACATTTGAACCATCTGTTTTTCTCTCTTCCCAAACACCCTTTACCTGAAGATTCCACTGTGCCAGCATCCTTTACCAGAAACCACCTTTCAATTCCTTTTAGAAGGTAGATTCTGGTAGGATAAGGTTGAAAATACCTTGAAAGTCATTGCATCCCTAAAAGCAGTGTATATGTTAAATTGTGACAGCTGCTGTCTCTGCCACAGCTTATTGAGGCCATAATATATCCTGTGAAAATAATTAAACTGTGCAAGCCTGAGATTAGACAATATAGCCAGCACATGTCCTGCCATTTTTATCTCCCGGTAATCATTGTCATCACCTTCCCCTAGGCAACTGCACCAGGCAGCTCTTAGAACTATGGGGCATATTATCAAGGGCACTATCGCCGCTTTAGCAGGACTTTTTCCCGCTAAAGCGGCGATAATTGTATTGCCCTATTACCAAGCTGTTGCTAACTACTGTTAGCAACAGTTTTCCGGCGATAATGAGCATTTCAACTATCGCCATGCATGGAAGCGATAAGTATCGCTAAGGAGATGCGAAGTAGGCGTACCCTCGCTAAATCTCACGAAAAAAGTTGCTAACATACTTTCGCACTATTAGCAATGATCGCCTGGACCTGCTTAGCGATAAAAAAAAGTCGCGCTAAGGCCCCTTAGCTAGAGATAAAAAAGAACTGCTAAAACCAGTTCTAAAACTGAAAAGTTGGAGATAAAAGGAGTCAAATAAGGGAGACCAGCCCAGACACAAAGCTGAGGACTTGCAGATGCCATGGCTGCACTAATCATTCAGTTAGGAGACCCACAAAGGCAACAACCACCACTGCCACCGCCACCACTTCCTGGACCACCACAAAGGCTGCACCAAATACGACAGCGGCCCCTGCTCAGACATCTCAGCCTTAGTGACCTGACAGCAGAGGATGTCATAGCCCACTTCAGGCTCAAACGGACATCCATTGGCTACATCCTGAACCATTATTGATAATGGGGGAACCCAAAACGTCAAGACGGACCTGGGTGCAGTACGGGAATGAAAAAATGGTCCGTGACCTATTGATTTAAAGAATTACATTAAATTCTGAGCAGTTTGTGTTGTGTGGAACACTACAACACTGGTATATTATACCCTAAAAAGATTCTACATGCATGCATTCAATAACTATTTATGCATACATATGTCAAGAAAACACACAATTGAAAACCGCCCAACTATATAGGTGATTTAAAAAATACCAACATTTATTTTGAATAAGTAATGAATTCCTTTCAATAGACATAGGTTGCACGCAAAAAGAATGAAATGGTAGCGGGATGGTGGTGGTGGGTAGTGAAAGCGCAAATCATAGAAATAAGAAAGGAACAATGAGATACTTTAAGAATTACTGGTAAACAAAGACAAGACAATGTAGACCTGTCCGAGGTTAGACTTTCATTTACATGTACTCTGTGAATTACAATGTGCACTCAATGCATTTTCAAGGGTATAACAGATCGGATGCAGGTACAGGTCTTGTTCAGAAGAGCGTCAACGTTTCGACTCAGCTGATGCAAACAGGGGGTTTTTGGAGCCTCAGCTGCGAGTCTTCATCAGGACTGTACATGGCAACCTATGAGTAGAATACTTAGTTAGATAAGGCGCTGTGTGTGTGCGGAGAATCTGAAAGGTCAAGATGAAATCTACTGACCTAAACCTGGTGCCAGGACTGGCTAAACAGGTGTAAGATCCATGGCGATTTTGGGTCAAGCTCATTGATATCCCATAATATCCCCCGCAAACAAAGCTGCTGGCCGTGCTGCATTTCTTGGCCTCAGGGACTTTTCAACCTACAACAGCCAGAGTTGGAGGAGTCTCACAGGCGTCCTTCTCAATATTCCTCCCAACTGTGTTAGATGGCATAATCAGCCTGATACCCCAGCAACTCTACTTCCCCAACACCGTGCAGGAACAGATCCTGGTCAAGCAAGGATTCTTTGCCATAGCAGGATCCCCACAAGTTCTGGGTGCAATAGACTGCACACATGTCCGATTTGTGCCCCCTGTGGACAGTGCACACATATATCGCAATAGAAAGCACACTCACTCCATGAATGTGCATGCGATTGTGGACCACCGTGGACTGTTCACCAATGTCATAGCCAAGTTCCCGGGAGTGTGCATGATTCGTATATCTTCCAACAGTCCATCATAAATCAGCGCTTCCAGGATGGGACATATGGAAATGCAGTCCTAGTTGGTAAGTACCAATCCAACATACCACTTGCATCAACATTACACACATGAAAAACAGAAATGTGCAAATGTGCAAATGTCCATGTCACAAAATCCCATACAACAGGTCAAAGTACATCACCATACACCAGACACACTAACACCATGAACTGTGGGAACTGCAGCTAGATATGTTGCTCAACATCACTCTAAGGCATAGACCGTAGCCCCCCCATGAGCAAATGTGTTAAGCATGTGCGATGGAGAAACATTACTCTCAAAGAAAGTTGAACCACAAGTCCCACTGTGCATGTGTCGTGCTGGACAGGCAGGATAAATCCTACAGCAGATGTGGACATGTTGCCATATAGTGTGCAAATGTAGCCCAGCTTGACATCACTTACTGTGGGTGACCCAGTAGCACACAACAATGTGGGAAAACATGTGAAGGCTGCATGGAGGATGTAGAGGCAGGCAATGCAGATGTCGGCCACTGGGTACACCTGTAGGTACAGTGAGATGTAGGCTTCAAATACATTGCCCATGTACCTAGCTTAGTGGTGTGTACATCTGAAGGAAATGGCCAACCAGGTGATTACACATGCTGAAGGTTATGTCACCAGGAGGACGGCCCATATATTCCCAGTGTAGATGATGTACCAGCTGAAGATCGGCAATGTTGCAAATCACAGAAAAGCCACATGGAAGAGCAGGTGTGTGTGTGTGTTGTTGATGGTGAATAGGAGCCTCATGCCAATGTTGGTGGTGCTGTCCCATAATATCCTAAAGCCTGCACCAGCTCCACCACATGTATACGTAGAGGAATCAGCCAAGTCAGATGCTGGGGCTGACCGAGTTGTCCTACAGTGCCTGCCGTGTGTAGCACTTGCACAATGGGACAAGGGTGCATGGGAAGTTGTAGATACATGTATCGAAAATGTTAGGGTTTTTGCACAGCAAAGAGCATTTCCCCTCTCATTGCACTAGTGGTCTCTGTAATAGCTCTCTTTAAACATACTACTGAAAGCCTTTCTTGTTTTCTCAGCCCCTCCCTAAGACTTCTGTGTATGTTGCTCAATGTCTTCACAAGTTTGGACATTGCTGTCTTGTTTGCACATTGTACCTTGCTTTTACCAAGGCTTATTTAGAAAACATTGGACCTTGCTTTTACCAAGGCTTATTTAGGACACTCCTCCCTAGGCCAGGTGTTACTTCAACTCATTAGTATAATAACTGAAGCTCTGCACACCTGCTTGTGAGAACCACACCCAGTTCTTCGAACCACACCCAGCCCTGTCTATAAAAGGCAGCCCCTGAGCCTCACCCAGTGCTTGTGCTCGTCTACCTCCCACTTACCTGAGAACATATCCTTCGGCGCTGGCACTCCTGCTCTCTCCAGACCTTCATTGACTTCAACGGGCGCGGCTTCTGGCTCTTCCTTCTTCTGGTTTCCGGCTACTTCTTGCCTCAGCCCCTCTTCTGTCCACTGCAATCTAGCTGCAAAAGAGAAAGAGGTCAAGGTTAGACTGATCAGTATCCCTTTTCAGCAACACCTTTAATTACCTGAAAGAACTTTATCGGCGATTTCTGGATTCATATAAAGACAATTTGGAACAAGATATCTCCCACAAACTTTGTGGTTCAAACCCTTTGTTACAAGAATACTTTGTGGAACTTTGTGAAATAAACATTGTTTTACATGGAACTTTTTTAAGAATCGAACAGAGGAAACCATTGACAGCAAGGCAAACAGTAAATCAAGGACTTGCACAAATTACCTGCTGTATTTTGATGTAAAAGTACAGTATTTGTTTTATAAAAAGTCTGGAAATGTGTGAAAAGTGAGTTTGCTATTAAGAATTTAGGCTTTAGTTATATTAAGGTGAATGTTAGACGTTGGTAATTCTGATAATGATATTCGTTTGATTTTACAGAAGTTTTACAGTAATAGAAAGCACATCCCAGAACAGTAACACATTCCAAACCTGGAAGCTTGAGACTAGGATCCAAGAGGTACTTTTAGAAGAGAATTTCTAATAAGATTAAGGTTTAGTCAGAAACACAGTTAGGGATAGGTTGCACCTATCTGTTCTTTGTTTATGTTTCATTAGGCACCAGTTTCTACAGAAGTCAGAGAGGGCCGCAGATTTTAGCAGCTCTTCTACAGTGGGAACACAAGAACGGTGTTGTCTCTCTTTTTTTATTTTTTCCACCTCCCCCCTTCCATTGAGCTTCTGGTTCTTAGTGCACTGTTTTAAAACTAGTGTGCTGGAGCAAGCAGTTTCAGGGTGGGGTCGGACTGTCTTCAACCTCCATCAGAACTGAACAGAAACTCAGGTGAGCTGGGCTTTGACAGAAAAATGTTGTCTTGTGCCATTGCTGAAAACTGCAGTTTTGTATCTGTTTCTGTTGAAGGTGGTGTGTACCATACCACAGGGTGACTGGGCATCACCAACTCAGTGATGGCCTCCATGTAGTCAACGGTGGCTTGGGGTACAACAACCAGGTTGTGTGTGCATAAGTGGACCACACATGTGCGTTCAGTGTGCCTGATTAACTAGATGTAGTCCACACATGCAACAAAATTACTCTCACATTCATCCTTTGTAAAGTGTATGTTTACCCCGCTGCTGTGTCCCTGTGATAATAGCAGATGCTCAGATGGTGGAGCAACTTAGAAGAAACAGCCTACATGTCTGCCAGTTCACAATGCCCTGTGCAAAGAGCCATGTAATTAGCCTTTTACAAAAGGTGGCATCTCATGGCTCAGTGCTCAGCACCACTGGCAACGAGCCCCAATGTCTGGCAGCCAAAGGTCTGAGGGCATATTATCAAGACCAGTCGCAAAATTATCGCCGGTTTAGTGGCAGTTTTCAGCAACAAATCAAATGCTGTACTTGATAATATGCCCAATCTGTGGTCGCATATTCATAATGCTATCTGCTGCATATTCAATAGGTAGTATTTTTCTCCGGTCAACACATTGATACGCCATGGTACAAGAGACTCCCCAAATCAATATGAGATGTGACCACTGCATGTACTACGGTTTGCTGCCCTTGATGGGAAGTACATCCCGGATTTGCAGTGTTCCTAAACATGTCCAGGCTACTTTCCTAATTTGTCTGGCACACGAAATTTGTAGTCATGCCATATAAGAAAGTAATTCCCGTCTGTTTTGTGAGTTGGGAGTTGACCAACCGTATGAGGCCACCAGGCAGATGTCCATACGAATGACGCTCCTCCTACAATTATCACATCTGTTGAGCTGCCATTACGTTTTAGGCAGTGATTAGCTATCCATGCAGTAACAGCCTCCATTCAGGGGGAAAATTGTTAGGTGATGAGGTCTGGCTTTTGGAACAGTGTGAAGATAAGCAGAGTATCATCAGCCTATGATACATTTGAGACCCAGTGTACCCACACCATGCTGGAAAGTGGTTACAAATATAGATCAAACAGTTTTGTGTTCAATATTGAGCCCTGAGGCTCTCATGTTTGAGGGGTCTACTTTCAGAAGAGAATCTTGCTAGTAACACATGAATGCCCCTTGATGTAATTAAATAACTCATCCATCTAAGAGTGAAGCTCTTGACTACACATGACTCCAGTCACAGGAGAATTAGCCCATGAGATATGGTGTCAAATGCTGCACTGAAAAGCAACAGGATCTGTGCAACAGTCTGACCCACGGCTGCTCACTGTCCCAGGGTTTGACTAGGCAAGATAAACACAGAATCAGTGAAGTGTGCAGCTTGGAAACAAGATTGCAATATGTGTAGTAGGGCATTCTCAGTGCAATGGTTGGTGAGCTCTAGATTAACTGCTTGTACAGCAACTATTCACCTGGAAAGGTAGCATAGAAATGGGCCACAAAAACAAATGCACTTCATGGTCAATGTGAGGTCTCATCTCAATGGACGGACCATGTCTTGTTGATATTCGAAGGGGAGTGTTTATTATTGGAATGAGTGGGAGAACAGTAATGACATCAATGGCATGATGCAGTGACCTACCAGTATCAGAATTTCAGTGTGTGCAGGATCCTTCAGAGAGCCTGTTATGATAACAGTTGCCAACCGCCTAATCATATCTGCTGCTAGCACTCCAAACTCGTCTAAGGTTAGTCATTTGACTGTAATATCCATAATGGACATTGTGCCTATGCCCTGGTGAATCTCCAGAGGAAAGTTTACAGAAATCTCAGTCCCCTTATCTGGCAATAAATTGAATAATCTATTACAGGACTCTCAGATGTATGAGGGGGCTGAGTAAATCTCACATCTTATTGTAAGACTTACAGTAACCTAAACATGTTTGCAGATGAGTATTCAGACATATCAATTTCTGTGTCAAAAAGGTTGCGGCGACTGCCCCTATCAGTTTGTAACATTGTGATTGTACTTGCTTGTAAGCCTCCTTAACTATGATACAATCGTTTTTATGCCATCTACATGTCAGCTGTTTGCATATTTGCTTTTGCCTATTGTAAGTTTTAGTTGAACCCGGGTGCAGAGGCTATAGCTCCCCGGGCATTGTCAGTGGACCATGGTGCAAACACGGAGTGCCACTGTGAACCAGGTTTCTACCTTTCTGTCGGCTATGTCAATGACCTTACCTAATATGGGGTAATTGTCATATTAAGCCAGTGCAGTCTTTGTCATTAATCATCCCACTGCCTGTGGGTCACTGTGTCATTGGGTTTGCATGTTGTTGCAACTTGACCTGGGATGTCAAAATGGGCACTATAGTAGTAGGACCATGGAACTGGCCACGAGCATTTAAAATGTCATGCTTGTCAAGTCATTAAAGTTAGTATCCAGGAAGTGGCCTGATTGGTGTGTGGGAGCAATGTCTCATTTGTGTCAGGTGGAGCACCATGAGCCCATCACAGACCATTGATACCTTGGATTTGTCAACATCATCAAAGTGTATGTTGAGATACTCTAAGATGATGAATACATTGTGTCAGATTGCTCTATGGCTCACTGAATACATATGGCTACTGACAAAATTTATATCCAGGGTCAGTGGTGTGGGAAATCAGGAAGCATGCTATGTTGTTATCGTCAATGATGGTGATTGTGGAAAAATATCCTTCACATTTGGACAGGTCTGCCTCTCACATTCGGCATGTGAAAGATACTTTGTAAGTAATTGCTAGACCACCCCTTCTTTGTCCCACTTGATCCTGTCTTGTGATCACATAGCCTTTGGGTACAGCATCAAGGATGTCAGGGGTGGAATTATCAACAAGCAACGTCTCTTCAATGACAATCTCATTTGGGCTTTTGTCCCTTGAGTATGATGTGGTCTACATATTTATGTTAGGTAATGGACCGACAATTCAGCTGGAGGAAGGACAGGTCTTTACCCAGTTGTGTGACCGTAATCAAGTGTGAGATCTCCTTGTTACAGTGTCCACCATTTAAAGTTTCCTTGTCACCCAGGATACATTGCTGCCATACATTTCCAAACGTTGGAGTCCTGCTCTGCAGTTCATTCGCTGTGTAGTCAATGGTTTGATAGGGTGTACGACTGGCAGGAATTTGGTGCCTGTTCCTGGCTAGATGCAGACAGGTGCCAACGGGCTGGCCCTAGGTGTTCATAAAGAGAAGTCTAAGGTGTGACCTGCCTTGTGGCTCAGTGTGGTGACAATCCTGGTCAGCCTAATGTCAGACAACATGTCATATGTCAACATGGACAATGTATGTTGAGCCATCATGGCATGTGAGTTGGAGTCTAAGCTAGGAAGGAGCATGTAGTACAGGGAGTGGATGGTGTTGCATCTGCTTAAGTCGATGGTGTTGGTGAAGCGAACAAACCCGCAATGGTCCATGCATGTAAGGGCAAGCTAACTGTTGTTTTGTGTCAGCTCATGACAGGAAACAGCATGCGATGTGCGTTGCTGCCGGCTGGCCAGCTGCAGCAGCACTGAATGTCAACTGTGTGTTGTGTGTTCTACTGCATCCTACATTGCAAAAGGTAATGACAGTGCGTTTGGTGGATCAGTGGCAGACGGGAGAAGAGCCACTCATGCAACTGAGCTGCGCACAAATTAGATGTTGGTTGGTGGAGGGAGTAACAGCAGAGAGACAATATTCTTTGCTAACATGCCCTGAAGCATTCAGAAGCAACACATGGCCAACATGATACACAACATTACATACATTTCAACATACAAATCCATCTACATCAACAACACATCCAGCACAACCAATGATGTATTCATCTTACCCTCATATGTCACAGGGGACCAAGGATATGCACTCGGGCCATGGATGATGACACCCCTGCGAAACCCCACCACCCAAGGCCAGAGGGCACACAGACACACAAGGTCCATTGTGGAGCGCACATTTTGTGTGTTAAAGTCATGTTTTCGTTGCTTGGACATCACAGGTGGCAGCCTGCTGTACAGGCCAGAAATGGTCAACAAAATAATCATGGCATGTGTGTTGCACAACATATGTGTGCATTCAAAAGCTCAGTGGAAACAAGTGCCTGCCCCACCAGATGAAGATGAGAACGATGAAGAGGCTGGTGCTGTACACCCCACAGCAAATGCAGCTGGACTTGCACGAAGGAACAGAATTCTAAACAATTTCTTTGACTGAGTCTGTCACATTGTGACAGTCCCCCTTCAATGTATGTCATAGCAAAATGACCACACACGTGCCGTGTGTCTAATAAAATGTCAAAAACACATACCATGTCTCAGTGTCACTGTCTGCCATGGGCACTGTACTCATAAAACGGTTACGTGGCTCAACATGGGGTAAAGAAAAAAACACTACTCCATTGATTTTGGGAAAGTGTCTACAGTCCAGATATGCTTTGCAGTCTGTCAAATGTATGAGACTCGATTCTACTTAGGCCAGCAAATGTTAAAATGTTGTGTTCCCTGAGTTTAATACAAGCAAACTAGGGTGTTGCCTGTGACAAGGTTGAGATTTATATTCTGTTGTCATTGCCCAAATCAAGGTATATTGGAGGGTGTACGTAGTGTGAAATTTCTAATTAAGGAGTGATGGTGTAAAGGATGCTAATAGTGCATGCAACCTTCCAATATACAATGGGGCTTTTTATCCAGACCCTTGTAAAACAATTTATCTGTCTTAGCCTCAGAAAATGGTCCCAAGAAATGCAATTATGGTTTTGCTAATCTGCGTGTTACATTTCCTATAGAAGCCCGGGTTAGATGTGGAGGAAATCTAACCTGGGCTTGTATTTGAAATATATGACGCATATTAGCAAGCCCATTGTCGCTGCTCAGATGGCGATAATGTCCATGAGGTTCTCGATCATATGCCCTGAAGATGTATGTGTGGAATCGGGTAAGAGCTGCAAAGAGGGCATGTAATGTTTGGAAATATAGAAATATGGCGTGAAATGTGGAGCTACATGAAAATCGGGCAATAAGTTGGTGTGCAAATATGGAAATGGGGCGTGAAATGTGGCACAATATGAAATTTGGGCGTCAAGTTGGAGGGAAATTATGGAAATGGGGCGTGAAATGTAGCACAATATGAGATGTGGATGTCAAGCTGGGGGGATATTATGAAACTGGGGAATGAAATGTGGCACCATATGAAATTTGGGCATCAAGTTGGGGGGAAATTATGGAAATGGGGCATGAAATGTGGCATAATATGAAATTTAGGCAACATTTTGGAGAAAAAAGGGAAATGAGGCGTCTAATGGGGTCACAACATTTATCTGTCTGTCAGAAGACATTAGCCTGGAAGGCATTACCACATACAGATCAATAAGGTCTACCAAAAGTATGTTGACCAGCTACTTGTCAAAGCTGATGGACCACCACCACCACAGAGACAAGAAAAACACCAAAATCTCCAAAAGGGCACCATGCATGGGTGAAACACCTCCTACAGCTGGACAGACAACCATATGAGTATACACACAGACACCAGGCTCATATATAGCTACCAGTGAGACACATCTCCCATTGCATATGATCCACTATGTAACATCAACATCTGACAATACACATGCAGGTACACACACACGTGGAAGTTTACAGAAAGTGATGGCCCTATGTCATGTGTCCCCCATGGGTGAGTAGCACATGTAAAAAACATATAAATCATTACTGATGGCCCACTTGTGAGATATATACCAACAGAAGAGAGGTTACATGTGTCTCAGAAGCCACAAATACAGAGTCATGTAAAGAAAATGCCAGCCAGCCCAATTTGGGAGGATAGGAAAGCCCTCACACACCGACCTAGTCAGTGTCATGCTTCATCTTAGGGCCCCACCTCGGAGGTCGAGTACCTCCTCGGTGTGCTACGATGCCAGGAGACTGCGGAGCAGGTTGTGTGATAAGGCGTGCAGTAAAAAAGATAAATTAAAAGTGTCTAACGGGTATCTCAAAAAATACTTTATTAGTAGTTCCCTATAGCACAGTTTAAAATAGGTCTTATGTGATTGAATTTAAAGCCAATCTCCCTATCTCTCCCTTTGTTTCCACGTATATAGCAGCGCACAGCTGTGAGAGCTCTGTTCTTAATCTCTTGACGTGGTGAATCCTCCCATCACCACTTCCTGTTTTAACCAATTACACCTATCTCTCACTTTGGCCACCACCATGGCGAACTTGGGCCTGACATATTCTGAATCAGAAATAGAAGCACTTATGGCTGATTCCTCATTATTTGCTGATCCACATATATCCCAAGCCATAGCAAACACTACTAAATGGGAAACCCTTTCAGAAAAGAAACGGGAACATATCCGGACCATTTTACATGGCACTATCCTTAAACAGTACCTGATTTCCAACACAGCACCTAAAGGTCTTCTTGTCATATGGCCGGGATTTCCGCCACCCCCTCCCAACACCAATCCCCAATGGGAGAAGACCGACACAGGTTTGAACTTTTGGAAGGCGGGGGGGAGTTACCCCCCCGGCCGCATTTATTAAAATATGAATCAAAATTTAAAACATTAAATAAAAGTTTCATGAATTATGTACAATTTTACTTTCATTACATTTTGATGAAGACATGTTCTTTGGCTAACCTTAACAGATCTCTAATACAAAGGTTTCCTAGCCGAGTCTAGCATCCTGAAAAATGCATACATTCTAAGTTAAAATTGTACATCCTAGCATTAAGGGCCAACGGCAAGGTCCTAACCGGTGTCAGATCCCTACTACCAAAATCCTGCCCTCCGGGTGTGAGTGGCGCATGCGCAGAGGGCTTTACCCTCGTTGCCAACTGTAACTCCCGCCCTCACGGTGTGAGTGGTGCATGCGCAGAGGACTTTACCCTCGTTGCCAACTGTAACTTCCCTTGTCGTGGGGGCCCCCTTTCACTCGACGCCATCTTAAAGGTCGTCCGAGTTCCCGTGTGAGGTATCTGTAGGAAGGACAGTGTGGACTCCCCCCCATCCCCACACTCTCTCCGCCAGAGCGGATATCCGGCCCCTGGGAAATTCGTAGGAGGGGCATCTAGCCGTCTCCCCCCTGGGAGGGGTCTATGGCCGTCTCCTCCTAGGCGACCCATCCTTAGTGGGTGCCGCCTCCCCGTGGAAGGGGCCAATAACCGCCTCCCCCCGGGCGCTCCCATCCATTCTGGGTGGCGCCCCCTTCTAGGGACCTTGAAATTACTGCTCACCGATCATGACCTTACCGCCACAGGCCGGATAGTTGACCGACTATCCGGACCCCCCACTCCTCCTAAAGGTCATGCTTCCTCAAACCCCTTAGCCATGATATGAAGTCTCCTATGAGTAAATCATTCCCCTCCCTGGACAGGTGTACCCCATCATTCAGATACATGTGATCACCCCGAACACACCCGTGAGGAATGCTATGCAACTGCGCTGAGCGAAACAATTTCCCGATTTTATTGTTGACCCTCTTCACCGAGTGGTTCAACGCTGACACTGAGAGACCCCCCCGCCAAATCTTCCTGGGGATCATGTGTGACCAGGCAATAGTGCACCTCGGGAGTTTCTTAGCCAACCAGCTAACTGCCGACAGGATGTGTTCTAGTAACACGCGTCTTCCCAACTTCACTAAGTCATTGCCCCCCAGGTGTACTATGACTACAGATGGCGGTGACCTTTGCCGCCCTAAAAGACCCTCCAGAAAAGGTTGAAATTGGTCAAAACAGAGGTCGCCCTTCCCATGAAAGGTCACTCTGTACCCGTATTCCCCAGATGCGTGAATCGCGTCACCTGTCTTGAATACGTCCCCGGCGCGCCTCACATATGAGTGGCCCACGACCCATACCACTCTCTCTCCAGTCGGTGATCCTCGACCACTGGTCTCCTGGTGTTGAGTCGACTCCCAATTCCGCCAAGCGTGACAGGCTTGCGAAAATTGTAATTCAAACAAAAGACAAGAAGCGTGAGTGCATGTCAATTGACTTTCACAACATGTGCAATCGCACATACCTTTTGAAGCAATTCGAGGACCAACGGCCCAGCTGTTTCACTTCCTCCGCGCTCTGACCCCGGGCTGTAGCCTCAGTAGCAGCCCCTATCCTAAATGAGTGGGTCCCAAAATCGCTCGGGTCCATGCCTGCGGCAGCGATTGTCAGCGCCAGCACCCTCTGAAACTGAAATCTCGTCAGTGGGGTACCATCATTGTGCCTAAGCAGACTCCCCCCCCATGTGGCCGTCCTCTGTGCCAAGTAGTCTTCTAAACACTTTATCGGACAAGTGGGGGACCCTCGTGTGCGCTGCACGACAATGCTATCTCCCATGGCTTCCTGATCTGTTTTGGACCTGGCTATCGAGATTACCATCGAATCACCCCTTATTTGTACGTGATCCCTGCACAAGCCTCCCTCCATATCCTTCTTGTTCCTTGCTACGAGCTCGCTCACCCGCATAGCCCCATGGAATGCCAAGGCGAAAGCTGCCCGGAACAGAACTGCTTCAAAAGGGGAGGAGCACGTCTCATCCAGCTTTGCCAAAAGCAGAGACAATCTGTCAAAGCCAATTGGGCGCCTCGTATCTTGCCTGCGACCCTCAAGGCGTTGCCAGCCCGGAGTGCCTTCCTAACCAAAAAGGAACCTGTCGGGTCACTTATGCCGTGCAGCTGTGCCATGAATGAAATGGCCGCCCTATGTCTATTGGCCGTTGCCGCTGATCGGCCTTCTCTGTGCAGCGCTACCAGGAACCCCAGGAAGGATTCCTCTTGGCCCCAGCTCCGTCTCCCTGTCGGACCCAAAAATGTGCAGTAGGAACGAAACGCTCCTTCGTAAGCCTTCCTTGTCCTGGGAGCTAAGCTGGCTGCCACGAGGTCTTGTAATCCGGGGCACCGATTAGCCATAGCGTTTCGGGGAATGGTGCCGCCACTAGGTCCGCTGTGGGTAGATAGCCCCTGAATGCCTGCATGTGTGAACGAGAGAGTGCATCAGCCGCATTATTCAGTACACCTGGCACATGTTTTGCCCTGAATTGTACATTCAATTTCATGCAACGTAAAACAATTTCCTTCAACAATCTCAAGATCCACTTGCAGCGGGCTGCCTGCTGATTAATGCACTCTACCACAGTCATATTGTCAGACCAAAACACCACTGATCGGTCCCTAAAGTTGTCTGGCCATGCCATCAGAGCAACCCAAATGGGAAATAGCTCCAAGAACCCAATGTTACCTGTTAGACCGCTGGAGTGCCACCACGTCGGCCATACTTGCGCTGACCAGTGGTCACCAAAGATGGCGCCAAATCCCACGCTCCCAGCTGAATCGGTCCACAAACCTAGTTCATCCGATGATGCTGGTGGTTTGTTCCACACAACTCGACCGTTGAAGTCCGCCAGAAATGCCAACCAAATGCGCATATCCTGGCCAACCTCTGCCGACAGTCTCGTGCGGTGGTGTCCCTCCCTGAGACCCACCATAGCTTGTACAATAGAGCGTGAGAAAAGGGCGGGCCATCGGTATCACCCTTAAGGCAAAGTTAAGCTGACCCACTGTTTGCTGTAACTGGTGCAGGGTCACTTTCTCCTTGGCCAGGCATTGTGTCAAGGAAGCCGTAAACTTGTCTATCTTTTCGATTGGCAAACGGAAACATCCCTCCACAGAATCGAGCTCAATTCCCAGAAACTCTAGTGAAGTAGATGGTCCGACCGTCTTACCTGGTGCAATGGGACTCCGAATTCCCGCATGAGGATGCAGAAGTGCTGCAGCGCCTGCGCACATTTCGTGCTGCCGGCCGCTCCCAAGAACAGGAAGTCATCTAGATAGTGCATAACATGTCTATGCCCTGTGGCCTCGGTGAATGCCCACTCTAAAAAACAGCTAAACATTTCAAAATAGGCACAAGAAATGGAGCAACCCATAGGCATGCATTTATCCATGTAATAACTCCCTTCAAACGTAAAACCTAGCAAGCGCTGGTCCCGCGGGTGTACCGGGAGTAACCTGAATGCCGATTCGATGTCTGATTTCGCCATCAGTGCTCCGGGGCCCAGATGATTTAACCTGGCCACGGCTTCGTCGAACGATGCGTACTGAACTGAACAAATTTCTGGGTTAATGGCTTCGTTCACCGAGTAACCCCTTGGGGCAGACAAGTTGTGAATGAGTCTAAACTCCCCTGGGTCTTTCTTTGGGACCACTCCTAGCGGTGAACACACGAAGTCCGCCACCGGCGAGGATTGAAAGGGCCCCGCCACCCGCCCCAGGCTGACTTCTTTGGAAATTTTCTTTGCTGCTACGCTTGGGTTATGTTGGACAGATAGCTGATTTTTACAAAAGGAGTCCCCCCGAAAATCCCCCGCCGGGATGTTGAAGCCATATAGAAATCCATTCCTCAAAACCCCGGCGGATACATGATCAGGGTATTTGTTCAACCAAGGAGTCAGAGCCATGATGTCGACAGGTGTAGGCATGTGGTTCCCACGCATCACCTCACTCTTGCTTAGACCTTCCTTTTCCTCCCGTTCCGCTGTTCTTTGATCTACAGCTACTCTCCGGGTGTGAGGAGTTCCCACAGCCCGCACACGCATGCCTGAACCTACATGTCCCCTGGGGCCTGTTACAGTTGCCTCTATTGAAGCCCCAACATACCCCTCGCTTGCCGCCATTTCCGCTGGCCTTGGGCTGAAATTCCCCACTGGCGCTTGCTCGAAAGTGCAACGCAGGCTTCTGGCGAACTGACCCCGGCCCGCTCCTGCCCGGCGAGGATGTTCCCGCCGCACCAGGCAAGAGCTGCTTGTGCCATGACACCGAGTCGAAGCTGTCCCAGGTCAAAGTTGCATCAAACTCTTTCGATTTTCGGAATTTCATGTCATATCCTTTCCACTCGTCCCCCCCATACATGGTATAAAAATCCATAATCCTATTTTGGTAACAAGACAACTCGGTCATTACTTCTGGCTTTCGTTCACCCATGACTGCCGTAAATATCGAAAAGGCCTTCACCCAGTTCGCTACGGTCTCATCGACCCTAAATTCTGCCATCTTGGCCCGCCATACGCTGGGGTGCCATAAGTCTTTCTGGGATTTTGCATATTCCATCTCGCGATGGTCAGTCAACAATGAACCAAATGGAACTTTGACTCCGCACTCGATTGGTTTTTGACGGTGTACTTTTTCTAACCAGATTTCTGGAGTGTAGTTGGTGCGTGATGTGAGTACCCTTCTGAGTCTCAGGGTCAAATATAAGTGTCAATGCGTGTTTCTCGTGCCACAAGATTCACATTCACATCCGCACTCTCTTTGTTTTCATATACAGGTGAACGAGTTGTTTAATAAACTTCTTTACTCAGTTGTTTATCTGTTCATTTCATTTAATTCTCATGAAATTTTCAGTTTTCATTTTTCATTTTTCTTATTACTTCAGTAATTCAATGATTATCATCAATTCATACATTGCCCTATGCATTTCGAGCTACACAGCTCTTCCTCAGGGGACTTTTTTATCTGAAACAAATACATTCCTTTACTAATGGTGTACCGGACTTGTTTAAGACAAGCAATTCATATCAATAATCAAACAATCAAGCAGTTAATTCAAGTGACCAAGTTGCAAATAAAATCGGATTCCTCACGTTCCCCAGCGTGCAATACCTTGAACTAGTGTGTCACCTTATGACCCAGTCCTTAAAAATTAGTGCATGTTTGTATAAAAAAACTTCCATATAACTGACCTGTACCCTTGTGGTTTGTAAGCTGGTCTGTGTGCTGTAACAAAAATTAACAGGCTTGTAACCTAGCTAAAATGAATTCTTTAAGCTGAATTGCAGGCGTGTTTCTCCCACCCCTGGGGGGTTCTATCCTTCTCTTACCGTATACGGAGTTCGTATGGTTTCCCAATGATAGCCCATCGGCGTGCGTCGCTCTTTCCACGCGATGTCTATGGTTTTTATGCCGGTCACGTGGGACGGGTAAAATTACTTTGTTGACTTCCTACCTTCCGCGGCGTGTGACGTAATGCGTCGGTGTGTGTCGCTCTGTCCATACAATGTCTATGATTTGGTGCGCCGGTCACGTGCGACGGGTGTAAACACTGTGTACTATCTATTTACCGGCGCGTGTAACGTGTAACGTTATATCTAGCTAAATAATGTGTGTGTGTAGTGTGACCTACACTGATAGGTGTGAATTCTAATGGTGAACACGGAAACTAAGGGCCCGATGTAGGTAAAAGGGATTTTCCGATTTCAAAATACCGAGGCGGGCCGAATCGGTATTCTGAAATCGGAAAACGAGATGTAGCAAACAAACGGCGAAATAATACCGAATCGGTCGGCATCGGTAATGTGAATCGGTACGTACCGAATCGGCACGGACCGAATCGGAAAGTACCGAATCGGCTACCACCGAATCGGAAATAGCCGAATCGGCTACCACCGATTCGGAAATAGCCGAATCGGTAAAATCCGATTCGGCAATTAAATAATCGTAGGTATGAAAACACACCCATGGCCAAAAAGCCCATAGGAATGCATTGAAGAAACCGAATCGGTAAAATCCGATTCGGATAATACCGAATCGGATTTTACAGATTCGGTAATATCCGATTCGGTAAAAGCCGAATCAGCAATCAGCCAATGAGGTGGCTCCCCCTCCCCCATCCAAACAGGGAGTGGCAACCCTGGCAGGTGCAGCTAATTAAGAACTTTCTGGAGAGCCAGCCTGAGCTGAACACTCACAGTTAGCAGCAGTGGGAGTAGGAGGTAGTGAACTGTTCTGAACAAGATGGCAAACCAGAGTGAGAGCCAGAAGTCCACCCAGAAGAGGAAGCCTAAGTTCAGCAGCATCGAGCTGCAGGTGTTGGTTGAGGAGGTGGTGAGGGTGCACCGGCAGCTATTTGGAAAGCTGTCCCTCAATGTGCCAGACAGCACCAAGAGGAGGATCTGGAGTGAAATCGCCCAAAAGGTGAATGCTGTGGGTGTCACCCCCAGGTCCCTGGATGAGCTGAAGAAGCGTTTCTATGACATCCGCAGCCTCACAAAACGGAAGATGGCAGAGATCCAGAGGCAGGCTGGAGGCACTGGTGGAGGCAGGAACCCGGCGCCACCCCTCACAGACCTCGAGGAAATGGTGTCCACCACCATTGAGAGGGAGAGCGTAACCGGAATTGGGACCCTGGACAGCTCAGCCAGAGCGACAGCTACAGGTAAGAAGCATGCGCATCATGACACACCCTACCAGACACCTCCCCATTAGACACAATGCATAGCCAAACCCCAGCACAGTACTGTAACCAACATACAAGAGACAAGCATCATGGTACATGTAGTCAGCAGAAGTTAGCAAAATATGGCAGTGCAGAATCACAAGACAGGAAACAGTGGAACACATTCTAAGGAGATGCAAGGACATGTGGAATGCTTTAATTGTACTGACTGTAATACATCGGCACTCAATTTACAAATGCTTCTTTGTACCTAGGGGCACCATCAGGTGGACAAACAATGACAACAGAGGCAGCAGCACCATCTACCACTGCACTCGCAGGGCCGAGCACCAGTCAGGCTGCAGAGGAGGAGGAGGACGAAAACACCATAGGGCTTGGTATAGAGGGAGACCTGGTAAAAGACTTTGAAGCACTGCACTCCCCACAAATGCCGAGCACACCCCCCTTGCAGTACTCCCCAGAGAACACCCCGACAAGGGACCTCCTTCCACCTACACCAGCTCCTGCCACGATCATGGCTGTGGCACTAGTACACCCTGTCCTGGGAGCAGGGGCTCAGGCGCCGGCCAGCACCACACCCCCACCAGTGGCACCCCAGCCCACTCAGCAGGCCGGCAGCAGCAGTACCCGGCGCCGTGCCATTCCCACCACTGCAGCACCAGCACCGGAGGGCAGTGTCTTCCTGGGCCTCGAAGGAAATATGGTAAAGATCCAAAGGCAGCAGGCGAAATCCATCATGGCCTGCCAACGCCAGCTCCTGCAGCACAACCTGCAGATGGGGGAAATGGTGAAAGGATTTCAGGCCTTCGTGGATTCAAACAAGGAGGTAGCAGCAGGTTTAGGCAGGCTAACCACTGCCATAACCCAGTTATGTGGCAGACTGGAGGAGCATGAGCTGGTGCGCAGGCGGGATGCCCGGGTGCAGAACCGCTCCATGAGCCGCATTTGCTGCGGCAACGGCACAACTCTGTCAGCGCAGTGCCAACATGGAGTCTAGTCTCACACAAAATACGGCAGAGATAACAAGGGGAATGGCCCGCATCACGACAGCAATGGAGGCCATGATCATCTCTAACACTGCCGCAAATCCTGCCCTGGACCTGGGGGATGCTGGGGACAGCAGCAGCCGTAGCAGCCCGGCCAGCGCTGCGTCAGAGCCACGCAGGAGCACCAGGCGCTCCGCAGATGCCGCTGGTCATTCTGAGGGGGCTGAGGGACACCCCAGTGGGGCTGCCAAGCGGTCAAAGAAATAGCCTTGCAAGGGCGGGTGAGGCAACCTGGATCTTGGACTTTTGTTTTCTTTGCCATTACACCTTTTTTTTGTTGCACATCAGTGCAGTAACTGTGTTGCAACAGTATTAAAAATTGTTTTTTCACAACAACCATTTAGCTGTCTTTGCATCTGTACTCACTCAGAAATAGTTTTCTGTAATCTCCTCACGTCTGTATCTGCCATCACTTGGCGTACACACCCCAGCTGGCTGTGTCAGTGGCACAGCTTCGTCGTCGTCATGGTCCTCGTAGTCAGACAACTCCACCTCAGTGCCCTTCTTCACCGCAAGGTTGTGTAACATTGCACATACAGCTATGATCTTGCAGCAGGTGATGGGGGTATACTGCCTTGCACCTCCACTCTTGTGCAGGCATCTGAATCTACTTTTCCAGATGCCAAAGGTCCGTTCGACGACATTCCTTGTGCGTATGTGGGCCCGGTTATACCTCCTTTGGCTGGGTGTGGAGGGGTTGAGGTAGGGGGTGAGTATGAATGAGCGGAGGGCATATGCACTGTCGCCTGGAAGAGAAAGGGGTAACATTACACACATGCATACATGTATTCCACCTAGCTACTGTGTGTTATGGGGGTCTGATGATGTGTCTCACCTAGGAGGTATCCTTCACCAAATTCGCCAGCCATCAGCCGTGCATAGATGCCGCTCTGTTGGAAAATATAGGAGTCATGGGTACTCCCTGGAAATGTTGCTACCAGGTCTGTGATGGTGCACTTCGCATTGCAGATCACCTGCACGTTGATGGTGTGTGTAGACTTCCGATTGCGGTATATGTATTCTGTGTCCGCTGGTGGGAAAATCGGAATGTGCGTGCCATCTATGCAACCAATGATTTGGGGAAATTGTGCCATCTGGTAGAAGTCAGCTTTAGTTTGTAGCAGTTCTGCGTGGGTTGCAGGGAAAGAGATGTATTGGTCCATCCTGTGTATCATGGCGTCAAGGAATGTGTGGAAGAACCTTGACAGGCTGCTCTGGCTCACCCCTCCTGCCGCTGCAACTCCACTTTGATAGCTGCCAGACGCAAGCAGGTGTAGGCTGCATAGCACCTGGACGTGTGCTGGGATGGCGTGTGCCCTTGGGGTGTGGTGGTCCAAGAATGGTTTGAGGTCCCTGATGAGCTCAAGTATGGTGTCAGAGTCCAGCCTGTATCTCTGTAGGATCTCTGCCTCTGTGAGCATGAACAGGGTTATCCTCTGTCTGTAGACCTGTTCATTTCTTAGCCATTCCCTCTGTCCTTCCTGCTGTAGCCGTAGCCGCCTCGCAATGACATAAAAACCTGCCATCCTGCAAGTTGCAATGCATTTTGGGGCTGTTTATATGGGTTGGAGTTGGTTACCACCTGATTTTAATCCATGGTAAATACCGAGTGAATTCTACCGAATTTGAGCCGATTTCGGTGTTTCTGTGCCTCCCTACATCTCCCCATCTGTCGGAATCGGGGAATTTCCCGATCGGTGATTCATACGAATCGGTATGTTCTCCGATTCGGCTCATGTCCGATTCGGTGTATCTACCGATTCGGTACATGGACCGAATCGGCTTCATTCCGATTCGGTGTGTCTACCGAATCGGTACATGACCGATTCGGATAATTTCCGATTCTGTGTCACTACCGATTCGGTACATGGACCGAATCGGTTATTTTCCGATTCGGTGTCACTACCGAATCGGTACATGGACCGATTCGGTTATTTTCCGATTCGGTGTGTCTACCGATTCGGTACATTGACCGAATCGGTGTTTGCATCCGATTCGATGTGTTACCGATTCGTTACATATCCAATTTTCGGTATGTACGTATCGGATTCTTTTCCATTCGGTACTCATTCCGAATCGGTTTTCACTCCGATTTTGATTTTTTTTTGTTCCCTACATCTCGATGGCTGTTTACCGATCGGTAAGGGCCAAAAATCGGTATTTTCGGCCGTTACCGATCGGTAACGGCCTACCTACATCGGGCCCTAAATGAATAAAAAATAAATGATAAAAGGTGTGGTACAAAGCTCCAATATTGTACATACATGGTGCAAGGGAACGTGATAGAGAAAAAATAATACATAAATATCCATGGTGATTGCCATGGCAACCTTAGTGTATGCATATTATATACAATAGTACATATTGTGTACAGTAAAAAGGTCTGTACATATTTTGTATCTTAGAAAAAGTTGAGAATTTGCCAGGAAGAGACACGAACAATTATCTGCTACGGAGAGAAACATTTTGGATCAATTTTCTGTGCACTCTCCACCCAAAAGGGTTAAATGAAAGGATTGAACTCAGTTGCTTCTTGTAGCACCATCCCGTAAAATGACTACATAGGGTGCTCTGCACTCAACATGATCAAATTTGATATGTACAGACCTTTTTACTGTACACAATATGTACTATTGTATATAATATGCATACACTAAGGTTGCCATGGCAATCACCATGGATATTTATGTATTATTTTTTCTCTATCACGTTCCCTTGCACCATGTATGTACAATATTGGAGGTTTGTACCACACCTTTTATCATTTATTTTTTATTCATTTAGTTTCCGTGTTCACCATTAGAATTCAAACCAGTGTAGGTCACACTACACACACACATTATTTAGCTAGATATAACGTTACACGTTACACGCGCCGGTAAATAGATAGTACACAGTGTTTACACCCGTCCCACGTGACCGGCGCACCAAATCATAGACATTGTATGGACAGAGCGACACACGCCGACGCATTACGTCACACGCCGCGGAAGGTAGGAAGTCAACAAAGTAATTTTACCCGTCCCACGTGACCGGCATAAAAACCATAGACATCGCGTGGAAAGAGCGACGCACGCCGATGGGCTATCATTGGGAAACCATACGAACCACGTATACGGTAAGAGAAGGATAGAACCCCCGAGGGGTGGGAGAAACACGCCTGCAATTCAGCTTAAAGAATTCATTTTAGCTAGGTTACAAGCCTGTTAACTTTTTGTTACAGCACACAGACCAGCTTACAAACCACAAGGGTACAGGTCAGTTATATGGAAGTTTTTTATACAATCATAAACCAATTTTTAAGGACTGGGTCATAAGGTGACACACTAGTTCAAGGTATTGCACGCTGGGGAACGTGAGGAATCCGATTTTATTTGCAACTTGGTCACTTGAATTAACTGCTTGATTGTTTGATTATTGATATGAATTGCTTGTCTTAAACAAGTCCGGTACACCATTAGTAAAGGAATGTATTTGTTTCAGATAAAAAAGTCCCCTGAGGAAGAGCTGTGTAGCTTGAAATGCATCGGGCAATGTATGAATTGATGATAATCATTGAATTACTGAAGTAATAAGAAAAATGAAAAATGAAAACTGAAAATTTCATGAGAATTAAATTAAATGAACAGATAAACAACTCGTTCACCTGTATATGAAAACAAAGAGAGTGCGGATGTGAATGTGAATCTTGTGGCACAAGAAACACGCATTGACAGTCAACAATGAAAACATATTCACATACTTTTCCCCCCATATCAATTCCTTTGTGGCCGCTGGGATGTGCTGGGCCACCCTTTCGCGCCTTGAAGGTAACGAACCCTCCCCTGCCATTGGCAATGGTTGCTTACCGGGTTCGACCATCGTGTCCGCTGCCTTTTCCCGGCTAACCGTTGGTACTTCTGGCACCACCTGTGGGGGAACAAAAGGAACATTCACCATCCCAGCTTCTCTGGACTACCGTAATTGCTCGATTATTAATCTAGCCTCCTCGGCCGGGTCCTCCGCGGCCACTACCCCTCCCGCTTTCTTCTTGAGCCAGGGTAGCACTGCCGCTAACTGAAGTGCCAGTTCCGGGGGCATGTGATCGTCATTAACCGGGGTGATTACCACAGGAATTGGCAAGCCTATATTCGGAACCGGTACCGGGATGTCTGCCGGTGCAATGGGGGCTGATGGGGGCACCTCAGGAACTGTATCCTCCCCGGAAACGCCCTTCTCTTAACACGCTTCCCCCTACCCTCAGGGACGACTCCCGGCAAGGCCGGGCCTATTACCTTCTTAGGGCGGCCTGAGGGATTGCTCTGGGCCGCCAACTGTTTTTTAACTTCGGCCAAACCTCGACCGATCGAATCAACTTTACCAAGTTTTCGGTCCATGATCGCCATTCGGTTCGACAAGGTGCGCAGTACCGTCTACATCTCGGAGCTTTTTCCCGCTTTTTTGCCGGCCATAACTTCGTACTCCGCTCAAGTCGATCAACGAGGTCCCAAATCCTTCAAACTCTTGATCACTGAAATAGAAAAGACAAGATTACAAGTTCTCAAAATTGCCGCTTGTTCCGTCGAGGGCTCACGAGCAACGAGTGGTGCAGCCTTCAGAGCACGGGAACAAGAGGATGCTTCTTCGGATTCCCGCTCTATTTATCCATCTGCGGGAGGGCGGGGACCCTCCCCTGGTACGCCCACCAGGCGCGGTCTTCCGTGCGGGTGTCTAGGACAACCCCTCCTGGGCGGGAAAGGGCGCGCCCCGGCTACGCCACTTTGTACATACCATCCGAGTCACGCCTCCTGCCCAAAATGGTTTCCCGGGGAGTTCGGGGCACCCATCCATACGTTCGGGGGGACCGAGTGGTCGCCCCTTTCCACAAACGCCCCTCGTATTTTTCTAAATGATGCTACATTTAGAAAGGATTGGGCCATGATTGCGTGGCACTGCACGCGTGATTGGCTGGTCCTTATTATAAAAACAGCACTCAGACTATCTGAGGCTTTGATGATTGAAATCAGGGAAACAGAGTCACAATTCAAAGCAACAATAACGGGATACAAAAAGAGGCTAGATGAACTAAACAAAGAACTCACTGAATATAAAGACACCCTAATGCAATCTAAGGCCACCAAACTACAGAAAGACCAAAAGAAATTTGACTTCGAAAGAGTGTATCCATACTCCTCAGCATCCTACACTGCCCCGACCAAGAATACAAGCAACACCAACTACTCGGACGAAGATTCTTCCAATAGTAGCGGATCAAGCACTGATTCCTCCAATTCAAGGAAGAAAAGAGGCAACCGTGGCAACAGGACCAACAGAGGAAGGTCAGCCTACCAGACACAACACCAACAGTGGCAGGCGCCACCCCAAATGGGAGTGAATCCCCACTCCTTTCCATACCAACAACCTTTATACCCCTTTATGGGCTGGAACCCTGGCTTCATGCCCCCAATAAACCTTCAAAACCAATACCGACCGCGTTTTTTAGAGAGCGGCCGGAGGGGAAGAGGAAGAAGGCGGGGCAACAATCAGGTCTCCTGGGAAGAGGAAGATCCAGTATCGAACCACACACGGAGCAACAACCCACAACCATGAACGAGCGGGTTGTAAGTCTAGTAACCAACCTGTCCGACAGGATGTTAACACCCATTGAAACACAGGTCCTTGAAAAAGGCCTGGGATTTGTCCCTACAGCCAGACCTGACAAATTCA
Source organism: Lissotriton vulgaris (assembly GCF_964263255.1). Lineage (NCBI taxonomy): Eukaryota > Metazoa > Chordata > Amphibia > Caudata > Salamandridae > Lissotriton > Lissotriton vulgaris. The sequence continues at coordinate 1,679,432,879 of NC_141687.1, forward strand.
GATTGCACAGTGAACTGTCAGGTTTCTTTCGCAAATTGAAGCTCAAGACCTTCTTTGAAGGTAAAACTGATCCGAATGAGTCAGCCCGAAAAGGAGACACAGGTCTAAGATTAAACTCCACCTTTCTGCCTCCTCCGTACACAGTGCCAGCAGCCATTACGGCCTTTGAAAAGGCAGCATTCAAAGACCTTGAATCTTGTCAAAATCCTAAAACATTTGGCAATTTCACCAAGCTAGAATACCAAGCTCTACAACAACTACAGAGTGACACAAGCACTACCATAAAACCAGCTGACAAGGGTGGAGGTATAGTGTTACAAAACACCACTGACTATGATAAAGTTTGTGAAGACTTACTTCAAGACAGTAGGAATTACACGCCTCTGACGACAGATCCTACGATCAACCTTACTAAGAAGATTAACACTCTAGTAAGACAGGCAGAAGAAAGAGGCCACATCTCCAAGAATGAGGCAGCCTTTCTGGACAGCAGCAGTGATGTAATTCCCTATTTTTACACACTGCCTAAGATGCATAAGAACAAGCTTCCACCTCCTGGTCGTCCCATAGTATCGGGAATTGGTTCACTGTTGGAACCCCTTTCCAGATTTTGTGATAATTTTCTAAAACCGATTGTGCAATCAACACCTACCTATTTGAAAGACACGAAAAGCCTATTACAACTCCTAACCGATGTTACCTTTGCTGAGAACTCCATCACACTGGTAACATTAGATGTTGAGAGTCTCTACACCAGCATCCCCCAGGACGATACCATCAAAGTCCTGGAGGCCTCACTTGATTCCCTTGATTGGAACTACCAAACTCCGAAGGCGTTCATCATCCATTGCGCAACTATAGCGCTTAAGGAGAATTTCTTCTCCTTTAAAGATCAACTATTCCTTCAATGCTCAGGGACCTCTATGGGCAGTTTATTTGCCCCTAGTGTGGCCGGACTCTATGTGGCAGACTTTGAGTCCAAACACATCTTACCTACCTCCACCAATTTTGCAGCTTCCATATTGTTATGGAAGCGTTACATTGATGACATTTTATTACTCTGGATTGGTAGCGATAGAGACCTCCAATTATTCCTAGTCTGGATAAATACACTTGACCATAATCTAAGATTTACCCACACCTCAAGCAAAACCGAAATCATTTTCCTTGATGTGGTAATCTCTGTTTCTGGCACAAGCCTTACCACAAGAAATCATTGTAAACCAACTGCTAAAAACAATTTACTTGAGTTCACCAGCTTCCACCCTCGCCCGTTGAAGGAGAATCTCCCATACGGACAATACCTAAGACTGAGACGGAATTGTAGTACCCTTGATAACTTCAAGGAACAAGCATCTGAACTAACAGTGAAACTACAAGACAGGGGCTATCCAAACTCAATTCTCAGTAAAGGGTTCAAAAGAGCAAGAAATCAGCCTAGGAGTGCATTATTGGAAGATAAACCAGTTACCCAGGACAAAATCCCTCTCACATGTGTCACTACCTTCAACAGCTTATCAAACAGTATGAAGAAAATAATCAATAAGCACTGGACGATCATCAATTCTGCCAAAAAAGATTGGGAAAAGCCTCTATTTTCTTTCAAAAAAGGTCGTAGCCTCAAGGACGCTTTGGTCCACACTCGTCCCAAAGAAAAAATCCCTCCAAAAACCCCTTCAATCACAGAGGCGTGGGGCTTACCTCAAGTTACAGGACATTACCCCTGCACAGATTGCAGTGTATGCCATCTGACAGAGACCTCTAGAACCCTAAATTTGGAAGTAGGGAAGGTATGGAGGCAGGTTTCACACACAAACTGCAATTCAATGAACGTTGTGTACCTAATCACGTGTCCCTGTGCCCTCAGATATATAGGCATGACCACTCGCAAAATCAAACAGCGCATTTGTGAGCACGGTAGCAATATCAGGTGCAAAAAAGCAACCACGAAGCTTAGCAGACACTTTCTTTCCAATAACCATACGACTAATGATATGAGATGGACGATCATTGAAACAGTCACCGGCACAAACAATATTGCGAACAGGCTATTTGAAAAAGAACAACGATGGATTTACCGTCTTGGTATCAATGTGGAAGGATTGAACAACGATATTCCTTGGAACACTGTCCTAAGGTGATTTTCATGCAATTCCTCCAACTGAACCTAACCTGGTCTAGACTTAATTGATCCTGTGTGAAATATGTTTGCTTCTCCCACGAGGTTTGATAACACCACACCCGTAGATGGGAATAATGTTGTGTGTGTTCACATCCAACCCCTGTAATAGGGGTTAACACAACTGCTTCACTGACAATGATGCTGAATCAACACATTATCCCGGTTATGAATGGAGTGATTCATTCATTCATCATCAATACTGACATTATCATACTATCAACTAGTCTGATGTCTTGTTAATCAGTTTAACTTATTGGGTCCTATACCCATGCAGTGCAGCTAGTCATTATGCTGTCCAACCATTGAAATCCACATTGTGGTATAAACAGATATGGTGCCCCCAACAGTGAGTGTCTTATTATCAAAAAATCGAATTATCCAGCCTGTTCAGTGAACCTTCTGAATACATTATGTCAATTGAAATGGGTCATGGAGAAGCTGTGAGGACTCACGTGGCGGCGCACTGTCTGTGCTGAGCTTTGGGTAACTGAGCATAGCACCTTAGCTCTCCATTTTTGTGTGTGCCTTTCCTATGCCTTTGTCCTTTTGTACTCTCACAATTCACATGTACTTATCTTAGTGCTATGTGTCCCGTGTATTACATCTGTTGCTCTCCTTCAGTATAATACACTCGCTGAACTCAGCGTTCATTACGGGACGTTTCCAATCCGGTTGCTATAGCAATGTTCTCTTGCCCGAATCTGATTGGATCCCTGATCCAGGCCTCGTTTTGGCACGGTCAACGCCTGCGCATGGCGCGTCACATGCGTTCCGTACCTCGATCTGAATCAGGCTACGCCCACCAGGAAGCGGGCTCAACAACGCTACCATCCTTTAAATAACATCGACCGACGGGGCTCTGGATCTTTGGGGTCCGGTCGAGAGGCTAAGCTAGGTGCTGACGAGGGTAGCGAACGAGGGCGTGAGTGCGCTACTTTCACTCATGGATCACGCTACTGAAAGATTTGAGCTAAGTAACAACCTAACTGACGGCTCCTTTGTCTGATTCATTTTATCCTCACAGGATGTGCCAGGGACATTTCTACCCCCCTCCCGAGACCCATGGTGCATTTAGCGCCAACTTTTAAAGTGAGATTACCTTCTGATATGGCTGTATACACATGAGGAGGTCACTGACCCTTGGTCCATTGATCTCTCATAGTGTGAACCATCACTTAGCCATTTTTAACTTCCCCCATTCCCTGTATGTGTATTCATACACATTTTTAGCACTGTTTTGCACTTCACTTCCTACTGTTAGTGGTATAATCCTCTTTGGGGTTATATGGATGGTGTTAATTTGAGTGTTTAACAACAGACACTGCATTGCCACTTTACGGAGCACCTTGGGACAGATCATCGAATCCATACTCTTTATTGACACTGTGTCCATTCTGTATGTCTGTTCGTGTCTGTCTTTCTTTCCCGCAGGTGCAGATATATCCTAAACCAGGATTTTTGGGATGTGACAATTGTCCACCCTCTTTTTTGCACTTTTTTCACAATTTTCTTTTTTCACTTTCACGTCCTCAGGTAGGGTGGATGATTAGAGAATCCATACCACCGGGGTTACACTAGTCCTGACGAATGCCGAGGTAAATTGAAACCAATTAAAGGCTGAAACATGTTGACTGACTGTATAATTTTGAATTAAACCAATCCATTACTCTTGGCTTTAAATTCAATCACATAAGACCTATTTTAAACTGTGCTATAGGGATCTACTAATAAAGTATTTTTTGAGATACCCGTTAGACACTTTTAATTTATCTTTTTTACTGCACGCCTTATCACACAACCTGCTCCGCAGTCTCCTGGCATCGTAGCACACCAAGGAGGTACTCGACCTCCGAGGTGGGGCCCTATGATGAAGCATGACACTGACTAGGTCGGTGTGTGAGGGCTTTCCTATCCTCCCAAATTGGGCTGGCTGGCATTTTCTTTACATGACTCCGTATTTGTGGCTTCTGAGACACATGTAACCTCTCTTCTGTTGGTATATAGCCTTAAACCGGGGAATAAGAGAGTGTTTCTCAATCTCCCTATCTCTCCCTTTGTTTCCATCCACTTGTGAGATATGCCGACATGGCGTGACATGTGTGGTGGCTAAGCCAGCTAAGAGTGCCGACGTGCTTGGGTACAGCGCTGCCAGGGCTGCCTTTCTACGGGCACATTCATCCGTAGTATGCTGACCTGCTGCACTTCTTGGTGAGCAGCAGCACAACTACACACCTGCTGCAGCCCTGAGGCAAATTTAAAGGAAAATCAAGGCTTGCTCATCGCACCGCTGAGCCAGGGACCCCTGAACAGCAGAGTGCGCTCATATCATATCTGAGTCGCTGGCTATGTGAGGCTACTAATGAGCTCCGCTCCCCAGGCTGTGTCAAGTGGTGCAGTAACCATTACGGTGCAACTGGGAGGAGGAGGAGGGCCACAATGCACAGGGTAGTGCTAACTGTGCCCTGGCCATCTGCTCCACCGGACAAGACCATTGTATCAACTTGGACCCTGACGCCAACCCTCCGTGAGCCTGCATGGTCCTGCGCACTGATGCCCGATCCCGGGAGGATGACCCAGAGGGTCACACCCTACCTTCTGTGATGGACCACTACTCTCCCAGATTCAGGAAAGAGACCCCTAGATGGACTACGGCATCCTCCAAGAGTTCTGCTGCTAAAAGGATGCTCGTTGAAAGTGGGGACACAGACTTAGGACAAACTGGTGCCTAGTCACGATGAGTCGCAGTGCATCTGGACATCCCTGAGGGGCTTCCCCGCAACCCACCTACCCCTGACCTTAGACTGTCTGATCTTGGCCACTGTGGATCTGGTGGTCAGCGCAGGGAGATGACCAAAGCTTCTTTGTGATCCTGCGTGCTGGGGTGGTGCGGTGGTGCCTCTTCTGGCCCAGCTGCTAAACACAGTCTCAGCATAGCCTCACTTCCACCCACACTGCTCCCCTCTGCTGTGTGAACTAGCAATGACTGCGGCCATGTCCCAGCACTCACCAACTGCTGTGCCTTTGGCGTGGGTGCACAATTGTGACGGGAGGACTTGATGCCTGAGAAACACTGATAGGTGCGGCAACAGACGCTCAGGACCTGTGCCATACTGCGACCACACAATGAGTGACTTGTAATGGACACTTTGCCAGCCAACCCTACTCGCATTGCAGATGCGGAGCACAGTGTTGCGCCCACAAACGGAAGCTCTTGCATGTTCATCCTGACATCGTAGTGCAAGCAAGGCCTCCACCCCTGTGATACTGAGCCAAGAGGCTAGGATAAATCTCTCAAACACACCATGCAGAGCTGTGCTTTACCAAACAACACCGCACTCTCCAGCTGGACATTGTCGACCAACCCGCCAACCTGTTGTCCAGCCTGTAATGTAGATCTCCATGTGCCCTACACTTCAGCCTGCTCTCCCTGCTGAATGGTGCTACCCTGGCGTGGCTGCTTCATCTGCGATGGGTGGACATTCCGAAGCCCCACCTAGTCCACGCCAGGAGGCAACATGTGGCTGGGACCCCTGCCACATGTTACACAGCACTCGTGCCAGGGTGGGTGCCGGAGGCACACTGACCTCACCTCTGATCTTCAGGGACAAATCAAGTAAAATGACAATGCAAACCACAATGGATTATGGCTCTGGCAAGCAGGACGCAGTTTTAGTTGAAGTTGAAAAGCTGGGTGATTCTTCCCTGAACGCGGACCGCATTGACAACCCGTTCCTTGCACCCTGCCGTACTGCCCCTATCACGGTTTACTGCTGTCCTGCCATACATCCGTACTACCCCTATCACGGTGTACTGCTGTCCTGCCATATATCTGGCGGACTACCACAGTATTATTCTGGCTTTGGGCTCTCCATACTAGCCCTGCGGTATGGGCTAAAAAGTTAATCTTGACTTTTCAAATAAGAAGGCATGCATTGTTTGTCCTGAAGATGAACCTTGAATACGTATAAGGTTCGAAACGTTGTCGACCTTGTCACACAGTCACACTATATGCATACGAATTATGCTGATGTACGCAAGCAATAGTGTGCTAACTGTATTGTCTGACTGTGAATTGTGATACACAGACTATCTGAATTGCCTGTAAATTCTTGTTTGTCCTTTCCTTAAGTGTGTTAGTTGGGCATCGGCTGGTGTCCTGCTTGTATCACACTAATTTCTCTTTATATTTTACTTACTCGAAATTAAATACTGTCCGGCTGGACAATGAATATAGTTGCTATTTAGTCTATATTTATTTCGCAGAATTTTCTTTTGTCTAGGGACCACTGTCCTGTGTAAAGGGTGAGTCACTACAGCAAGTATGCTCTTCCTCAGTAAACAAAATTGTGAAGGTGGCCATAGACCTCACACATCTACGTGCAGATCATCACTAACTGGTAGATCGCATCATTCCCGCAGAAGCTGACACTGCTGAAATTGCCATGCACGTTGCAGCTGCAGACCTACATATACTAAACGTACTCAACCATGTTGAGTTGCTGGAAGACAGAGTCTAGGATGCCAAAGGATAGACACAACGCAACAACATATGCATGGTTGGGACTGCCGGAAGACCAGGAGGGGGAAGATCCGGATGTGTACACTGAGACTTGGGCCTACTCTATGCTACCTGAAGGCACTCTCTAATCTTGCGTTGTAGTGGAAGGGGAACACAGGGTGCCCACAATACCATTGCCAACGGGTTTGAAGCCACCTACGTTCTTGATCCGCATCCTCAATTACAGGGACAGGGATGCCATAATGAATGAAACTAGAAAACATCAAGACATTCAGGTTGTCAATCATTCTAAATTTTCGTCCAGGACTACACGTTACAGGTCACAAAACACAGATACACATTCATGGCAGTCAAGAAACGTCTTAGGCAATACAAGCGTTTGTACTCTATCCTGTTTCCAGCACGTGTATGTGTAGTAGCAAAGGGAAATACTTTGTTCTAAATCCAGAACAGGCTGAAAAATGGATGGACTCTCACGCCTCTGCAAACACTGAGACTGTCCCCACTAATCCGCAACAGCAGTCGTGCATTGCATACTCCTGCCGCCCCAATGCAGGTAAAAGGCGAAGGCAATCTCACACCTCACAATCTGCAGGACCAGATTTGAGCCAAGCGCAGATTGAATGTCGCAAGGTACTCAAGGCCACAGCGGACATCAAAGGATCTCAACTGGACCACCTTGCTCTACCATGTGCCAACAGGACCAGATCAGCCACAATCACTCCTCCAAAAACCCACAGGCATCTCAATACTTTCACGAACTGCCCAATGTCACTCCACAAACGTCCTGCTACTTTGCCTTAAAAGCTACACTTCGGCGCCACTTGGGTGACACACCCTTTCTAACTACTGGGACCAGCAGTCATGGCATGCCTATTCTGAACTGTCTTGTGTCACAATCCCTGTGAACTTCAACATACTTGCAGTTTGGCTGTGTCACGATCACTGACTCTATGACGACCCTGAGGGCCCTCTCATTCCTCAAGCTGCGCTCCCACACATTTTCCATATGTTGGTATGGATCACTGGGCTGGGATGATGCACCGTGCGGCACATGCTCACTTGCAACTGTCTGGCAGCTGGGGACCTCACAAGAACCAATCAAGACACTTGCATATCCTTGGTCCATCACGTGGTGCCTAGCACACACCCCTCTGTCATTGTGTGAATGTGCCATTGGTACAAGGTTTGGATGATTGACTGTTGCAAATTCACCCTTTTGTAATTACTTATGCTTTTTGTACTGTTTGCATTGCCATCTAACTGTAGGTCAACTTTCAAACATTTAGGGCCCGATGTAGGTAGGCCGTTACCGATCGGTAACGGCCGAAAATACCGATTTTTGGCCCTTACCGATCGGTAAACAGCCATCGAGATGTAGGGAACCAAAAAAATTAATAATCGGAGTGAAAACCGATTCGGAATGAGTACCGAATGGGAAAGAATCCAATACGTACATACCGAAAATCGGATATGTAACGAATCGGTAACACACCGAATCGGATGCAAACACCGATTCGGTCAATGTACCGAATCGGTAGTGACACCGAATCGGAAAATAACCGATTCGGTCCATGTACCGATTCGGTAGTGACACCGAATCGGAAAATAACCGATTCGGTCCATGTACCGAATCGGTAGTGACACCGAATCGGAAAATAACCGATTCGGTCCATGTACCGAATCGGTAGTGACACCGATTCGGAAAATAACCGATTCGGTCCATGTACCGAATCGGTAGATAGACCGAATCGGACATGAGCCGAATCGGAAAACATACCGATTCGTATGAATCACCGATCGGGAAATTCACCAATTCCGACAGATGGGGAGATGTAGGGAGGCACAGAAACACCGAAATCGGCTCAGAATCGGTAGAATTCACTCGGTATTTACCATGGATCACAATCAGGTGGTAACCAACTCCAACCCATATAAACAGCCCCAAAATGCATTGCAACTTGCAGGATGGCAGCTTTTTATGTCATTGCGAGGCGGCTACGGCTACAGCAGGAAGGACAGAGGGAATGGCTAAGAAATGAACAGGTCTACAGACAGAGGATAACCCTGTTCATGCTCACAGAGGCAGAGATCCTACAGAGATACAGGCTGGACTCTGACACCATACTTGAGCTCATCAGGGATCTCAAACCATTCTTGGACCACCACACCCCAAGGGCACACGCCATCCCTGCGCACATCCAGGTGCTATGCAGCCTACACCTGCTAGCGTCTGGCAGCTATCAAAGTGGAGTTGCAGCGGCAGGAGGGGTGAGCCAGAGCAGCCTGTCAAGGTTCTTCCACACATTCGTTGACGCCATGATACACAGGATGGACCAATACATCTCTTTCCCTGCAACCCACGCAGAACTGCTACAAACTAAAGCTGACTTCTACCAGATGGCACAATTTCCCCAAATCATTGGTTGCATAGATGGCATGCACATTCCGATTTGCCCACCAGCGGACACAGAATACATATACCGCAATCGGAAGTCTACACACACCATCAACGTGCAGGTGATCTGCAATGCGAAGTGCACCATCACAGACCTGGTAGCAAAATTTCCAGGGAGTACCCATGACTTCTATATTTTCCAACAGAGCGGCATCTATGCACGGCTGATGGCTGGCGAATTTGGTGAAGGATACCTCCTAGGTGAGACACATCATCAGACCCCCATAACACATAGTAGCTAGGTGGAATACATGTATGCATGTGTGTAATGTTACCCCTTTCTCTTCCAGGCGACAGTGCATATGCCCTCCGCTCATTCATACTCACCCCCTACCTCAACCCCTCCACACCCAGCCAAAGGAGGTATAACCGGGCCCACATACGCACAAGGAATGTTGTTGAACAGACCTTTGGCATCTGGAAAAGTAGATTCAGATGCCTGCACAAGAGTGGAGGTGCAAGGCAGTATACCCCCATCACCTGCTGCAAGATCATAGCTGTATGTGCAATGTTACACAACCTTGCGGTGAAGAAGGGCACTGAGGTGGAGTTGTCTGACTACGAGGACCATGACGACGACGAAGCTGTGCCACTGACACAGCCAGCTGGGGTGTGTACGCCAAGTGATGGCAGATACAGACGTGAGGAGATTACTGAAAACTATTTCTGAGTGAGTACAGATGCAAAGACAGCTAAATGGTTGTTGTGACAAAACAATTTTTAATACTGTTGCAACACAGTTACTGCACTGATGTGCAACAAAAAAATGGTGTAATGGAAAAGAAAACAAAAGTCCGAGGTCCAGGTTGCCTCGCCCGCCCTTGCAAGGCTATTTCTTAGACCGCTTGGCAGCCCCACTGGGGTGTCCCTCAGCCCCCTCTGAATGACCAGCGGCATCTGCGGAGCGCCTGGTGCTCCTGCGTGGCTCAGACGCAGCGCTGGCCGGGCTGCTGCGGCTGCTGCTGTCCCCAGCATCCCCCAGGTCCAGGGCAGGATTTGTGGCAGTGTTCGAGATGATCATGGCCTCCATTGCAGTCGTGATGCAGGCCATTCCCCTTGTGAGCTCTGCCGTATTTTGACTGAGGCTGGACTCCATGTTTGCGCTGCGCTGGCAGAGTTTTGCCGTTGCCGCAGCAAGGCGGCTCATGCAGCGGTTCTGCACCCGGGCATCCCGCCTGCGCACCAGCTCCTGCTCCTCCATTCTGCCACACAACTGGGTTATGGCAGTGGTTAGCCTGCCTAAACCTGCTGCCACCTCCTTGTTTGATTCCACGAAGGCCTGAAATCCCTTTACCATTTCTCCCATCTGCAGGTTGTGCTGCAGGAGCTGGCGTTGGCAGGCCATCATGGATTTTGCCTGCTGCCTTTGTATCTTGACCATCTTTCCCTCGAGGCCCAGGAAGACACTGCCCTCCCGTGCTGGTGCAGCAGTGGTGGTGATGGCACAGCGCCGGGTACTGCTGCTGCCGGCCTGCTGAGTGGGCTGGGGTGCCACTGGTGGGGGTGTGGTGCTGGCCGGGCCCTGAGCCCCTGCTCCCAGGACAGGTTGTACTGGTGCCAAAGCCATGGTTGTGGCAGGAGCTGGTGTAGGTGGAAGGGGGTCCCTTGTCGGGGAGTTCTCTGGGGAGAACTGCAAGGGGGGTGTGCTGGGCATTTGTGGGGAGTGCAGTGCTTCAAAGTCTATCACCAGGTCTCCCTTCATACCAAGCCCTAGGGTGTTTACGTCCTCCTCCTCCTCGGCAGCCTGGCTGGTGCTCGGCCCTGCGAGTGCAGTGTCAGATGGTGCTGCTGCCTCTGTTGACGTAGTTTGTCCGCCTGATGGTGCCCCTAGGCACAAAGAAGCATTTGTAAATTGAGTGCCAATGTATTACAGTCAGTACAATTAAAGCATTCCACATGTCCTTGCATCTCCTTAGACTGTGTTCCACTGTTTCCTGTCTTGTGATTCTGCACTGCCATAGTTTGCTAACTTCTGCTGACTACATGTACCATGATGCTTGTCTCTTGTATGTTGGTTACAGTACTGTGCTGGGGTTTGCCTATGCATTGTGTCTAATGGGGAGGTGTCTGGTAGGGTGTGTCATGATGCGCATGCTTCTTACCTGTAGCTGTAGCTCTGGCTGAGCTGTCCAGGGTCCCAATTCCAGTAACACTCTCCCTCTCAATGGTGGTGGACACCATTTCCTCGAGGTCTGTGAGGGGTGGCGCCGGGTTCCTGCCTCCACCTGTGACTCCAGCCTGCCTCTGGATCTCTGCCATCTTCCTTTTTGTGAGGCTGCGGATGTCGTAGAATCGCTTCTTGAGCTCATCCAGGGACCTGGGGGTGACACCCACAGCATTCACCTTTTGGGCGATTTCGCTCCAGATCCTCCTCTTGGTGCTGTCTGGCACATTGAGGGACAGCTTTCCAAATAGCTGGCGGTGCACCCTCACCACCTCCTCGACCAACACCTGCAGCTCGGTGGTGCTGAATCTAGGCTTCCTCTTCTGGGAGGACTTCTGGCTCTCGCTCTGGTTTGCCATGTTCTTCACTACAGTTCACAACCTCCTACTCCCACTGCTGCTAACTGTGAGTGTTCAGCTCAGGCTGGCTCTCCAGAAACTTCTTAATTAGCTGCACCTGCCAGGGTTGCCACTCCCTGTTTGGGTGGGGGAGGGGGAGCCACCTCATTGGCTGAATCGGCTTTTGCCGAATCGGCTTTTACCGATTCGGATATTACCGATTCGGTAAAATCCGAATCGGTATTGTCCGATTCGGATTTTACCGAATCGGTTTCTTCAATGCATTCCTATGGGCTTTTTGGCCATGGGTGTGTTTTCATAGCTACGATTCTATAATTGCCGAATCGGATTTTACCGAATCGGCTATTTCCGAATCGGTGTTAGCCGATTCGGTACTTGCCGATTCGGTGTTGGCCGATTCGGTACTTTCCGATTCGGTGTTAGCCGATTCGGTACTTTCCGATTCGGTCCGTGCCGAATCGGAACGTACCGATTCACATTACCGATGCCGACCGAATCGGTATTAATTCACCTATTTTTTGCTACATCTCGTTTTCCGATTTCAGAATACCGATTCGGACCGCCTCGGTATTTTGAAATCGGAAAATCCCTTTTACCTACATCGGGCCCTTAGTGCCAGGGTAGCCAACACTGCAACCACATTTACTTGTTGCAAAGTCTACATGCGCATTTGCTCTCTTTTTGTTTACACTCTTCACCTACTATGACCTCCCTTAAATTGGGCACATAGAATGGGCGGGGCATACACACTCTGTTATGTTGTTAGGAAATTTACTCCTATCTCAAAACATTTGTCAAAAACCTGAACTGCCACATTTACATTGTTGTTGGCTGTGACAGTTAGATGCCACGGGATACTCAGTGTATGCAGGAGTGGAACTAATATGGGTCAGACTGGGGGTCCCCTTTCAAGTCACGGAAGTCAAAATAGACATCAAAGACAGGGATGTACCAGTGCATGGCATACCAGACAGCAGGCCAGTAGTACTTGCCTCGCTTTATGCAAACAACATGGAACAGGGGGCGTTCTTCTATCATATTTTGTTAATACTAGCGCAATGGCACGATGTCACTAGGCCGCTGGGAGGTAATTAAAATTGCGTATTGGATGAATGGCTCTACTTCCTTGTTGCTGACAATGTGGTGGGGTAATTCTGTGGTGGACATGTGCCCTTCCGTGTCTCCATCAATGGGAATGTGGTGTCCTGACTATTGGAATATGATGTGCAATTTGCTCAATACCAACAGGGTCAGTCCTCCACATCATGTGTGAGTGGATGTGACAAGACATATAAATTTACTAGTGTTACTGATGACACAAGCCGTGGGCAGCAACTGACTTTGACATGTACGGATACATGACTTTACGTGATGGTCCATTGAGATTGTGACATTGGTATACCGTTCCATTGGTGCAATGGTGGCACCACCTGTTTACACATATCGACACAATTTTCAGCATCTCTGTATCTGTTTAGACGTGTACACTGCTAGTATTTACATTGCTATAACTTCTGACTGGAGTCCCTGTTCCCAAACTTTGAACCTTGACATCATTGTACAAATGCACATATCTGTGAATTAATTACTTTTTATTTACAATATTTACAATATTTGTAGGCATATTGTACAGGGCCATACAGTGCAGAGGGTGCCCATTGGAGGGCCAGACAGGGACATTTGATGTTAACAGGGCCAAGGGTAAGCATGGGCCAAAAATACGTTCCGCTCGTGAAATTTGCAGATTTTCGGCAATTTTGCAATCCGCGAATCTCACAAAATTGCAGCAAAATTCGCAAATTCGCTCGCGGGTGGATTTTTTTTTTTTGATGGTCAGCTCACTCAAGGGACCAAAGTTACAGGCACAAACGGTCACCGAAGGCAAATCTTCTGGCCCTTTACGCAGCTGCAGTGTAGGAAAAGCACTATACATTTACCCAACGAGGTAGCACTTACTTGATCAGCCAGTAGAAAGTACACCAGTTGAGTAGAGTTATTGCACAAAACGGTGGCATCTTTGTGGATAACTATGCAGGGCAGGATTCATTCTAGCATGAGGCTCCTGTCACAAAAATTAAACCTCAACAGGAAGCACTTACAGATATAAATAAAGCAGGTGCCCGAGTTGAAGCTCAGATTCAGTAACATTTTATTCAGCCCAAAACATTATTGAGCACGGTTGAGGCTGGGCAAGTGCGCTTTAACCCCATATCTGCCATCGAAAATTAGCTGTAATACTTGAGGGAGGTCTTTGCATTCATGAGTTTCTCGTAGGCAACCCCCGTGTAGTTCCTGTGACCTGGAGGCTGCTTTCTCCTCACCTGCTGCCCTGCTCGCTCTCTGACCCTTTACACAAGAGGCATGTGAACATGCATAGAAACCCCGGGACTTTGCATCCATGAGTTTCTCGAGCGCAATCCCTGTGTAGTTCCTGTGACCAGGAGGCTGCTTTCTCCTCGCCTGCTGCCCTGCTCGCTCTCTGACCCTTTATACACAAGAGGCATGTGAAGATGCATAGAAGCCCCGCCCATTTGGCCCCGCACCACACACTAGCAGTATGAAATGCCTTCCTGCCCTTTCCCCACTATGGTGGACAGCTCACTCAAGGGACCTCGGCGTGTTTTGGCGCGGTGGCACACATGGTCACTAGAGACAAATCATCTGTCCCTTTATGCAGCTGCAGTGTAGGAAAAGCACTATACATTTACCCAACGAGGTAGCACTTACTAGATTAGCCAGTAGAAAGTACTCCAGTGCAACTGGCAAAAAAATCCACGAGTTCGCAGGAAAATCCGCAAAGTTGTGGATATTTTTGTGATTTTGCGCAAATTTGCGGACCGCAGAGCTGCAATATTCACCTATAGTTAGCCAAGAGAAGAGGCATTGTTCAGTCCACAGGCTGGTTGAAGTGGCAAGGAATGGGGTGATATGGCAGTCCATGGGAGTGTCCGAGGTGGTTTCAGGGGACAGTGGAAGAAAGTGCAAGAAGTGTATGTGTGGCACGATACTGAGCACAGCACCACAGAAGAAACTGGGCCTTTGGCACAGAGGTATGCCACTGCTTCCTCCTCAGCAGAAATGCGCTGTCATCCTCATTTCCATCATCTGGTGTGTCATGTGCCTCACAGGTTTCTGTTGGTGTTGTGGGTGCAGCACTGTGAGGCACTGACACACCAGGTGGTGGAGGAGAGGATGTTGAGGCAGCAGCAGCAGCATCCATCTGCACCAAACCATGTGGCAGCAAGGAGGCAACGAGCAGGTGCAGGCATGATAGATCTCAGCAACCTCGCACATGTGGGCAGCCCGGCAGCCCTGGCAGCCATGTTTTGGCCCTGCATCCGCTCCATGCTCTCCATGATCTGGCGGGTGTTGGCCAGATCCTGGCTGATACTGCTGGAGCCACCCAGAGCAGATAGCGACTGGTGTCTCTGTATCATGACTTCAGCAATTTCAGCCATGGACTGTTGGAGATCATTGAAGGGGCTGTGCGTGTCTGTGATCTTTTGCATGTGGTCCCTAATGGGACTGAGGCACCCACGTAGGGCCTCAAGTTGGTCTGCAAGATGCTGAAACCCCACCTGCACCTTTTCCCCCAACTGCTCCTGGAGCTCTACAACCCACCTTTGGAAGGCCCAGGTGGTGGGATCAGGCTCCTGGGAGCTAGCTGGGGAGGGAGGTGCCTGCGGCTCATTGATTTGAGCAGGGGGTGAGGTTGGCACAAGGCTGCTGGGTTGCCCTGCTCTGGAGGCTGAGCGGTTGAGGGTGTCAATCAGGAGTTGCAGGGAGTCCTCATCGATGTCATCGCACACATCCACGTCATCAGCGGTTGCTTGGTCAGGCTGCTGTTCCGGAGGTGCTGTCTCACCCTCTGAAATGTGATATGGGAGATAACTTTTATCAGTGTTTGCCAGCTACAATCATTGGATTATTTCACTTTGAGACAGCAGGACAATGTCAATTCATACTGATTTGGCGGGGAGAGCATATTTTTGCCTAATGGTGACAAATTTGATGAGGTTGCTTATGTGAAGGTGCAGTGGTACATGGTGGTCTCGCAGTGCCAGATTACCAAGAAGACCAATTTAAATGGCTCTGCTTTTGCGCAAGGAAACTGCCACTTGAGCAGAGATGATGTGCTTCATGATTTGCGCAATTGATGTCCTTTAGAAGGCCAGGGTACATGTGCAGGACATCTACCATGGGCTTGTATTGGAATCAAATGGCGCATCTCATGATGCTCCTTATCAATGCTTTAGCAGCATTTTCCTGCAGCTGAAGTGGCGCACATTAGATCGAGCCTATTGCTATTATGTAGCACATTTTCTTAATATGACTGAAGTGATGGTACAATCTCTACACACAGGCTTCCCAATTTGCCTACCCTGTTCATTTGTGTGAGCAATGCACTTATCAACACCCTCTCACGGATCCACTCCTTCCCTACGCAAACATCTAAAATTTCACACAAACCAACTCCATCTTCAAACCCACAGACACCAACTGTGGAGTACCCCAGGGACAGTCACTAAGCCCCACGCTTCTCAACATGTACATGGCCACCCTCACCGCCATTGCCAGCCAGCATGGGCTTAGCATATCATCACACACAGAGGACACACAGCACATCCTCTCCCTCACAAACAAAGCCAAAGACACATAATGCTGCGCACAGAAAAGAATGTCAGAATGAGCTGAATGGATGGAAACCATCTGCATAAGCTCAAATCAGAGGAGAATGACCTCCTCATCCTCGGACCATCCACATGTGCCTGTGCAAAACCCTGGTGGATCTTGGGCCTTGTGAGGCTGCCCCCAGTGACAGACTATGCACGCAACATCGGCGTAATCCACATTATCCACTCCTCCATCACCTTGACCTGCCAGATCTACTCCATTGCCTGCAACAGCTCCAACTGCATCATGAGTTAACGCAACATATTGCAATGGGTAACACCATAATGACTAAAATATGTAAACAACGCACACATCACCAGCAGTCTGGAGTACAGCAACACTCTTAGAGGAGGGATAAACCAAATGCCACTACACTAGCTATAAAACACACAGAAGGCTGCTGACAGAGCCGTCATCAGAACACCATCTCACAAACCCATTAGCCAACACATACAAAACATCCTCTCGCTCACTGTCAAGAACAAAATCACAGCCAAAGCACTCATACACGCCTAAATATCTCTCTATATCATCGGACACAAAGACATCCATGAGAGCCTCACCCCAACATCCCCAAGGGAGACTGCTGCTCTGCCAACCTTGACCTTGCACACTCGCTGTATCCGCACTTCCAGAGTGGGAGGCAGACCTTCCACCTATGTTGCAGGCAAATCCATGACCGAGATGACAGTCAACATTAAACACCCTACCACCATGCATGCTTACATGCAGAACAACTGCAACGGAGCAGCACTCTCACTCACCCACATTGACTTGTGAACATCATGGATAGGATATCTGGTTTTAGGTTTAAACCTATAATAACTGTTAAAACCCCACTGTTAGGAAAAGAGCCATCTGCCTTCCTCCTAACTCAAACCTCAGCGCTATGCTTAGCGCTTGGACGCCTCAGGGCAGCTACCCGCGCTTTAGAAATCCGAATTCATTCATTCATTCACCGGTGTAAATATATAACCACTGAAAAAACACGTTCACAACCACAAACTAAGTGCCATTCAAAGAAAGGAAAAGATTAGTGAAAGAGTAATTTCTGTTTCTTCATGACGAGGCCAATACAATGCAACTTTGTTACACAAGGCAGCAGCAAGATAGAATGGGCTAACATTAAGCTGCTTGAATTTTGTTGTTTAGAAATGTCACTAAAATATTGTCTCTTCTTCCTTCTGCTTTTTTCAGTTTTGTGGTCTTTGGTCTAAAGATGCAGTGTTTAGAATCATGTTTTAGGTCTTATTTAGTTATTTTGAAAACTGTAGAGAACCAGGAAATATCAAAAACATATTTGATATATTGGCTACATTTGATTTCACTGATAGGTAAAATGGCTGGTTTCATAAGAATCTTTCCCAATATGTACCATCACATTTACCCACAGACAGAGAATGGGTGAAATTTGTTGATACATCAGCACCCTTTTCTAGCGAGTCATTACTGATTGTAGGTCAATTGCCAAACACCGCAGGCTTTAAACGTTCAATGCAAGGTATAGTGACCAGTATACATGAAAATAATGTTGTCACCAAGCATCTGAGATAGTGGTGAAAACATGACACCAGACGTTGGTAAACATGGAACGCAGTGCCACTTGGAATGCTGCTGGAAAAAGTTCCTACCAAGTTCAATAAAGACTGGAGTGATATTGTTTGTATTTGCAGTAATTCAGGTACATATATGAAAAAGCTGTATGATGGCCTGTCAAACTTAATACCTGAGCTGAAGTGCTTCCCTGTAAGAGATCCATGTCATTTGCTAGATGGTGTGCTGAAAGCATCTTTATAATCTTCTGAGTTAATGAAGAATTCTATTGACTTTGTAGTCTATTCTGGTACACTGTTTTGTTATGCCCGGGAACTGAAATGCAAATCTTTCTCATTTTGTGCTTTGTGTGGCATCAAACAAAGAGTCATCCTAACTGTATCATTTAGCCAGTAGTTTTCAGTCCTAGAGACTGCGAATGCCATATTATCCATGTGGCGACCGTTTACAGAATGTTTGCTTAGTGATGATACCAAAGGCAAGAAATATGATGATCTTTGGTCACATATTGATGGTGATGTGAAATAAGTACAGTCTACTGCATGCTTAGGTTTTTACAGGAAAACATGACTGCTGTAGTGGACTTAATGAAAATACTAGAGTCTGAAAACACCCTTGGTCACCAAGTGTTCAGCGTAATTGGTGTAGATGTGAAACATCTCCTTGAGAGTAGGCTGGGCGACACTCTTAGTGATGTTGGCACTGCAACATGCTCCATGTTAGAATTCTTGTCACTTGGTAAGCAAAGAAATGCTGAAGAGCAATTCAGGAAATGTTATTTTACAGTTTATGGGAAATGTCTTGCAATGATGCAGAGAAATGTCCCTACACCAACCATAGCATTTACAGTTAATGAGGCCTCACTGAGGTACTCTGCACAAGTTCTAGATCCCTTCGGAATTTTCTCCAGACTTTGAAAAGAACGACTTCATTTTTGACCGCTTCAATAACTGAGGGCCTATTGCCCAATTCAACGCATATGTTGCAGAACATGTCCTAGACAATCACAATCTTCAGGGGCACCAGTATTGGCATGGAAAGCTATGTCATTGGTCAGAGTTAGCAAATTCTGAACTGGATGTTTTGGCCTTGTCATTCTCAAGTGACAATATTGACAGGGCTTTTTCACAGATAAAAATTTACAAAGGAAGGAAAGAGCGAGCACGCATGACCAAAGACTCACTAATGAAGTATTGTATGGTGTACTGCAATAAGTTTGATTTGTAAAAATGTATTTGGACCTCATATACCCTGTACACAATCTATGTATACACATGCACTATTAGTGCAGAAAGTAAGCAATAATCAAAAACAAAACATTCCAGAAACACTTGAAAAACACTGTTTCTGTTGTTTTTAATGGCGTACATTTTTTTTATCCACTGATAACCACTGTTTTTTTAAGGTATTGAAAAAACTGGACAAACCCCACCAGAATTTACCAAAAATAGAAACCAAAAACAGGAAAGCCTAATCATGGATGAGTAGCGCAAATCATGCACACACTCATTGTCTGATTGATTGATCAGCACACATACTCATCGCCACAGACAACCAGGATGATGGGCTTGACAATACGCAGAAGTGAATTCCCATTGAAGCCCATGGGTTTCTATGGGAAATCTCCATGGCGTATTAACAAGCCCATCATCACCACTTCAGCTGCCGTTTTCTGCCGCTAAAGCTGCGATTATGTTAACTCCGTGCTTGATGATATGCCCTGTGATGTTTCTTGACACTGGCAATAGGGCGTCATTTTGACCCATCATCGCATATGCTCATGCTCCCCTACTATCCCCTTCGTATCCTCCCCTCCCCCTTAGTGGTTGTATCTTCTTTGTTCCTGTTTTGATTTATGATGTATAGCTAATGGATTAAAGACTGCCATATCAACGCACCACCAATGTGCTTAATAGGGACAGTGATGAAACACTGATGTGTGCCCTCGTGTCATAGGGCCTTTCTGCCAGCTTATAAACCATTGGGACTCCAGGATGCCAGCAAGGGAGTTTTTTTGCGTCCAACTAGCCGCTTAGCTTATGATATGGTTGCTTGCATTACGTCATGGCATCTTACACATCTTCCTAGGCCCATAGTGTTAGACATTAAGGGGCAGAATTACAATAACTGGCGCATCCCTGCATATCAGCAGGGATGCCCCAGTTATTGTGCGCCTCAGTCAGTATGGATGTGCAGCATATACAATGTGGCGCTCCATGGGCCACAAACGGAACTGATGGGTAACGCATCTGTGCTGTTAATGTGGTGCCTTGCTGGAGTGGGTTTGCAAGTGCGACGCAGCCCCTGCAATGCTCTGGGGGACCTATTTTTATAATGCTGCGTCAATCCTTACACCTGATACAAAGAAGCGCAGGGTTCTGAGGCAGCATGGGTTCATAAGTGAGTGAGTGAAATCTTGTAGATTTCACTCAGCCACTTGTATGAAGCGCCACCCCCTGTGCAGGAACGCCTCCTTCTGGTGCAGGGCTTTGGAACTTGACATATCTCCCAGATGGTTTACGTTGTAGATTCCCCACTGCATGGCACATCTTTTGCGCCGCCGCTGCATCACAAAAGGGACGCAATGGCGGCAAAAAAGAGGCACAAGGGGATTGTAAATCAGCCCCATGATGTAAGGTCCTTGGAGTTTAGATCTTCCCTAATGGGTGTTGCCTTGCAACAACTGCATGCTGCTGTATCAAGTAATATGCAATGTATAAAATCTAAATGCCAAATGAAACGTATTGAAACATAAAGGAAAATTAAAATCGTCTTAAAGTGAAAAAGTAACATCCAGGCGAAGTTTTAATCATCATCACCATGAAAATAAACCACTGTATCATACAGTATCACCATTGGGCCCTTTGTGGCTTATTAGCGAGCATAATTTCATCGCATTTTAATAAAGAAAATGCTGCATACACCTCACAGTTTGAGTTTGGACCGTTGCGGCCTATTAGCGTACATATTTATATTAAATTTTAAAAAACGGGCCGCATTGGCCTCACAGTATGAGTATAGACTTTTGCGGCCTATCAGCGTGCATATTTATATCGCATTTCAAAAAACAGGCCGCGTTCACATATCAGTTTAACACTGAAGACCTTTGCGGCCCATTTGCGTCCAGATTTTCATCGCATTTGCTAAATTTTTGCCGCTAATACACAGGAAGTGATGTATTTCTGCTTCCTGTCACAGGAGTGTGGTATTCACTTTCACTCTCACTTTTCTGCACATTGCTAGTGATTGTGCTGCGAGAAGGAGGTGTATGGTGGATTGTGGTGTTGGTTTGAAAATTTTGAGAGTGCTGCTATGTGCTGTGTCCTGTGAAAAGTGTCTGTTTAGTCTGTTTTAATTGTTTTAAATTGTTTGTGTGTCTACTGTCCTTAGTCTTGTTGTATTTGTGTGGGGTTAGTTAGTTAGACTTTGTTAATTGGGTTATTATTTCTTAGTTTCAAGTGGGTGATGGGGTGCAGGGGGATGCCGGCTGTGGGAAGGTCCGGGAGGATGAGTGAGGGGGCTTTGGAGGGCTTCCTATGGTTGATAAAATACTATCTTCCATTGATGCTGGAGAGTGGGGGACGTATCCTTC
The DNA here is from genome assembly GCF_964263255.1 of Lissotriton vulgaris. Classification (NCBI taxonomy): domain Eukaryota; kingdom Metazoa; phylum Chordata; class Amphibia; order Caudata; family Salamandridae; genus Lissotriton; species Lissotriton vulgaris. Next base: position 1,679,454,381 of record NC_141687.1, read on the forward strand.
ATGGGTACAGGGTGACAGTGAGGAAGCTTTGCTAGGAGCGTGTGCGGGTCCAGATGCTGCGGTACTTTGGTGTCAACTGGAACGTCCGCCAGTGGAAGCACCGCTGGCAGGACATGTTGGCACGTGAGGCAGACATCCTGGACTTTACTCGAGTGATGCCTGGCCTACAGGGTGGTAAGTACAAAGCCCATTGTATTCCATTACAAAAGGTATGTACATAAATGAGTGACATGTATGACAAGTAGGTATGGCATCTACATGCTGTCTCAATACTATGATACTGTGACAATGTGGTCCAGACAATGTTACTAGCCAAAAACACTTGCACATGATTCACGTACCTTAGGATTGGAATGACTAACTCTTCCAACCACAGTGTGTGCAACATTAGAGTAGGTGTATGAGTAGTGAATCCAAATATCCTTTATTGTATAGAACCATTAAGTGCCAGTTGTAGTGAGTAGTCACGTTGTAATTAACATGTGAACACATATTTGTGCTGTGAAGACCACATATGGAACACAGATCTCCCGTGTGACATTTGCCAAAAATTTGACAATGAAATTGTGAGTGGCCACTCAGCAGTAAGGGTCACAAGGCGCATGTATGAGTCCATCAAGGGTTTAGTCAGTCGAAGAGATGTGTCCAGCTTTTATCATACTTGATGGTGAGCACTTTTATCTGTCGGAGGTGGGGCAGATTCTCATCACAGGCCATATCTGCAAGGTAGGAAACGGAGCAGACTCACAATCTTGTCTCTCTTGTGCTGATGAACACATTGTAGGACAGATGGCCTGATCATAGGTTTTTTTCATGTGTGTAAAGTAAGATGTACACTGAGGTAAGCTGGCCCAGTGTTGAGGAGGGCTGTTTGAGCGGTGATGAACATCTTGGAGGAGGACTCGAGCTCCAATGTAGAGTCAGTGGACTGTGCGCAGATGGTGGGAGATGTGTCAGTGTTCTGGCAGAGTGAGGATCAGTACAGCGGTGGCATGTGGGATGCCCTGTAGCTTGCAGATGTGCTTAGTCTTCATTCCAGATGTGAGATTGGGGCTATATTTGGGTGAGCTGTTGCCCAGGGCATGAGTGACTGTCTATGTCTGTTTGAGAGGGATAATCATGTGATGGTCTAACATAGGGGGCAGAGGGTATGGAAGCAGGAGATGCGGTGGATCTTGGGGTACATATATATATATATATATTACAGTTTATCAAGAATTATAGGTTGGTTGTTTTGTCTCGGGGGGTGTTTCCAAGTGCATGGTATCACCATGTGTAAACCTATGCAACTCTGCCTTGAAGCATGATGGGAACTGACGTTTTGTTGTCTTTCAGTTCTAGGCTGCAGTCTGTCATCCATATGGCAAGCCCTTCCATGCCTTAGCAAAAGTTGTGTATGGCGGAGATGTGTCATTTGGATGTGAAGAGGCTGAGTTGTTGCTCGTTGTTGTATGGTACTATGTAGATTCCATAGCTTCGGAAGATAGTTGCAGGCGGAGCCATGTAGATGTTGCCAAGCCTCGGCTGAGGGTGATACCCTGGTGGACTCCACAGGTTGCTGTAGTGGTGTCTGAGAGGAAAGGGGGGACTTTGTCCCACGGCGTTTGTATGTAGATAAAGGAGCAGATCCAGGTGAGGGCCTTCTCTTGGATTCATGCGTTATGGATTTGCACAGTGGTGTGTGTTAAGAGACAGTGTTAAACGCCAGAGAGAGGTAAAGTATGATGAGGGCAGCACTGTTACCCTTGTCCAGTTGTGTGCAGTTGTCATCCCTTGAGTTGATGATGGGGGTTCATAGACTGTGGTATGACTTGATGCAGTATTGGGATGATGTTGTACTGTCTGATGAAAGTTGCAAGTAGGCTGTCAATGGATCTCTCAATGAGTTTGGCTGGTACAGCTAGCAGGGAGTTGGCCATTTAGTGTTTGATGTTTGTGGGGTCGGCCTTGTGTCCAATCAGGAGTGACTTGAACTCATTGTGTTCCATGTAGTTGGTCAACAATGCATGTGCCTGAGAACATTTGATGTTGTGGCAGAGTTTGGCTGAAATGCATCTTGCATACAAGTAGGTACCCAGAATGGTTTGACTTCATTCACTACAGTGTGTCAGTGTTGGTGATCGGTGTCCAGTTGTTGATTGCTAGTTTGTGGTTGGTGATTGTGTAGCTGTTGGAGATGCATCTGTGCATGTCTTGTGATGCAATGGCGTTGGTCTAGTCCTCCTCAATGTTTGTGATGGAGTACCTGAGTGATGAGTGTGGATGTTGAGCACCGATTCAGATGTTGTCTGTTTGTGGGAGTAGGAGCATGCTCCTGTGGATGGTGACTGGCTTGAAAGGGGAGTGGACACATCAACAGTCATTCAATTCAATTTTGGGGATGTGGCAGAAGCTCATTGACTCTCCTGTTGTGAAGGGGGGTGCAACTGTGGGTCCCGATGAGTGCCTGTGCTCAGTCTCAATCTGGCAGAGTACAATGTTATGTATGTTGTGTTGGATTATATTTCTGCTGGGGTAAAGTTGTTTACCACCGTGGAATTTGTGGTTCACAAATGGGGTGTAGTTGATGGTTGCAATGGCTTGCAGGGAAAAGATGTCGGTGATGGAGATGGCAAGAGGCACACGGGGCAGCATCGGTGGCCAAGACACGTGCGTGGATGGTAGAAAAGAAGGCTGTAAGGACATAAAGAGTGAGTAGCAGATGGCCAGGATAGAAAGAGCATCAGTAATGGATGAGGGTGAAAGGTTTGGATGTTAAAAGATTTAAATGATTGCAATATTGAGCGGTAAGCAGGTGACAGAGGTCCATTTGTACACCATGGATAAGGCACAGGTGAACTGGTGGATGGAGGAGGCCATTAGATACTAACACTAGATAGTACAGGGACTTGTGTGAGGCCACATGCAATGTTGGATCTGTAAGTGGGTAGTGCAATTCCACAGAGAAATAGTCAGTGGTCCTACTCCTCTGTCCCCACAGCGGACATCATTGAGTAGTGGTGCAATTGTTACAAATTTGAAAAGTGAGGTGGGAGGTGCAATGTGTCTACGCATGATGTGGTTACATCAGACACACAATGCTGCATCATTTTGGCAAGCATAAGGGGCTATTACCTGTGACCCGCTGTGTAGGATCAACACTTGGCACTGTAGGACCAAAGTTTGAACAGTTGGGAAAAAGACTGTGTGTAGGATGCCGTATGTGTGGGTCCAGTTGGGGTAACTGTACATGTAGAAGCAGAGCCATTGTGTGTGTGACCTATGTGCAGGACAGAACACAGTGTGACAAATGCAGAGCTATATGAGAAACAGAACCGTACCTACACTGCCCCTGTACATGGTTCATGTGTGGTAATGTCCTTGTCAGGTCGAAAGACACTAAGGAATTTTGACTGCTCCAGCATGCCATACAACGCAAAGCACCACGTAACTGCCTCTTACAAACTGCAGGATGCCATCATACGCAGAACAATTTAGACATCATGCCTGTGTAGAAATGGTGCCTTGAGATTGTGTGACACAACTCATATGTACATGTCTTACAGCACTAATGTTCTGTGTGGCCCACCACTGCATTCACAGGTCATGTGTGCGTGGCAGTCAAAGTGAACACGGTCATGTGGACAACATGTCATTCACCTCCACAGTGATGTTGCTTTTTCTGTGACTGTTATGTTTTTCGTCATGTTTATGTTAAGTTTGTTGATGTCTGGTACTAACAAATATTTACATTTGTTCACTGGGTGACATCAATAGATTCCAAGACCCACACACCACTGGTGAGTATTGACATGAAAAATTGCCATGTTTTGGTGCCATGAATGTCAGTACCGAATGGTACACGTTGTTGTTTGGCATTATCGGTGTGTATCGCATGTCACTGTGCCACAATGTGAAGATGTATTTTGTGAATCAGATTTGTCTGAGAATTGGTAGTTGGATGTGGGGCAAGGCATATCATTCACTGTTGTGACTTTGCACATCAACACAGTGATACAGCTTTCAATTCCTGTGCATGATATCTAGCACCGAATCCAGCAAACTAGTCATTGTTCACAAATGCTGCAGGCAATACGCTCCTTGATTTTAGCACATGTTGAGTAGCACTGCATAGTCAATAAGGCACACTTCCATGCTGTGTGTATCGTCCAATGTGCGTGCAGTGGGTGTTGCGTTGTGTACCAGGAGGCAGTGCTGTTCACGCCATGTAAGCGCAGACATGTTGGCACAGTGAATCTCAAGATATGCTGCATTGCAGCTTCACAGGAGTGGCAGGGTGTAGCTCATAGGGAAAATTAGAAATGGAATGTTACACCACATTATATAGATGTGTATATCAATTGCAGTTGCATATTTGTGCACTGCAGTGGTGTGGTCAGGCTGTGTCTGTGGTGACATACCATGCTTTTCTCTGGATCATGTGTACAAACTCCTCTGTCACAATTTGTGACATCACACAACAAGCATTTTGTGAGCATGCTTTCACACTGCATCATCTGATCTCACATTGATTTTGCAATGCGGGGCTCTCCAACACTCTGTGAGTAGGCTTTTGGCATTGGCAATACCATAACCTCATGACCCCAGGGTGCCATTGCTATGTGTAATCCATTTTACCTGTTTGCGTTGTGAACGCATGTGTGTTCTCATCTACTACACAGTGAGATTAGAGGATACAAGACACCCTTGAGTGGGATAATTGGTTAAATGATGTCTGCCCCTCGCAGTGTCAAAAAGGCAGACATTGTATAGTGATGGTTGGGTGAGTAACTGCACTTTGTAGTAAAGTCAGCATTCATACAACCAACATGTTTCATGTGTGATGTGTGATGCAGCAAAATTCTAATGGTTAGTAGGGGTGTCCCAGTCTTGTTCCTGTGCATGTAGGCTGAGCTTAAAATATGCTGATATTCACACCTGCACACAGCCACACTAGCACTCATGTGCAAGAGTGCCAGTCTTGGCACTGACTCAATGAACTGTACCCAATTGCTGGTAGACACACATGGCTGCACATGTGCATTGTACAGAAGTAGCAGCAGTGTCACAGGATCAGATCAGGGTGGTGCTGGCCACGGAGTGGCTAATGCCTCCCTACTCAATTAAATTGTACATGTTGCACACACTCAGGGTGCACAATGGTGCCATGTTCTGACCGTGTCATTAGCATGTAGATTTGTCTGTACATGTCCCCTACCATGCACTGTCATGTCACTATCCATAGTCTGTAGTGAACGAATCATGCCTTGACATGTCTTTAGACAGGTCACTTTGTGACTTTACAGAGTAAGGCTTGTGTGTTGCCTTCCATGTTGTATTTGAGTTGGAACATTGATTTCATGTTGGTCCATGACATAGTGTGATTAGCTTGAAATTGACATTTACCATATTTTACAGACAACAAGACTCCTGCGCAGGTCCATGCCTTCCAGGTAGCAATGGAAGGGTACCACCATGTATGGTGTGTGAACAAGGGCTACCATGATATGGCTAGGAAACACCTGGCCGAGAAGAAGGCAGGTAGATGGAAGGCACTGCCAGAAATGACTGAGATCACCCCGCAGCCCTACCCTCCACCGCTGGTGCCAGTTTGGGCCAACATTTGATTGCGCAAGCGCAGACTACACCCGCCCAGATGCCAGTTCCCACACACCCACCCAGGTGCCAGTTCCCCCCACACCCGCCCAGGTGCCAGTTCCCCTCACACCCAAACAGGTGCCAGTCCCCCCCACAACTCTCTCTCAGATGACGGAGGCAATTATGGCGATGTTGGAGGCGGTGAACAGGAACAACAAGTTGTTGACAGACGTTTGTGGTGAACTGCGGTTCCTAAACCGTCAGATTCATGAGATCCGCCAACACCTGGGACTTCCGTAAATCCTCCGCATGTTATCCCCCATTGCCCTCTTCCCCCTTCCCACAAAGTTATAATTTTATTAGATGTGTAGTTAGTGATGTTTGTATTTCGATATTTAGAGTAGTTTTAGCTTAGGTATAGGTCGTTTTTTATTGTGATATATTTATAGGATAGGTTAATATAGTGTTGGGGCTAAGTTTATTTTATCTTTGGGTGGGGGGAATGTCCTTTTTTATTAAGTGTATTAGTTAATTGTTAGTGAAACATGTGTAGTTGAGTTTAATATATGTTTAGGTATTTTAGATTTAGTGATAGTGGTAGGGATTAGTGTTAGTGTAGGTTGTTATAAGTTTCATTTTATATAATAAATACTGTTGAATTGGATTACTGCTTGCACTGATGTCAGGGAGGATGCAGAGTGTGGAGCTTGCTACATTGTATGCTACTCATGTGTGGTGGGGTTGAAGTGAGGGCACGGAGACCAGATCTTGCTAAATAAGGTGTTATTTTGGTAAAGGTTCTTTTGCTCCTTGAAGTTAGTCTCTCTCGAGAAAAGGTAGCGGGATCTGTGGTGGAAGGGGTTTCCTTTATAGGGCGTCTTCCTATGCCCAGTTCTGGTCTCAGAGAAGCACCTCTTCAGCCTCGTCCCGATGGAGCATGTGAAAAACAAAACAAATGCAAGGGTTCAGAACGCCGTCCTCTTACTTTGAATTCCCAGGGGGAGGGACCCAGTGGGTGAAGGAAGCACCGATGATCAAGTGTAATTTACAGCTTTTATTTACACGGGTGGTTCAGGGAATTACTGCTGAGGGTAGCGTGATAGGGGAGGAAGGGAAGGCTTATCGATAAGTTGGAAAGGGTATTTACACGGTACTCAGTGGTTCAGGTAGTTGGGTTCAAACTAGCGAGACGAGTTTCCCCACCTCCCCACCCAACCTGTAGCCCTCTGACGTACCTGCTGAAGCCACACTCCTCCAGGAGCGTGGCTCAGCGACTCGTGGTGACGTTGGCCTCCTGGCGCTCCCACTCTCTCGCAGCTCGTCTCTACGCCCGGCAACTCTTCTCCTTGTTCCTTCTGTATTCCACTTTCCTCCCGACTCTGCTGATCTCCTGACTCTCTTCCGACTCCGCACCAAAGGCCAAACTCCTCCGGGGTGATGCCACACTTGCATCCTTCTTCTTCCTCTCTTTTGACCAGTTCAACGAGGTGCGCGTCATTTGGAGGCGGGTCTCCCTTCCCTGCCTTGTGCGCCCAATTAAAGGAGCTGTGTTCTACGTCTTCTTCCTGTGTGGGCCAAATAGCTTTCTTGTCGTCGTCTCTCCACTTGGTCTGGTTAAGGGGGAGAGAGGGGGCAACATCAGAATCTACGTCCCACCAATCTAGGGGGTGCTGTTTCTTACGTCTCTGATCGTCCTCCCCGTTACACTCCTGCCCCCCTGGATTCTCCCGATCGGGGAGAGATATGGAACGCAACAGGTAATCTGCGTTGTTATTCTCCCTACCTTTTTTATGTTGTATCTCAAAGGAAAAGGGTTGCAAATATAGGAACTACCTTCGAACTCGTGGATTTTGGAATTTGTTCCTATACATCCACTGTAGTGGAGCATGGTCAGTAAAGAGAACAAAGTGTTGCCCATCTAAGTATTATTTTAATTTCTCTATAGCCCACCTAATAGCGAGGCATTCCCTTTCCACTGTGGAATATTTGGTTTCCCTAGGACGTAGCTTCCTGCTAATGAATAGAATGGGGTGTTCTAGGTGGTCATCCCCTATTTGTGAAAGTTCAGCTCCTAGGCTGGTATTGGAGGCATCAGTGGCCAGAAAAAAAGGTTTCTCAAAGTTGGGGGCAATCAGTACGGGACTGGTAGTAATAGCGGTCTTAAGGTTCAGGAATGCCTGTACTGCCTGGTCAGAGGGATTTTGTAAGAAAGATGGTTTTATGTCTTTACTTAAAAGGTCGGTGAGGGGACTGGCCATTTCAGCAAAATTGTGTAAGAACCTTCTATAATAGCCTATGAGCCCGAGAAATGCCAGCAAATCTTTCTTAGACGAGGGAAAGGGAGTGTTTAGGACGGCTTTAATCTTTTCACTTTGGGGAGCTATTACCCCTTCACCTAGCATGAAACCCAAATACTTCACTTTGGCGAATGCGGCTCTTGATTTTTTTGAGTTGACATGAAGCCCTGCAGCCCTCAGAGCTGATAGGACCATAGTAATATGGTTGAGATGTTCTACCCAGTCTTTGCTTAAAATAACAATGTTGTCCAAATACACCGAGCAGTATTTGTTGAATGGTTGGAGGACGTTATTCATGAGACGCTGAAAGGTTGCTGGCGCTCCATGGAGGTCAAACGGTAGTACGTTAAACTCATATAGTCCATTGTCCATGGAAAAGGCGGTTTTGCATTTGTCTTCTTCTCTAAGTGGTACCTGCCAATAGCCTTTGGTCAGGTCCAGGGTGGTGATAAAACCAGCTTTGCCTATTCTTTCAATGAGTTCATCCACTCAAGGTATGTGGAAGGCGTCGAAGGATGAGATGGCATTAAGGCTGCAAAAATCCATACTAAATCTGGTAGATCCGTCCGGTTTCAGTACCATCACGATTGGTGATGACCATTGGCTTCTAGAGGGACGTATAACTCCTAGGCATAACATTTCCTGTACCTCCCGTTTCACGTCCTGTCTTTTGGCTGCCGGGATTCTGTAGGGTTTCTGTTTGACACACTTCCCCTTCTCTATTTCTATTGTGTGTTCGATTAAGGTTGTTCTCCGTGCAAGGTCTGAAAACATTTCTGAGAATGGTTGTAGTGTTTCCAACAGTTCCGTCTTCATTTCCGGGGAAAGTTCCTCATTTATTGGTAACTGTGGGAGTGTCGAAGAGGGGACTCATACGGGAAATACACAATGTGCGGATTTGGGAAGGGGCCCAAGCCACTTCTTCAGAAGGTTTATGTGAAAGCATTGCTTTCGGGAGGGTGACATTTGTAACCTATATGTGCTCTTCCCCAGTGTTTTAATGACGGGGTATGGACCTAGCCATTCACTCTGGAATTTTTTTGTTGAGGAAGGGAGTTAAACCAAGGCCAAGTCTCCCACTGACAAAATTCTCCACTTCTTCCCCCTGTTATAGTACATTTTTTGGCGTTGTTGGCTTCTCTCCATGTTGGAGTACGCCAGGTTTCTCAGTTTTCCCAATATACTTTTCAGTTGCTGGGTGTAGTCTAGGAGAGACCGTTGTTCATTCTCATCCTCTCTTTCCCAGGCTTCTTTCGTTATTTCCAGAAGACTGCAGGGTTGTCGTCCATATAGTAATTCAAACAATGAATATCCAAGGCTGCTCTGCACCTGTGCTCTCAGTACATAGAATTCTAACGGTAGTAAACGATCCCAATCTTTGTTTTCCACGGATAACATTTTTTTCAGCATGGTCTTTAGCGTGCGATTGTATCACTCCACTAATCCGTCCGTCTGTGGATGATAAGCTGATATGCGTATGTGATGTAGATTTAAAGTTTTGCATACTTCTTTCATAAGTCACAAGACGAATGGAGCCCCCTGGTCGGTGAAGATTTCCTTGTTGAATCCGACTCTTGAGAACATTTCCAACAACTTCTCTCCGTCCGGCAACTCTTCTTGTTCCTTCTGGATTCCACTCGCTTCACGACTCCGTTGATCTCCTGACTCTCTTCCGGCTCCGCTCCAAACGCCAAACTCCTCCGGGGTGATGCCACATCTCCATCCTTCTTCTTCCTCTCTTTTGACCAGTCCAACGAGGTGCGTGTCATTTGGAGGCGGGTTTCCCTTTCCTGCCTTGTATGCCCAATTAAAGGAGCCGTGTTCTATGTCTTCTTCCTGTGTGGGCCAAATAGGTTTCTTGTCGTCGTCTCTCCACTCGATCTGGTTAAGGGGGAGAGAGGGGGCAACATCAGAATCTACGTACCACCAATCTAGGGTGTGCTGTTTGTTACGTCTCTGATCGTCCTCCCTGTTACATCATGCCATCTGTGGAATAATCCCTATATGTGTGACTATGGATGAGACCTGTTACTCAGCAGCATGTATAGTGTCCAGATACATTAGATGTGAGCACAGTCAACTTGCATGGCTGACAGATTAGCAAGGATTGCTCACAGACTAGTCTAATGACATCTAATTAGTGATGCACAACATCCAAAGTGTGATGCACAGAGTTAAACTGCACGTTGTTGCACATTTGGAAATCAACTTAGGCCCATAGTATTGTGAGTCTGTCAGAGTTGCTACAGTTATCCATCATGGATATGTATGTATTCCCCAGATACCACATATGGCATGGGAGAACTGCACATCTGATGCTCCAGGCTCGGAGTCCATCTCCATTGCACATACCTTGGTACACTTGATGTGTGGTGCCAGTGCATCAGCTTGGTCAGCCTTCCTGTGCATGGATGACCAATCACGTCTACATGCTTGATGTAGGTCAAATGTGTGTCTACTGTTAATGTCACAGGTCACAACAGTGTTTGTGAATCACATGAGTAATGTGGTACAGACTCATTACTTTGGAATTGCCATTTTTGATTAGCACTGTTAGGTAGACTGACAAAACTTGTACAATCTTCCTTTTGTGACACCCTTAATCAGTTAAGTGATGCCTTAGTCACTGATGATGTTTTCTTGCAGGCACACTGTTCTGCATCACCAAGGTGGAGACATGTTGCATTGCTCCCTGTACCAACAGTGTCATAGCCACACACCCAGGCTGACTTTTTTGCATTGGCTTATAGTGATGACACACTTGAATTGTTGCAAGAGATTCACACTATATGTTGAATGCAGTACTACAGATATCCATGGTCACATTTGTCAATATGCCGACATTGTGCACAGCATGAGAGGGCTCTGTATTTATTTGTCATTGTTTGTGCACAGGTAAGGACAGTATGACAGTTAGCAAATGTGCTACCGTTACTATTGTGGAGTCAAATGTAGTGTTGCAGACTTTGTAGTACCATATATGTATGTTACACATGTGACCTCAGCTCACCTCATCAATGTGAATCTGCTGTGCAACATCTAGGTATGTGATATGCAATGCGCAACGTCACAAATAGCTTCGTCCACCACGTCCAGTGTAAGGATATATGGCAGTCGAATATGGTTTCCAATCTTTCTGAGGGAGACTACTTGTCTACTGCGACTGACTTGTACATGTTGTCACACATGCATTTATTAACAATGGGCGTGGGTCAGAGTTGGTTCATAGCTAGATTGCTATATCTAATAAATGTGGGTACAGCATCTTAGCCTGTGTACTGTTGTTTTAACCCCTGTGCACCTTCTCTACTGTCTGCCTTCTGAAGTGTTTTTGGCACATTTCTACAGATGTATATTCATTTTGAGCACTGTCCCCCCGTCACTTTGAAATGGTAGTATACCTCATGTTCTATATTTAGCCATGTATTGTTTATATCTTTATTTCGCTCATCTCCACCCTCACTTCCCCCTGCAGCATCCCCTGCGTCCATGCCTCCAAGCAAGGCAATTTGACCCACTACCCCTTCGCAGATGGTCCTCCCTTCAACGTCCCCTTTCAATGGCAGACACTGTGTATCCACATTGCAGGGACACCAAAGGCACTCATCATGCTGGCCCGTATGTGCCCATCTCCACCTGGACCGCGCATAGCACAAGCATGCCTGCCACACACAGATTCCACATAAAACTATGCCACTATGATGCCAGCAGCCTCCACGCACTCAACAGGGAAAATCACACATCTGCTTCCGAGCGTCCCCGAAACACACACAAGGACCCTCCTCACATTTGATCTGCAGCTCATTCTGCTTCTGATCCACTGATCCATCAACCGTGATGTGAACCCACATTCTTCTCAACACACACTCTGCCCACGAACACGCCCTTGTACTCTGGGACCAACTTTTCACAACATCCCCAGACGTTGGCTTCCTACCGGAGACCTGCCTGAACCCCTCCATAGCACACAACATCGTCATTGACATCCTGGACAACTATAAGTGCATCAGCAGGGTCCACATCAACAGGGTAGGAGTACAAAATGCCATCCTCTACAGGAGCACTCTAAGAGTCTCAAAGAACAGCAACATAATCGTCAACAACAGAGAACATCATCAGTGACTAAGGCATCACTTAACTGAGTACTTCATGATCCACACCAATCACAAAACACACCCCTCAGAGTGACAATCGTGTACAGACCCCCCAACCCTGATTACAGTTCAGCTCCTACATTGCCTACTTCATCAGTACTCTTGCCCTTGCTTCCACAGGCTACATCCTTCTCTGGGACCTGGAGTTCCACTTCGGGAAGGACACCACCACCACCACCTCCACCGCCCAGATTGACAGCCTCGCAAGACTCCGACTCCTGCTGTGGAGCTGGTCCGCCACCTCCAGTCTCCCTCGCTGCCTTAAGGTTGGCTCCCAGTTTCATCTTGGTCTTACTCTTGGTATCGTGCCACCGCTTCTTGCACTCACCCACTGTTCTCCTCCTCTCTCCCACAGCATTGACTTTAGACATGATGTCCTGCCATATCTCCTTTTTCCTTGCCAAGGTGACGGTGAAACTCACAAAGAGTTCCTGTTGGTGTTGCGTCACCTCTTCAACCAGGACCTGGTTCTCCATAGGACTGAACTTGGGGTTCCTCTTCCTCTTGGCCTTTCTTTATGTCTCTGCCTGGCCTTCCTGGGTGCTGTTGGTGTTGTTTCTGGCCTCTGCACTTGTCCCAGGTTGTTCTCCATCTTCTACAGTGTTCTGCATTTGAATTTCAAATTTTTACGGCTTAGTGGGCATTTGCGGGTGCTTTTTTTCACGCTCGTGTTCGCCAATTTGAACAATAACCAGATTGGTCCCAAAAGCCATATATTTGCATTCATAATATTCACGGCACCCTTTTCTGTTTATATGAAATTACGCAATGCTAATATGTTGAACATGTTATTTATCAATATGCGTTTGAATTTATGCAAAGCAGCTGTAATAATGCAGTATGAATAGTCTGTTTTCATGTCAACTATCACGTGATTTGTGTAAACACTGAATCTGTCACTTTAAAAGTTTGCCGCGTTGACTTGCACTCCACCTGTGAGCAAGAGGTAGGCGTACCTCAAAACGCGTAGGGGTTGTTTTTCTGCCAAATAAATCTTTAGCACTTTGAACTCTATTTGGGCTTCGACTCTGGTTTTTCCAAAAGGAATATTGTACCAGGAATCTGATATACTCAAGGTTTGGCGACCCTATCGAATGCCCGCTAAGAAAGCGGCAGAGGCACGCCATCTGTGTGTTTCTATATTTCTAACGAAAAACGCTTCCGCCTGCCTTGAACGCGACTGCCTGAACACCGAGGTTTGGAGATTCTGAATGCAACGGTGAACTTCAATCGAAACCGTGCACAGCGGTGTACATCACCTGGAGTAGAAAGAACAACATTTCAACTCTAGATTCCCGCTGGAAATCTTCGTGGAACTACTTTATCACCTCGGAAGCCGTGTGTTGAACGGAGGCATTACAAGCTAGGCAAAACAGAGAACTTCAAAGTGCAGACAGCGACACGCCGGGGGGCTCGCTGTAAAGACGATAATGGCTGATTCGAGAAACAGCAGGAGGAAGGAGGCGGCGGACAAACTATTCACCCATGCTGGGACCAGCGTGGAGGAAAATGCAAGCACGAGCGCATTACCAGCTAAAACGGTGGATGAGACGAAAAAATTATGGGACACGCTCTGGAAGGTATTAAAACGCGAACAATCCAAGTGGTGGGAAGCGGCTGCTCTCACCAAATACCTGGAATGCAACCGAATACCAAGGGGATTGCGCATATTTATTATCCCCACCTTCCAGAAACCAGACCCGGAACTCATCAATGAGTGGATGGAAAACAATAACGCATGCTCTAATAATATGCTAAAAATACTAATAAAGTATGCTGAAAAAGAGTGTGCCAGACTAAACGAGGAGAGTGAAGTCCTTATAACTAAACTAAAGGAAAAATACACGGAAACTGAATTTTCAACTGAGATGGCGAAGTTAAATAAACGTTTGGAAAAAATCGAACAGGAAATAAAAGATAAAAAGCAAAGAAAATTCCTCCGAGATGAGGTTGACTACAAAAAGGGACAAATCCTCACTTTTGCCAAAAGATTTGATGCACTAAGAGACTCAGCAAAAAAGGAGCGGAAAGGCAAATCAGCCAGTAAAAATGTAACTATCACTGAAACTACGGTGAGCACCGAAGATGAAACCGCATTGGTAGTTACTGAGAGTGAATCTGGTGAAAGCGACGTGTCTGAATTGGAGGATGATATGACCCCAAAAGACAGAATTTAAACAAGCTCGCTTTGATGGTACAAGGACGACAAGCGGGCACGCCTCAAAGAAATTGTGGAAGAGGCGGCAAAGGAGGAAACAAAGCAACTGGAAGAGGAATCGCCAAGAACGTGGCCAGCCCGGTGGGAATGCGCACAAGGGGCAAATCCGTGAAGAAATGATGACCAGAACAGTGGTAAATTTATCCAAACATACTTTATCTTCTGATCAATTAGAAGTATTGTCTAGAGGTCTCTCTTTTTGCCCTACGGCAAGATTCAATTTTACTAACTCACGTATAGACTTATTTAAGTTTACCAGAAAGCTTAAGCTTAAAAAGTAGTTTTCCAGCAAAATACGTTTGAAAAAAGACACAAATCGAGACAGAATCAGCAAACTAACTCTGAATGATGCTGAAACTTTACAAACTTTCCACGAATTAGCTGGTTGTGATGATATTTCAGATGATCCGATACTGAATCTTGTTGAAACTGAAACTGTTGACATTTGTAGTATGAGTGTTTTTAAACCTAAATCTGTCTTTGTACCCAACATTGCAAACACCTATATTGACCCTTTTGAACAGGGGATGTTGGTTGAAATGCACAAAATTGACAAAAAGAGACCCAAGATCAATATGAATCTCAGAAAAAATCAATATCTTGCATTGCAGGATATAACACGTTGGTCTGATGTGGTGATTAAAAATAGCGACAAGGGGGGCAATGTGGTCATTTGGCCCCTCGATATGTATTTGAAGGAAGGAGAGAGACAATTGAGTGATTTGGAAAGTTATATTACAGCTACCAAACAGAAATACAATGACATGACACAAATATATCATGAAAAACTGTACTACTGGAAAGAGGTGGGCACAATAGAAGATGAGGAGTATAAATTCCTGCTATGCAAACATCCTGTGATACCAGCATTATATTTGCTGCCGAAATTACACAAAAACATGGAAACACCACCTGGGAGACCTATAGTCTCATCTGTTGGTAGCTTATTAGAAAACACCTCCCGTTATATATTGATCACTTTTTGCAACCCTCAGTACAAGCGCTACCATCATATGTCAGAGATACTTCTGACTTTTTGAGAATAATTGAGAAGTTTGCATGGCAACCGGAATATTGGCTAATCAGCTTTGATGTGGTCAGCTTGTACACAAGCATACCACAAAGTCTGGGTATCGATGCATGCAAACATTTCTTAAAAAATCGGTCTATCTCACATCTTATACACACCAACATGTTACTCGAGATGATGTGGCTATGCCTCAGTAACAATTTCTTTATCTTTAACAAACAGATGTACAAACAGATCCGTGGGACGGCGATGGGTACTTGCTTCGCCCCCAGTTTCGCAGGGTTATACCTGAGCTGGTGGGAGGAGCTAGTGGTGATCAACATCCCCCACTTCAGTACCCACGCCGTCCTATGGATAAGATACATAGACGACATCTTCTGTGTCTGGAATGGCACACTCAATCAAGCACAAGAGTTTGAGTCTATTATTAATAATAATGACCTCAACCTCAAATTCACAAGCCAAATGAGCCAAACACATCTTGAGTTCCTGGATGTGAGTCTGACAGTTAAGGATGGGGCACTCACCAGCTCACTATTTCGCAAGAAAACTGCAGGAAATAGTCTCCTTAACGCAGACAGTTGCCACCCGGCCTCCCTCATACGCAGCATACCATTGGGAGAACTCATTAGGGCCAAAAGGAATTGCAGTACGACAGAAAGTTATGAGAGAGAAAAAGACATAATGAAGAAAAGGTTTTCTGATAGGGGCTATTCTAAAAAAAACTATCAAACAGGCAGAAGAAAAAGTAGCCCAGATGGAGAGAAGTGATCTCCTAATACCCAAACAGCATAAACAAGAAGAAACTATTCGTTTCATAACCACTTATAACTGCCAATCTTGGGAAGTTAGACGTGGGTTGAAAAAATTCTGGGAGGTTCTTAGATTAGGTAAAGATCTGCAGGAAGTAACAAAAAACTCCCCATCAGTCACCTACAAAAAAGCGAAGTCTTTGAAAGACATGCTCAGCACCACACTTATCAAGGATCGCCCTAAACAAAATGCGATACAAGGGTTTTATCCTTGCAAAAAGTGCAAAGCATGCAAAACCAATAAGAACTGCAAATCGATAAAACTTTCACCTGATCAAGATGAACATACAATTACTAAACATCTGAGCTGCTCTACCGAATACGCATTTTACGCATTACAGTGTCCTTGTCAAACATTCTACATTGGGTGTACGACAAAACAAGCCAAACTTAGGGTCCTGGAACATCTTAGGGCCATAAAGAATCTCAATCAACAGTACCCGGTAGCGAGGCACTTTGCCCTAGAACATAATCAGAATCCCAATTTGTTAAATTTTGTGGTACTTGACTGTGTTGAAAACAAAGAAAGAGGTGGTAATAGGTGGCTAGACTTAAGAAAACTGGAGTCCAAATACATAATTAAATACAACACAATCCAACCGGGGGGGCATAACTTTGGGGAAGAATTAGCCATCCACCTTCGAGACTGAATTTGGTACTGATTTAACTGAAAATGTGCACAATGCTTTGCATATAAGTATATAAGTGTTTTTTACTCTGATACCGCCTCCTTGGTGTTCACTGCTAACTTTTAACTGAGTTAATATTTTATCGGCACATGCACAATATAACAAGTGTTGATGTTGAAGACATACATGCTAAAAATATACTTGTTGTCTCTTTGTTACAGATGTTGGATGCCCGCCCACTTGGGCCTTATGAAGAGTTTGTCAAATATGCACTTTACAATACTCCTATTGGCGTACGCCCACTTGGGCCTTATAGACTTTTGCAAAATCGTGCAATATGGACACAATATTGTGTGATCTTTGGTTTATTATGTGCAATATTTATCACAACCAGCACGTCTTTACTGTGGCGGCTATAAGGCCTGTACATGACTGTAACTACGTTTGATCGTGTTCGCCAATTTGAACAATAACCAGATTGGTCCCAAAAGCCATATATTTGCATTCATAATATTCACGGCACCCTTTTCTGTTTATATGAATTTACGCAATGCTAATATGTTGAACATGTTATTTATCAATATGCGTTTGAATGTATGCAAAGCGGCAGTAATAATGCAGTATGAATACTCTGTTTTCATGTCAACTATCACGTGATTTGTGTAAACACTGAATCTGTCACTTTAAAAGTTTGGCGCGTTGACTTGCACTCCACCCGTGAGCAAGAGGTAGGCGTACCTCGAAACGCGTAGGGGTTGTTTTTCTGCCAAATAAATCTTTAGCACTTTGAACTCTATTTGGGCTTCGACTCTGGTTTTTCCAAAAGGAATATTGTACCAGGAATCTGATATACTCAAGGTTTGGCGACCCTGTCGAATGCCCGCTGTGAAAGCGGCAGAGGCACGCCATCTGTGTGTTATATATATATTGCCACAAACCCTCCTTGTGAACAAAGAGGAACACCAGCCCTTGCTGAGTTGCTGAATTTCTTTATTCGTGGAAACAGCACGAAGACAAAACGGCTTCCTTTCCCAACGTTTCTCGTACTGCAAGCCTTGATCACAGGAGAAGTCTCTGGCTTATTGAACTGCCCACGTGGTTTATTTAAAAACCTGCAGGCCGTATTCTCATGCCGAGTGCACAGGGGGAAAAAGACTGTAGGCTTGAAATGAAGGCGCTTTAATATGCGTGTGATCCTTCATTACCTGTCACTTCCTCAGCGCAAAAGTTCAGGCAGCCATAAAGTACAGTTTGTGTTCTCATGTTGTCCACTCATTTTGGAGATGCAGCCTCAGCTCCCAACTTTCCACAACCTGGAAATCGATTTCACAGAGGGCGAAGCAGGTTCCGTTCTAACAAAGTTAATTGCACACACAATGCCTCGCACTTGAAACAGAACCTTGAAGGGCGGCCAGTGTTACTGCTGCGAGGCTTTTCAGAAATAATTGCCACAAACCCTCCCTGTGAACAAAGAGGAACACCAGCCCTTGCTGAGTTGCTGAATTTCTTTATTCGTGGAAACAGCACGAAGACAAAATGGCTTCCTTTCCCAACGTTTCTGCTACTGCAAGCCTTGATCACGGGAGAAGTCTCTGGCTTGTTGAACTGCCCACGTGGTTTATTTAAAAACCTGTAGGCCGTATTCTCATGCCGAGTGCGCAGGGGGAAAAAGACTGCAGGCTTGAAATGAAGGCGCTTTAATATGCGTGTGATCCTTCATTGCCTGTCACTTCCTCAGCGCAAAAGTTCAGGCAGCCATAAAGTACAGTTCGTGTTCTAATGTTGTCCACTCATTTTGGAGATGCAGCCTCAGCTCCCAACTTTCCACAACCTGGAAATCGCTTTCACAGAGGGCGAAGCAGGTTCCGTTCTAACAAAGTTAATTGCACACACAATGCCTCGCACTTGAAACGGAACCTTGAAGGGCGGCCAGTGTTACTGCTGCGAGGCTTTTCAGAAATAATTGCCACAAACCCTCCTTGTGAACAAAGAGGAACACCAGCCCTTGCTGAGTTGCTGAATTTCTTTATTCGTGGAAACAGCACGAAGACAAAACGGCTTCCTTTCCAAACGTTTCTGCTACTGCAATCCTTGATCACGGGAGAAGTCTCTGGCTTGTTGAACTGCCCACGTGGTTTATTTAAAAACCTGCAGGCCGTATTCTCATGCCGAGTGCGCAGGGGGAAAAAGACTGTAGGCTTGAAATGAAGGCGCTTTAATATGCGTGTGATCCTTCATTACCTGTCACTTCCTCAGCGCAAAAGCTCAGGCAGCCATAAAGTACAGTTCGTGTTCTCATGTTGTCCACTCATTTTGGAGATGCAGCCTCAGCTCCCAACTTTCCACAACCTGGAAATCGCTTTCACAGAGGGCGAAGCTACTGCAAGCCTTGATCACGGGAGAAGTCTCTGGCTTGTTGAACTGCCCACGTGGTTTATTTAAAAACCTGCAGGCCGTATTCTCATTTTTATTTGCTCCCGTAGGTGCATAAGGACTCGTGTAACCCCCCTGGTAGGCCGATTATTTCAGCCATAGGCAGTGGGTTCGAAAATACCTCCAAGTTTATTGACTCTTTTTTGAATCCATTAGCTGCACAACTCCCATCGTATATTTTGGATACAGGGGATTTTCTTAAATCCATCTATGACATTCCCTGGGAAGATGATCTGATTTTGGTAACTATTGATGTTACCACTTTGTACACAAGCATTAAGCATAATGATGGACTCAACGCTATGAGACATTTCCTTGGGACAAGACCAATCAAATTGTGGGCTCATACCCAAATGCTTTTATCAATGGTTTCAACCTGCCTAAAGAATAACTTCTTCAACTGTAATGATGAATTATTTCACCAAACCTGTGGCACTGCGATGGGCACCTGCTTCGCCCCCAGCTATGCTAATTTGCATATGGGCTGGTGGGAGGAGCAGGTGATCCGGAAGCAGTGCCAAAATGAATGGGAGAACGACATCCCTCATTGGAGTCGCTTTATTGACGACTTGTTTGTTGTCTGGAGAGGCCCCCTATCTGATCTAAATCTGTTTTTGGCCAAAATACAGAAAAACAGTTTAAATTTGAAATTCACTAGCACCGTAAGCACAGAATCTGTCAATTTTTTAGATCTTACAGTCTACATCAAGGACAATAAATTACAGACTAAAATATACAGGAAGGAGACCTCTGAAAATACTGTGCTACATACCAGTAGTTTCCACCCTACTTGTTTAGTAAACAGCATCCCCTACGGGGAAGGTCTAAGGGTTCTAAGAAATTGCGGTGACCCGAAGGACAGGGAGTGTGCATTAACTGAACTTCAATCACGTTTTAAACAGAGGGGGTACAGTGATAACTGCCTTAATACATCTTTCTGTAAAGTCAAACAAAAAACCAGAGAAGAGGTCCTCTTCAAAGATACTAAGAAGATGAAGAAACAAACGGAGAATGAGTGTAGGTTGATCACTAATTATAACAAATTGATTGGACCAGTAAGGAAAATCTTGACACGACATTGGCATATCATTAAAAATGACCCAATTCTCGGTCTTTCACTCACTAATAGACCCCTTATAACCTTTCGAAAGGCAAAGTCCTTTAAGCAAATGCTAGTGAAAACCACGTTGACTAAGGCAAAGAAAAAGACAAAAAACAAAAAGAGTAATTGGTTGTCCAGAAAGGATGGGTTCTTAAAGTGTACCAAATGTAAAGCTTGTGAACATGGGAAGAATGCTAGTACATACCAACCAGGCCTTTCTAATAGAACTAAAATGATCAAAGGACAATATGACTGCAAAACAGACTTTGCGATTTATGTTTTATGTTGTGAATGCAACCTACAGTATGTAGGGAGTACGATCAAGCCCGTTCATCAACGGGTGTTACAACATTTAAGGGCGATAAAAAATGCTGATAGATCTTATCCAGTCGCCCGACATTTCGAAAAGTTTCATGGAAAGAATCCAAGCAGTCTGTCCTACTTTGCTATTGATTCCGTACCCTTGAATGAAAGAGGGGGGGATAGGTTTAAAAAGCTGCGCAAACTTGAATCATGGTACATAGTGGAACTAAATACAAAAAGCCCATATGGATTAAATATTGAAGAGGATCTGTACACACACCTATGAACTTTGACTTAACTGTAATAGTGATGAATTTTTTGTGGTATATTCAGCTTCTTGGTTAGCGTAAGGCATTTTTTCTAGTTTAGAGTTTATAAATTTCTGTGTTATCTTCTGTTTTTATACTTTGTGTTTAGACACTTGAATGATTGAACTGATGAGATTTGCCCACTTGGGCTATACCCGTGAACCTTTTGGTTTTTGGTTTCTGAATAGTATCCGTTAAAAACTTTGGGGTTTTCTTGATACGAATGCAATTTATTGAATATAAACCACCAACTGCAGTTTTGTTTAAAGGAGGTTATCCTAAGACCACTGGGGCTGCACTTTGTGTAATAATTGTTGAGTTATCTCTTAATCGAAACTAGGATTATAACAATGGGCGCGAATATTTAGCGCCTTTTTTTGTTACAAATACCCCTTTGAATTAATTACTGTTTATTCTGGGTTCTACAATTATATTTGTGTAATTTGTGTTTGGCAATCAACCCCGCCATGGATTTAATGACTATACAACTTTCTTGACGGATATACGAACTACAGAAACCACTGTGAATCTTTTTTTCAGTTCTATGATTCTACCCTGTCACTTTATGCCTCACGTGACACTCATGCACTTTAAATGTTTGTATGTGTATTGTGAACTTTAATCGTAACCAAGCCTGCTGGGTCAGGCGAAACGCGTTGGTAGCGACTAAAGAATAAAAAGAAGGTTTTTCACCATGTTGTTGTCGTCTCCTCTTCGAATGGATTGTCGAGGTTTTGAGCTCGTAATATATATATATATATATATTCATCCAACGAAGTTACCCTCATGTGGAAGGAACCACGCAAAGTGATTGATGTTCCATGTTTATTCATGAAGGTAAGCAGAAGCATAATCAGGCTGCATCCCAAAATCGTGCCAAACGCATTTCAAGTCTTTGCAACTCTTCGTCAGTGGCAGTTGAAAGCAATCATACAGTCTGGCCACAAACGACTTTTAACCCACAAACACCTCCCAAGTGGGCGTGGCCTCTCCTGTTGCCATCTGGTATTTGTAGTCGTTTGTTAATGTATTGCTCCAGTGAGTCCGTCTGTTTAAACATTGCTGACTTCAAACATTAAAATCCCTGTGGATTGATAACAGTCCTTTTTAAAGCATTTCTGCATTACATTACTCCCTCTGGAAGGGTCACCTTGCAGTGAACATCGGCCGGCGTGGCCTTATCACAAGAAAGCCGCATTTACAGCTGGGCTCCTTCCGCGGCCGGGGTCGACCGCTAAAATTCATCCAACGAAGTTACCCTCATGTGGAAGGAACCACGCAAAGTGATTGATGTCCCATGTGTATTCACGAAGGTAAGCAGAAGCATAATCAGGCTGCATCCCAAAACCGTGCCAAACGCGTTTCAAGTCTTTGCAACTCTTCGTCAGTGGCAGTTGAAAGCAATCATACAGACTGGCCACAAACGACTTTTAACCCACAAACACCTCCCAAGTGGGCGTGGCCTCTCCTATTGCCATCTGGTATTTGTAGTCGTTTGTTAATGTATTGCTCCAGTGAGTCCGTCTGTTTAAACATTGCTGACTTCAAACATTAAAATCCCTGTGGAGTGATAACAGTCCTTTTTAAAGCATTTCTTCTGGCCAGTCTGTATGACTTACCTTCGTGAATAAACATGGGACATCAATCACTTTGCGTGGTTCCTTCCACATGAGGGTAACTTCGTTGGATGAATATATATATATATATATATATATATATATATATCTTGGAAATCGTCACACCAACGCACACGCTGTAAATCCAAAATGACAAGGAGCAGACCCTTCAATAGCTGGTGCAGTGATTTTTATTTCATGAGTGCCAGCGCGTCCGCCATGACGCGTTTCGCCTCAGCAAGAGGTTTGATCACATGACATACTGCTAACCTGGGAGACAAGCTTTTAAAGTGACAGTGCAAAGCCAATTGGCAATAAACATGGACAAAATACTGTGCAAAATACGCAAATCAATAAATAGCCATTGAATTTTACAAAGATAGCAGCATTGTAGAACATGATAAATATAGAGAAACTCTAAAATTTCTATTTATACACACAATGTATAGACAATAAATATAAGTCATAGTGACTATTGTCAAGTTAAAAAAACTTTCATTTAGCTCTACACCTTTGTAAGCATGAGTTCAGAAACCAATTTATCCATATGACTAACCTGCTCTTAAAATTTAAGGGTACAATCTTTTTATGTTGCTGCACAGTTACCAAGTCCATGACTAATTATTGCATAAGAATAAAACGGCAAAGCACCTCTGTCATAATCCTTTTAAGATCGCATTAAGGCCAAGTGGCCTAATTCCTGAGCCTAGTCTCCCTAACTGGCTAAAGTGCCAAGTGCAACGTGCAAAAGTGCAAAGGAAGTAGTGTAAAAAACAATTTATACAAATTCAGAGACAACAGATTTAAAAAAAAAAACATTATTCATAAGTAACTTAACCAAACTGATCCACATTTCATCTCTTAAAAAATTCCAAGGGCCTGATTCACAGAATGAACTTAAGACTCAATCCTAAACTTACTACTGTTTTGGTATTCACAGAATGAACTTACTACTTTTGGCATTCACAGAATGCACTTACTACTTTTGGTATTCACAGAATGAATTTACTAATTTCGGTATTCACAGAAGTTAGACTTTACTACTACTAAATTGAGAAAAATCCTAATTTTAAGACTTTCGGTATTCACAGAAGGCATTTAGGAGTCCTAAAGTTAGGAGTCCTAACTTCTGTGAATACCGAAATGAGTAAGTTCATTCTGTGAATACCAAAAGTAGTAAGTTCATTCTGTGAATACCAAAAGTAGTAAGTGCAATCTGTGAATACCAAAACAGTAGTAAGTTTAGGATTGAGTCTTAAGTTCATTCTGTGAATAGGGCCCATAGATTTCATTTTAAAGGAATGCTTACTCGGACAGGCACTAAATTGACCAGAACTACTAAATACAGGTATACAAATCCACTCTATCATTTAATCCATTAGGATTTTTCATATTCAGCTCCAATATATACCTCGTCTCCAGGAGACGGAGTTTGCCCTCACTGTCCCGTCCTCTCCTTGAAGACACCACTGTGCCGATGACATAGTATTGGAGCTGAGCTGGATTCCCTGAGTGTGTTATTTCAAAGTGCCTGGCAACCGGGTAAGTCTGGTCATGTCCCACGATTGCCTGTATGTGTTGGAGTATCCATTTGTGGGCGGGCAGTCGGGTACTACCGACATACCGCAGCCCACACAGACACTCCAACACATAAACTGGAATGGGGTTCTCTCTAAAAGGACTGTTGTAATGTGTCCTGTTACTGCCGTACCTACAAGCCTTGCCCTGTGGACAGGCTTTGAAACCTGAACTCAGGGACAACCAAGTAGTGGAAAGTTGAGGTTCCAGAGTTATGTTATGTTATGTTATGTTATGTTATTTATTCTTTTGTATAGCGCAACGGTTACTCAAAAAGAGTGTCCCAGCGCTTTAGGTAAGGAGAACAGATTTCAGAATAACACAACACAGTTAAAAGAGGTTAAAAGGCAAACAGAACAAAAAAGAGGAACTACTAGCAAACCTATTGGGAAAACAGCCAGGTTTTGAGACCTCTTCTAAAATCAAGGAGAGTAGTCGCCCCCCGCAATGGGAGCGGTAATGAATTCCACATCTGTGGGGCCAACAGACTGAAAGAGCGGCCCCCGAGGCGAGCCCTCTTCACACGCGGAACAGCCGCCAAAAGTAGAGTGTTTCTGAGAAGGGCTTTTGCCATGGAAGGCGACCTACGGAAGGTAACGAAAGTTTACCTTCCACCTTCTGTCCAACAACTGGGTCGCTTAGTATCAGGTTCCAGTTTTTATATAATATCTTTCTTAACTCACCATGTTGACGGTTGTAAGTTGGTATAACCCTTGATGGTATACTGGGAACCTGACCCTTAATTCTGTCCACTTTCTCTTTCGAGAGCGTATATAAATATACATATACCAGTAAAATAAAAAAAATATATATAATTAAAATATTACATAATTTCAATAATTTTACAATTGCATTTTACACTATATTGACAGCAATAGTAGGGAAAATATGAATAGCAGAGGGGATACATTTACTATTCCCACTCCAGGGAGTGCATAAATAGTAGGGAAATTGTTGGATAGAGGAGAGGTGAAAATTACTATTCCCTCTCCAGGGAGTGCAACAGTAAGAAAAGTTTTGAATAGCGGAGGGGAACAATTTACTATTCCCACTCTAGAGAGTGCTTTAGTAGAGAAAGAGTTGGATAGCAGAGGGGTAAAAATTACTATTCCCACTCCAGAGGGTGCAACAGTAGGGAAAGTGTTGGCTAGCGGAGGGGATACAATTACTATTACCACTCCAGCAAGTGCTAGAGATGAAAATGTGTTGGAAAGCAAAGGGGAATAATTTACTTTTTCCAATCCAGCAGGTTGAACAGTAGGGAAAGTGTTGGATAGCGGAGTTGAATAATTTACTATTCCCACTCCAGAGAGTGCAAAAGTAGGAAAAGTGTTGGATAGCGGAGGGGTAACAATTACTACTTCCCCTCTAGCTAGTGTAACAGTAGGGAAGTTGTAGATAGATAGAGGAGGGGAATAATTTACTATTCCTAATCCAGGGAGTGCAACAGTAGAGAAAGTGTTGAATAGCGGAGGGGTAACAATTACTATTCCCACTACAGTGATTGCAACTGTAGGGAAAGTGTTGGATAGCGGAGGGGTAACAATTGCTATTTCCACTCCGGCGAGTGCAACAATATGGAAAGTGTTGGATAGTGGAGGGGAATAATTTACTATTCCTACTCCAGGGAGCGCAACAGTAGAGAAAGTGTTGGAAAGCAGAGGGGTAACAATTACTATTCCCCCTCCAGCGAGTGAAACAGTAGGGAAAGTGTTGGATAGCATAGGGGTAAAAATTACTATTCCCACTCCAGCAAGTGCAACAGTGGGGAAAGTGTTTGGTACCGGAGAGGAATAATTTATTATCACCACTCCAGCAAATGCAACAGTAAAGTAAGTGTTGGATTGCATAGGGGAATAATTTACTATTTCCACTCAAGCAAAATATTTACAATTAATTAATAAACAATTAATTAATTATCACCTTAGCAGCTATGGAACGTCCAGCTCCAGTGCTGGACGTTCCATTGCGCAGGTGCAGTTGGAACGTTCAACGGCCGACGGCAGCACTCCCGAGGTAGTGGTGCCGTCGGCCGCCGAATGTTCGAAGCACTTAAGGGGTTAAAAAACGTGTTTCCCACTATATTCCCCTATAAATGCACCACCAATGTTGTAAAACATACCACGATTAACATAATTGATTAATAATTAATGAATTAATTAAAATTAACAAGCTTTTTAAAAACAATGAACAATCATTTAATTCACACAATTAACAGTATAAAACAACCTAAAATAAGAT
Source organism: Lissotriton vulgaris (assembly GCF_964263255.1). Taxonomy (NCBI): domain Eukaryota; kingdom Metazoa; phylum Chordata; class Amphibia; order Caudata; family Salamandridae; genus Lissotriton; species Lissotriton vulgaris. The sequence continues at coordinate 1,679,480,679 of NC_141687.1, forward strand.
GTATAATAAAAGAATTAAAAAATGATATTGAAATTAAATTACTTCTCAGCCTACTCCCCTATCAACCCGCAACTCGCTCTTAAAAAAATGATAAAAATATCAAAATTATTAATAAATGTATTAATTAATAATAAACAATTAATAAATAATTACCAATATATTATTTACCACAAATTACAATATACAATTTTAAATACATAAATATTCAATAACTAAAAATATAAAGGATTTAAATATTATTAAATTGCTTCCCATCCTACTCCCCTATAAACCCACAACCCACTCCTGAGGAAATAACACCAATCACATATTTACCAATTAATGAATAATAATTAACAAACAATGAATAACTAATTAATAATACATTATTTACCACAATTAACAATATACATTATGAATACCTACATATTAATTAATAAAACATATTAATTAATTAATTATAATTAAATTACTTCCCACCCTATTCCCCTATAAACCCACAAGCCGCTCCTAAAAAAAGAACACAATTAAGATATTTGCCAAATAATTATTAATAATTAACAACCAATTAATAACTAATTGATAATAAATTCATTACCACCATTAACAATATTGATATTGTTAATTGTGATAATTAATGTATTAATTAATTATTAATTAATTAATTATAATTAAATTACTCCCTACCCTATTCCCCTATAAACCCACAGCCCGTTACAGAACTAAAATGCTAAATTTACAACAAAAAATGTATAACTTCTAAAAATGTAATACATATATTAAAAAATAAATACAATACTTAAAACAAAAATATAGAACACATACATTTAAAATACCTACTAAAATACATAACATTAATATAAATATCGATATTATTAACAATATTTTCACAAATGATATTACTGTCTTCAATATTTAAAAAAATGATATTTCTTACCTTACTGTCGATATTCTGGACCACTCCATCCTTCTCACCCGTGTCAGGGCGGCGGGCATAGAGGGCCTAGCCTTCTCGTGGCTCGAGTCTTTCCTGAGCGAGAGGGCTCAGGCGGTCCACCTTGCCGGTTTCACTGCCGCCTCCCGCAAGGTAGTGTGTGGTGTTCCCCAGGGTTCTTCACTTTCCCCTCTTTAATTTAATTTATACATCTACCCCCTCATTTTTATGTTGCAGCAGCTCGAGGTCACGGTGTTTAATTACGCCGACGACCTCCAGCTATTTTTTAACCTCTCCCATTCTCCGTCATCCGCCCAGAATGTCCAAACTGTCATGTTGTTCATTCAGGACTGGATGAACTGCAACCACCTCAAACTCAATCCGGACAAGACAGAGTTGGTCTTGACCGGAGGTGGTTGCAGCTCATGGTCTCCGTCCCATTGGCCCCCTTTACTTGGTGCTACCCCACTCCCAGTTCCCAAAGTCAAAACTCTCGGCATTCTTCTTAACTCCCAACTCTCTGTTCACTCTCAGGTTAGCTCTGTTGTGTCCTCTCGTTTCTTTTCCCTCAGGACAATCAGGAAGATCTCCCGCTTCTTTTCCCTCCCGGCTCTAAAAATCATTGTGATGGCAATGGTGCTCTCACGCCTTGATTATGGCAACATAATCTATAAAGGCGCGCCGGCCTATGCTATTCACCGTTTACAACTAGTGCAGAACCAGGCCGCTCGCCTGATTCATCGCCTGCCCAAATTTCACTGTGTCACCCCCCTACTGCAGGCACTACACTGGTTGCCTGTGAGAGAGCGAGCCTTATTCAAACTTGGCTGCCTCACCTTCCAGGCCAGAATGGGCACCGCCCCTGAGTTTATATGCTCTGCCATCAAGCCCTACATGCCGGGTAGAGAACTCTGTTCCACCCACATGGCACTCCAGACCACCCCACGTTTCAAAAAGAAGAAGGCTGGTGGAACAAAATTTGCTGTCCTCGCCCCAGCTTTCTGGAACTCCCTCCCTGTGGGACTTCGCACTTCACCTTCCTACACACAGTTCCGGAAAAATCTTAAAACCTTACTTTTCTCCCGAGCTTTTGCTGCCTAAGCTCCCCTTGCCACTGACGTTGGTCGTAATCCGAAAAGTGCCATGAAACCGCTTGGTAAAAGCGCGCTTAATAAATGCTTTTAAATTCAAATTCAAATTCAAGATATTCCTGCAGTCGATATTCTTGTACCTCGATATTCAAAACTCGATATAATGGCACTTAAAAGAAAACAACTCAATTTTCTGTCTGTGCACCATACTATTCACACTGACTTGTGCCTCTAGAGCAGAGGTCTTCCAACTGTGGGGCGCGCCCCCCTGGGGGGCCTGGATGTGTTGCCAGGGGGGCGCAAAACGGTCTGCAATTACATTTAAATAAGGATAGCCTGGAAGCGCGACAGACGCCGTTCTAGGCTGTCTTCATTTACATGCAGCAGTTAAACGCCACGAAAAAAGTGAAAGGACGTATTAGTAAGTGGCACTGGGGAGGCCCGCAAGTGTGAAGTTAGCGTCAAAGACCAGGCTAAAAAGAAGGAAAAAAAAATATTCCAATGTTTTCTGTACAACTTGAAATGACTACATATAGAAACACGCACACAACTCGAGGACAATTAATCAATTAGCAGTCAATTAGGCGTATAGGGCGTGGTGTAGTGCAGGGTCATCAGGCTACAGCGTAAATCTGTGGGGGAATGGCATGGAATGTCTGCAGAGAAACTAAAGCCCAATCACTTTTAAACTATAAAAGTGTTTAGCAACTCGGAAAGGTGTGGTGGGTGATATAAACAGAGTTTCCATCCATTGAAAGGTATCAAAGAGAAAAGTACTTAAGAACTACTTCGTGGGAGGCACAACAAACAACAGATTTGTCTTTTTAGTGAAAAATAAACTTTGCAGACTTACAATCTCAAAGGACATACTGCTGCATTTTTGTATTTTGGAGCTGGTGAGAATAAAGTGCTCACAATGTTTCCGATTTTGTTTTCAAGTTTGGAGATTGCAGGCAGGAGAGTGATAAATGGATGGCATTTATCACCTAACATTCTCGTTGTGGCATTGACAGACATATGGTGACTTGCCCTGCACAATTACTGCACCACAGTAACAATTGTAAAAGGATTTTGAGGTTTTGCAGTTAGACATCTGGTTTGTCATAGAAACAACGTCTTAGTATTGGTGAGACTACATTACATTTTGTAAAATGCAATATCTAATTTATGTTCTATTTTTGAAGGTGTAATGATATTTGTAATAAAGACGCACACACCTTAGTTGAAAAATAAAAGCAAGTTAAACTAACAAAAAGGAAATATACTCTTTTACCTTATGGAACCTCAGTTAGCTAATGTGATCACTGCAGATGTCTTCGCGTGTGACGACTGAGTCACAGAATTAAACCCTGCTTGGTGTAGTGAGGAATAGTGATACAATGTCCAAGTCGGTGACAGAAAGCACTGTGAATGTCATTGTTTAAAATTGGATTACAATGCATAAAACAGACTGCAGCAAAATACGGTTTAAGATACAAACAAGTGCTTTAAAAATATACATTTTAGTGATAAGAATCCAGACAATACATAACGTAAATATTTTGATATATGCCCATTTAAAGGGTGCACTCATTTTAATGGACACATATATAACCTCTTAGAAAGAAGAAATGTTTGTCACCATGAAACTGAGCGACTATAATCAAAGCCTACACTGGCTCCAACCATTGCACACATTTGTATTTCTTTCAGGTAGTGGGCACCTTGGTGAGAAGGCATGCTCCTTCTTTAGTTCTCAATCTGTTTTGCACCACAAGAGCCCTCCCCCTCCAGACACACGCTGTGAGTGGGCACTAGATCACAGTTATGAGAGTCTTACTATGAAAAAGAACACGTAGTTCATTTTCCTGGTTAGCATTAGGGCCCAGGACACCAATGTTCCGCACAGAACAGGGCCCAAGCAGTGGAAGGAGGGGGGCTAAATGTGCTATTTGTGTGGTTATTGTTTGAGAAAGCCTGCTTTGGGCATCTGAGCCTTAAGTATTAGCCAAGCTGACTGGGCTGAGTAGACAGCCTGCTTTTCAGAGCTGTAGGCATCTTTGATGCTGCAGCAGCATAAGAGCTCTAGGGCACACTTCCTGTGCCAGTGTTTCTTTGAGCCTTGGAGCAATGACCCAAGGGAGCGGGGAAAGTAAATAGAGGCAGCATCTTGATTTCGGCATCAGAGAGATAAGAGGGTGAAGAGGGATGGGAGGGAGAGGCTTGGTGTGAGATGGGATCCCATGTTGTGAACGGTCAGAAGTGACAGCAAGGCAGCAGCTAATATTAGTTAAGCAAGTATAGTGACACTTTTGCCAAGGGGCCCACTGCATCACAATTATGAATATTTTACAATAGAATTTGGGCATGGGGCTCATTTTCATTGCTAGCATTAGGACAGATGACGCCATTGGAGAAAATCAACTGGGGAAGCATGCAGTAGCTAATTTTCGTCCAGACAGAGTCCGAACTTGTTTTGAGATTGAAGTGATGGTCAGACATGGTGGAGAAGGAATAAAAGAAGAGGAAATAGCTTGTTTCTCAGGGCTACATCTAGCATTAGTGCAGCAGGTGGAGTGCTTTGGGGTCCATGGCACCCCAATTATGGGCAGTAGTGTTTGTGGTCAATTCTGCTCTTGCTTGGTGATGCACATTTAGTGTCGATTACGAGCTACAGAAAAGCACTCCTGAAATGGTCTCATGATCTCAGCCCCCTGTGATCATCCCTCCCACTCCCCAAATCCTTGCCATATAGTATTGGAGGGGGGACCCAACTTCAAAACATTTTGCTTAACGGGGGCTCAGACCAAAATAGTTTGAAGACCTCTGCTCTAAAGCAATATACAAAGCATTCACTGAGGTTATAAAGCACCGACCTATGGTAATTTTCTTCAGAATCTGAAGAAAGAAGGGCCAGTTAACCATGTCAAATGCTTTTTCATAATAAATTGAGGTCACGGCTGCCAGATCCTGGAGGTTAAAAACCCTGGACAGGGTGACATGGACGTTTCTCAGAGGGTGTTTGGAGCTTATTCCAGGCTTAAAACTATTTTAATCTCTGTGTCCAAATTTAATCATAAAGCAAGTATTTTGGCTAGCAACTTTACCCCTACATTGAGTAACAAAATAGCTTGGCAAGACAAGCACTCTTTCGGCTGCTTACCTGTCTAGAGAATAGTGGTTATTGTGGCCTTCCTGAGGTCTTATGTAAGTGATGCCGGCAACCCTATGCAAAAACAACAGTTGATGGACAGAATGCAGAACAATGCATTTTGTCACCCCGAGTGGGATGGGTATGCTCAGACGTGAGTCCCATGCTCTCCACACCACTGGAATCAATTTATCCTGGCTGAAGACGGCTGATAGCCAGAAACTGGTCCTAGGATGCTAAATTCCAGTCCAGGAAAGACATGGCTTGGCAGTTCAGGCTGGACTGTTCCCATGAGGCACAGGGTCAAGACTGATTTGCACGTGGCCATGTCTGAACTGGGGTGGCGTGGAGTGCAAAAAAACTATGGATTTAGGCCCAGATCTCTGTAATGGGGTGAATGTATGACATTGTTCTGCATTCTGTCCATCAACTGTTGTTTTGCATTTTGGCAACCCTATGTCACTGAACAAAATTAGAAAATATGACGATAGGAGGAAGAACGTCTTCTTCTAGAGTTCCACAGAGAGGCTATTATGACTATGGGTTTGCAGCATAGTATCTCGATAAAAGCCGCCTGTAACTCCTACAGTGTAGGTAGCTGGTCAAGCTCTGATGACTTATCATCTAAAAATGACTTTATAAAGAGATCATTCACTATATGGAGCATAACTTCAATTGCAGAAGGGGATCTTGCCTGATATAATGCCCTACAGTACACAGCAAACACTTCTGGTACCCCAACGGAATCTGTGATCATCAAATCTGTATTACTTCAAATTTCTGGCACAATTCTAGTTTTCCGCTTCCTCTGGAGCAGCCAGTGGAGCAACTTACTTATTTTGTTACTCAATTTATTTACCTAATATCGACACATCATCCAGGCTAGTTTTGCCATAGCATGGACCTGATTTCAATCTTGAAGGAACTCCCATTGTCCCTCTGTGGTGAAATTTACAAGTAGTCCATCGAGCTGACAGATTCCTGCCCGCCGTATTTAGATGTTGGCTGGTTAACCCCTCATCTGCCTTGACAAAGTGTTTTCCATCATGTAAGCGCCTCACTGCCGCCTACGTGATGGACTTCTTTGCTGCCAGAAACCGGTCCCCGGTAGCTTGTCTCCTTTCTGGTGAAGAATTGGCTTGGTAGTTTAGTCTGCCCTGTTCCCATGATGCACTGGACCAGGGACAGACTGATTTGCATATAACCAGGTTCTGAGCTGGGATGGGGCAGTGAGATAAATAACGGTGATGGATCAAGCCCTGATCTTTGGACTGGGTAAGAGTGGTCTGTTTAACTCAGACACTCTGTTCATCACCACCCCCTTTTCTAAATCGTTTTTGGCCACTATAGGTGTGGCAGGGTATACTCAGACATGAGTCCCTTTCTCACTGCTCCATCAGGATTCAAGCAAGCCGGGCCGAAGAAGGCTGAAATGCCAGAAACCGGTCCCCGGTAGCTTGTCTCCTTTCTGGTGAAGAATTGGCTTGGTAGTTTAGTCTGCCCTGTTCCCATGATGCACTGGGCCAGGGACAGACTGATTTGCATATAGCCAGGTTCTGAGCTGGGATGGGGCAGTGAGATAAATAACGGCGATGGATCAAGCCCCGATCTTTGGACTGGGTAAGAGTGGTCTGTTTAACTCAGACACTCTGTTCATCACCACCCCCTTTTCTAAATCGTTTTTGGCCACTATAGGTGTGGCAGGGTATACTCAGACATGAGTCCCTTTCTCACTGCTCCATCAGGATTCAAGCAAGCCGGGCCGAAGAAGGCTGAAATGCCAGAAACCGGTCCCCGGTAGCTTGTCTCCTTTCTGGTGAAGAATTGGCTTGGTAGTTTAGTCTGCCCTGTTCACATGATGCACTGGGCCAGGGACAGACTGATTTGCATATAGCCAGGTTCTGAGCTGGGATGGGGCAGTGAGATAAATAACGGTGATGGATCAAGCCCTGATCTTTGGACTGGGTAAGAGTGGTCTGTTTAACTCAGACACTCTGTTCATCACCACCCCCTTTTCTAAATCGTTTTTGGCCACTATAGGTGTGGCAGGGTATACTCAGACATGAGTCCCTTTCTCACTGCTCCATCAGGATTCAAGCAAGCCGGGCCGAAGAAGGCTGAAATGCCAGAAACCGGTCCCCGGTAGCTTGTCTCCTTTCTGGTGAAGAATTGGCTTGGTAGTTTAGTCTGCCCTGTTCCCATGATGCACTGGGCCAGGGACAGACTGATTTGCATATAGCCAGGTTCTGAGCTGGGATGGGGCAGTGAGATAAATAACGGTGATGGATCAAGCCCTGATCTTTGGACTGGGTAAGAGTGGTCTGCTTAACTCAGACACTCTGTTCATCACCACCCCCTTTTCTAAATCGTTCTTTGCTGGCTAGCATTACTCCATCACCATCAGGATGGTGGGATTGCGTTGGGCTTGTTTAGATATCTCAGTTGTGCTGGCGTTGTCCTAGCAGTGAAATCCTGGAAGCAGGATTCTATTGCTGTACGCATTCACCGCAGCCTCCCAACCAGCCCAACCTTCTGCCCTAACTCAAGTCTCCTGTCACCATACAAATTCAAACTCCACCCCAATCCCAAGCACACTCACATCTTTGCAGTCACTCACACCAACAGACACAAGCAGCACAATGACAAACATTCATATAAACACAAAAGAAAGACAAAGAAACACAACAGCATGCACACATAATTGAAACTACATCCAGAAGCACAACATTCACAAAAACAACCCCACAATAACACATCAAAAGCAACACACTCACACAACACCACACCTCCACACACAGCAACACCAACCAAAAGTAAACACACACACTAACCAGAATATTAAAAACCAGAAAAAAAACTCATTTTGGTGCAAGTATTCATTATGAAAATGGACACTTACAACACATTTCATATTGTTATCTATAAGTGTTCATACAGTTGTGTTCAGTTTCACTTCACAAATGCAATAAGAAACATATATGCTTGCACCTTAAAAAAAATATATAAATGTCATTAAAATAAAAAGAAAATGTACTAGACAAGGGGAAATGTTACATGAGTCCATTTAATAAAATAGGCAAGTTTAGAACTTACATCACTTTTACATTTATTTGTAAAAACAGATATTTACCTTGTCTAGTGCAATTACTTATTTATATTAAATGTAATATTTTTTAAATGTGTAATTAATGTCAATAATTTGATAGTTTACGAAAAATAATTAAGCACACCTGTCAAGGCATGATATACATTTTGATTAATGTCAAAAGTTATCTAAGTGTCCATATTAAATATTGAAGCTTGCAACACATTAAAAAAAATTAAATAATACAGGTGTGTCTCTTTAAATTTCTTATATGACAACATTACACACATACGCATTACACATTAGAAAACATTGCTTGTAAGAGAAATGTAAAAATGCACGAGTCCAAAGCCAATGTAAACTGACAATTCATAAGAAAAATTGTGAAAAAAAAGCTTACCTTTAATTCCGGTGACAACAGGGTTGATTTGCTGTGTGGTCAAGTAGCAGCAGCAAAGGAAGGACTTGGCTAAATGGGATAATGATGGAAACAGAAGTGGAAAAATGAAAAAAAGGAGTATTTTCCCTTATATCCCTCTGAAAACGCAGTCTCAGGGATGGAGGTTTTACCACCACAGTTTAGTCTACAGGAAGACACATTGTTATTAGCCCCAAGGAAATATTGGCAGAATTCCAACAGTTTTTTTTTGCCTGATGAAGGAGGATATTTCTAGCGGAGTCTGTAGGACTCAGAAGGTCTATAGTTCCACCAGCATCAACATTTAGTGGGCGGACCACCTAGTAGGCAGGTGGAGAAACCAACGAAAAGGTGATGTCGGGACTAGATCCTCTAACATCTAAATAAGGCCTTTAGTCATTTGTTTTTTATCATCTGACATTAGTACGCAAGCCTTCTCTCCTCACTGATCAGTGTATCCTGTGTCCATGCTCAATGTACAATAGTTCTCTTTTTATGCCTACAATATATTGCCCTTTGTCTCTTTACATACTTCTGGTGTGTGAGGAGGTCTGCCCTTGAATCAGTTTTAAAGGCTTTCCAATGTATAGTCAGGGAGGCAGTTGAGGGGGAATTCAAGTCAAAATACTCAATAATTATACATATAAGACTGTTTACAAATGCTTCATCCCTGAACCACCATGCATTTGGATGCCATGTCCCCTTTAGCACCCCACTGAGGACAATACAGCAACACCTCCCCCAGGGCTTGGTCTGCCTGGCCCCCTGGGAAGATTGCCTCCTCTCTAATGAGTCCTATGTGCTCTGCTGAGATAAACATGTAATTTAATTGTGAGTGGCATCTATGCGGAGCAATGCAATGTGTATATAATAGTTCATATGGATACCATGCACAGCAGGCATCGCCCAGGTGCAAGGTGGAGACCCCTTTAGTGAGGACCCATCTCCTGATAGTTTGAGTGGGAGAATCTGAATCTAAGCCTCTATCATAAACAGCACTAAAAATCAGCACAAATGGCACAATGCATTGCCCAAGACAACGCAGCATTCCAGTTGATTTTGCAGCAGATCAAGAAGAAAATCTCCTAGAATGGCAGCAAATCTATGTGAACGGCAGCCCTCTGGCCGCAACCGCTCATGTACACAGGTGAACCTCTGTATTTGAAAATCTTGCTAGGGGAACATCAAATCTCTGCTCATGCTCGCCTGCTCACATATTCTGAAGCATCGCAGGAGAAAAATTCCACCATACCTCAACTGGCAGAATTTGACCTGAACTCTGCATAAAAGAGTAACGCAGAGTAGCCAAAATCCTTCCAAATCTGTGGACGGATTAGAACATTCCACCCACCCCATGTAATATAAACCAGACATGTAAGTTTTGGGCGCTATCTAGCCTACCTGTGTCAGAATTTGCATGCTTCAGGCCAAATGGTAACTTAGAATGTAATACTGCTCATATTTCTTTCTCTCCTGTGGTTTACTAGGGACAGATAGGAGTCCATCAGGAGTTGCCGATAGACTCGTTTTGTAGTCATCACTGGCATTTTGGTAAATTTTCACAGGAACATTTTAAAGTAAGTGTACATTGCAGACACATAATATATCCTGATATTGAACTCAGGGAGTATATTGTAACCCTGGGCGTAGTTCGCGAAGTAGCGTTGCGCGAAGCTATTCAAAGGGAAATTCGCACTACGCGAACTGCGCGCAGCACTACGCGAACTGCGTAGTGCGCTGTTCGCGATGATTGCACAGTGCCGGATGCTTGTCCGCACTGTGCAATTATTGAAAACGGCATCTTGCACAGTGCGAGCTGTCTTTTACTGCTGCTTGAGTAGATTTTTACTCGAGCGACAGCTTTCTCAACGTGTACTGGTAGTTTCTCATCGCGAGCATACGAGACCACTCGCAATGAAAAACCTGACCTCCCCAGGTGGAGAATCTCGTCAGGAGGTTTATTTACCATGCTTGTCATCGGCAACTTGATGGTGCTGATCGCAAACGAGGAAAAAATCTCGCCGGGATGTCATTTTGCTTGCTCGCGGTTGCCAACATGACGTTGAGGACCGCGAGCAAGCACAAAATGACTGCTTCACTACGCTATGCGTGTTTGCACTGTGCTACATGCAATTCGCGTAGTGTGAAGTAGCGCAAACTTCACAATTTACGCGAGCGTACCGTGGTGCTTTGTCCAGGGTTAGTATATTGATGTATTCTATCTTTGCCATAGTTTTCAGGACTTACCTGGATTGGCAAGCAACCTATATAACACACACAATCACCAAACTATGGTCTTTCAGTAGCGTAACTCTTCCATAGAGGTTTAATATTTTATCTTCCCGTAGAGTGTTATACTTCTTAAATAGTTTCTATCTTAATAACTTCTGGCTCTTTTTCCTCCTAGTCACATATTCACATTTTAGAGTCTTTGTTTGGTATTTTACACCATATGTTTCTTATTGAAAAATAAGTCATCACAATTTTAGCACAAACTACAATCTCTTTCCTGAACATCAAAAACGTTTCCCATTCTGTTGCACGGTTCTTTTTGGACCTTCTTTTCTGATCATGCAACTTGTATTTACAAGCCTATTGGCCTTGTATTGGTTTAGACACGTTATCGAATTATATGTCGGAACTAATGGTACATTTATAATAATAATAAATAATAAGGCAGTTTATAAAGCACCTGGCGACGCCATCTCGGCTTGTCCCCGCGCTAAGGAGATCCAGATTAGCAAGCAGCATTTAGCACACCCCCCGCCCACGCAATACATTATAGGGTATACAAGTGGGTTTTTAAAAGACTCCTGAACTTGGCCTCTGATTTTTCCAGCCTGAGGCATATCGGGAGTCTGTTCCAGTTTTGAGCTACTACTACTCTGAGAGAGCGACCTCCCATTTTTGCTCTTTTTACACGCGGAATCAGCAGCTGGCCCGTCCCTTCTGAGAGTAGAGCTCTATTAGGTTCGTACCTGTGGACTAGGTCTTGAAGATAGGATAGAGCTTTATGCCAGAGAATCCTGCATCATATCAACAAAGATTTGTACATAACTCTCTTCCTGACCGGTAGCCAGTGTAGAATCGCTAGAGCAGGTTTAGATGCTGCTCTTTTGGGGAGTCTCAGGACAAGACGAGCGGCTGTGTTTTGAAGAACTTGCAGACGCCCCATGCTTTTTTCTGAGGTGCCTGAAAACTGGACGTTTCCGTAATCCATACGGGACGTCACCAGTGCCTGAGTCATGGTGCGTCTGGCGTCCAAAGGAAGTAAATCTAAGGTGTGATTGAGTGTTTTCAACACCCCAAAACACTTTCCCACTAGGCGACAAATGTGGCCTTCCTAGGACAGGGTGTGATCCACCCATATTCCCTAATTCTTTGCCTCCTTACAGGGAACAGGCATAGGACTCAGACATGATGGCCACCAGTCCGTTGTCCAGGTCATGTTGGCCCCACCCACCACCATTACCTCCGTTTTGGAGCCATTTAGCTTCAAACAATGCGAGTCCATCCATACTGCCAGAGCCTGCATACAGGCCTTGAAATTGGATGCCGCCATTGAAGGTGATTGAGACAAAGAGATCAGCAGTTGGGTATCATCAGCGTAGGAGACTAACTCTATACCATACGCTTGCACCACTTCGGCCAGGGGGGCCATGTATAGATTGAATAAAGTTGGACTCAGGGCCGAGCCCTGAGGCACCCCCTGTTCTAAAGCCATCTCTGATGATCAAAAGGAGCCTCGTTGAACCTGAAAGCTTCGGTCTGTGAGGAAGGATTTCAGCCAGCCCAGCGCGGAATCCGTAACACCCGCTTTGTTTAGACACTGCAGCAAGATGGAATGAGCTACAGTGTCAAACGCCGCACTGAGGTCCAACATCACCAATGCCATGGTGTGTCCGGTATCCGCCCCACGTCTCAGGGTCTCAGTCGCTCTCAAAAGGGCCGTCTCAGTCGAAAGACCCGACCGGAAGCCTGATTGAGAGGGGTGCAGGATGTTAGCTTTCTCTAAGTGAGCCATCAGTTGAGAGTTAGCCACTTTCTCCGCCACTTTGGCTAGGTAAGGGAGTTGGGAGATTGGTCTCAGATTTTTAAGTACTTCATGGCTCACATTGGGTTTCTTCTTTATAGGAAGAACTACCGCTTTCTTCCAATGTTCCGGCAGCGTTTCAGAGAGGATCAAGATCTGAAGTATATGTCTGAGGTAAGGCTCCAGAACTAAGAGGCTATCTCCCATCACCCTAGGGGGTGCCAGGTCCCGAGGGGAACCAGACTTAATCCCCTGACAGATGCTACGAAGTACCTCTGGGGATGGAACCAAAAAAAGCTTCAAGTTCTTTACCGTATTACATACCCCCGTGACTACCTCCAAATTAAGTCCGATTTCAGGTTTGTTGGAAAAGGTTGCATAAATATCCCTGACCTTTCCTGCAAAGTATTCAGCTACTCAGTTACACTCTGCCACCGAGTCATTATCTGGGGCGTTAGAGCTTGCTTCCAAAGAGATCTCCTTGAATATCTTAAAAAGTTCTTTCGAGGAGTTTTCTGCCTCCCCAATACGAATTTTATAGTGGGTGGCTTTAGCTCCTCGCACCATACTTTGGTACTTTTTCTGTGCCTCCTTGTAAGTTATCTTCATCAGAGGGAAGAAATCCGCCCGCCATCTACGCTCCATTTTTTTGCAGACTGACTTTGATGCCTGCAGATCGGGTGTGAACCAAGGAGCTGACTTTTTACCTCTTCTCCCTGCCTTAGATAGACACATCGGGCCACCTCATCAAGGGCGCTACGAATGCGCTCCTCTAGCTTATTATTTGCACTTTCTCAGTCAGCTCCCCCCGGTGGACCCCCTTCCTGCAGCAATTTATTGAAGGTGTCTTGTGAATAGTGTTTCCATGTGCGACAGGGATAGCTCTTATTCTCCCCTCTATGAGTGTCAGTAGCTGAAATATGAATTTTAAAGGGGACTAAGTAGTGATCCGACCAAGGTACAAGAAGGGGAGTATCCACCCTCACTCCATCCCAGCTACCAAACACAGGATCCAGTAGATGGCCATGCTTATGGGTTGTAGTAGTACTTTTTACCTCTAGTTGTAATGCCTGCAATTCTTGCCTTAGGTCTATGGCCTCCTTATGCCCATATTAATGTTTCTACAGCCTTTTGGAAGTCACTGGATGTGACGAAACACATGTGTGCTGTTCTCTAATCTGCTCACAAGGACTGATGCACATCACCACCATCAAAGGAATGTTTTGTCATCTGTACCCATTATAATAATTGGAGTGCATTCAGTCATGTTATAAATTTATACGGAGATGCCTTTAGCTCATATGTCAAATTTTGTGTATGGAATACACAGAGGAAACTTTGTATAAATACATCTCTGGTGTTTTCCTGTGATTGAGTGGACCTTCGAGATATTGGTATTAACTTATTAAGGTCACACATTTGAAATTCAAATTTAAGGAGTGTGGGGGTTATTTTGCCTAATTTAAACCATAGTCAGGGAACACATACTCTGAATAATACCAATAGGGCCCTCTCTAACAGTATGAATATGCCGAATCAACAATTCAAAAGCTTTATTCGGTGTATAATAACAACCATATAAGCATACAAAAAAACATGAATTACATCTTCTATTTTATATTGTACAATGGACTAAGCGGAGAAGCAAAAACAAATAAATTTACAAATACAATTTCAATATGTGCAGATAGCACAGTAAAGTGGCTTGTGCTTACAGCATATGGTATGCCTAATCACTAACAATCGTATATACAGATAGGTGATTCATGTCATAATGCCGGACTAACAGAATAAAACATGTAGTTTATGTAGGTATGAAATTAATAAGGCCACAATTAACGGTTATTTAAATTATGACATGTGCAAAATACGCTAAAGTGTCAGGTGTAAAGTGGATAGTGCATACAGTTCATAATTACACAATTGCGACTGTTGGCCTTATATATGAGTTTATCAATTACCATCTATTTTCTTAATTTCTTCCAGTACAAATAAAATACAAGATTTCTTTAAAATTGGAATTCCCAGGTATAAAACCTTTAACAATTGATTTCCTTGCGGCAATACTTTTTAAAATGTAAGATGCCCTAAAAAAGCAGACATCAGAACTTTCTAACAAGAATAACACCCGCAAAGCATTTTTAGTGGAATGAACATTATATTTTAAGAACAGTGGCTTTAAATAATATTTCCTTAAAAAGTAATAAAATTTACAGAGCAATAAGAAATGCCTAGATGTTTTGTCACACGGGCCTACTGGGCTCGTACTTCTTTTCATGACCTGGAAAGCCACTAAATGATGTGCTATCCCTAAGCGTAATCGTGTTAAAACAAAGCGGTGGGAGGGTATGGTTACTTCATCCAAATATGGCTGAAAACCTGTTACAAGATTTAATTCTTTATAAAACACAACAGTAGGCTGAGACTTAATTAAGTTTCCTCTAATCTCAATTTAAAAGGCCAGAAATGCTTCTTTAAGATCTTTTTTTGGTATTGAAGCTGCATACTCAGGTTCACTAAAGATATCACATTTAGATAAGAGGCTGTACCAATGTTGAATATAGCTCAGCCACGGTATACGTGAGTTGTGGTCGAGCCTAATACAATCTTTTATTATGCTTTGTGTAAATGCAGTTTCAGATTTTGCCCAAATAGAGCACCATAATAAAAGGGGGCGAAGTCCAGCCTAATCTGAAATGTATTTTAAACCCACTTCCCGGTGTATTATTTCAGTTGAGGCCGACGATGGGGCACACAGCAGGCGTTTAATAAATGTATTTTCGTCCTGCTGTAATGATTGTTCAAAGTGGTGGCCCCAAACTCCTGCACCGTAAAGTACAGAGGATAAGCATTTGGCATTGTATATAGTCATCATATCTTTAATTCTTCGTGCACCAACTTTTGCGGAAAAATGGAAAATGCCATTTGCATTTCTACTCATTTTATGTCGAATGTTGACATATTCATGTGACCTTTTCCCGTTTCCCGCAAAAGTTACCCCAAGGTAACAAAAGGATTTAACTAATTGCATTTTTGGTCCTTCTAAATAAAAAGCCTTTCCCGGTTTAGTTGTTGATTTCCCACATGACATTACAAATGTCTTTGTTTTGTTAATTTGAAGTTTCCTGCCATTAATAAAAAGAGTAAAATGATCTATAAGACATTGAAGGCCAATAGGGGTACGTGAAATTAAAACTGTATTGTCTGCGTATAATAAAATAGGGACAACCTTACCCTCAATGGAGGGTGCGTCAGGGTGCGTCAGCAGGAATTTGTTTTAGTGTACTGTCCACGTGGTTGATAAACAATAAAAATAAAAATGGCGCAAGTACACATCCTTGACGGATGCCCCTTTTCACTTTAAAGAAGGGAGTACACTCACCTGCAGGACCATAGCGCACTTTACTGGACAACTTCGCGTATACCCTTGCCAGAAAGTAAACAATTTCCTGGGGACGCCGGAGTCCAAAAGTATATGCCACATTATAGAGTGATCCACAAGATTGAAAGCGCTGCTTAGGTCTGCAAAGCATAAAAACAATTTGCCCCCTTTTACCGTAGTATATTTATTTATAAGAAGATCCAAATTAACACTCTGTTCCAGGGTGCCTAAGCCTCTTCTAAACCCGTATTGGGCTGGTGAGAGAATTTTGTTATTCTCCGCCCATGTTTCAAGTCTTTTCAGCATAACCCTGCTCATTACTTTAAGTGACAAGTCCAGCAACGATATGGGACAATAGTTGCTGGCCTCTGATTTGGAACCTTTTTTAAAAAGGGGAATAATTAATGATTGACCCCATGTTAGAGGGATTTGACCATCAACAGCTGCGTTAAAAATCTTTGTTAAAATTGGGGCCCATAGGTCCTCTTCGCTTTTATATAAGTCAAAGGGCACGCCGTCAGGCCCTGGTGCCTTCCCTCCTTTACTATCAGTTAGTCCTTCATCGACTTCATCTATTTTTATCATTAAAGGTAGTATGGGCCAGATGGAATTAGATGGTTGATTTATATCAATCCTATCTGGATTAAAAATTGATGTATAATGTTCAATCCAGTTGTTGCTATTTACATATGAAGTAAGTTCTGGTTGGCTATCATCTTTTAAAAAGGGACAGTTGACCGTCTCTCAAAACAGTTTACTGTTATTGGTTTCTGCCTCCAAGCTAAAATTGTCCCATGCCTCTTGTTACAGTTCTTTTTTGCGGGCCCAAATGATATGTTTATAATTAAGTCGTAATGCTTTAATGTTCTCCTTATTTCTGGGTTTAGTACCCAATGCTAGCTTTAAATCATGCAGGGCGTGCGTGCAGCTCTTATTAAACCAACCTGTGTGTACCTGTTTCCTAGCTTTATGTTTCTTAATAAGAAGTCCTTCTATAAATGCATTGATCTGTCACGTTCTAATCTAGGACCCCGATCAATACTGCGACCTTATGCCCCTATACGGCTATAATCCATTCATTGGCATAAATGATCAAATGCAATATTCAGAAACTCGTCTCTGGCCGCACACGATCAGAGCCACATTTCAGAATCCATTCCTCTGCAGCTTCCTCTGCAGCTCATTAGAGCAAATGACACAGCAGAAGCCACTATCTAAGATTCCTAGATTACACTCCGAGTTCTTCAACAAGATAAAACTCAGCAACCTGGGAAAGCCCCGCTTGCTATGTTTTGATTAGTAATAGAACTCTAATGAGCACTGAGAGATGATCACTTCCTAGTGACATCTTTATTGACGTCTTATGTCCAAAAACGTACGTCAAACAAGGCACCTTTCAGGTATAAATAATACCATCATTGCCTTAAGCAAACGCTGATGCTATCGCTGCCTCAACGACATCGATGATAGCGTTGGTGTGGTGAACATAGGAGCAGAACAGCTGTCCCCCTGCAAAGCCAAGCAGATACAAGCTGCCCATGCCCTCCTCCTCGACGCGCTGAGAGAGACGCTGTCTTTTCTTCTGCCGAGAAAATCCAGCTCCGGCTTTTCCAGCCTACTCTTGCGAGTGACTGGGATATCGAGTCCTGGAAGGAGATACAAGACCTCCAACATTCTATTCCAGAGGTATGGTGTTGACTAAACCCTTAGAGAGAATTCTTGAAGCAAACCTTGGCAAAACCAACTTAACTAAAACTGCTACTTACTTACTCCCTCCCAAGTATTAGGCTTAGGTCAGGTACACTGGGGTAGGCGTAGTTAGAAGCACCAGTTGAATGTATATATGTTTTATTCATTTTAAACTATTGTATGGCTAAGAAACCTTATCAATGCTTTTACAGTATTATTTCGCAATCCTCATTTTACTGTACGCACTTTTTTTATTAACTAGTCTTGCAATTGTGGTAATTCATTTCTCTTCTATGAGAAGAAAGACTGTTCAATAAATAATACCTTTTTATTGAAAACGCCCGTCTCTCTATTCTCTGCATATTGGTGAAAGTAATCTGCACAAAACTGACTGAGTAAAATAACTGTCTATTGTTTCACACGACTCTAGAGATTGACTCTTATTCTAAGGAGCAAAGTTGTCATGTTTATGCGGTTGTTGGAAAACTGAATCCCTTCTTGTCTGTACCAGGGAAGCCGATCACTTCCTATTCAGTAAAGAAAGTTTCCAGTGACCTCTGAGCTAGTTGGTAACAAACCCAAATAAGTTTAGCATAGTCAGTGGAGACCTGGAAGATCCGCACTTCTACGTCTATACTACTGTTTATGTTATTCCACTGCGCCGGGCCTATTGGGAAAATAGGAACTACACTACATGGCGCCCAACGTTTGGCAAGGCGATAAAACTAACGCAAGACGTTAGAGTAACTCAGTCGTGCATTTTTCACACAGACCCCTTTCTCCCGTAAATACTCCAATAGACGTCTGGAGTGGGTGAAAGGTTAAAATCTGCCTGACCTTAGTAGGAAGAGATTCCTATGTAAAGCTCTGGTTTATTCAACGTTGAAGGATACAGTGTTCCAAAATATTGTGCACCTAATCTTTGTCTCCTTGGAGACCTGCTCTGCATTTATAAAATGTCAGTAGAAAACAACTGAACTTATGCCGCAGTAAATGCGACTCAGAAGGGTCCCGATAATACAGGGACTACTGAACCGGGTGCAATAATCATCCCGGCACATTTAAGAAAATCTATAACGTCAAAACTTATAGAAAATGGACTGACCACACAAGGTGGCACAGTCGTCTTCGTGATAGAGGCACACGAATATCGGCAGACAGAGGTATTCTATTCATGGATAAAATTTCCAGCGGCAAACACCGCAACACACGAGTTCCACTATTACAAAATAGGGGATCCACCGGAAGAGTACGCTCCTTTTGAGGAGATTAAAATCCCATTAAAATTCCAAGAGCATTTGCTCTGGTTTAAAGGCGCCCTAAAACACAATGATCATATTACCAGGCTCGGTCCACTAGGTAGACCAGGAGCAGCGTGGCCGGTTCTAGCTAGCTACACACCACATCCGGACATTGCAAAAATGTCTGAAGAAGAACTTTTAGCACAGCTAAAAACATTAATTAAAATACATAGACAATTAGTCCAATATGTAATGCGGACTGCAACAGTCCAAACAGCTGCTAATGTTCCACAGCTGACCGCTCATCAGGGGAACACAAATAAAATTACAACACAGAACATACAGTCATGTCTTGGTAAAACACCCATAAAACGGGAACAAATTCCTTTCTGGTTAGCGCAGAAAATTACTCAAATAGAGGCAGTATTTCCAAATACTACCCCTATTAAGAAACACAGAATTCTGACCATCTGCCTTCCAATGGGGGTCGCACCACACGTGGAGGACTGTGACACTTGGGGTACAGTCTTTGCTTCCATTTACACAAAAACACATGGTGTTCCGTCAATGGCGGTAATACCAGATGTGCTAAAACAGATTCAGAATAAATACGGTCCACAACCTGCCTTAACTCTTGGTATGAAATTACTGAAAGACTTCAAGCAGGTCTCGGCTATATTATTAGCCAACATAAAAGGAGAAGCAGCATCTGTGGTGATCCGCCCGAAGTTGAAGGTAACAGATATAACAGATCAACCAATTGAGCTTGCCAGAATCATAGAAAAATGCTATGAAGAACTAGGAAGAGACAGCTTGGGTGGAAAACCAGTAAATCCCCAACTATTCGAAAATACTGAAAAATTATTTATTAAAAATAATTCAAACACTCCTAAAAAGAGCTGGGATGGAATTAACAATCCACTCCCAAGGAAAAAGTTTTCCAGTCCAGAGGAAGGTCTCCTCGACGGAGGGAAAGAACTCCGACTCGAGAACACCAGTCTCCCCAGAGGGAGCCCTCTGAGAAAAGATATAACCTTAGAAATAGGGATAAATTGAAAAAGCCTGATAGATATCAAAGTATTGATACACGTCCCTCTCGATCTTTTTCGCAGAAATCAGAAAGAAGAGGACGGTCAGACCCAGGAGAGCACACCAAGTCCAAAGACAAGGAACCTGCTCAAAGTAAAAAGTTACAATTTCCAAAAAAGAAGGTAGCCAGTATTAGAGTAATCGAACATGCCGAGAATACTGAGGACACAGTTGAAAAACGGGGAGTGGGCACAGACAATGCTAGACAGTGCAGCAGAAATCAGTATATCTCGCAAGATCCTGATGAGTCATCTGGAGACAGTGGACACGAATTAATACATTCAGGTAGAAACTGCCGACACCAGAGTTAGCGAGCCCCATAAGATATACGAAATAACACTGCGTATAGAGGGTGATAAGACTAGGAAAATAAGGGATCTATTTTGGGATAAACTCTCAAAAGGCTATGACATCCTGTTAGCTGAAAAAGGCTGGCCCCCAGAATTTGTCAGGGAGTGCCCTCGTGGCGAAGAAATGATTATGCCTGCCTTCTCAAATCACATTCCGATTCACAAAAAATATACTTATGCAAGGAAATGGGCAGTAGCCTAGGCACCAGCATTATATAAAAATCATGTAGGATGGGATGAGGACTCTCCTCCTCACAAAATCCAGTTAAAAAGTCAACCGAATGCACAAAGGCAGTATCCCATTAAGCAAGAAGCTAAAAAACAAGTCAGGGAGATTTTAGATCAACTTGAATATCAGGGGGTGATTGAAACATGCACCTCTCAAATGAACAATCCTTTGTTTCCTGTCTCCAAACCAGACAATTCATATCGTCTAGTTTTGGACTACAGACACCTTAACGCATGTTGCAAAACTTTTGCAGTACAAAATTTGCATAGTGCTGCACTAATGAATAACATAGTTAGGAAAAAATATAAAACGACATTAGACATATCTAATGGTTTCTTTTGTCAAAATATTGCACCAGAAAGCAGATACTTGACCGCTTTCTTAGTAATGGGGTCTCAGAAAAATTTCTGTAGGCTCCCACAGGGATTCAAGAACAGCCCAGGACTATTCTCAGCCAGAGTAACAGAGTTACTACAAATGTATGATGATGAGGCATTATCTTACGTAGATGATATCTATCTCACAGACGACGACTTGGAGACTCACTTGAAAAGAGAGAACACCATTATACTTGGGTTCGCAGCAGAGAGTTACAAATTCAACTTTAAAAAGTCTCGAATTGCCCATCTGACAGTATTATTTTTAGGATACGAATTATCAAGTGAAGGAAAAAGCCTAGCGGGCAACTTCTTAGAGAAGTGCGCTGTACTCCAAGCACCAAAAACGCTGAAGAACTTACAATTGATTCTAGGCTTCCTGAATTTCGGTAGAACTTACATTCTAAATTACGCGGAGAGGGTTAAACCTCTCTACGAACTAATTAAACCTGATTTTAAACCAATCACCTGGACTCAAAAACACACAGAAATTTTGAGATCACTGCAAACAGACATGTTAGCAAAAACAAAATTAGATACACGTGACAACACATGCAATCTTGTAATCAAAGTCATCCCAGGAAGATGCGGATTCACGTACCAGACCTCTAATGAGGGAGAAACTGTACCAATTGCTTACAAATCACACTTGTACACACAAGCAGAAAAAACATTCAGTCTCACAGAAAATACTGTGAAAGCAGTAGAAACTGCATTAACAAATGAACGAGAACTAGCACATGGCAAAAGGATTAATATCCTCACAGCGGAATCCGCCTTAGAGGCGCTATTCAGCCGAGTAAACCTGCCTACAGTGTCACTGGATCCGAAATGGATACAGTGTGTAAATTCTCTTGGAGCGGAAGATGTGAAATACTATTTTGCCCCGCAATTCGAAAAACTGATTGATTTGACTTATGAAGAAGAATATTCTCTGCCAATCGAACTTCTGCCTCTCCCACAGTAAGCTTGTATAATCTTTACAGATAGATTTGTACAGCATTTCAACATAGAGAGCAAATCCTACGATGCAGCCTGCGCGATTGTTAAAGGTCGCTGGCTGTGCTTTAAATTCAGACCGAAAATAACAAAAACTGAATCAGTTAGAAACTGTTCGGCTCAGAGGGCTGAAATCAGATGTTTAAAGATGGCGCTTGAAAATGCAGAACGTGAATTCCTGACACTAATCGTGTGCGATTCGCATTTTTGCGTCAACTCTTACAATAATAAGTTGCAGAGCTGGATTGAAAATGATTACAAAGATGACACAGGTGCCACAATCAAGCATAAAATGCTTTGGAAACAGGTAGCTCTTTTACAGAAAGAACTACAAAAGACTCACGTGATACACACTCTGAGTCATCAACGTGATGGGGTTCATGTTGCAGGGAATTCATTGGCTAATACAGCCACAGCGGAAGCAACTAAACCGGCTTCCGTAGCCACAAAAAAGCATTCAGAAAAATACATAGACGGGGAAACCATGCTGGCAGTGAAAACGTCCTTAAAAGGCGACTGTGCAGCACTACCCGTGAATTATCCATTCAATTATGCATACGTAATCGATGCAAACTCCGTTCCTTTTGCTCGAATCCCTGGAGTGGGAGATAGGGTAATTCCAAACATGAACAGGAGAATATTTTTTATAGCAGACGCAGACATGGGATTGGGTCCTAGGCACAAAAGGATCAAGGAATCTCTGACTGAATTACAATCAATATACTGGTGGCTGGGAATGAGCGTGCAACATCAAATATATGTAAAGAACTGTCCCGACTGTGACAGGGATCACAGTAATGAACGGGTCCAGTCTCTTGCCCAGTTACCGTTTATAGACAGGGTAATGCTGTCTACATGCCATACAGCGTCCTATTAATCATTCAAGACTAAACTCACTTAAAAAATGTGGCCCCAGCGCTCAGCTGATGCCAGAACGGTTATAAAAGATCTGCAAGTCTTTATCGGCACATACGCAATTGCCATGTTCCATTCTGACCAGGGTCCTGCTTTCAGCTCTCGAGCTTATAAGGAGGCCATGGCCAGCATGGAAGTTGGGTTGCGGTATTCTTTTCCGTCACACCCCGAAGGGAACAGTGTGGTAGAAAGAAAAAACCGGGACATAAAGCAATCTATAACAGCGAAGGTATTAGGTTCGGGTGCTGGGTGGGTCAAACATTTAATAAGTGTCCAGTTAAGTCTTAACAACTTGCCAAGAAATTCTCTAAAAGGTTTCAGCCCATACGAACTATTGTTCGGAACTAGAATGCGAATTCAGGACTTAGATAGTCAGGTATCAGTGATAGAAGATAAGAAAACAGACTTTGACATCAAAGATCGTTTGGCTGTTTTACAGGACTTGAATGAAACAAGAAAATCCTTAAGCAACATAAAGTTAAAGCAACAGCCAGCTACCACTGACGAGGCACCACCAGCCCCAGCAAGGCCTGTCTGGATTCCAAAGATTGGGGATCTAGTCAGAGAAAAAATAGCGGTGAAGAAGGAATTTGGGCCTTCTTACAGAAAAGCAGTACCTGTCTTAGCAATCAACGGAACAAGATCAGTAGTACTACCGCCCCTTGCTGGTAAAAAGGAGAACAGAGTTGTATCAATCGACCTGGTAAAACCACAAGCATGTGGCCTATAATCAACAGTAGGCCCAGTGGACTCCCGAGAAACAACAGAATACCCAAACTTGCAACAATCCAAGAGGTTCAAACTGAAAGACTAATCACATTTGATCAGCCTGCAGTGCACAGAGAGGGACTATGCAATAATGCCATGGAACTCGTGCCTCTTGAGACACAGATTGAAGCAGTTCGTCAAGAAACACCAGTCTACAATGATGTGGCATCAGAATGTGCTACCGAAAGACAAATTGAAAGAACAATCCCAACAATTGACAGAACTGCCTCTGGCTACTTCATCAACTTCAATAACTTTTATGAGGATCAAAGCAACCCCGAAGTGATGCCAGAAACAAAGACTTTTAAAGAAAAAGCAATAGAACTCTTTCATCAAATCAAAGAAGTATATCTGGATGCACCATTGATTGAACATTGGATTATTTCAGGGGTATTTATACTCCTACTATGCCTAATTGTAGTTTTAATTTTAGGAAGGTTTATTACAATACAATGGACACAGCAAGTCAGAACATCAACTTAGTCCTAAAACCACACAAATCATCCCACGTGAAGAAAAGAGAACTGTCAACAGTAAATGTCACAGCCATTCCAATACCCGGTGGGGTAGTATGGGACAAAACTGCCTATGAAATATATGGTCCGGTCGAAATCCTGAAATATCCTCATCAATTCAAGGTTTCCTTAAGTGACTTTGTGAAACCTAGTACATTTTCTGATGATTAGGATTTTGAAAGTATTAATAATATGATGTCTGATTTAGTAATGTCAGCTAAATTCACAGAACATGATTACTTACAAGGTTCATCTAATTACGAGCAGATGTTCTGCTACACACACTATGGTGATCATTACCTGCATAAATCTGCACAACCTAAAAAAATGTTTTAAAATATAACCAATGGGAACATTGTGCTACACCACCTAAAAGCAGTTCTAAAACATTCTATGAGAAATTTCAGTACTTCTCAGGGTTTAACACCAGTGATGCAGAAACGTTTTATTACAAACTGTTAGATAAAACAGGGTTGAAAACTATGCTGACAAATACTAAATTGATATATTCAGAAGCATTTTATGAAAAAATTATAACATTTAGTTTTGATTATTGGAAAAATAACATTGAAACAAAATCAATCTGGGGTACAAAAGATTGGCAGGTTCAAGGCCTAGAAGCATTATTTCGAGCCTGCATGATCCCAGAGCAAATATTGTTCTTAAATGACACAATTCAAAAAACAACCTGTCTTGGCCTAGCTAAGATTAAAGACCTTAACAAACCGTCTATTCCAAAGCCAATACCTGATAATGCAACCACAGATATTGAAATAGACGTATCAAAAATTTTACATCTAAACAGAACACATCCTGATTGGAAAAAGTGGTTAATCTGCCCTACTGACACAAACAACTGTCAAGATAGATTCCTGAATAAAACACAGGGGTTAACAATGACCAGACAAGACCCTAGATACTCCCAGAGACAACATCCAGGGATAGTAACAACATACAGTGTAGGGAAGCTGTGCCTTGAATGGCTAGAATCATCCACACTGGCTGAAATTAGGCAACACTTATCTTTACTTAAAAATGGTGCTGATTTGCGCGATTTCAGTCTGGGACCTCGCAAACAGCGTCAAAAGCGTTTCATAGCAACCAGTATTTATGCGGCTTACAACGAGGCTTGGAAAATAACACAAATTGAAACAGCTGGAAAAATACGAGAAATTGATCGTATTCATTTGGAAAAATCACTTTCTGTAGTGGACAATGGGTTAATGACTCTGTACTCCATAATATATTCACTGGACAGTATTGTATCATCTGCCATAGATATAATAGACAAAGACTTCCTAATGTTACAGCATGGCCAGTCACAATTGCGTTCTATTGTACAGTTAGGCTGGACGCTGCAAAATCTTTGTTCAGGCTATGTGCCATGGCGTTTAATCAACACAACATCATTGTTTTCCATCTTTAACCTTACTGATAAACAAATTAGCTTGGCACAGAAAGGAGCAGACTATACAATCCTGAGCATCGAAAAACTTGAGAGATTACCATTGACAAATGTCAGAAAGTCCTGTCATTGAATGGATAATACACAGGATTATCACAATTCCGATAACAACTTTCCGATTTAAAAATTGCCTTGAATACATACCTACTGGCCAGTATGAACGATTGGGTAAAGGATACATTAAGTCAACATGGAAATTACCATACACACACACATGCTATAGTAACAGCAACAAAAATGTATTTCTTAGTGGAGAAAACTGTAAACATTCACTAAGCGGTATACTTTTGTGCCAAGGTATTAATTTACACGGAGCCTGTGAAGGTAATTCAAACAACCTTTCATGCCACCAGCATGTCACACCTGCAACGCAGATAGAGCCCTTCTTCAAGCACCTCTCGAATGGGAGTTACATTCTAATAACGGATCACTGCTGTTGTGGCCTTTTGCCAGGGAAAGCATATCTCGTACACGTAACTTCCATGGTCACTTGTTGTATGCAAGCATTGTTTCCAAACGGCCCTGGAGACTCCGAGACTCCCTTATGGCCTCGTCTGAATTTCACTTCCATACGAATTGATACTTTAAGCAGAATGAAGTCTGTGCTTTTACAGACAACAGTGCCCATCACGTCATCAAAAGAGACGTATGATCTCCTAGTTGCAAAGACGGCTACGGAGATACATGACCTTTTATCAACAAATTGCCTCGTGCATTTCACAGAAATGCTTAGCCAAATTCTTAACATGTCTAGTGCCATAGGCATCCCAGGCGTATTTAAGACCATTTTTACGGGACTATTATCACCATTCAGAGCAATTCTGGGAATCATTCCCAATTTTGTCTATTCAGTCTTTGGCGGCATCCCCCTAATTTTGGGACTTGTAGAAGGCATTTTATTTTTGACCCTCCTGCTCCGATATGGCAAGCCAAAACTCAGACATGACTCAAGCAGGAATGGAAGAAAC
The DNA here is from genome assembly GCF_964263255.1 of Lissotriton vulgaris. NCBI lineage: Eukaryota > Metazoa > Chordata > Amphibia > Caudata > Salamandridae > Lissotriton > Lissotriton vulgaris. The sequence continues at coordinate 1,679,507,336 of NC_141687.1, forward strand.
GATCCTAGCAATACGCTACCGGGACCGAATAACTAGAGTCCTTGGATTGGCCAGGCTGAGAGATCTAAACATGACCTGGTTCCTTTCATTCAGACCTATATGGCAATCCTGCATCTTACCGGTGCTTCGATGTATGCTATGCGGAGATGAGTGCGTGTTGGACTTTTGTCTTGCACTTCCATCAGCAGTACCAATGGATATCGATACTTTGCTAAGTCCTGTAATGGCTCACGCATTGTGTTGTCCCCAGCGGCTACCAATCCTGATGACGGCATTCGTTGAGACTCCTGTGCTACAACTAGGTGGTAACAGTGGAGCGAGAAACAAAAGCAACATCACCCAGGTACGACCATCTGTGAGCATTGCTGACCCAGACTTTGATGATAGCAATCATTCTCACACCTGCCAAGTTACAGCACTATTGAACTTGGTAGAACTGTCACCTGATATTGTAGACCAATTTTTTGAGAGCCTGTCTGATATGATGTTCTCCCCTCAACAGAAACAATAACTTTTGAAAAGCATTCCAACACACAGCGTTCCCATGAACTCTGAATGCGGCCTTCAGTTTTGATCAACAAAAACTGCTGAAAAGCGTTAAAACTCTATTCCCCCATTCAACAAGAATTTTTTTTTAATTGAACACTTTTTAAAAATATTTACCTTTTTCTGGCACAAAAATTCCTTGCTTAAAGTAGACCTATTCATAAAGAACAGAAGCTTCTATTTTTAGGTAAATCTAGAGACATAATAACTTTACATCAGCCTCTAGCATATTTTATAACAAATGCATTTATATGTGATGAAATTATCTCGCCCTTCTTTTCTGTATTAAGAGATATTTCATGTGTACGTTTTTTTCGCAAAATCATTCATTGATTACATATGCTATAATTTTGAATGATTTCTATGCTTAAAAACGTACAGTACCAAAATTACCACGTATTTCAGATACGCCATTTCAAATGCATATATGTATTTTGGGGTGGGTAATGTTACACATGCATCTTTTGCTATAGTTTTTAGTAAATTGATGGACATAAATTCGTGGAGTGGGTGTCGCGTTCTAATCTAGGACCCTGATCAATACTGTGACCTTAAGCCCCAATATGGCTATAATCCATTCATACCCCTATATTGGCATAAACGATCAAATGCAATATTCAGAAACTCGTCTCTGGCCTCACACGATCAGAGCCACAATTCAGAATCTCTTCCTCTGCAGCTTCCTCTGCAGCTCATTAGAGCAAATGACACAGCAGAAGCCACTATCTAAGATTCCTAGATTACACTCCAAGTTCTTCAACAAGATAAAACTCAGCAACCTGGGAAAGCCCTGCTTGCTATGTTTTGATTAGTAATAGAACTCTAATGAGCACTGAGAGACGATCACTTCCTAGTGACATCTTTATTGACGCCTTATGTCCAAAAACTTACGTCAAACAAGGCACCTTTGAGGTATAAATAATAACATCATTGCCTTAAGCAAACGCTGATGCTATCGCTGCCTCAACGACATCGATGATAGCGATGGTGTGGTGAACATAGGAGCAGAACAGCTGTCCCCCTGCAAAGCCCAGCAGATACAAGCTGCCCACGGACGCTGCCCCTCCTCCTCCTCGACGCGCTAAGAGAGACGCTGTCTTTTCTCCTGCCGAGAAAATCCAGCTACGGCGTTTCCAGCCGACTCTTGCGAGTGACTGGGATATCGAGTCCTGGAAGGAGATACAAGACCTCCAACATTCTATTCCAGAGGTATGGTGTTGACTAAACCCTTAGAGAGAATTCTTGAAGCAAACCTTTGCAAAACCAACTTAACTAAAACTGCTACTTACTTACTCCCTCCCAAGTATTAGGCTTAGGTCAGGTACACTGGGGTAGGCGTAGTTAGAAGCACCAGTTGAGTATGTTAGCCTAATGTATATATGAATGTATATATGTTTTATTCATTTTAAACCATTGTATGGCTAAGAAACCATATCATTGCTTTTACAGTATTATTTCGCAATCCTCATTTTACTGTACGCACTTTTTATAATAACTAGTCTTGCAATTGTGGCAATTCGTTTCTCTTGTATGATAAGAAAGACTGTTCAATAAATAATACCTTTTTATTGAAAACGCCCGTCTCTCTATCTCTGCATATTGGTGAAAGTAATCTGCACAAAACTGACTGAGTAAAATAACTGTCTATTGTTTCACACGACTCTACAGATTGACTCTTATTTTAAGGAGCAAAGTTGTCATGTTTATGCGGTTGTTGGAAAACTGAATCCCTTCTTGTCTGTACCAGGGAAGCTGATCACTTCCTATTCAGTCAAGAAAGTTTCCGGTGACCTCTGAGCTAGTTGGTAACAAACCCAATTAAGTTTAGCATAGTCAGTGGAGACCTGGAAGATCCGCACTTCTACGTCTATACTACTGTTTATGTTATTCCAATGCGCAGGGCCTATTGGGAAATAGGAACTACACTACAGATCTTTTGGAAATTGGAGATCAGGGAGCATGAGTCCGCCCCCTCACTTAGACAATAATTTCTAGTTTACAATACCTGATAACTTCCTTTTGTATTTTATTTGGATCAACGGCTGCCCATTTTAATCTCATGCCATTTGATTTTGTGGGGATAATATCAGTAATGCAATTTGATGTATTTGCCTGTTTGTTTCCCCACTATAACATGGCTATAGAAATACTATTGTGGTCACTGACCACCTGTTCCGTAATCCATAGGTTTTTATAATCAATATTGTATATTAATAGAATATGGTCTATACTTGTTGATGCACCCCTGCCAGTAAAAGTTGGGCATATAGTATTGTTCTTATTCCTAGTGCAGCTTAAAAATTCAAGATCACATTTTGATAGCAAGGAATTTAGTGCTGTGCTATATTCACCATGGGGGAAGTGCAACAAATCTACATTTTCATCTTGATTATAAGCTTTAGTAAAACCGCATGATTTGGTGTGGGCAAGTGGGCTCATTTGAACATTGAAATCTCCCATCCATAGAATGATTTCTTGTCTATTCAGCACTGCCAATGCTCTGTCTATTTCTTTTTCAATATCATAGATAACACCTCCTCTGTTGTTACCAAAGTTGTAATTATAAAAATTGATAAGCAGCAAATCTTTACCTCTTTTAAATCTAAGTCTTGTTAACTGGCAGTTGGAGTCTTTAGTTGTATAGCTGATAATTTTACACTCTGTTAATTTATTAGAGACTAGTGTCAGAAGGCCTCCCTTTGCCCTACCAGAGGTAGAATCAACCGCTTTAACCCAATTAGCAGAATACCCATCAACAAAGACTGGATACTTATACCAGGTCTCCTGTAAACAAATTATGTCATACTTTGACGCAGTAAGATCTTTCCAATGTGGTGTATTTAATTTGCTATTGAGACCTGCTATATTCCAACTCATGAAGGTATAACCTTCATAGTCATTAACCGCATCACCTTCATATTGATTGACTGTATTAGATGTAACAGTTGGATGCCCTATAGGCATGTCCTCATTATACATGGGTACTGCTAGTGCAAACCCGGATGAAAACAGGTTTACTGCTGCCCCCCCAGTATTTAGTGTTGGTAAAATGTTTTCTGGAGTTGCAATGGAATTGAAATTAAGTTTGTTGCCGCCCAGAATTCCATTTAACGAGGTCTGTGCCAGACTATCGTTAACTATCATTTTGTTACCTGTTTCCAAACTGCTCCTAGTTGAATCTGATGATGATGTTGGTAAAATTCCCTCCCTTGACATAAGTCAATCATTGTCCTCCAAGGAACCAAATATCTGATATCTGTTGGATGTGGGAATACTTGGGTATAAAAGTGGCGGAAAAAAGGTTTGGCGCTTAATTTTTGGGCTACAAATAGTTCCACCTTGGTCGCAATTCTCCATGAGGTGTCTATAGAAGTAGCCTAGTGGCGAAAGGGTCATTTTATATTCCCATTGCGATGGAGGGGGGGCATTTACTAATGCATCTCTTGCCCAGACTGGAGATTTAAAATTGATTATAATACAGCTTCCCTCAAATTTTTTCTTCAGGGGCCGATCCAACCCTCATGCTGCGTTAGTAGTATCTGATTTGCTCCCGCGAGTGGGAAGCCACATTTCTCAGACAACCAGTGATTTGTTTTATTTTTTAGTGCTGCATGGTTTTCCCAGTGATCTTTTTTCAGTTTGGGCACATTCGCCAAAGCCGCCACATAAGGCCCACACTCGGGAGGTAAAATAATAAATGGGGATACCATGGGAATGGTATTTATGTTGCCTATCTCCTCTGGGACTGCTACGGGGAGATTTCTACTTTTCAAATCTTTTGTATCCTTTTTTCCTTTTTCACATTGGATTCTAGTGGTATGCTTGTTTGGTAGCTGTTGGGAGTTTTCTATCAATTCTTTCGTGTGAATTTGGTTACCATTATAAAGCTTCCTATTATGTTCCTAATTTCTACTGATTGCAGGAGTATTATCACTCTTGTCAGTGTTCAGTTTGTACGCACCGGCACCATTTTTGTGTACACCTACATTACCTTTCTCTATTTTAGTGTACAGTTTCTCCAGACTCCCACTAAGTTTATTTATTTATTTATTTGTTTGTTTGTGTTCCTCATACGCCAAAAGATATTCTCGAAGTACATTCAATTGCTACCATCCACCTGTAGGCCCATAGGAATAATGGTACAGCATTCCTTAATTGCGACTAGCAATTTGCGAGTAGCTAATAAGGAATGTTTGGGAATCGCTATTTCATTAGCGATTCCTACATGCATAGGCTTTTGCTATTCCTAAATAACGATTCCTTAAAAATCGCTATTTAGGAATAGCAAAAGGCTACGTTGATGCATCTGCCAGTATGTTTTTTTGTGTGAGAATGGCTTGTTTCAATAAGCAGTGTTGTGTGTTCTGAGTGTATGGCCCCCTTCTTGAAAATGTCTGGAATGAGCTCATTTTGTTTTTTGATGTCATTCTGTTATGCAAATGTCATTGAAAGAACTCCATTTTAAAATTCAAGGAATGAATTATGCAACATATGCTAAATAGACTGCACCGTGCTCAAAATTCCAGCAGCAGAATATGAGCTTTCAAACAGCTGTTCAAAGCTGTCTATACTGAAGGAAGCTGTCAAACAGAGGTTACAAATGGTTTGCAAACTTTTTCAGGACATTACAATACAGCAAAAGAGTTTTTCTCCTGAAAAACCTTAAGAAGTTGACTCCTGCTGGTCATAAAAAGCACAACTGAGTAAACAACACATGGCTGGCCACAACGCTACAGATCAGGCTGTGGGAACTAGGTTTTATTTATTTATTTATTTTTGTGTTGACATTTTTATTAGCATTTCAGAATCATTAAACAAAACAATAAAACTCAAATACAAGTAATAAGGGTAAGAATTATATGATATAAATTAAAGGGAACTAGGTTTTAAATTAGTACAATCTGGTATGAAGGCACATGTGTTAGAGATTACTGATTTTGAAAAAATAGAAATACTGTTACATTATTTTGGAAAAAACAGAAAGGATTCATAGTAGGGACTTTCTTTCTTGGTGCTTTTTACATAAGCACATCTGTGGTTCTGATGTTAAATAAGTGCTGACACAAACTATTTTATGTTTCAGTACAGCTTCTGTGCTTAGTGTTATAAAACATGCATTTAAAGGCAAAATGAAAGGAATGAGGATTGCTTTTCATATGTGGAAACATCAAAAGAGTTAGTAATCATTATTTAAAAAAGGGACTACATGAGAAAAAAATTATTAAAATTAATTAATATTAAAATGTTTTTTTCTTTTGACCTTTATAATGTCTAATAATCCTACTGTAGCAAATATATAAGCTCCTAGCATCAAAGGTGAATTTGAGCAGCACTTTACCACAATGTGGGAAGTGAAATGTCAAATTTCACTTTGCCCAGGTGTATAAAAACTCATTTTATAAGGGTGTACCTTATACATTTCTGACCCCCCACCCCTGGGATATCTAGGGGAGACCCTGGGGGTCACTAATATGCCAAAAGGTATAGAGACAAAATATCGACTCCAAAATATCGACTGGACATAATATCGAGTTTTAAATATAGACTGGACTAAATATCGACTGGACATAATATCGACTACAAAAATACTGTTTTTCAGGTAAGTGAAGTAATATCGACTGTATAAAAAATAGATAGCAAAAATATCGATTTTTTAATAATATATAATATGTTATAGTGTATTTTTATGTAATAATATGTGTGAATAGTGTGTATTAATGTTATAAAATATTTTATTAAATGAATTTTGTTTTTATAATAATTGCGTAATGTAATTCTGTAGCGGGTTGTGGGTTTATAGGGGAATAGGGTGGGAAGTAATTTAATAATTAATTAATTAATATATGTTTGTTAATATTTTTAATTAATAATTAATTGGTAATTAAATAATATTGATAAATTTTGGGTAAAGGGGCATTTTTAGGGTTCAGGGTCAGTTTTCAGTTCATGGGTAAAGGGGTATTTTTAGGGTTCAGGGTCAGTTTTCAGTTCATGGGTAAAGGGGTATTTTTAGGGTTCAGGGTCAGTTTTCAGTTCATGGGTAAAGGGGTATTTTTAGGGTTCAGGGTCAGTTTTCAGTTCATGGGTAAAGGGGTATTTTTAGGGTTCAGGGTCAGTTTTCAGTTTTTGGGTAAAGGGGTATTTTTAGGGTTCAGGGTCAGTTTTGGGGTTTTGGGTAAAGGGGTATTTTTAGGGTTCAGGGTCAGTTTTGGGTTTTTGGGTAAAGGGGTATTTTTAGGGTTCAGGGTCAGTTTTGGGTTTTTGGGTAAAGGGGTATTTTTAGGGTTCAGGGTCAACAAATAAGATTGTAAAAAATTATTTTTATTAATTTCATTTATTATTTAATTATTATAATTTAATTTAAGTCGTTTTAAGTATATTTTAGTAATTAAAATTTAATATTAATTTAATTTAACACTGTTTTTAATAAAGTCGATATTTTTTACATCTATATTATTGTTAACGATATTTTGTACTCGATATTTTTGTACTTACCTGTTTGTAGATACAAACTCGATATTTTGACTGTCGATATTTTGTCCACGATATTTTGGCAAGTCGATATTTTGTCCCTCGATATTTTTTCAGTGATCCATGCCAAAACATTGTAGATTACCCATTTTTAAGGGCCACTACCACCAAAGTCGACTTTGGGCACAACTTACTTTTTGAAGGCAGTTCTGGCACCCTAGGGCTGTTTTCAAAATGATCTCAGGCTTCAGAAATGCACACATGCACATGCAGAACAATCAGATGGCCTCTAAACTGCTAGGAAGCATACCACACACTGCACACTATTAAAAATAAGTATAAAAGAAAACAAAAAAGTTATTAGCACACAGTTATGGAACAGGGCTGCCTTTCAGCTGTGATTCTCCAGAGTAGCTTTAAATTGTAACAACCGCATTGAATAGCCTTTCTCAGACAGCGGGCAACAGGTTTAAGAGTCAGAGGCCAAGTTCCGTTTTTAGAACTGACCGGCCCTACTGAAAGTGAAATTTCCACGCAGGGAGCCACTGTGACAGTATGTGATTTCTACATTACACTATGAAAGCTTGTAACTACATTTAACAAATGGAAGAATTTACTTAGTTGTCTCAATACACTTATGGCCCTGATTAAGCCTTCCTGGAACAAGATTGGATACTACAGATCTGTTTTAGGTAACTTTGGCTAAAGGAAATATTGCATATTCTGTTAGGAGCACATGAGGATATAAATGTTTACTTGTGCAATAATACAAGTGTAGAAGATATGCAGGTAGGGTTTATCTTATTGAATAACATTATCAAGGGATAGCAGCGTCTGTATCCCATATGCTTGAGGTGACCCGTTTTGAAACAAAGGTTGCAGATATCACAGCATCAGGCCTCTGAGTCCTGGTCCCTAAGTGAATGCAAGTCTGCACCTCTGTTTGTTGATCAAGAGGTACCTGGGCATACTGGGTACAATCTGTGGCCCCAACAAAAGAGCAGTGCGCCAGCAGAGCAATACAGGAGTTAGGGAAGTACTTGAGTTCAAGGTACAGGTGCTGTGCCCTTGGTGCCTGTTAGAATAAAGTGAAGAATACTGGTGCACTGCCTGAGACACTTGACAGGATCGTGCTTTTCTTCTTCAAACTGGGCCGTGATTGTTTTCTTGAGTTGCAAATTGTGCAGTTCCACCACTTTGATGAACGGTAGGAGCCTGCCTGTGAGGCACAGATGGACACAGGGAGAAGACTCCCCTCTGGCTTGTTGTACAGCGGCTTCTATTTCTTCAAGTTCTTTTTAGCAATGTACCCCTTTGGTTACCCCATTTTTGAGGAGGAGCAGTCCTTTGCGGCTCCTCGTCCTAATTCCTATTGTCACGTTTGGTCCTCCTGGTCCCATGGAGCAAAAATAGTTTTTTTAATGATCCTTGTATTTACTTTAATATTAGTATTTGGAATAATGTTTATCACGCAAGAGAAATGTTTTTTTAACAGTTGACAAATATTACTTTGTCCTCTTCCTGAGCATATTAGGTGATACTCTAGACCTCATAAAAAGAACACTAGAAAGATCTATTAACACATGTTTTTTTATTAAGATATTATATTAGACATGTGCTGTTGGCTATTCTGAAATTGAAAAAGATATTCACTGAAATACATCAGAGCCCTGAAACTTAGAATTGGACTGGAAGGTTTTGGGATTTACTTTCTACTTGGGTTTGGAAAATATTGATGGTTCTGTTTGTAATAATAGTTATTATTTCCTCCTGCTATTTGTTTGTTCTTTATGACCCAATGCTTTGCTCCCCATGTATTTTTACTTATATCTCACCACTTAAACAAAGTGTTCAAATGTAAATGCCCCCTAGCAATGGATCAGGATATTAATGGATTATGAGGATAGATGTGCAGGATAACTTCCATGTTTCTATTAATTCATAGCAGATGTCTTCAGCTAATGCTAAAACGGCCATCTGTGGAAACTAGCTGCAATGGCTGTTAGCATCAGTGAAGCCATTTTGTTTTTTTGCTGCCATTTTAGTTAGCCATGTGCTCGCCATGTGCTTTCTCCCTCTTTACTATTGCCTGCCCTTGTATTTTGCTTAAGTCATCAGTTACAGTTAACTCCTTCAGTACTGAGCCAGAGCACTGTACATGCTCAGAAAGGCCTATCTGGTAGAATGCACCTGCTCTTAGTGTTTAACTGTCAGACTATTTTAACTGATGTCAGCAACTCTGTTACTCCTCCTACTTTGTTGACTAAGTATTTTCTGTTAGTTCTTATATGTGTAATAGCTAATTGTGTGTACACCTGCACTGCCTCTTTTTGAGTCTTCATGCTAACTCAGCAATAAACTGGCCATAAAAGACCCTTTGTTTCTATACTCATTAGACTTTCTCATACAGTGGCCTGAGGGTACCGTATTGACACAGGCTCCCTCAAGTGACGTGAATACTTTTGTTCTTTTGATATTACAGCTTCCGTGCCAATCTCTTCTTTATTGGTTCAAGGACCAGGTGCATCAGTGAACCCCTAAAAAGGTTTTTTCTTTCTACAGCTCTACACCCTAGGCCCCATACCTTATTCCCTTTACTCTTTACCCTTTGCCTGCATTTCCTAAGACCCAAGATGGACCTGTTCAAGGAACAGAAAAAAACCTGAAAAAGACCGGTCCCAGCAGGAGGGGCAGGAGGGTCAACAGAAGGACCAAAAGGAGAAACCTTCCAGCGCAGCAGCAAAGTAGTGGTAGTGTTACTACTAAGTACAGTACTAATTGGACCTTGCATAATACAGTTAGGCATATTAAGGTTATTGGGTTTAGTGGTGTCATATTTGTGACACATTTGACAAAAAGAGAAGAAACTGGTAACAGGATATCAAACATGAATAAAAACCTAAATTGACAATAATTTTGAAGAAAAACAACGGGCATGCATTCAGGAAATGAGAGGGCATCGGGCCCTCTGACAAGATGAGCACGGAAAGTACAAGCACAAAAAGTATTCAAAAAAGCAAAAGCATACACAAAGGGAATGAACCAATCTGTAATCTCACCAATAGCAAGGATATTCGAAAAGTCCACAAAAGTCCAACATAAATTCGATTTTATGAAAGACCCATCAGGAGCTCTGATGACAATACAAATAGAGTCAGAAATAAGTAAACTACAAACTCTGATTAAGCCAACGAACAACTTGGGAGGAAGCACGCAAATCGCGGTACAAGAACAGGACCTGCCATCACTAGATAAGAGTCTACATATTGCGGTTATAGAGGACCAAATAACCGACCTTGAAATGCTAAATATAATATCACCTACCCATATGAAACAAAATGATATGGATGTCCCAGGAATACCATGGGATGAGATACCCCAGGGAGAGATAAACCAGAAAAAATGGATAACAACGGCCATGCTACCCATAGAGGTTAAGGAATAAATAAGGAAAATAATTGAGACTGCTGGTGACCTTATACTACACAAGCAGGTGGTCGATCAAGACCCTAACAAGAACATAGTAGATGTCATCCAGGATAATCAATTTAGAATTAATAGTAATTCTAGTTTCACCTTGGGGGTAACCACGCCAATATGATCTAATGTAGGCACAAATACGGACCTAAGAAATAAAGAGAAGGAGGGTCAATCCCTCAATCAACAAAATTTACTGACCAATAATTATCAAAAGTTAGAAGTTAAGCAAGATACTTTACAAGGAGCTATTGAAAATTCAGGAACAAAAATGGAAATTAAAAACTATAACAGCATTAATATTAGCAAGATACTATATAGTGGAAACCATAGTAGCAAACATATTGACATGGCAAATTAAAAACAAATTAACTGAACTGCAAGAATCCCCGGTGTTGATTTTAAAACTTCCTCCTACAATGAACACGTACCCCAGTATGACCCAAAAGCCCAAACCATAGGCAACCAGGACTTGGGGTCTATTTGGGATATTTTCTATTAAACCTCATCATTAACTCTGGAAGCACTGACATGCCAGTCAAATAAAATTGAAATTCAAATTGATATACTCAGAATGGTTGCAGATACAGTAGCGGGAATAGATGACAAGCTCGCTCAGCTAAATAGTTTGATAATTAGTGCTCAAACCGAAGCTGCCACAACATATCTTGATTATGCATGTCCACCAATAATAATCAAATTGGCAACAATACTGACCATTATGCATACCATATTAGAAGATGTCAAAATGAGCCTCCAAAAGGAACAACATAACTACAAAGAGGATATCTGTAAAATACAGAAAAACAATAATAACATGATGGATGTAAGCGATATGGAACAATTTAGTGCCACAATAGACCTAGATGGCCAGGATCAATTATCCGCGAAAATAGCTCGGATCATACAGCAGGAGGGAAAGAAATCAACGGACAAAAAACCAGCGGTCCCTCATACAGAAAAGACAACTGAAGACCGGGAGGTAAAAGAAGCAGTTTCCCCATTGCTTAGCATAACAAAAAGACAAAGAAAAAATTATGCAAAGCAAGAAATAAAGCCAAGCGTGAAACTATAGTAGCAACACAGTCCCAAGAGGAAGTACTAACTGAAATGGGTAGTGAAGGAAAAGAACGATGCAAGGAAATAACGGGTAAACAAGAAAACTTATTATACGGAGAGCAGTCTTCAATAGTGAATAATGAGAATAATAAGTATTTCACTATATTCACTAAAATTGGAAATAAACCGATCGAACCTTGTGAAGCCTTGTGAAGCCCTGACCACTGGTTCAATGTCAGCACTCTCCCCAGCAGCCTCGCCTGCACGCCGCTCTCCAAACTGTCTCCCAGCTCCGGGTTCGAGCCAGCAGTTCACCCGGCGGTAACTGCTCTTGCCATCTCTTGTGTTTTGCCGTAATTGTCTTGCTTCTTTTCCTGTACCCCATGTTGTGTGTGCCTCCATTCACTTCTGTACCCCGTTAATTTTACTTTCTGGTATTGTGTACCCTGTTCTGTCAGGCAACTTAATTTTTTGGCCACGCTTTTCCTGCTGCTGCTGCCCCTGTGGTCCGCCCACCGATCCAGCCCATTCCAGCCCCCTTTCTGCTCCCACCCCCCTCCCCTTCTTATGGCGACCGCTGCGGGGGAGCGTGTGGGAAGCCTTGACCACTGGTTCAAGGTCAGCACTCTCCCCAGAATCCACGCCTGCACGTTGCGCTCCTGACTGTCTCCCAGCTCCGGGTTGGAGCCAGCAGTGCTCTTCCCATCTCTTGTGTTTCGCCATAATTGTCTTGCTTCTTTTTCTGTACCCCATATTGTGTGTGCGTCCATTCACTCTGTACCCCGTTAATTTTACTTTCTGATATTGTGTATCCTTGTCTGTAAGGCACATTCAGTGTTTGGCCGTGATTTTCCCGCCACTGTTGCACCTGTGGCCCAGCCCACCAATCCAGCCCGCTCCCGCCCCATTCCTGCTTCCGCCCCTCCTCCCCTTCTTATGGCGACCCTTGAGCTGTCTTGCCACTGGCTCACCTAAAGCAAGCACATTTCATTTGCGCCTGTCCAAACCTGGACCGTGCCCAGCCCCAGAACCCCTAGCCCCCATGAACGCCATGACGCACGACTCCGCTACGATGCCAGCACCCTCCACACACTCAACACCGGACGAGAACACACCTGCTTTCAGGCTACCCCAAAACGCACCCATGGACCATTCTCCTGCCAGAACGGCAGCTTCAGCAGCACCAGAGCCGCCAATCAGCCCTCCAGGACAGGACCCAACCACGCAAGATGCATACTCCTGAACACCCGCTCTGACAGAGACCTGGATGAATAACTACTTGGCACCCGACATCGTCATAGTAATCCCGGATGGCTACAAGATCACCCGCAGAGACCTCACCAATGGAGTGGGAGGAGGAATCGCCATCATCCACAAGTTCACCCTCAAAGTTTCTACCAACCCCAACGACACCCCCAACACTGCCGAACACCTGCACTTCCAGATCCACACCAACCCCAACACCACCCTCAGAGGAACCCTGAGCTACAGACCACCCGGACCCCGACTACAGTTCCACGACTCCATCGCCGACTTTGTCAGAACATGCGCCCTCACCTCCACAGACTACATCCTCCTCGGGGACCTAAACGTCCACCTTGAAAACAACAACAACACCATCTCCACCACCTTGATCAACAACCTCGCCAACCTGGGACTCAGAAACTTGTGACTACGCCCACCCACTCCGCCGGCCACACACTGGACCCTATCTTCTCCGTAAGCTCGCACGTCTCCTTCAGCCACACCTCCAAACTCCACTGGACTGACCATCACTGCATCCACTTTACCTTCAGGAAACGAACCACGCACCACCGCACCCAACAGATCCCCTGCCACTACTCGAGCAAAATCACCGAAGACCAACTAACCACCACCCTTGCCCGGAACTCACCCACCGACCCCACCAACCCAGACGCTGCAGCCAGCAACCTCAGACACTGGATCGACGACTGTGCCAACACCCTTGCCCCGGTCAAGAATCTCTCCAACAGATGCCCTGATAGGAACGCTAGCTGGTTCACCACAGACCTCCAAACAAATCTGCCGAAAACTGGAGAAGAAATGTCGCCACAAACAGACACCAGTGAACCAAGCAGCCTAAGAAAACGCCACGCGCCAACACCATAACCTCATCAGAGCCGTCAAAAAAATGTTTCAACAACAGCGCATACAACAGCAAAGAGCTTTTCAACATTGTGAAAGTACTCTCCAGCTCCAACACCTACGACATCCCACCTTCAAAAGACCTGTGCAACTCCCTTGCCTCCTTCTTCTACAGCAAGATCGCAGACATCCACGACAGCTTTGACATCCAGACCACCATGGCAACCAACGACACCTCGCACCCCACGACCACCACCCACTGTGACCCCCTGATCTCATGGACTAACATCAACGACGACAATACCATCAAAATCATGAACACTGTCTACTCCAGTTCCACGTCAGACCCATGCCCTCACCACATCTTCAACAAAGCCAACACCACCATCGCACCCCACCTCGGCAAGGCCATCAACATCTCCTTTGAGACCTCGACCTTCCCTGAGAGCTGGAAGCACGCCGAAATCAACGCCCTGCTCAAAAAACCCATGGCAGACCCAAGGGTCCTCAAGAACTTCCGGCCCATCACTCTGCTCCTGTTCCCTGCTAAGGTCATCAAGAAAATCATCAACAAACAACTGACCCACTACCTCGAGGAGAACAACATCCTGGAACTGTCCCAGTCTGGGTTCCGCGGTCCTCATCCTCCTGGACCTCACAGCCGATTTCGACACGGTCTGCCTCCGCATCCTACGCGCTCGCCTCCTTGAAGCAGGAATCCGCGGCAAAGCACAGGACTGGACCACCTCCTTCCTCTCCGGCAGAACACGGAGTGTCCACCTCCCCCCATTCCGATCCAAAGCATCCAAAATCATCCTAAGGATCATCACTCAGCCGACCCTCTTCAACATCTACATGGCCCAGCTCGCCTGCATCGCCAGACTACACGACTTGAACATCATCTCCTAAGCCGACGACACACAGCTGATCCTCTGCCTCACCAAAGACCAGTGCACCACGAAAACCAACCTTCACAAGGGAATGAAAGCCATTGCTGAGTGGATGAAGAACAGACAGAAGTCTTCATCCTCGGCTCCACCCCCTCAGCCTGGGACGACTCCTGGTGGTCCACCGCCCTCGGCACAGCACTGACACCCACCGACCAGGTATCCAACCTGGGATTCATCCTCGACTCAACACTCTCCATGACCAAGCAAGTAAACGCCATCTCATCCTCCTGTTTCAACACCCTCCACATGCTCTGAAAGATCTACAGGTGGATGCCCACCAACACTAGAAGAAAGGTCACCCAGGCTCTCGTCAGTAGCAGACTGGACTAAGGAAATGCCCTCTACGCAGGAGCCCTGGCCAAACTGCTGAAACGACTGCAACGCACACGGAACACCTCCTCACACCTGATTCTTGACATGCCTCACCACAGCCACATCACACCCCACCTGAGAGTCCTGCACTGGCTTCCTGTCAACAAAAGGATCACTTTCAAGCTCCTCACCCACGCACACAAGGCACTCCACAACACCAGACCAACATACCTCAACAGACGGCTTACATTCTACACCCCAAACCACCCGCTCTGCAGACCTTGTCCTCACCACTGTCCCCCGCATCCGAAGAACAACCACTGGCAGCAGATTGTTCTCCTACCTCGTCGCCAAGTCCTGGAAGGCCCTCCCCATCCTCCTATGGCAGACCGAAGAACTTCTGACCTTCAGGAGGCTACTCAAGACCTGGCTGTTCGAGCAGTAGCAGCACCCTCCCCCCTCCTCCACAGCTCCTTGAGACCCTCACGGGTGAGTAGCGCGCTCTGTAAATGCTTTGATTGATTGATTGACCAAAAATGTACTCAAACAAATTTAGCTATTACATCGGACAAAATCTGGCAATACTCCAACAAACCTGGGAAAGAGGGGGAAAAAATTAGACCAAGGGAAAAGAAAGATAGGCTTCAGGGGAACGGTTGCATTATAGAACAGACAACTGTGGATATAAAAAGTGTATTGCCTGAAAAGATGGAACAAGCAAAGAGTGTATCAATTCCTCATAAATCCAAAGATTTGGTAAAAAAAAAAGAGGAGGTACAAATATATATTGGCCTGGTAGTACAAAGGTCACTCCAATTGAATCATAATACAGTCCAAAATCCAAGTTTGAATACAACTCAATTTCAGACCAGCAAAATTCGCAAAACCAAGAACACCAGATAAAGAAACCAAACTATATATTCGTGAAACAAAACGATATGTCAGAACAAACTGTGGATACCTGGTACGTATCAAAATGGATCACTTGGTTATTGTAAGAAATGGTGACGACAAACAAGTCACAAATAAGGACCTACAAGATATTGATGAAAAAATAAAAAAAGAGTTACCAACTAATGGGACAGTACAATTAATTTTTAAACCAGTATATGACTCCAGAGGTAATCAAGACACACTGAATTGAGAAAACATTCTTCTCCTCTTTAACCCCTTGCATGCGGTGTTAATTCTCCCGCTGTGTGGTAAAATTAATGAGATGAGATTTGGATGGCCCCCGGCGGTCGTGTTCACATGCCCACCGTGACGCGTGACGGCCGGGGCCCGTCGTGAGCACCGAAGGGGTTAAGTCTATCCCATCATTAGCAAATATGACAAGTAAAAATATTGAATGTATTGGATTCTTATCAAACACGGAAGGCAGCCAGACACTGACTTTGATAACTGTAACTTCTGTCTTTTTAGCGGAATGAATTATGATTAAAAAATAAATCTTTCATAGCTGGGGGATAAAAATTAGCAAGTCAGTTCCAAAGGTATATCCAACCCCTCTTATCAAAGAAGAGAGTCCGATAGGAAAAAAAAGAAAGAATAATGAGCAGGTCATTTCTATACTAAAAAATCCCCTTGGATGATCAGATCGTGGTGTCGAAATGGCACTGACTCAAAGTAACGTAGAAAAGGCAACAGGAATAAATGAAATATGGATATCCATTGCTCTACATGGTAATAATGATCCATGACAGAACACAGAAAAATGCACAATAAAAGAAGCAAATAAGGACAGTGAAACATTAAGGATGTGCTCATGGAACATAAATGGGGTATGTAACAAGGTAAATAACGCACACTTAAACTCTAAGTCTAATTCCTATTAGATAATTTTACTACAGGAAACATTGGCAGTCAACCCTATTATTTTACAGGGATATAAAGGTGATTACAAGCCCACAACTAAGCAACATAAATATGGTCACCCTAGTGGGGGTTTAAAAATATTCATATCCATCGACCTAAAAGAGAAACATGAGCAACAAGATACAAATAAAGGTAACTTCCAAACGGTAAAGTTATAATTTAAAGCAACTAATCAAGTAAAATTAAAAACCTTTAAGACTGATCAATGCTACCCTTACTAGATTTTGTTGGAACAAATGATGGATGACCCATTTGTAGATTTTATACTTATAGGGGATTTTAATTTAAATCTGTTAGTACCTTTATGGGAGACGGTATTACACAGTCACAATATCATCAATGGGCAATCCCTGAGCAGACATTCGACTCAGAAATAAAATCTAGAGAAAGTAAGTAGGAACACATTTTGTCAAGGATATAGAAGCAATGGGACTACGAATATTAAATGGGAGATTCCCGCTAGACTCACCACTTGCATGAACATTTCATTCACATAATTCAAAGTCACAAATTGACTATACGATTGTATCACAGAACATCTTGAACAATTTTACCTCGTATTATCTGAGGATGGTGCCGGATAGTGATCACAGTCAGCAAATAATCACTACAAATTTGCCTAGTACAAAACACCAATCGTATGTGACAACACAAGGCCAGACGTAAACCATCAAACCCTATGATTGTCTACCTAAAGCTAAGAAGAAACAAGTGATACAAATGGAAAAAAGGAAAAACAATATCAATTTAACCTATACAATAAGGAAAACGAGAAGGGCTCATAACAATCTCAGGAGGGAGTTAACCAAGTTCCCTTACAATAAGCAAGTATCATTTAGACTAAAAAATATCAATACAATTTGAGGAAACAAATTTGGAACAAAAGAAACCAAGCTAAGCCTGATCTGTGAACAAAAAATGTTTATTCTTGTAACCAAACAAACTCAAGGGAATTTTGGAAAATTACAAATGGTCTAGTAAGACCTAATAAATCTGTGCTAGCATCTGTATTAACTGGACAAGAATGGGTTAATTTTCTGGTAAAACATTTAAACTCAGATGGGAAAATAATGAATTAGGATGGCAATCAGAACAGGATGGATACACTAAGTTACAAAAGTGACTTTGAAATTGTTATAACAAAGCCTCAAGTGTGTAAACTAATAAAGAAACAAAAAGATGGGGCACCAGGTCCCAACGGTATTCCATTTGCCCTTTACAAGGAAGACCCGGACCTATGTTCAGAACCTCTCAACTAAGTTTTTAAAGAAGTAGCACGGACATGGACAGTACCCGAACCGCGGAGAGGGTCGCTAATATCCCCTATTCATAAGAAAGGAAATTGGGCCCACCTGGAAAATTATCGATTAATAACTCTTTAAGACACAGATGCCAAATTGTTTGCGGGGGTTTTACTTTCAAATCTATCGGATTGGGCAAAGGATAGCAGATACTTCCGCCTCATCAAACCTGATTTATTAAAGGACTAGGAACCACTACAAATATATTAGCCCTATTGGTACTAATGGATAGATCTATTTTAATTAAACAACCCTAATATTTTTTGTCGATTTTAGATCGGCTTTTGATTGCCTGCACAGACAATATCTGTGTAGAAAATAACAGAAGCAAGACATTCCAGTGCCACTGTTAAAATTAATTCAACTTTTGTATACAGTTACCTGGGTTAGAGTGCGGATGGGGGACGGCCTGACACTAACAAAGGAAATGTTAACGACAGCAGGACTAAAGCAAGGGTGTGTAACCTATTTTTCCAGATCTTACTGATGTATTGAATTAAATAAATGCACACCCGCCTAAACTAGCAAACAAACAAAAATATCTAACCTGCTGTACGCAGATTATGTCATCCGCTTAAGTCATACAAAAGTGGGTTACAACGTCTAATAGATCGAATATCATTGTACTCAAAAGAAAACAGGAAGGTGATAAATGAAACAAAGACTAAAGTTATGGTGATTACTAAAAACTCAAGAATAAAACATAAATCCAAATGCTTTCTGGAAAAAGTCCAATTAGAACAAGTAGAATCATACAGATACCTGTGAGTTTTATTCAATGATAATGGACATTTTCTCCCGCAAAAATTTTACATTCAAAGGAAAGCAAATGCATTAACAGCAGCATTTAGGATCCTACAGAAATCATTAAGTGATTTGACTTACCGTCCCCTTTTAAAGATTATATCACCAAAGCTGCAACCTACCTTAGCATATGGTAGTAAGGCTCTAAGTAGGAAAGACACTGTGATCATCAATAATGCGGTCTCAAAAACTTTACATCTGCCTAATAATGCATCTCCAGCGCAACTAAGGTTGGAGTTTGGCCTAAATAACCAGCTATATGCGAGAAAAGGTCAATTTTTTTAAGTATGGAATAGAATAAAAAATGATCATGAGAATCAAATGACCCAACTATTATGGCAGGAAAAAAGTCAAAACAGGAAATAACAGGCCTGGAAATGCCTAAATATAGCGTTAGAAGAATTTGAGGTAATGCATATCTGAGGAACTACAATATCTTCGCAATCATTAAAAAAAGCAATCAACAAAATAACAAATCATCTATCGCTGTTAAGTAATAAAGACATATTAGCAAAAAGAAAACGTGCATGGCCAATAATAAATGGGTTTCCAAAAAAGAAGGTTCAACCATACTTAGAAACACCATGGTTGTTGTTGATAAATAAAAATATATTTTCCTAAAAGAAACCTTTAGGTGTATTACCGGGCCTATGCCATCTTCCCTCATGGATAAAGTCAGAAGAGGACACACTAAGTAGGCTATGTAAATCAAGAGAGGAGAACATTTTGCACCTATTGTGTCTCTGTCCTGAACTGGAAATTGAAAGAAGAACCATACTCAAGAGACTGTTCAATGATCGAGGAGTAAGGACATGTAGGCAAGCTTTGATAATATGTCTTCACTCCGATTATACCATTATGAATTACGCTATTGTAAAGTTTTTATTAGGAATGGGAACAAAATAAGAAGAGCACAATTTAAAAGCTATAAGTACTGTATGATATATATTAAAATATACTATGAAATTAATTTTATCAAATGTAACTCAGTTAAAAAATATTGCACTTTTTACTCTTGTTGTTTTATCTGTTTTATACCGGATTATTACATGTATATTTTCTCAGTGTAAGATTTTAATTAATCAAACAATAAAGATTATGAACATAGACAGAGGTTGAAATGGGAGTGGTTACATTCACATGAGCCATGATTATATGCCATGAGATAAATGTTATATTGCTTAAAACGTTCTAATCATTGTAGGATTCTATCCTGAAGAAGTGTACAAGCCCAAAATGTATTGGGATGAAGTTCTCAGTTTTGTTCTTAGGAAAAATGAAGTAAAACATTCAAAGGTTTTAGAGGAATTTAATAATACATAAAAGTGATGTTGGATTTTCACAGTAAATAAATTCCATGAATTCTATCATAAAAGTCTATATCACGGATGGGCGGAACTTGCGTGAGTTCACTCTGCGGAATTCTGCAGCGTTACATAAAAACTCAGCAAGATTCGGCAGAGCTCCACCAAAGGTAGAAAAAAAGCATGTTGTGTCCCGATTTAGCTCCCATAGCTCCTTCTGCACCTAAGAAATCAGCGCAAATGGTGCCATGCGGTAAATGAGCTGATTTTGATACCGCTTGAGTAATAAATCTACTTGAGAAGTAGCACTCTGACTGCGATCGCTCCAGCAAACACTCGCTATCGAAAATCACACCAGAAGAATTTCTAGCGACTGGAAATCCTGGTAGGGCATGCCAAATCCTGCTCACACACAACAGCTTACTTGCTGGAGCCTCTTGTTGTTCTTAGTGTCATCATGTTGCTTGAACAGGAAATAGATTCCATCACATGGCGATTGGCAGAATTTGGCCAGGACTCCAAGTTAGAAGAATAATGTGGAGTCGCCAAATTCCTCCAATTTGCAGGCGAAATTAAAAATTACGCCCAGGCCTAGTCTAAATGAATATATACCATTAACGAATTGTGTTGTAAATGAGACAAGAGTTTGCAACAAAGAGAATGGAAGTGTAAACAAAAAAACTATTTTGAGCCTTTCTGAAATGCAGGGAAATATAGTCTCTTGGGTTATTTGTCCACAGATCTGTGGTACATATGAGGGCAATGTGCCAGAGGCACTATGCATATTAATTAATAATCATTAGAAACCAATATTGAAAGCATTGAATAATCACATTAATGATTAAAGGGAGCACAGGAATGAAGTTCTGTGGGTTGTCTGTGCGTTTTCAAATAAGACAATTCTGAACAGTGTACCACATTTCTGCTTGAGATCTGTGTCTTATGCATAAAGCAAGAAATTGTCACCTATAAGCTAACTACAAATTGAAATATGTCACACAATGCTATACAGAACACTTGACATATATTTTAATATTAAATACATTTTCTGTTGCCTTCACTCAATGCAGTCTGAAAGGAAAAAAAGAGCTTACCTCCAGATATTACCAACAGGACTCATCATTAAAGTTCACGATGAGAGATTGCCACAGTCCAGAATTCAACACCAGGTTTTTCCACAAAAAGTGAATCCGCCCCTTGATTAGAGATTGTCACCAAATCTCAACCCCAAAACTTCACTACCAGATATCATCTCTAGCCATGTCTCACCACGAGAGCTCATACGTGCAGCTCTAATGGGCTTTCAGACACACTGGCCATGTAATAAAACGTAACAAAATGATTGTTTCTTTCGTTGGAACCATGTTGATCAAGTCCACAACTTGAAAATCTGCATTTAAACTATATTCCATCTACTTGACATGTTGGGTGCTTATGGAACCTGATACCCACCCCAAAGAGTTTTAACAGCACCACACTGTATGCCAGAGGTGACCGTCAACACAGAATGATCAAAAGTGACGCTATTTTTTAAAGATTCCTGAAAGAAACCTGTCACCTCAGTGTGCTTCAGAAGGACTGGCTACATGATCAGTCAAGCTTAAAGCATTGTTTGATACATTTTAAGTTGGCAGGGGCGGCTCATCCGTTGAAGTGGAGGAGCAGTGTCCCACTTAAATCATTCTCAAAGCCCCTCTATTTGAAAAATAAAATGGTAATTCATTACCATTTAATTTTTCATCTCCCGTCGGAAAGGAGCACCAGGACAGGGGCAGGGCCACTGCTGAGTGACAACAGCAGAGAGGTGGGTGGTTTTTGAAATGCACTATTTAAAGTGAGTATGGCTTTTTAGCCCGCCGTCTTGTGAGGACCCACCACACATGCACACTTTAATTATCCCTAACCCAGCTGTCTTTAAAAAGCTGGGTTTGAGCAAGCCAAAGCCTCCAGAGTGGTATGGAGCACTGAATGAGATCACTCCCTCCAATCCTAGCGCTGCGCTCGTGGTATGAGAGCAGCTCCAGTATTGGTCAAAGGAGTTTCCCGGTGGCCGGGCTGCCGAAGGAGAAAGAAGAGGAAGGAAGAGGTCTGGTGCAAATCCGTCTCAGTAAGTGTTTATTTTTTATTATTGTATATATTGTTTTTATTTGCGCTTGCTCACCCTGCCAGGCCCCCACCCCCTTTCTGATAGATACTAGCCGCCACTGGAAGTTGGTTTAAAATGAGAAGCAATTTTTATGGCCTGACTTGACAGCGCAGCCATCGGTAGACAATGTAGATTTTCCTAGTTATTATGACGGAAAGTCTTAATTTTATTAAAGACACAGAGGCGAGTGTTATGCTTTCTAATCTTGCATTTATTGCAACAGCAGCCAGAAAGAGAATAAACTACAGTTCCCAGAGGGCCAGGAGACAACTGGGCCATGGGAACGTGGAAAAACGAGAGTACAGCAACCAATCCGCATCAAGTAAATAGATAAGAAGCCATACTGACTGTGCAGCTTCCTCTTTTCGCTGACGAGCTGGTCGGATAAAAACATTGAACAAGGGAAAAATAGAAAGAACAATAGAAACAGCCAAAGTCCAGGAACAGACATCTTGAATCACAGGGAGCCAAGGCCAAAGTCCAACTTGAGCATCTGGAGAAGGAGCCGGGAGAGCAGAGGAAGTCCACAAGGGCTAAGCACGAAGACAATGGAGGGAAGACCTCTTATGATGAAGCAGGTGGCAAGGCCGGATTCGCTGTAGGGAGGGAGAACACAAATTAGTAGTGCAGAGGTGGGATAATACTCGCTTCCGTGTCTTTAATAAAATTAAGACTTTCCGTCATAATAACTCGGAAAATCTACATTTTATGACAAGACTGGAGGCTCCTATTTTGCTTGTTCAATGCATATTAATAACATCAGAAGCAACAGAAGGAATAGGTTTACAATAGAATATGCGGAAAACACTGTCATTGGACCAATCAGCTGATCTCAGAATCTCCTCCAAGTGGGAACCGGACCAAATGGCCTTAGAGGCCATGGCTCCCCTGGCCGAATGCGCTCCGAAAACAGAGACGTCAATACCGGCAAGAGACTGTTATTTTCTACTATGGCATATTTCTATGCATGCCTATATCCACTTCTTGCTTTCTAGTGGAATGCCTTTGGAATGACTCTGCACTGTGATTCATCATAGAATGTTGGGTGGAGGTTGAAAGAAACACACAGTTATGATGGGGCTGAGCTGCCTGCTGGTGGCTCCTGGTGGGTTCTTGTTCTTGACTTATTCCTGATTACTTAACATCTCAATAAATACCTCTTGAATACCTCAACTCGGCTGAACTTAGTTACTACATTTTGATGGCGACGAATTGATCCTACCTACGTGTTCAACTCAAGAAATCTACTTTCAAGACACCAAGCCTGTCAAAATTTTCATCAAGGAGGCAAGGTATTTTAAAATGTCATTTATTTCTAACTCCATCAAATTTTCAAATACTAATTCTGGCACCGAGACCCACCAGTGACCATTTCACCAGTCGCCCCCAACTTTTTTATTGCCAGATTCCTCATTTCATGTCTCAAAATTTGATTTCACAACGACAACTTTTCATCAAGCAAGATAACTAGCAAGGTTCCTGCCTCAACAAACGCTTATAGACTATCAGAGGAGTATCTTGTGAACATTTTGTTCATTTCAATAAGGGAACTACTTGGTTCTGACAGTACAAATCTGTTCCTTATGCTTTTACAGTGTTTCTTCAATTTCTACAATAGTTCCTTGCTCAGCATGCTGCATGCTTGTTTACTCACCTTCCTGTGTCCGATGTCCGTTGGTTGACGGTTGGTCAGCAGCGATCTTCTCTCCTTCCTGTCTGCCGTCCTTCTGATGACGTGTGTGGAATGCATCTAGGGATTATTGAAGGTCTTCTATGACGTTGCGCTTTCTTTTGGCTGCAGTTTTCCTGTTGTCTTCGTCCAACACGCTCTGGCCGTGAGCCATCCGGCTGTGGCGTAACAGCGTGCCGCCATCTTCTTCAAATCAGCGTTTTAAAGTTGGTATTCAAAGTTTATTTGTTACGCTCCCAGTGTGGCTTCAATTCAACATGCACACTGTGGTCTTCCGGTGTGGAGGTCACAATTTGGGTCGGTAGTCTGCCAGAAATGTTGGTAATGATGTTTCCTTTATGGCTTTATACCGCCGAGTGTACATTTCAATTTTTACTGCCATCCGGGACATCCGACGAGAAGGTACTGTGGATCTGCAATTTCTGTTCTGTATAATTGAGATGCATTGCTCGGGGGCAAAGATCGAGCTCCGGGGTTATAGGAACCTACTTAAATAAAGATTTCTAGTGTATTCCCTAGTTAGCGCGTATTTTGTTTGTTGTGCACTCACAGAACGAATTAACAGCATGATATCGGATGTATTGTTGGACCTTCTGCAAGTTTTATTATACATTTTCATTTCGTTTCAGAGGTGACCTT
This sequence comes from Lissotriton vulgaris, assembly GCF_964263255.1. Taxonomy (NCBI): domain Eukaryota; kingdom Metazoa; phylum Chordata; class Amphibia; order Caudata; family Salamandridae; genus Lissotriton; species Lissotriton vulgaris. The sequence goes on from NC_141687.1 coordinate 1,679,532,016, forward strand.
TCTTTCTCTGAATGCAGCGTTGTTTTAAATTGTACATTCTTGCGGTCATGATTTCAAGTTTTCAATGCTATGCTGCCATCTAGTGTTTAAAAATATTTTCGAGGTTGCACATTTTCAAAAGTTAATATTTTGCTGTTTTTAATATTTTCAATTGGTGCAACATTTTTCTATTTCAATGTATGCTGGTTGCGTACAAGGATTGCAAGATTTACTTTCAGAGATGTCTGCATCTTTTCAATTTCACTTTTATCTGTGTTTGTCCATACGAACATGTGTTTTTTTTTCAAATGTGCATCAAATCTGCATCCAGTGCAGTTGTGTTCCCATCATTGGGATTACATTGTGGTACTTTTCGACATACTCACGTTTTTCAAATAGTCACGTTCAAGGGATTTTCTAATGTTTTCAATGTGTGACTTTTAAGGTTTTCAATTGCTATTGCTGCCTTTCAATATTTCAATGTTTGTCCTTCAGAGGTTGTCGACATGGAGGATTCTCCATCTCAATGTTTTTGAGGATGTAATTTCTATTGCAGCCTTTCAATGTTTTAATGTTATTCAATAATAATTTCTACAGGTTGTTTATGAGGTTCTTTTCCAAATCTCTCAATATCTATTCAACTTGTTTATTAATGCTGTTGAACAAGGTGGTATGAAAGATCTTTATTTGTTCTTTTCTCTGCTTCTGTTTGGTATTTCCATAATATACTCAATGTTTCACCGTTTCATACTCTCCTTACCTGTGGGTGTGTCTGGAGTGATTGTTGGGTTGTTCTTTTTGTTCTCTTTCTCGTTATTTTCTGTGGAGGAGAATGGAAGCTCTTACTTTTCTTGTGTTCCAGTCTTGCTACCTGTCTGTTCCACGTTTATGTTTTTGTTGGGAAGAAAGGGAAGAATAGTTCCTATTTAGGTCCTCCTGCTTTTCTGTCTCAGTTCCTATTCATGCCCTTCTGCTTTTCTGTCTCACGCCTCTTATCTGGGTGTTCTTTCGCTTTTGCTTTGTCTTGTGTTTACAGAGTGGGAATGTATCTGATCTATTTTCATTCTTATCTTCTCTGTAGTTTCTATGCTTCTTGCTGTTCATTTCTTCCTGTCACATCTGTCTGGCCAGTGGGTGTGTCAGCTCGTTATGATCGGTTCGCTTTTTCTTAATTTCATGTTCTAGGTTCCTATGTTCTCTATTTTGTTGTCGAAGAAAAGGAGGTATGTTATATTCTACTATGGCATATTTCTATGCATGCCTATATCCACTTCATGCTTTCTAGTGGAATGCCTTTGGAATGCCTCTGCACTGTGATTCATCATAGAATGTTGGGTGGAGGTTGAAAGAAACACACAGTTATGATGGGGCTGAGCTGCCTGCTGGTGGCTCCTGGTGGGTTCTTGTTCTTGACTTATTCCTGATTACTTAACATCTCAATAAATACCTCTTGAATACCTCAACTCCGCTGGACTTAGTTACCACAGAGACATTACCCAACAAACCCACCTGGTAAGGGTATGGGAAGAGACGGGAAGGTGAGGTTTACGGAAAGAAATATGCAGTTGGGAACAAGAGGACACTCTGAGATTAGCGGTCTTTTGTTCATACACTTTCAAACATTGTCCCACACAAAATTGTGGTTGGTCAGGAAAATAAGGATAAAACACTGAATCCAAATTAGTTTTAGTTCTCCTGCGAATCTGGAACAGAACACCTGTAGGGGAAAATTGTTGAGAAGAAATATCTAAAGCTCTAACATCTGAGACTCTTTTGATAGAAATCAAACAAAGCAACATAGTTAGCTTGGCAGATAACATTTTGAGAGATAAGTTAGAATCTGCAGGCCAATTCATGAACAGTTTAAGAACTACGGAAGGATCCCATAAAAAGTTATACTTAGCCAACGGAGGTTTAGCACATCGAACACCCCTGAGGAGGCGACAAATCAGAGGATGAGCTCCAACTGGTTTGTCATCAGTCTGAACATGGTTGAGGGAAATCGCAGAGCGATAAAGGTTGATGGTACGGTAGGCCTTACCTGAGCTGGCCTCAGAGGCAAGAACATTGATTATAAAATTTAGAGGGTGTGAAAGGGGATCGATATCCCTTTCCAAACACCAGCTTGCCCAAAGAGACCAGGCGGATATGTATGCTTTGGAAGTCCCAGGGGCCCAGGCCTGATTGATGAAGAGAGCAGCTTCCTGTGAAATGAGGATGTTAGGAGGGGGAGGCCGGAAACTCTCCGGGCTGACAGAGTCAAGGAGTTGTCCAGAATGAGGCTGTGGCGAAGGCCCAGGGGATTGAGAAGCAGGTCGTCGAAAGAAGGAAGCAGAACAGGAAAGTCTGTTGCCATCTCCAACAAGGAGGGAAACCAGATTTGAGCCTGCCAAAAGGGGGCAATCAGTACCAGAGAAGTGACCTGATGACGAACTTGAGACAGAACTCTGCTGATTATCAGAAAGGAAGGAAAAGCATAATTGAGGTGATGAGACCAGTCCTGAAGTAATGCATCTGTAGCGCGGGCCAGAGGGTCCGGCCGCCAACTGAAGAACTGGGGTAATTGACAGTTGAGGCGGGAAAAGAGACAGGAAAACGGAGGGACAAAGCATCCAATCGCTCGAATCGTGGAGGAACCTGGAGTGCCAATCCGCTACCAAATTGAGATTTCAGGGAAGATATTCCGCTGTTAAGGAGAAATGATGAGAGAGGCAGAATTCCCACAGACTTTTCGCTAAATCCTCCAGAGGCTTGGACCTGGTCCCGCCAAGATGATTGATATAGCGAACTGCAGAAACATTGTCCATGCAGAGAAGGATGGAACATTTGATTCTGTCTTTGGAAAGGCTTTGGATCGCAAAGGAACCTGCAAGCATCTCTAAACAATTGATGTGCAACTTGGACTCCTCTGCGGACCATGTACCTCCACTCGAGATTGGTCCACATCGGGCGCCCCAACCCGACAGGCTTGCATCCGATTCTAATACAAGATCTGGGGCAGTAGCGAAGATAGTGTGTCTGTTCCACCGATCTAAATGGTCTATCCACCATTGAAGCTCGGTGCGGGACTCTTGGTCTAGGGCGACAAGATCTGCATAGGCAAGGCCCTGACGAAGATGTCTGATTCGCTCGACTATTGTAACGCTATTTTCCTTGGCGCCCCTGAAGCAACTTTCAGCAAGCTTCAGCGGGTCCAAAACGCCACGGCTAGGATGCTGACGAAAGTGCCAAGGAGAAAGTCAGCTAAACCTGCCCTGAAGTCACTGCACTGGCTCCCAGTGCAGGAGAGGGTTAAATTGAAAGCTCTCTGTACAGCACATAGAATCCTCCAGGGGAAAGGACCTTCCATTCTAAGGAAGTTAGTGGTGCCTTATAAAGCTAACAGAGCTTTGCGCTCTGATCAGAAATATCTGCTCCAGGTTCCCAGGGTTCATAAAGCCTGTACTGGTAGTAGAAGATTTTCGGTCCACACAGCCACTCTCTGGAACGCGCTTCCATTGAAGATGCGCTTAGAGTCTGGTACTCTTTGTTTTCGGAAGCTTCTGAAAACACACCTATTCCCCATGTGATGTATCTGATCTGGCTCTGTGGATATTGGTGTTGCCTGGACAAGCGCTGGGAGGCCCGAGGGTAACTACGCGCTATATAACATTCTAAATAAAATAAAGATGTCTGATTTTTAGGCGCTGAAGAGCGCGATAATGGAGAGGACCTGGGAAAATGGCCTGGATGGAGGAGGATAGAAGGCCGACGATCCTGGCCAAAGACCTGAGGCACATAAGGGACGACTGAAGAACAGAGGCAATCTCCGCTTTGATTCTGGAAACTTTGGAGAGAGGCAGGAGGAGAGAAGCGGCCACCGAGTCCACAAGGAACCCAAGAAATTCCATGTTCTGAGACGGAGTCAAGGAGGACTTCTCCGTGTTTACGAGAAATCCCAGGTCCAGAAGAAGAGACTGAGTCATTTGAAGATCGGACAGAAGAGAAAGTCTGTCGGAATTCAGAATCAGAATATCGTCCAGGTAGATGATAAGTCTGATTCCGAGAGAGCGGAGAAAGGCAACCACTGGCTTCTAGAGTTTTGTGAAGCACCATGGTGCGGAAGAAAGACCAAAGGGGAGAGAGGTAAAACAATAGGTCACTCCTGACCACTGAAACTGAAGAAACTTCCAATGGGACTGATGAATAGGAACTGTGAGATATGCGTCCTGAAGGTCCAAACGAACCATCCAATCTTTTGGGCGAAGGGTTTCTCGTAAATGGAGAATAGTCTCCATTTTTAAGTGACGATAAATCACAAACTGGTTGAACCACTTGAGGTTGATGACAAGACGCAGTTTCTTGTTTTTCTTTTGAACTAGAAAAATGGAGCTTAGAAAGCCGGAAGAGTCGAAGGGAAAAATCTGAATGGCCTGTTTTTGGAGAAGAGTATGAATCTCGTTTGAGATTAGAGTGGCCATATGGGAAGAGAAGACTAGAGTGGGGGGGAGGAAGAGGTTTGGAGAGGAGGAGAAGAGAACTCTATGAGGTAGCCCTGAACAGTGTTGAGAACCCAGGGATCTGAACTTATGGAGTGCCATTTTGACAGGAACAATCTTAGATGGCCCCCTACAGGAGGGGAAGAAGAAGGGCTTACCTTGTTGGTTAGAGTTGGAATTGCGGTAGGTTTTTTGTCCTCTACCTTTGAAGCCACGGCCCCGCTGTGGGTAGAATTGGGGCTTGTAGTCCTGGGTGTTATTGAAGGAGCCTCTGGAGCCTTGATTGTAGGGACGGCCGGAAGAGCGACCCCTGCCTCGTCCGGCCCGTCCAAAAACACGAGATGCAAAAACTTTTTTAATGGATTGTTGCGCCTTATCCAGGGACGCAAAGGTAGAGACAAACCTGCTAAGGTCGCGGACCAAGTTATCGCCAAAGAGAAGACCATTGGCTTTGGGACCCGGATCCATAGGGCCGAGATTGGCCAGTTTCGGATCCAGCTTGATCAAGAGTCCCTTACGTTGCGCGTGGGTAATGGCAGAATTGGCGTTGCCTAACAGACAGAAAGCTCGTTGAGCCCACATGGAAATGTCCTCCGCGGAGCGGTCAGCACCCTCAAGGTGGGCGGATTCCACCATGTCCAGAATACGGGCCAGAGGACCCAACACATCCAAAACATTGTCCTGGCAGGAAGACCATGCCTTGTCAACCCCTTTGCTGGGATCTTTGCCAAATTTTGAGAAAAAAGTAAGGAGAGGCTGATCAATAGAGGGAACTTGTGTGATATTTTCAGGTAAAGAGGGTTTAGGGCACTTGGACTTGAGTCTAGACCTCACAGCAGTCTCCAGTGGAAGGCGTAAACGGGCCGAAATATATTCGCCCACATGATGAGAGGGAAGCCATTCCGTGGATTTAGGGTGACGAATGGAAGAAGGGTCGAACATGGGAAGACCCTCTGAGTCAAATACTGGTTCAAAAGCAAAAGAGTCGGATTTGGGAATTTTGGAGGGGGGAAGGGGGGTCAGCCACATCAAAAACATCGAGTAAATCGTCTGCATCAGACATATCATCATCTGTGTCCAAGACAGTGGAAATTGCCAATTTTTTAAGTGGTGACTCTGCGTGCTTAGATTTTTGCTTCTTTTTGCCCTCGGTACCAACAAACCCCTCCTTATTAGGAGGCCTGGGAGGCACTACGTCCTCAGTCATATGCGAGAAGGACTCGCCCATCAAAAGTGACGATTTTTTATTAGTATGCACAGAAGCAGAGTGGTCCACCTTACGTTTTCTGCTATCCTCTGCAGAATGGGCCAAAACCTTGGACATAAGGCTGAGCATAACATTTTCCATTTACTTTGACATGCGTTTCATGGATAACTCCACAGCATGTTCCACAGAATTATTAATAAATGTACTTAAGTCTTGTTTGAAAGAGCCACCATCCTTCCTGGAGGGAACCTCTTCAGAGGAACTGTCAAGTTCCATTATATCCAAGCAAAATACAGTAAAGTGGCAGGAAAGGGTTAAGGAGCCGGGCAGCACTGTGGGCGTGAACAGGGCGGGTCTGAGGAGAGAGAAGGACTGCCTGTGTCAGAGCAGGAACACGAAGCCGAGCAGACAAAGGCTTCGACTAAGCATGAGCGAATTTTGCGGATCTCGCGTTCGCGAATTTTGCGGATTTGCGGATTCGCAATCCGCAAAATCCGCAAATTCCCGCGAATTTGCGGATTTTTTTTTTTTGTGTGTTCGCCCGTGTTTCTGCCAGTTCGTGAGGGTTTTGTACACTTTCGCAAATTGCGAACTTACCTGTCGGGTCGCAAGTTTCGCGAACTTGTTGTTTCTACGTGTCCAGCCTGTTTGGGACACTCTTCTTCATCACTGCCACTCTCTGTCACCACTGCCACTCTCTGACTACTCATGCCACCCTCTGGCCCACCCATGCCACCCTCTGTTTCATCACCACACCCTCTGGTTGTCCAGTGTACATTATTTTCGGCAAAGCAAAGCACACCTTCCCTGCCTCAAGTGACCTGAATTAATTTGGGGCTGATTCATGTGTCACAGAATATTTTTTTAGCTGGCACCTGCTTCCTTAGTGCGCCCTGATTAGTGATCTTTTGCACTTGCTAAGTGCTTTCATTGTTGCAAAATTAGTTACAACACCTGCCCTGCCCCAACTGACAATAATGAATTAGGGGCTGATTAATGGATTTTAACTTCCAGCCTGGCTCCTGCTTGTCTCCCTTAGCTGTAATTCAGGACCTTTGTGGCATATGTGTAACTATTCTGAGGTTCAGAGCAGGGTCACATACTAGTTTCAACTGGCAACTGAACTCTGGAGGGGCCCCTCAGGAAGCACTCCAGGAAATGGCTACTAATGATGAGCCTGAACTTTTGAACCTGGTAAGTAGTTACTTTCAGTTTTGCTAAAATCGTATTTCTGCAATTTTGCACTTATTCGCGGGGCGCGAACTCACGCGAACAGTGCGAGCAGTGCGAGCAAAATCCGCTGCTCGCGGATTTGCGGATTTTGCGGGAAATTCGCAAATCTCGCGGATTGCGGATTTCCCGAAAATCCGCAAAATCCGCGAGCGGAACGGATTTTCCGCCCACGCCTAGCTTCGACGAGCACCGAGGGAGCAGGGAGGTCAGAAGCACGCGAGCAGCGCGAGGGCACAAAGCCGGACGAAACCACCGGCACGTGAAGAGAAGGGGGGGTGAAGGAAAACAGCTGACAGGCTGAGTGCGAAGGCAATGAAAGCGCGTGAAGCGTGAAAGGCGAGCGCGCCGCAGCGCGATATATAAACGCAAAGGCGAAGCGTAAGCACTCTGAAATACAATATTACAATGAAATACAATTAATTATTAACATAAAACTGAGAGCAGAGATAATAGCACTTATCTGACTGCGAGCAGCAGGAAAAGAGGAAGCTGCGCAGTCAGTATGGCCTCTTATCTATTTACTTGATGCTGATTGGTTGCTGTACTCTCGTTTTTTCACGTTCCCATGGCCCAGTTGTCTCTTGGACCTCTGGGAACTGTAGTTTATTCTCTTTCTGGCTGCTGTTGCAATAAATGCAAGATTAAAAAGCATAATAGGAGCCTCCGGTCTTGTCATAAAATTATGTGAGAATCTCCAGGAAGGAAGGGCTTTGGCTTTACCCTCTTCTTGGGAATCACGTGTGTGTGATTTGATTAGGTTAACGTTGTGTGCTTGTAGTTACAGTGTATCCTTCAGTAAGTACATATTTCTATTCAGCCAGCAGAGGGTGCCATAGTCCATCAGATTGGAGCACAGAAGAGCTAGTTAATATGCAAACGATAGTGTTTTGAAACCCTTACCAAGAATGGGGGGGTTTCTAAAGGGGCAATATGCTTTAGTTGACTGAGGTGATGCCGGCCCCGTCGGAGGCACTTGTTCAACAATCAAGAACGCACAATGGAGGATAGAGAAGTGACCAGAAAGCAGTTCAAAAAAAGTAGGCTGTAGTGAGCAACATATTAATCATATTCCATATCACTTTCCATGCCCTCAATGCTAATGTTAGGGAAAACTTTGCGGAAGGCATGAGGGCCATCTCTAACTGGATGGCCTCCAACTACCTCCAGTGCAACGTCGGGAAGACAGAGGTGATGCTTTTCGGTAAAGCTAGCATGCTCTGGTCTCCCGACTGGTGGCCCCAAGACCTGGGACCAGTACCTTCCCCAAAGTCTACTATAAAAAACCTAGGAGTGAAACTGGATCAAAACCTAACCCTAAAGGATCAGGCGAACGTGATTGCTGGAGCCTGTTTCCATACCATTGGCTTACTCAGACGTATCTTCCCTCTTTTACCTGACATCTATAGGAAGACACTGGTACAGACCCTTGTAATAAGTCGTCTTGACTATTGCAATGGGCTCCTGATACTAGCCAATGAGGATGCCATCAATAGGCTGCAGGTGGTCCAGAACACGGCGGCCAGATTGATTCTGAACGCCCCCCCTAGAACTCCTTCTGGACCCCTGTTGAGAGAACTTCACTGGCTCCCGGTACGCCAACGGATCAAATTTAAGATCTGTTGTACTGTCCACAGATGCCTTTTTGGAAATGGCCCCAGCTACCTAGCCCAACTATTTCATCCTTACAGACCGGAACGTGATCTACGGTCCAGCAACCAGCTCCTGCTTAATTCTCCTTTCATTAAAAAGACCAGACAAGGTGGCCGCGCCCTCTCCTCAGTGGGGCCAACTCTGTGGAACAATCTGCCCCTTAGCCTCAGACAGATCTCCCACCACCTTACATTCAGGAAAGCACTAAAGACCAATCTGTCCACTGCTTTATAAGCCTTCCACCTCCTCACTACGCATCATCAGTTCACCGGTACTGTTGCTATTCAGTCACCTGTGCTTGCGGCCATAGCGCGGAGATAACCCTTGGGTTCGATTCTGGCGCTCTATAAGCATTTAAATAAATAAATAAATAAATCCTGCATGAGATTTATGGGATCAAGCATTGTTTGTATTCTTGCCAGAAATGGTTGCAGTGGCTTCTGTGGGTTGTGTCTGGTAGGGGTTGAAGTGTGCATCATAGGGCTCCACAGCTGTGTGACACATGTCTAACGGTTCCCACTACAAGGCTGTGAGTAGAGGTGGGCGTGTGTATGAACCTACACTGCTACTGGGTTTGTCGGGTTTTGTAATCTAGTCCCCTGGTCCCCAGGAGACAACTCAGGCTTCCTGGAAACAGAATGGAAAGGGGCGACCACTCGGTCCCCCCGAACGTATGGTGGAGTACCCCGATCCCCCCGGGAAGCCATTTTGGGCGGGAAGCGAGTCTCGGCTGGTATGCCGGAAGCGGCGTAGCCGGGGCGCGCCTTTTCCCGCCCAAGAGTAGGTTGTCCTAGACACTGACGCCGCTAGACACGCCCCAGAGGCGTATCGGAAGTGGGTCCACGCCCGCCCAAAGAAGGATAAAAGGAGCAACAAGCCAAGGAAGCATCCTCTTGTTCCTGTGCTCTGAAGCTGCACCTCCCCGTTGCACGTGAGCTCGAGACGGAATGAAGAGCCAATTTTGAAGGATTTAATTTTTGTGTTTATTCTTTCAGTGAGTCGGAGCTTCTTGCCCTAGGACCTCGAGGATCATACGTGGACGATGCCTGGCAAGAAGGTCGGAAAGAGGGTCGGGACTGATCAGATGCTTCGCATGCTGGTGAAAGACATGGCCGAGATGAAGAAGCAGATGGCAGCAATGAATGGTGCGGGGGGACCTAAGCGAGTCGTCGGACCAGCATTGCCGGGAGTGGTAGAAGGGCCAGGAAGGGAGCGTCGGGGGGGGAGGCCCCGGTTCCCGAGGCTCCCCCGGCGCACCCGGTCACACCGATCGAGGCCCCGACCCCGGTCCCGAACGGGGGGCAACCAATCCCGGTTGTAGTCACTCCCGTGAACGGGGAGGATATGCCTCCTGAACTGGCTGCACAGTTGGCGGCATGGTTGGGCAAAGAGAACGAGGGGGCCACGGCTGATGATGCCAGGGCGATAATGAAGCAGTTGCGGCAATCGAAAGATGCTGCGAAAGCACCATGTCCTCTTGTTTCCCCGCAGGCTCCCGTGGAACAACCAGTATCGGGCGTGGGTTCGGCAGCGACTACGGTCACGGCTACCGGTTCAGGTAAGCAGCCATTGCCGAAAGCGGGGGAGGGATCGGTACCTTCAAGGAGGGAGAAAGTTGTTCAGCATATCCCGATGGAGGTAAAAGAAAGGATATGGGCTGAGAAATATGTAAACATGTTTTCCTTACTGACCGATCACTATGAGATTGAGCATGTAAAAAGTCAAAAGGAGTTTCTGCACCCTAGTGTTTGGCGCGCCAAGATGGCCTCTTTCAGAGTTGATGAATCGATAGGTAATTGGGGCAGAGCGTTTGGAATGTTCACTGCAATTATGGGGGAACGTAGGCCCGAAATGTTGGTGGAATTAGCCGTGTATCAGACACGTATCATGGAATTTTCTCAGACATATGATGGCAATCAATGGTTTTGTTACGATAGCATATTTCGTAAGTCCAAGGAGTACGACACATCTCTGACGTGGGATTGTTTCGACTCCATTTCCTGGCAGAAAATGGAGAAGTCAGGCATGGCGAAGTCGCCATCGTTGGGGGGAAATGGGGGCGAGTTTTCCCGCCACTCGTCTGGGGCCCCTTTCGGGCGGGATCAAGCAATGATCAGCACTCAAGGAATAATGGCAACTCAGGTAAAAAAGGGGCATGCTGGAGCTTTAACAGAGGCAAATGTACAAGGCCCCAGGGGTCATGCAAGTTTAGGCATGAATGTACAGGGTGCGGGCAGTCCTCGCATCCCGAGACCATGTGCAGAGCCAAAACGGGTGACACGGGAAGTAGAGGGGGCGCCAAGCAGGTCTGAAATAGTCCGAGGGGCGCCTCTTCCTACTCCTGTTGATACCATGGCAATGATTCCTTGGCTGAACAAATACCCGGATCATAGCTCCGCTGGGGTGTTGCGAGATGGTTTTTCTTATGGTTTCCGCATCCCGGCGGGGGATTTTCAGGGTAAACCACAATGTAGGAACCAACTGTCGGTTCTGCAGAATACGGCGGTGGTACAAGGAAAAATTGGAAAAGAGGTGACCCGGGGTCGGGTTGCCGGACCATACGACATGCCGCCCGTTGCTAATTTCGTTTGCTCGCCTCTGGGAGTGGTCCCCAAGAAGGACCCAGGGGAATTCAGGTTGATACATAACTTGTCAGCTCCGAGGGGTCTTTCGGTGAACGATGCGATTGACCCGGGAGTTTGTTCAGTGCGATACGCATCTTTTGATGAGGCTGTCGCCATGTTGAATCGCCTGGGGCCCGGAGCGCGGATGGCCAAATCAGACATCGAGTCAGCGTTCCGGTTGCTCCCGGTACACCCAGATGATCAGTGTCTCCTTGGTTTCATGTTTCAGGGACGCTATTACATGGATAAATGTATGCCAATGGGTTGCTCCATCTCTTGTGCGTATTTTGAGAAATTCAGTAGTTTTCTTCAGTGGGCGTTCACAAGAATAACGGGGTTTACGCATGTTATGCACTATCTTGACGATTTTCTGTTCCTGGGGGCAGCCGGGGACTCGGAATGTGCACAGGCTTTGAATGAATTTTGTGATCTCATGAGACACTTTGGCGTGCCATTGGCACCAGGTAAGACAGTGGGGCCGTCTACTTCGCTCGAGTTTCTTGGAATAGAGCTCGATTCCGAAGAGGGCTGCTTCCGGTTGCCCAAGGAAAAGGTAATGAAATTCAAGGCCTCGCTGGAAACATGTATTAGCGAGACAAAGGTAAATTTGCATCAGTTGCAACAGACTGTGGGTCAGCTGAATTTTGCCCTTAGAGTGATACCAATGGCTCGCCCTTTTTCCCGCTCTATTGCACAAGCCATGGTCGGCCTTAAAGAAGGGCACCACCGCACAAGGCTCTCGGCAGAGGTTCGCCAGGACATGCGCATATGGTTGGCATTCCTGGCGGATTTCAACGGTCGTGTCATGTGGAACAAACCAGCGGTGTCCTCCGAGGAGCTGGGGTTGTGGACAGACTCGGCAGGGAGTATGGGCTTTGGCGCCATATTTGGTAATCACTGGTCAGCCCGAACATGGCCGTCATGGTGGCATGAGAGTGGGCTCACAGGTAACATTGGGTTCCTCGAATTGTTTCCTATTCTTGTGGCCTTGAAAACATGGCCTGAGGGGTTTCGTGATCGCTCTGTGGTGTTCTGGTCTGATAATATGACCGTGGTTGAGTGTATCAATAGTCAGGCAGCACGCTGCAAGTGGATTTTGAGATTGCTGAAGGAAATTGTTCTGCTGTGTATGAGACTAAACGTCCATTGTAGGGCAAGACATGTGCCAGGGGTGCTAAATCAGGCAGCTGATGCGCTTTCTCGTTCCCGTATGCAGGCCTTCTGGGGTTTTCTGCCCAAAGCGGACCCGGTGGCGGCACCATTTCCCGAAGCTCTTTGGTCTCTCGGTGCCCCGGACTACAAGACCTCGTGGGAGAGAGTCTAGCACCCAGGACAAGGAAGGCATATGAAGGGGCGTTCCGTTCCTATTGGTCCTTTTTGGGTTCTGCTAGGGGGGAGCTTTGGGGCCAAGAGGAGTATGTCCTGAATTTTCTGTTGTCATTACATCAGGCAGGCAAATCAGTGGCTACGGCCAATAGGCACCGGGCCGCCATTTCTTTCATGGCACGGGCTCATGGTATCCAGGACCCCACAGCATCTTTTCTGGTACAAAAAGCGCTGCGTGGGTGGCAACGCCTTGAGGGTCGCAGAGTTGATGAGAGGCACCCGATAGGTCTGGATAGGTTGACCCTGTTGTTGTCCGTACTCCCGGCAACATGTTCATCTCAATCAGAGACAGTGCTATTCCGGGCCGCTTTTGCATTAGCATTCCATGGGGCTATGCGGGTAAGCGAGCTGGTAGAAGGAACAAGCGGGATACGGGGGGAGGTCTGTGCCGAGAGCACGTCCAAATTAAGGGGGAGACAATGGTAGTCTCATTTGCCAGGTCCAAGACCGATCAGGGAGCGATCGGGGACAGTGTAGTGGTTCAGCGGATTCCCGGATCTCCCATGTGCCCGGTTGCATGCGTTGAGGAGTATTTGGCGCAGAGGGCGGCATCATGGGGGGGAACCTTGCTGAGGCACGCCGACGCCACCCCACTGACTAGGTTTCAGTTCCAGCGGGTGTTTGCAATGGCAATCGCAGCTGCGGGCTTGAACCCGTGCGAGTTTGGGACCCATTCCTTTCGGATAGGGGCTGCTACAGAGGCTACAGCCAGGGGTCTGAGTGTTGAAAAAGTGAAACAGTTGGGGCGTTGGTCCTCGAATTGTTACAAAAGGTATGTGCGGTTGCACATGTTGTGAAGCTAATGCAATGCACTCACGCTTCTTGTTTTTGTTTGGTTTACAGTTTTGCAAGCTTACGAGGCGGGGCGGACTGTGCAGTCGACCCGACACCTGGGAACCAGCGGTCAAAGATCACCGGCTGAGGAGAGAGTGGTGTGGGTCGTGGGTCACTCATACGTGAGGCTTGCCGCAGACGTATTCAAAGCAGGTGACATGATTCACATGGCTGGGGAATACGGGTACAGGGTGACCTTCTACGGAAGGGGCGGGCACTGTATTGACCAGTTTCAAACTTTTATGGAGGGTTTGTTAGGGCGGACAAGGTCACCGCCATCTATAATCATAGTGCATCTTGGGGGCAATGATTTGGTGACCACTGGGTGACGAGTACTTCTCGAGGTGATATTAGCCACAGTAAGTTGGCTGGCGAGAAGGGTTCCGGGGTGCACGATTGCATGGTCCCATATGATTCCACGAAAGGTGTGGCGGGGGGCTAATTCTGTGTCTGCGATAAATCATTCAGTGAAGAAAGTGAATAACAAACTTGGTAGACTGTTACGTACAAGTACATTGCATTCGATTCCTCATGGATGTATCAGGGGGGACGATATGTATCTAGAAGATGGGGTCCATTAATCCCGGGTGGGGAATTCTTTACTCATAGGAGACCTCGTAGCCTGGTTAAAGAGTTTGCAGCCATGACCTTTAAGTAGGAGTTTTTGTGGGGGGGCCGGATAGCCGGTCAACTATCCGGCCGGTGGCGGTAAGGTCATGATCGGTGAGCAGTAATTGGAAGATCCCTAGAGGTGGGGCGTCACCCATTATGGATGGGAGCGCCCGGGGGGAGGCGGCCATTGGCCCCTCAAACGGGGAGGCGGTCCCCTCTAAGGATGGGGACGCCGAAAGGGAAGGTGGCCATAGGCCCCTCCCTGGGGAGGAGGGGCTGCGGGCCCCTCCTGGGAATTTCCCGGGGCCAGGACATCTGCGACGGCAGATGTGGTAAGTTGTGTGGGGCGGGAGGGGAGTCTACGCTACCTTCTAGACACCTCACACGAGTCCTCGGACGACCACTAAGATGGCGTCGAGTTAACATGGGGCCCCGTCAAGACAAGGGAAATTGGAAGTAGGCACAAAGGTACAGTCCTCTGTGCGACCGCCCCTCACAAGTGAGGGGGAGTTCTGGTTGAGGGATCTGACACCGGTTACGACCTTGCCGTTGGCCCGTAATGTTAGGATGTACAATTTCAATTTTGAGAAATGCATTTGCAGGATGTTTAGTATCGGCTAGGAGAACCTTTGTATTAGAGATGTGTTAAGGTCAGCCAAGAACATCGTAATGTGGAAATGAAATTGTACATGATATGAAACTGTTATTTTAATGTTTTAATTTTGTTTCATATTTTAATAAATACGGCCGGGAGGGTAACTCCCTCCCGCCTTCCAAAAGTTCAGAACCGTTTCCGTGTTCCCATTCATGGGGATTGTGTTGAGAGGGGGTGGCGGGTATCTCAGCCATATGGAAAGGGGCGACCACTCGGTCCCCCCGAATGTATGGTGGAGTACCCCGATCCCCCCGGGAAGCCATTTTGGGCGGGAAGCGAGTCTCGGCTGGTATGCCCGAAGCGGCGTAGCCGGGGCGCGCCTTTCCCGCCCAAGAGTAGGTTGTCCTAGACACTGACGCCGCTTGACACGCCCCGGAGGCGGATCGGAAGTGGGTCCACGCCCGCCCGAAGAAGGATAAAAGGAGCAACAAGCCAAGGAAGCATCCTCTTGTTCCTGTGCTCTGAAGCTGCACCTCCCCGTTGCACGTGAGCTCGAGATGGAACGAAGAGCCAATTTTGACCCACCCACCAGCCCCTGAGGACAGCGAGTTGTTTTGAATAAAGTCATATGACGTGGTATTATTTTTCTTACAGGTTGTGTTGAATAAAGTTGGTGATTTGGTATGAAATAAAGTTAATAATTTTCTTTTCAGCAGGTTTTATTCGGCAAAGGAATTTGCACAAGAGTTGAACAGTGATGTTCTGTATAGTTTATACTTTGAATTGCTTAAGTATAATTGTCTTTTCTCCTCTTTAGTCTTAGATTGTCGTATTTATTTTGGTCGGGCGGTAAGGTCATGATCGGTGAGCAGTAATTGGAAGATCCCTAGAGGTGGGGCGTCACCCATTATGGATGGGAGCGCCCGGGGGGAGGCGGCCATTGGCCCCTCAAACGGGGAGGCGGTCCCCTCTAAGGATGGGGACGCCGAAAGGGAAGGCGGCCATAGGCCCCTCCCTGGGGAGGAGGGGCTGCGGGCCCCTCCTGGGAATTTCCCGGGGCCAGGACATCTGCGACGGCAGATGTGGTAAGTTGTGTGGGGTGGGAGGGGGGTCTACGCTACCTTCTAGACACCTCACACGAGTCCTCGGACGACCACTAAGATGGCGTCGAGTTAACATGGGGCCCCCGTCAAGACAAGGGAAAGTGGAAGTAGGCACAAAGGTACAGTCTTCTGTGCGACCGCCCCTCACAAGTGAGGGGGAGTTCTGGTTGAGGGATCTGACACCGGTTACGACCTTGCCGTTGGCCCGTAATGTTAGGATGTACAATTTCAATTTTGAGAAATGCATTTGCAGGATGTTTAGTATCGGCTAGGAGAACCTTTGTATTAGAGATGTGTTAAGGTCAGCCAAGAACATCGTAATGTGGAAATAAAATTGTACATGATATGAAACTGTTATTTTAATGTTTTAATTTTGTTTCATATTTTAATAAATACGGCCGGGAGGGTAACTCCCTCCCGCCTTCTAAAAGTTCAGAACCGTTTCCGTGTTCCCATTCTTGGGGATTGTGTTGAGAGGGGGTGGCGGGTATCTCAGCCATATAGACCTGAGTGTTGTATGCGTCACTTGGTCCATTTGTACTTGTGTGCATTTCATTAGAATAGACGAGGGAGTGTGGCATGAGAACCACACGAGGCCCCACCCGACTTCCCTCTTTTTCATCCTTCATTGAGGGGTGCCCGCGCAGAAATACAACCACAACCCTTCCACTAGGGGCTCGGTCCTGACACACCTGTCTGTGAAATACTCCATTCCTACTTTACTGTGAGGCAGATACATTCTTAAATTTGGATAAATACGTTCATGCGTTACTTAGGGATTATTAAATAATTATATGGTTGGTTCTGGCAGGGTCCTTGGGTACTGGACAATTCCTGGCTCACTAATGAGGCAATCCATTGCTAACTTTCGGTAATCTGCAGAGTATCTTTTGTCAGTTAAAAACATTCTGCAGTACTTCACAAAGCAGCTAATGTGGATATAGCATCTGCTGCATAGTTCCAACCATGGAATGCAACGTGATGGTGCTATCAGGCTCCGCTTTCCGTCTTCCTCGGGGCAATGCTGCGAGTCCAATTCCCGCACCCTCTGGACCGCCCCAGAGTCTGAATACAAGAATACAGACAACTGGAACAATACAAACGCCGCGGGAAAGGAAGGGGACAGCGGGGAGGGAGATCTGAAATGACAAAGAACAAGGGATTAGAACACCCTACCTCCCTCACTCTTAAACGCTATTTTCCTTGATACGTTCTTAAGGTAACCTTCCACCCCCCCCCCCCCCCCCCCCAGGCACTCAAGCTATACCTGTAAAGGAAAATACAGCAGGCCACATCCAAATGGAGACAATGGTTCTGAAGAGGTATCAGGAACTTGTACCCATCTGTAAACGGAAAACAAACCACAATCAAGATCTCTGCTTCGTAACAACAAATCCTAATACAGCGGTGAAAGCATAGAACACATACCCTTGGCTATGCACATATTCTCTTAATATAGGTACTTTTCTGTTCCAATACCCCTCCTGTCTCCTGAAGAAATGAGAATAAAGAAAGAATAATGAATCCTGTACAAACTATGAGAACACAGGAAATTAATGGCTAGTACTTCTCCTTAATGTTATGTAGTCACACCAAGGAATCCTTCCATCCAGAATACAAGTACACACCAATGTTCGATATGCACATGTATATTGTTTTCTGATAGAATGCGAGGCTCAGAGATAATATCCCGCAAGTGAGACCTATCGCATCTGAGGACCGCAATATTCGGTCTGAATAACTCTTGGTTATTCCCAACAAGATGATTGAAAACCGAGTCCCTCTCAGCCGAGAGAAACTCAAAAGCAGACCAGCAAGGGAGGTGCGCGGTTGGGATCGAAACTACCAACGCCTCGCACACCCTATTCAACACAGTACTCACGAGTTCGTAGGACTTGGGGCCAGAACAAGTCAAAGATCCTACCACGGCATCTGTTTGATCCAAACGGAATTATCTGCGTTTTCTCGCCGTTCTCTGCATCCTTTTATTTCCCAGTATGCGTGCGCATCACTTGTTTACGTGATGTCTGCACAGCCTGCCGGGAAATGTAGTTCGAGGTACTGAATGTCCGTGTTTACCGATGGCATCACGCCACCGACGATGCGGATCTTGACAGTACACCCCTCCTCACAAGGGGACCCGCAGCCGGTCGCGGCTTGCTCGGAAACAGTCGGTGGAACTGGGCCACCAACCTGGGAGCCCGAACAGCCCCAGCAGGTTCCCAGCAGTTTTCCTCTGGACCATACCCCTTCCAGGAGAGCAAATACTGAAGACGACCCCGTACCCATCTTGAGTCCAGGATCCGATTCACCTCGTATTCACTATCCTGCTGCACCCAAATAGGCAAAGGGGCCTTCTTAACCGGACACTTGGAGGGTTTCAGGAGGGAAACGTGGAAAACAGGGTGAATGCGCAACTGCGCAGGCAACCGCAACCAAACAGCCACAGGGTTCACATGGCCCATCACTCGGTAAGGCCCAATGAAGCGGGGATTGAACACGCTATGTTTCCTGAATCTGATGTTTCTCGTGGATAACCACAGCAAGTCCCCTTTCTTATACTTTGGATTGGGTCTCCGATGCTTGCCAGCTTGGAGTTTGTATCTCGCCTTGGGCTGCACCAGGTTCTTGCGTGTATTCAAAAGGATTTTGCGTACTCGCAACAATCTGTCCCTCACTTCTGGCAGCTTCACATTGTCACTCGCCAACAACATCGGGGTGAATCTAGGGTGATGCCCGTAGGAGCAAAAGAAGGGTGAGTGCTGAGTGGATGCGTGTTGCGTGTTATTATAAGCAATTTCAGCTACCCACAACCAATGTACCCAAGAGTCACTGTTGGTCTGTACATAACAACGGAGATACTGCTTTAAGGATTGATTTAGTCTCTCCGTTTGCCCGTCAGTTTGCGGGTGGAAACTGGTGGATACTGAAGATGTTATGCATAAAGCTGTACACCACGTTTTCCAAAAGCGAGCAGTGAATTGTGCCCCTCGATCAGACACAATGTCTCTCGGAAGGCCATGTAGTCGCACAATATTCACAAGGAGCAAATGAGCCAACTGTCCTGAAGTGGGTACCTGCGGACAAGCGATGAAATGTCCCATCTTGGTCAAAAAATCCACAACCACCACTATGGTGGTATTGCCTAGGTCTTTCGGAAGTCCCACTATGAAATCTACTGAAAACCTCTCCCATGGAAGCTCTGGAGTGGGTAAAGGTTGTAGTAGTCCCTGAGGCCTTTGTCTGTCCGATTTCATCTGGTTACATGTAACACATTCTGCCACCCAACGACTCAAATCAGGTCTGATGGAAGGCCACCAGAATTGTCTCTGGGTTTTCTCCAATGTCTTGATAAAACCCATATGTCCAGCACTGGGGCTTTCGTGGCACCAAGAGAACACCGTTTTCCTCAACTTGAGCGAGGGTACTAAAACCTGTTGTCCTCTCATCGGTATGCCGTTTTTCAGTTTCCATTCTGGATGATGTCGAAGCCATGTGCGCCATACACAGGTTTGTGTACCTCTTCCGATTCCCATCAAGAAATCACTGGTTTGCATAGCTCCTATGACGTTAGCCGGTTCCACGATGGATCGGATGGGTTTTTCTGTGGGAAGTAGGAGATTTTCTCGTCTTGTGAGTGCATCCGCTTTTCTGTTGGTAGATCCTGGTCTGAATGTAACCACAAAGCGGAACTCCTCAAAAAACATCATCCAGGGAAGTTGCCTAGGTGATAACTGTCTGGCTGCCCTCAGAAACTGCAGATTCCGATGATCCGTGTATACAGTGACTACGTGTTTTGCTCCCATCAGCCAGTGTCTCCATTCCACGAACGCATCCCGAATGGCCAACAACTCTTTTTCTGCGATGGTATAATTTATCTCCGCCGGACTTAACTTGCGTGACATGTAGGCAATGGGATGTAGCATTCCAGTAGAGACCTCTTTCTGTGATAACACCGCTCCCAGTGCTATTTCTGACGCATCCGCTTCGACAAGGAAAGGAAGGTCGGGATTGGCATGTGTTAATACGGGTGCAGAGGAAAAAGCGGTCTTGAGTTTATCAAAAGCGGTTTGTGCTTCTTCATCCCACACAAACCGAACATTTTTTCTCGTGAGCCGAGTGAGTGGTGAAACCAGTCCGGAAAATCCTGATATAAACCTTCGGTATAAGTTGGCGAACCCCAACAAGCTCTGAATATCCTTGACGTTCTTCGGTTGAGGCCACCCCACAATGGCTTGTACTTTTCTCTCTGCCATCACTTGTCCAGAAGGAGTGAGCATTACTCCAAGGAATTCCACCGTTGTTACATGAAACTCACATTTGGTGATCTTGCAGAATAGGTGATGTTTCATCAATGCCTGCAACACCGTTTTCACATGCGTGATGTGTTCCTCCGTAGAGTTGGAATATATGAGGATGTCATCTATATAAACGATGACATGATGGTCCAGATAGTCACGCAACACTTCATTCAAAAAAAATTGAAAAGCGGCGGGGGCGTTGCAAAGCCCAAAGGGCATTACCCGATATTCATAAAGCCCATACCGCGTCTTGAAGGCGGTTTTCCTTTCATCACCCCTTCTGATACGAACAAGATGGTATGCACCACGCAGGTCGAGCTTGGTATAGATGTGCGCTGATCGAACCTGTTCCAGTAACACAGGGATCAAGGGTAGTGGATATTGATTTTTTACGGTGATGGAATTCAACGCTCTGTAGTCGATGCAACACCTCTTTTCACCATTGGCCTTCGGAATGAAAAACAACGGAGAGGCTGCAGGGGATCTGGAAGGCCTAATGTATCCTAGAGCTAGATATTTATCCAAATAGGCTCGCAGGGTCTCATTTTCAGGAAGGGTCAAAGCATATATCCGCCCATTAGGGATTATCGAACCAGGTATTAGGTCGATCCGGCAATCATACGTACGATGCGGCGGCAGAACCTCAGCCTCTTTGTCACTGAACACGGCTTCGTACTCCGCATAACATTGTGGAAGAGTCACCTCTTTTTCCGCAGCTGTGGCTATGGTATGCAAGGAACACAATGCTTGAGCCGGGCTCCAAACACCGGTAAGACAGTGTTCTAAACAATAGGGAGAAAGAAACTGGACAGTTTTTGTGGTCCAATGTATCTCAGGATCATGTTTTTGTAACCACGGAAGCCCTAAGATGATCCCATATTGAGGGGCTTCGATAATGTTGAATACCAAATATTCGTGATGGGTGTGGTCATGGGTAACCTCATACTCCTGAGTATGACATGTGATGGGTCCCGCTTGTAATTCGTTCCCATCAACCGCGTATACTGTTTCTGGACTTTCTTTGGGGACTAGTTGCACTCCCAATCGACGGGCCTCGGTGATATCCATGAAACAACCAGTAGCCCCGGAGTCAACCATTGCCCGGATGTCTTGCTTCACCTCCCCAATCAAGATAGTCAAGTCCAGAAAGAGGTGTTTCCTCTCATAATCCGCAACCGGGGTAAATGAAGGGATGATATGTGTGCTTGAGAGTCTCCCTCCATTGGCCTTCAAGCTTTGGAGTTTTCCGACTCTTTCTCATCGATTCCTGCAAGGTTTTGACCTCCCCGATATTTGTTGGCTTTAGGTTTTACGGGGCATTCGCGTACAAAGTGTCCTTTTTTCCCGCAGTATAAACAAAGTCCTAATTTACGTCGGTGTTCTTTTTCACTGGCAGTTAAGGAGGCACGTACGGCTCCGATGTCCATAGGCTCCGGTGGAGGACTAGTCTTTTCCCCACTACTCGCATGTTCATAGGGCATCACAGATTTATCTTTCTTCTTATGTTCCCCTTTCCTTTCTTTCATTCTATGATCCAAACGGAGGGCGAGATCTATCCAAGCCGAGCAAGTACGGGGTTGGGGGTCGATTTGTGCCAGCACATCTTTCATTTCTTCACTGAGGCCTTGGTAGAAGATGGCTGATCTCTTGGGTTCCGGCCAGTCAGTTTCGGCCACCAACCTCCTGCAATTGTTTAAGTACGTAACTAAATCTGCATCGCCTTGCTTTAGTTTTAACAATTCTCTATCTGCTGTGAAGGTTTCTGCTCGCCTATCGAATGTCTTTTCAAATTCTTCTTTGAAATTATCCCAATGATATAAGAGGGGGTCATCTCTTCTAACTATTGGAACCGCCCACTGTGCAGCTTCCCCCCCAAGATATGAAATAAGGAAAGCCACCCTCGCTTGGTGTGTGGAAAACATCTTAGGTTTACACATAAAATGCAACTGGACCTGTGTCATGAAGACTTGTACTTTCTTGTTATCCCCATAGTATCGTTCGGGAGGAGCAAGAGGGATCTGTGCAGGCATCTCAACCACTACAGAGGTAGTAGGAGTCGAACTTCCTGATGCCCCATCTTGTGCAACCGTGGGAGGGGGTAATCTATCTACCTTGGCTCGTAATTGGGCATTCTCCGCCCTGGCTGCAGCAACCTCTCTACTGGAAGCTGCCAGCTCTACCTGTACTAAGGCCAAAGCAGCCAAAACATCCTCTAAGGTAGTCATGGCGGAATCACAGCACTGCCGAGAAGAGGCAAAATTCGTGGGCCGATAATTCTATCAGGCTCCGCTTTCCGTCTTCCTCGGGGCAATGCTGCGAGTCCAATTCCCGCACCCTCTGGACCGCCCCAGAGTCTGAATACAAGAATACAGACAACTGGAACAATACAAACGCCGCGGGAAAGGAAGGGGACAGCGGGGAGGGAGATCTGAAATGACAAAGAACAAGGGATTAGAACACCCTACCTCCCTCACTCTTAAACGCTGTTTTCCTTGATACGTTCTTAAGGTAACCTTCCCCCCCCCCATGTAAAGGAAAATACAGCAGGCCACATCCAAATGGAGACAATGGTTCTGAAGAGGTATCGGGAACTTGTACCCAACTGTAAACGGAAAACAAACCACAATCAAGGTCTCTGCTTCGTAACAACAAATCCTAATACAGCGGTGAAAGTATAGAACACATACCCTTGGCTATGCACATATTCTCTTAATATAGGTACTTTTCTGTTCCAATACCCCTCCTGTCTCCGGAAGAAATGAGAATAAAGAAAGAATAATGAATCCTGTAGAAACTATGAGAACACAGGAAATTAATGGCTAGTACTTCTCCTTAATGTTATGTAGTCACACCAAGGAATCCTTCCATCCAGAATACAAGTACACACCAATGTTCGATATGCACTTGTATATTGTTTTCTGATAGAATGCGAGGCTCAGAGATAATATCCCGCAAGTGAGTCCTATCGCATCTGAGGACCGCAATATTCGGTCTGAATAACTCTTGGTTATTCCCAAGAAGATGATTGAAAACCGAGTCCCTCTCAGCCGAGAGAAACTCAAAAGCAGACCAGCAAGGGAGGTGCGTGGTTGGGATCGAATCTACCAACGCCTCGCACACCCTATTCAACACAGTACTCACGAGTTCGTAGGACTTGGGGCCAGAACAAGTCAAAGATCCTACCACGGCATCTGTTTGATCCAAACGGAATTATCGGCGTTTTCTCGCCGTTCTCTGCATTCTTTTATTTCCCGGTATGCGTGCGCATCACTTGTTTACGTGATGTCTGCACAGCCTGCCGGGAAATGTAGTTCGAGGTACTGAATGTCCGTGTTTACCGATGGCATCACGCCACCGACGATGCGGATCTTGACAGGTGCTGCTTGTAAAATATGCTGCTTGACTGTGGAAGTCCAACCATCCACAGTAAGCACAAATGATCCAATATAAGGAGCCACCTCCACCATCCAGTGGCGGCAGGTGACATTGGAAAGTGGTAGGGCGTAAACATTGAGGATAAGTTGAACTAGCAAGTAAGTGATGTAAATTAGACTGTGTGACAAAGCTAAGTTTCCGAACGTTCGTCCTCCCGATAACATTTTAAAAAGAGTACCAAATGAAGCATTTTCAAGCAAATTAGAATAAATCATTTAGTGACAAAGCAAGGCATGTTTATTAATAACCTTGGGCGTAGTTTGCGAAGTAGTGCTAGGCGTAGCTACGCGAAGTGCACTTCGCACTACGCGTAGCTCTACGCGAACTGCGTAGTGCGCTGTTCACAATGATTGCACAGTGCCGGATGCTTGTCCACACTGTGCAATGATTGAAAACAGCATCTTGCACAGTGTAAACTGTCTTTTACTGCCGCTAGAGTAGATTTTTACTCGAGCAGCAGCTTTCTCAACGCGGACTGGTAGTTTCTCATCGCGAGCGGTCGCGAGCATACGTGACCATTCGCAATGAGAAACCTGACCTCCATGCAAGGAAAAGGTCTTGCCGGGATGTCATTTTGCTTGCTTGCGGTTGCCAACTTGATGTTGAGGACCGCGAGCAAGCAAAAAATTACTGTTGCACTACGCTACGCGTGTTTGCACTGTGCTACATGCAATTCGCATAGTGCGAAGTAGCACAAACTTCGCAAATTATGCGAGAGTAGGATGCTGCTTTGGCCAGGCTTATTTATACATCAATTGTGAACATCTAGATTTGAAATACTTCAATACATTAACAACTGTCCCATATCTTACTGCATTAAATAAGTGCAACAGTAATTGTTGTGTGCAAATTTTACAGTGTGACAACTTCAGGGCGTTTAAAGCGTAGGCTTGCCACCTTGCCCAGTGTGTTACACTGCATGCAGCATTGACTTTGAGAGTCCAGGCGTGGGGAAGCACCCACAGCTGCGGCCTACAAGCAGTTGGATAGAAATATGTGCAGAGAGTGTTCAGAGAAACCTTTAAGTGGGATGAAAAAAGTGTGTGGAGGGAGGTTGGGAAGGGGTGTGGCTTAAACAAATGAGGTTAAGATCCCCATAATGTGCCACCCGAACAGCATTTTGCTTTCTTTCTGAACTTTCTTTTGTTACATCAAGACAATAAAAACAACTTACATACACCTAAAATTCAGCTAGGACTACTGGCATTGCCAATGGTTCTTAGCTGTTGACGATAAATGAGTAACAATAGTGATTTTTAAAATAATTATTATTGAAAATCTTATAAATATGAGATTGTGAGACTGTAAAATAAATAGTGATGAGGCCTGTGGAAGGAATATTGGTATTCAGAGTGTCTTACTCACCACGCCAAAGTAACTGGTATATGGAGCACTCTCCTTATCGCATTGTTTTATTCATAATGTGGTCCAAATGACCTAATGAACTGAAGAAGCAGATGCTAAATAAATGAACATTCTCTTTAACTTCTAGAGCCCTGATGAAGTCAGAGATGTAAAACATTGTTTTCTGACGAAACACGTGTTGGCTCAACTTGATTTCTATACTTGAAGAGATGATTATTTGAAGTCGAAATAGCAGAAATCTGAAGAAAATAAACCAATGTGAATTTACAACGGAACTGGACATTTATTTTCTCCACACTTTGGTGCTCGGGATAACTGTATTTATCTACTAAGATGTTGCAATGTGTTTGCATCACAAAAGTGATGAAAATAGACACAAATATATTTTTTTCAAATTTGTAAAATCCTTTCTACTAAAAAAAAGTGGACTGGGTTTTTCGTTAAAAAAAACTCCCTTTTGAAACAGGCACTATCAAGGAGAACTACTTTTATTTCTTATCTCTTTTCCTACTCTGCTTGTGTGCTGCACTACACAGCACACCTACATAGTAGAAAAAGGTGACTAAGCATAGTATTCTGTACCAGAAGGGTATCCCTTCAGTGCAAAACCTATGCAAGACTCACCCAGTCACCTTAGCAGTATGCTGCAAATGTGTGTGCATGGAACTTGGCAGCCTGATTATGCACCCGAACTTGGGAGAGAGGAGGAGAGTGCACTATCTCTGTAGATATGGCGCTGTCCCGCTCTCTCTTTCTCAAAACAGCTCAGCGATTTTGGCAGTTGTGCTTCATGAGAAATTCGTAAATAGACACTATTGTCCCTATTTCATCTCCTTCATCTGCCTATCTTAGATCTTGGGTCTTTCCTGTTTAGCACACACTTTTCACTTCCTCATATCTCATTCACTTCAACTTCAAACACTGCAGTTTCCTTTACTTTTGATGTGCCAATATTTTGACAGCCTCCTTCACACACAAGTACACTGAATCACAATTGCAACTGGAATGCATGATCCTTGCTCTTTAGAGAGGCCAAGGACTGGATGTCATACATTTAGAGCACCTTCCTGCCCTATTCGTAGACACTCCGAGGATGTATGTCGTTAGAACGCGCGCGTTACCACGACCTACTATTACAACGCGGTCGTAACAACGAAAGTTGTTACCACGCATTGCGCTGGGGGGGGCGCAAAATTAAGTAATTTAATTTACTATTCCAACACCAGTCCCCGTGGATAGTAGGGAAGGTGTTGGGATAGTAAATCATTTCCTATCCTTGAGCGCCCCCCAGCGCATTGCGTGGTAACAACTTTCGTTGTTACGACCGCGTTGTAATGGTAGGTCGTGGTAACGCGCGCGTTGTAAGCGTTCCATACCCACTCCGAGCCCTTCAGCCTCATTTCAGGAGCTCTGTTATGTGGCCCGTTATGAACACCTGCAGACTATTCAGTTCAAAGTATGCACTATAGAACACAGGAGGTGACTCAGTTCAAAGTAAGCATTATAGCAGAGCAATATCCGACTACAAAAAAAATACAAAAACACATGATCTTTCAATTATAAAACTCTTCGAGTTGCAGCATTGAGCACTAGATCACTGAGGATCTCCATAACATTTTTAACATTTATTGTTCAGAAATTATGCAGTGTTGTAGTCAATGAAGTCTTTACTGGCACTCAGGGCACGATTTCTGAACATTGAATGTTAAAAGCGTTAAAGTTAAGGGCATGAATAGAGAGCCCAAAAGAGACCCTGTTCAATATCTGTTTCAATTTAAAGTAAACTGCACGGTATAGAGGCAAAATATCGACTCCAAAATATCGACTGGACATAATATCGAGTTTTAAATATCGACTAGACAAAATATCGACTGGACATAATATCGACTACAAAAATATCGTTTTTCAGGTAAGTGAAGTAATATCGACTGTATAAAATATAGATAGCAAAAATATCGATTTTTTAATAATATATAATATGTTACAGTGTACTTTTATGTAATAATATGTGTGAATAGTGTGTATTAATGTTATAAAATATTTTATTAAATGAATTTTGTTTTTATAATAATTGCGTAATGTAATTCTGTAGCGGGTTGTGGGTTTATAGGGGAATAGGGTGGGAAGTAATTTAATAATTAATTAATTAATATATGTTTGTTAATATTTTTAATTAATAATTAATTGGTAATTAAATAATATTGATAAATTTTGGGTAAAGGAGCATTTTTAGGGTTCAGGGTCAGTTTTCAGTTTTAGGGTAAAGGGGTATTTTTAGGGTTCAGGGTCAGTTTTCAGTTCATGGGTAAAGGGGTATTTTTAGGGTTCAGGGTCAGTTTTCAGTTCATGGGTAAAGGGGTATTTTTAGGGTTCAGGGTCAGTTTTCAGTTCATGGGTAAAGGGGTATTTTTAGGGTTCAGGGTCAGTTTTCAGTTCATGGGTAAAGGGGTATTTTTAGGGTTCAGGGTCAGTTTTCAGTTCATGGGTAAAGGGGCATTTTTAGGGTTCAGGGTCAGTTTTCAGTTTTTGGGTAAAGGGGTATTTTTAGGGTTCAGGGTCAGTTTTGGGTTTTTGGGTAAAGGGGTATTTTTAGGGTTCAGGGTCAGTTTTGGGTTTTTGGGTAAAGGGGTATTTTTAGGGTTCAGGGTCAACAAATAAGATTTTAAAAAAATATTTGTATTATTTTCTTTTATTATTTAATTATTATAATTTAATTTAAGTCGTTTTAAGTATATTTTAGTAATTAAAATTTAATATTAATTTAATTTAACACTGTTTTTAATAAAGTCGATATTTTTAACATCTATATTATTGTTAACGATATTTTGTACTCGATATTTTTGTACTTACCTGTTTGTAGATACAAACTCGATATTTTGACTGTCGATATTTTGTCCACGATATTTTGGCAAGTCGATATTTTGTCCGTCGATATTATTTCAGTGATCCAAACTGCACCTACCTGGGAGAGGGTGAGGCCAGGGACGTCTTCTCCTCATCTAGTCCTCTTTTTTGTGCATGGTCTAGGGCAGTCCAGTCCCAACATTTGGTGGGGTAGATGGGCAGAGTCACAGCACACCGGTCCAAACCAAGAGAAAAAGCACTCTCTGCTGAAATGCTGTAAACAGATACACGAGGGACGGTGGAAGCATGCTCGGTGTATCTGTTTACAAGATGTGACCTGATGTCATGGAGCCATTACTCTGTGGTTTCAGGTCTCTCATTGACTGGCATGCACTATAGCAAAAGTAGCCTCCTGTAACTCCTCGCAGGGTTGGGTGGTGTCAGATAAGCTAGGTAACCACTTGGGGAAAAGTGAGGTGAAGGCAGCTTCAGTAAAAATTGACTTGCAGCCTCAGGTCCCCCAAGTACTGCAAGCTCGGACTAGCACCATGTAAACCCGCATAGATTGCTAACAAATTGCCATAATTTGCTCTTGTGCAAGCAATAGCGCATGTTTCTTTGGAAAACTGCCTGACTGCCTGCCTGATGTGAGGACATGCTTAGCAAACATCACATCAAGGAGGCAAAGGCACTGTTTTCTTAAAGAAATGTGGCTGTTAATTGCTTTTTACAGTCCAAATGGCTTTACAAAATTGAAAGGGTGTGGCACCTCCTCCCATTATCAGGAACCGCCTCGGCCCCTCACTCTCGAAAAAACTTCTCTGTTTAAATGCCAACACAGTTCTGGTCTCTTGGCACTGTCTGAATCATCATGTTTATATAGAGAAATTCTGAGATTCGAGAAGGGGCGCCCCTACCCTCACCAAACTGCAAAAGGTACGTTTGCGCACTTTGCATTGCCAAACTCTGTTGAAAAACGGAATTAAAGGTCACTGCGAGAAGTCATACCAAAACAGCTACATTTGCCTCGTCTTTTCTGGAGGATTTGTACATGAAGGTCATAACTCATTGGTGGAAGAACATTTCGAGAGATGGAGAAATATTCCGGGGTTGCAGATAGGTTGCACTTTTCTCTCCACCAACGGTAGAGGGACAGTGCCATCAAGTGGCACCGGCAGATTTGACAAGAGTTCACAAATTTTAAAACCCACAACACATGCTTATAATAATACAATACATGAATATGTAAGAGGTACCAGTATCATTTATTCAGGAATATACCGTATTTTACGCCATTTGTAAATCTCAATATAACCTGAGATGCAGGGCCTTGACATCATGTTGAAGTCTGGAGTTCATCTGCCTTCATAATCTAACATTTTGCATCCAGGTACAATTTATTTAAACAACACTAATTGCTGCCTTGGGCTTATACCGATTTGAAACCTGAACTATTGATAATTTGTTCTAGAGAGTTGCGCAGACCCGTAGTCCATTTGAAACATTGCATTTAAATAATCTTGCATTCTTCTGAATGTGGCATGTGAATGTCCCCAGTGACCAATCTTTCACTATAGGAAGACATTAATGAGATTGTGTACTGCAGTTGGGCATTCTTTTACGATATTTCTCAAAAGTAAGTTGTTATTAAATCAAATGTGCTTCTGTGTCTGATTTCAGAAAAGCCAAACAAATTATGTTGTGACTTCTCGAGCCAGTGCAACAGGTTTCAGCACTTGTTTGGCTTCTCTGTCATAAAGCAACTTTCTATTTGGTTGATTTAATTAAGTTACAATAGTGGCGGCTATTTAGCCATTTTCTAGGTACATAGTAAGGGGCTCATTTGCAAGCCCTGTGCGCTGCCAGAATGTCACCTTTTGTGACGTTCCGGTGGCGCACAAGGCTTAGCCATATCTACAAGGCCATGTGAAGCCACAGTGCATGGGGTTTCGTGGGCATGTGAATATGGGCTCGGATTCGGAAAGCTATCACGGAAAGCAGCACAGCCCCGAGGAGGCGTGCGTGCCTGGGAGAGAGAAGGAGAGCACCATATTCACAGAGATATGGCAGGCTACTCCCCTCTCCCTAGTGCCGCTTTCAGCTGCCATGTGCCAGTTACACACCTTATATCACAACAAACAAGGGCTTTGACTCATACACAGTAAAGCAGAGTCCAATACTAGAATAAACAACAGAAGTGCAAATACTGTGACTGATTTCACAGAAAACAACTCAATTGGGACCCAGACTAACAATGACTCAATTGCTAGTCGGCTTTTGAAATAAATCAATTATATTTATTTATATATTTTTGAAATACCTTATTTTTTTGTACAAACAAACAAACAATAGAAAGATGCTTTGTGTATTTATATGTATATATATAGAGAAAAAACAAACAGAAGATGAGCAGAATAATTTACAAAGTAGGACAAGCAGTCCGTGTAGTGAACACAATCTTTCATACATCAGTCTGACAGTATGACAAACATAATATATACTGAATACACTCAGATTTTCTGGTCCTGATGAGAATCGGACAAAGGGTCCGATTCGAAACGCGTCGACCTTGTGTACCTTTTGTTGTTTAGGTTTTTTGGTCAGAAAGGAATTGTATATATTATGTTTGTCATACAATTGCTGTGATATTGAGTATTCTTCAATATTTTTAGTGCCATCTCTGATTTGCTTTCAACTTTGCTTGCCTGACCTCATTGATTTTTTTGTTCGTTTTATCTCACATGCACAATGTTGATTATGGTATGAAAGGAATGTGAGTGTGAATGTGGAATGACTGATGTATGAAAGATTGTGTTCACTACACGGACTGCTTGTCCTACTTTGTAAATTATTCTGCTCATCTTCTGTTTGTTTTTTCTCTATATATATACATATAAATACACAAAGCATCTTTCTATTGTTTGTTTGTTTGTACAAAAAAATAAGGTATTTCAAAAATATATAAATAAATATAATTGATTTATTTCAAAAGCCGACTAGCAATTGAGTCATTGTTAGTCTGGGTCCCAGTTACACACCTTAGCACCATAGGCTTTGTACAGGAAGTGTATCCTTAAAGTGCAATATACTAGGGGGCATATTTAACAAGAATTAGCTTAGGGTTGTCCCACAAGGGGAAACAGTCAGAACATAGTGGCCTAAGCCACGCGTGTTCTGATTACACTAGCGCCATCACACTTGGCTTAACCAAGTGTATGCCTTAACCAAGCATATGCATGGTTAAGGCAGTGCGAGACGTAGCTGCTGGCTGCTGGCTGCTGTCTGGATGAAGCAGGAAGGAGCTAAGCAGCAGGAAGGATCGGGAGAGGAAGTGACGCAGTGAGGAAAGTGGGCCTGGGGCCGGGTTTTGGGGGGGATAGTTTGCATGGTTGGAGGGCTCAGGGTAGTTTAAAGGGCTGGGTGGGGTTCGGGTAGTATTCAAGTGTGGGTGGTTCGGGTAGTTTTTAGGGGTGGGGGTTCAGGGTAGTTTTCAGGGCTGGGAGCTCAGGACAGTTTTCAGGGCTGGAGGGTGGTTTTCATGGCTGGGGGTTTGTAATGGCCGGATTTTCCGCTTAGATGGGATCAGCCCCCAGGGGCCCCTATAACCCAACCAAAACGTACTCACCTCCCTCCTTAGAAGGTATTCACAATGAATATGGATAGATATATAGGTATATACAGGTTGCACCTAAGGATGGGGAATAGCAATACACATGCATAGATTTTCTACAATATCTTATTCACATCAGTTGGTCTCGCGGCCACCCCGACCCAGACCGGTCTACCCTAGGGCAGATATGACACACAATCCGGTGCGTCTACTCATGGGCCTGCAGAACCCAATGCTCCCCTTTCCAAACGATCCACAATCCGGTAGATCTACACGCCAGTATCCTCCCTGACGCTCTCACTTATGCAAGCCACAATCCTGTGGGTATCCGCGTTGGTAATCCCCTCCAACGTTCTCACTAACGCCGCATATCAACGACGACCACATTCCTATGAACACCTTCAGTTATATGTTGGAAAGTCTCTCTCCCTATTCACTAAGGGCTTGCTACTACAATATTAGGAGTTAGCCAATTAATATAATGTACCTCTTATTCTTGGCATCATAGGTCCACTCGCTCCCTATTTATGTGATCACCACTTACCTGATTGGGGTTACTCATCCATTCATAACAAATAATAACCACCTAGGAGATACATTTACCTGGATTGAACAAGAATATAAGGCACAGCTCAGTTTGCTACAAACTGGGGGTTTTATTAGAACAATATAAACACTTACACAGATCTGTAACTGACAAAGACTATAGATAGAACACACCGCTGAAAGAGAAAAGATTAGCAATACAATAGCTTAGGGAATAAGAACAAGATTAAGGGATGAGTTCACCTGATTAGTGTGAAGTCTTGTTCTAGCTGTCATCTGGGTTCCTCTCTCGTCTGTGCCTTGGCTCATCTCAGACTCTCTCTCTCTCCTGCACTCTTGGGTACACCTCTGCGCTGATCACTTTGCACTGGACTCCTCTCCCCCACGAACTGTCTCCACCTTCCAGCTTCAATCTAATGGTTCCTGCCGCTCTAATCACCGTTCATTCCACTAGCTTATTCACTCTGTCTCTGCACCAATGTCCAAATAACTCCAGCTGCTCCCACAGGTTAGTCCACGATCTCTCCTCCGTCTCTTCTAAAAGGCATTACTTCAGACTCCAGCTATTCACACCTCCTCCTGATAAGTAACTGCTTCTGACTGCTTCCTTCAGTTCCAGCTCACTATTCAACTCAGCTCTCTCCAGCTTGAACCCTCTCTCTCTCTGCCAACTCCACTCGACTGCTTACCACTCCTCCACCTTAACACGACTGACTGACTCCGCCTCTGCACTTCACTGATATAGAATGCTGTTTCCTCATGGAAAGTTCCAGCCATCAGCCTGCCGCCCACCAGATCTCTGCACCACTTCGCATCAAGGACACACACCCAGCTGGCCAGCCTTTTGTGGTGTCTTCGACACAGAGAATAATACAGCCTACCGATAAGGGCTGGCCCAGACCGATTCTCTCCAAGTGAAAAACAGCCTTAACTATAAACTTTTCCTTTACCCTGAAAAGCCTCTCAGCTTCATCAAGATGGAGTCCCTCTAGTTCTAGGCCTGTAGGCCTGAAAGGGATGAAATGCCCCTTAGCTCTGTCAGAATACCTACATAAACCATACCAATGTGTCAAGCATGTCAAAGCCAATAGGCAATAGACAGGTTAGAGTCAAGAATAAAGGATCTATCATCATATTAAGCAGCTATCCTCTTCTAGGTCTGGAAGAAAGGGCTTAAAAGGGCCAACACAAGCTAAGAATACCTATACTAGATGTGAGCAAGACTAAGATCTATATCACTGCTAAATAGAGCCAAAAACTCTGCCATAACATTCCACCCTTAGATCCTTATCTTGCGAACATCAATAAACAACAACATCCATATAGACAAACATCAACACAATCTATCAACAAATCAAAAACTAAAACACTCTCTAAAAAGAATGACAACTTAAGGAAATTCCATCTGAAACTCAATTGTAGGGAATACAAACCTAACAACCAACTGAAAACAAATCAAAGCACCCTTGACTTGAATGCTGAAACATATCTAAGATTGGATCTGATAACAACAGAAACTAACCAAAGCATTCTCAAACTAAATGTGCCTCAACTTCTAGTGATAACTGGTGAAATCTAGTGATGTAGGGACTTATGTGTTGAATGAAAACAGCAAGGGGCCTAAATGGGGCCTACCTACTTCGGACAACTTGAGAACTAAATGTGTTTCAACTTCTAATGAAAAAACAACAAAGGGCCTAAATGAGGCCTACCTACTATGGTCAACTTAAGCTAATGATGACTCATGAAATCTATTGGCGTAGGGGCTTGTTTGTGGGATGAAAATAACAATGGGCCTAAATGAGGCCTACCTACTATGGTCAACTTAAGGAAACATTTTAGTGAAATCTGAGAAGTAAACATGACAAACTGTTCTCAAGGTCTGGGCAAACATTAATACATAATCATACTAAAAGACACACCTCCCAGGACAATCCAAAGTCTAGGGTAACCACCCTTTGATCAATCAAGGTGAAAATGTAATAACAGTAAAAGACAACCCCATTTCTACAAGATAGCTGGTGTATATATATAACACCTAGTTTCTTCACACTGTGGAACACATGTGTGCACCACCATTCAAAAAAAAAGTCCTTCATTGGCAAAAACTGTTTTGAAGAAAACAGGAAAACTATAATAGGTGACATGTTTGTGTTTTTTTTTTTTTTTAAAGTGGGGCCTGCTCATAGCGATTGCAAAGAAAAACATGGGAACAATGCAGGCCAAGGAATTACATAACCAAATCCTTTTGCTTGGTATATTTTTCATCAAAAAAAAAAAAGAATCCAATGTCAATTTTGGGACATCAGTGTAGGTCACCACCCTGCATCTTCGGTATCCGGACACTTCCTCCGATGCGGCCATCCACCACCCTTCCGGTCTGGTCTGGTCTGGTTCCATCTTCCAAAAATAATAAACTAACATAAAAACATGAAAGTAAAAAACTAAAATAATAAAGGAAGTGTGGGGGGTGGGGGGGGGCGACCCACGCACCAACACCACAACCCAGCAATCCTAGGACAAGAAAACAAGTATCATTAATCTTGCATGATAAAATTTTCCATTTAAAAAGCACTCCGGGTGCCTTTCATTATTGAAAAGAAAATATCCTAATTAATTAAAAACATTCAAAATCTAATTTTTAAGTAAATTTAGAAGGGCCTAACATACCCTAATCCTCTGTGAGATAGCCCCTCCTTTCAGAATAAGCGGGAGCCAGGCTACAGTGTGAAGCAATTTGAATCACTGCCAAATGATGATCTCACATCAGGAGCAGGGGCTGCAAGCCTCCCTTTCCCTGATCAGAGGAAGCCCGCCCAGGCCCACTGTAACTAACTAACTCCAAGGGCCAAGAGTCTGCAAGAATCCCTTATCAGCAGGCAATGAAGCTGCCTGCGTCAACAGCCAGGAAGAGCGAGTTCACCCCACCCTTACATAAACATTCAGTCCGCAGAACAAAATTGGATTATGGCCAGTCATAACGAGACAGGGCCGTGGTCGGAGCCTGCAGAGGAAAAAACCCGTCTTCACAAACCAGCTGGTCTGCCAAGGTCGACAAACAAATTCCTTGTAAGCTTATTCCCAGGCCTGATTTCTCTAACTAACGAAAGCTAGCATTTTAAAAAAAAACAATTCTGTTACAATGTACTGCTACTTAAAAGCTCCACTTTCTAAAAATACTTTTGTCTAACTAATTCAGCATTTATGCAACATGCAGATCAACATACAAAAAGGGGCAATTAATTCTGCACACAAAATTATGCATTCTGCATTTGAAAAAAAAAAACGAATTATCATGGACTATTGTCAGCTGTTGAAAGAGAAATAATTTTAAAACAACATAAAATGCAGACACATTTCACCATTGTGTTTTGTTCAACCAGGGACAACATGTAATTATGCATTACAGTGTAATTTATAGCGCAAACTTTTCATATCAACCAAATAAAAAGGGCCACATTCATATATTATCAAAGCTCATTTATTTTCTAACTGAGTTGGTTAACTTACCAATGCCGGTTTTGCTGCATACAGTCACATTTTAAAAAAAAGTTCAGTTTGCATTTGGGAAAATAATAATGAGAACACACATTTTTTTCAAAAGCACACGGTTGCCTTTCACTAATTAAAAGCACATGTTACCATGCACTGTCGGGCAAGATTGATTATTCTCAACCTGTGATCATTGCAACCAGCACATTCCTTTCTAAATGGAAAACCCTCAAAGAAATAATTAATGAAAACCGCCCGTAGCGTGCGCACACCAACTGGGCCATCTTCTAATATTTCACACATTTTAAACCATGCATTCAAAAATAATTCTCCACACGTCTGTGGGTGCATATTAAGAAGCATATTTAAAAGAACACAGCTCTCTCCGTGCAAACCCTTATCTCAATCCGACTAGTTGATTAATAACTTAGCGACCCCTACGAGTCAGACACATGAAGTCATCAGTTCCAAGGCAAACCCACACAAATTCGTAGACGCATTTCAAAAAGAATGTGAAATGAACAGAACCCTTTGCAAAGCACAAGATGTTACCTTTCCGTCAAGAAGCTGACAAAGCACATAGGCAGACCCAGGAATCAATAAAAGTCAAAATCAAACCATCAATCCTTAAAATAATACACTGACTTTTATAGTCAGTTCAGATAACCATGCAAGGTAAAACAGCATGTTTAAAAATAAAGACTGCCATCTCAATTCAAGATATTAACCCTTTGGCAGCACAAGCACAATCATTCCCCAATGTCCGCGGATACATGGGAAAATCCTGAGCACATCTCTTCACGTTTACAGATAACACGTACACACATTTTCAAAACGTTATCCCCAAGCACCCGAGAGAGATCCAGCTCTCTCCTGCCTAACGTAATGATAACATGCCCTGTCCAAACCATTACCACATGGCGCTATTCACAAGCCATATTTACAAGACAAACTCTTCACAAACAATATATCCAAGGCGCAATTCACAAGGAACACAGCAGATCAACATGAGAACATGCACCTCACAAGCCACAATAACATGGCGCTATTCACAAGCCATATTTACAAGACAAGCTGTTCACAAACAATATATCCAAGGCGCAATGCACAAGGAACACAGCAGATCAACATGAGAACATGCACCTCACAAGCCACATTAATATGGCGCTATTCACAAGCCATATTTACAAGGAGCTATATTCAAAGAACTCCACAAATCATATTACAATGAACACATTTCACATTGCACAGCATAAGCAGATGCAGCAAGCAATTTAATGGGCAATTTAAAAGCATTTTTTACACACATTTATACAATTGGACCATCACAAAGATGTAACTGGCTCCCTCATGTAATGCCATCCTTCAACCCTGACAGTTTAAACACCAAGATGAAAACCATTCCTTCCACCCTGAATAAGCCAAATGCCATGATGTAATGCAATCTCCTCACGCTGCAACTGTTCAAGCCCATAGGTCACACAGGCTACATAAACTGCCAAGCTACGCCAGATGGAACTGGCGCTCAGGGCACTCCCACACAACACATGGGAAACTCTCTAAGCACATGGCCAGGTCACACAGGATTCGTAAACTGTTCGTAGACGCCAGATGTAATGGCCGGATTTTCCGCTTAGATGGGATCAGCCCCCAGGGGCCCCTATAACCCAGCCAAAACGTACTCACCTCCCTCCTTAGAATGTATTCACAATGAATATGGATAGATATATAGGTATATACAGGTCGCACCTAAGGATGGGGAATAGCAATACACATGCATAGATTTTCTACAATATCTTATTCACATCAGTTGGTCTCGCGGCCACCCCGACCCAGACCGGTCTACCCTAGGGCAGATATGACACACAATCCGGTGCGTCTACACATGAGCCTGCAGAACCCAATGCTCCCCTTTCCAAACGATCCACAATCCGGTAGATCTACACGCCAGTATCCTCCCTGACGCTCTCACTTATGCAAGCCACAATCCTGTGGGTATCCGCGTTGGTAATCCCCCCCAACGTTCTCACTAACGCCGCATATCAACGACGACCACATTCCTATGAACACCTTCAGTTATATGTTGGGAAGTCTCTCTCCCTATTCACTAAGGGCTTGCTACTACAATATTAGGAGTTAGCCAATTAATATAATGTACCTCTTATTCTTGGCATCATAGGTCCACTCGCTCCCTATTTATGTGATCACCACTTACCTG
This sequence comes from Lissotriton vulgaris, assembly GCF_964263255.1. Lineage (NCBI taxonomy): Eukaryota > Metazoa > Chordata > Amphibia > Caudata > Salamandridae > Lissotriton > Lissotriton vulgaris. Next base: position 1,679,569,528 of record NC_141687.1, read on the forward strand.
ATTGGGGTTACTCATCCATTCATAACAAATAATAACCACCTAGGAGATACATTTACCTGGATTGAACAAGAATATAAGGCACCGCTCAGTTTGCTACAAACTGGGGGTTTTATTAGAACAATATAAACACTTACACAGATCTGTAACTGACAAAGACTATAGATAGAACACACCGCTGAAAGAGAAAAGATTAGCAATACAATAGCTTAGGGAATAAGAACAAGATTAAGGGACGAGTTCACCTGATTAGTGTGAAGTCTTGTTCTAGCTGTCATCTGGGTTCCTCTCTCGTCTGTGCCTTGGCTCATCTCAGACTCTCTCTCTCTCCTGCACTCTTGGGTACACCTCTGCGCTGATCACTTTGCACTGGACTCCTCTCCCCCACGAACTGTCTCCACCTTCCAGCTTCAATCTAATGGTTCCTGCCGCTCTGATCACCGTTCATTCCACTAGCTTATTCACTCTGTCTCTGCACCAATGTCCAAATAACTCCAGCTGCTCCCACAGGTTAGTCCACGATCTCTCCTCCGTCTCTTCTTAAAGGCATTACTTCAGACTCCAGCTATTCACACCTCCTCCTGATAAGTAACTGCTTCTGACTGCTTCCTTCAGTTCCAGCTCACTATTCAACTCAGCTCTCTCCAGCTTGAACCCTCTCTCTCTCTGCCAACTCCACTCGACTGCTTACCACTCCTCCACCTTAACACGACTGACTGACTCCGCCTCTGCACTTCACTGATATAGAATGCTGTTTCCTCATGGAAAGTTCCAGCCATCAGCCTGCCGCCCACCAGATCTCTGCACCACTTCGCATCAAGGACACACACCCAGCTGGCCAGCCTTTTGTGGTGTCTTCGACACAGAGAATAATACAGCCTACCGATAAGGGCTGGCCCAGACCGGTTCTCTCCAAGTGAAAAACAGCCTTAACTATAAACTTTTCCTTTACCCTGAAAAGCCTCTCAGCTTCATCAAGATGGAGTCCCTCTAGTTCTAGGCCTGTAGGCCTGAAAGGGATGAAATGCCCCTTAGCTCTGTCAGAATACCTACATAAACCATACCAATGTGTCAAGCATGTCAAAGCCAATAGGCAATAGACAGGTTAGAGTCAAGAATAAAGGATCTATCATCATATTAAGCAGCTATCCTCTTCTAGGTCTGGAAGAAAGGGCTTAAAAGGGCCAACACAAGCTAAGAATACCTATACTAGATGTGAGCAAGACTAAGATCTATATCACTGCTAAATAGAGCCAAAAACTCTGCCATAACAGGGTTCGGGGTAGGTTTCAGAGCTGGGGGTTCAGGGTAGTTTTCAGGGTGGGGGTTTGGGGTAGTTTTCAGGGCTTGGGGGTTCGGGGTAGTTTTTAGGGCTGGGGGTGAGAAGGTCAGGGTAGTTTTCAGACCTGGTGTAGTTTTCAGGGCTGGGGAAGGAGGTTGTTTTTTTAGGAGGGAGGGGGTAGTTTTAAGTGTCAGGGCCTCGCTTGGTGGAGCGTTTTAGAGCTCAGGGCAGGGATTGTAATACCTTTTAGGGCTTCGGGGGGCAGGGTACCTTTTAGAGCTTGGTGGGTTTGGGTAGTTTTTAAGGATTAGGGTTGGGCAGGTCATTTTTTGGACTGGAGGCAGTAATGTTTCTAGGGCTCAGGAGAGGGTTTAGTTTTCAGGGGGTGGGATAGTTTTAAGATTCCGGGTGGGGACAGGGGTGGGTGGGTTAAGACTTACCTATCACGTCTTAACTATGGATATGTGTTTACTATGCATGCCTCAACAACGTATAATTTGTTGTAAAGACATGCATGGTAAAGGCCTATTCATGGTTAAGACTTGCGTTGTAGAGACTTTGTGAAACCGGCATGCGTGGTAAATGCATGCATGGTAAAAGCATGTATGGTTACATCACACAATCCGCCGCAAGTCATTTTGCTGCGCTGTGCTATGCCAATTTGAAAGGACAGAAGTGCACTGTATTTACAAGAAAAGATGCATTCCTGTCTTTTCAGCCAGCACCGGGGCAAACATTGCAGCTGTACCCCAATGCAGGCACCCTCCCTTGCATGGAGCAAGGGTGTCTGTGTTGCTGCCATGATTGTTTTGTGCAGAAAGGGTACCCTTGCAACACAAAAACATAATGACAAGAGGCTTTTTCCTCTTTCTATGTATGCTGCAGACTGCAGCACACATGGAAAGAGGGAAAAAGGTGGAGAAATGTAAACATTTCTTCTCATTATGCCTGCTCTGGGGATACGTACATTCTTGGCACTGCCCCAGATTCACATTATGTTGTAAATCTGGGAGAGTGTCAAAATCCTTTGATGTTGCGTGGGAACACCCACAGCAACACCCATGGTACGCCTCTCTGCTGCAATGTAATGCAATGCAGCGACTTGTATGTATGTATGTATGTATAGGCATTTATATAGCGCACTACTTACCCGGAGGGTCCCAAGGCCCTTCGACCGCTGCAAAACCCTTCCTGGCTTCCCTGAGAGATGGTCCCTTAATGGGTATCTCCAGGGTGAGACCAGGTATCCCCGGCGGTCTGGTGGGGCCGTTAGTGAAGATGAGGCAAGCTAATGCCCAGAGTTGCCGAGTGTGATCGCTGATCAGAGTGGGCACAGAGGCGAGAGAATTATCGAGTCCGCTGACCCTGGTCCAGAAACCTGCCGCGCCGGGAATCGAACCCTGGTCCCGGGCCGTCCTCCGCTCTCGGGTCTGCCGCCTCTAACCAGTGATGTTATATACAGGGTCATGAAAAGCAACGCAGGGTGGAGTGTCCTTGTAGATACAGCCTGCACTGTTCACCACCAGAGTGTCAAATGAAGTGATACTCCATAGGCAGTAGGGGCTTGTAAATATGGCCCTAAGCATAGACACACTTCAAAGCTTTTCCTACTTTGTATGTGTGCTGCACAGTGCAGCACCCATTCAAAGTCAGAAAATAAAGATGAAATGAAAACATTTCTTATTTTAACTCCTGCTTTATGGCGGGGTTAACTTTTGGTGCTAAAACCTGCCTACTAATGTTAGTAGATAGGGCTTTAGACATTAGAGTAAAAAAGCATGGGTGTTGCATGGGAATGGCCATTTACAACACATGTATCGACCCCTTGACACAAAGTAATGCAAAGCAGCGTTTCACACTTCTTTGAGTTACTTTTCTATGCAAACCAACACTAATACCGAATATCATGTGTTTTTAAATCTCAAAATATGTTAAGCGTTGCGTTAGCGGCATTACAAAAGTAAAGCTAACTCAATACTGAGGGCCTTATTGCAAGTTTAATGGTCTATTGGAGCGCCAAACCCAAAAATGGTGATCAACGGACAGCCAGACTGGTCGTCCGCCCACCATATTTTGACCATGGCGATCGGACCGCCATAGGACTGCAGCTGCCACCAGGGATCCTTGATCTCTGATGGTGGTGCAGTGGTCTGAGGCCCCTAATGTGCTGGAGGTGCTTCTGCAGCACCACAAAGCATATTGGGAGTTTTCTCGCCACCACAGTATTCATGGCGGTGTGACAACCATGAAGTGTGATGGTGAGGAAATAAAGGAGACCCTACAGCACCATGGGTTGCATGGAGAGGCACCCCCAGTTCCTGCAGTGATGTCCATGCCCTGCAGGAACTGCCTTTGACGCTTCCATTGCTGTGCCTTTTTCAAAGGCACCACTGTGGGACTGCCATAGAGCAGCCCAACAAAGTAATAAAATAGTTATACTCTGGTTGGCGGTTTTTAATGGGGAGGTGGTCCCGGAGGGGGAGGCCCACTCTTCGACTACCAAGTCATAATAAGGACCTAAGATTTTGTGAATCTGGGCGATGAAGTGAGGCAATGCAGCAAAAGTCAGCTACGTTGCCTCACACTACAATTGAGAAGCGTGCCCTGGGCATTCTAGTGGGTGTTCCCACCTAACACTCATGGAATTTCACACATTCTAAGATTTATAACATGTTGTAAACCTGGGAATGCATCAAAAGACTACGTGTCCCCAGAGGAGGCGCAAGAAGGAGAAATAACATTATTTATCCTAGTTTTTCTTCTTTCTATGTGTGCTGAATTTTGCAGGACACATAGTAAGAGGAAATCACCTCAATTGATGGTTTATGTGCATCCCTATAATGCAAACCTCTTTGCACCATGGTGCAAGGGTGCCAGCGCAGGGAAAGAAGGCAAAAATGTACAATGTCTGATAGATTAAGCACATTCCTGACTTTTTCTTTTGTTGTAGGGCAGTGCAGGAGGAAGGCATGTGGCACTGCCCTATAGCAAAAGTTAGTAAAGTAGGCCCTTAATTTTCTCTGCTGCTTACCCAGCCGCTGACTAAATAGATAATTAATTATTTGCACGTCATCATTGTAAATACCAAAGAACATCACTATTTAGCTGCTTCTAGCGAAATATAAGAAATTATGTACTATTTGGTCAGCTAATAGGAAAATAGCAAATAAACTTCTCTAGTCATGCAGGCAGTGGCTACTTGGCAAGCATTATGCACTGTTTGTTCAATTGCCAGACAAATTGGAAAGACACGTCACTCTTTACCCAGCTGCTGGCACAATAGCAGTCATTATGTACAGCATGGTTGGTGGACATGCAAATGGCAAAGTAACTTCATTATTTTCTTGGCCGCTGCTTAAATTGCAGATATTATGTACCACCTGGCCAGTGGCCATGCACATCACAAAGGCACTTTATTATTTGTACTGCTACTAGCTAAATAACAGAAATGATGCACTATATTTTTGCAATGCTTGCTATGCAGCAGATTTTCTATAGTATAAATAGACAGATAAATAGCCATTTCCAATCACTACATATGAGAGAATATAAGCTTTGAATCACCCTAACCCCCACTCCAGGGATTTGAGCAAAAGGAACAGAGTTTGCATCATTTATGTATGAATATTAAAGTGGATCGTTTAGAGGTAATACTGCACCGCTGCCTTTGCTCGTGGCATTGACAGCTAGCACTGTTTCGCCATCTATTTCTGTTTTTGAACGAGTGATTGCAGCTCCGGAAGCTGTTTGCACAGCTGCCTTTGCGGCTCATCAGCCAATTAATTCCCTGCAACGTGAACGCCATCCCGCTGATGACTCAGTGTATGAATCACGTGAGTCTTTTGTTGTTCTTTCTGTAATAGAACTTCTTGCGGTTATGCTTGATGGGCCACCTTTTGCATCTTTGAAACTGTTTTGAACCCAATTCTGCAAGTATTCATTGTAAGATTGGACGCAGTAATACGAATCACACACTATGAGTGTGGGGAATTCACGATCAGTATTTTCAAGGGCCATTTTGAAAACCTGTAGATCAGCTCACTGAGCTGTACAATCTCCGAGAGATTGAGTTTTTGTTACCATAGGTTGGAATTTACCATCGCGCCAGCGACCTTTGACAATCGCACATGCAGCACTATAAGCTTGTTTATCCCCAATTGTGGGCTGTGCTAATCGTCTGTATAAATTATACATCCGTAATGTTCTAGAGTTAGAATCTTAGTGGGCAGAGGACATTGTTGTCCGTATTGTATAAATTCTTGAGTTTTCAAGTAAGGGTCAAAAATGTATTCAACGTCTTTTGCAGCAAGAGAATTAACCTTGGATGTAAAGATTTTGCATTCGGAATGCTCTCTTTTGTCACTACCTCTAAGGCAGGTACAGGCGTAAGGACCATTATGCGTTTTCCTTTTGCAAGGGCTCTCTCTTTTGCTACTGCAGTTTGAACCGCTGTCAGAATTTTTTCTATTGAAGTGAATTTTATTGCTGCTTGTGTATACAAGTGTGATTTGTAAGCAGCAATTGATACCTTTTCACCTTCATTAAAGGTTAGGTACGTGAATCCGCATCTCCCTGGGATGATTCGGATTACAAGGTTGCATACGTTTACGCTCGTCTGTAAATGGGTTGTTGCTAACATGTCTGTTTGCACTGAATGCAAAATTTCTGTGTGTTTTTGAGTCCAATTAGTTGGTTTAAAAAGGGTAGAGTTCTCATGAACTGCAACCGCAAATGTCGGTTACTTTTCCTTCCCGTTCAATTTTCGGATCGGTGAAAGGTATCTGGCAATATATCAGCCCATGCTGATATATCGCCAGATACCTTTCACCGATCCGAAAATCGGCTGGTACTCTACCCTCTTGGCTGGTACGAGTACTGATGGCCGAATGAGGTTGTGAAGATTAATTTGTCCATATGCAGTGGCCTTAATATACATGACGCCCTGAAGAAATTGCCAAAAATTCCGTTGGCAATGAAACATGTCTGCAAGTAAAGTAGTGTTGGTTGGATAGCTGGTAACCATAACTACTTCCTTTTTTAACCTCCATACCCAACACAAAAGACAGAATAAAATTGCATATCTGTGTTGTGTGGTTTTACATGTTGTTTGACACTTTATTGGTCACCTCGTGGTCTTTGTTCACTGCATCTTTTCACAAAACTCTTTTCTTTTGTGTTTCTTGGACACTTTCCTTTTATTGAGCTCGATGGTGCCAATGATGAGAACAGGGCAATCCTCGTGAGTACCTGCCAGGTTCCCGTTGGTGGTGCGCCCGTGAGGTGCCATCTCGCTCTCACACACTTTTTTTGTTTTTTAACATTACAATCTGACACAAAAGTGTGTGTGTTATGTGTTGTCTCGCAACTGAATTTTACTTGTTGGGAATCGGGTGAATGTTTAAAGGAGGCACAATTCTAGGATATATCAACTACCCTGATAACTAATGGAAGGGGAGTAAGTTTTGCAATGATAATGCAATAAATGGTCTACCCGAAAAGGATACATTTATAAGTGCCTACAAAGTCTAGGTCTTTTTTGTACTAGTTGTCTATTTTGGAGACAGGAAACAGAGGATTGTTCATGGACGAGGTGCATGTTTCAATCACCCCTTGGTATTCAAGTTCATCTAAGATCTCCCTGACCTGTTTTGTAGCTTCTTGCTTAACTGGATACTGCTTCTGAGCAGTTGGTTGTTTGATTGTATAGTCTGTGGTGTCATTTTGTTTGTGTTCCCCTGATGAGGGGTGTGCTTTGGAATCCTTATAGCAGGTGGGACTGTTAGGGTCCGCATGACATATTGAACCAATTGTCTATGTATTTTGATTAATTGTTTTGGCTGAGCTAATAGTTCACATCTGTCATTCTTTCAATGTTAGGATGTGGTGTATATCTGGCTAGTTCCAGTAAAGTTGCTCCTGGTCTACCTAGTGGGCCAAGCCTGGTAATGTGCTTTAGATGTTGTAGGGCGCCTTTAAACCAGAGCTGAGGCTTTTGGTAAGTTAGTGGAATTCCAATATCCTCGAAAGGAACGCATTCCGTTGGAGGCTCCTCTATCTTGTAGATGTGGAACACATGTGTTCTTGGATTTGCTTCAGGGAAGATAATCCATGAATAGAATACCTCTGACTGCCGATATTCATGTGCCTCTATAACAAAATTACCCTACCACCTCTTGGTGATAGGCCATTTTGTATAAGCTTTATAGAGATGGTTTTCCGTATGTTTTCCGGGATGATTATAGCATCCGCATTGGTTTCTTGGAAACCGGTAACGTCTAAACCCGGTTGGGCTGCAGTTCTTGCAGCTCCACCGTTCTCGTCGTCACTCATTTTGTTGACCGAAAGTTTGCAGAGCAAGTTTCAAGGAAACAAAGATAAGGTGCACAATATTTTGGAACACTGTATCCTTCAACGTTGAATCAAACCAAAAACTAGTACCTTCAGAGTCAGGGAAACAATAGATAGATATTTTACTCAGTCAATCATGCATGCTACGTTTCATCAGAGGTGCAGAGAAATAGAGAGACGGGCGTTTTCAATAAAAGTATTTATTGAACAGTCTTCTTTCTCATACACGAGAAACAAACTGCTACAATCGTGATACTGGCTGTAAAGTATAATGCGTACAGCAAGAAGAGTATTATAAAATAATACTGTAAAAGCATGGAATGGTATCTAAGCCATAAAATACATACATAAATGAATAAATACTAAAACGTACTCAACTGGTGCTTCTCAAATACTCCAACCCCGATGTACCTAACCTAAGTCTAGTACGAGGGAAGAAGTAAGTGAGGTGTAAGATACGTTTAGTCGTGCGCTATATAAGTGCGTAATTTCATTATTATTCTTTGCCAAGAATCTATCCAAGATTTCTTTTAGGGTCTAATCAGCTCCATAACTTGGTTTAGAATGAAGGAGGTCTGGTATCTCTCGGTCTCAGGACTCGATTTCCCAACACCTCGCAAGGGAGCTTGGAAACACTGGAGCTGGATTTTTCTGCAACAGAAAAGACAGCGTCTCTCTCAGTGCGTCAGCTGGAGGGTCGGCTTCCTTCGGCACTTGCTGTAGCGAGTTGCGTCTGGCAAGTTGATAGTCAAATTGCTCCAAACCACCGTGTGTTTGCTAGGGCAAGTGTGGGCATGTTTATACCTTGAAGGTGCCGAGTTTGACGTTAAGTTGAACATAATAAAGTCATCATAGAATCGCAGTTCTTTGATAACTCCATAAGTTCTTGGACAAATCAATATTCAAGCAAGGGGAAGTCCCTAACTGCTGAAGCCGAGTTTTCCAAGAAATCGTTGGGGCTTTTCGGAACTAGTGGAAGTATCCATGCCTGTATTTGGACTTCATGGGCTATGTCGAAATATGGTTATGCTTCCTTGCATATATAAGGACAAGGTGATTTATACCAATATAAGGGCATGAATCGGGAAAATTACACTAGGGTCCTAAAATGCTATACAACAACTTAAAGCTGCATTGTACATAAGGTGCAGTGATGTTGTGGTGGCGGTAGGGGCTTGTACTTATGCCCCAGGGTGTAGGGACTCAATTCCTCAAATAAACTCACCTGAATGGTTGAAAGCATGACAAACTAGCATGGAAATGGATTGGTGGACTGTCTAGTTCTTCATAATCTACATTCACCAGAGAAGTGCCCTCATGGTTAGATGCAGGGGTCGCATTCAGGGTGTCAACTGTGGTAAGGGCACTGTGTACTGTTTAACAGGGCCCAATACAGTCAAGACTTGTGCTTGCTAAACATTTATCCCTACCATTGCTGACATGTTCTTCTTTTCAAGGTTACAGGAGGAAGTGTCACCATGGATGGACACTGATGATTTTGCCTTTCGATGATCTCCATGCTGAAGAGATAAGTGCCTACAACAGGCACTGTATTCAGATCCAAAGGACAATTCAATGATTAGTCTTACTGCCTTTATCTAGTTGTTATAAGGAATGAGCAGGATGTTACGATTCCGTATTCATAAATATATCTTCTTGACACAGGTTTGGTGATAAGGATTTATTCTAATGTAACAGCACCGACCGTTCAGCAAAATGTCCAGTTCTAGAATGGATGACTCATGGCATGCCATGCATCATTCCATTCCTTGACATGGACAGAATTCCCTTACATCAGATACAACATCAGATTACAACACATCCCCTTTACAATAAAAGAGACAAATGAAACTAGTTAAAGAAGAACAAAAGGAAAAGAAAAAGAAAACACGTTAATCAAAGTAAGATGAAGATCCCACAAAAAGGAAAACATTGCAATAATGTAAAACGTAATCCTTCAGTTTGATAGGCACATTTCTGCATCTCCCTGCAGAATGACCTGCTTCTCTCTCATGGGTATTCACATAATGATCATAACCATCCGGAGAGAAAGATCTAAGAGCATTGAAGGTTTGCCAGTGTATCTGACCAGCCTGGACATGCTCCACATGCAACCAGTGTCAACCTTCACAACATTTTTCCTGATCACAATGATGGTATAGGGACCCATGAAGCTTTAATTCCCATTACAGGTAAATTTATGATTCTTCACTGGAACTTGATCACCAAGGCACCATTTTTTACCTTTTGCATACTTCTTAGAGTCATATCTTGATTTATATTCATGACAATAATCAGAAATCCTGGAGTGTCTCACCTCAGGAGGAATATCCACCTTACCACATGCCGGCAAACATGATGGGTTTGATTTAAAGAAAGCTTTCCTTTCCCTCAAAGCATCAAAAGGTGAAATCAGCGTGATCACATTGGGAGTATAATGGTGAGCCCAACATGTATCTCTCAAAACACAGCTGAAAGACAACCTTGGCTGAAGTGCACGCTGGGCACAACTCTTGACCACTCTATTCATTCTTTCTGTTAAACCATTTGCCTGTGGCACATACAGGGCCATTTTCTGGTGAACTATATCAAGATCTTTAAGGAACATGCACATTTCTTGTGAGATGCATTGCACCCCTTTAACTAAGAATACAAATCTTTGCACGAATGAAAAGTAACAACCTAGGACATTTAGCGGTACAAATCACATGTAAATTAGACACGATATAAAAGTAAACTACAGCTGGCTAAAAAAACAGACTTTTATTAAACAATTAGCACAAGTAAAAAAATCATTCATATAACATCAAATGACAATTATAAAATCACATTATGTACCTAACAATTACATCTAATATATTCATACATATAAAATATAAGAGTAAGTGGCATGAAAATTCGGTCTCTACGCGCGTTTCGGCGGCCAGCGCCTTCTTCCTGGAGCAGCCACACAATATCTACAAAGTCAAAATGCATAGAATATAAATTATATCAATTCCAACTCACAGATTAAAAAGCATGTTTCTAAACATTCTCATTACATAAAAGATCAAGCTTTAAAATTATTTTAGCAGCTGTAGAAGAGGAGAGTGCAACCTAATAGTGCACACATGTCTTGTCATTTCCTTAAAAGGAGGAGCCATTGGTGGGCAATTGTTAAAAAAGGGGTTTTTTTTTATGCCAATGATGGGCAAACGTAGAGAAATGGATTCTCTGTAAATTATCATTTATATTCGGCACACTCTAGGTTAATGTTTAATAAATTTCTGGAGGTATTCCGGAAAAACAGGGTGGAGTAACCCGTATCCCATATTGCATAATAGATACAGGAAATTTTTAAATTAATTGGTGGTATTCTTATGTCTCAGACTGCATGGATAAGTTTCTATATATTAGAGGGTTTGATACTTACTAAGTATTTGTTTTATCAATGCGTTGGTGCTAAGATAAATTTTTCGTTCTCTCATTCGAAATCTTTTGGTGATGAAATGATAAAAACTGAGGGTAGAAAGGACAGTTCTATGTTTGTCTGTTATTCTGCAATTTACCATATAGATCAGTTGTTTAAATCAGTACTTATGTTACCTGATTCCTTCGATGAGTGTTTAGTAAGTCCCGCCAACCGGAACCCTTATTATGATGATACCAGATGAAACTCGTTCTTGATTATTTCTGGATTTCTGATTAATGCCATGATTGGAAGAATAAACATAATGGATGCTTAGGCATTTTATTTATTAACAGCTATTTTCTTCTTTCAAAGGCTATCATCTCATGGTTTCAGAAAAATACTTAAAATATGTGGGTTAAAATTTCTTACCTCCTAGACTTTATCTAATTGGCCTTGGATTTGGTCCAACAGACTTCAAATTGATAGTTGGGCTATTTTTCTTAAGGAACTGATAACCTAGGGGGGTATATGAATGTTATAATGACACGCTTTAACATATGCTGTATCTATAGTGCTCACTATATTCTTTCTTACAGCACACTATGTCTTACCTGAGGAAAAGAAAGATGCTTATCCCAGGTTTCTGGTTAAGAAAGATGTTAGTCCTTAGGAGTATTCCAGGTAAAGATTTAAAAGATCTCCCTGCCTGTGGATTTAAAAAGATAAGGGGAGACAGGAGTCACTGGATGCTAAATTTCAAACTCTATTTTCACTACTCTTAAGTGGTCTCTTTTTAGGGGCCTCTGGTGGGAATTTTACCTGTAAATGGTCGGCAAGGCTCCCTATGTCCGGTGGCGGGATGAGACGTCTTGATGAGCGATGAGCGCGGGAAAAAATGAAGATTGCAAGTCGGTTTCCTAGCGCCGTTATTTATATGGTCCTTAAGTACTTTGGATTGCTAACACCTGCACTCACGTAGCTGGAACGTGAGGGTGCGGAGTTGCGGAGTTGCGGAGTTTTAATCGAACAATCGCGGAGTTTAAAAAGCTAATCCCTGGTTGGATCTGAAATGGGAGCGGAGTTTCCTATCCTCGCGTTTAATTGGCTCACGCCAATTCCCTGCTTGTGATTGGTTGGCAGGCAATGTTTACATTCATGCCAGTGTTACGATGTATGCTGTTTAACAAAAAACTCCAAGACGGAGCATTCCGCATGCATCCTTTTCATGCTCTACGTATGACTAGATGGTTACGCAGAGTTTCATATGTTCGCATTTAGTTTAATGTGCGCCCGTTCTCTATTTGAGATTGGTTTACCGTCTATGTTTACATCCTTGTCAATGTTGTGAGGCGCGCTGTTTTTTTAAATATCTACACGGTAGACCGGTATAAATGCGAATCTTCCTATTAATCTTATTATTCAGTCGCGTTAGAGTGCGGCGATTTCTCTTTTTAAGTGTATAAATAAGGAAGTTTTTGTCTGTATATATATATTGTCTCTATTTCGGTCTTACATATAGATATCATCTTAGACTATGATCCTAAGGTTGAAGTACTTCTATCTTAGTGTGTTTAATCTAATGTTTTGATTTCTAGCTTGATTAGGTGTATATAAGTCCATGTATGGGATTCATGGAAATTAACTGCCCACCCTCTCGTGGTCCTAAGGATGAAGTACTTCTATCTTAGTGTGTTTAATCTAATGTTTTGATTTCTAGCTTGATTAGGTGTATATAAGTCTATGTATGGGATTCATGGAAATTAACTGCCCACCATCTCGTGGTTGTGTGGACATTAAAGTGTATCGTTTCTGTATTAGAGTAATTTCTTTTAAAGAATTGCGTGTTCCCACGGGATTTCGCTGTTTAGGCCTTGTTTAAATGTGTTAAAGACAAAAATCCAGAAGACTTCTCGTTTCTTGCGGATAGATGTGCCTCCTTTAGAGTCAGGCACGTGGATCTTCTCTAGGATTCTCCATTTAAAATCATTAGCACTGTGTTCTTTATTTAGGAAGTGTTTGACCATTGGGCATATAGTTTTTTTGGTTCTTATCGCCGAACGATGTTCATTCAGGCGTGTTTGTATAGCTCTCGAGGTCTCACCTATGTATCCTTGGAGACATGGACATTGTATGAAGTAGACTACGTTATTTGTTTTGCAGTTCCACATTTCCTTCGCCTTTGTTCTGTGGCCATTGTGTTCAAATTCTTCGCCTAACAAGATGCTGCTACATGAGTTACATGATGAGCACGGGAAAGTTCCTTTTAGTGGGTGGTTGGTTACAATTGAACGTTGATTTAGTACATCTTTTTGGGAACTATTCTCAAAGCGAGAGTGAACGATGAATTCCTTTAGATTTTTGTTTCTTTTGTGTGCAAAAATCGGTTTCATCAGTTTCTGTTCATTGGTACTGTTACTATTTAATATATGCCAGTTTGAATTTATGACATATCTTATTTTTTCATTCATTGTTGAATGCCTTGTTATGCATACCAATTGGTCGTTGGGTTTGGTGGCTTTTACTCTGAGTAAGCAGTCCCTATCGTAGTATCGGGCACGTTTATACGATTCTCTTATTAATCGGTGCGGGTAGCCTCTCTCAAGGAATTTTGTTCTCATCAGTGCAGCTTGTTTGTCAAAGTCTTTTATGTTTGTACAATTCCGTCTAACACGCAAGAACTGTGAAAAGGGGATACTATTTTTCTGTGTCCGAGGGTGGTAGCTTTGGTAGTGGAGTAGGGTGTTTCTTGCGGTAGGTTTTATGTGAAGGTCCACTTCTAAGGTTCCTTCATTATCTAAGATTTCTATATCCAGAAATTCGACTCTCTTATTGCTAACATGAGAAGTGAAGTTTAAATTAGGATTAGCTCCATTTATCCATTGTAGGAATTCATGGAGATTCTCTCTCCCATCGGTCCAGACAAAAAAGATGTCATCGATGTATCTGGACCAATGGGAGATGGACTCATAGAAAGGAGCAACTTCATTATGGATGAATTCCTTCTCAAATGCTGCCATGAAGATATTGGCTACTGATGGGGCTACTGAAGCCCCCATGCTTACACCCTTGACTTGGCGGTATAAGTGATTGCCGAATTCAAAAACATTCTCCGTTAATACAATTTCTAAACATTTGAGTAGGAATTCTTTGGGGCATGGTATTTGGTGAAGATCAATGAACCAACTTGTGGTTGTTAAAGCATCTGTCAAGGGGAAGTCTGTTTTTTTAGCCAGCTGTAGTTTACTTTTATATCGTGTCTAATTTACATGTGATTTGTACCGCTAAATGTCCTAGGTTGTTACTTTTCATTCATGCATATTTCCCTGGCCTAGGAATTGTGAGATTCGTTAATTCAGGGGGTCCTTGATACATATACATTGATTTACAAATCTTTGCACGCCTTCAGACATGAACACATCCCTAAGGAAATCAATGATAGTTTTAGTATTGGCAGCAGACACACATTTTGTCACCACCCACATGGAGGTATCATAGGAGGGAATGAGTTCAAAGGGTCCAATATTGTCCAGACATAATTTTTACCATACAGCATCTGGGACTTCAACACGAGACAAAGGCACACGGTTGGTGACATGAGATTTATCATTGGATGCAAAAGACACACAATCCTTGAAGACTTCTTCAGTCATATGATCCATGCCCCGCCACCAGTATCTCTCCCTAAGACAAGCCTTTCTAAGACTTCTATCCAAGTGACCTTCATGGGCAAGGTTAATTATCTTGCTCCTGAAATCAATGGGAGGAAACACTCTGTTTCCCCTCATGAGATTGTCGCAATGAAACAACAAATCATCTTTCACAGACTAATATGATTTCATTTCTTGATCCAAAGTTTTGTACTCAGGCTGCCCTTGAGTTATCAACAACTTGAGGGAAGATAGCACTTTGTCCATTCTCACACTGTTCAACCACTACCCACAAGACAGTGCTGACTCCGCCACCCAACTCACACTTTCACTTTCAGCATAATTTCCATCACGCTCTATAAGCAACCGGGATTAACAATCAGCAGATTAGTTACTAGAATCAGGTATGTATTGTACATGGAAATTGCATTCCTGTAGCCCCTCACTCCAGGGTTTGAGTCTTGGTGTGATGTCACCATGGCGACAGGAGAAAAAACTTGTACCAAAGGGGGATAATCATTCTTGACCAGAAATGGAATTCCCCAGAGGTAACATTTAAAATGCTGCACACCTCAAAACACACCCAAGGCCTCCCTCTCAATACAGGAATAATTTGCTTCTGCATCTCTGAGTGCCCTGGAGGCAAAAGCAACCACCTTTTCCTAACCATCCACGATTTGGGAAAGCACCACTCCCAACCCCTTGAGATTGGCATCAGTGGTAAGAATGGTTTTGCGATTGACATCAAAATGTCCCAAAGTGGGCATTTTACCAATTTCATTCTTGATTTTTTCAAAAGCTGCTTGGCACTCACCAGACCATTCAAAATGCACACTTTTCTGAAGTAAAGCCCTGAGGGGCTAAGCCACACTCGCAAACCCCGGCACAAACTTGGAATAAAACACAGCGAGCCCTAACAACGATCTCACTTGTTCCTTGTCTTTGGGGGTGGGAGCCTTTACAACACTATCTGCAAGTGAATCTCCTCCCCTGAGATAACATGTCCTAGATAGGCAATGGATCTCAACCCAATACAACATTTTTGTTTCTTCACAGTGAGCCCTTTTTCCTTCAGTCTTTCCAACACAGAAAGCAGTAGCAGCAGCAAGATGGCCACCTGGGAGGAGCTCCTTTCAAGAGCTCCAGGGTTCGGTATAACCTATATTCTGTTAAATCCCTGTTAAACCCCTTTCCACCATCTACCCACGGAACACTGTCTACTTGAAGCGCATGGGAAGGAGTAGAAGATAAAACGAGGAGAGTTACTTACAGAACGAGACCGCCGCATCGTCTGGGAGCAGGATGGCACCGTGGTAATCAGCAATGGTTCGGGAGACTGCTGCCAGGTAGAGGATCAAGGTGGCGCTAGAGGATCCAGGCGGCAGAGTCGGCATCGCAGACGAACTTCTTGCCGGCAGAGATGGTAATGCCCTGGTTGCTTCAGCGGAGGAAAGAAATCCACATTACACGGAGGTGAGGGGCAACAGCTGCCATAATCATCAGCCCACAGCGCGGAAATGTGCCGCAAATGCTGAAGATTGGTCCTACACGGAGGGCGCGAGTGTTGGGGAGTGAGCGACGGGTTGCTGGACAGCCGCGTACTTTCGGAGGTGCACAGAAGGATGACACGGAAGGGAGAGGGTTCGGCGACGCCGAGGTGTCGGGACTTCCAGCAGACTCGCTATTTGTGAAGCGCAATTTAACACACGAGTTGTAGGACCTGATAGAGACTGCATATTAAGTTAGGATAATTGTATTGGCGAACGTCGACAAAGCACAGGACAAAGTAAAATAAGCAGAGTTTATAGGAACCGACCTGCCTGACAATAAAATGGCAGCCGCAGAGGACATATGTTGTTCTGGAATTACTTGGATCCGAGAGGCTGCTGCCAGAGCGATCTGCATAAGCTGTAGAATCAGCTAGGACACTGGATTGTCTGGCCATTTTAACGTGGGACTCTTCATTATATATAAGCACTACTCAGAGCACACAAACTGATACAAATATAAGTAAGTATGAGAGGACAAGCAGGACAATTGAAATAGAGAAAGGCACTCTACAAGATGGTAGTTTATCAGTAAAGGAAATTGAAAAGGGACACATAGGACAGTTGAAAGAGAGATAGGCAGTAAACAAGTATAGGAAAGGGAAAGAGGACTATCAAACTTCCGAAAGATAGAAAGGCACGTCAACTCTCGGACAACCAAGTATACTGGTGGCCATCTTAAAATAACTTTTAACTTTAGTTTGATAAATAGAATATTAACACATTAATACTAATATAGGGAGAATATTTTAACCCACATCAAAGAAACTTCCAAGAAGAGGACACGTCAAATAATACTCATCACCATAAATCAAATATGGATGATATCTATCTAGAACCAGTAAGCAGAAACACTCATATCATAAAATATCCAACCGAATTGTCTAAGAATGCAGCCAAAACATTGAAACACAACCTAATGAGTAAAAACCCTGACATGCTGATCTCGGACACTGCTTTTCACACAGATAAAGGCCTGATAATGAATGACATGATATTCTTCACCAGAAGAACAGCGAAATGGCGCAATGCCATCACAAATATACTGAGCATAAAATCCATCACTAACATCCCACATGGCACAAAAATTATGACCTCGGCGTCCCCAAGATACAAAGCCGACCTTTGTTTAACTATCTTCAAGAACGGAATAGTGATGATACAAGCCTCTAACTACGAATTTGAAACATTTGACAATATATTCTCAACCCAAAAAAGATGGGTAGAGAACTCAAGTTCGCAACAATACCAGAGGCCACAAGGAATAACTCCAAATTCATCTGACACTACCGCCACTATCAACATACTATCTAGAGGCTCTCAGGAACCTGAACACTCAAGGCAATAAAGAGACACAACCGGTACTGGAGACTCAGCGTCTGAATATGATAGAGAGAGAACCTCACCCTCACAACAGGCGAATAACGACTCAGAGCTTTGTCAGAGGGAAACATCGTCATCAGACAATATAATACCCAGAGAACGTCAGGAACCACTGCATTCAATGCATCTAGGAGACACAATGGATATGGGATGCCCAATGTCTGGGAATGATCCAGAGAGAACAGAAGGGTCTACACGCAATGTGAACACCGTCACAGAACCTGAGAATGATCCATAGAGAACAGATTGGTCTACACGTCATGTGAATACTGTCACAGAACCTTATCAGAGGGAAGAATTAACCCCCCCCATTAAAGCTACAACGCTAACGGACAGAACAAACAATGAAAAACTAAGAAAAAGTGATATAGAAAAGACTACCCTGTCAACACTTCAAAATACTTCATCTCAAAGATCACTAAGACCCACTCAAGCCTCACAGCCTACTGACATGAAACAAAGTACATATTCCTTAAATATCACATCCAACAAAGTATTGACTGATGGTATAGACAACCGATCTAATGACAGAGAGAATAAGACCATGACGAAGAGTTCAAGACGGAAATACGGGAGCAAGAAACGTGAATTCCGAATTAAGAGGACGAGCAACCCCAATAGGATTTCCCAGACCTTGAGGAAAATGATAGAGCTCCAAACAAAAATTAATTACGTGTTGCTTGACTTATTAAGCACCCTTCAGGTGGTAGACAAACTTCAGGATATCACAGAGAACACTCATACCAAAGTCGAACAAATCTGTGAACTACTATATAAATCTAAAAAAAAGAACAATAACATGGCAATGCTGTTAGCATATAGACAAAATCGACCCAAGAGAATTCAGAAATATTTAACGGAAGAAGAAATCCTATCTTTACTTCGGGAAGATGAGCCTTCGGCCAACACTAGGGAGGAAAAAATGAAAACAGTACCGATAGATGTCAACAGAATATCTAAACAGAATAAAAGGAAACCTAACCTTTACAATCTTCATCGAGTCCAACTAATCAACGACTCGCAAAATCAGAACACAAACATAACAGGGAAAACACTAAAATGTCTACTGCTCAACTGTCGGTCAGCAGTTAAACATGCTTCTGACATAGCCGATCTCATCTTTAACCAGGTAATAGATGTAACAATCCTTACAGAAACATGGCTATCGGAATCCTCGTCCCCGGTTATGGATCTATTGATTCCCCCTCATTACAATATTGTGAGACTTGATAGGCTAAAAAAGACAGGAGGTGGTATAGCTTGCATTCACGGATTGGAAGTTAGCCAAATACAATCCGAACCTCTAGATTCTTGTGAATACCTAGGTATCAATATAAGATTGACCAACAATCAAAGATGCAACCTGCATGCCTTTTATCACCCACCAGGTAATAATAATATGACCTTCATAGACCAATTAATGGAGATAATCACGGCTAACTCTAACACTGAAATAAATAACATATATCTAGGAGACTTTAATCTACATTGGAATGACAACAACGACTAACAGGTCAACGCTCTTAAAGACTTTCTAGCAGAACTAAATCTCTCACAAGCATGCATACAACCAACTCACTTGAAAGGAGCTACACTGGGCTGGGTAATCTCAAAAAAAGATAATACGTCAGTCCTCTCAATAGAGCTGTGTGACTGGTCAAATCATCATGTCATAACCTTACTGATAACAAAAGTGTTATCCCCGTGCACTTTGTTCTTTACTTTATTTTCTGAATATTTTGAACTTTTTTTGTTGGCGCAACTTGTGTCACACGGCGTCCATCTGTGTCTTATAAGTAATTTATATGCTGTGGGGAGTGGCCCCTTCCCACTGACAAGTGCGCACTGTAATCAATGAAACATACTAGTTTCTTCACTAGTTTCCATTTATTTTCTCCAAAATTACTTCAACGTGTAGATGAATAAAAACTTCATCAATTTTTAACTTCCATGATTATTGTGAACATAATCTTCTTATATGTCACAGTTAATTCCCAGTGGTCAACAAATAACATCCACCCAATGTATTTCGGGTCAACTGAAACTGACCCTTTGTCAGGGGTCTGTAAAAAATGAAACAGGATCAATTAATTCACTGTCCTACTCATCAATATTACAATGCTGATACTATACAGTGAAAATGAAGTTTCTATATGGTGAAGATTAACATATACATATAGCATGAGTGACATGACTGACATCAATGTGTGCTATTTATGAAGCCCAAAATGTTCAACTTCAATATCTCAGTCCTATGACACAAAGATATCGACGAGTGTATAGACTTAAATCACAATAATAACTCCTACCCATGACATCAAACTTATCCAATGTCTCAGTTCATACATTATGCGCAATTGTGCTCCTTAACGCGCCTCGACACTAGCGGGTTTACTTACGAAGGACCGAAGGGTCTCTGACTGCGGATACACAAACTTCTCTGCTTCCGAAGGTTGGATTACGCGCCAAATGTTAAAGGTTTACAAAAGCCGAATATCCGGTCACGTGATCGGCTAAAAAACCAATCGACCGTGACCTTGCACAAATGACACAGATCATGTGATGGGGTATACGAAGGCTTCGTGGATGTAAAGAGCTCCGCTGCATATTCAATGACAACAAATATTACATGTTACGGAGCTAAGATAAAAGCGCTCATTAAGTAAAGATGCTAAATGTAATAAAAAAAGCATACATATACTGTTACATTTTCAAAAATAGCGAAAGCGCAATATATACAAAGTGAATACATGACATTATAACCACTGCTTAATCAAGCCCAGAATTTGTTATAAGGTCAATGCTGAAATAGCTTGCATTCTACAGAAAACATGAATGTTCTATGCGATCATTAAACCCAATGGGGTGGGCGGAGTTCAATTTTTTGATCCAAAAGTATTCTGATCTCAGTCTTTGTTTAACAGGATCCTGGTCCCGGCGTTGTGTGATCTTCTCTAATACCATGAAACGTAGTTGATCAATTTGATGTCTCGCTTCCATCCAATGACATGCTATAGTAGACTTGGTGTTCATTAATCTTATATAGCTTTTGTGTTCTGTTATATGCGTTTTAACTTTCCTTTCTGTTTGTCCCACGTATACCTTGCCGCACGAGCATTTGATGACATAAACACAATTGGTGGTATCACAGGTACTATTACGATTGAGTTCAATTTGGTATCCTTTAGTCGGATGGGTAAATTGATTTCCAACAATAACATTCCCGCAATTAATGCAGTTTTTGCATTTTTGCATGCCTCGATGAGTTGTGATAATTTTCTTTGGAGTGTTCAGCAGTTCCTTAATATTTTTTGATTGTTAAAAGGCAAATGTTATCTTGTCATTGTATAGATCTTTTAAATCAGGTTCTAACTGAATTAATCTCCAATGTTTATTGATGATCTTTTTGATCTTGGATGAGTCGGTAGAATATTTCAGTACACATACCGTTTTGGTTTCTTGAGTTTTTGTCTTCTCTTTTAACCTTCCTGATACCCACATGGAGGAAGATGAAGACAACACAACCTATGAAAAGCACAAGATGGATGCGAGATTCCAGAGATGCAAATACGGAACTACTAATTGAAAGATGCGAGAAAGACCAAAACCTGCAGAATGTGAATGATCTAACTAATCACTACTCTACGACAGTAACAAAAATAGTCAACGACATCATGCCATTAAAACTGAAAAGAGTTACAGAGAAAGTTAAAAACCCTTGGTTCAATGGGACACTGAATGAAGACAGGCATAAATTGAGATTGGCAGAAAGAAAATGGAGACAAAACCCAACATCCCCGGAACTGAAATCACTCATAAAAATCAGAAATGAATACAATAAAAAGATCCTTAACTCATAGAAGGAATTTATTAGATCTGAATTAGACAACGCCAAAAACAGACCAAGGAAATTATTCGAGATCATAAAACAACAATCAAATAAGCTGGCCAAATCTGCCCAAGAAATCACAAAAACGCAATTAGGCTGCGAAGAATTTTCAAACTTTTTCACCGACAAAGCAAACACGCTGGAAAAAGAACTCAAGAATGCAGCAGACAACCTGGAACTCCATATACCATCATTGGACATTACCACAGCGAAAACGATGGACAATTGGATAAAAAATAAGGCACTATGGGACACGTTCAAAATATTGGATCAGAATAGCATTGCCAAAATGCTATCAGACATCAAACCCAATAATCACTACCATGACCCACTACCTGCAAAATGCCTGAAAGAAATCTGCCGTACGGTGATTCCAATTTGGACAGAAATTGTAAACGCCTCCCTATCCCAGCGGAGCCTTCTAGAATGTCTAAAAACAGGTCAACTAGTACTGATCATCAAAAAACCTACGGCAAACCCAGCAGATCCAAATAACTACCGCCCAGTAACGAACATTCCTTTTCTTGCCAAACTAATTGAGAAATGTGTGCAAAATCAACTGAGCCAACACATCGATAATTTCTCACTATTGGGTCAATGCCAATTGGGATTTAGAACAGGACACAGCACGGAAACAGCGATTTTACACATAGTTGATGATGCACTTCAGGCATTAGATCACAATCGGTCTTGTCTGCTTATCCTACTTGACCTGTCATCTGCATTTGACACAGTGAATCATGTAAAACTACTGAACAGACTTTGTGAAAGGATGGGAATATCTGGCAGGGTGCTGAATTGGTTTGAATCCTTCCTACAAAATAGAACCCAAAGATTTCTGGTCAACCAAACTCTGTCACCCTCAAGCCCTAATTGGAGTTCCACAAGGATCTACATTATCTCCCTCACTGTTTAACCTGTATATCGAATAATTAACAGAGATTCTCTGAAATTCCAAAATATCCTACCACATGTACGCGGATGACACGCAGATATACATTAAGATCACATCCCTGGAAGACATCAACGTAATGAACGAGGCCCTAGAAATGACTCTAAAATGGTTAACTATTAATCATTTGAAGCTAAACGCACATAAAACAGAATTCTTACTTATATCGCCACAAAAGAATCAATCAGAAGTGAAGGAATGGTCCAAATTCATCACGGCACTAAATTGCACCCCCACCGTAGTGGACTCAGCAAAATCACTAGGAATCACATTGGATGAAAACCTCGACATGAAAGCACATATCAAAGCAATAGCAAAAAGCGCCCGTTTTCATCTGAACTACTTAAGAAAAATGAAACCATACTTAACTGACACGGACTTAAAACAAGCTGTGCAATCACTGATCATTTCAAGGATTGAATACGTAAGCACTTCATTGGCAGGACTATCAAAAATATCCACTGCACCATTAAAAGCATATCTCAATGCAGCAGATAGACTTATCTCAGGATCGAGGAAATTCAACCATATCTCCCCTCATCTGAAAGTGTTAAACTGGCTACCGTACGAAGCCAGGATACAACTAAAGATGGCGTGTATCAACCACAAAGCACTTCTTTATAATACACCCTGATACCTTGCTAAAAAAATTGAAATATCTGGAGGAAACAGACCAGCTAGGCGTGCCAAGGAACTGGTGCTGAGACCACCCATCTTCAGAAAGAAAAAAACCTATGACAGAGCATTCTCAGGAGCAGCCACTTGAATCTGGAATTCACTTCCCCCGAATATCAGAAAAATTCCAAACTCAGCAATTTTTAAGAGAGAAACCAAGACATTTCTAATGAGTGAGTTCCTTCCATAGTCTTTATCTCTAGGCGCTATCTCTTCAACTTAGAGACGTCCAAGATGTTCTATTGACTAGAGAATATAGAAGACAAGGAAAAGACACTTAAACACGCATATAGAGGAAGACTTTATATGCCTCTCATAACTATTATCTAACCTACCTCAGAACTTGGTTTTATTCTTTATAACCTGTAATCCTAGTAAACCATCATGATAGTATACCTAACTAAAACTGTATAAAGTAATCTCGCTCTTGTAATGTGAAGCTCTCTGATACACAAGGGTCTTGTTCGCGCTATAGAAAACTGTATAATAAATAAATAAATAAATTACACAAATCAGAGTCTCACTGTGCACTGTCTCATTCTTTCCATAAATCAAAGCATCATCCTGAAAGAACAGAATGTTGGATATTCCCTCCAGGACAATTTTTATGACCCTCTGAAAGCATGCAGCAGCTGATGCCAAACCGAAGTACATTCTCAAAAAACTGTAAACCCACGTTGGTGTTACAAAAGATGTGAGATGTCTAAAGACTTTATGTAGGACAATCTGATGGTACGTTGATGACAGATCTAGCGCATTGAAAATCTGGGCACCTTTGAGTATGCTGATGGACTCTGATATGTTTGGTAGGGATGGGCGATCCACCCAAATCCATTAGTTTAACCTCTCAAGTCCACACACATTCGGACACTGGCACCACCCTCCTTGGGGGCCAAAACAATGGGTGCCAGCCATTCTGAAGTCTCTATTTCTTCAATTACCCCAAGTCTATTAGTTCTCTTGAGCTAATTTTTCAAAAGTTCCATCATCATATTGGGCACCCTTCTGACTTATTGTACACAGGGTATGGCTTTGTTCTTCAGAACAATACTGTGTTCATAATCCTTGAGACAACCTAGGCATCAGTGAAAACTTCAAGTAATCTATCAAACTATTCATTACCTTGATCTTCACAATCCACCAACATGACCTGATCTTTAGGGTCTTTTGCACCCAGGCTTTATATGATATCCAAACCATGCTGATGCCTCCATTCCAGTAAGTTGTCACCCATTTCAGCTACATATACCTTACCAACTGTATGTCTGTTCTGGAACTCAATTTTTGCCACAACCTACCCAAGGCTCTGCGACCGCTGAGCCTGCGACCAGGCTAGGTCGCCCCCATGCTCCACTGCTGCCTACTACTTTCTAGGTAGCCTCCACGCTTCCTGCTTTTGCCGCTTCCTTTTTTTCTGCCTCGGACGACCCAGCCGCCGCTGAGCCGTCCGCCTGCCCCAGACTCTTCCCGCCGCTGCCTTCCCTGTGGCCCCGCCCCCCCGCCAGCCCATTCGCCGCCCCGCTCCCGCCACCCAGCTGATCCTCCCTCCCGGCTCCCTACTTATGATGCCCACGCGTACGCGCAGCGGTCACGCTCAGCAGGCGCGCCGATTGTGCGCCAAAGGCATGCCAAAGGCAAGTCCGTCTGTGCCCGTCCGTGCCTGGACCGCGCCCAGCGCCAGAACCCCTGGACCCCGACGACGCCAGACCTCACGATTGACCTACGACGACGCCGCCCTCAATGCACTCAACACAGGACAGAACGCCACCTGCTACCGAGCCACTACGAAATCCACCCAGGGACCCTTCACCTGCCAAGCCTGCAAGTTCACCTGCCACCGGACCTGCACCGCACCCGCCAAGCCGAGCTCCAACAACAACCACCTCAAGTGCATCCTGCTCAACACCCGCTCCATCCACAGACACGCCATCGAACTATGGAACCTGCTCGACACAACATCACCAGACATTGCCTTCCTCACAGAAACCTGGATGAACGCCTCCTCAGCGCCCGACATCGCCATAGTCATCCCGGATGGTTACAAGATCATCCGGAGAGACCGTGTCAACCAGACCGGAGGAGGCATCGGCATCGTACACAGGAACACCTTCCGCATCTCGACCAGCTGCAACAACACCCTCACCGCCGCCGAACACCTCCACTTCCAGATACACACCGACCCCAAGACGACCCTCATAGGCACCCTAATCTACAGACCCCCGGGACCGAGCACACAATTCAGCGAAGACATTGCAGACTTCATTAGCCCGCACGCCCTCTCCTCCACGGACTACATCCTCCTAGGGGACCTCAACTTCCACCTGGAGAACAACAACAACAGCAACACCACCACCCTGCTGGACAACCTCGCCAACCTCGGACTCAAGCAACTGGTGAACACCCCCACCCACTACACCAGCCACACACTTGACCCCGTCTTCTCGGCCAGCAATCACATCTCCTTCAGCCACTCCATCGGACTACACTGGACCGATCACAGCTGGTCCACTTCAGCTTCAGGGGAAACACGACCCTCCATCACCAACAACAGATGCCTCGCCGGAGCTGGAGCAAGATCACCGCTGAGCAGCTCACCACTTCCCTCAGCCAGAACCCGCCCGCCAACACAACGGACCCCAACGAAGCACCCAGCAACCTCACACAGTGGCTGACCGCCTGCGCCGACGACCTCGCACCACTAAAGAACCCTCCCCACAGACAGGGCAGCAAGAAAACCCCCTGGTTCACCAACAAACTCAAGGACTCCAAGAAGAATCGCCGCTCCCTCGAGAAAGCCTGGCGCCACGACCAGACCACAGACAACATGACCGCCCTCAAGCACGCCACCCGCAAGCACCACCAGCTGATCCGCACCACCAAGTGGACAGCATTCAAAGAACGACTGGACAACAACACCCACAACAGCAAGGAACTCTTCAGCATCGTCAAAGAGCTCTCTAACCCCAACACCGGAAACAATGACATCACCCCCTCACAAGACCTCTGCGACTCACTCGCCTCGTTCTTCCACAGCAAGATCACCGATATCCACAACAGCTTCGATGCACCAACCACGCACCCACCCGTCGAACCAACGCCCCTACCACCACCCTCTGCAACTGGACCCCAGTCTGCACCGAAGACACCACGCGCACGATGAACACCATCCACTCCGGATCACCTACCGACCCTTGCCCCCACCACGTCTTCAACAAGGCCGACTCCATCATCGCACCCCATCTACGGGACATCATCAACACCTCCTTCCACACTGCCACCTTCCCGGAGAGCTGGAAGCATGCCGGGCTCAGCGCCCTCCTGAAGAAACCAAACTCAAGAACTTCCGCCCCATATCACTCCTCCCTTTTCCTGCCAAAGTCATCGAGAAGACCGTCAACAGACAACTCGCCGCCTTCCTCGAGACAAATGGATCCCTCAACACCTTGCAGTCCGGTTTCCGAGCCAACCACAGCACTGAGACCGCCCTGAGTGCAGCCACGATGACATCAGATCCCTGCTCGACAACGGGGAAACAGCAGCCCTCATCCTCCTGGACCTCTCCACAGCGTTCGATACTGTCTGCCACCGCACCTTAGTACAGCGCCTCAGCAACATCAGAATCCAAGAGAAGGCACTGGAGTGGATCATCTCGTTCCTCACCGGAAGAACCCAGAGAGTCCGCCTCCACCTGTTCAAATCCGAGGCCACCGAAGTCATTTGCGGCGTACCGCAAGGATCATCACTCAGCCCAACCCTCTTCAACGTCTACATAAGCCCCCTCGCAGCCATCGCACGACAACACAACCTCAACATCATCTCCTACGCCGACGACAACCAGATGATCCTCTCCCTCACCAACGACCCCGCCACCACCAGAACCAGCCTACACGAAGGGATGAAAGACGTCGCAGAATGGATGAAGAACAGCCGCCTGAAACTGAACTCAGACAAGACGGAAGTCCTCATCCTGGAATCATCGCCCTCCGCCTGGGACGATTCCTGGTGGCACCCTGCCCTGGGCTCCACTCCCAAGCCAACGGACCATGCACGCAACCTGGGCTTTATCCTGGACTCCTCCCTCTCGATGACCAGACAAGTCAACGCCGTCTCCTCGTCGTGCTTCAGCATCCTACGCATGCTCCGTAAGATCTTCCGCTAGATCCCCACCAAGACCAGGAAGACGGTCACCCAGGCACTCGTCACAGCTGGCTGGACTACGGGAACACCCTCTACGCCGGAACAACAGCCAAACTGCAGAAAAGACTCCAACGCATCCAGAACGCCTCCGCACGACTCGTCCTGGACATCCCCCGACACAGCCACATCTCCGGCCACCTGAGAGACCTGCACTGGCTCCCCGTCAGCAAGAGGATCACGTTGAGGCTCCTCACCCACGCACACAAGGCTCTCCACGACCTGGGCCCCAATTACCTCAACGACCGCCTGACCTTCTACACGCCCACCCACCAACTACGATCGACCAGCCTCGCCCTCGCCGCTGTACCACGCATCCGCAGAGCCACCGCCGGAGGAAGATCCTTCTCCTACCTAGCAGCCAAGACTTGGAACTCCCTCCCCATCCACCTTCGGATGACCCAGGACCATCTCTCCTTCAAGAAGCAACTCAAGACCTGGCTGTTCGTGCAGTAACGTATCCCCCCCCCCCAGCGCCTTGAGACCCTTCCGGGTGAGTAGCGCGCTATACAAATGTCATGATTGATTGATTGATTGAACATTTAACTTTACACCTCCATAACTGATGGGAATTATATCAGGAGGTAAAAGTGCCATACTGTTCAGACCCCGACTCTCATCCCAATGTTTGTTCCCCAATATACTGAAAGGAGAACCTGAGTCCGCCAACACCACAAAATCATGGCTGTCTACGAAAATATTGCAGTCAGGAATTATTATCTTTCCTTGATCAACACCACACTCACTTTCTTTGACACTTAGCATAACAATACGCACAGTTCCTGGTCCATTCTCTGGGCAAGAAACTTTTCCAGAGTACCTGCAAACTCAAGCATAGTGGCCTTTGATACCACATTTGTTGCACACTGACACCCTGGCATAACAATTGGGATAATTGGAAAAGTGTGAAAAGATTCGACACCTGAAACACTTTGGTTTCTGAACATCACCCATATTCTTGTCATTCACATCACTGTCTACACCGGGAGAACAAGTGTCATATTCCGTCCTTGACAAGACTCTTTTTCCAGGACCACGTACAATACGTATGTCCTTGTCCTTTCCTACAATTTTTTTCTTGTCATTGGATGAAACTTTAGCTACATTATCACAAGATTCTGAATAGTCAGAGCTCAATAAAGCATGTGCATCTCCTTGACCATCCTTCTTATCCTATTAGTTCTTCCTTATTTCCTTCACCCAAGTAGAGGTGTTCTCTATCCCTTCTACAATAGCAACGGCTTCAGAAAAAGACAGATTCTTAAATAAGAGTTTTTCTTGAACACAGGTACTATTGGTGCATCTCACCAACTGGTCTCTAATCAGAGAGTCAGACAGTTTTCCAAATTCGCAAGTTTGTGCTAAAGTTTTCACAGAGGCAAAATAACTTCCCACAAGCTCTGTGTAGCGTGGCATAATTTTTTTTACGGTGAACTCTGCGAACTCCGCCCAGGCTTAGTGATTACATGGAATGGGGAATTACAGTGTGAGAGTAACACAAATAGATCCTTGGTTCTAGACTTACAAAACTTGGGGGGCGATTATGATAGCGGGTTTTCCGCATCCTCCGGGCCGGCGGAAGCCACCCCCGGCCCGGAGGATGCGGAAAAACCACTGCGGAGCCTCCAAAGACCCACCACCAAATTAGGATGGCTGGTGGGTCTGGAATTCCGTCCGCAGCTTTTCCGTCGCGGTGCCGTCCGACCGTGGCAGTATCTGGCAGATCGCTTTGATCAAGGTTAAACTATGCTAGTTCCTGGAGAGAGTCATGCACTAAATCAGATGACCTTTCCCTTACCTATCCCCTTAGCTTGGTGGTTTCTGTTTTCTGTCTGCAATGTTATTCTCAGAAATGACGCATGAGACTTACGGTGACAGTCACAAAGCAATTATGGGACTCAGTAGTGTAGTAGCTATAGTCTGTTGCCATTGCCCTTTGAGAGTTTCAAGTAACCAAACACCTATCCAGCTTTAAAATGATTATACTTATCCACACTGTTGCTTTGTGCATGGCGTTATTAAATTGGCAGTCGCCACTACTCATTGGCCTATCAGATTAGTACCGGGACACCCCTAGTACATCCAGTATTGCGTGCGTGTTAGCCCTCTACTTGTTTCTTAATGTGTTAACTTGACCTACACACAAAATTGTAGCTAGGAGCAGTGTCAATATATTGATGGGTTTGTTTGACAAAGCTTTTACAGAGTGTGGCCCCCTACCTTAAGCTGTCGCCGGGTTGAGGAGTGGCCGCTTGTCCAAGAACTTTGGGTGAGTGAAACTAGCAATTATTGTAAATCCACAAAATTGTGTGATTAGACTGGAAGGAAATGTTTTGCTATTCCTTCCTCACTACACTAAAACCACAGTAAGAGTGACTGCCTTGATAAAGGTTTCTGTTTGTTTTCCCCATTTCTTTGTCTACCTCATACAGGTACAAATAGTAAAATCTGAAATTTGAAATAGAAAGGAGAACTGGTTTGATAACATAACTGTTTATTCACACATTTTTCTCACTGGCAGCAGTAATCTTCTTTAGGTCCTGACGAAAGCCCTGATACCTCTTGGATTAACTAAAGCTGAAAAATGTAGACCCCTTTGTCTAACACAGAGTAGTCCAAATCCATACTCCTTCTTGCACTGTCTTTTTAACCCTGTCACTAGGAACAAGCCAGAAAAGAAATCTTTTTGTTACTTACTAGGCAGTTTTAGCTTCACTACCTCACTACTTACATTTATTTTGTGATGCGTCCTCACCAATTCTCTTGGAGCATCACTCATCTGTGGGATTTAGTGTATCCTCCATGGGTAGGCTCATTCAAAACATCCCTGAGCTCCCTCTTGTGAGAGAAGAGGTTGTAGCCCTTAGTGGGACTAGGTTTTCCCATGAAGAGGCGGTACACATGTGATGAAGCATGTCACTTTGGTGGGTGAGGGTATTCGTCCTGAAAGGGATTTCTCCCACAAGGGAACTGTGTGAGACTCTAGTCCGTCACTATATGTACTTAGTTTTGCAAGTCTAGACCCAAGGATTTATTTGTGTTACTATTGTAATATTTAGGGGAATCTTTTCCTTGCTGGTCTTTAAACATTTTCCCTCGGACCCTCCTCCCATTATGTGCGTTATGAATTATAGTGTGAGACCAAGCTTTCCAGTAGGAAAACCAATTGAAATTCCCAATTTAGGTTTAATGCATACTTTCATCATTTGCTCTAAAAAGGTAGTAAATCTGTTCAAGGACTCCAGGGTGGGGCAGTGTGGAAGGAGTAGAGTGGGGGACTGGAGGTTAGGTGTATTCTGGCTGGAGGGTGGAGCATGGAATGCTGCACGGTCAGAAAAAAAAAGTAAAGAGGAGACGCGCGAGCGCGTCAACCAAGATGGCCGCCACCACCGGAGCTCCGTGATCCTCAGAGCCTATAACTTCATTTTAACGATGAATTCCTGTCATAAAGTCGGCGAAAATACCCACGCTTGCCTCCTGATGCGACTTCCTACCTGTGGAGTCCTTTTCTGCTGAGTTTCTGAATCGGAAGTGTTTCTCCAGCCTTCATGGTTCCTGCTCCCAGCTGCTCCTCCAGGTATTGCCGGAATTGAGTGCCTGGGGGCGGAGTAATATTTATGACAGAGGCTGGCTTGGGCCTAGCTCCGCCTACTGTCCTATTTAGCTGCTGCACCTGTGATTTTCAAGAGTTTTTTGGTGTTTTGGTCCTTATTTACTACATTTCTCTCACATTTTGAGGTTATTTTTCCTCATTATATTTATTCTACGCATTAAGAAATATTTTTTCACCTCAAAATGGATTCTAAGAATTCATCCACTAATAAAAGGAAGCAACAGGTTTCTCCTCCTCCAACCAAATCTAAGGTGGTGGAATCCTCAGAACCTTCTCTTGCTCTGATTTTGGAGAAAATTAAAGTCTTACGTCTGAATACTGACGCCATTGCATCAGAAGTCAAAAATGTTTGTAAGTATATGGCTTCAATTTCAATAAAGGTTTCAGATAATGTCATTAAAATTCAAGATAACAAAAATAAGTTGGACGCTTTTACACCTTTAATGGCCAAAATTATTCCAATGCTCACTCAGCTGCTGGACTTGGAAAATCGCAATAGGCAATATAATCTCGGCTCTATCTTGAATCTCTTCTGCCTGGTCTCTTGAATATTAAATTCACAGAAAAATTTGAGATTGACAAAGCCCATGAAGTCCCGTCACACCGCAATCCTCGTCATACCAAGCCAAGGCAAATGATATTTAAGGTGTTGCGTCATCATCATTTGGTTCTTATTCGAAAAGCTGTGAGAGAAATCCCTTCATTGTTGGTGAATGGAACTAAAATCTTCATCCATGTAGATTTTGCTAAAGAAACTGTGGCTATTCGTAAAGAATTTTCTTCCCTTCGTCCACAGCTGAGGAGCCTTGGTTTCAAATATGGACTATTTGATCCCTCTACAATGCGTGTCTGGAAAGGCAATGTCTCCAAATCCTTTCAGCGTCCGGAAGATCTTCGACTTTTCCTTGATCAACAAGCTCCTCCAGCCATGGATACACAAGATCCTAATTCTGAATTGAATTCGCTGACTTCATGTGGCACGTTTATGCATAAATTTATTCATGGGCTCCAACGGTAACTGGCCATGCTTGAGGAACGGGTGTGCGTTTCCTTGTCTTTATTCATGTTGCTTGTTTGTTCCTTACTCTCTCTTTTATGTTTTTCCCTCTTCTATTTTTCGCTTAGAGTTACTATTTTAACCTGTCTTTCTCTTCCTTCTTCTTGTTCTCACTCCTTTCCCCCTTTCTCTTAACTCTTAATGGCTACTATTAATAATATTAAAATTGTTTCTCTTAATGTAAAAGGTTTAAGACACCCAATTAAACGTATGAAAATTTTAGATTATTTAGGTAGTTGTACAGCTGATATTTGTTTTGTCCAAGAGACACATGTTGAAGATAAAGTTTTACACTATATGAACAAAAAGTGGGTAGACTCTATTGTTTTTTCACCTGCTGCGGGTAAAAAGAATGGGGTCGCTATTTTCTTTGCCAAAAGATTACATTGTCAAATTTTAAATAAGATTTCTGACTCTGAAGGCAGATATATTATAGTTAAAGTCAAAATTCATGACTCTATTTTCTTTATGTTTAATGTGTATGGCCCTACAGTGGATGATTCTGTTTTCTGGGCTACTGTTACGACTGAAGTTCTAAAGTTGGGGAAAGTTCCCTTGATTTTTGGGGGAGATTTCAATGTTTTTGCGGATCCAATGCTAGATTGATTATCTACCTTTAGATTTAGACCGTCCAAGACTTTTCATGCCTTTAAGACTTTGCTTCATACCACCAAGTTAGCTGATATTTGGAGATTGCATTACCTCACTGGTAAGGAATTTTCCTTTTTCTCCAATCCTCATAATTCCCATTCCAGAATTGACTATTTTTTACTTTCCCCCGCTCTCATTCAATTTGCAAATAATCCTACCATTGGTACCATTGATATATCCGACCATGCAATGATTTCTTTTGTTTTAAATGTTTCATCTTCTTTTGCTAAACAATCAAGATGGCGTATGAATACTGACATTGTCCTTAATGACACTCATAAACCCAAATTGTTGCAAACGATTCAGGATTATTTTACATTCAATCCGGACGGCTCTACCTGTGTTACTAATCGATGGGATGCCTTTAAAGCCTATATCAGAGGTACCACAATTTCTATTATGGCACATGAAAATAAGAAATTTAATTCTAATGTCAAATCTTTAGAGAAACAAATAGCTCATTTTGAACGTTTATTTATTACGTCTAGTGATCCTCAATATAAACTAAAACTACAAAAACTAAGATATGAATTTAATGCTATTCTTATTACGAGGGCTGGGGTTCAGCTTTCTAAGTCTAATGCTAGATTCCGTTTTAACACCAATAGGTCTGGTAAGCTTCTTGCTAATTATTTACGTATTAAAAGGGATAAAACGTAGATTACCTCCATTCAAGGTCCTCCAGATAAAATTGCATTTTCCCATAATGATATTGTTCAAAATATTTTTAAATTTTTATTCCACATTATATAATAAACCAGATTTTTGTGATGAGTCTATAATTGATGCTTTTCTAAAACATTCTGATTTGCCTCATATTCTCCCTCTGATAAACTTGGGTTAGATTTGCCTATTACTAAGGATGAAATCCTAACTGCCATTAAATCGCTTCCAAAGAACAGATCCCCTGGTCCTGATGGCATCTCTGCCGAATTCTATAAAGAATTTCAAAATCATCTTTTACCTTATTTGCACCAGATTTCTTTTCATTTTTCCTAATCAGGTACCATTTCGGGCTCTTTTTCAGAAGCATTAATTGTTGTACTTCCTAAACCTGATAAAGACCCTACCCTTGTTGCTAATTATCGTCCCATTTCTTTGATTAACCAAGATTGTAAATTATATGCTAAAATTATTGCCTCTAGGTTAGCTCCTGTCCTTCATTCTATCATACATCCTGACCAATCTGGTTTTATGAAAAATAGATATTCTGCTAACAATACGAGAACGTTATTACATATTATTGAACAAAGCTCTACAATTCCTGTCCCAGCTGGCGTTATGGCATTAGATGCAGAAAAAGCTTTTGATAAAATTCATTGGCAGTTTTTATTTAAAACTTTATTATCTTTTAATTTTGGACCATCTTTTATTCGTATGATTTCTGCTTTATATTATGCTCCCACTGCTCGATTGTTTATTAATGGCCAGATTTCTAACCAATTTTCCCTTTTTAGAAGGACTCGTCAGGGTTGTCCCCTGTCCCCTCTTTTATTTTTGTTGGGAATTGAGCCATTTCTTAATTTCATTCGTAAATGTGATAACATTCATGGTATCACTATCAAAGATGTTACTGTTAAAACTTTGGCATATGCTGATGATGTGTTATTATTTATTAGTAATCCTGCTTCATCTGTTCCATTTTTGCTTGATATTATTTCTAAATATTCAGCTGTGTCAGGTTATAAATTAAATGTTAGTAAAACTGATTTTTTTCCGTTAAATATGTTATGTACTCCTGATATGTTACCTTCACTGGATATTGTCTGGCAAAAGAGTAAATTGAAATACCTTGGTATATTATTTTCATCATTCCTACATGCTACTTTGACATTAAATTGTGAGTTCATTATTGATTATATTAAACAAAAAACTTCCAAATGGTCTTCCCTTCATTTTTCCTGGTGGGGGAGAATGGAGTCTATTAAAATGACTATTGCTCCAAAAATATTTTATTCTCTTGCTATGATACCAACTCAATTTCCACTTACATTTTATAAAGATATTGACAAACTATTATCAAAATTTCTGTGGAATAATAAACCTCCCTGTATTGCCTATAAAAAATTAAAAATTCCTAAATGCCAAGTTGGTTTTTCCTTACCTGATTTCTTTCTATATCATAAGGCCTTCATCCTAAAACAAAGCTCGTTATGGTCTAACATTTCACCTATTGTTAGTCCTCATATTTGGTTTCATATTGAGACTTCCCTTGTAAAACCTTTTCCTTTACTGTCCTTGTTAACTATGTCTCCTACTTCTAAGATTATACATTCCTCATCTATAATCAAATCATCAAGATTAATATTTAATGATTTAGACTCTAATTTTGCATCCCCTTTACTTTCTACGGTGCATTTGTCCCCATGGCACAGCGCCTTAATCAAATTAAATAGGAATGTCTCCTTTTGGTCTTCTTGGATTGCTAAGGGTATTTTCTATCTTAAGGATGTTTTCTTAGATGATGCATTTATTCCATTTAATCAACTCCAATTAAAATTTAAATTGCCATTGTCAGATCTGTTAAAATATCAATTTCTATGTAATTCTATTTTAGATTCCTTCCCAAATGGTATCCCTTCTATAGTATCAGCTGATTTTTTTAATTTATGTCAATACTGTTTATTTATCTTCTAAAGCAGTTTCTGTATTTTATAAGAAACTTACCGTCTCATTAGGCTCCAATGTTGATACAATTTCCACTTTTTGGAATACTGAGCTCTCTATGTCTATATCAACTGATTTGTGGTCGTTAATTTGGACTAATAGTATTTCTGGATGTTTACCTGTATCAATTTATCAAACCAATGCTTATATTTTGTTTAATTCTTTATGGACTCCATTGCGTTTATTTAAAGCTAAATTATTTCATCAAACCTATGTTGGCATTGTAATTCTCATCCTGGTTCTTTACGTCACATGTTATTTGATTGTCCTAATATTATGAAATGTTGGTCTGAAGTATGGAATGTGATATTGAAAATTTTACCTCTTTCTGATTTGCTTTCCTATAATTTGATTATCTGTAAATCAGTTGGTTTGAGTGTTCCTCTTGAAGACACTGAAGCAAAGTTATTTAATTTTTTTGTTTCGGCTGCGTTAAAATCAATCACTTTTTATTGGAAGGATGCTACTTCTCTTTCAGTTCATGCTTGGTGGTCTTGCATTATCAAAGAAGAGGTGCTCAATTATCTCTACAAGGTGTTCATCATAATTCATCGCATTTTCAATCCTTTTGGTCTCCTATTGATTCATATGTACAGTTATGATTCTTGTTCTCTTAATGTTCATATTTTATTCATTGATTACCATACTGTTTTTTACATCTTATTGGTAACTCTACTTATCCAAGTTATTATGCTATGAACTGTATAATTCCCCTTCCCTTTGTCCCTTCTCCTTCCTTCCTTCCCCCCTTCATTGAGTTATCCTTTGATTGACAATTCTATTTTGCGATGTATTTTATTGTGACTGTTTATTTATGATTGTTCTTATTCGCTTCCATGTAATTTAATGAATTACTTTTTCAGTTTTTGTATGTATTTCTGTGTTTCTCCATTGTCAAAATTCAATAAAATCTTACTGAACTAAGAAAAAAAAGTAAAAAACAAGGAATTGCGTTTTGCTGTTGCTGCAGCCTAAGTCTCTGCTAATTTTACCATGTGGAAGTATTGCACTGTAAAATATGGTCTGGTTCTCCCACAACCGAAAAAAAAGGTGTGGACAAACCAAAAAAAAAACCACTTCAAATAACACAGAACAGAATTCCATTAGGTATTTCTGAGCCTCATGACTTGTAAAGAGGGGCCAAGTTTGGAGCAGATCTGTTCCCCGTCCCATCCAGGAAGGCATGTTTATTCTAGCCCCTTGCTGGAGTAAAATGTCAACCATTTCAAGGGTAGAAAAGGGATGGATGGGAGTTTGGGAATGGCCACAAACTCACATTTGCATTCACAATTGTAAATAGAAAGCCATATTACGTTCTGCCCACTCCCCACCATTTGAGTGGGATTTATTACTGTGTAGCTCTACCCACTCGACCCAAGTCTGGGCATACTCGGTGCACTTAGGGCGAGAAGGCAAAAGACACACAGATGATGGGCAGAATGCAGAGCAAATTAAACATTCACCCCCAGTCAAGAGATCTGGGTTAAATCCATTGTCCTTTTGCACAACATGCCACCCCAGTTTAGACCCAGCCAAATGCCAATCAGTCTTGACCATGTGCCTCATGGGAACAGTCCAGACCGAAGCGCCAAGCCAGGTCCTCCCTGCAATGGAAACAAGCATCCAGGGACTGGTTTTGTAGGTTGGGTGTTAAAATATCGATTACAAAAATATAGCTGACATAAATATAGTTGTAAAAATATTGTTTACAAAAATATCGACACCCTATACTTAAACAGGTAAGTACATAAATATCGACTCAAAAATATCGTTGTAATTAATATAGATGTAAAAAATATCGACTTTTTAAATTAATTAAAATTACATTAAATAATAAATAAATATAAGTACTATTAACAAAATACATTACATTACTTTTATTTTTTAACTAGTTAATACAAATTAAGTACACTTTTTCATTATAAACTTTATAAATGTGGACATATACATATATTTAACACATTACTTTATATAACAACAATAATACATACATATAATTAAAATATACAATATATTATTAGTTAAAACATTTGATAGCGTAGTTGTAAAAATTACTATTCCCATCCAGAGGGTGCAACAGTAGGGAAAGCGTTGGATAGCGTAGAGGTAAAAATTACTATTCCCACTCCAGGGGGTGCAACAGTAGGGAAAGCGTTGGATAGCGTAGGAGTAAAAATTACTATTCCCACTCCAGAGGGTGCAACAGTAGGGAAAGCGTTGGATAGCGTAGGGGTAAAAATTACTATTCCCACTCCAGAGGGTGCAACAGTAGGGAAAGCGTTGGATAGCGTAGAGGTAAAAATTACTATTCCCACTCCAGGGGGTGCAACAGTAGGGAAAGCGTTGGATAGCGTAGGACTAAAAATTACTATTCCGACTCCAGAGGGTGCAACAGTAGGGAAAGCGTTGGATAGCGTAGGGGGAAAAATTACTATTCCCACTCCAGAGGGTGCAACAGTAGGGAAAGCGTTGTATTGCGT
This sequence comes from Lissotriton vulgaris, assembly GCF_964263255.1. Taxonomy (NCBI): domain Eukaryota; kingdom Metazoa; phylum Chordata; class Amphibia; order Caudata; family Salamandridae; genus Lissotriton; species Lissotriton vulgaris. The sequence goes on from NC_141687.1 coordinate 1,679,607,301, forward strand.
AGGGGTAAAAATTACTATTCCCACTCCAAGGGGTGCAACAGTAGGGAAAGCTTTGGATAGCGTAGGAGTAAAAATTACTATTCCCACTCCAGAGGGTGCAACAGTAGGGAAAGCGTTGGATAGCGTAGGGGTAAAAACTACTATTCCCACTCCAGAGGGTGCAACAGTAGGGAAAGCGTTGGATAGCGTAGGGGTAAAAATTACTATTCCCACTCCAAGGGGTGCTACAGTAGGGAAAGCGTTGGATAGCGTAGGGGTAAAAATTACTATTCCCACTCCAGAGGGTGCAACAGTAGGGAAAGCGTTGGATAGCGTAGGGGTAAAAATTACTAAATGTATTTAGTCATTTATAAAATAACAATTATTTATTTTTATTTATTTAATCATTAATTAAATAATTAATCAATTAAAATGTAATTAATTTACTACATTTTCACTAAAAAATTCCAGTACACACACCTAAAATTAATTTAAAAATTAACATAATTAATTACATAATTATTAATCAATTAATTAATTGAAATTAATTAACTATCATTTATTACACTATTTATATTCATTTAAAACATTAATTAATCTATTATTTCATTATATTTAAATTACTTCCCACCCTACTCCCCTATAAACCCACAACCCGCTACGGAAATATTAATACTAAATTCTACATAAAAAACATTATTGACTAATAAAATACTACTAAAAATACTACTTTGACTACAAATACTCATTAAAAACACTACATTACTTATAATTATTTAAAAAACGATATTATTGTAAACTATGTTTTTGTAAACGATATTTATTACAACTATATTAATGTTATCGATATATCGATATTACTTACCTGTCTGTCGATATTCTGGTCAGACTATATTTTTGTCATCGATATTTCTTCCTGTAGATATTTTTGCAGCGATATTTAGGTAAGTCGATATTTTTGCAACGATATTCCCGTTCTGTACCGGTTTTGTAGCATCACCCCTCATCAGCCAGGCTAGCTTGAATCCAGTGGCACAGTGAACCCGGGACCCACGTCTGGACATACCCAGCAAAAGTAGGGCGAGAAAGCAAAAGACGCACAATTGATGGACAGAATGCAGAACAAATCAAAACATTCAACCCCAGTCAAGAGATTTGGGGTAAATCCATTGTTCTTTTGCACACCAATGGAACCCAGTTTAGACACAGCCATATGCAAATCAGTGTTGACACTGTGCCTCATGGGAACAGTCCAGACCAAACTGCCAAGCCAGGTCCTCCCTGGTTGGAAACAAGCATCTCGTAAATCTGGGGCAGTTTTAAAAAGCCATGGATGTTACTGAGAACACCCCAGCAACATCCATTGCATGCCCCTTTAATGCAGAAAACGGTGTTAAAGGGATCAATATTTACAGGCCAGCATTAATAAAAAAAGTGGCTTAGTACTGCCTCGTAAATATGGAGCATGCTCCTGCGCCACAGAACGTCACAAAAAGTTAAGTTTTAGCGGTGCAAGGTGACTGATAAATGAGGCCTCCAAACGGCTCCCATACATTGTAGCTCTTGATTGAGATATATTTGAAAATGTATTCCTATGCGATGTAAGAATGTTGGGACCATCAGAAATGGAGTAAAATTATCTGAATGTGAATCGTAGAAGTTTTGTTAATGTTCCCTGCTGTGGAAAAAGCTTTCATCACTGATCCTCTGTCACACATGACCTTTATTGCTTAATCTTTGCCATTCTGTTAAGCACCACACAGGTTAGTATTTGTTCCTTTACCATGCAATACCTTACTAAGCTGATAAGTATTTGTACCTTTACGAAGCAATACTTTACCATGCACATAACTATTTTTTTAAACAACTGTAGGAGGAGGGTTTGTGTAATTTTAGGGTTTACTACAGGTTGATAGAGGTAAAGCGAGGTGAGGAGGGAATTTATAGGATTTAGGGGAGGGCAGAGTTAAAGTGAGGTAAGGTTAATTTTTAGGGTTTAAGGCATGGGTGGGGAGAAGGGCGGGAAGGAGTAAAAAAAATGTGTGTGATGGATATACAAAAAAAGTGCATATGCCAGCCGGCACCTGAATGCCTGGGGTACATGTAGATATGGTTGCACCGAGTGTATAAACATTCAAAATAGGTTTGGTGGGTGGATGTTGCCATGCAGCCTGAGCACTAGAGGTGCAAAACAGTTGGCGTGACCGCCATCCGAACTTCAAAAATTCCAAGCTTGCTGCTCTCTCTTACAAAAAAGGATCGGCAATCAAAAGAGGGTGCAGGATTATTTTATTTTAACCAACCAAGAATACACATCAACACATTTCGGCTGTTAAAAACGTGATCACGATACCTGACACCATCTTGTGAATACTTAAACACCACATGAATCCCACTGGAAATAAATATGGAAAACACACTAACCCTGTATAGTGCACCATGGGATTATCAAATTTATATAAAATCCCTTCAATTGTTTGTTAAAGGCACACACATGTGAAAACAGTTACTTAAGCATATTAATCAATTCAATCACTCTCCCCACTTCCACAATAAATATCATGGATAAACACAGTGCTCAAAAAAAGATTACAATCAAGCCCTATTGAGCAAGAGTAACATCCTCATGATCATATGGATTAATTTACAGAAATACCACACTGTTTCTTGTCACTTCTTCTTCAGCTCAAAACAATGATTTGCTTATTTTTTCATTTACCATCATCCAATATTAATGTACATTTCTATAAGTAAGTCTCTGTATACTCAGACTAACATGATAAAGCTAAAGCAACATCTCCAAATTATGCAAAAAAACAGTGCTGCCTCAGTGGGCTCAACTTAAGATATATCAACTCTCTCACCTTCCTCAAGTCTGAAGTTTGACAGTTCATTACAACATGTTCTGTGGAAAGGTCATTCTACAGAAATCTTAAGAGTGCACATTAAAAACAAGACGGAAGAGGGAGGAGCTTCGCGGGCAACCAAGATGGCCGCGTAAGCCCGGAGCTCCGTGGACCGTCCGACCCACCGCAAATATCCTGCTTGAAATCCTGATCCACGTTGGTGGAACCTTATTGCTGGTGGTCTGCTGAGGCGGGGACTGCCCTCGGCTTCCAAATCGGTGGTCCCTGTGCAGAGATACGTCGAGCTGAACTCCGCGCTGGGACGGTGCCATTGTCCCTTCGGACTTCGCCACTTCGCATGGTTGAACTGCGTAGTGGCCGCCTGCTGTCCTCACTGGCGGAGTGATAGTGTTTCCTGCCTGTGCCTTCTACACCCTGGTTTTGTCTCCTCGGCCCTGCCTGCCCGTCGGCTGTGGACCCGGACTTGAGGGGCGCCCTGCCTTTGTTCTCTCGAACCCATCATGGCGGGCAGAGGCGACTCGGACAGGGCATCGAACAAAGGTGGCCGGGGCAAGTCGCAAACGCAACAGAGTCGCATTGAGCGCTATGTGAACCTGAAGTCACCACCTACATCGGGGGCGGTGTCTAAGGGGCCCCCATCGACGAGCTCGCCGGATGGATCGGATCCTACCCTCGGCGACATCATGGGTGCCATCACGAGTTTCCGGGCCGATATGCAACAACAGCACGAAACTCTGAATCACAAGGTCGACTCAATGGCCGTTGACATTACTCTTATAAGGGCCGACTTGGGCAAGACCAACGAGCGTGTAAAGGCGCTAGATATTAAGACCTCCAGCCTGACCTCCGATGTTTCTGAGTTGCAGACTGAGGTCCGCAACCTGCGGATGACTACGGACCTATTCTCGAGGCGGCTGGAGGACTTTGAGGGGCGAGCCAGGCGGCAGAACGTCCGCATAGTCGGCGTACCGGAGGGATCCGAAGATGCTGCGACGGACCTATTCGTGGAAGACTTGATCAAAACCCATTTGGCACCCTCTGGACTGAGCAACTTTTTCTCGGTGGAACGTGCCCACCGGGTACCGGGTGGCCCGCCAAAGACAGGGGTGGCGCCACGGCCGATTGTGGCGCGCCTCCTCAACTTTAGAGATCGGGACGTGATCCTGCAAGCTTCTAGATCGCATGGGCCACTCCACTACCAGAATGCGGAGGTGCACTTCTATCCGGACTTCACTAGGTTGGTACAGCGCCAACGCCAGAGCTACACGGGAGTGAAGAGGCGCCTCAGGGAAATGGGTTACAAATACTCGATGATGTTCCCCGCTAAACTCCGTGTTGAACATAAGGGACGTGCCCTTTTCTTTGACTTCCCTGAAAACGTCAGTGAATGGTTGGACACAGTCTCGCCTCATCGGGATGAACAGGAAGATAGAGATGGAGGTGCCTCTGGTGGAGCGGAACAGTGAGACTAAATGGGGGCTGATGGCACCCCCGCCTCGAATGACTGCCGGAGCTGGTATCCGTAACTTAACCTGTCTCTCCTTTCCTTACATGGTGGGTGGCGGGACGGGTTCATGGAGATTCCCTACTCCTCTGGGTCTTTCGTAGATTAGTTAATGGGGCGACAGGCACACTGCTGGTTGGGAGGGCTTTTTAGTCTGATGCAGGGGTGCAGGGTGGGGGGTATGTTGGGAAGAGTTATCTTGTTTGCTGGTTTTATCTTTCTTTTCTCTGTCTGGCAATGGGTCACTTATGCTCCTGAACTGTATTTGAGATCGGTGTCTTCTGGGACTGGATGGGGCGGGCTGCGGGGTGATGGGGGGTAGGAAGTTAAGAATTCTCAGTTGGAATGTCAACGGGTTGGGTGACCGAGTCAAAAGAGGGGTGGTGATACAGCTGATCAAACGTCACATGCCTGATATTGTCCTCCTTCAAGAGACACATCTGGTGGGTAACACGTGTAAAGCTTTGAATCGCAAAGGCTACAAAATGGTGGCTCATTCGGGGTTCTCTTCCGGATCCCGGGGGGCGGGTATCCTCATGCGCGCGTCCCTTCCCCTAGAGATAGATGTCACCATGATTGACGACAGGGGGCGTTACGCTGCCGTGGCGGGTAGATGGGAAGGGCGTTCCCTTTCGTTGTTTTCTGTATACGTCCCCCCGGGGTTGCAATCCAGTACCTTTCAGGACCTTGGTGGTGCCATTTTGTCTATGCCGGATGGCCTGTTAATAGTGGGGGGTGACTTTAACTCAGTTTGCTCTGGTTTGCTCGATCGCCAACCGTCTCGGGACCTCCGCAGCTCACAGATGTGGCTTCCCTCCTTTCTTGAGTCCATGGGCCTGGTGGACGGCTGGCGCCTTCTCCATCCGACACTCCGTCAATTTTCCTTTCTCTCGGGTGCACATGGAAGTCTCTCCCGCATTGACTATATCCTTACACTGGCATCGCACGCATCGTCCGTTTCCGAAGCCCGTTTCTTAGCGCGGGGCATCTCTGACCACTCCCCTCTGTGGGTCTCCTTTGACTTTGGCGTGGTCTTGTAGGAGCGACCGGCGACGGTCAATCCGTGGTATTTCCGCAACATCAAGACCCACTCCCTCTTGGCCAAAGCCATTGACCTTTATTTTGCTGAAAACGTGGGCTCGGTCGGTTCGGCCGTTACGTTGTGGGAGGCCTTTAAGACAGTGCTCCGGGGCGAAGCCCAGGCGCTCATTGCCGAGGCCCGTCGGACTAGAGATGCCGACTTGCTGACTATTGAGCAAGAGGTCTTAAGTCTCGAGTCCCAGCTGGGGCCCGAGCCAGACCCTTCGGTTTTGCATACCCTCTCATTGAAGCAAGCGGAATACCACGATCTTGCCACGAATGCCGTACTCACTCTGGCTAAAGAGCAGCAGGGCCGTATCTATGATGTAGGCGACAAGGCGGGGAAGCTGCTGGCTTGGTTAGACAGGAGGGAGATGGCCAGCCGAGTGGTGCCTGAACTCTTGGGAGATGACGGGGTGGTCCTTACGGACCCGAGTGCCATTGTTGACTCCTTCGCTGGTTACTTTCGGGGGGTCTATGAGTCCGCTTCGGACTTCTCTGAGGCGGACTCGTCAGCTTTCCTCTCGGGTATTGAACTTCCCTGCCTTTCCGAGGACAAAAGCGCGGATTTAGACAGAGAAATCACCGCTGACGAGATTGCCTTGGCGATCCGTTCATTACGCACCGGTAAGGCCTCGGGACCTAACGGCATCCCGGTTGAACTATATAAAATCCGCCCGGACGCGGTGTCTCCGCACCTGCGGAAAATGTTCCTGGAATCCTTTGAGAGGGGCCGTCTCCCCCTGGATCAAAGGTTGGCCACTATTGTGGTCATCCACAAGGAGGGTAAACCAAGAGACGTCTGCCGCTCGTACCATCCTATCTCTCTCCTGAATGTGGAACCCAAGGTCCTCGCCAAGTTGCTCGCCAACCGGCTGATTGGTGTCATTGGCGACCTTGTACACCCTGATCAGTCGGGCTTCATCCCCCACCGGAATACCGCCCTTAATCTACGCCGCCTTCATGGTGTCATGGCTAGAGCCCACACCCTCGAAGAGCCAGCTGTCCTCGCGTCCCTTGCTGCCACGATGGCTTTCGATTCTCTCGAGTGGCCATACCTCTGGGCAGTTCTGTCCAAACTCGGATTTGGGCCGGTCTTTGTGAGTTGGGTGAAGCTGCTGTACGCTGAACCGATGGTCAACGTCACGGTCAACGGTCGCCTGTCGACGCCATTCCCCTTACATCGGGGTACCAGACAGGGTTGTCCCCTGTCGCCCCTTCTGTTCGCCTTGGCCCTTGAACCGCTCGCAGCCCTACTGCGTACGCATCCTGACTTACACAGTATTACTTGGGCCCCTGGTTTTGAAGACAGGGTATCCTTGTATGCCGATGACATCTTACTTTATTTGACCTCCCCCTGAAAGTCCCTCATCGTGGCCTGTGACGTACTCAGACTCTTCGGACGTTATTCTAGCCTGATTATAAACTGGGCCAAGTCGTCCTTGTACGTCCTTAAAGGAGATACTCCACGACTCCCCAGGGGCTGCAACATTCAGATTGCCGTACGTGGCTTCAAGTACCTGGGCATTTACATCTCCGGTAATTCCAAATTGCGGTACGACCTCAACTTACTCCCTCCTCTCCAGCGTCTACAGCGAGATGTGGACAGCTGGCGTAAACTCCCGCTTTCCCTCCTTGGCCGTGCTGCATTGTTTAAGATGATGTCCCTGCCCAGGTTCTTGTATGCCCTGCAGAACGCCCAAGATCCGGTTCCGACGCGCTATTTCAGAGACCTTGAAGGTCTCCTGCGGAATCTTCTCTGGGATGGTCGACCTCGTGTTGCCATCCATAAACTCACGCTTCCATGGTACGACGGCGGCATCACCCTTCCGGACGTGCGCCGCTACTACTGGGCCTCTCAACTTGCTGCCCTCAACCACGGGTTCTACGGCCCCGTGGATAGTCCCGGCTATGCCCTGGATAGATGGCTCTTGGGTGACGGCAACTACTATCGGGCCCTGTATTCGAAGTCCTTCAACCGACGGTTGACGGGTCCTACATGGACGGCGATCCACGTTTGGCGGGCGGTTACCAAGGCGCAAGGCTGGCAAGGTAGACTGACTAGGTTCACCCCCCTCTTTGATTCGGACATCCTGGGTAGACTGTGGCACACCAAGGGGTTTGATAAATGGGACCTCATCGGTATCAGCAGAGTCGATGACATGCTTTCCAGGGGCTCGATTAAGACCTTCCCCCAGCTGCAGACCGAGTACCAACTGGGTGCGACGGAGTTTTTCCGTTACGCCCAGCTGAGGCACGCGCTGCTCTCGGCCACACCGCCGGACGGCGACATTCCTGAAAGTTCCCCTCTGGAGGATAGGATATTGGATGGGCACATGCCGGACAGCGCGATTTCCCTATCATATAAGAAATTGATAAACGTGCGCACATATCTCCTCCTTGGCTTGCGGGACCAGTGGGTGGCGGATGGCCTGGAACTCGACAATGAGGATTGGCAGAGCGCAATTTCCTCCCCTAAGGAGGTCGCAATTTCCTCTCGTCTCCGCCTCGTGCAGTTCAAGATCTTGCACCGGGTGTACGTGACGGGGCCCCGATTGATGCGCATGGGATATTCGCCTGACGGGCTCTGCCGCAGAGGTTGTGGGGCCCTCGCCACTTTCCTACACATCCTTTGGGAATGCCCCGTAATAGCCTCCTACTGGAGGAGGGTGCACCAAATCATGGAAGAATTTACTGGCGTGATTGCTCACGCGGAAGCTCGTAGGTGCCTCCTGAACGTATGGGAACCTTCTGATCACAGCGCAGCGCAGACTAGGTGGGTGACCCTGGGGAACATGGTGGCCAAAAGGGACATAGCTCAGAAGTGGGGTGCGTCCGAGGCCCCACTGGTGGTACAATGGAAAGCCAATATGGACTGGTGCATGTTCTGGGAGAAGACAGTCTATATGGCAAGAGGGAGACCCCGAACATGGAATAAAGTGTGGGGGGCCTGGAATAAATATAGGGGAGACGTGTGCTTGCCACCTGAACCAGTCTCTCTGGACGAACATGTGTCACCCTGACCTGTAACGCCAACTGAGTTTTGATGTACTGCACTCTCCTGTTGTCCCCCCCCCCTCCTCATTCCCGTTCTGATGTCCTCTCCTTGATGATCGCTTCCCTGCCTTTCCTCCCCTACCTGTCCCCTGACGCCCTGATTCATACTGACTCTATTGCCATCTTTTCGCGCCCTTGGGCGCTCCTTTGTTGAGTTCTTCATCTTAATATAAAATTAACCTTCGATGATTATGTTTGGATCTCTTTGCACTACTGCTCTCCTATTACCCATGCTGCCTTGCCTCCGGGATGTCAGGCTGAATAGCTGTGTGCTCTGCTCTGAATAAAGGTTTTCAAAAATAAAAAAAATTAAAAAAAACAAGACGGAAGTGGGTTAGAGGCAAGATGGAGTCCGCCAGCTCTGACGAGTGAGCTGGCTGCTCCTGTGCTCCCGCACCCGTAAGCGGATTGACCATAGGGGAAAGTAAGAGGAGGAAGGCAAGCACTGAATGCTCTTTGAGATCGGGCCCTGAGTGCAGCTGAGACTCACCGGCACGTTGGGCTTCGCAGCGGCTACATTCCTTGTTTGTTGTGTGCGTCTCAGCAGTAGATACATTGGGGCAGATTTATGAGGCTGTTGCGCCTCATTGCGCCAAAATTGCGTCACTTTATTTGATGCAACTGTGGCGCAAACAATGCGCCCTATTTACAACGTGACGCATCTAGGAGATGCGTCACGTTGTAAAGCATTGCGCCATAAGGAGGCGTTCCTGCGCAGGGGGGGGCGTTCCTGCGCAGGAACGCCTCCTGAAGTGGCTGAGTGAAATCTAGGAGATTTCACTCAGTCACTTTCAGGGCAATGCTCCGTCAAAACCCTGCGCTTGCTTGAAGCAGGCGTAGGTCTTGACGCAGCATTGTGCAGATGGTGTACCCCCGAGCCTTGCTGGAGCTGCGTCGCGCTTGCGACGCAACTCTAGCAATGCGCCACATTTCCGGCATAGATGCATCACGCATCTGTGCCGTTTTTGCACCATGGTGCGCCGCATTATAAATGAGGCGCACCATGGGTGGCGGAGCTGTGGCGCACTGTGGCGCACGTTAACTGGCGCATCCCTGGGGATGCGCCAGTTAACATAAATCTGCCCCATTGTGTCTGTGAGGAGCTGGCAGTGGAGGCAGTAGGAAGTTTGAAACACGGAAGTTCGGGTGGAGGAACCCGTAGCACGCTGACAAAGCCACCGAAAGGCAGAAGAGGAAAACCCCGGCTTCAGGCTGATTCTACGGCTGCTGCGACGACCACAGAGACACCAAGTGGCAAGAATACTTCCATCTCAAGCAGCAAAGCAAACAAGGGGGATTGTGCTACCAGCACCATTACCGGCGCAGCAAAGAGACACAGCAACAGACAACAACTCAGGTAAGCAAAGTATCTCGATTCCCCCCAAAATTTTCAGTGCGAAAAGGCAGAAAAAAAGATGCTCAGACTACCTAATTGGAAGCCTTTTCGGTGGTATTGGGGGATGAGGACGTTGGTGACTGTCTGGGAGGGGCAGGAGGTAGTGTAGGAGGGCTCCTGTACACCCCTGCTTACCCAATCTATTGCTATGAGTGATCCCAGCCCCATACTAGGCAATAATAATGACATGGGCAATGGTGAGGTACAACCAGCAGAAGGAGCGCCAGACAGGACAGTACTTAGTAATTGTGAGCTGGGGCTTGAGATGTCTTTAGAATCTGACATAACTACTAATGCTAGTGCTGGCAATCAGGAAACAGCAATCGCTGGTTTTGCTGGTATCGGTAAAGGGGCTGAACAGCAGAGCAGTGAGCCTCTCATGAAGGAAGCAGAATTGGTGGATTTGGTAGAAAAGTTTTTTTCACTCTCTGACCATTCAGATGGATCCAGTGATGAGGCACTAGGAAATGGGAAGACACAGATGAACCAACAAAGGGATGAGATGAGTGAGCATAGCAGTACAGCCCCAGAGGACACTGCAGGGGACTCATCGGAGGGCAGCCCTCAGACAATGCGTAAGAACAGGGTGCTGATAGAGGATTTGTGGCATCCAGTTAATAACAATGGAAGCAATGTAGAGCAATGGGACTACTCTTTCTCTTCAGAGTTAAATATGGGGGCTAGGGCCGCTGATGAGACAGACAAGACAGATACTTTGGCACGGAGAGCGGCAGAAATAACATAAGAAGTATCTTTGGGGGGACGTGGCTAGCAGCCGATCATGGCGGCAGCATAAGGGACGAGCTCCGCGGCTGTAGCGGCCTCTTCGTCGATCCAACACAAAATCCGTCACTTTTGCAAGCCCTGCAGGCAGGTACCAGAACCCAGGACCGGGCGGAGTAAGCAGCGACAAGCAGCGACAAGATCCGACGTACGCTGCCAGAGATACGTCGAAGCCTCGAACCGGCCTGCTCCAACCTCCTGAGCCGGGACCTTCCCTGGCTGTTAACCCAGCAGGAAGTGCATTCTGACCGGAGGACCAAGACCGGAAGTGCCCGTGTGGCGGAGGAGCCGATAGACCGAGTACGTCCTGGAGAGTCGGATGCGGAGGTCCGCGCGGATCGAGGGAGTGGTGTTTGACGGAGTAGTCTCTGGAGCCCAGACCATGTCTGAGGTCGTCACCAGCAGCACCGAGAGTCCGGGTGACGAAAACGAAGTGGGCGCCCGCCATCTTCTTGATCGGAACAGTCGCTACGCATTTGGCGACAATCGACGCTTCTCGCCCCCTGTAGAAAGTCGCTGAGACCTGATCTTTGCTGAACCGGACTGGACAGGGGGTCCGCACCGCTCCTCGCATCCTGGAGCGTAGGGGCACGAGGAGCACGACACTCGGCGGCATGGCGGGGTAAGGCCCTAAGGGCGGCGTCACACAGACCCGTATAGACCGATTTACCTCCGACAAGCCTACCGTTTCCCCAGCAGGGAAGGAGCAGGGTGGCAAGGCGGCCGACTCCCCAGGAGGAAAAAAGGCCACACTAGACGACGTCATGCTCGCATTGGCCCAGCTGCAAACGACCGTTGGCGGAATCTCCACGGATGTCACCCTACTTAGGGCGGACCTCCACAAAATGTCGGAGAAAGTTAAGAGCATGGAGGTGGTCACGAAATCTCTTGTAGAGGACGTTTCAGAACTTCAACGAGAAATGGGGAAGATGGCGCAGGACAATAGAATGCTCCGGGAGAAGCTGGATGAGCAAGAGGGGCGTTCTAGGCGCAACAACATCTGCATTATAGGGGTGCCGGAATCAGAAGGCGTGAAAGCTATGGATCTCTTCGTAGAGAGCCTGATAACGAATGAACTAAAGCCGAAGGGACTGTCCAACTTCTTTTCGGTGGAAAGGGCCCATCGAGTCCCGGGAGGCCAACCGAAACCGGGGGCTGCCCCGCGACCCATAGTGGCACGCTTGTTTAATTTCCGTGACCGGGACGCAGTCTTGCAGGCAGCCAGAACCTCCCCTCCTCTCAAGATTCAAAACGCCACCGTTGCCATTTTCCCCGACTACACAGCGGAAGTCGCCCGTCGGCGGCGAACATTCTTTGAGGTGAAAAAAGAACTGAGGTCCAGAGAACTGCCATATTTAATGCTATTCCCTGCGAGACTACGGGTGGTGGCGGAGAACAAAACCTGGTTCTTCGACAACCCTGAAAACGTACAGGAGTGGCTCGAGGGATGGAGACCGGGTCAGAACCACAGACGGACATATCGCTCCAAGAAAGATCGAACTGGAGGCCAACGCCGGGACTCCCAGGCTTCGGGAGGGGGACCGGACAACAGTGACTCTTTGGGAGCGGAAGGCGGCAGGGAAGAGTTCAAGGAACAATGACCATTTGGACAACTTTCATATTTACTTTTGTAATGAGACTTTAATGCTGCAAAAGCGCTTCCCGCCATTGGACACTGGGTGAAGGGCCTCAGAGGGTGTGAATGAGAGACTGCTGGCTGCGGAGAGTCCCTCACCCCAACGCGCAAGTACACTGTTTGGGGGATGGGGTATGCGCTCTGCTCAGTTGGGGGGGCGGGCAGTTTTGAGTCCGTGCAGCAGGGGGGCAGGGAGGGGGGGGAATGGGAGTTGGGTAAGTTTGCACTACGGGACTTTTTGGTCCTACAGGTTTATGTTCTAAGCACACTTATGTTTCTAGGCATGTCTTACGTAACTGAGACCATCTGGTCTACTCGGGGCATTGGAGGATTGGACTGTGAGTTACAGTCACGCCTGCCCTACACCTGCCTCTACTTGCCGCCTCGCCAACGGCGAGGGGGCTTCATGGCGAATCACTGTTTTTCATATGGCTGCAACGGATAGTCACACCACAACGAACCCACTGCTTGTCATGTCCTGGAACGTCAGAGGTCTAGGGGATAAGATTAAGCGGGGGCTGGTGCTGCAGGGGATAAGGAGACGGGGACCGGCTCTCATTCTCCTACAGGAGACACACTTAACGGGAGCGGCCACGAAGGCCCTAGATAGGAGAGGCTATCACATGATAGTGCATGCTGAGTTCACTTCGGGGTCCCGTGGCACGGGCATCCTGCAGAAGAAATCGTCCAAATTTATTGTCAAATCTACTGCAACCGATGCCCATGGCAGATTTGCAGCAGTTCATGGCCAGTGGGAGGGGAGACTTTTAAACATAGTTTCTGTTTACATACCACCAGCCCTACACTCCGAGGCCTTGCCGGATCTGGGCAAATTCCTGCTGACCCTCCCTGATGGAGACCTGCTCATAGGTGGGGATTTTAACATGGCACTCACGACCACTGTAGACCGTTTCCCCCCACGCACACACATAGAAGGGCCCAACAGGCTCCAGACATTTCTGAATGCACAGGGGATGGTGGACATATGGCGTACTCTACACCCTAACCAGCAGCAATACACGTACTACTATTATTTTTTCGCTTTGATTAATGGTCATCTTACTGTAGCCAAGACGAGTATACAGCCACGGGGGGTCTCAGATCACTCACCACTCACTTTGACAATTACTACCACGGCCACAAAACGACACAGGCTATTTCCGATCTTCCCTGGCTAACTTAAAGTTCCTCAGATCAATAAAGACCTGAAGAAGTCAACGCGACTCTACTTCGAGGAAAACCGGTCCTCGGTGGACTCCCCCTCTACGTTATGGGAAGCATACAAGACAGTGTTCAGGGGTCAGGCCATAGCCGTGATTGCGAATCATAAAAAGGCACACAGACAAGAGGCCTTGGACATAGAATTGGGCCTCGAGAGGGCCAACACAGCCCATATGGCTAATCCCTCGGATGACACTCTCCATGATCTCCAAGTCCATCAGCGCCGCCTCACTGATCACATGCGTAGGATCACGGTGTCGGACATTGCGGCAACGCAACATAGGGTATATGACATTGGGGACAAGGCCAGTAAATTGTTGGCATGGTTAGACAAGAGACAGTGGGGAGGGAAGAACATCCTACAACTCACAGACCCACATGGCAACAACCACACCCGCCCCGACGAGATAGTGGAAGTCCTCGCAGACTATTTTACCAAAGTATATAACCCAGAGACGGTGGTGGGAGAAGGTGAGGCCCGGACGGCCCTTGCACACGTTCCCCTACCGGAGTTGACAGCAGAGGTGTCAAAGGACATAGATGCACCCCTTACGGTGGAGGAGATCCAGCTGGCTATCGGCGCCCTCCATCCGGGTAAGGCTATGGGCCCCAACGGGATCCCCATTGAATGGCTAAAAATTATGACAGAATTCCTGAGCACACCCCTACTTAACATGTATGAGGAATCTAGAGTGAAGGGTACGCTGCCGCCGTATCAACGGATGGCAACTATCGTAGCAATACCGAAACCTGGTAAGCCCCCCAGCGAATGCTCGTCTTATAGACCAATTTCCCTTTTGAACCCGGAGGCCAAAATTATTGCTAAGGTGTTGGCGAGCAGGCTCCTGCCGTGTTTATCCCACTTGATCCACCCGGACCAATCCGGCTTCATGCCACATCGTAGCACTGCTTTAAATCTCCACAGGGTGCATGGAGTCCCACCGCTACGGGAACCTGCCGCGATCCTTTCCTTGGACGGCAAGATGGCGTTCGACATGGTGGAATGGAACTATCTTTTTGCAGTGCTCGCACGTATGGGTTTTGGCCCGGTGTTCATTTCATGGATACGCATGCTGTACAGAGACCCCGTAGCCAAAGTGGTGGCCATTGGCCACATTTCAAGAACCATTTCCTTAGGCCGAGGTACGCGACAGGGGTGCCCGCTTTCACCCCTTCTCTTCGCTTTGGTTTTAGAACCGCTGGCGGTTACGATTCGCACCACACAACTCCTGAAAGGAATACAATGGACGCTATGGGAGGACAGAGTGTCCCTATACGCGGACGACATGCTGATTTATCTTACGGACCTGGGGGAGAGTCTCCCTAACCTTCTGGCTCTCTGTAAGGCACATGGGCGAATCTCGGGTTACACCATTAACTGGGCCAAGTCCATAATTTTTGAGCTACGGGGACCACTTCCGCCACTCCCGGACTCCTGTCCATTAGAGTTAGCACGTACGTCCTTCAAATATCTGGGGATTCATGTCACCCGGGACGAGGCGGAGTTCGCTCGACTGAACTTACAGCCCCCCTTAGTCCGACTCCGTGGGGATGTACGCCATTGGAAAGAACTCCCCCTAACGCTACTAGGACGGGCAGCGCTTTTTAAAATGATGGCTCTGCCACGCTTCCTGTATGTACTGGAAAACGCTCCATATTTGGTGCCGGATAGCTTCCTCCAGAAAATAACGGCACAGATCTCAGGCCTGTTATGTAAATGTAAATGTAAATGTAAATGTAAAGTATTTGTAGAGCGCACTGCTACGGTTTCGTGGCGCTATTACTCATACCGCTGTGGAACCCTTCCTGGCTTTCCCTGTGAAGTGTCCACTCCCGGGGTGAAGCCAGGCATCCTAGCGCTGTTGGGGCCGTTGTGGAGATTAAGCAAGCTATTGCCCAGAGTTGCAGCGTGGGACCCATGATTGGAATAAGCACTGAGGCGAGAATATCAGGTCCGAGGATTTTTTGAGCCCGAGACCCACCGAGGTGGGAATTGAACCCTGGTCCCGGGCCAAAGCTCTGCATCAAGGTCTGCCACTCTAACCATTGAGCCGCACTCGCCAATCAACCAGCCCGAATCTCCCAAGCCAAATTAAACAGGGGGTGGTGCGACAGGGGCATTGCGCTACCCAACATACAGCTGTACTACTGGGCGGCTCAGCTCAAAATCCTTAATCAGTGGATACACGCCCCGCAAGAAGACCCAGCGTTCAAGGCAGACAGGGCACAACTGGGTACGAACAGTTTACTGGCCCCACTGTACCACCGTGGAGTGGCGGCAAAACTCACTGGGCCCACGAAACACACAGTTCGAATATGGTACAAGACACAGGCAAAGTTGAAATGGGATGGAGTCGTCACAAAACTCACACCTCTGTGGGACGCGAAGGCGTTGGGCCACTTGCGGCGCTCCAAGGGCTTCACACAGTGGGACAACATCGGCGTCTCCACGGTGGGGGACATGTGGACGAGGGACGGAGTAATCTCCTTTGCAACTCTACAAGAACAATATGAGCTGGGGGACACAGAGCTGTACAGATACATTCAGGTCAGACATGCGCTACAAGCGGCGATCCCGCCCGACACATCCCCGCCCGAATCCTCCCCTCTGGAGGACCGTCTACTTACTGACTACTTGCAGGAAGGGGCGACATCACTGACGTACCGCAAACTGGTTAACAATATGCCTGATCCACTGGGGAAACTGAAAGACAAATGGATGCTGGAGGTGGGTGATCTAGACGAAACCGAATGGAACGCAGCCATGGCGTCCCCACGTGAAGCAGGCATATCTTCCAAATTTCGCGTAGTGCAGTTAAAAATTCTACACAGGATTTACTACACTCGCACGATGCTACACAAACTACACAGGGCTGATCATCCATACTGTCTTAGAGGCTGCGGAGAAGAAGGATCTTTCATACACACGGTTTGGGAATGTCCACTGATTGTGAGTTACTGGCAACGGGTAGTACGCACAATGGCTCAAGCACTACACACCTCCCTCACTCTAGACTCACGATTGCGCCTGCTGAACATCTGGGAGCCGACCGACCTCACCTTTTATGCAAGAACTTGGGTTACGGTGGGGATGGTGACAGCGAAGCGGGACATAGCTCAGAAGTGGGGGTCCCCACACTGGCCCAATGGATCCGCAACATGGACATGCTTATGGTGACTGAAAGGGCGGTGTATAAACTGAGAGATAATCCACGTAAATGGAATGGGGTGTGGCAACCCTGGAACTCATATAGGGGGGATATATGTGAACCACTGGAATAGGATGACCTCGAGGGATCTGAGAGTGACGAAGAACTCTGATTGGGTGTGTGAATGAATGTTGGGTGTGATACACGGATACGGGCGGGACCTACTTTAAGAAGGTGGTATGGGGGGGGTGTAAAGGGCAGGGGGCTTCGATGCAACTGATTGCTCCCTTTACAGACGGACTGTGATGCGAGTTGCTGATGACACTACTTCACATACGTGCCGAACTAAGTGGGCTCTTTTTACTGTTTAAGGTTTTTTTTTTTTTTTTTTAAAGGCAAAACTCTGACAAAAGTAGACAACAAAAAACAAAATTGCAAACTGTATTTTTACGACACATGTATATTCCTTTTCATCATGTCACCAAGATGGCTGATGCGCACCAGGACCAAAGAGGGATGTGCACCTTTTATCCTATTACGTATACTATGTAACTCAAAACACCCTACAAATGTGAATGAATAGGTGACTGATGATGATGTTGATGATATCTCTGTTTTGCACCAAAAAAAAAAATTTAAAAAAAAAAAAAAAGTATCTTTGGCTCTCATATTTCAAACTATAATGACCCATAGAGAGGAAACACGGGCAGAGAGCCAGAGGACACAAAACATTTGTCGCAAAATGCAAATTCAGTTTGACGCATAGCCAAAACTTGTACAGAGTTGACCGAGACCCGGCGAACAGGGAAGGATGACACGCAGTGGAAACTTACTGATTTAGAGATTTGGGCTCGGCGAAATAACTTGAGAGTCCTTCAAGTTCCAGTGGGCCTGGAGGGACATGATCCATGCAAATTCATCATTGAACTATTTACGCAGGGGTTCCTGAACTCTACCAATGGGACTGGTAGAGAGAGGTGCAGAGGGCACATCGTTTCCCCTTTACCGTCCGGGCTCGGCCTGATCAAACTGCAGCAGCAATAAAGCCTAGAGCCATATTGATTTTGCTTAATAACTTTTTGGCACGTGAAGCTGTATTTGATTTGGCGCGGCCTGATAGAAAAAGAGCTGGGAAGGGGTGGAGTTTTTTGTCAGACAAGACTACTGTCTTCAGACTGTAGAGAAGCACTGGCAACTTCGCCAATTTATTGTACCACACACAACTTGTGCTAGCGGTGCATAAAGACAGGAAGGCACTGGCAGCCCGATTTCATGATGGCATGCTGGCAATCTGCTTATGGATGGCAAACAATTGCCTTAAATTAAATTCAGACAAGACTGAGGTAATGGTTTTTGGTAACCTTACCCCTGGCTGGTCTCCGACATGGTAGCCAGAGGAACTGGGATTACTCCCTACTCCTGTTAAGAAGGCCAGAAACTTAGGCGTCATGTTTGACGAGAGCCTCACTTTTAAACAGCATGTCAATGTGGTGGCTTCTTCGTCCTTTTACGTTCTAAGGATGATAAAAAAGTTGCTACCTTATCTCCCGATTAGTGCTGGAAAAACTCTCATCAGTGCTCTAGTTATGTCAAGAGTTGATTACTGTAACGGCCTGTTAATTAATGCACAAGAAAATGTGTTGAATAGGCTGCAACGGATACAGAACGCAGCTGCTAGGATATTGTCAGGCACTTCAAAGTTTAAGCCAATTTCCAGTGTTAGTCGCTAACTGCATTGGCTGCCCATGTAAAGCAGAATCAAATTTAAGGCGCTATGCATTGCTTATTAAGCAGGTCATGGTACTGGGCCTGAATACCTGAAAAACGCTTTTCAAGCATATGTGCCCAGCAGAGCCCTACGCTCCGCAGCCTCCAACCTTCTGGCCGTTCCCAGAACAAATAAAGTTAACTGGGGCAACAGAAGATTTGCAGAGGCACGGTTAAACTTTGGAACCTGCCCCCCCTGCAAATCAAGACCAGCCCAACACTATTATATTTTAGGAAACAAGTAAAAACTTGGGGGCATATTACCAAGCAATAGCCATAATTATCGCTATTGCTTGGTTAGAGACAAAAATTTACCGCTGAGCTGCGGCGATTTTTACCGCAAATAGACCTTGGTATTACCAAGGTTTATCGCAAATGCGATAAAAATCGCCGCAATGCATGAATATCGCTGAAAAGTCCGCGATATTCATGCATTACCGAGCTAATGCTCTTAGCCATGTTATCCACCTCCCATTGAATAACATGGCTAAGAACTGCTCAGGGTAGGTGTTAGCTTTTGGAGATATTCGTGGCACGCCCACTTTGCATGTCATTGGTGATAAATATCACTGACATGCAAAGTGGGGCACAAGATGGTCGCTATCTCCTAATAGCTGTCGCTAACTGGTGTTAGCGACAGCTAGGTAATAGGGAGATAATTTTATCTCCGCTTTCTTGGCTTTTAAAGCCAAAAAAGCTGAGATAAACCCCCTTGATAATATGCCCCTTAGTTATTTGAGCAATAGGAGCCTTCCCACTATGCTTACAGTCCATAACGCCGAGACACCCTTGGGTATTTGTGCGCTCTATAAATTGCTAACATAACACATAACATTCCAAGCTAAAGGGGCTCAAACTTTTCTACTTAATCATGCCAAGCTGAAAATGGTATACAAAAAGAATACCAGATTCTTTATGTCTGCGATTCTAGAGAAATAATGTTTGGGGATTTTGGGGGAAGGACAGTGGTGGGATGAAGGGGGATTGTGGGGGTAAAAGAAGGAAAACGATCCACAACAGAAAAGAAAGGTGTAGAGATTTTAAAATATCTATGTATGGTTCTGAGCAAGCAATAGTACTAATCTGGAACACATGGCTAAGATAGGCCTTTAAATATGTACATTAAATGTCTGTGGGCAAAATTACCATTATAAAAGGCAGAGGGTGGCTACAGGGCTACGGGTGATCCAGCCAGACATAGTGTGCCTTCAGGAGATACACATTCTGTGGGCGAAACAGGAGATTTTGTCTGAATTGAGGTATGTAGTATTGGGAGACTCACGGCAATCTAATATGATCAAGGGGGTGGCGAGTTTAGCGAGACCCTCTAACCAAACAACGGGACGTATTTTGGTTGATGCACAAGGACGGTGGGCCATTGTGGAATGTAGGGTATGGGAAGTAAAATTTACCCTATGTACAGTATATAACTCTAACGTCGACGAAGCCCTGATACTTGAATATCTAAATGGTGAGCCCGCTACATGGCCCATTCCGTTATTACTCTGTGGCGATTTCAATATAAACATGACTTATGGGAATATCCAATTATGTGGACAGAACTATAAAGGCTGGAAGCCCAGGGTATGTAAGGCCATATGTCAACTGTTAGTTGACCACAGGTTGATGGATGCCTGATGTAATTTGCATAGGCAAGACCCGGGATGTACATTTTATTCGCACCCACATAATAGACTTGTACATCTTGATTATTTTTTTTATCCTCGCTATTATTTACAGGGCTAAAAATTAGTTTGTATCCAAGGGTTACATCGGATCATGCTCCAATGGTATTAGAAATTCTGGCATTAGGGGGGTGTGCAGCCCCGAGAGCTTTCACTTTTGATAGAAAGCATTTGCTGGAGGATGCTTTTATTGAGCATATGAAGGTTTGGATAAAGGAGTTCTTTCAGATTAATCTTCACTCTGTGTCTTGGGGGGTTATTTGGGACACATTCAAAGCCGGGTTTAGATGGGAAACTCAGAACTATGGGTGTTATAAACAAAAATTAGCTAAGTTGGCATTGCAGGAATTGTATAATGAACGTAAGACTGCTGAACAGGAATTGGCTGCAGTATTATACCATGCAGCTAGCCCTCTGCTAGCTGCAGGACATACTACTGCAGCAATCCAAACTAATTTAGCTAGCTGTAAGGCTAAAATAAATCTGGAATGGAGAAAAGAAATTGCCATAAAATATCAAACCTATAAAAAAAGAGTGTCATGAATATGGAGAGGCTACTGGGTGATGTTTAGCCCAGAAGGTACGCATAAAGGAGGTTGAACAAAGAATAACTGAGATTATAATTGCGGCCAGAGTTATGGTGTTTGAACCTCAGGAAATTCTCAAGGTTTTTTTGGTTTCTGTACAGAATTGTACATAGCGTAATATAATGGGTGTTCTTTTATGGATGTGGGGCTCCCAACCTCTTTGTGGTGAAAATTGGAACAGGAGGATGTTGAGATGCTAGATTAGTCTATCACGTTAGATAAATTAGAACAAGCCACTAATAGCCTTACAATGGGGAAAGCTGCAGGACCAGATAAACTCCAGCTGGATATCTGTAAGACCTTTTTCCAAGTCGTTAAATCTGATATTCTTAAGGTGTTTCAAACAGCACAAAAAGGGGAGATATCGCAATCCTGGGCTGAGGCCAATATCTGTATTATTAAGATAAAGGGGAAGCCGTCTGAGTTACCTGGGTCCTACCATCCAATTTCTCTTCTTAACTGTGTCTGTAAAATATATGCAAACATTTCGACTACATAGTTGGCAAAAGTTATAACACCGTTAGTATCTTTAAAACAACATGGATGTATACAAGGAAGGGGGACGGTAGACCATGTGAGCAGAGTAGTGACACTTTTGATATAAAACTTGCAGGATCTAGAGGATTAGAGCTGGTTTTACTTGATTTTTAAAAATCATTCGACCGTGTGTCATGGCATTTTTTATGGGAAGGCCTACAGCAAATGAGGTTTGGACAGGGATATATTCAAGCTTTGCAGGCCTTATCTCTTCCCCATGGATAAAATGTGTTCAATGGGGTGTTTTTCTGAGACTATTGTGATTTCTAGAGGCGCACGACAAGGATGTCCCTGCTCACCCCTTTTGTTTGCGCTTTATATTAATCCTTTTATTATTATGTTAGAACGGAGTAAAAAGATTATACCTTTACTGTACAACAAGACCATTTTTTTGTACTGGCAAACGCTGATGATATTGCGATCGAAAACCTCAAATCAAGGCCTTGCAGTACCTGAAATAGAATATCTAGCACATAAATTTGGGATAGCATCAGGGTATAAATTGAACACATTCAAAACCCAAATTTTATGTACAAGTCAAATAATGGGTAATAATACTAGAATGGTTAGCGAAGCCACATATTTGGGCATTAAGATACGAACTTCGGCAAAAGAGATTGTAGAGTTCAATTGGGGTGATATTATTTGGGAGTAAAGCGATGACTCTGGATGTGGGAAAATTTGCATCTTTCATTAGTAGGCAGATCCAATGTACTTAAGATGAATGTTCTGCCTAGGGTTATGTATTTCTTTAGAGCAGTGCCCTTAGAGCTATCAAGAAAATAAATGCAACATCTACAATCACTGTGCGCCAGATATATGTGGGCTCCAGGGAAACCACGAAGAGCTGTTTGATTTATGACCCTCTCTCGAGAAAGAGGAGGGTGTCCTATACCTGATTTTGCTTTTTATTATTATGCTTGTGTTTTGGTTAATGCACGTATCTTGCTGACTGGGGAAGAGGGTAGCATTGCAGCTGAAGCCCACTCAATCTACCAGACGATTCTGTGCCCTGAGGTGAGGCATTTTTTGTTTTAGAGGTTGGACGGCAGCTATTTTAAAAGAACCCGCTTTAAAGTGCTAAATGCTGTGCTTAAAATATGGAACACAGTTAGGAGACATTTTAAGATTCCCGTACTCTCTGTTTATACACCTACAGATGCCACTGGATTGTTACCTTCAATCTTCTGGGATCATGTTGCTGCCATCTGGAGACTTAAGGGCATTATTCGACTCAGTGATATGTATCAGGTGGATGGGATATTATTTTCTATTTCAGAGTTGGTGGATAAATATCATTTAACTACAACCCAATTTTTTAAGTTCTGCAATTAAGGGACTTTTTAGGGAAGCATCCAATTAGTACTACAACTTTTAAAATTGTAGAAGCTATTAGACGACAGGAAACATCAGCTCAGTATACAAAATATTATTAGAGGGTAGAGTAGACAACTTAGAGAAGTACAAGACTAAATGGGGAACCTGGCTGGGAAATCCTTCAATCTCATTGGAGAAATTGATTGATTTGTCTGGCAAGATTCTAAAGGCAGGTAATTTAAAAAGTCAACATTATAAAATGCTATTTAATCTGTACCATACTCCTGCCAAGATGACGAAGTGTGGGGACCATAATGATGGAAAAGGTTTTTGGTGTGGAGCGGATAATGGAGATATTCTTCATGTTTTTTATGTATGTACTGCTCTGAATCCCCTGGTAGGATCTATAGAAAGATTTTTATAAGAGATTACGGGATCCCCTGTTAAAATGTCCAAATCTAGAATGTTGTTAGGAATTGCGGAAGAACTGCGCCAGGGAAAACCAATGTATACATTTCGTTATTTAATCTTTATGGCCACGGTGGTGGCACGGTGTGTGCGTGGGGGTGTGGCGGACCGGAATACCAAGCGCGGAGGCCGTATATAGTGGGCAATGTTTGATTTATTTCCGTACGTTTGCTCACAACAGGGTGATTATCAAGAGTCAATGTTCCAGAAATGAAAGGCGCAGCTCCACGGGTGGAAGAAGGGTCCAGGTCCGGTCACGTTGTCAGCGGGCTCTCCGGGTCTTCTAATCTTGGGGATGTCCTCGGAGGTACCGGGAGGAAAACAAAGAAAAGAAAGGAGCCGTTAGTCCTGCCGGACTTCTCTCGTCGAATCCCTATTACCAGCACCGGGGAGTGTGTGGGGTAAGAAGTCGAAAGTGAGGAGGGGACGGTAGGGTCGGGGTAGGGACAGACACAAGCTGGGTATCGAGAAGCAGTAGGGGTGTTGGGTGGTGGGACGTGAGGATTAGAGGGTTTATTTACAAAGTGGAGGAGTGCTTCAAAATATTCTATTCTTTCTAGTACGGGTTTGGGCCATGGGATAACGGGAGAGGTAATCGGCATTGCCTTGTTCAGTCCCTTTACGGTGCAATGTCCGAAATCTGTATGGTTGCAGGGCTAAGAACCAACGGAGGACCCGATCGTTATGTCCTTTATTACGGGCCATCCACTCCAGAGGGGCGTGGTCAGTATAGATGACAAACTCTCTCCCTTCCAGATAATACCTTAGGCTTTCCACCGCCCATTTAATGGCCAAAGCTTCCTTCTCAACAACAGCATAACTGGTTTCACAGGGATACAGCTTACGGCTCAGGTACAAAATGGGGTTCTCGTTCCCATGTTCGTCTTTCTGCGAAAGGACTGCCCCTAGACCATGGTCCGAGGCGTCTGTCTGTAGGAGGAAGGTCCGTGAATAATCCGGACTGACCAATACAGGTTTGGAGGTTAAGGCTGCTTTGAGTCGAGAGAAGGCTAACAGTAGAACAGGGGTGGGATTCTTTAGGAGGGTTTCTGTTTTTGTGGACTTCCTTAAGAGATCAGTGAGGGGAGCTGCAGTCTGGGAAAAGTTGGGTATAAACCTATGGTAATAACCTAGTAGGCCTAAGAAAGCCCGGAGGTCTTTTCGTGACTGGGGGAATGGAATGGATTGAATGGCCTCAACCTTCTTGGCCTGTGGACGTATTACTCCCTCACCTAAGAGGTAACCCAAGTACTTCACCGATGTAGCCGCTAGAGTGGTCTTTGCAGGATTGATGGTGAACCCAAAAGAGCCCAATGACCCAACAACTTTGCTGAGGTGATCGAGGTGTTCTGCCCAACTATTGCTATAGATAACAATATCGTCGAGGTAGGCCCCGGCATACCCTGAGTGTGGTCTTAATACTCGGTTCATCGCCCTTTGGAAGGTGGAGGGTGCCCCGTGTAACCCAAAAGGTAACACCGTGAATTGGAATAAGCCGTCTGGGGTAGAAAAGGCAGTTTTCTTTCGGTCCTGTGCTCTTAGTGGGATCTGCCAGTAGCCTTTGCAGAGGTCTAATGTGGATATGTATCGGGCTTTCCCTATGCTCTCGACCATCTCATCGACCCGCGGAAGGGGATAAGTGTCGAAGGTAGATATTTTATTTACCTCTCTGAAATCTATGCAAAACCTGACGGACCCGTCAGGTTTCGGCACTAGAACTATGGGGGAATTCCATTCACTGATGGAAGGCTCAATGATCCC
Organism: Lissotriton vulgaris; assembly: GCF_964263255.1. NCBI lineage: Eukaryota > Metazoa > Chordata > Amphibia > Caudata > Salamandridae > Lissotriton > Lissotriton vulgaris. The sequence continues at coordinate 1,679,632,095 of NC_141687.1, forward strand.
CATACCCAGCATCAGTTCGGTTTCTTGTCGGATCACGTTCCTACGGGCTTCAGGGACCCTGTAGGGTCGTAGCCGTACAATCTTTCCGGGCTCTGTGTGTATGCTGTGTTCTGTGATTGTCGTGTGACCTGGTGAGGAGGAAAACACTCTCTGTAAGGGTTGTAAGGCCTCCCGGAGACTCTGTCTCTGCTCTCCGGTCATCTCGGGGTCGAAACATGATTCAAATAAGAGAGGGGTTGGTATATCAGTGGTGGATAGGACGGGTCGGGGTCCCTCCCATTTTTTTAGAAGGTTGATATGGTACACCTGTGTGGTGCCTCGAACAGGGTCGAGTTCCACTTCGTAGGTGACCGGAGTCACTTGGCGAAGAATCACATAGGGTCCTTGCCATTGCCCTAACAGTTTGTGGTCTGATGATGGCCTCATCAGTAGAACTAGATCCCCATTGTTAAAGGAGCGAGGCTTGGTACCCTTATCATATTGCCGTTTCTGGCTGGCTTGTGCGTTCTCCATATTCTGGCGGACAATATCACGCAGCTGGGAGAGATGGGTTTTTAGGTTTTCGACATATTCTGGCAGGGGTCGGGTTCTGTCAGGTTCGGCCTCCCATGCTTCTTGGGCCATGTCAAGAAGGGTGCGGGGTGGTCGACCGTACAGCAACTCATATGGAGAATATCCTGTGCTACTCTGAGTTTTACAGCGAATGGCAAACAAGGCCAACGGCAGCATCTCCTCCCACCTCTTTGCCTCCAAGGCCAACATTTTCTTCAGGGTTAACTTTAGGGTGGCGTTGTATCGCTCTACCAGCCCGTCTGTCTGGGGGTGGTAGGCGGAAGTGCGGATCTGTTTTATGCCTAGGTTTGAACATACTTGTTTCATTAGGGATGAAACGAACGGAGTGCCTTGATCCGTAAGGATCTCCCTGGGAAACCCTACTCGCGAGAATATGGAGATGAGGGCTTTAGCTATGGTCTGCGTTGTAGGTTGGCGTAAGGGCACTGCCTCAGGGAAGCGGGTGGCGTAGTCCACCAAAACCAGGGCATATCGGCAGCCACTGCGGGAGGGAAGTAAGGGGCCTATGATGTCCATTCCCACCCGGGTGAAGGGGATGTCAATGAGGGGTAGAGGGAGTAAGGGAGCCCTGGGAGGACGATATCTACTGTTCCTCTGACATACCGGGCACTCTCTACAATATTGTCTGACCTCTTGATGTACTCCTGGCCAATAAAACTTCTCCAGGATGGACAGACTGGTTTTTTCGTCGCTGAAGTGACCCCCTAGGAGATGGCCGTGGGCAAGGAAGAGTACCTTCTCTCTAAAGGGTCCGGGGATCAATAGCTGGGGCGGTTGGTTTGGGTTCCCTTTTCTATACAGTAGTCCGTTCTTTTTAAAAAAATAGGGACATACGTGAAGGGGGTCTTCCTGGTCTAAGGCCCTTCCCCAGGCCTCTTGTAGGATAGGATCTTCTTGTTGCGAAGCCCGGAATTCCCTATCCGTTTGCCAGGGATGGACATCAGGAACCACCGGGTAGGCGGTGGTGTGGTTTCGCTTCTCTTTCCTCTTCTGGTTACGGGATTTCCGGGGTCTGGTCGGATCTTCAGCAAGCGGCTGTTCCCTGGAAAAGGGTGCTTCTTCCCACCATTGGTTCAGGGAGTCTGTAGTGTCCTGCACTAATTTAGGGAGACCGGCATAGTCACTCCCTAGGATCACTTGTTCAGGAAGGTTTGGTATCAGACCCACAGTGAGTTCAGTTCCGGGATCAGCTGGGTGCCGTACTCGCACCTGGGTGGTTGGGTACTTTTTGGTGTCTCCGTGTACACACTGGATGGCGACCGTTCCTGTGGGTGATCTTGGTGGGGTCGGTAGGTCCTGGGGCCGTAGAACGCTCTGGCGACAGCCCGTGTCAGCCAAAGCCATGAGGGGATGTCCGTCTACATATACGGGACAACGGAACGGTGGGGGCTTCTTTCCGGGTGTTGCACACACATAGTTCTGTACCAGGCCTATCTCCATGGGCTCGTCTTTCTGTGGACATACACGTGCTATGTGTCCATAGCCGCCGCAGTTGTAACACTGTGGACCCGGATTGGGTGGTCTGTATATGAGCGGCGGTGGCAGCAGGGAAGGCGGTTCCGCTTTCCGTGGAGGGGGGGTCGGTGGGGTCGGACTGTATTTATATGCGCTCTGTGGGGATGTTCGTCTCTGCCCCTGGGTGTTTCTTGGGCTCGACTGTATGCACTCGCGATCTCTACCGCGCTGTCGAGGGTGAGACGTGCGTGTTGTCGTACCCATTTTTGAGTGGCCGGATGTAGGGATGCCAGGAATTGCTCCAAATACACTTTTGCTAGGATATCGTCTTTGGTGGAGGTGTCCGGACGTAACCAGCGATTGGCGAGATCTTTAATCCGGAAAGACAGAGCCCTGGGGGTTTCTTGTGGCCCTTCCTTGGCTTGGCGTAGCTTCACTCTATAGGTCTCGTCATCTATGCCTAGCCTCTCGAGGATACACTTCTTGATGTCATCATAGGGTGTGTTGCCCTGTATATTGGCTTGCTGATACGCCGCTTGGAGGTCTCCGGTCAGTAGCGGCCCCAAATATTGCCCCCATCGATCTGCTGGCCATGAGGCGGCCTGCGCTAGTCTTTCAAAGTTCGTAAAAAAGTAGTCCGGATCGTCGCCAGGAACATACTTTTGTAAGACCACTGATGGGAGGGAGGTTATGGGTCGTTGTTAATGCTGGCCGAGGACGTCCGTTAATTTACCCATGGCCTGGTCGTGGGCATCCCCTTGGCCCTTGAGGACGTCATGCAGTTGCCCCCTGTCTTCCTCAGCGGTTTTCAGAAACTTCTCCATTAGCTTTCCCAACAGTTCTTGGGACTCGGCCATTTTCTGTATGACGGCCTCCATGCCTCCGGATCCCACTTCTGACACCAACTGTGTGCGTGGGGGTGTGGCGGACCGGAATACCAAGCGCGGAGGCCGTATATAGTGGGCAATGTTTGATTTATTTCCGTACGTTTGCTCACAACAGGGTGATTATCAAGAGTCAATGTTCCAGAAATGAAAGGCGCAGCTCCACGGGTGGAAGAAGAGTCCAGGTCCGGTCATGTTGTCAGCGGGCTCTCCGGGTCTTCTAATCCTGGGGATGTCCTCGGAGGTACCGGGAGGAAAACAAAGAAAAGAAAGGAGCCGTTAGTCCTGCCGGACTTCTCTCGTCGAATCCCTATTACCAGCACCGGGGAGTGTGTGGGGTAAGAAGTCGAAAGTGAGGAGGGGACGGTAGGGTCGGGGTAGGGACAGACACAAGCTGGGTATCGAGAAGCAGTAGGGGTGTTGGGTGGTGGGACGTGAGGATTAGAGGGTTTATTTACAAAGTGGAGGAGTGCTTCACAATATTTACACAGTGCTACGAGTGACGACGTGAGCCTAAAGGGGTTGTTCAACTATACAGAAAGGAGTTATTTACACTGCACCTAATGTGCTATCGGAGGGGTTCCGTTTCACTCACCCGCTCTGCCGCAACTCTCCAAGTTGAGTTGCGGCCGCTCCCCAGCAACCTCCGGTGGACTCCACCAATCTTCGGACCAGTCCTCTTCCTCTTCGGTCGTCCTCTCCTTCGCCGCTCCGGTCGGGGTCTCCTGCCACAAGCTCAATCCGACGCCGGACTGTTTCCTGGTTCCGATTTTTCTAGTGTCCGGATCACGTGAGGGGGAAGTACTTCCGGGGTCAGGAGGTAGTGCTTCCGTGTTTCCGCCGTTCCGGATTGGGTCCTGGAACAGAGGACAGAGGGTTGGACATTTGGTGGGTTGGGTTGTTACTATGGACGCTCTGGCTGGGTTCTCTGTCGGACGTGAAGGACTGCAGTACCGTGGTGTAAGACGGGTATGTGAGGACGCCATATCACACACGGATATCAATAGCTTCCTTCTGGCTACGACAAGAAGTTCCATCTTTTGAAATGTGGTGGGCCAAGCTACTAAATATGTTTAATATGGAATTCTGTTATAGGACCTAGAAAAAGAATGTTGGGTTTACAGGTTTGAGGGGCTTTGAGGGATTATATGGCGGGATAATGTGTTATGGATATATGAAATGTGTTATTTTTGAGTTATTTATATTGAAAGCTAAATATATATGTGATCATGTATGTTATGTCTTCTAATATCACTTGTAATAATCAAAGATGGATATTTATATGTACCTTGCTGCTTTGAATTTCAATAAAAACAAAACTTGAAAAAAAACACAATAAAAACATCATATTAGTATTGCAATACAAATATTGTTATTTGGAATTTTCATCTGAACTTATCCTGTCTTCTTATGCAAGGTGGGGCCATGAAGAAACTTAATCACATTATGACTACAAATGTACATGTAGTTCTTCATCACAATTCAAACCAATTGGTTCGCTGCTATCTGAGGCAAGTATACATCTCAATTCCAGTGTCCTGTGTTCTTTCTTCCTGTCTCCTTCTTCATTTTGTTAGGGACTCCAGAATTCTCTTGTTGACCAGTAAAATTGTACTCCCCACATACAATTTAGGGCAAGGACATTTCAATACATATACTTCATAGTCAATCTTTCAATTAAAATGGTGTGAGAAAACAGGGCTTTTTGCAATTGTGCCCCCCACTTATTGCTCCCATTTGGATTGTTAGATGTTGGTTTACTGACTCTAATTGTGCCCTAGGATTTGCTAACCAGGCCCCCAGGAAGTGCTCTGCTTTAAAGGTGTATGGTACTTAATTATAATTATAATTGGTTCTGACAGCCTACCGGCAAGTACCTAGTATATGGTAGGGCATGTAGGTCTAGAGACTACAGTGGATTTAACACAGTTAGGTGTGCATTGCTGTAGTGTCTGTTGTAATTTTAAGGCCAGCCCTGCTCTGCAAACTGCTTTTAAAATAAAACTGAGGCCATCAAGTTAGACTAATGAATTAGAACAAGCCACTAATAGTCTTACAATAGAGAAAGCTGCAGGACCGGATAAAATTCAGCTGGATATCTATAAGACCTTTTTCCAAGACGTTAAATCTGATATGCTTAAGGTGTTTCAAACAGCACACAAAGGGGAGATACCTCAATTCTGGGCTGAGGCCAATATCTGTATTTTTAAGAAAAAGGGGACGTCGTCTGAGTTACCTGGGTCCTACCATCCAATTTCTCTTCTTAACTGTGACTGTAAAATGTATGCAACATTTTGACTACACGGTTGGCAAAAGTTATAACACCCTTAGTATCTTTAAAACAACATGGTTTTATGCAAGAAAGGGGTATGGTAGACCATGTGAGCAGAGTAGTGACCCTTTTTGATACAGCACATGCAGAATCTAGAGACTTAAAAGTACTTACAAAGCATAAAACTACATTTTTTTTCACATATAAGTCTCCTCTATGGTCTGCCCTAGGTGACCGAAGGGTAGGATGCCTTGTCATTTAAAACAGGTACATTTTAAAATATGTTTTATATGCTCTGGTGTGGGAAAAACTGCCCAGTTTGTTCTTCGTGATTTTATTGTACCAGCTCTATATGCTAACATGGGAAGGCTATATTAACCCCTCCCCTGCTGATGACGGAACCGCTCCGTCATCAGCCGTGGTCGCGCTTTGCTGATGACGGAGTGGTTCCTTCACGGCCCGCTCAGAACGCCTGCGCGGCGCGGATTCCGTGCCGGCGCTAAACGTTCTATTGAGCGGGCGGGACCGTGACGGATCCGCTCCGTCATGAGCACAGCGTAACCGCGGCTGGTGACGGAGCGGTTCCATCACCAGCATACGCCTGCCACTCTTCTGCCCCGCCCCCTTAGCACTGCGGCGGAATAGCCGCCGCAGTGAAGGGGTTAAGCTGTAATATAGTATTTATTTTTACATTAGTGAGCTAGAACACTAATTCAGACTATGAAGATAATAGTTACAATGAATCAATCAACATTCAGAGGTGGGATTTATTATAACTATTATAGTTGAGAAACTATAGAACTTGCTTTCCTGAAGTTACCTAAAGCAGCCTTGTAGCGACTGCTTCTGATTGACCAGCCTTTGATAGGCTGATCCAAGCTGCTCTGATGAAGTGTGAAGTGGCATGGGCTGAAACAAAGAGACCATCTGGTGGGAGCTGATGCAGATGCCAGGACAGGCAGGGGGCTGGGTAGCCAAATTGGTCTTCAAATGTAGAATGACATTTAGTACAGGAAGCAGGCCCACCTCTACTTCCTACCCCCCCCCCCCCATCTAAATGGGAGTCCTTGCAATTGAGAGGGGGTGGAAGGGGAGTGTAGGGAAAAGTTAGCCATAACTGTGGATTGGGTTAGCCAGATCTGAACCTCCAGGAGAGATTTTCTCCATTTTGATTTTTTGTTAAAAATACATTTTGGGACATAAATATTCCATACTTATAAGGAAGTGGTCATCGAAGAGAGTGGGCACTTGAACACCATTTGTTAGGGGGGCCCCCTCATGCCAGACCAAAACACTGTAATAAATATGGGTGAGCTGTACAGCTCCTCTGATCCTTGTCTGAATACATTAAGAGAAAAAGGACTACCCTACTGAACTCCTGATCTGCACAAAGAGAGGCCTTCACTCTGAAGGACTGCCCATACAGCACATTCTGGGCTTCACTAAAGAGGATTTTTGCATCCAAAGGAGACCTTCTGGAAGAAGATCCAAGAGTTTGTAAACACTTGGACAACTTTTTTCAAAAAGCTCCATAACTTTACCAACCCCGATAATGACAGCCAAGCCGGGGAAGTTAAACTGTGACTTGACCTGCAATCCAGATTTGCCCTGGGGAAAACTCTGGAGCTGTTTGATTTCGATGATGAAGACAAAGACCTCCAGGAGTCACCAAGGCATCATGCTGAAGCAGGTAGGTATAACAAAAACTGGAGCCTGGATTGCCCAGAAGGATCACTCAACATAGAGGGCAAAAAAAAAATAGGGACTAAGGGCCTAATTACGACTACAGAGATGGACCCCCGTAATCGTGGTGGCAGTCTATCAACTGCCGCAGTGCAGGACTTCCCCCACTGTTACAACTGCAGTGGTCAGACTGCCACTAGATCTCTGGCACCACTGGGATCAAAGATCTCGCTGGACCAGTGGCCTTTCCCTGGGAAAAATATGTTGGCATTGTCACATGCAAAAACCACAGTTGATGGACAGAATGCAGAACAATGTCATACATTCACCCCAGTACAGAGATCTGGGCCTAAATCCATCGTTTTCTTGCACTCCACACCACTCCAGACAGGGCCATATGCAAATCAGTCTGACCCTGTGCTTCATGAGAACAGTCCAACCCGAACTGCCAAGTCATGCCTTCCCTGGACCGGAAACAAGCTTCGAGGACCGGTTTGTGGCATTCCAGCCTTCTTCAGCCAAGCTTGCTTAAATCCAGTGGTGTGGAGAGCATGGGACTCACGTCTGAGCATACCCATCCCGCTCGGGGTGACAAATGCAAAAACCACAGTTGATGGACAGAATGCAGAACAATGTCATACATTCACCCCAGTACAGAGATCTGGGCCTAAATCCATCGTTTTTTTGCACTCCACACCACCCCAGTTCAGACATGGCCATATGCAAATCAGTCTGACCCTGTGCCTCATGGGAACAGTCCAGCCCGAACTGCCAAGCCATGCGAACAATTAAAGGGTTACCAAATAGAACACTCCTTTCTCTGAGATATAATAGCTATCATTTAGGAACTAATAAGTATTAGAACCGGGACCCTGGCCGGCCAAGACTCGCGTCGAGGTCAGTCAGGGATCGCCCGTTCTAGGTGTCAGGGCAAGGGAGTCACACGCCAAGGCAACCCCCACTCGCCCTCTAGGTAACGTGGCGCGAGCAGTCAAGGCTAAACTTGGAGGCGATGTAGGTTAAGTATTTGCGCACGCACCCCAGCAACAACAACCAAAGGCCCACCACAAAGGAAAACTCCACACAAGGTTATATGAAAATAGCCTTTGTATTATAATAAATATACATCAGATAAAACACACATCTTATTACACTGTGCCAACAGGCACGGGCGGAATTTACAAGGGATATTTGTACAGGACAGGGCCTCTTGAACCACTGTCAGGGATATCAACACTTTTAGCAGCAATACTTTCAGTAATAAAACAATACCTTCAGCACTTTAGCAATACTTTCAGTAATAGCACTTTAGCAATACCTTCAGTAATAAAGCAATACTTTCAGTAATAGCACTTTAGCAATACCTTCAGTAATAAAGCAATACTTTCAGTAATAGCACTTCAGCAATACCTTCAGTAATAAAGCAATACTTTCAGTAATAGCACTTTAGCAATACCTTCAGTAATAAAGCAATACTTTCAGTAATAAAGCAATATCAAAGTAGAGCATACAACCAGTGATCACTGGTAACAGGGCCTCCCTAGCACCACCTGTACTAGGGAGAAAACAACCACCTACACGTCACACTGCCTGTAGGGGTGCAAAAGCAAAACACATGATGTCGTAACATTCGGAGGTGTAAAGGCACATGACGCATAAACAATACATTCAGAGGTGCAGAATCAATAACAATTTCCCCAAACTCACCAGTCACCACCTGTGACTGTCCCGGTGTCCCAATGTCAGGGCCTAAACGTGGCAGTTGCCCACAAAGTGCTGGGCAACTGGAGCAGGGAAAGTTAGCGCAAAGTTGGAGCCTCTCTGGGCTCAAAGAACCACCACTGTGGCACTGGTGAGCCTCTCTTAGGCTCTCTCACCAGTAAGGGGGGGGGGCTGCTGAGCCTCTCAGGGCTCCAGCAACGAACAGGTGCAGCCTCGCTGGGCTGGGGGGTCCCTCGCTCTGGGGACCCGGATCACAGACAAATGCTCCTCAAGAGCCTCGTAGGCTCACGGACGAAATGCCCCTCAGAGCCTCTCTGGGCTCGTAGTTAAGGTACTCGCGAGCCTCTCTGGCTCGCCAAACAAGAAATGTGCCGGTCGTTGGAGCCTCTCTGGGCTCTTCAACACGCAATGCCCCCGAGCCTCTCTGGGCTCTTAATCACTACAGGCGCGAGGTCGCGCTACAGAGAGGGGGCGGGGCGGACACCGGCAATGTGTCCCGACGCTCCCCCCCTCCTCTGCAGGCACCTGCACTCACCGGGTTCGCGCTGGGCTTTCCAGCGACGGCGGGTCTCTCCCGCTGTTCCCGGGGCTCTCCTCTCCTCTCGGGGAGCCTCAGCAGGCTCTCTCACGGCTCAGCGAAGAAGGCGGGACTTCCGGGTTGACTCTCCCGGGCCGCGCGGTGATTGGACGGCCGTCCCTTCACTTCCGGGTCGCCGCGGGCAGCGCGGCGGCTCGCTTTAGGCAGGCAGGCGGGCTCCCAGATGATCCGAGGAGTGGGCTCCCTCGTGGATCAATCAAACCGGGCACAACAACGCGGCAATGAGCGGGGTGGCACCCGTGCCGCCAAACCACCACACGGGGCGGACAAAATACAGCGCTCACGGCGCTCGGGCAAAATCCAGCGTTTTCAAGCGCTAGGCCGGCGATCTCAGCGCTCCCAGCGCTGAAGGGCAGAGAGCAGCGCTCTCAGGCTGCAGGCAACGAAGTCCTCAGTGCTCCCCAGCACTGGAGGACAGGACAGGGCTCCAGCAGGGCTGGAGGCAGGCAGGGGGGGCAAGGCTGGGCCAGAGCCAGCACACTGGGTCTCCAGGCAGGGAGACTCCCCAAGTGGCGGTCCTTCTGGCCCCAGCAGCGGCACAAGCCCCCTCTGGCAGGATTCCAAAGTAGAACATTTTCCAAGGGGACACAGCCCCTTCTTATACTGTAAATTCCTTTGTTACAATGTGCAGGGTGGGGGGAAAACCAGTCGCAGCTGGTTCTGGAGCACTCTTGATGGCCCAACCACCCATTCCTTTCACTGGGGAGGCTAGGGTCATTAGACACACCACAGGGGGGTGGAGCCAGCATTGTGTGGGGAAAACCCAGCCCATCCAGGACACAGGTACACTCCTGCCACACATCACTCATGCTAATCTCCCCCTCACCACCGGGCAGACCCATCCAGACTTCCTGGAGCCTGGCATGCCAGCCAGCTCCAGCCAATCACGCTCCAGCACCCTCACTGTACACATATCTCAATGTCCAGAAGTAGCACTTCCCAACTTGACACATGCATGCCGCAGACACCATCTTGCAGCATTCACTCTCACGAGTTTAAGCATACCAAACTCGAGCCTGCACTCCCCACGCATCAGAAACTACCAGGGACACACACATTCCCCATGCATTCCTATAGGAGGGCAGGCCAGCCATACTACACGCACGCACTTTCACTCTGGGACTCAGGGGAAAGTGCGCAGAGACCCAAAAATCACTGCCACAGGGTCACAAATACGGCAAAAAGTCTAGGGGTGAACCTGCCCTGCGGGCCAAGTCCAACACAACCCCCTTCCAGCCAAAACGCAGGGGAGAACAATCACCACCGTGATGGACTTCCCTGCTTGGGGCGATAGAACACGGACGCAGGCCCGCCAATGCCGGGACACTCTCCTGTTCTATGCCACGGTGAACCCCTAGGGTTCCTTCTAAAACTACTGTAAGGACCAACTGGGCTACCCCACTGGTACTCCTCAGCTGTCCGCGGCCCGGACCAGGCCCTGGGCCACCCAGGTGCCACCGGTCCTTGCCAATTCGCAGAGCGGGGGGTCGTAACCCCTGGCACATAGTGTCCATTCTCCACTCTCCCTGTCTGCAAGACAGGACTAGACTGCCACTGGTTCACCAACCTTTGGCCTACAACCTCAGGCGGACCAGGAGTCTCAGAGAAGGCTTTCCTCCCCTTACCTCTTCTTCCAGGGTTCCTCCTCCTCCTGCGAGGGGTACCCTTACAACGCCACTCCAACCCAGGGTTTAACCCCTCAGGTTGCGCCGGGGTCAGAGGTGGGCTTTCCCACCCTCTGCACCCCCTTCCAGAGGTCTGCCCTCTCCCAACTGGAGAAGTTCCTCGGGAAGAACCGGTCAGGACACTGGTTACAGTCGTCCTACCCTTCAGGTCAGGCCGAACCTGAACCTGGCCTCCCAACCTCCGGTCTACAACCTTTGGCGGAATAATTGCCTGGCACTCCAGGACTTCTGGGGATTCACACGCAATCCCCCTGAGGCTGACACATGACCCATGTGTCGTGTGACGGTCTGTCTGGCGCAGATCTCCCGCCTCCTGTCCACCTGACAGTGCGCCAAGATCCCCCAGACCAGAAGTGGCGCCACCCGGGTCCACCCAAGAAGATCTAGCCCAACTGGCTAGTCTCTGGTCCACTGGTGCATCCACTGGGAAACTTATCCCCCAATCACTCCTCGCTTCGGACTTCTGTGCCCTCCCAACTGGAGCGACACTGCCGGACACTGGAACCCCTGGATTTCTAGTTACAGACACTCCAGGTTCCCTAGACACTAGGAGATCCTCCTCAAGTGTACTCACAGGACAGCCTAGGTCCCCAACCTGGTGTTCCCTTAAGAAACCACCCAAGTTCTGAGACAGGACTTCGGGCCTCTGGGTGCTCTCAGCCACCCCCTGACTCCTACTCCACTGAGCCAGGCAGTCAGCCCCTTCACCCTTCTCACTATACTGGGACCTAGCTGGGCTACACTGAGCCTCTTCCACCACGCTGGGCTGGAAGCTCCCTGTACCACTGCTGTTGGACTCACTTTCTAGTGACTCTGCAGAACCTCTGGCGCTCTCCCAGCGCTCTGCTTCCCTTGCAAGCTCACACGGGTTCGACAATCCACACCCCAACAGGTGTTGTCGCAACCCTGGGGGACAACAACTGAGCAACTGCTCTCTGAGAAACACATCGAACAATATGTCCCAATCACATTTCGTGGGCTCCTGTACCCAATCACACAGGGCTTCACAACAGTCCTCCTCAAAGTCTACCCAAGACTGGTGAGGCAGCTTCCTACTGCCCCTGAATTTCAACCTTAACTCCTCCTCTGGGGAAACAGGTACCATACTCTGGGAACTGGGAGTGGGACTGTCAACACCAACACTTAAAAAGCTGCCACCACTGGACTCCACCCTCCCTGGGGGATCCAGAAAATTCTGACAGCGGTCAGGGGATAACCTACACTCTAGGGCTATCTTCTCCCTGGCCGAGGCCCTCTCAGCCTCTGCAATCTGCTCATTCACACCCAGCTGCGCCATCCTCCAGGCATGCTCTAACCTGAGCTTCTCTATGGCCAGCTGGTGCTCCCTCTCTTCTCTCCTATCCATCCACTCCTCTGGGGACAGGGAAAGGGATGGGGTGCTACATCTGACACTGGACCCAGCAAGGGACTCCCTATCTAGGGGGTACTCGCTCTCTGCTGGCGCCCATCCACTGTCAAACTCACTCTCCACATCAGACTCTTCAGGGCTCCCCTCAGACCCACCACCCTCATGGTGTGCGGTCCGGGCCCTCTCCCTCTCACTGTGCTCACGCTCCCAGTCACTCTTCTGCCACTGGATCATGTTATCCCTAAGTTTGGACTGGGTGTCTGACTCACTCACTGGGATGTCTCTCTCCTTACATAACCGTACCAACTCATGCACACTGTACTTAAACAGGCTACAAAGGTTAAAAGGAGATTCCATCTTGACAGGATGCTCACAGACACGTGCAACACAAGGGACCTAGCAATCTGAAGTAAAGTACACAATTCCAAAACTTCCACTCTCCTTAAAAAAAGAACTCACTCATGCGTCCAGGAAAACACACCATTCATCCACACACACCCTCCCCTCGGATCGGTAAGGCAGTTTCTACCACCCCTGACTTCTCAACCTGACCACATGTGACACAGGTACCAAACTCTGGAAGCAGGGCGGGGGACAAATGTACTGAACACAATTATCAAATGACACTCTTCAGGGGAAGCAATAATGGAACTTCACCAAAAAACACAATAGTGACGGGGTCGGGGAATATGGCTTTTCAGACTTACCTGTTTCACCTCTCTTTGAACAGCATTCTGGGACATGGCGGCGCAGCGAAGAACCGTACGACTCAGAACCAGAAGACGATGCGGAATCCTGTTACTTTAACTGGGCGGAGTTGGACATAGAACAGGACGTTGGTTACGCCCACACAAGCCCGCTAAAAGCCGCCCAAGACGAGGAACAGGTGTGTGTTGCACCCGGAGACGAAGGAAGATTGCACGCCGGACTACACATCGGACCAGGACGAGAGCAGACGATACCCGTGGACTGCACTTCGGACCCGGACGAGAAGCAGACGGTAACCGAGAACTACCCTTAGGACCAGGACGAGAAGCAGACGATAACCGAGGACTGCACTTCAGACCCGGACGAGAAGCAGACGGTACCCGAGGACTGCACTTCGGACCCGGACGAGAAGCAGACGTAATCCGAGGACCACCCTACGGACAAGGAATAGAAGCAGACGAAAGGAGACCAGGAGTAAAGACCACGGAGCAACAACGGTCTACAAAGCCCGACGCGGATAATCAAGGAGCGGACCGGAAGAACGAGGAAGACGACAAGCCAGGAGGCCAACAGGAAGGCTCTTCGCCCAGCCACACTTCATCGAGGGAAGTGTGGCTACCAGAGGTACGATCACGGCTTTCAGGCTGGGGGGGTTTTAAGTGGTTTAGACCACGAAAGTAAAACTATCACTCACCCTATGCACTACCCTCCCCTCACTATCCAACACTAGTGAAAGAAGTGTGCACGTGTGAGTCCTCACTCCCCCACCCTGTGCGTTGGTCCTCAACCAGTTAAACTAAAACGCTGTTCGTTTCCTTTCTTGCCGGCGGAGTTTACCCGACATCGTGGAGGAGAAGGCCTGGACCACCAGTCCCAGAAGCCCTTGGGACACACGACGAACGGCTGCTGAGAAACGCTATCAAAGACTCACTAACGAGTTCGACTCCACGTTACCGTATTACCGGAAAGCAATACGATGTAAACGTTTACTGAAATCAATAAAACCAGCGTTACCCAAAGTACCCGTGTCTGTAAGTCTGTTAGACAGTGCGGAATCTGCCGCCACGAACCCTTCTAGTGACCCAGGTAACCCCGAGGTGCCACAAGTGGTGGAGAATGCGGGCACGCCGATAGCCATCTGTGAACCAAAGATGGAAGAACTACTACAACGCCTCGTGAAAGGTCAAGAACAGTTGGGCTGGGCTGTAGAACAACAATTAGCTACTGCACAAGCCGACAGAGACGCTCTCAGAGACAGTGTGGTAAAAACCCTCGGGGAATTTCAGCCCATAAGGATCGATACCACCGGAACTCCAGTGAGAGAAGTAAGACAAACAAATCCTACCCCTTCAGGAATTTCTTTACAAAAATATGTAGCTGGAGAAGACCCAGACGCTTTCCTTATTAATTTTGATAGAGTGGCACTGGCTTGTGGTTGGCCGTTAGATAAGTGGCCGTTTTTTTTGGTGCCATTGTTAACTGGAGAAGCTCAAGCGGCATACCAAGTAGCTAACGGTAACGGTCAGACACCGTATGCACAAATCAAGACTATCATATTAGACCACCTGGGGTTGGACGCAGAGGCATATCGAGTCCGATTCCGGAAAGAGAGAGGAAACCCAGGTGAAAATCCAAAGACCCTGTTCTTTCGTTTAAAGTCCGCTGCTGATAAATGGTTAACTCTAACCCAAAGTTCGAAAGAAGACATAATGGACAAAATTTACTTAGAACAATATCTGGAAGCACTGCCGTTCGGTACTCAACGCTGGTTACGGCAACATTCAAATCTGACAACCGCACAGGCCATGGAGATGGCTTCCACATATGCGAGAGCACAGCCGAAATTACATCCCATGGAAACAGAAAAAAATACAAAACCTCCAATGCGAATTGACAGAAAAGTTAGGCCACCTTCCGGGGTACCTATGCCCCGACCACCGAATCAAGAGGTCCCCCCAATAAGAGGCCCGCAATGCTTTGAATGTGGGACATGGGGTCACATTTCCAGGTTTTGTCCCAAGAAAAGAATGCAAGAAGAACCCATGGAAGTCGGTTACCTACCCCGACCCGTCATGTTTTCAGCAGAACTCGGAGGCGCATATCACGTGAGTGTTCAAGTCAATGGCAAAACCGTTAAAGCTCTGTTAGACTCAGGGTGTAAACAGTCGGTAATACAGGGCAGGTTTGTGTGTGAATCACAGTTAGTACCCGACTCACTAGTTAACATTAAGTGTGTGCACGGAGATGTGAAAAGTTACCGAGTCGCTTGTGTACCATTAGAATTGGAAGGAGGACGACAGGTAATAGTGAAAGTGGGAATAATGAACAATCTGCCAGAGGAACTCTTACTCGGAACAGATAATCCGCATTTTTTAGATCTGTTCTCGAAAAGACTAAACAATGAGAGCGATGTCAAACCAGTACTAATAGCTCCAGAACCATGGGAGGGGGATCGCAATTTCCGGTTTGCCCAAGCAAATGATAACACTTTGTTCAACACCTGGGAACAAGCACATGCCGATCAAAGTAACCCAAACCCCAGATATCCCCGGTTTGTAATCCAGGACGACTTGCTGTACAGACAAGCAAAAGAGAATGAACAGAAACAGTTACTAGTACCAGTGTGTTTTAGAGAACAAATCATGTTCTATGCGCACACACATCTCCTAGCTGGACATACAGGTAGTGAAAAAACGACCCAGAACATTTTGAAGAACTTTTACTGGCCAGGAGTTTATCAAGATATCAAGAAACACTGCCAGATCTGTGACGTTTGTCAGCGGAAAAACTTACAGAAACCTGCGGCTGTCCCATTACAACCGTTACCCATAATAGGGACACCGTTCGAGAGAGTTGCAATGGACCTTATCGGACCACTTCCACGGACAAGTAGGGGTAATCAGTATGCTCTTGTCATTGTGGATTATGCCACCCGATACCCAGAGGCGTTTCCATTAAAGAATCCAACCTCTAAGAACATTGCAGAGAAATTCCTTGAATTGTTTTCACGTGTTGGATTCCCGAAGGAGATTTTAACGGATCAGGGGACCCCATTTAGGTCAAGAGTCATGAAAGAGGCCTGCCAATTGTTAGACCTACATCAGATCAAAACGTCAATATACCACCCCCAGACAGACGGTCTGGTAGAACGGTACAATGGAACTCTGAAAGGCATATTAAAGAAAATGCTCACAGCCAACCAAAAAGACTGGGACCGTCTTCTCCCTTTGGCCTTGTACGTTATCAGAGGCCAAACACAAAGCAGTCTTGGATGCTCATCCTTTGAGATGTTGTATGGGAGACAGCCAAGGAGTCTTTTAGACATGACGAAGGAATATTGGGAGGCTGAACCTACTGGAGAAACGAAAAACTTGCTTGAATATAGTCAATCTCTAAAAACCCAGATTGGCAAGATTCGGGAACTCGCCTTTGCAGAGTTAGAAAAAAGTCAATCCAAACAAAAACATCATTACGACAAGGGGAAGAAATGGAGAAAACTCGAACTAAACGACTGGGCCCTTGTTCTATTACCCTCCACATCCAAACGGTTTCAAACGGAATGGCAGGGACCCTATCAAGTCATTGAAACTATTGGGAACACTACCTATCGACTAAGACTATCGAGCAGAAGAACACAGGTGTTTCATATCAATGTCCTGAAGAAATGGCTCGGAGCTCCTCCAGTCATAGCCTTTGCCGAGAATAAAACCCGAAAAGAAAACACTGTATCCCAGTTGGTAATCAACGAGGAACTACTCCAGGAACAACGAGAACGCTTACAAGGTGTTCTACAGAACTGTGAAAATATATTTTCAGACCTACCAGGTTCCACGACTATGGCTGAACACAAGATTGAAACACCTAAAGGAACTATAGTAAAGCAACGGCCATACAGGATACCGGCCGCCAAAAGAGAGGCGATCAGCAAGGAAGTAAAAGAGATGCTTCGCCTAGGTGTCATACGTCCCTCCAGGAGTGAATGGTCATCACCGATCGTAATGGTTCCGAAACCCGATGGGAGCAGCAGATTCTGCATGGATTTCCGCTCCCTCAACGCGGTCTCCACGTTTGACGCCTACCCCATACCCAGGATAGATGAAATGATCGAGAAATTGGGAGAAGCCAGGTACATTACCACCCTAGACCTAACAAAAGGGTACTGGCAAGTACCATTACGGGAGGAAGACCGTAAGAAAACCGCGTTTTCAACACCAGACGGGTTGTTCGAATTCACGGTATTACCGTTTGGGTTGCATGGAGCCCCGGCGACCTTCCAGCGACTAATGAACGAAGTGTTGCGAGAACACCAGGCATACAGTTCGGCGTATCTGGACGATATCATCATTTTCAGTCCAGACTGGGAGAGTCACCTTCACCATCTGGAGATAGTCTTACGACAACTCGCCAATGCAGGATTACACATCAATTCAAAAAAGTCCAGGATTGGATTTCAGAAAGTGAAATATCTTGGATATGTATTGGGCCGAGGACTCATTGAACCGCAAGATGAAAAAGTAAAAGCCATTGCAGACACTCCATTTCCCTCCAATGTGCGCGAAATGAGGGCTTTTCTCGGATTAGTGGGATATTACAGGAGATTTATTCCTTCCTTTTCCGACATTGCATTTCCATTGACCAACACTCTAACGAAGCACAGTTCGAAAACGGACTTTTTGTATCCCACACCAGAAATGAGGACCGCCTTTGCAAGCCTCAAAAAGGCGATAACTTCGCGTCCGGTGTTGACATCACCAGACTTTAACAAACCTTTCATCCTCCACACGGACGCCTCGGACTTCGGGGTTGGAGCTGTATTGTCCCAGCTAACGGAAGAAGGTCTTGAGCATCCCATCCTGTACATTAGCAGGAAATTGTTTCCCAGGGAAGTGAAATACCCCACGATCGAAAAAGAGTGTTTGGCGATTAAATGGGCTGTGGATAAATTGAGATACTACCTAGAGGGGCGCACCTTCCGATTATACACTGACCACGCTCCACTCCAATGGATGAGTCGCAATGCCTCAAACAATCCCAGAGTCATGAGGTGGTTCTTGTCCCTACAACCCTTTTCTTTCCAGGTGTTACATCGTAAGGGAAAAGACAATGCCAACGCTGATTTTCTCTCCAGATATCCTCTCCCCGATCGGGAGAATCCTAGGGGGGAGGTATGTGACGGGGTCGGGGAATATGGCTTTTCAGACTTACCTGTTTCACCTCTCTTTGAACAGCATTCTGGGACATGGCGGCGCAGCGAAGAACCGTACGACTCAGAACCAGAAGACGATGCGGAATCCTGTTACTTTAACTGGGCGGAGTTGGACATAGAACAGGACGTTGGTTACGCCCACACAAGCCCGCTAAAAGCCGCCCAAGACGAGGAACAGGTGTGTGTTGCACCCGGAGATGAAGGAAGATTGCACGCCGGACTACACATCGGACCAGGACGAGAAGCAGACGATACCCGTGGACTGCACTTCGGACCCAGACGAGAAGCAGACGGTAACCGAGAACTACCCTTAGGACCAGGACGAGAAGCAGACGATAACCGAGGACTGCACTTCAGACCCGGACGAGAAGCAGACGGTACCCGAGGACTGCACTTCGGACCCGGACGAGAAGCAGACGTAATCCGAGGACCACCCTACGGACAAGGAATAGAAGCAGACGAAAGGAGACCAGGAGTAAAGACCACGGAGCAACAACGGTCTACAAAGCCCGACGCGGATAATCAAGGAGCGGACCGGAAGAACGAGGAAGACGACAAGCCAGGAGGCCAACAGGAAGGCTCTTCGCCCAGCCACACTTCATCGAGGGAAGTGTGGCTACCAGAGGTACGATCACGGCTTTCAGGCTGGGGGGGTTTTAAGTGGTTTAGACCACGAAAGTAAAACTATCACTCACCCTATGCACTACCCTCCCCTCACTATCCAACACTAGTGAAAGAAGTGTGCACGTGTGAGTCCTCACTCCCCCACCCTGTGCGTTGGTCCTCAACCAGTTAAACTAAAACGCTGTTCGTTTCCTTTCTTGCCGGCGGAGTTTACCCGACATCGTGGAGGAGAAGGCCTGGACCACCAGTCCCAGAAGCCCTCGGGACACACGACGAACGGCTGCTGAGAAACGCTATCAAAGACTCACTAACGAGTTCGACTCCACGTTACCGTATTACCGGAAAGCAATACGACGTAAACGTTTACTGAAATCAATAAAACCAGCGTTACCCAAAGTACCCGTGTCTGTAAGTCTGTTAGACAGTGCGGAATCTGCCGCCACGAACCCTTCTAGTGACCCAGGTAACCCCGAGGTGCCACAACAATAATCCCTAAAAATGTGGTCATCTAAAATGCAGAGCTTTGTAGTGGCCAGTTGCCACTGTGGTACAACGCAACCACAAATCCTTATCCTCACCGCTTGCCGCCAATATTAGAACCGGGACCCTGGCCGGCCAAGACTCGCGTCGAGGTCAGTCAGGGATCGCCCGTTCTAGGTGTCAGGGCAAGGGAGTCACACGCCAAGTCAACCCCCACTCGCCCTCTAGGTAACGTGGCGCGAGCAGTCAAGGCTAAACTTGGAGGCGATGTAGGTTAAGTATTTGCGCACGCACCCCAGCAACAACAACCAAAGGCCCACCACAAAGGAAAACTCCACACAAGGTTATATGAAAATAGCCTTTGTATTATAATAAATATACATCAGATAAAACACACATCTTATTACACTGTGCCAACAGGCACGGGCGGAATTTACAAGGGATATTTGTACAGGACAGGGCCTCTTGAACCACTGTCAGGGGTATCAACACTTTTAGCAGCAATACTTTCAGTAATAAAGCAATACCTTCAGCACTTTAGCAATACTTTCAGTAATAGCACTTTAGCAATACCTTCAGTAATAAAGCAATACTTTCAGTAATAGCACTTTAGCAATACCTTCAGTAATAAAGCAATACTTTCAGTAATAGCACTTTAGCAATACCTTCAGTAATAAAGCAATACTTTCAGTAATAAAGCAATATCAAAGTAGAGCATACAACCAGTGATCACTGGTAACAGGGCCTCCCTAGCACCACCTGTACTAGGGAGAAAACAACCACCTACACGTCACACTACCTGTAGGGGTGCAAAAGCAAAACACATGATGTCGTAACATTCAGAGGTGTAAAGGCACATGACGCATAAACAATACATTCAGAGGTGCAGAATCAATAACAATTTCCCCAAACTCACCAGTCACCACCTGTCCCGGTGTCCCAATGTCAGGGCCTAAACGTGGCAGTTGCCCAAAAAGTGCTGGGCAACTGGAGCAGGGAAAGTTTGCGCAAAGTTGGAGCCTCTCTGGGCTCAAAGAACCACCACTGTGGCACTGGTGAGCCTCTCTAGGCTCTCTCACCAGTAAGGGGGGGGCTGCTGAGCCTCTCAGGGCTCCAGCAACGAACAGGTGCAGCCTCGCTGGGCTGGGGGGTCCCTCGCTCTGGGGACCCGGATCACAGACAAATGCTCCTCAAGAGCCTCGTAGGCTCACGGACGAAATGCCCCTCAGAGCCTCTCTGGGCTCGTAGTTAAGGTACTCGCGAGCCTCTCTGGCTCGCCAAACAAGAAATGCGCCGGTCGTTGGAGCCTCTCTGGGCTCTTCAACACGCAATGCCCCCGAGCCTCTCTGGGCTCTTAATCACTACAGGCGCGAGGTTGCGCTACAGAGAGGGGGCGGGGCGGACACCGCCAATGTGTCCCGACGCTCCCCCCCTCCTCTGCAGGCACCTGCACTCACCGGGTTCGCGCTGGGCTTTCTAGCGACGGCGGGTCTCTCCCGCTGGTCCCGGGGCTCTCCTCTCCTCTCGGGGAGCCACGGCAGGCTCTCTCGCGGCTCGGTGGAGAAGGCGGGACTTCCGGGTTGACTCTCCCGGGCCGCGCGGTGATTGGACGGCCGTCCCTTCACTGCCCGCGGCGGCTCGCTTTAGGCAGGCAGGCGGGCTCCCAGATGATCCGAGGAGTGGGCTCCCTCGTGGATCAATGAAACCGGGCACAACAACGCGGCAATGAGCGGGGTGGCACCCGCGCCGCCAAACTACCACATGGGGCGGACAAAATACAGCGCTCACGGCGCTCGGGCAAAATCCAGCGTTTTCAAGCGCTAGGCCGGCGATCTCAGCGCTCCCAGCGCTGAAGGGCAGAGAGCAGCGCTCTCAGGCTGCAGGCAACAAAGTCCTCAGTGCTCCTAAGCACTGGAGGACAGGACAGGGCTCCAGCAGGGCTGGAGGCAGGCAGCGGGGGCAAGGCTGGGCCAGAGCCAGCACACTGGGTCTCCAGGCAGGGAGACTCCCCAAGTGGCGGTCCTTCTGGCCCCAGCAGCGGCACAAGCCCCCTCTGGCAGGATTCCAAAGTAGAACATTTTCCAAGGGGACACAGCCCCTTCTTATACTGTAAATTCCTTTGTTACAATGTGCAGGGTGGGGGGAAAACCAGTCGCAGCTGGTTCTGGAGCACTCTTGATGGCCCAACTACCCATTCCTTTCACTGGGGAGGCTAGGGTCATTAGACACACCACAGGGGGGTGGAGCCAGCATTGTGTGGGGAAAACCCAGCCCATCCAGGACACAGGTACACTCCTCCCACACATCACTCATGCTAATCTCCCCCTCACCACCGGGCAGACCCATCCAGACTTCCTGGAGCCTGGCATGCCAGCCAGCTCCAGCCAATCACGCTCCAGCACCCTCACTGTACACATATCTCAATGTCCAGAAGTAGCACTTCCCAACTAGACACATACATGCCGCAGACACCATCTTCCAGCATTCACTCTCACGAGTTTAAGCATACCAAACTCGAGCCTGCACTCCCCACGCATCAGGAACTACCAGGGACACACACATTCCCCATGCATTCCTATGGGAGGGCAGGCCAGCCATACTACACGCACGCACTTTCACTCTGGGACTCAGGGGAAAGTGCGCAGAGACCCAAAAATCACTGCCACAGGGTCACAAATACGGCAAAAAGTCTAGGGGTGAACCTGCCCTGCGGGCCAAGTCCAACAATAAGAAATTGTCAACCAGATTAGCCTATATTCACTGTTCAAGCCCTGAAGAAGTCCCTGGTTGGGACGAAACGCGTTGGCAGTTCCAAAAGTGATGCTTTCAAAAGTTTTTAAAGACTGAATAATAAAGAATAACTGAAACTGAACATCAACTTGCTCGTGAAACTAGATCCTTTCTGAACCATTCTTTGTTACAAATTGTGTTTAAAGTGTGCTAGGCTATTATGTGCTGTTAAATTGTTGAAGGTTAGGTTCTTTGAATCAGCCTTTAATTTGAGGGAGTATAGGGAATTGTGCTTCCAGCCCGTTGTTTGCACCTTTTTTTCACCAAAGCTGATAGGGACTTTTAAGACTAGTGCTGGCACCTTATGCTTTGATTCCCATTTTCTTGTTTCCGAACTGCCAAGCCATGCCTTCCCTGGACCGGAAACAAGCTTCCGAGGACCGGTTTGTGGCATTCCAGCCGTCTTCAGCCCGGCTTGCTTGAATCCAGTGGTGTGGAGAGCATGGGACTCACTTCTGAGCATACCCATCCCACTCGGGGTGACAAATGCAAAAACCACAGTTGATGGACAGAATGCATTGTCACAGCCAGCACCTCTGAGCACATTCTTGCCTCACCACCAAACTTTTCTTGTTGGTGTGACTGCCATGAAAAGGGTGGCAGAGAGGCAAAAAAGAAGATCCTAACAGGGGCCCCTGTTGCTCCAGCATCTGAGGATGCAATCAGGGGAGCACATATTGTGCTACCCTGTATTTCTGCACCTCAGTTCCTACATGGGGCGGAATGCACCATATGGTGCATGTCGCACAGCGCAGGAACTCGCAGATGATGCTGTCACTCCAGCAGTCTGGATGTAAGACTCTCCAATGAGTCTTACAGACCACTTTTGTTGCAGTGCTGCTGTCCACCGCCCACCATGGATCGAAATTGAAATCCAGCGGGTGGTGTGGGAATGGATTTGGCTATCTTCCTGCAGGGCGATGATATGGCAACTCAGGGGGAGACTGCCAAAGTCGTAACAAGGACCCAAATCAGAAGATAAAGATTTGACTGTATCCAACCCATGCTTCATCATGGTCGGCCTGAAACCTTGACTTTGTCCATGTCAAGCATGACCCGATAGCTGCTGTTTGAGCATTTCACCTTTTGCATTGAATCTTACAAAATCCATATCTCAGGTTGCCGCCATTGGATTTTTGTCATTTTGGGCTCAATTTAAAGATACATATATTCTCTATGGTTATAATTTGGTTTTGGATTTCTATGTGTTGTGTCTTACTTATTTACTGTTTTGATGATATATGCAGCCTGATTCATCATTGTGAAGTTTTGCGAGTCTGAAATAGCGATTAATAAGGAATTGCTATTCCAGACTCGCAAAAAGGGATTCATGTAGGAATCGCAATATTTTTTGCGATTCCTACAGGTTCCTTATTTGCCTAAAGGCCCATAGGAATGAATGGGGAGTCATTCCTTATTTGCGATTTGCAATTAGCTAATCGCAAATGAGATTGCGATTTCAAGGGTGCAGGGATGTCCAAAGGAAACCCTGTAACACCCCTGAAATGTAAATTCACAAAGATGTTACACACACATGTCAAAAGGACATGTGTGTGTGTAACATAGAAAACTTAGAAAAATGCATTTAAGTTTTCGCTATTTACCACAAGGTTTGACCTCGCGGTGAATAGCGGCCCAAAATTGCGAATTCGCAATTTTTAAATGTTTCATGAATAGCATTTAAGGAATCTTTAATAGAGATTTCTTAGATGCTATTCCTCGCAAATTTGCGAGTTCTTAAATAGCGAATTTTGCATTGGGGATGATGAATCTCAAATGCAATAATTGCACTCGCAAAGGGCCAGATTCTCAGAATCTGGCACTTTGCAAGCGCAATTTCGCTTGATGAATCTGGCTGTAAATGCTTTACACACCTGTTTCCTAAGTTAAGCCTGATTGCTCGTAAGCCAAGCTGCCAAGTGTTGATCAAGGATTAATTTATTGAGACTTGACTGGACCTTATTTTTGATTGTGGGGTTATTACTAGCTTTGAGTATCCACCTGCACCTACTAATAAACACCTTCCAACAAATAGCCTCTGATCTTGATACTTCCTCTGCTTGGAATACTAACCTCATTTAAACTTTCCCTATTATCACAAGCTTTGCATTTACTGCAGCTCATAAAACCCTCTTTGGTTTTCAACTAAGAACTTTTTCTCACTATGCTCCTTTTCCGTACATCTCTCATTGATCTTGCTCTCCCCAACATTAGAAAGGGTTTCCCTGATATTTCTTCCGCTATGATGGGTCACTTCTCATTTAATGCAAAGATTCCCTAAGATATTTCTTACTTTGGAATGTTCAACATGAAACATAGTGATAAATCTGTTTTTGATTTTTGGGATGTTATTTTGGTTTCAGGTTTAAATAGCACCTCCTCTCTAATACATTTAATCACTTTTCTTATTGCTATATTCAAAGTTTCTTGACTGCATCCTCTTGTTTCAAATTTCCTAATCATTCGAGATTCAGTTTTCTTATACTCCTCCTTTTTTACAAAATATTGCTCATGATGTACCTGGTCCTCCCACTAGCTGATATGCAAATGAGCATAGTAGGGGAAGGGAGCAAGTGCCCATCGCTATCCCTTGTTGTTGCTCAAATACTTTACTATTACAGAAGAAAATATTTCTTGTCAGACACCATTCTATCATCTTCAAAAGCATACACATATGTTTATAATACTTAATAGGTCTAGCCCTCAAACATGCTTCTCAGCTTTCACTCTAGTACGGCATTGACCTAGCCAATATAAACAATTATTTTTTAAAAGTTGGTAGTATCTTTTATATACAATGGTATGCTCTGAACTTTTGGTCTTAAAAAGTGGTCTATTCATTTTGACATATTTATCAAATAGCCCTTCCTGGGCTGAAAAAATAGCAATGGGCCTCCCTGGGGGATTTCTACATTCTAGTGGATTTTCAGAATTTATTGGAATGCTGGACGCTTGGGATATTCTGTTTTCAGGAAACTGAAGTCATCTCCTCTGACTAATGCCTGATTTCTCCAACTTTCTAAATCCTGAAAAAGATCTTTTTTTATATATTTTTTTCATTAATCCATGATAGTTATATTACAGTGCATTTAAATAATCAATGGTTTAAAACAAGACACAGAACACAGTCTTAAAAGCACATTAAAAAAAGTAGGATAGTACTTGACAACATTTTTTTAAGCAGCATGGATGCTTTATCATTACCAATCTAAAAAAACTAATAGTCTTAAGAAAATCAACACAGAAGATTAAGTAGTGGTTAGCTAGCTCATAAGTTACAATACACACAGCTTCATTGCAGATCTAAGCTGCATGAGAATTCCTTAAAGTGCATTAGACTTCAAGGTATGCCCCCGAAATCATTCTTCCATATAGGACACCACCGGCCACCATATCTCCATGCTCAATTTCCTTTTTCGGGCACCTTTTACTACATATAAGCTATGTTCTTAATTGAAAATAGATAAGAATCTGGCCCTCCATAATTCAAAAGTCAGAGCATTTTTCTGAAGCCACATTGAGGCAATACATAACCTGGCAATGGCTGTAGCCAGAAAGATCAGATATCGGAATCTATAAGCCAGTTGGTCACATCTATCCCTCTCCTCTACCCCCAATAATACGTGAGCAGCTGACAGTCTTACTGGACCCCCTGTGATTTCCGCAAAAAAATTCTCTAGGTGCCCCAAGAAGTTACTTAAGTGCCTACGTGTAAAAAAATGGGCACAATGTCAGCATCCTCCGTTCCACAACGAAAACATCTTCCATCTTTTGTCCCACCCCATTTTAACAACCTAGCTGAGGTATATTAGAGGTTAAACACAGTCTTATAGTGTTGTGCACGGAGAATGGCAGACATCAATAGCCTCCCTGCCAGCTCGATAGAGTCTTCCACCAGATTTATTTCAACTTTTTGCATAAATATTCGGGAACTTGTAGATATTTAAAAAATTCGATCTGGGAAGGTGGTATTTCTCAGCTAACATCTCAAAGGACATCAAACCCCCGTTGGCATATAAATTCCCAATATATTGAATACCTTTAGTCCGCCATCTATCAATGGTCCTATCCCAATAGGTGGCAGGAGTGCCGTAGCTGTAAATGGGGTATAGTGAGAGACACTCTCTAATCTATAGTATTTTCGCACAGCTTTCCACACCTTGAAACTGGCATTTAAAACCTAGTAGCTTGGCTCCAGGTTACCAAATAGCCGTTTTTTTTGCATCACTGCCCAATTGCATTGGATATATGGATGGAGCCTCATCAATGCTACTTGGTTCTGCCCCCTTAATAAAATATTCATATGTTGCGGTATACACACATAATAGTATAAAGTAAAATCAGGCACTGCCCAACTGCCTTTTTCGCGAGTGAGAATCATATAGTGCATAGCTCTGCGTGGATTCCTATGAGCCCATAGAAACCTAGCACATATTGACTGCAGTGCTGCCAGTTGGGCACAGGAAATTTCTAGCAGACCAGGTCTAAAAAAATAAAAAACTTTGGGTAATATTAACATTTTAAGAACATTGCATCATCCCACGAGTGAGAGATGTAGACATTCACACTGGTCTAATTGCTTCCGTACAGCATTTAAAATATTGACCCAATTGACCTCCACCAGTGATTTTAAACATGTCCTTATTATGACTCCTAGGTATGATACCTCACTCAAAATCCGATGGTTATCAAAGCTGGCTAGATTTAAACACAAAATTTGTGTCTTTGAATCATTACGTTTGTATCCTAAAGCAGCTCCAAACTCCAGCGTCATGATGGGATTTGGAGTGACCACTGCCACATCGTCTGCATATGTGAACACACAATAGTGCTCTTGTCTCCAAATTCCAGACTCTATCCCTGAAGTTTGTTCTAACATCATTAAAAAAGGGTCAATGTATAATGAAAACAGCAGGGGCATCCTTACCTTGTTCCCCAGGTGAAATATACCGGGTCTGATTCCAGGCCCATTATACAGATTTTAGCTGTCAGGCGTAAGTATAAAACTTGCTTAAAACCTACTTGTCGTAATACTGCCCATAAATATTCCCACGAGACCCGGTCGAACGCTTTTTCAGCGTCAAATAGAATCAAGATGAATTTGGTCCCCTTAGTATTAGCTATATCCAACAGGATTACCACCTTATCAATGTGATTAGTTGTACCCTTAGGTATAAACTCGTAATGTCGGATCGACACCAACAGGGTTAATACTTCAGCCAACCGGGATGCTAGGATTTTGACATAAATGTTGCCATCTGAATTGAATAATGGTATAGGGCGATAGGATCCCGGCTGTTCAGCCTGTGTTATCTTTCTTTTTAAAAACAATTATGCTAGCCTCATCCCAGGTCAGAGGCGCAGCCCCTACCTGAGCCTGCTGAAAATTACAAGCATATCAGCCTTAAGTCTTCCCAAAAAAGTTTTATATACTTCAAGCAAAAGTTTGTCGGGCCCTGCTCCTTTGCCAGAGGCTAAGCTGTTAACAGCTCTTTACAGCTCTTCAATAGTAATAGGTACCTCTAGCAGTTCTGTATCCTGCGATTCCACTTTCTTGCAGTTAAGACTCTGCAGCAGTGTTTCCCCGGCTTGTGCATCATAACACCCCCCAGTATAAACTGCCTCATAATAGCCATGAAACACATTTAAAATACCATCATCAGTTTCTATGATATTGCGCCTAGAATCCACCACTGAGCTAATTCTCTGGGCAGCCTCCTTTGATCTCAACCTTTATGCCAAACATCGCCAAGTTGCCTACCCATAATCACAGCTTTGTTTCCTGCTAATAGAGTGTTTCCTGGCTATTTCTTTACTCCAGTGTAAATTTATTTTGGCCTTGCACCGGATTTACAGAGCAGAAATCTCCCGTCCTGCATGTATCCCCTGCATACGTTTTTCTTCTGGTGCAGTAAGGCTGGCATATAATTCCTGTAGTGCTACTTGTAGTTATTTTTGCTTACGTAGCCCAAAGCAAAGGGTCTCCCCCCTAAAGCCCGCTTTAAAAGCATCCCACACAAACCCGGTCCCTGCGGTATTGCGATTTATGACCAAAAATTGCTCGATCCACACCTTCATATGTGCCACATATCCTTCATTTAATAACAACTTCCTGTTGAATGAAAATGATCGTGGTCTAATTCCAGCACTGAGCATACATTAATTCAACACTAGAGGTCCATGATCCGATGATATCTGTGGGAACACCTGGATGTTAGCACCAGAAAGTAAAAGACCCAATAAGAAAAAATAATCTATCTTACTAATTTCTGGTTTGGATGTGAATAAAATGCATACCCAGGATCCCCCCTCAAGGCTGCTCATGCATCTACCAAACCATGATCCCCCGGTAAAGACAGAAGCACCTTAAATACTTTAGGCTTCCTCCCATTATAAGGTTTGCTATCATCCTGCAAAACCTTTGGCTCAAGGTATATATTTAGGTCACCACAAAAAATGTAGGGAGTGGGCCATAGTGCCAATTCCACATTCAACCCTTCGATTACTAAGGCCTCATCAAAATTTGGACCATATACAGAACAGATAGTGCACTTCGTACTACAGATCACGCATTCCCCAATGGCCCACCTCCCTTGTTTATCTGCCAGTGCTCTTTCTGTCCCTTGTATATGGTTTTTAGAAAATATCGCTACCCCTCTTGTGGTGGTCGATTGCTCCGTTCATACTAATACAGTTAACCCAAGTTCTGCCAGTAAT
Organism: Lissotriton vulgaris; assembly: GCF_964263255.1. Classification (NCBI taxonomy): domain Eukaryota; kingdom Metazoa; phylum Chordata; class Amphibia; order Caudata; family Salamandridae; genus Lissotriton; species Lissotriton vulgaris. The sequence goes on from NC_141687.1 coordinate 1,679,660,861, forward strand.
TTTTTCTTGAGCCATCAAATATGGGTTTCTTGAATGCATTCCAGATCTGATTGGAGCACCCGTAATTCATTTGCAACCCGTTGCCTCTTATTATAGTCATTCAACCCACATACGTTCAGGGAGTAAAACCGAATGCCACTATGCATGCCCCTATCCCCTGTCCATTTTCCACATATCTTTTTGCTGAAGGACTGTATGCCTAAAACCATTGAATTTCATACTTTTCTTTGGTGCATCATTATGGATTATTTTTCCTAGTGCCTCCCCCCACAACCCTGACCCACACTAACCCACCTCCCCCAAACCCATTACTTCTCCTATACACGGCTACAGCCGAAACCGTGACCCACCCCCACCCTTCCCCAAACTGGAGGCTTGGAGACACAAGGTCTCCGAGAAGGATCGAGCTTCTGCCCTCCCGGACCCGCCTGCCCCATCATTCACTGTGCTTGATTACGTATTCCCCACACAGCTCTAAAAAAAAAAAATGAAACAAATTAACAATGCTATAAGTGCTAAAAAAGAAGAAAAGGAATCACATTGCATCTAATAATAGGTCTAGACCTAGTTAGCTCTAACACAATTCATCTGTGTAAATAATCTAAGGTGTACATTCCTTTACATTTTGTTTTTTTCCTTTTTTTCTTTATTTCCCTTTTCCTTCCTTCTCTTTTTCTTTTTCTTTTTTCTTTTACAAACACTGCAAATACTCTTTAGCCGCTAACTCTTCTGTAAAGAACCACGCATGCTCATTATGAATAATCTTGAGCTTAGCTGGATTCTGCAGAAAAACGTGTGCACCTTTATCCCGAAATGGAGTGATAAGCTGGTGTAATTGCCATCTCTTCTCTACGGTTAGAGGGCAATAATCAGGGCACACAAAAAACTCTGTCCCCTTCCCACTTATCTTTCAATCCAGTCGCGACAGATCATAGATTTCTTCTTTTGCCAGAAATGTATTAACTGATATTAAAATCGCCCTCGGTCTAGCAGAGTTCTGGCCCGATCTGTTGCGCTGTCTGAATAGAAATCTGTGCGCCCTCTGGATCTCCCAGTTGCAATCCCATTGAGTCAGCCCGGGAAAAGCCTCAGAAAAAAGTTCTATAATGAATTTCCACGCATCCTGCCCCTCGGCCCCTTCAGAAATGTCCAACACTCGGAGATTATTACGCCAAAGGCGATTTTCTAAGTCAATGATCTTCCTGAGGGGATCATCCTTTGCGGAGCGCAGAGCTTCTGTTGTTGCTTTCTGCGCAGCGACCTCATCCTCCAAGTTCGATATACGTGTCTCAGCCTCATTAAACCTGTCAACAAACTCGGAGCATGATTTTGCAATCCTCCGTACCGAGTTCTGGAGTTTGCGACAAACCCCCTGCGGAATGCTGGCTCTCAGTGCGGGTCTCCTCCCTATGGGCTATCATGCTCTGGTAGATAACAGCCAAGAGAAATGTCCTCAGGTTTTTCCATGACATCTAATTTAGGTTGTGTCTCATTGACCATTTCAGACTCCGCCATAAACGAGTAATCCCACTGAAAATAATATGCACTCTCAGCCAAGTGGAAACCTGCGCCCACACCTAAATTACCCCTCTTGCAAACTGTTTACGGGCTACTCTCTGGAGTACTGGGTGAATCAGTCCCCCATTCTGTAGCATCCTTCATCTGCAGTGTGCTGAACCCCTTGCACCCAATACTGAGAGGGTCATCCTTACGCTTATTCAAATCGGACTCGTCCCCAGAGGTATCTGAGGGATCAGACATCAAGAAGATAGGAAAGTCCCCAGAGTCACTCTCTTTCGTGAGATCCTGTTTGACCATTCTATTTTCTTTAATCACTTCATCCCCACTCTCCGGGGCCAATTCTGGCCTATTTCCTCCCTACCCCATCACTTTTTATGACCCCTGGAAAATATCTCCCGCTACAGCCAATTCTGTGTTTTTGCTCCATTTTCCCCCTCTTTTGATGAACCCCGGGGGTAACTCCTGCTGCACTCTCCCATTCAGCTAAAGAGTCCAAAGGAGAGTTCTCCCCCGCATGCCTTTTCCCATGCTCAGTGCATTTACAGAGATAGATGGAATAGAGGGAAGATTTCTTACCGCCATCCACACGAGTGCCGTCCTTTTTCTCCACTGTTAACTTCTGCCTTCTGAGGCATTGCAACGCTGCTCTCCTTTGACCCGGCGCTGGATTTTCCTTTTGTCTGCACCCTCCGCTTTCCGCACAGACCAGCGTGCACACACCCGGAAGTCTGTCTCGCCAGTACCAGGAGCCAGCAGAGAACCATGCGGGGGACCAAGCAGGTGCTCCACATCATCCCAACACGTCATGTTGCGTCCGCTGCACACGCCACATTCCACTTCACTTCAGGACCAGCATGGTGGCACGTGGGTACAGCCGACCTCACCAAGCAGCGCGGTAAGTGGAATGGGGGGAGCTCCGGGAGCTCGAGCTCACACGACTGTGTGCACGGCTGCCATCTTGCCTCTGCGGACTCCTGAAAACAATATTTCTGTACTTGTGAGCAATGGACCATCTCAACCTTCCTATAGCATTCACTTATATTAAGCTGCCTGTAAGCTTCTTCCATATGCATAGTGACTAGCCATAATGCATTTCCTCCTCTGTCAGCACTTCTAGTCATGATATTTTGGTTCTCTGCTATCCTTTCCACGATTTGCTTATACGTTTCATTACTCTATCTTTTTTTGGTGCTTATTCTGCCTTGTCTGTAATTGTCTCAATTCTTCTGTCATAATCTCTGAGAATGAATCAATCATTTTGTTCGAGGTCAAGGGAACACTCTGCGATTTCACTCTCAAAGGAGTACCCCCTTCTTAAGACACCCAAATGTCAATGGAGTCCAGCATCACATCTACATTCACCATAGCCTCCTCACCCATCATCTAATTTTTCAATGTACAAACAGAAATGGTAACATGGACTGAGGGCGCACAGCTACGAGTATGGCTAATTCTAAGGTTCCAAGTTGTTATAAGCGACTGCTACTAGTCTGGAAAGGAAGGTTACCAAACTTCCTTAATTATCCTGGACTGGTCCAAGATGTAAACTAAATCTATATTCCTGCCGAGCAATCTAACTCCAAATTATGTTATTCAAAAACAATAGATATGTTAATAATCAAAATTAAATGACAAGTATAAGAGCAAAAGTCCAAATTCACATCAAGTAAACATTCAGACACCCGAATCTTGAAGTACGTCAGTCCGTGTTTAAATTCCAAATTTCAAGGATCAATCCTGATTCTCAAGTCCTTTATTCAATCAAAAGCGTATTTTTAATTTTGATTTCAAAGTTCATTCCAAATTCTCAAATCAGATTCCAAATTTCACAAATTTCAAAGAACGTCCACTGCAGCCTGCAGTGGACGTTCTTTGAAATTTGTGAAATTTGGACACTGGAGCTGTTGATGAATTTTAGGTTTTTGTTATTCAGGGATTTGAAGATCATGCATCCCACCTTGAAGGCGCATCTCTGGGTTATTGGGAGGCAGTGTAACTTTTTCAGCAGAGGGGTAATATATTGGTGCCTGTTTTCTTGAAGGATCAGCCTGGCCACCTGGTTTTGAACCATTTGAAGGCGGTTGATGAGGTAGGCCGGAATGCCAAAGTAAAGGGAGTTGGCATAGCCGATGTGGGATTTTACCATAGCGAGAACAGCCTGTATTTTTGCTTCCTGATTAAGGAACCTGCTGATTTTCATTATTTTTCTTAGCTGGAAACAGCATGTTGAGATCACAGGTCCAATTTGATTTTTCATGGTCAGGTCATTGTTGATTATGACTCCTAACGTTTTTGCAGATGTTGAGGGGACGGGAGGTTGTCACAGTTCTTTAGGCCAGAAGTGGGAGCTCCAGGGGTTCGATGGGCCTCCTTTGAGGATGACTTCTGTTTTGTCTGGATTTAATTTGAGGTGGTTGCTGTTCATTCAGTCACGGATGAACAGCATTGTCATCTGGAATTCGTGGACAGTGGTAGGGGAGTTATTGATCGGGAATATTAGTTGAAAATGATCTGCGTAGTTAAAGGTTTGGATTTTCCTTTCTTTTAATGCATGGATCAGTGGGAGAAGGTACAGATTGAATAAGTGAGGGGAGAGTAAGGAGCCCTGGGGAACACCACAAGTGTTTTTAATCATGGGGGTTGTGAAGTTTCCCAGGCGGACCGCTTGGTAACGGTTTCTTAAGAAGGAGCTTATCCATTTGAGGGCCGGTCCTTGGATTCCTGCATCCATGACGCGGTCGACCTGGGTGTTGTGGCCAACCGTGTCAAAAGCGGCAGAGAGATCCACTAGCACTAGTGCTTGGGGGAATCCTCCGTCCACTTTCTCTCACAGGGAATCCAGGACTGACAGCATCACTGATTCTGTGGAGTGAGCTGGGCGGAACCCTGCTTGATGAGGATCCATGTAGTCTGACTGCTACAGAAAGGCAGATAAGCTTTTGGCTATGTGGCTTTGAGTAATTTGGCCAGATAAGGAAGCAGTGAGATGGGTCGGTATTTGGTGAAAGTTCCAGGATCAGCTCCTGTTTTTTTTTAAGAGGGGGATGACAGATGCATTTTTGAAGGTAGGAGGTACGTAGCCCTGGGATAGTGATTTGTTTAAGAGGGCCATGGCTGGGTCTGGGCAGGCCGTGAAGGCTTCCTTTAGGATTCAAGGGGGGCAGCAGTCTCTAGGAGAGCCAGATTTTATTTTGGTCATAAGGTCTGTAAAAATTTCTTGGCTTATCATTGGGAACTGTTCTAGCCTTTGTGTGTTTTTAGGTTTCGTTTGGCAAGTGGGCATTGTGCATATGGGGATGCTTGCTTTGATAATTTAAATTTTGTCGATGAAGAAGCTATTCAGGGAGTCGCATATGTTTATTGCTGGCTGTCAAGAGCCAGTCCCACAAGTTTTTCTCACTCTCATCTATAGAGGATTGGGTGATGGGGATTGTATTGGCCAGGGTTTTGAGAAATTGACATTGTCGATGGTGTTCAAGCTCCTAAAGTATCCAGGGTCAGGTTGGGGAATTTTAAGTTTGGCAAGGTTATTCATGGAGAATTTAATAAGATGGTGATCTGACCAGACACAAGGAGTTACACCTAAATTTGTCATAGTCAGGTATGGTCCACAAACCTGACTATAACAAATTTAGGTGTAACTCCTTGCGTCTGTGTCTAATATATGCCCTTTAATGTGTGTAGCGGAGGTAATGTGCTGGCTGAGGTTTAGCCCCATAAGTAGGTCAGTTAATTCAGCTGATTGAGGTCCTCTTGCTGGGTCATTGGCCCTGTAGTTGAGATCACCAATGAGTAGTATTTTCGCATGATTTGTTATGAGATGTGTCATCTGTTTGCTCAGCCACTTTGGAAACAGTGGCATGCTCTGTGGTGGTCTATAGTGTATGACACAGACTAGAGGGGCAGAATCGGACTCTAGTTTATTCACTAGGTTCTCTACTTGTGGTAGGTCAAGGGGGTAAGTACTGAGAATTTTAAGTCTTGGTGTATTATAGCTGCTACCTCCCCTCCTGTTTTTCCCTGGTGGCGGTTAGCTTGGAGGATATAATAATTGCTAGGTAGTGCTGCTATGATATCAGGGGAGGAGTCCTGTGTTAGCCTGGTTTCTGTTAGCAGTAGGATGTCTGGTTCTTCGGTTGCCAGTAGGTTGGGTAGGATATCCCTGCCTTGTTCTCTTCCATCTTTTTTTTTTTTTTACAAATTCAGGACAGTGGACTAAGTGTAATGGCTGCCAGCAACATTTTTCTGCTGTTGCTGGCAGACAATCTGAGTGCTCGGTCCCAGGAGAGTCTGACTCCTGCAGGAGCATATTTGTTCAAAAGAACTAAATCTCCTTGGGCCAATCAGACTGTTTAATTTTTAAATTGGGGCTCTTGTAATGTATTGTAAGTGAATTTATATAGCGCTTACTACCCCTGACGAGGCTTCGAAGCACTTTTTTTGCAAGTAACACACTACTCGGGGACTTTGGATGGTTTTTTAATGAGAAAAATGGCTGATGAAGCTCGGACTCAGCTCCCAGTTTTCCTAAAAACATCAAAATTGCCTAAAAAAGTTAGATATAAGACATATCAAGAATGTTCTATTAGACTTCTGCACTTTTTTTTGCAAAAAGCTAAATCTTCGGGATTCGAATTTTTGGGGCTGTCAGAGCTTAAAAGTTCGGGTTTTTTTATTCACAATAACCACATTAAATTTTGGAAATTAAAAGGCTTTAAAGAGAGGCCATTTTATAATAAGAGACAGATGTTTCAACTGGGAGGAGGTTCAGTCTAGATGTGGTACCCGGAGTAGGGTCCTTTTCCTTAATTTTCTCCAGATAAGATTTTTGATAGCTAAAAATGTTCTTCTAGGCAACACAGGCACCCCTTTGTTCCTTTTGTCTGTGTTCAGAACTAAAGTGACAGGTAAAGGGAATTGATATAGGCTCTTTCAAAATCAAGGGGAGCCTTCTGCTGTCACCAATTGTATGGAAAATATAAAACATGAATTGTCCTGCAACCTCTCAATTAGAGAATGGCAAAAGATTTCACAGCATGGCAATCAGGCGCTAAGGGCTGCAAATTTCAAAAGGATGGCTTTTCTGTCCCATTGGTCAGCTTACCATACTTCATATGCTCTTCATAAAATGCATCCTGAAATTGAAAATACCTGTTTTTTCTGTCAGCAATCTGGTGAGGGCAGCTGGCTCCATATTGCTTGTACATGCTCTAAGCTGAATCAGTTTTGGATGGAATTATGCGCTGAGCTTAGCCATACTCTGGAAAGTAATAAACCATTAAAACGGGAGCTGGCACTGTTTGGTCTATTAAAACGAAGGCCAAACCAGGTTATAACAAAAGGGGGGGAATGTTTCTATCAATCTCCTTTCTGATGGCACGCTCTCTGATTCTGCAGAACTGTAAGTCAACAAACACTCCAACCTTTTTTGAATGGTATAAAAAAATTAAAGGAGTTAGAGCATACGAAGAAGTATATGCGAAAAGGGTTGGAGCCATTAAAAAATGTGTCTCGGTGTGGAAACTTTTTGATCAAATGGAGAGGAATCTGCAGGGATGATTTTATTATGTTTGTGGTATTGTGGGTTAAGTTTTACTACAGCTATTCTATTCTGTTGCGCACTTCAGATGAAGAGAATGGTTGCTCTCTCTTATGTATTATTTTATAGGTGATGTCTTCCATTTGTATTTGTATCTTTATCTAAAGTATTAGTCTTCAAGATGTATGTACGCCTCTTTTGAAGGAATGAATTGTAAAGTATATTTGAATTTGCACTTGCACTTTAGTTAACTATATCAATTCTCTCTGTATAATTGTATTTCTAGGACCTCAATTGAATCTGCATTGGCACTTTTTTTGGGGGGGGTATGGCCCCGTTTCTTATATATATGATTTAGGTGACGACACCTGCTAATGTTGAAAATAAGCTTGCTGAGTCTGTAGTATTTTACTAAATGCACTTCAATTTTGATGATTGGATCATTTACACGTTTATATAAAAACTGGCAATTTTACGATTTTATGTATTGCACAGCATTAATTGTATTAGGATGTTTATATCTGCTTATTTATGTCTGTTCTAACTTGTATTGTTCTTTTCTGCTCAACAAAAAGCAAAGTAGCACACTACTCCGGAACCCATAAAGTATTAGTGGTGAATTAGTATAGTGAAAATATACAAGTAATTTGAGTGGTGGATATGTTAGTAAGTTATATGGATTGAGAAGGCTAGTCGAGGTATAGAGAAGGGAAAAAGATTTGCCTTTATATAGCGCTTGCTACCCCTGATGGGGTGTTGAAGCACTTTTTTGTTGAGTAGCACACTACTTCGGAACCCATAAAGGATTAGAAGTGAATTAGTTTAGTGAAAATATGAAAGTAATTTGAGTGGTGGATATGTTAGTACATATGGATTGAGAAGTACAGCAGGGGGATAGGGAAGAGAAAAAGGTTTGCATTTATATAGCACTTTCTAACCCTGAAGGAGGGGTGGGGGGGTTGAAGTGCTTTGTCAGTGAGTAGCATGCTTCTCCGGTACCCATGTAGGATTAGTGGTGAATAAGTATATTGAAATATGAAATTACTTTGAGTGGTGGACATGTTAGTCCGTTATTTGGATTGAAAAGGATAGCATGAGGCAGTGAATCGTGATGTTCGCTGTACTGTGGTTATTACATCGTACTAGACATCTGCTCTGGAGTTATCAATGCGAATGGGTGCTTCCCTAGCAGGGGTGTCTAAATAACATGTTACTGCGATGTTTCTACTTTCACTGCCAAGGCAATGTACATACAATATTTTGACATTTTCTTACACACTTTCCTTTCTGATAAGATGTGGCGTTTGATCACCGTTACACATCCAGAATACAAGCACCTCAGATAAACCCTTGTGTGCACTTCTGAAATGATACCTGAAGGTTCTGAACTTACCCTTCTTGGCGGTAGTCATGGCTCAGCCCTCTGCAGCGGGCACCTCCACAGCTCCACCATCGAGAGCTTTGTGTCGACAGCACTCCATCTCCCCAACAAGGAGGGCGCCTGTCTCACTTCTCTTGAGCATCTCGCGAACCCAAAAGTCCAGGTATCTGTATTTTTTAACCTTAATTTTTAAAAAAACTGCTAAACGGATTTACACCAAATAACAAAAATCACAATCAGAGGGCTAAGGTCTAGCTTCCTACCAAATTTGGTGCAATACCATTCAGCATTTTTAGATTTAGCCCTTCTTAATGAAATCTATTGAGAATGCATAGGGATTTCGCATTTTGGGACTCGTACTTTTTCTCTGCCCCCCTTGGCAGATCACCTGGCTCTGTCCTTGAACAAACTTATCAAAAAGTAGCACCTTTTGGAAAGTTTTGTGGTGAGTCATTAAATTGGGTCAAAGTTATTAGCAACATAAAAAACATTTTTCCTATGGAACAACTGATCTTACAGTAACTACAGAGTGCTGATCACCACTGGGTAATACATATATAAGGCTCCCAGTTTTCCCTTTTTACTGAATTTTCAAGATAACGACAGACAGAAAAACATTTGTTTTCTGTCCGCATTTATTCTTAGAAGCAAAAAAATACAGAAAAATGTGTTTCCATGCTCTATTTCATGAATTCTAGAACAACAACTGAGCAGATAGATAGCATGGTGTGTTAAAAATGAGGTGGAATTTTATTATATACCGTCATATGTCAACATATCAGCATATACTTGGAGAATTATGCTAATATTGACCTGTTAGTGTAACTTTATCTTATATTTGACTGCCTACTTTACTAAAACGCTGACAGGCATCAAAGCATGAGTTCTTATTTTTCAGTTAAATTAATATGGAAATAAATGATTTTACAACTGAATGTATTCGCAAAACACAAAATAGTTACTGATAAGATGGGTACAACATAAATATAGATAAATACAGATGGAAATGTTCCAAAAATAAATACTGTACACCTGGGAGCGGTTAGGTTTGAATTTAAATTCTCATAACCATAGAAATTCAGCAGTTAGAGTTATCTCATGAAAATATAACTTGTGCCCTAAGGTAACTATAACTTGCGCCCCCCCCCCTCCACCATGCACTATTTTCTCATTAATCATTTTACTGCAAACATTGCAGTGATATTAATAAATATTTCATAGATAATGTCATCAGTGAGTGCCAGCGCCTTGAGACCCTACGGGTATGTAGCGCGCTCTATAAATGTCTTTGATTGATTGATTGATTGAGTGAGGTAATCTGTGGGGTAATTTGCAGTGCATAGCTGTTGTTTGGGAGTTTTTCAGAAATTCAGGTTGAAAGTTTATAGATTTCTGGAAAGTTGGGCTCGCAGGATGCTCACATGTTTCTAGTAGGCATGCATAATATCAAAAAATAAAGAAATTCAATTGTTCAAAATGGCTTTCTTTCCTGTCAGCCATCACACACCTTTCGGACTCATGTTGGAGTGCTGCTTTCATGAGAGCGTGTGCTCCGATTGGCCGACAGCAACATTACAGGATTTGGAGACCCAAGACCCTCATCCTGGAAAATATAAACCAAATAAGTTATACAGTGTCAGGTTAGGTATGCCCTCACCCACTCATCTTTGTAGGAGGGGTCCCTAAGACACCCCATTAGGTCAAAGTTTAAAAAAAGTTTTTTATGGGATGCCTCAAACCTGTGAGAGTGTTGTGGGAGTTCAGAGACTGCATTAGCTCCCACAAGTGTCTGATAGGACCATCTATATAGTACTGAGATATTCAGGAATGGGCGAGTCCCTGACCACACCTTACTACTCAAAGCCAGCACCCTGCAGAGAGGTGTCAGCATAGAGATAAATCCCTTAGCACACTCTACTGTACACATCTGTTGCCCAGGAAAGAGGTCTCAGAGGAGAGGCCAGTCACTCACCTCATCCTACTTTTCACATGTGTCACCCAGGAAAGAGGTCTTATGGGAGAGGTCAGTACCTTAGCACACCCTACTACGCAGAGTCATTGTCCAGAAAAGAAGTCTCAGAGGAGCGACCAGTCTCTCACCACTCTCTACTACATACATTCATTGCCCAGGGAAGAGGGCTCACAGAAGAGGCCATCCTATATTACTCACAGCTTTTGCCCTGCACAGAGGCCTTTGCGGGCAGGCCACTCTCCCACTAAACCCTTCTACACATAGCCTTTGCCCTGGACAATGCTCTCTACAGAGAGGCCATTCTCTCAGTACATCTTAGACTACATAGCCTTCCCTCCGTTTAGCAGAATCACTGGAGAGGCCAGTCCCTCAAAACACTATGCTCAGACTCTGCCTTCATTGAGTCTCCATGGAAGGCTAATCCCTTCCAACACTCTACTATACACAGCCTTTCTCCTGCAGAGAGTCTCCACAGAGATGCCAGTCCTTCATCAAATTCTACTATGCACAGCCTTCAACCTGAACAGAGAACTCTTCAGAGAGGCCAGACTTTCTACACACCCTACTGCACAGAATCTTTGCCCGGTTCAGAGTTTTTTCAAAGAGGCCAATTCTTGCACAATCCCTACTGCATAGCATTTTCTACCTGTGCAGAGGTCTAAACAGAGAGGCCAGTCCCTCACAACACTTTAATATGCATAATCTTTTATCAGTGCAGAATCTACATGGAGATGCTAGTCCCTCAACATACCCTACTATGCACAATGTTTACTATATACAAACATCTCACTAGAGAGACCACTCCCTCCAACACCCTTCAATACACAATTTTGGCACACTGAACAGAGGTCACACCAGAGACGGCAGTCTTTTACAACACTCTACTGCTCAAAACTTTGCCTGGTACCAAGTCTCCGTAGAGAGATCAATCCTTCATGAAATCCTACTACACACAGCCTTTGCCCTGCACAGAGGTCTAATCTCTCATCACACTCTACTGCACACAGTCCTCACCTTGTACAGAGTTGTTTGTGGATAGAGCAGTCCCTCACCAAACCTTACTGTTTATATCTTTCAGCCTGTTCACAGCTGTTTTCAAATAGAGAATTCTCCTGACTAACCCTACTGTTCATAGCCCTCACACTAAGAATAGGTCTTCATGGACAGGCCCATCCCTCTCCAAAACCCAGAAGGCACATGCTCACTCTGTGTAGAGGTCTTTGTAGACAGGCCCATCCATCATCAAACCTTACTAAACACAGCTTTCACCCTTCACAGACACTGTGGAAAGCAGCCCAGTCCTTCTACAAACCCTGTTGCACACAGATATTTCCCTGCATAGGTGTGTTCGCTGACAAGACAATCCCAAACCTAACACTACTACTGATACTGTCCACCGTACACAATCTTCAAGCTGTGCATGCATTGTTCGAGACAGCTTAGTACCTCAACAAACAAGTCTAGGCACACCTTACATCTGGCACAGTGGTCTTTGTGGACACAAGTGTCTGACGCCAAAATGTACTACACCCTGCTCAGAGGTTGTGGCAGAGAGACCAGTCACTCAACAAATTCTAATACACACAGTCCCTGTCGAGTATTGGTCTCTATTGAGAGGCCAGTTGCTCACAACACTCTGCTATGCACAGCTTTCCTCCCACGGAGTTTCCAGGGTGAGGCAAGGCCCTCAGCAAATCCTACTTTGCACAGCCTTCACAATGTACAGAGGTCTTTGTAGAGTTTTTATGTAACTCCGACGAGTGATATTCGGCATGTTCTTCCGAGGCATACAAATCTTACCAATGACATTCATATGACTTATTTTGGTCCTGAAAGGCAAACTTAAAGAAATAAAGTGGGAGTGGAGGGAACAAATGAGATAGTGAGAACACAGAATGCTTCATAAAAGAAATGCCTACATTATTTGTGAAAACAGACAACAGGAGGGTACTCATAAACCCAGTTAAGACATGGGTGATTAGTATGCATAGCAAACAACAATTTCTCAACAGGTAATATTTTGAAGACAGTTTCTGGAGGCATGCACATAAAAAGCAAAAGCAGGGGACAGGGAGGCGTTAATGGTTTTAGCAACAAATGCAAGAGAGAATGTATGTCACCCTTACGTATAGATTTAGGAAAGCATATAGGCACAAACACAGTGAGCAATGTACTAATATACATTCTTACATGTATAAACAGACCCCCATATAGCGACTCATTAAGATATCTAGTAAATACCTATCAATACCTAGTGAACTATCTAGAGAATTAGTCCTTTAAACATGTCTCAAATCTGGTACACTTAAGCATGTGCATGCACTTATTCTGTTAGTCCAACTTTTCATTTAAAACTCCTTCACTAAGCATTACCTTGCTCTCCTACCAAATTTAACTCACTCCTAAGGCAAGCTGTGGCTAGGCCATTGAGCACGCTGCTCGGGGCTTAAAAGCTTATACGTGCACTTAGATGTTTCAGTGAGGTATGTGTGCACTTACAGGCCCATATGCAGACTTATACTTTTATTGTTGCAGATTACGTTTAATCTTATCTAAGCAGATAGCAAAGAGGAGAGCTACTAATACATACCCTTAAACAGTGTTACAAGCATCTAAATTAGAATGTTATAAAATAAGAGAATAATATATATTTCTGTTTTTATATGTTTATAATATACAACATAAAATGTATATTCTAATTTGTTTTCAGATATCTACTCAGATTCATACAGAACATGTAGCATGAAGTATAAAAGCTCAAAAGAAAGAGTACATTTTGAAAAAGTTTCAAAACAAAACAAGAGATGGTGGATAGAATGCAATCTTGGAAATAAAGTCTGCTGGTAAAAGAACTTTTGTGAGTTGATGAACTGTTGTACTACTTTCTAAAGGAGAATTACGGAGTGCATTGGATTAATCCTTGCCTCACCCCTGATAAGATTCTAAGTATTTGAAATAAGTTTATAAATTGCCATCTTGAGTCCCTCTCTGCTGTGGGAGATCACAGGCCCTTCTTGACAATTTTCCCACCACCAACACGGGTTGCCATGGGTCCTCTTACAGCCCTGATGAAGACCCTACTGTAAGGATTTAGGTCACCCTACACGTTCACTGGGTCAAACCGTTGACCGCTTTATACTTTACGCCAATGTTGACAACAGTGCTTTTTTTTACTGCGCCTAACTTAACATAATGGCTCTATAAATGTATTTTTAGCTCTGTATCAGACTGGACAGGCTTCATGTGTAATCTCTGATGTATATATTGTCACGGCCCTCCTCTTTTTTCACTACACCCTCACTTCTGCACTTTGCTGCACCAACACCTCCTTTACTTTTCTTTGGGCACCACTGCATAGTTTATTCAGATACATGCTGTGTTCTGAACATGCCAACATGTGTTCAATATGATTAAAGAATTGTTTATGAGTAATTTAACAGGCGTTGCCTGTGTGGACTGAGGAGGGAGCTTTGGACTGCGAGCACGCTGGAGCTGCTCTTCCTTTAATCTCCTCAATCTACTCGTCGCGGAACCCGCTCCGCGGGTCCCGCTTCGCCTCTGGTTCTCTGTTAGCGCTGCTGGAAGTGCGCTGTGACTGCGAGGTATTTCATCAGACAGAGCCTCTGTGGCGGTGGTGTGGGCAGGGCTGCGAGCGTGGTCAGGCGAGGACTTCAAGTCCCAGGAGCGCCTGACCCTCGGCATCACTAGCAGCTGACCCGCTCTCCCTGCTGGCTCCTCCCCCGCCTCAGCGCGGCTAAAACCAGCGCGTCAGTTTCACTGTTGGTTTTCTCACCTGTTGCCTGTGTGGACTGAAGAGGGAGCTTTGGACTGCGAGCACGCTGGAGCTGCTCTTCCTTTAATCTCCTCAATCTACTCCTCGCGGAACCCGCTCCGCGGGTCCCGCTTCGCCTCTGGTTCTCTGTTAGCGCTGCTGGAAGTGCGCTGTGACTGCGAGGTATTTCATCAGACAGAGCCTCTGTGGCGGTGGTGTGGGCAGGGCTGCGAGCGTGGTCAGGCGAGGACTTCAAGTCCCAGGAGCGCCTGACCCTCGGCATCACCAGCAGCTGACCCGCTCTCCCTGCTGGCTCCTACCCCGCCTCAGCGCGGCTAAAACCAGCGCGTCAGTTTCACTGTTGGTTTTCTCACCTGTTGCCTGTGTGGACTGAAGAGGGAGCTTTGGACTGCGAGCACGCTGGAGCTGCTCTTCCTTTAATCTCCTCAATCTACTCCTCGCGGAACCCGCTCCGCGGGTCCCGCTTCGCCTCTGGTTCTCTGTTAGCGCTGCTGGAAGTGCGCTGTGACTGCGAGGTATTTCATCAGACAGAGCCTCTGTGGCGGTGGTGTGGGCAGGGCTGCGAGCGTGGTCAGGCGAGGACTACAAGTCCCAGGAGCGCCTGACCCTCGGCATCACCAGCAGCTGACCCGCTCTCCCTGCTGGCTCCTCCCCCGCCTCAGCGCGGCTAAAACCAGCGCGTCAGTTTCACTGTTGGTTTTCTCACCTGTTGCCTGTGTGGACTGAAGAGGGAGCTTTGGACTGCGAGCACGCTGGAGCTGCTCTTCCTTTAATCTCCTCAATCTACTCCTCGCGGAACCCGCTCCGCGGGTCCCGCTTCGCCTCTGGTTCTCTGTTAGCGCTGCTGGAAGTGCGCTGTGACTGCGAGGTATTTCATCAGACAGAGCCTCTGTGGCGGTGGTGTGGGCAGGGCTGCGAGCGTGGTCAGGCGAGGACTTCAAGTCCCAGGAGCGCCTGACCCTCGGCATCACCAGCAGCTGACCCGCTCTCCCTGCTGGCTCCTCCCCCGCCTCAGCGCGGCTAAAACCAGTGTGTCAGTTTCACTGTTGGTTTTCTCACCTGTTGCCTGTGTGGACTGAAGAGGGAGCTTTGGACTGCGAGCACGCTGGAGCTGCTCTTCCTTTAATCTCCTCAATCTACTCCTCGCGGAACCCGCTCCGCGGGTCCCGCTTCGCCTCTGGTTCTCTGTTAGCGCTGCTGGAAGTGCGCTGTGACTGCGAGGTATTTCATCAGACAGAGCCTCTGTGGCGGTGGTGTGGGCAGGGCTGCGAGCGTGGTCAGGCGAGGACTTCAAGTCCCAGGAGCGCCTGACCCTCGGCATCACCAGCAGCTGACCCGCTCTCCCTGCTGGCTCCTCCCCCGCCTCAGCGCGGCTAAAACCAGCGCGTCAGTTTCACTGTTGGTTTTCTCACCTGTTGCCTGTGTGGACTGAAGAGGGAGCTTTGGACTGCGAGCACGCTGGAGCTGCTCTTCCTTTAATCTCCTCAATCTACTCCTCGCGGAACCCGCTCCGCGGGTCCCGCTTCGCCTCTGGTTCTCTGTTAGCGCTGCTGGAAGTGCGCTGTGACTGCGAGGTATTTCATCAGACAGAGCCTCTGTGGCGGTGGTGTGGGCAGGGCTGCGAGCGTGGTCAGGCGAGGACTTCAAGTCCCATGAGCGACTGACCCTCGGCATCACCAGCAGCTGACCCGCTCTCCCTGCTGGCTCCTCCCCCGCCTCAGCGCGGCTATAAACCTCCCTTGTGACACCGCAACGCGGGAGCGCGCGGGAGCGCGCCGGGAGAAGCCCGGGACAAGGGCGGGACCGTCTGAGGCCGTCAGAGGCTGAAGAAGGCTGGGCTGGGCCCCCTCCCTTGGTTCTCCGGTATTAAATCTGTGTGTCGTTGCCTCTACAGTCTTGTATTGTATTTCAGGGTTTTTGGTTTCATATTTTACAATTGTTATTAATTTATTTTTACTCCCCTTCTAATACAGTCTCATGACGGCTAAAAAACTACGCTCTGGGCGAGTGATTGTAGGGAAATCTGGGTCTAAAACCAAATCTAACCCCCTACGGAACAAAATTGCATCTTCCATGCAATTGAAAGGCCAATGCCAGCTTTTCAATTTATGGGACAAAGGGAAAGATAAATCCACTGATCTGCAGTCCCCGAATGAAATCCCAGGTTCTAACGATTCGGTGCCTGTTAATGGGGTCATTGATGTTTCCTCTAGTTTAAGCTTGGTTGCTAGTCAATCTTTGCCTATTCTAGTTAGCCCCGAAGTACTAAGGGGCTCGCCTTTGGCGTCAAACAATGTACATCTGAAACAGAATGCTCCCCTTGAATCTTCGGGTAATATGCCCTCAAAATCTGATAAAATTGTCCCCCCCCAAGTTGCACTAATGGATGTTCCTAAAGTTTCAGTGAATACTGATCTTTTGTCAGCCGCGTTAGTTAAATCTCCTGTAGTAGGGAATGATTTTACACTGCCTGACATTGATTTAACAGCTCATAGGGCGCGGGTGGGATCGTTACATGGGAACCCTAAAGGTGTGCCTTTAGAGGAAGCAATAACTATTTCGAGTACCGGTCCTCTAAGTAGCACACCTTCTAATAAATTAGATTTTTCCCTTCCACAATTAAACTTTACATCTTGTTCAGGTCCAGTGTTGAACAATTTAGCTGAGGGTTCTCCAAATATTAATGGGAGGCTAATTTCTAATTCTTTGTCCTCTTTGGAATCAATTCTTTCTTCGATTTTGAGTTTACTTGAAAAGTTTGTGGGAGGTTCGGAATGTATTTTTGACACTGTAACGCAAATTTTGCAAGTTCTCTTGCTAAGTAAAAATGAGTTAGTGTCAGATCTTCCCATACCATCGGCTTCTCTGTTGGTGCCCCCAAAAATAAGCGCTCCTTCCGCTTCGGCAGTTTTGGATTCAGCTCAATCTTCTCCTTTGACAGAAGGTCAAAAGGAAAAGAAGCCTGTAGTTCTCCCAGCTGTCCCCAATCCTTCCAAAGTGGTTTCGGCTGGCGCTAATTGTATAGCTCCAATCAGTGACAAGATAGAGGTAATAGCAACATCTCCACTCATTCCCAAATCCGAAATTCCATCTCTCTTTCCGATATTCTCCTTGCCGTCAAGCAAAGAAGAGGAGATTCCTAAAGTAAATACTGGATTGATGGGAAAAGTGAGTCCCCTGAAACACAAAAAGATCAGAATGAAGAAGAGGAAACCCATCCGAAGATTCGCTAAAAAAAGACAGAGGAAACTTCTTTTTGATAAGAATGCTGAATTAAGTCTAGAAGATTCTCCGCAGGTGGAGCAGTCTCCTACCTCTCATGTAGAAGTTAGGGTTGTCTCGCCTAAAGAAGACGCCCCTTCCTCTGGTCTAGGTCCTATAAGCTTTACTAATCCTTTCCTTCCCAAGGTTTCCCATCCTTCCGCCAATCCTTTTTCATCATATTGTAATGTTAAAGCAGGATCTTGCCAAGTTGTTTCTAAGGTTACCTCTCCTTCTGTCATCCCGTCCCCTACTTCTCTAAATCCTTCAGCAAGACCCTTTCAGGTTCCATCCTCAATGACAGTTATTCTCCCAAAAGAAAAAATAAATGTGGATACTTTGTATCTTGATTTTTCTCCCTTATTTGAACCAGATTTAATTTTAAATAGATCTGCCCTACTGATCTGTTTTAAAGAGATCGAAAGTTTGAAATTAATTCAAACGTCCGATTTAGATATTGTATTTCTCCTTAACTCTTTCGTGGGGAAACCAATAAGATCAACAAGGGTGAAATTCCATTCGAAAGTTGTGTTAAATCTTGTTCTACAGTGGGCAGAGGAATTACAAGTTAGAGGGATAGATGTCATGCCACACTTTGGGGAAAAATGTACTCAAAGTATTCTCGCCAATTCTTCACTATCACTTCCCTCTAATACGGGTGTGCTGTTGTCGGATTGGTCTAATCTCAGATCAGAGGACCTAAAAATTTGTGTGGCTAGGAATGAAAGGCTAGTTTCATACAAAAACCCTCCCCTTAAGCAGACAGTGAAGGATGATCAATCTAAATGGAGTTGGTTACCTGGAGTTCTAGCGAGTAAATCTGCTCCCTGTTCTAAACAACATTCCAATTTTTAACAGAGAGCTGAAATTTATCTCATGGAACACTGCCGGATTCAAGGATTATAAGGAGAAATTGGGTTTCTTGCATTCTCAAAAGGCAGACATAATCTGTTTGCAAGAAACCTGGGTTGAAGGAAGATTAGCTTTGGAAAAAGACTACTTTGTTTTGGAATACAGCGCAACCAGCACTAGAAGAGGCCATGCTAAGGGAGGGTTAGCATGCTTGTTATCTAACAGATTGCAATGGAACTATTCACACTATCTAGATCCAGGGAAACTGTTTCAAGCAATAACCCTAAAAGATGTATTTGAGGATTGCCCTAATAGATTGTTGATTGTGGTAAATATTTATATTCCCCCCAATTGTAGTTTTAATGCTGGTTTAAAAACTTTGTTCACTTTTTTAACTAAAGCGTTGGATATCTCCCCAACTCCGCATGTGTTAATGTTTGGAGACTTAAATTGTAATATATCTAACTGTGGGTTGGAGTTGTTTAGAAATATTCAATTGGAAGAGTCTTTGAATATACCATCAGCCCAGTTACCCTCCAAAATTAAAACTAACAAAAGAGGTAAACTTATCTTAGATGGTCTACTTAAAGTTGAATGCTTAATAGTAAATGGGAGGCTTCCGTCTGACACCCCGGCAGCTTATACTCGCAAATCTAATAAGGGAAAATCTATTATTGATTTTATCATGGTAGATTATGCCGGTTTTCACCTACTGAAGGATATGAAGGTCATTGAGTCTAATCTTATTGACCATAATGCGTTGATGCTTTCTGTCTCCGTTAATCTTCAGAAAGTGGATCCGTGGAGTCTGGATACAGATTTTGTGAATTTTGATTCCAGCTCAGGGAAATGTTTTTGGAACCCTTGTACTGTTGAAAATGTGGTGCCTCTTTTGTATTTTACTGTTGAGAATTTACCCCTCTGGGAAGGGAGAGAGCTGTTGAGTTTTATTAATTTTCTAGATTCTGTAACTGCTAGTGCAAAAAAGAAACCAGGTGTGAAACAATCCCTCGTAGTCCCTCATCCTCTACGGGCTATAAATAGAGAAATAAACAAAGTTGTAAGGGGCAATTTTTATTCTTTACCCAAGAAGCTAAGTCTAAGTTGTTTATCTTAAAAAGAAGGAGAGTCAGGCTTAAGGCCCGTTTAAAACGCTCTAAGGAAGATGCCCTCTGGATTCAAATGAGGGAAGCTTCTTATAATGGCCAAGCCAAGACATTCTGGTCCTTAATCGGCAAAGGTTGTGGTACCAGAGCCAGTCCAACGCCTACTGCCATTGAGGAACAGGTGTGGGTTCATTATATCGAGAAGTTGTACAGTAACAATAATTCTCAAGTTTTTAATGTTGAATCTGATAATGTCTCACGTATACTTGACTGCCCAACGGAAAAGGAAATTGAATGTGCCATTAAGAATATGCGCTCCTCTGGTGCGATGGGTCCTGATAAAATCCCAATTTCAGTATTAAAACACCAGAGTGAACTTTGGAGTAAAATACTCTTTCCAGTGTTTAAATTTTGTTTTTCTAGTGGAACAGTCCCCCCCTCCTGGAAAGGAAGTATTATTGTCCCTTTATATAAAAAAGGGGCAAGAGATCTACCACAAAATTACCGTCAAATTGCTTTGCTTGATGCCATTGGTAAGGTTTTCGCAAAATGTGTGCTTACTTTAATGAATCAATGGGTATCTGAATATAAAATCCTTCCCATGGAACAAACAGGTTTCAGACAAAATCATGGAACTTTAGATAACCTGACTGCATTGCAAGTTATCAATGAAAAATATGTGAAAGTCCGTGGTGGTCAGGTATATGGCGCCTTTATTGACTTCTCCACCGCCTTTGATAAAGTAGATAGAATTTTGCTGTGGAGAAAGTTATTTAATTTAGGTATGCCCCCATTCCTTATTAAGTTAATTCGCGCCCTTTATTCTGACACCTGCTGCAGAGTTCTACTTGGAGGTGAACGTGGTGTATCTAAATTAATTCCCACTTCCAATGGGTTGAAGCAAGGTTGCCTTTTGGCTCCATTGCTATTTTCCTTATATACAGTTGATTTACCCGTCACTCTCTCTGCTTGCGCCGGTATTGCCCCGTCCTTGGGTGGAGTTCCAATTGCATGCCTTATGTATGCAGACAACATCTTGATTTTGGATCTCACCCCAAAGGGCCTGAACAATCGGTTGCAAGCACTCTCTGAATATGCTGAAAGTCATTTCTTATCAATAAACACGGCAAAAAGCAAAGTGATTTGCTTCTCTGGTAGAAAGAAGCCTAAATGCCTTAATTATCCATGGGTTGTGGGGGGGAAAAAACTGGAATGTGTGAAATCTTACACCTTCCTAGGTAAAATTGTCATTTATAATTTAAGTGACAAATTACACATTGACAATAACTCTCGGAAGGCTATTTCTCAGGGAAAGAGTTTAGTTTCCCTGTATAAAGCCACAGGTAGAAGGCATTTTTCTATTCTTTTAGATGTTTTCAGAGCGAAAGTTCCGGCCTCCCTGTTATACGGAATTGAGTTAATTGATCTAAAAAAGTGGAGTTTTTTAAACTCTGGGGAAGGGAAAATTTTACGTAGTTTAATGTCTGTAGGTACAGCAAATTCGACTGCTTCCTTGAGACAGGAACTGGGTTTACGTAGCAGCTGGGTTCAAGGTCTGGCAAGTATCATACGTTGGGTAGTAGCTTTATCTAAAGGTGAACCTAATACCTTAAGAGATCTTATAAAAAATGAATTATTAGGATCTTTTAATGATTTCTCCCTGATTGTAAAAAACTTCAGATTTGCCGTGCTGCAATTGAAATTGGATGAGGAGACTTTATTTTTATTATCCTCTCATCAATTAAAAACTGTTCTGAAGTCAGCCTCCTGGGAATTGGGGTTTTGTCTGGATAGAGACTTCTGTTTAGCGAAAAAAGGTTGTACGCCTGTTATGGAATCTTATACCCTGCGGAAAGCTCAACCGTATATGTATTGGAACATCTCCCATGGCGTCAGACGCCTTGTGTACTTATTAAGACATAATTTGCTTCCGTTGAAAGTTCTACATGCCAGCTGGTATGGTCATTCGGCATGCTGTGATCTTTGTCAATTGTATGATCAGGACTTAGATCACGTCATGTTTGTTTGTCCTGCACTGATGTCTTGCAGGCGTAGATGGTTAAGACCAATTTGCTTACAACTCAACATATTATCTGCTTCTTCATTTAAGGCAGCCTTGATTAACCCACCTAATGAAATGTTTGCTTTTAAACTGTACAACTTTTTAAAATGTTTTTTGGACCTGTATTAGGATGTCTCTTGTAATTGTGATGGAATAATATTTTATGTATTTCTTGTTTTGTATGTATATGTTGTTTTATGTGGACCTCATAAAGAGTTCCTTATCATAATAAAATAAACTTGAAACTTGAAACAGGCGCTATCATAAATCATTGTTTGTTTTCAACTGTGTTCAACTGGGACCACATTCTCCTGTACCTCTAGTTACCCGGGTCCTAGTGATATTTCTAGGTCATACCCATTTTTTGCAAGTAGGTAAGAGAACTAGGAAGTTTCTTCAAACAGTACTTAGAAAATTAAAAAATATTGAAACTGATTCAAACAAAAAGTAACTTTGCCAAGAACACAGAAACAAAAAGGAATAACTCATGTTTACAGTGGAAAGCCTGCTAAAAAAGAAAGTAATCTAACAGCAAGCATAAGCAGTGCAAAGAGATTAGAAGAAGAATGTTTAGAAAAAGAGTAATACAAAATTTGGTAAGAAATATAAATCAGTATGAGACAAGATCAGCAGCTTATAAACAAAAGCAACACACAGAAACTGTAGTAGATAAAGCATTTGCCTTGAAGCTAAAACTGTTAATATTAGTATGAAACAGAATGAAAACATTGGATAAAACAGTGTTCAGCATGAAGAGAAAAAGTCATAATTAAAGACTAGTAAATAAAACAAACTATTGTGAAATCTTTCGCGGTGAATGGAAGCATACATCTAGCACTGAGACGTTCGGTATTGAAGAAAGCTAGAGAGAACACATTAGTGCATGCAGTTAAGTAAACCGGTGGATTATAAGAGGTGAAGGGTAGTATGCCCATTCCAAAGGAAGAGATGGGTCCAATTAATTTTAAGGAATTTAAAGCTGAAGAGACAGGGAAGACATAGACAGGCACCTGTATACAAGTGGAAGTGTAGTAGTATTTGTAGTGTGCAGCAGGAATTTTTGAAATTCCGGGAACTTTCCTACGAAAGTTTGCAAAGAGAACTTTGACACAGAAAATTACAGTTTTGCAAGGATTAGATCCATGCAAATGAGAAGGTATAGTAATTTACAAGGACATTCACTAGTGTGTCTATCAAAACAAGTGTGCCAAAGCACTTATCATAATTTCAGAATGTTAGGTGTTCCCCACTCTGAAAAGCGAAAGTTTTTTATTTTGACTTTTTTTTATGAAGCCAATAACAATAAGTAAACAAATACATAAGAAGAAACACAAGAGAATAAGACGTAAAACATATTGAGCAATCCATACATATATAATATCATATTAACATAAAAGTTGGATGCTTCCTCCTATCTTATGGCTGAGATACCCGCCACCCCCTCTCAACACAATCCCCGAAAGGAGGGAAACCGGAAACAGTTCTTGAAGTTTTTGGAAGTGGGAGGGAGTGACCCTCCCGGCCGTATTTATTAAAAACAAAATTAAAACATTAAACGTTTCATGTTATGTACAATTTCATTACCACATTGCGATGTTTGGCTAACTTTAACATATTCTCTAATACAGAGGTTCTCCTAGCCGAACTAGCATCCTACAAAACATTTTCTAGAAATATTGAAATTGTACATCCTAACGTTTAAGGGCCAACGGCAAGGTCATAACCGGTGTCAAGATCCCTAACCAGACTTACCCCTCCCACTTGGGAGGGGCGACAGCACGGAGGCTTACCTCAAGTGCAACTACTACCAATTTCCCTTGACTTGACGGGGGCACTTAAGAACTCGACGCCAGTTAAAGGTCGTTCGAATACTCGTGTGAGGTATCTAGAAGGTATCGTAGACCTCCCCCCAACCCCACACAACTTACCGCATCTGCCGTCGCAGATGTCCCTGGCCCCGGGAAATTCCCCAGGAGGGGGCTGTAACCCCTCCTACACAGGAAGGGGCCTTGACCGCCTTTCCTTTACTTCCGGCGACCCATCCTTAGAAGGGACCGCCTCCCCATTGAGGGGCCAATGGCCACCTCACCCGAGCGCTCCCATCCGTGTTGGGTGACGCCCACTCATAGGGATCTTCTAATTAGTGCTCACCGATCATGACCTTACCGCCTACCAAAATAAATACGACAATGCTAATCAAACCTACGAAAACATTGGTCACTACGACCGAAAGAGCATGCTCAAAATTCAACACTATATCGAATCACTTTAATTGCAAAAACCTACACAACATACACCATTCTTTATTATAATCAACATCAACATGATACTATCACAACCTGTAAACGAAACAGAAACATAATTATAAATTAACTTTATTACAAAACCACTGGCTGTCCTCAGGGGCTGGTGGGTGGGTCAAAATTGGCTCTTCGTTCTGTCCCGAGCTCACGTGTAGCGAGGAGGTGCAGCTTAAGAGCACAAGAACAAGAGGACGTCTTCTGGTCTTGCGTCCCTTTTATCCATCTTCAGGGCGGGCGAAAACCCGCCCCTGCCTGCCCCGCGGGCGTGGCTGGCTGCGTCAGTGTCTAGGCCAGCCCACTCTAGGGCGGGAAAAAGCGCGCCCCGGCTACGCCGCTTCGGGCATACCAGCCGAGACGCGGCTCCCGCCCAAAAATGGCTTCCCGGGGGGATCGAGGTACTCCGCCATACGTTCGGGGGGACCGAGTGGTCGCCCCTTTCCATATGGCTGAGATACCCGCCACCCCCTCTCAACACAATCCCCGAAAGGAGGGAAACCGGAAACAGTTCTTGAAGTTTTTGGAAGTGGGAGGGAGTGACCCTCCCGGCCGTATTTATTAAAAACAAAATTAAAACATTAAACGTTTCATGTTATGTACAATTTCATTACCACATTGCGATGTTTGGCTAACTTTAACATATTCTCTAATACAGAGGTTCTCCTAGCCGAACTAGCATCCTACAAAACATTTTCTAGAAATATTGAAATTGTACATCCTAACGTTTAAGGGCCAACGGCAAGGTCATAACCGGTGTCAAGATCCCTAACCAGACTTACCCCTCCCACTTGGGAGGGGCGACAGCACGGAGGCTTACCTCAAGTGCAACTACTACCAATTTCCCTTGACTTGACGGGGGCACTTAAGAACTCGACGCCAGTTAAAGGTCGTTCGAATACTCGTGTGAGGTATCTAGAAGGTATCGTAGACCTCCCCCCAACCCCACACAACTTACCGCATCTGCCGTCGCAGATGTCCCTGGCCCCGGGAAATTCCCCAGGAGGGGGCTGTAACCCCTCCTACACAGGAAGGGGCCTTGACCGCCTTTCCTTTACTTCCGGCGACCCATCCTTAGAAGGGACCGCCTCCCCATTGAGGGGCCAATGGCCACCTCACCCGAGCGCTCCCATCCGTGTTGGGTGACGCCCACTCATAGGGATCTTCTAATTAGTGCTCACCGATCATGACCTTACCGCCACAGGTCCGGATAGTTGACCGGCTATCCGGACCCCCCACAAAACTCCTACCTAAAGGTCATGTTTTAACGTTTTTAACCAAGCTAAGAAGTCTCCTATGAGTAACTCATTTCCCACCCGCGACAAATGCACACCATCCCCCAAATACATACTGTCATCGTTAATACAACTATGCGAGATAGAATGCAATGTCTTAGAACGGAACAACCTACTCACTTTGTTATTAAGTTTTCTAACAGAATGGTTCAAAGCAGGAATCGAGATAGCCCCCCGCCACACTTTTCGTGGGATCATATGAGACCACGCAATTATGCACCCCGGAACTTTCCTTGCTAACCAACTTACAGTGGAAAGCATTGCCTCTAGGAGAAGTCGTCTACCGGTGGTGACCAAATCATTGCCCCCTAAATGTACTATGACTATAGACGGCGGTGACCTCGTCCGCCCTAACAAACCCTCAAAAAATGCTTGAAATTGGTCAATACAGAGACCGCCTCTTCCGTAGAAGGACACTCTGTACCCGTATTCCCCAGGTACGTGAATCATGTCACCTGCTTCGAATACGTCTGCGGCACGCCTCACGTATGAGTGGCCCACGACCCACACCTCCTTTCTCACAGCCGGTGATGTCTGACCGCTGGCCTGGTGTTGGGTCGACTGCATAGTCCGCCCTGCCTTGCAGGCTTGTGCAACTGAAAACCAAACAAAAGACAAGAAGCGTGAGTACATTATTACAGCTTCACAACATGTGCAATCGCACATATCTCTTATAACAATTGGAGGACCAACGCCCCACTCGTTTTACTTGTTCTACATTAAGACCCCTGGCTGTAGCTTCAGTGGCAGCCCCTATCCGAAAGGAATGGGTCCCGAATTCGCCCGGGTCCAAGCCCGCTGCGGTAATGGACATCGCAAGCACCCGCTGAAACTGAAACTTCGTCAATGGGGTGGCGTCTGCGTGTCTCAACAATGTCCCACCCCATGATGCCACCCTTCGTGCTAGGTAATCTTCTAAACACTGTACCGGGCACATGGAGGACCCGGGGATCCTGCGAATGATTGTGCAGTCCCCCATCCCATCTTGGTCGGTTTTGGACCTGACAAAGGAGACAATCATCGCTTCACCCCTGATCTGAACGTGTTCCCGGCACAAACCCCCCACCACATCCTGTTTGTTCCTTGCAACCAGCTCACTTATCCTCATCGCCCCGTGAAATGCCAGCGTAAATGCAGCCCGGAACAAACACGTCTCGAAATGAGACGAGCATGTGGTAGGGAGTGTGGCCAGCAACTGGGACAACCTATCCAGACCTATCGGTCGTCTCTCATCTATTCTGCGACCCTCCAGGCGTTGCCACCCACGCAGCGCCTTCTGTACCACAAAAGACGCTGTCGGGTCCTGGATGTTATGGGCCCTGGCGAAAAAGGAAATGGCAGCACGATGCCTTTGGGCCGTAGCCACCGACTTCCCAGCCCTACGCAAGGACATCAGAAAATGTACTACCCTCTCCTCCTGACCCCAAAGCCCCTCTCTCTCAGTCCCCAAAAAGGCTAAATAGGCCCGAAACGCCCCTTCATATGCCTTCCTCGTCCTTGGCGCTAGACTCTCTCCCACGAGGTGACGAAGTTCGGGGCACCGAGAGACCAGAGAGCTTCGGGGAAGGGTGCCGGCTCTGGGTCCGCTGAGGGAAGGAAACCCGAGAAAGCCTGCATTTGAAAACGAGACAGTGCATCAGCCGCCTGATTCATCACCCCTGGGACATGTTTTGCTCTGAATATCACGTTCAGTTGCATACACAGTAAGACAATTTCTTTGAGCAGCCTTAAAATCAGTTTACAACGGGCTGCCTGACTATTGATGCATTCTACAACGGTCATATTGTCAGACCAAAACACGACAGAATGATCTTTGAACCCTTCGGGCCAGGTTCTCAGGGACACCAGAATGGGAAACAGTTCAAGGAAAGCAATATTACTCGTCAGCCCCTCTTCATGCCACCATGGGGGCCACTTTTGTGCCGACCATTTTGTGCCGAAGATGGCGCCAAAGCCTATGCTTCCGGCTGAATCTGTCCATAGACCAAGCTCTTCAGAGGACACGGCTGGCTTGTTCCAGACGACTCGACCATTGAAGTCCGCCAAAAATGCTAACCAAATACGCATGTCCTGGCGGACCTCAGCCGATAGTCTCGTGCGATGATGACCCTCCTTTAGGCCAACCATCGCCTGGGCAATTGAACGGGAAAAGGGGCGGGCCATTGGGATCACCCTTAGGGCGAAATTCAACTTCCCCACCAATTGTTGCAACTGATTCAGCGTAACCTTAGATGCATTTATACATACTTGCAGGGCTGCCCTGAATTTCGACACTTTGGTAGCTGGTAAACGAAAACAACCCTCACTAGAGTCCAACTCGATCCCCAAAAACTCGAGGCAAGTCGTGGGACCCACAGTTTTACCTGGTGCCAATGGCACGCCAAATTGACCCATTAACACACAGAATTCAGCCAAGGCCTGGGCGCATTCGTGATTTCCGGCGGGCCCAAGGAACAGAAAGTCATCAAGGTAATGCATTACATTTCGGAAACCCGTCTTCTTCGTGAACACCCATTGCAGAAAAGTACTGAATTTCTCGAAATATGCACAGGATATGAAACATCCCATCGGCATACACCTATCCAAGTAATATGATCCCTGAAACAAGAATCCCAGAAGACGCTGGTCGTCTGGGTGTACCGGGAGCAACCGGAACGCTGACTCGATATCTGATTTCGCCATCAACGTCCCGGGCCCCAGGCGATTCAAAATGGCCACTGCCTCATCAAATGATGCGTACCGCACCGAACATACCTCTGGATCAATTGCATCGTTCACCGAAAGACCATGCGGAGCTGACAGATTATGAATTAATCGAAACTCACCTGGGTCCTTCTTGGGGACCACCCCTAACGGAGAACAGACAAAATACGGTACCGGGGGTACACTAAACGGGCCGGCGACCCGTCCCCGGCTAACCTCTTTCTGAATCTTATCTTGCACTACAGATGTATGCTGCAAGACGGAAAGTTGATTTTTGCACGTCCCGACACCCTGAAAGTCCCCTACCGGGATGCGGAAACCATATGAAAAACCGTTCCGCAGCACCCCAGCAGAAGTACGATCTGGGTATTCACTGAGCCAGGGAATCATCGCCAAGGTATCAATCGGGGTTGGTAAAGGCGCCCCTCGGACTATATTAGACCTGTTTGGCGCCTCCTCTACCCCCATTGTCACCCGTTCTGGCTCTGCACGAGGACTCAGGATGGGACGACCCGCAAGTACTACATTCGTGTTTGAATTTACACGATCCCGGAGGCCTGGTACATTTACCTTTGTTGAAATTGAAGCAGAAACCCCTTTTCCCTGTATTGCCGGCAGGTCTCGAGTAATCGTCGGTGCTTGTACCTGACCGAAAGGGCGTCCCCGCATTTTGGCGGGAGTATTCAACAACATTGCTACCCACCAACGGCATTTTTAACATTCCTGACTCTTTCATTTTATCCCATGTCAAAGAATCATAACAGTCCCAAGTTAAACTTTTGTTATGCTCCTTTTCTTTCCTGAACAGGTTGTCATAACAGAACCAATGGTTACCTTGATACGCTGTCGAGTAACCCATAATTCGTGACTGGTAAATTGGAAACTCAGGAAGCAACTCAGGCCTACGTTCCCCCAAAATAGATGTAAAAATACCCCACGCATTGCCCCAGTTGCCAATATTCTCATTTACCTTAAAGGTGGCCATTTTTGCGCGCCAAACACTCGGATGCATTAGGTCCTTCTGACTCTTAACATGCTCCACTTCATAATGATCGACAAGCAAGGAGAAAATATTCACATACTCCCCCGCCCAAATCTTTTCCTTTACTGCCAAAGGAACATGTTGCCCCAATTTCTCTCTACGAGAGGGTGTTGACTCATCCCTTGCGATCGGCAATGGCCGCTTACCTGAACCGGACGCTGTTTCCGCCACTTGTGGCTTGTCTATCACCGCAGCCGGCGCGGGCACCCTGGCTGCATCTCTTTTTTCCCGCAACTGTTTCATCAGCGCCTGTGCCTCGGCAGCCGTGGCGCCCTCACTACTATCACCCAACCACGCTGCTAGCTGTGCTGCCAGCTCGGGGGGCATATCCTCATTGGATGTCGGGGTGACGACAACGGGGATCGGATTCCCCTCCATCGGTACCGGGGTCGGCGCCTCGAGCGGGGCAGAGGGAACCGGGACGTCTCCCCCGGCAGGAACCCTTCTTGGCCTCTTCGGTCTCCCTCCAGCCGGTGGATGCCCCGATCCCTCCTCCCCGTCTCGCTCCGCCAGCCGCTTCTTTATGTCGGACATCTCCTTAAAGAGGACCCGAACCATCTGATCAGTCGTCATTCTCTTTGCGCCTTTCTTGGGCATCTCTCCGACGAAGTATCTAGAAGACAAAGAAAAAAGATTAAAACGCTCAAAATTGGCTCTTCGTTCTGTCCCGAGCTCACGTGTAGGGAGGAGGTGCAGCTTCAGAGCACAAGAACAAGAGGACGTCTTCTGGTCTTGCGTCCCTTTTATCCATCTTCAGGGCGGGCGAAAACCCGCCCCTGCCTGCCCCGCGGGCGTGGCTGGCTGCGTCAGTGTCTAGGCCAGCCCACTCTAGGGCGGGAAAAAGCGCGCCCCGGCTACGCCGCTTCGGGCATACCAGCCGAGACGCGCCTCCCGCCCAAAAATGGCTTCCCGGGGGGATCGAGGTACTCCGCCATACGTTCGGGGGGACCGAGTGGTCGCCCCTTTCCAATTTTAAAACATACAGGCATACGCTTGCTTCATAGAGGAAGCAAATATATAAATAGTACAACAACACCAATATCCCGGAAGTCATCTTTAGGCCGTTGTTGGTGTTAAATGCTCAGTAAGGGCCCCCAGATCTTGGTGCCCAATCTCTGTTTCTGTAGCCATATAATGGCATACAGACTAATTTCCAACTTGCATGTAGCATTTAGTCTTCCTCTCCACATTTCCAAAGGGGCGTTCTTTCTGCTGCCACAATGATGATATGCACAATCTAGCCACTGCCACGGCAATATATAAAATAAATCTAAATGCACACATTTCCAGCACAAGCATGCCATCTTCCTGGACTCCCAAGAGAATAACTGTAGGTCTTATCACAATCTGTGCCCCTGTAATCTCTGTAAAAAAGCCTGCATCATATTTATCAGTTGTTTCAGCTCTGGATATGTGAAAAACATATGAACTCTATCCGCCTGATCCATCTAACAGCAAGTACATTTACCCTCATTTAACCACCCCATCGTGCAATTTTTGCGGAAGTATAATACAAGTTGAACATAGTTTTGAATGGTTGTATTTTTAAGGCGGGAGGATATCAAAAGTTTATCAGCCAATACGATGGACTCTTGTCGAATATTTCCTCCATGGGACAATCTGGTGTTCCAATTAGCCTTCTGTGCCGCAAAATCATAATTTTGTATTGCAATGAGGATTTGATATAAATTACCAATCTTTCCCCGTCCCCTGACTACTTCTAACTGATTACTTTTCTGAGCCAAGCGCTCTGTATCCCCTCTTTTTAGCAGATAGTCACGGATCTGCAGATGTTTTAAAAAGTCAGCTTTAGGAAGGTCATAATCGGACATCAGCGAAGAGTATGCCCTAACACCGCTACTATCCACTAAGTCTCCTAAAGTCTGAATACCCTTGCGTCTTCATCTATCCATAGTAGCATCAGAGAAAATATAGGGAAGCAGTGCTGAAGAAGAGGTGGGGGTATTAAAATGAACCCTACCAATCAGCAGGTATCTCCGGGTCCGAAACCATGCCTTATGGCAGTTTGAACCACCTTAAAGGGAGTTTTTTCATAATAGCTAGGCTCAAGAATCTGAAAGAAACTCCACTCTACTTTAAGGCACAATGATATTTGAAACATATGCGGGAATTCATTTACCTTAACCTCACCTTCCGCAACTAGTAAAATTCCCATTTATTGAAGTAGACATGCCCAATATTAAAACAGGAATTTAGGGACTGCCCAGCCCCCCCGAGAATTTGGAAGGGTCATATATTTCATTGCTTACATTGGGCCCACTAAAAGCTACTATATATACATTGTAATTTCTGGATTTGTTTCCGGGTAAGTTCTAGTGGAACCGCCTTAAACAAATACAGGACCCGTGGTAAAATATTCATCTTTAGGAAGTTACACCTTCCCAGTATTAACAAGTGCAGGCCTTCCATTCTGTCTAACTCTTTTTTGATCTTCCTCAACATGGGATACAAATTGGACAATACCATTTTGTCTAGACATGCATTAAGGTGCACCCCTAAGTATGTTGCCTCCGTCGTAACACTTGAATCGTTAAATAATGCCTGATCTCTGCATATAACCTGTGTCTTAGCCAAGTTTAACTTGTAGCTGGATCTTTCCCCAAATATAGTAACTAGTTGTTCAATCTCTGCCAAGGTCCTAGCTGGATTCGGCGAGACTATCACTATATCAACTGCATATGCTAATATATTAACCTGTTCCTGTCCAAGCATCACTAGCTGTATATTTAAACTGTTTTCCAACAGATTCAGGAACGGATTAATATAAAGGGCAAATAGCAAAGGGGAGCAACCCTGTTGGGTAGCCCTTGATATAGATACGGGTTGGATTCAAGCCCAGATGTTCAAATCCGCGCCACTAGGGATCTATACATAAATCTAACTACCTGGTTGAAACCAGGTCCGAAGCCTTACCACCGCATTGGTGCCCACAGAAATTCCCAGGAGACACGGTCAAACACTTTCTCTGCGTCAAGTAACACCACCCCACATGGTGCTTTTTGCACATTAGCAGGGTCCAAAAAGGCACCTACTCTGCCTATATGGTTGACCGTGCCTCTTCCTGGAATAAATCCATGTGGATGGACCAACACTAAGGGCGTTATCACTCGAGAGAGTCGCGTGGCCAGTATTTTTGCATAGATTGTCCCATCACAATTTAAAAATGATATGGGTCTATACGACCCTGGTGAAGTGGGCGGTTTGTCTTTTTTTTTTTTTTAAATAATGCTAGCTACATCCCACAATGCCAGGGCCTCTCCCTTCTTTGCTTCCTGAAATACGGTGAGCATATCTGATTGTATCTCAGCTAAAAAGATTTTGTAGAATTCCAACGGAAGCTTGTCCGGGCCAGCTGCCTTCCGTGTTGCTAACAAGCCCACAGCTTCCAAAAGCTCTTCCATATTGATTGGTTCCTCTAAAAATCGCTGATCTTCTTCGTTTAACATCCTCCTATATGAATCCTTAAAGAGGCATTCCATTCTCTCCTGGGTATTAATATCCTCTGAATATAACCCCCATTAAAAGGGCCTAAAAACCTCGATGACCTCCTCTGGTGTTTCTACTATTTTTCCTGTTGAATCTTCAATCACAGTAATAGTATCTTTAACCTCCTTACACCTAATTTTCTTAGCCATGCATCTACCGTTTGCCTCCCCAAGCTCATAACACTCTCTTCTAAAAAGATGATATTTCTTTGCTATATCTTTGGCCCGCACCTCGTTTATCCTTGCTTTACAGCGAGCAACCTCGTCTGCACCTGTGAGGTGGACAGTTTGTATCAGAGCATACTCAGCTTTTTGCAGGTTGTCGTATAGGCCAAGTAGGAGCTGCTGATATTGCTTTTGGACATATAGTCCGAAGCTCAGGATCTCTCCCCTAAGCCCTGCTTTTAGTCCATCCTACACTACACCACATTTAGTGGAGTTGCGATTTATAGCCAAAAATTGATTTAATCACTGTTGTATGTACAGGCAGGACACAGTAAGTAGTTGCAAAACAGGAACAGGTTTAATCCATCCATGTACCAGAGACCTCAGCCACCAACATCTACAAGCAACTGCCAACAGATTAAAAGGTAACATTCTTTCCCTATAAAATACATTCTCAATTGCATCACAGCTTAGCAACCTTAACAAAGGCAGTTTGCATAGGAGAGAATGTAGAACATGAGTTGTCTGAAGAAGAAATAGGTAAATGCAGTGTACCGCACCATCCCATACAGATATCAGCATCTGAATACCATTCAACAAGATTTACATAGAAGCTCCAAGATTTCGACAGAGTATTACCTGCATTGTTTATCTTCCATCTGAGGGTGACTTGTCTGCACTTTCATATGCCGTTAACCATATATTGAATACAGGGCTTCATCTACATAATCTTTCTGCAAGAAAATTCATTGCCAAAGTTCATGGAAGGGATGAACATTTGGAATATAGCTTAATCAATTTGATGCCATGACAATATGGCACCTACGAGTTTTGGTATCATCATCATGGTGGACTCATATGTATGTTCAGAAACCTAGGAGCACCTACTTGGTTTCTAATACTCAGTTGTGCTGAGTATGCATGGGATGATCTGCTTGAGTTCTTGTGAGGAGCAAATTCTAACATAAAGGACATCAAATAAAAACAGCTGGAGAACTGTGTTCCTTGGATCCTGCCAATGTGTGTTGATAGTTTAACCAGATGTTTGAAGCTATTATATCTTTTATCTGCAGTAAAAACAAAAATCCTCCACTTGGAGAATTAACTTATTTCTTTTGTCATATAGAGTACCAAGCAAGAGGTGCTCCTTATATACACGTGCTGTTACGTATAAAGGATACACCAAAATATGGGACAGTTAGAGATGAGGCTGTCCTGTCTTTCAACGAACAGTATGTCACATGTGCAATCCCAAAAGATAGTTCTGAAACCACATTGAGACAACCAAGTTTACGGTTTCAAACCCATAGAAGTGGAAAATATTGCTGTAGAAAATACAGATGCAAAGGTACATTTTATACAAGATGTCGTTTTGGATTCCCATGACCTGTCATTTACAAGGAAGAAGATACCGCTTCTTGTCAGCATTAGGACATACAAGAACTTACAAACCCCCCAAAAACATGTAAAACCTAAGGACACCAGAATCTTCAAAGTATATTAATGAATATAATCAAGTCATTTGGAAAATGAGGAATGTAAGCATGGATATTTAGTCTACTGCTGACAATTCAATTGCTGTTGCTTGTTAGGTTACATAATACATTAAAAAATCAGAGATGAAAGAGATGTGGTAGAAGGTTTCTGTATAAAATAGTCTCAGCAAGAAATTATAAAGCTGCAGCTTGAAGATGCTTTCCCATAGAGAGATAGGATCCTATTAGTGCTCAGATCCATTGAGCTTGGCCAGTTTCTTTTTAAATTTGAGAGGAATTGTTTGGGTAAGTTTAGGGCTAGCCAGCATGCAGAACAGAGGGTTGAAGTCTTTTCCTGAAATCCAACACATAAAAGAGAAAGTAATGTTATTGTCAAAACAAATATGTTGGATACATACTTTCCGAGGAGTCCAAATCTGGAAAATATGTGCCTCTATAATGTACTGCAAAACTACAGGTATAAAAGGAACATAACAGAAAACATACAAGAAGAAAAGTATGCAGCAGTTGGACATGATGGATTGTTGGTCAAACATACCAAAGGAAATATAATTAATCATAGAAAACTCAGTTGTCAAACTCTGAACAAGAGATCATTTTTCTATTTAGCACTCCTGCAAATCTTCAATCTTTATGTGCTGAAACAGAATTACTTGGAGACTGTAACTGCTACAAACATTCTTTCAACGGTATAGAAGACAATTTTTTGTGTTCAGTTTGTCCTATCTGTTTGAAAATGTTAAATGGGTGGATGGAACAAGAAGAAACCATTGCCACTGAAATCGCTATGAAAGGTCACAAACTACCTAAAGTTGTCGATCATTGTGTCATGATCCTCTTGGACAAACAATCATTCAGAATTAAGCCGCAATAGCCATGAATGAGGTGGAAACTGAAATGGAACACGTTAGACAGGACACTATTGATTTTGAACGGTTAGAAAGACAACTAAACACTGAACAGAAATATTTATGAAACTAAAAGAGAAAATACTACATGGATTCCTCCATGAGCAGAAAAAAATGTAAATGTACATCATTTAAACCTATTCTATTATACATCAATGACCAAGCTGGAACAGGAAAACGTTTCTTAATTAGAGTTCTCACCAGTTATCTACATAGCACTACAGAATCAAATTTAGCCTGTGTAGTAACAGCGCTAACTGGATTAGCTACACACAACATCAAAGGGATTGCTTTAAATTGACTGCTTATGCCACCTGTCGAACATAATAATAGACAGGTGTACCGGAAATTACCTGGAGAAGCTTGTCCTGAAGTATCAAGAGTACAAAAGAAACTAAAGCTCTTATGATTGATGAGGTTTGCATGGTCTCAAACTTAATGTTTGCCTTTGTACACTTGAGAATTCAACAGATTTAAAAAATAGAGTATGACGTGCTGTTCTGGAGGAAGCATTTAATTATCTCCGGGGACCTATTGCACCTTACGTCTGTTAAAAGACAACCTTTTTTCAAGACACTTCTTCATACTGAAACAAGAAATTCTTTGGGAAGCATTAACAATATTATAAATATTTTGCTACATTTCAAATTCAAGGAACTAGTCAAGAAAATGCAACAAGCATCTGATGTGGAATATGGAGATATTCCAAAGGACATAAAAATAGGAGTTTTGACAAAAACAGTAAACAAGCTTTGGGAAGTTGACTAATCAAGAAACTGTTCACGTCTCAAACCACAACAGCGCAACTAATGTTTAATTTAATTTCAGAAGACAAATCCATAGTTTTTTAATACCTGCACTATAAGAGGGTGCCAACTTTAACGAAGAATTACTGAACTTGGAAAACCAGCATATTTTGGAAATTACATCTATCAATAAAATAGAACAGCAGGGAGTAACAATACTGCTAACTGATAAACTACAAGCAAAAGTGGATTATTTGGAGAAATCTGTATCGTGTTTACCCGTGGGTAAAAATGGTTGAGTTATTTTGCAATGTAATTTGAATGTAGAGGAAGGGTTAGTAAATGGTGCTAGGGATAAAGGTATTGATTTTGTTAATTTTATAGAATTCTTGACTGTTAAATTTGATCAGATTGATAGCGCAAATAAAAATTGCTAATTTGTTGTACATTTATTGATTTTAAAGGACTTCCCGCTGTCCCTAGTGTACGTAAGAACTATCCACAAATCGCAAGGTTTAAGTGTAGACAGAGCTTTTGTGAACATCAGTGGTGTGTTTAAAGAAGCAATGGCATATGTTGCATTGTCTGGAATATGAATGTTGTCTGGTTTGTATTCGATGTAAGTTGATGACAAAAAAGGTAGTGCTGATGGAAGATGTGTATGAGAGTACAACGGATTAAGAAGTTTATATGTCCTCACTTAGGTCAATATCCTATTTATGAGAAACAGATGATATGTCCAAAATGAAAGCATGCAAAACACTCAACTGATGTCCAAGAAAAGAAAGAAAACCAGATCATGTACATAATGCTAAAATGAAAAAAGTGGAAACTGAGGGAAAAATTGTCGGACAACAGTTAGAAAACACTTCAAATATCAACTGCTATGAAAATGTGGTTCCCACAGTAGAATTTAATTCTTGTAAATGTAATTGAAGAAAAAATTCAAAAAAGCTTCTGTTCTGCACTGTACCATTTACCCCTACGTTTATTCATTTACAGAAGTTTAATTAATACAATCTGCTTTAGGCATTCAAGATCTTTTGGATACATGTAGCAGATCAGTAATATCTAGTCTTAACATTCAGCAAGAAGCACAACAATTTATAATGGTTAGCTTGCAGTTTTAGATAAAGAAGAAGTACATATGGGATACTTATTTAGAATAAGCAACAAATGGGACCATGATTATGAATATTGCTACATCTACTACTGAAATAAATGCCGAGCGATACTTATACCTAACAATACCAGATTGCAAACAGTGTCTTTTGAAAGATTGATTAAAACTGCAAACTGAAAGATGCAATGCCCAAATTTTAGATCAGAGGGGATATCTAAGTTGCAAATACAACGAAGTAGAAAATACTCATATTAATGCTGCAATGATGTAAAGCAGATGGATCTATTTTGGAAACCAAAAAATACTGATTTCAAAGCAGGTCAAATATCAATTTCTGGAAGAACATATCCAACACAAGCCATCATCTGTCATAAAAGACCTAATATAACATCTGGAAACTACTCTGTCTATTTAAAGATTGACTGCGGGTGGGCGGATTGCAATGATAGCAAACTTAAATCCAAACCTAAACTACTGCTGTTCAAACTCCAAAATTCTTACTGCTTGTTTCTTCACCCAAAGTTCTAACAACATATTACGGCCTATTGTGGGTGATGTCCTTGAAAAATACTTTACAATATAAATGTTATCTTATCTTCAGCAAAAGAGTTCATATAGGAAGTATATATAACACTGTCTAATAGGACTTAAAAACTGAAAGAGCAGAATGGAATTCTAGCAACCTTCAAATTAAACCAAAATGCTTTTGGAAATACAAAATTATTATGTTTTCTTTCCTCAATGAAATTTCAACCTGTTATTTCAACACACTATTTTGACAAAAAAAAGAAATGTATTGAATTTTTTCCATGGATCATCAGTGTTTGAGACATCATTAGGCCTACTATGGGTGATATTTTAAAAACTATCTTAAAAATTCAAGTATGGTTTACATTTATTCATCGTATTGAACCAGGTATAATAATAATAGAAAATATTTTAAGACGCATTTGCTTTTAATACTAAACTAAATCTAAATAAAACAACTAATTTTCAAATTTTTGTCGGTGCAAGCATAGTATGAATAAATGAATGAAAGTTTATAAAGTGCTCTATTGCCGAGGCATCTTGGCGCTAGAATAGCAGAGATATGAAAGGCTGGGGAGGAAATGGTTACTTGGTGGGAAAAAGCCAGGTTTTCAACAAGGCCCGGAAGTGTGCATGGGCTGGTGAGGAACTAATATATAGGAGAGGCTTCTGCCACCCTTCTTTGTTTTCATGATTCTTGGAGTCCTAACAAGTGCTTGCTTCGTTGAGCGCAGGGAGCGACCAGGAATATACCATTGAAATAATTTACAATATTCTATGGGTCCGCCTCCATGTAAAGTTTTATGAATCAAGCATAATGCTTTAAATTCAATTCACTCCTTAACTGGGAGTCAATTACGTTTTCTAATAGTCCATGATATATGGCTATATTTAAAGAGATTCAGTAGGGTCCGAGCTGCCGCATTCTGATGGGATTGCAACTTTTTCAATTGTCTTTTTCCAAACCAAGATAGAGAGCATTGCAATAATCGACCCAAGACACAATGAGTGTTATGACAACGGTTTTCCGTAGCTCCATAGGGAGATATGTTAAAATCTTCCACAGAATTCTCAGAATGAAATAACAGGCTGAGGTGATCTGGTTTAGCTGCCCCATAAAACTGAGCTTGGTGTCAAACATCACACCCAGGTTTCTCATTTTAGTCACAGGCAGTGGACAGGCTCCTGCTTCTCCTGGCCACCAGTCAGAATACCAGATGTAAGGTCCGGAGCCAAATTCCATGACCTCCGTCTTCTGAGTGTTCAATTTTAAGAAGTTAAGGTGCATCCATTGAATAATGTGAACCAAACAGCTATGAAACCTGGCCGAGGGCAAATTATCTGGGGAAGATATGTTGATTACAATTTGTGTGTCATCAGCATCTGACACGAGCAAAGCCATGGTGATTGGCTAGTAAAGCCAGCGAAGTCACATAAATGTTACATTTATCTGACTTAAGGTTAGTCCAGCAGACCCCATGTTCTCTCCTGTCAGAAAAGAGGTGAGGAGGGCCAGCGTAGGGTCCTGGATCCCTATTACCCTTAAACGCTGCGTCAGAACGGAGTGGCTCACTGTGTCAAACGTAGCAGACAGGTCCATCAGGGTGAGGACCGCTCTACCCCCTCTATCAATTTGCCATCTCAGTTCCTCCATGGCCATGATTAATGCGGACTCCATAGAGTGATCAGCTTGAAAGTCATGTTGCGTACTGTCAAGTAGGTTATTGGAGTCAAAGTAGTTGTTTAACTCTTTATTTAGAGCTTTCTCCAAAACCTTGGCCGCCAGAGGCAGGCATGAAATTGGATGGTAACTAGTGATATCATGGAGGAGCAGAGTAGGTTATTTGGGATCGGTCTGATTCAGGCCTTCTTTCAGGTCAGTGGAAGGTCCTCAGACATTTTAACTTTATTTAGTAACAGAGCAAGGGTTTGACTGACTAACTTCAAGACACCATGAATGGTGTTTGGAGGGCAAGGATCATTAGGAGAGCCTGACTTAATGGTCAATAAAAGTTCATTCACTGAGTCCACCGTAAATGGTGAAAAACC
This sequence comes from Lissotriton vulgaris, assembly GCF_964263255.1. Lineage (NCBI taxonomy): Eukaryota > Metazoa > Chordata > Amphibia > Caudata > Salamandridae > Lissotriton > Lissotriton vulgaris. The sequence continues at coordinate 1,679,700,206 of NC_141687.1, forward strand.
AGTCAAATGGTTAGTAATTGATGGTCCTTCTTCCAGACCAGGCAAATATGACATTGGGGGGGGCAAGACCTGTCCCCTCTTAATTCCTTGTAAATCGATTGAATTTTAGTTTGAAAAAAAGATGCCATTTTATCGCATAAGTTCTTATCGGGTCAAAACTGATTTCCCTTTTGGAGTTTGGAAAGTAGAATAACCATCTTAAAGAGCTCTTTAGTAGAGTTCTTTGATATTTCAATTTGCGTAGTATAAAATTCCGTCTTTGCCCTAATAATAGAGTCTTTATATTCTGCAAGAACCTGATTGTAGTTGTTTTTGCCTTCTACACTGTAGTCTGTAACACATATTTACAACGATATACTGTGCACTGTTTTATTTTTGTACAATCCATACAATTGTTTTTTCCCCTCTGTTCGAAGATGATGCTTCACACAAACCCATGTGTATTGTGAAGTAGTATGAAGGCTGAGAGCAGTAAACATTGGTAATACTTTTATCACATTGTAATACTATGCAATAGTATGAGAAAAAACACAACAACCCTCTGCACATGCCAGCAGTTTACAAACAAATTAGTGACAATATAAGAACACTCTTTGTCCACTGCTTGATTTTGTATCTGAGTTTACTGTTACTCTTATGAGCACTTTTATTCTGAGCCTTAGCCAACACGTTTTGTCGCATTCAAAACAGTAAACAGTGACTTCTTCAGGGCTAAACTCCTGTTGTCGCATCATATATGATTTACACAAGGCTGTTTCTGAACGAATAAATCCTTATTGAAACATCCTCATCGCCATCATTTGTATTTTCTGAGAATAAGGAAGCACGAGTGTCTGAGCGAAACATACTGTACTGTTTTACACGAACCCTGAGGAATCAGGCATGTCATGTTCAGTGGTTGCCAGAACTACCTACCCCACTGTAAGATACAAAGGGGTGGTAGTGGCACTGTAGAGCTAGTTGGTCTATGGTCTAATGGCTGACACATCCTGTGGAGGTGTCCGGAAGCTGTTGGCACACCAAGCCCTCAGTTTAGGGCATTCAAAACACACAGGTCCTAGGGATTCCTAGGCTAGGAACTACACGAGATAGCGCCACCAGTGTTGGTTTTGCTCTTATATTAACAATAAAAATCTGAGTAGTTCAGTCGTGCTTTCTCAGAAAGGCCTACTCACACTTGTTCAGAGACATCTGAAGTGGGAAGGGAAATCCACCTCAGCTGAGCAGATAATCCATGTATATTGTCTGAAGGTCTAAACAAGCTTGCACAGATAAAAGGTTCCCACATTGCACAAAATCCTACCTCCTAACTTTTTCTCTTCTCTTTTATAAATAACTGACCCCGTGAGCAGATCAGGGAAGAAGAATTTGCAAATTCTCGTAACATCACAGAGAACTGCAGACATGCAGTAACTATAAAAATATTTGTACATGGCGCACCCTCAACTTGTGCTGCATTACCATTGTGATTGAGGCACATGAGGTGTTTGGATCAGAGATATTCCAGTATTGGGTTCAATTCCCACCTGCTGATTCACAGACTAAATTGTTCCGCTCATACATTGTAGTTGAACCACCAGAAAAATACATTCCATACAAAGACATTAAAGTCCTGTTAACTTACCAGCAACATAACAACTGGTGTAAAGGCGCCCTCCCACACACAACATCCGACTGCTCAGCATAGAAGAAGTGACCTGGCTGGTCTTCGAGACATACACTCCACATCCAGAGATAGATACACTGCCAGTGGATAAAGTCTGTACAATATATAAAGACATAGTCAGGCTCTACAGACACATTGTCCAGTTTGTCATGCGAACATTGACAGAAATGCTCCAGTTGGTCCACATAAGACCATACCTACAACTAACTCACAGACACTGAAATCAGTAATAGAGACAATTCCATCCAAAAAGGAGAACAATTCTGTTCTGGACAGCACAGAAAAATGCACAGCTGGAAGCAGTATTTCCCCATACTGGTCCACAGGAGAAACATAGAATGCTAACCATTTGCTTACCATTGGGGATTGTTCCCTGAGGATTGTACCACTTGGGGAACAATCTTTGCTGTTCTTTAAATAGGAATACATGGTACCCCTTCCATAGCAGTAGTTCCAGAAGTATTGAAACAGATACAGTTTGAGTACGGGGCAAGACCTGCCCTGGGCTTGGGGATTAAACGGATGGGTAATTTTGCCCAAGTCTCTGCAATCATGCTGAACAACATAAAGGGGGAGGCCTCAGTGGCAATGTACAGCTACCTAAGGGAAATAGTACCTATAAATGAGGAGCGAGAATTACTAAATAATATCAATTAAACCTATGCTGCATTAGGTAGAGATAATTTGGGAACCAAAGCAGGAAAGCCACAAATGACGGGTATTCCCAACAAGGACTACTCAAAGCAAGCACCCGCTTCTTCTAAAAATAAATGTGAAAATAAAAATTCTGTAAATACCAATTCAGAAAAGAAATCATGATCAAGGGATGGGTCTCCCCAGTGGGAATCCTCTAAAAAGAGGTATAATCTTAGGAATTTTGATAATATTAGGAAACCGGCCAGGTATCAGGACACTGATATATGTTCCTTTCGTTCCTTTCAGGGTTCTTCAAAAAGCTCGGTGAGGGACGGGTGATCAGAACAAAAGCAAGAAGATCAACCAAAGACAAAAAGGAAAACACATAGAAATTCAGATTATATTATCAAACAGGAAGAGCAATCTAAAACAAAACCTCAATTCAAAAAGAAGAAAGTAGCTGGCTTGAAAATTAGACATGCCCAGGTTACTGAGGACCCAGCTTCTGAATGGGGAATGGGTTCTGACAATGCTATACAGCGCGGCAGAAGTAACACTAGCTCACCAGAACCTGAAGGATTTTCTGGTGACAATGAACACATCACGGTGGAAACACCTGATACAAGAGTTAGCGTCCCACATTGATTACATTAAATTGCACTCCAAAATAGAGGGGGACCTCTCAAGAAAGCTTAAAGGTCTCTTGTGGGAGAACTTAGCATATTAATATGACATACTGTTGCAGAAAAAGATTGGCCGCCTGAGTTTGTGTTGGCTTGCCCAAAGGGGGGAAGTGTAATTATGCCTGCTTTCACCGACCTTGCACCAGAATCTTTAAAACATTGATACACGCAGGAGTGGGCACTAGCGCTAGCTCCAGCATTATACCGCAACCATGTAGGGTGAGTCGTGAAGTCTCCTCAACACGAAATCCCAAAATCTACTCCAAATACTCAGAGGTAGTACCCTATTAAAAAGGATGCATAAAGATAGATCAAAGAAATCTTGCACCAACTTGAATACTAAGGTGTGATTGAGACTTGCACCTCCCTAATGAACAAACCTTTGTTTCTAGTAATGAAACCTGACAACACATATTGCCTAGTTTTAGATTACTGACATTTGAACACATGCACACAATTTGCAGTTCAAAATGCACGGGTGCCGCATTAATGAGTAACATGGTACGGAAGAAATACCAAACAACATTAGCTACCTCAAATGGATTCTTCCTCCAAAATATAGCTCCAGCAAGCAGATACTTTACAGCCTTTTCCATGCTCCGCACTCAGCAAAATTGTTGTCATTTGCCCAACGGGTATAAAAACAGCCCAGGACTAATTTTGGCAAGAGTGTCTGGATTATTACAAACGTGTGACGAGGAGGCAGTGTCCTATTTCAATATATATCTCATCCCTCTGCTTACCCTTATAGAATCGTTCGGCATAACCGTCACGTCTTATGCCGACGATACTCAGCTTATCATCCCTCTCGACGACAATTCCAACACGGCCAAACTCAATCTTAAGCGCTGCCTCACAGCAGTCTTTCAATGGATGGACGCCAACCACCTCCGCTGCAACTCAAATAAAACCGAGATCTTGCCCATTGGAAAGAATGCCTCTTTCTGCCCCGCCCTGTGGTGGCCTGACAATTCTGCTGCTCCACCTCTGACAGTTTCATCGGCCAGAAACCTCGGAGTTATTTTTGATTCCGATCTCTCCTTCGATATCCACGTCGCGACCGTAGCAGGAAAATGCTTCGGCATTATTAAGTCCCTGAGAAAGTTCTTTGACTTCCTCCCGCTCGACTCCAGAAAGACCATCGCGGTAGCCCTTATACTCTCTCGAGTAGACTACTGTAACGGCCTTCTGGCAGGGACCAAAAAGTCCACCCGATTGAAACTTCAAAGTGTCCTGCACACTGCTGCGCGTGTTGTCCTTAAACTCCCACGCATATCCTCAATCACCACAGCTCTTAAATCCTTACATTGGCTCCCCTTGCACAAGAGAATACTCTTTAAAATTCTCACTGTAGCTTTTCGAGCCTTCAACAAATCCGGTCCGTCCTACTTGTCGAGACGCTTCCCTCACTACACCCCGGGCCGCACCCTCAGATCCTCACAAGAAAACCTCATGACCCCCTCCAAATTCAATCTGAAGTCTAAAGGTGGAAAAACGCTCAGTACCCTGGCTATTAGAGCCAGGAACAACATGCCAAGGCATCTCAGACTTCAGACGCTTGAGAAGCCGTTTAGGAAGCGCCTCAAAACGTGGATTTTTAATCTCTCTGACGACTGGACTAAAGCAGCCATCTAGCCCCCCACTACCTTCCCTGTGATCTGGTCCCAGGTTTTACAGCGCCAAGATGCTCCCTTCGGAGCGAACGTTTGCGCTCTAGAAATACCTATCCAAATATCCAAATATCCAAATATGTAGATGATATCTATCCGACGGACAATCAATTACTTGAAAACTTGAGCAGGGTGAACAACATAATTATGGGATTTGCCAATTTGGGCTACAAATTTAATTTTAAAAAATCAAAAATTGCCCATCTCAATTTCCTGTTTTTGGAATATGAGCTCTCAAGTGAAGGCAAGAGCTTGGCAGCCAACTTTTTACAAAAGTGTGTTTTCTCCAACCTCCAAAGACTCTCAAAGGTTTGTAATCCAATAGGATTTTTAAATTTTGGCAGAACATACATTCTAGATTATGCAGAAAGAGTAAAACCTTTCTACGAGTTGGTCAGACCTGATTTCACACCACACCAGTGGATACAGTCAGCAACACACTGATGCTCTCCGTTCAGTTTAGGCTGACATGATAGCAACATTTGCAAACATGTGTGAATACCACCAACTTGGTGTTGCGGTTGTTCCCGGGTTTATCAGGATATACATACATCACTTTTAATAAAGGTGAGACAGTCCCAATTGCATACAAATCACATTTATACAGGAATGCTGAAATGCAATTTGCGGCAACTGACAAAATATTGAACGTAGTACAGACTGCTGTAGTAGAAGAAAGAGCACTAGCACAGCGGAAACGCATAATTGGTGTTACCCCGGTACCAACTTTAGAAGCTGTTACCAAAGCAAGCATTCCAAATGCAAAAGCACTGCATCTGCGATGGATAAAATGGCCTAATTCTCTCACTGCAACAGATGTAGATTACAATTATGATTCTACATTAAAAAACACAAGTGTTCCTTCAGTACGAGCAAGAATATTCTCTACTGAATGAGATCTTGCCTCTAGAGAAATATGAATACATCATTTATACTTATGGTTCTGCTCAGCCTGCCATAGAAAGTAAACAACAGTATAGCACATCATGTGCTATAGTGAAGGGACATATGCGGGATGGTAAATTCCATCCCAGCAATACGATTATGCTAACTTTAGGAGATTGTACAGCACAGTTGGCAGAGCTGAAATCCCTGATTCTAGCACTGCAATATTCGGATTGGGAATTCCTCACACTGATAGTGTGCGGTTCGATTTACTGTGTGCATTCTTACAATGAATATCTTCGTTACTCGGGCCAGAATGGGTATAGAGATTCCAAGGGTTGCACAATCAAGCATACATTGTTATGGGAACAAGTGGCAAATCTGAAAGCATGACTGCCTTGGGCTCAAGTTATTCACACCTTAAGTCATCAGCGTGTTGGCGTACACATTGAAGGGAATTCACTGGCTAATGAAGCTGCCACCGTGACAGTGCGAACTGCTGCCATTGTGGCAATCACTCACTCTAGCATGAGGATAGACGGAGACATACTGATAGCTGTCAATGCCTCAAGTATTCCTAATAATTATTTGGACAAAACACACCATATGCTCAAATTTCAAGGATGGGTGATAGAGTTATGCCAAACATGGATCGCAGATTAGGTTTAAATCTAGATGCACTTAATGGTCTGGCCTCTGCACACGCAGGAGTCACTGCTACAATATCATTACTGAAGCGGTGATTCTAGTGGCCAGGTTTGTCTAAACAAACAAAGGCTTGTGTCTTAAAGTGCAACATCTGCCAGCAGATAAAAGGTTCCACTGTAGCACGGGGACCACAAACACCATTACTCATTTCAGACAGACCTCTCGCATGTGTCTATTTGGATTACTGCTGCCCCTTAAGCTCAGACAGGGCTTAGAAGTACATCTTGGTGGCAGTGGATTGATGCTCTAGATTTCTATGGATTTGGCCTCAGCACTTGGCTGATGCTTGAACTGTTATATAAAGGATTTGCAAGTCTTCTTCAGGACATATGCAACTGGCACGTTACATTCTGACGGTGGCTCTGCGTTTAGCTCTCAGGATTTCAAGGCCGCCATGGAAAGTATGGACGTTGCCTTGTGGTACTTCTCCGCCTAACATTCCACAGGAAATTCGGTGGTGGAGAGGAAAAACCAGGACCTAAAGAAATCCTTAACAGCAAGTATATTAGGTGCTGAAAGTAGTTAGGTCAATCACCTATATGGGGTCTAGAGGGCACTGAACAATATACCAAGAAAATCCCTGGGAGGATGTACCCCTTATGAGATCTTGTTTGGGACAAGAATGTGGGTGCCTGACCTCGATTGTGCCAGTACAGTGGCGGATGTAAAATCATTTGCATTGAATGATCGTGTGGCTGTTTTACAGTAACTCATTATTGAACTCCAGGCATTACAAAGCAACGTCCAAGTAAAACACACTGCCACTAGGTAAGTGATACCGGTTCCAGCTATTCCTGTCTAGGTCCTGAAGATTGGGGACCTGGTCAGTGCAAAGATCTTAGACAAGAAAAAGTTTGGGCCATCCTACCGAACACCTGTAGATGTCCTGCCGGTTCAAGGAACAAGAACAGTACTTCTTTGGCCTCTTGGAAGCAAAAAAGAAAAAAAGATTTGTCTCCATTGCTCTGATCACACCACTCCATGCGGCCAATTCTCAACAGTAGGCCACATGAATTCCTGGTAGCCGCAGATCTCCCCTCGCTACCATACAGGAAGTTCAGATGGAAAGACTAAAAGGTAACCCATGTAGTTACAAGTTTCAGTGACCAACATGCACACTTTCAGGCTTATATGATGTGTTATGCATCCTGTTTCCATCCCTGATTTTATTCTGAGATAACCACAAACAAAAGGGAAAAGCTACTAATAGATCCCCTCAGACAGTGTCACGGGCATCTACACTTTCACTCACATGCACATATGCAAGTTTAATATGTCTAGCACTAATGGAGGCAATGTTACACTCACTTAAATACCCTAATAGAAACTATCACACCCAAGAGGCAATCCCTGACGCCCAATGCACATACATTTACAGAGATATACACTCACAGCCAGATGCAGTGAAGCATCAACAAAGTTATTGACAAATGTAAACAGACCTCCAGATAGAGACAGACACACTCATTCTAAATCTACCAAAGAACTGACACTACGAAGGGACCCATCCAAAGAAGTTGCCCTTTAAGTGTGTCTTAGGCCTGGAATTGTTGACAACATGCATCCAGTTTTACTTCTGGGCTGAACTGCCATTTAAAACCCCTTGACAAGCCTTAACCTCATGTTCTACTACATATAACTCACCTGTAAGTTAGCATGTAGCTAGGCCATAGAGTATGCTCCTATGTGCATAAAAGCTAACACATATAGTTAGATGTTTCAGTGAGCTATGTGCACAGTTACAGGCCCATACACTCAGTTATACATCCACTCTCCCACCCTGAATGGAGTCTCATATGAACATATAGAAAAGAAGTAAACTTCCAATACCTACCATGACACAGTGTCACAATCATTGAAACATTCACTCAGGCGCACAGGCACAACTGTCATGGACCTGCCACTAATGCAAGTAGTAACACACTCTGCTAAATAACTGAATACTAACTAATACACACATTAGGCAATCCATGCCAATATTAACATACATATTTACAAAGATATGCACTCCCAGAGGCAGCAATGCTATAATTAACATACATACATATGGAAACAGACCACCAGATAGGGACTGAAACAGTCTTTGACATATGTAGTAAACAGAAAGTCTGGGCGGATAAACCCGCGCTGCCAGCAAAGTTTGCAGAGTTTTAACATTCTGGACTCTATTTGTAGTGCAAAGTTTTCCAAAAATTCGCAATTGCAGCAGAGTAAGAATTACATTCCTCCAGCCAGATTGGTGTCCTGCCTGCTCCTGCTGCTGGATGTGGCTCCACTCGCCTTCCACTGCTCCTGTTTAATGAAAAATAACAAGAACTGCAGTGCGTATAACATACTATGTGAAGGCATGCCTGACCCTATCAACTCCCATGATAGGGTCAGGCATGCCTTCACACAGTACCCCATGCCCACTGCAGTTATTTCTGTTAGTTTTAATAGAAGTGGAGCAGCGCAGCGGAAGGCAAGTGGAGCGACAGGTAGCAGTAGGAGCAGACAGGACACGAATTTGGCTGGATAAAGAAGGTAAGTCTCCCAGCCAGCAGGCTTTACTTTGCGAAGGGGGGGTGGAAGGATTAGCCGGAAGGGGAACAGGAGGGGGTTGGGGTTTAGCAGGTAGGGAGTGGGGGACATGGCAGTGCGCAGGGGACAAGGGGGGAAAGAGTGACTCCGCCAGCCACAGAACTCCAAAACACCAAATTTTCAAGTAACTCCATGACGTTCCACAAAAGTTCTACTACGCAAACTCCACAAAGTTCTACTACGCAAACTCCACTCACCCTTAGTAGAGATGACACTCATATACGCGTATACTTGACACTATCCATCCGATTTTAATGCTAGGTCAACTTGACATATGAAGATCATTAAGAAGCCTTACTCTCTTGTTCTTCCAGTTATAACTCAGCTGTAAATTAGCAAATACAGAGTAGAATACTTTTTTATATGTATAAAAGCTAAAACAACTACACTTTCAGACACATATACTCAGTTACACATCTGTTCTCACACATTACATTAATCATGGCATGGTCAATAATATCACTAATGACATCACCCATTTCATCTAAAAAAGTATTAATGATGACATTACAAACGACATCATCTACAAAACCATTTGCACACCCACTCACACCTCCTTAGAACCTCTGTATACCCAGTCACACACCCATACAACCACTCAAATACCCATTGACAGATCCATATAACTACTCATATATCCAGTTACTCATCCATACACACTCACTCACTCAAACTACCACTACCACAATTATTCACTTGCTCATATAGCTATTCATAGAATCAGTCATTCACACAAAATGCCACTCACATTGTCATATACTCACCTGTACAGCTACTCACAGAGCCATGTATTTACCTATACAGCCACTCACACACCCATTTAGTCATCTATATTGCTCTCAACACAGCCACTCACTCACCTCTACATTCAATCACACACCCATATAACCACTTACATACCCATTGGCACACCCATACAAGTAGTCACACATCTGCTCACTGAAGAGTACTCTTCAGTACAACCACTCACACACTAACTCACTTAACCAAACTCCCATTCAGAGAGTCAGTCACTTACCAAGACAGCACATTTACACACCAAGTCGCTCACCATAAAATCACTCATATGCCAAATTACCCATCCATAGAGCCACTTACACCCCCATTCACTCACTAATGGAGCCATTAACACCCACTCACACACTTATCCATTCAGTTGCCTATATATCCATTGACTACGGCATACACTCATTCACGTACTCAGTTACTCACAATTTCATTTACTCAAACCCCTGTGACACACATACAACCAGTAGCACATCTATTTACTGACTCATATAGGATCTTGATTTACACTCACTCAGTCATGCATGTGTGCATACACTCTGGCATTTACTCATACATCCACTAATACACGATTCACTCATAAGTATACTCACTTAGGCACGTGTGAGTCAGTAATGCAAGTAATATAACAACTACTCATTCACTCAATATGCATTCAACTATGCATAGAGCCACTACTACACTCGCTCACACACATGCAGTCACTCACTTCTACAAGATTTCATACACCCTGTTGCTCATCCATACAACTACTTACACACACACACAGAATCACAAATACAGTTACTCCTATACAGTCAATTACATACAGACTGACCCATGCAGCAAAACGTACAACAAAACATACACACACTATCCAAACATGTATTTAACATGTAGTTTTTCTATTTTTAACCTGAATAAGTGGTTCCATAAGAACCATTTTTTTTAACAACTCTGTATTTTTTTCTAAACATTTTGCAGTTTTAATTGGTGCAGGACAAAACTGTGCTTTAACAGGCAAACAATTGTAAGAACATTCACTGTTAATAATGTCCAGCATCTTTGCGACAACTTGTTCACCGTCACTTAACACAGTCTTGCACTTTGCGCAGAACAGTTCATCCTTTTCAAAATCAGGCTAAGTTAGAGGCATGTTGACCACTAGTCCTCTTAGTGTAGATGTTCCAGGCTGACCTTTGCTCACACTTTGTACCCCATCCTGCTCCTTCATTCTTCTTATCTCTGCTCTGGCAAGTTGAGTGTTGTGCATTCTGCATAGGTGTTTGTACATCGATGATGTACTGCAGGAGTATTTAAGGTCAGCCATGTGACAGCACTTTCTGACACACTGTGCATGTGAATATCTTAGCATTCACTTTTTTTGACCCTCTGCAGTTTCTACATCCTGCTCCTGCATACTATCTTCCTCCTTTTGCTGGAAGTCTCCTGAAGCTCCTGTGATGTTTTGAAGAAAGCAAATAAACACCAGAAACACTCCAAAATGGATGCCTCCTCAATAATTGTGACTTCTGTCAGCCACACCCAAATATAGAAGAAAGGGGTGTGATCCTCCTTTCTTGGTTTTAGACGACTGTTTAACCTATCTAATCCTTTTATTTTTGTGTAAGGAGGGATACGCCACCCGTACATGACTGCCTCAAAGAAGTATCCATATACGTTTATTACTACAACCACAAGCATGAGGGCATCATAACTCCCTAAAATCAATTCAAATCACTATAAACGTGATGTTTGCTTCTTACTAGAGATTTATGAATATTTTATTACAAATCTTCTAATTTCCAACTAAATACTCCAACTTTCTCTCTATATATTTTATTATTGTCTGCAGTAAGTTGGAGTCACGTACTGTATGTGAAAGGTCACACAGGTACTCGACTCCTAATTTAAATTTTAAAAAACTTGAATTACACCATACACAACTTACAATATACGTTTTTTTAAAAATATTGAGTAGCATTTAAAACAACTAATTACAAAACCACTTACTCTTATATACTCAATTATACATACATTCAAACAAAGATGCTCCCATTCATACATGTAATCAAACACTCACACACATAGTCACACCCACTTATACACTAATGCATACTGTCATACAATCACTCTCATCATTTACAACTTACAGCAAGATATGAACATTGTTTTAAAAACTGCAGCTATTCATTATTAAGAACAAACGTTACAGGGACTTTTACTTATGGTACAAAAGTTAAAAAAGCCATTGAAACTCACTCAATAAAACAAAGGTGACAGGGACATTGTAGTTAGGAAATAGAATTTGAAAAACCTTAGAAATTCACTTAAAAAAACGAAGGGTACAGGGATGTTATTATTCTAAAACAGAATAAAAAAACCTTAGAAAGCCAGTGAGAAACCAAAGGTTACATGGACATTATACTTAGGCTCAGGTTTCACTCATACAAAACAATAGAACTTCAGCAGTTAGTTACCCGAGCTGACTATAACTTATGCCCTCGTAACGCACTGCTTATGACCTCACATATTACATCACTCATGTAATGGTCAGTGACATCACTGATGACATCAGGATCGAACTGGGAACTGAATCTGGCCCTGGCAAACTGCTTCACTGGCCCCCTGGGAGGGGGGGGGATTGCTGAGGTATTTGCCAGGCTGGTTTGGGATGATATTGTTACAGGGGGGTAATATTACAGCTATGTTGTAACACCGTTCCCCGTAACAAAAACAGCCCATTGGGGCCCAAAAATGGCCCCCACCCTGGCAGCCCACCGGGGAAACACTTGGTGCCCACTACAGCCAGTCTGGCCCTGGGTGACATCATTGATGACCTCTCAAATGTTATCACTGATGACATTATCCACAGAAGCACTCAGACACCCAAGCACATCCCATACAACCCTCATACACTCACTCACATGCCTAGACAACCACTAACATACCCATTCACAAACCCATACAAATAGTCATGCACCTACTCACTAATGTATAGAGGTACTCACATACTCACCCATACAGACACGCATACAAGCAGGCACTCACCCACAAAGGTACTGATACAACCAGTCTCTCATCCTTGCAGCTGCTCAAACATCAACACACTCACCCATGCAGTCTCTCAGTACAGCCACTCACTTACCCACACAATCAGTCTCACACTCACTCACACACCCATAAAACCACTTGCATACCCATTCACGCATCCATACAACTAATTACACATCTGTTTACTCACCCATACAGCCTTTAACAGACACATATTCTCCAATGTACCTACTTTCCCACCAATTCACTTAACTAAACTCCCACACTATCAGTCACTCACCAATATGGTAAATCCTATACATCCGGTCACTCACTCATACAGCTATTAAGACACCCACTCACTCACCCATATAGTCACTCACATGCCCATGCACTCACCAACATAGTCACTCATACACCTACACAGCTACTGACATACCTACTTATACATGCATACACCTTCTCACACAGCCACTCAAATACTCATACAGTGACTCGCTAACCCACAAAACCAATCACACACTCTTGCAACCAATCAGGTATCCAGTCAACCACCCATACAACCACTGCCATATCTACTCACTCACCCATACAGTCATTCACACAGATACTCACTCTCAAATACAACCACTCACAGAACAATCAATTCACTTGACCAAACACTCAATGAAGAGGCATTCACTCACCCATGTAGCCCCTTACACATCCAATTACTTATTCTTACAACCATTTGGAAACCCACTCACTCACCCCTACAGTCACTCACAAACCCATAAAGCCACTAAGGTACCCACTCACTCAACAACATCGTCACTCACAAACCCACTTATTCACCCACATATCTACTCATACAGGCCTTCACACACACATTCGCACATCCATACTCACTTACATACCAACAAAACCACTCATACACTCATTCTCCCATACAACCACCCAGGTACCCACTCACAAATGCATACAACCATTGGCACAACCACTCACACATCTACAGATATAGACACAAGTCAACTCACTCACACATAGTTACTCATGCATGCACTCACACACCCATACAGCTACTCACAAACCCAGTCACACACTGATACAGTCACACACCCACTCACATCACACAGGTTAGAGATACTATCAGTCAATAGTAGTACAACTAGTATACTAATCTAACTTTTGTAGTAGGTTAGTATATATTTTTAGTGCCAATAAATTCTTTAAAAACACTTACACTCACATGATAATGTCATCTGTGATGTTTGAGATGTCTTCAGTCATGTCATCAGTGTTGCCACTGACCATGTCACAAGTGATGTAATATGTGAGGTCATAAGCAGTGCATTACAGGTATGTAAGTTTAGTTAGCTTAGGTAACCATGACTGCTGAATTTCTATGGTTTTGTCATATCTATCTATCTATCTATCTATCTATCTATCTATCTATCTATCTATCTATCTATCTATCTATCTATCTATCTATCTATCTATCTATCTATTTATCTATCTATCTATCTATCTATCTATCTAATTTTTATATATATATAGATCTATATTACCTCACGGCAGTTGCCAGTAGGTAGTTATAGTTAGGCTTAAGTTTCCATAGGAAAATCATTTATTTACTTGGTTATATCTTTGGTGTTATTTGATCAATCTGCATGAAATTTTGCCAAAAAAGAATCACTGTGGGCACTATTGATTGGGAACGTTTGGGGATAATCCGTGCAGTGGGGATCATTGATCAAGAATTTGGGGTGCAAAATGAGGTTGCATTTGTAATGTTAATTTCCATTGGAACATTTACCAACCTCTAAAGCCTGAACTGCTGAATGGACTTACACCAAATTTGGCAGGGAGGTAGATGTCGGTTTAAGAAAGCGCCTTTTGCTTATTTGGTGTAAATACTTTCCATAATTTTTGAGAAATGTAAGTTTGAAATTATGGTGATATTTCTGTCCATGGATATTTTGCGTACGTTTCTTGATTAATCAAAAATGCACTCACCAGCGGGAATGCTCAGGGTGACTGGTTGCAACCTGAATAAAAAATTGTGGCCGCCATTTTATCTATCGGGAGTGGTTCCCGGGGCTAAAAATGTGTGTGAAAGCCCATATAAGTGGTCAGGGTGGTGACACTCTGACCCCATGGTTGCGAAATGGAGGTGTTAGTGACACAAGTTATGTGTCCAAAATAGATTTTTTAAATCTCGTGTGATATTCGTGATCACACGCCGGCCTTCAGCGTGGCCCCTGTGTACTATGGTGGGGACATCACGTCTATTGACGTCATCACGAACATATTGAGATTCTGATAAATGTTTTATAAAGTTATTTACGTAGTGAGTAATCTACTGTAATGGTAGGAATTCATTATACATTTATAATTTTTTAATGTGGTGATGGCTAATGAAATCCTGCTTTTGCTTTACGCTTTAACGAGGTATTTGCGGGGTTCAGGATGAGCAATGTCATCAGATCTCTGGAGTCACTGCGAAAACGGAAAATAGGTTTTAGAGATTGCTTTTTCTAGAAATACACTAGATAAACATGAGTACAAAGTGTACAGTAATAAACGTCTAGTGAGTAGAATACTGTATTGTCTGTGCATATATGTGTTTTCACTTTATGGGAACATCACTTTTGTCGCAGTTAACTACTTCAACGGGATGTCCTGAATAACTGCAATAAATGAAAAATAGGTCTGAAAGAGGATTTTTAAAGAAACTTAGTATAAAAATATGAGCTTAAACATGGTTTGAAAGAAGTATATAGTAATGTGTGTAGAGCAATGTTGACTATGTTTTCTTAACGTATTTTTAGATGCTTTAGTGCCCATTGAATGCCTACTTTTGTTTTCTATTTCCGCGACGTGTCCACGGGGATTGTGACGTCGGTGCAAATATCCCCAAAAACTAAAGAAAAAAAAACCTTTAGAAAATACTTCACCATTTGTGGGGTACCAGGGTGGCTCTGACAAGATCAGTTGTGTTGATTGTATGTATATGGCTGCCAGACATAAGACCAGATGCTTTCATCTGTAAAGTGCACACCATCATTTCTATAAATTCCATGCATGTCAAAATGCAAGGTGTTGTTATAGATACAGCCCATGCAATGATCTCAGATGAATGCAGAAACAGTTTTCTTAACATGTTTCCTTGCTTTGTCAATCTGTGGACAGAATTGATTTGACCACTTCCATTTCTGTCTGTGATATATATTAGAGTACACCATGACAGTGTGAGTGAAAAGCAAAATCAGTTCTTCAAAGGTTTCTTTCATTACGATTTCCAGTCCTGCCCCAGTCAATGTACCTAGGTCACTGCCACCAAAGTGCACACTCATGAGCTGAGGAGCTTGGGAATCACAATGGATTTAGGCAAAGCCAGCAACTGATGAAACATTAACCCTCTCTGCCAAACCAAGTAATCTGTACATTTGCCAAACCCAAGTCTCTGTCAATACCTTTATTTTTTGCAACCTCTTTTGCCCTATAGATGTAGCTGTGGAATGGCACTCTTTACAACGCATGAGTTTACAAAGCATACGTTTACAACACAAGTTGTTACAATGATGTGTTGTTACATCGCATGGCATTACAACGTAAGTTGTTACAATAACTTGCGGGCGGTGCTGGAGTTCGGAATAGTATAATTTTCTATTCCAACTCCAGTGTGTGCAACAGTAGGGAAGGTGTTGGATTGAAAATCCAACAAATCAACCACCTTCCGCCCCCTACCGCAAGTTGTTGTAACGACTTATGTTGTATTGGCATGTGATGTAACAACGCATCAATGTAACGATTTGCATTTTAAATGCATGTGTTGTAAATGATGCGTTGTAAAGGTTGTTTCCCGTAGCTTTGACCAACAATCCACACTATAAGCATTTTGAAGTGAAGGAGCAATAGTAGTCAGCAGAAGGCTGGAGCTGAATGAGATAGTTTTCCAAAGGAAAACAGTTAAAATGGAAGTGTTTTATTTACAAAAAATATATATACATATTTCATTGGATGCTGTCAGCACGAAAGTGAATACATTTGGGTAATGTGTCGGATAGATGTTGTTTAAAAAAGAAATGTAATACAGACATGGAAATGGTTTTGAATCTGTGGTGTAAACCACACCAACTGTATCTTATTTGAAAGCTGAATGTTCCTTCTAGAATGTGCTGTGAAGTTTTGACTTACTGGTTTCACTGGGTTGATAGCTACACTGGCCAAAGACTGTATTGTGGGGGAAGGGTGTTAAAGAGACAGAACCTTTTTTTTGAAAAGTTGAGGAGTGATGACACAATGTAAGTAATGGCAAGTTTTAATTTCCAACTCATGACTATGTATTAAACTGATGTATGTTATTTAAATTTCAGAAAAATAGTGAGGGCAAGATGGCATCCGAGCCTTCGGACGTGTGAGTAGCGGGCTCTTTGTTTCTTCTCCCTTTGAGCAAAAATTAGAGTTTGAATGGCAAGGCTGCTGGACAAAATTGAAGCTTTAAAGACAGGAAGGTATTTGTATTTGTGGTATCTGGAAAGATTTTTATATATGGCGGAATTGATCCAGTAAAGCGGTTGAGCTGGACAGGATACCCAGCATGATTTGACGGCATCGCAGTATTGGGGGCTGCTGGCAGAGAAATTGGCGGCGGCACCCGGCAGTGGAGAGAGGGAGAGTCCTCCAATATTCAGGCCAAGCAGCCAAGCAGTGGAGCAAACATGCCACCAAAAGCGGCTAGAGGTGGAAAGACTTGTGTGTTGGTGGAGGATGTATCCGGCAGTAGAATGGATGTAACTGGGTGTGGTGCACGGCGTGTTACTGTGGAAGACTCGCAGAACAACCTGGACACTGTTTTGCAAGCAGGCGACCAGGGAGCTGCTAATAAGAGAGTCCCTCTGATTTTTGTTAAAAGGAGAGTCACTTCTTTGGCTACTTGTAGTTTGTGCCTAGGAGGAACACCAGGGACATTAGTAGTAGGTGTTTCTAGTTATTTGACTTTCAATATATCTCTGGGGCAGCAACTTCTACAAGGACAAATTAATGGTGCTAGCTGCTACACAGGATAAGGGGGCGTATTGGAAGTGGAGGTGTAGGCAATAGCAAATTACGACTACGACACAACATTGGAGGACAGTAGTGTCAATAAATTACAGAAGCACCCGAATAGCAACATGGGAGATGTGCAAAGAAGGTGGATGACGCTGTGGAGCCGCTGGTAGCAGTAAACCTTGAACAGAATTCGGAAAAAATTAAGGAGAGAAGGGAGAAAGTAAATGCTAAAGGGAGACGGGATTGCATAGGATTAGAGACTGATGGTGCCCGAGATGCGGAGGAGCATGGTGGTGCTCATAGGGGCACTGCCAAAGAGACTGACTCTTGTGAGAAATTATTTTCATTATCTGATCCCTCGGAAACATCAGAGGAAGAAAATGTGTTGGACAACAAATCAAGGTTTTATGAGGGTTCAGTACTGAGTACCAGTAGTGAGCAGAACAGTGTCTATCTTGATGAGGAGAGCACATATGTTATGACTGTCCTTAAAAAGACAAGAGTAATTAAGGAAAACAATCAATTATTCAGTGAGAGGGAGAGAGTACTATGGGACATTTTTTCTTCATTAGAGTACTCGCCTGAAGATGAAAGGGTTCCTGAGTCGGCTGGGAGAGAGGCATTAAATAATCTAGATGATGAAATCTTGTTAGGTTCAATATATCTGAGTATTTTGGACCACAGAATGGAGATCCGAACAAAGAACTCTAAAAACCACACAGCCTGCCGGAAACTACAGAATACAGTTAGCAACTTTGCTAAAGCTTATAATGAGTTTACTGAAAGAATTACAGAAGCAGAAGCACAGATTTCGGTCCTTGAGGATGAGATGGTTATCCAAAAAGCGAGAACTGCAGCTATGAATTCACACAAGGAAGATGTAGACACAAAGATTTATGATTTGGAGAATCAATTACGTAGGAGTAACCTGCGCATATTTGGGATTCCAGAAGAAGCTAAAGGACAGGACATTCGTAATTTTGTGGTGGACTTATTCAAAGAAGCATTTCCGGAGCTCGCAGTGTGGAACTGGGTCAATGAAATACAGAGGCCCCATAGGTTTCCGTTTAAACAAGCTACTGTTAAAGATGGACAAGGGGCCGTAAGACCCAGAGTGATTTTGATATGCCTAAATAATTTTTTAGCACATCAGGATGTATATGATCTGGCAAGGCCAGATCGGAAGAGGGAGGGGAAGGGCGTGCAATTTTTTGTACGGCCTGATTTTTGTCATCCTACTGGAGGTGGAGACTCCATCTTTTAATTTCACAATTTCAGGGCAAGGGGGCGCAAGCCTTTCTGTTAAATCCAGCAATGTTGAAACCATATGTAAGGGGCAAATATGTTTTTTTACGACAGAAATACAGGCAAAGGAATACTTGACATCTATCTAAAGTGGGAATTGGTAAAGGCCCAGATTTAGTAGGTTATACATCAATGTTTGGATTAGCCCTGTTAATGAATTGGTACTAATCTTACAAGGGGATTTTATGAATAATGATTTAGATAAAATATCGATGAGTGGCTAGGCTTTCATTCGTAGGTGATTTAATTTGGTCGGCTTGTTTGGGGTCAGGCTCCTTTTTTGGGGGGAGGAAGAATGGTGTCTGAGAAGAGGGGGTCATACCGGGTAGGTTAAGATGACAGATAGAGGGTTAAGCATATGTATGTTTAATGTCTGTGAGTTGAATGACGTGGGTAAAAGGCATCAAGTAGTGGCTGACTTACGCTTCATGAAACCGGATATTTTGTGTATACAAGAGACACACATACCCTGGAGCAAATGTAAGGTGTTCAAAGAGCTTAGGTTTACATTGATTGTAGCAACTCGACAGTCCACTATGAATAGGGGTGTGATGATTTTGGCTCGACAAGGATCTCTGGAACGGGGAGAAAATTGGCTGACAATTTTGGTAGGTGGGCCATAGCTGAGTGTAGGGTAGGGGACACTAAGATAGTGATTTGTAGTGTATGGATCTAACTTTGATGAGGCAGAACTATTGGAGCACTTGAATGTAGAATTGGCTCTGTGGGACACCTCATTGATAATATTAGGGGACTTTAACATTCCTGTGGAAGGTCAGATGTGGGACGCTTATTATGAGAAATATATGGTCCGGAAACCCAACGTTTTTAGGGCGTGCGGAAACTTATAAAGGGCCACGGATGGTAGATGTGTGGACAGCTGTAAACCATTTGGATCCTGGCTATACATTGTATTCATATCCCCACCACAAATTAGTGTAGCTCGATTATATCTTTATATCTAGGTTACTTATCGTGGGGCAAAAATGCAGGTGTGACCTAGGATCACTGCGGACCTTGGCCCAGTATTTCTGGATCTTGTTAGTATTAGTCAAGTGAAGGATCGTAGGACATTTACCTTTAATAGGAAACTTATATTGGATAGCCAGTTTAATGATTATATGAAAATTTGGGCTGCACAATTCTTGGAGGATAATAGATATGGTATGCGCTGAAAGCGGGGCTGAGATGAGAAATGGTCAGCTATGGGCTTGCTAAACAAAGGCAACAACAGACTTTTATACATGAACTTTTGAAGGATTTAAAGGATAGGAGAGCAGGAACTTATACAGGGGATAAGAAAGGGAGTAGAAGATAAGGAGATACAAACCAAGATTGCGTGTTGTAAAGCTAAAATCAACCGGGTGTGGAGTAATGAAATTGCTAGTCAGTATAATGCTTATAAAGTGGAAAGGTATGAATATGGCAAAGCTACAGGACGATGCCTTGAACAAAGGCCACAAGTCAAACAATCCTCACAAAAAATATAAACTTTGTTTGACTCCATGGGGAACACAGAAGAAACTATGGATGGAATCTTGGAAGTGTTTCATGCTTTTTACAAAGAGTTGTATACACAAGATACATTTAATGATGACAACATAGAGATTGTTCTTCAACAATTGGATATAGTAAGCCTAGGACAAGAAAAGCAGGTGTTATTGGATGCCCCGATAGCTTTGTCAGAGCTCGAGGAAACAATAGGCTCATTGGTGAGTGGGAAAGCAGCAGGGCCAAATAAGTTACCCCTGGAGGCTTATCGAATGCTTTTTCAAGTAATTAAGGAAGATATGCTGGCCACATTTTAGGAAGCGCCGTGGTTTTTAAAACGAAAGACAGACCCTCGGAATTGCCATGGTCGTATAGACCGATTACTTTGATAAATGCAGATGACAAAGTATATGCGAAAATTCTTGCGGCAAGGCTTGCCAAAGTAATCACTCCATTGGTATCCAAACATCAGCATGCATTTATACCTGGCAGGAGCATGGGTAACTATTTAAATAGAATAATCACGATGATAGATTATACTAATATACAACATAGCAGGCTAGGTTCGATCTTTTTAGATGCTGAAAAAGCATTTCACCATGTCTCCGGGCCTTTCCTATGGGCTGTCATGCATAAAATAGGGTTTGGTGTATCTTATAACAGGGCTATTCAAATTATGTAAAAATCTCCTCGGGCTAAGATCTCTGTAATGGGTAGAGAATCAGCTCCTGTGTATATTAGTAGGGGGACATCAGGTGTCCCTGTTCTCCATTAATGTTTGCTATATATATCAATCCATTCCTTTTTTTTTCGTTTTTAGTGCTTAGTGTACTTAGCACAAACAGTTTATTGGATAGTTTGGCAACACGTGATTAGTCTGAGCAATAACAAAACTGGTTTAAAAATAAGGCCATCTAAATGTTTCTCTATCATGTTTGATTTCATTTTAGTACCAGAAAATGTGTTTTCTTTTATACTTTAAACAAATGAAACCGTGAAATTGGTGGTAAATCTCGAAAAAAGATTACAGGTAAAGGAAAAATGGCATTGCGAGTCTGTGCACCAATATTTTGGGCAAAGCTTACAGGGGTTTAGAGTTGATGAGAGTTTACGGTGTCAATTTTTATAAGATACTGCATTTTCTCTTCCTCTTCTTGACGGGTGGTGGGCAAAGAACAGCTCGAATAGCTTCATCAAACACTGTTTTAAGACCACGCTGTGTAAGTGCAGAACATTCCAAGTATTTCACAGCACCTATTTCTTTAGCCATGGCGAGGCCCTGAGGGTAGGTAATTGGAGTTAACTTCTTTTCTTTGAGTTTTTTAATAGTGTCTTTGTCGTCTCTTAGATCAAGCTTGGTACCAACCAAAATGACGGGAGTGTTGGGACAATGATGTCTCACTTCAGGATGCCACTTCCCTCTAACGTTTTCAAACGATGCAGAGCTCACAAGCAAGAAGCAAATTAAGAACACATCCGTTTGCAGATATGATAAGGGATGCAGCCTGTCCGGCTGTATCCCACAACCCCAAGTTGACAGGTTTTCCATCAACCATTACATTGGCAGAATAGTTGTCGAGAACAGTGGGGATGTATTCTCCACGAAATGCATTGGTCGTGTAACTGATGAGCAAGCATGTTTTACCCATAGCCCCGTCCCCGACCACCACACACTTGATGGCCTGCATGGTGGCTGCAGCGGCCCTGCTCTAGAGGACGGCGCTGACACTGGCGCTCGAACGGGTTAGCAACCCTCCCGAACTCGGCCGCAGGCGTTCCCAGAGACAGATCGCAGAATCATATATCAATCCATTCCTGGTAATGTTGGAAAAGATCAATAGGATTACTTCTGCGACCTGTGGACACTACCAGGCACGGGTCCTAGCCTATGTGGACGATATCGCGGTGGTGACATAAGACCCAGAGCAAGCAGTTGCAGAGATAGAAAGTTTGGCCCGGGCGTTTGGGGAGGTGGAAGTTTATAAACTGAATTCATCAAAAACCCATATGGCTGAGATACCCGCCACCCCCTCTCAACACAATCCCCAAGAATGGGAATACGGAAACATTTCTGAACTTTTGGAAGGCGGGAGGGAGTTACCCTCCCGGCCGTATTTATTAAAATATGAAACAAAATTAAAACATTAAAATAACAGTTTCATATCATGTACAATTTCATTTCCATATTACGATGTTTTGGCTAACCTTAACATATTTCTAATACAAAGGTTCTCCTAGCCGATACTAACATCCTACAAATACATTCTTAAATTGAAATTGTACATCCTAACGTTAAGGGCCAACGGCAAGGTCGTAACCGGTGTCAGATCCCTAAACCAGAACTACCCCCTCACTTGTGAGGGGCGGCCGCACAGAGGACTGTACCTCATGTGCACATACCAATTTCCCTTGTCTTGACGGGGGCCCCAATTAACTCGACGCCATTTTATGGTCGTCCGAGGACTCGTGTGAGGTGTCTAGAAGGTAGCGTAGACCCCCCTCCCCACCCCACACAACTTACCACATCTGCCGTCGCAGATGTCCTGGCCCCGGGAAATTCCCAGGAGGGGCCCGTAGCCCCTCCTATCCAGGGAGGGGCCTTGACCGCCTTCCCTTTCCTTTCGGCGTCCCATCCTTAGAAGGGACCGCCTCCCCGTTGAGGGGCCAATGGCCACCTCCCCCCGGGCGCTCCCATCCGTAATGGGTGACGCCCCCCCCATAGGGATCTTCCAATTACTGCTCACCGATCATGACCTTACCGCCCGACCGAAAAATAAATACGACATTAAACTAAAAAAGACTAATCACTAAAAGACAACAGATGCTCAATATATGAACTGTCGAAACATCACTGATCAACACTGGTGCAAATAAAACATACTGTAAGAAATTATCCACTTTATTGCATAATGAATCACAACTTTTAATCCAAGCAACCTGTAAGAAAATTGAGTTACCACATCAATACTTTACTTCAAACCACTTGCTGTCTTCAGGAGCTGGTGGGTGGGTCAAAAATGGCTCTTCGTTCCGTCTCGAGCTCACGCGCAGCGGGGAGGTGCAGCTTCAGAGCACAGGAACAAGAGGATGCTACCTTGGCTTGTCGCTCCTTTTATCCCTCTTCGGGCGGGCGTAAACCCGCCTCCGGGGGCGTGGCTGGCGGCTTCGGTGTCTAGGACAACCCACTCTAGGGCGGGAAAAAGCGCGCCCCGGCTACGCCGCTTCGGGCATACCAGCCTGGACTCGCCTCCCGCTCAAGATGGCTTCCCGGGGGGATCGGGGTACTCCACCATACGTTCGGGGGGACCGATTGGTCGCCCCTTTCCATATGGCTGAGATACCCGCCACCCCCTCTCAACACAATCCCCAAGAATGGGAATACGGAAACATTTCTGAACTTTTGGAAGGCGGGAGGGAGTTACCCTCCCGGCCGTATTTATTAAAATATGAAACAAAATTAAAACATTAAAATAACAGTTTCATATCATGTACAATTTCATTTCCATATTACGATGTTTTGGCTAACCTTAACATATTTCTAATACAAAGGTTCTCCTAGCCGATACTAACATCCTACAAATACATTCTTAAATTGAAATTGTACATCCTAACGTTAAGGGCCAACGGCAGGTCGTAACCGGTGTCAGATCCCTAAACCAGAACTACCCCCTCACTTGTGAGGGGCGGCCGCACAGAGGACTGTACCTCATGTGCACATACCAATTTCCCTTGTCTTGACGGGGGCCCCAATTAACTCGACGCCATTTTATGGTCATCCGAGGACTCGTGTGAGGTCTCTAGAAGGTAGCGTAGACCCCCCTCCCCACCCCACACAACTTACCACATCTGCCGTCGCAGATGTCCTGGCCCCGGGAAATTCCCAGGACGGGCCCGTAGCCCCTCCTATCCAGGGAGGGGCCTTGACCGCCTTCCCTTTCCTTTCGGCGTCCCATCCTTAGAAGGGACCGCCTCCCCGTTGAGGGGCCAATGGCCACCTCCCCCCGGGCGCTCCCATCTGTAATGGGTGACGCCCCCCCCATAGGGATCTTCCAATTACTGCTCACCGATCATGACCTTACCGCCACAGGCCGGATAGTTGACCGGCTATCCGGACCCCCCACAAAACTCCTACCTAAAGGTCATGCTGTAAATTCTTTAGCCAGGCTACGAGGTCTCCTATGAGTAAAGAATTCCCCACCCGGGACAAATGGACCCCATCCTCCAGATAGATACTGTCCCCCCTGATACAACCATGAGGAATCAAATGCAATGCACTTGTACGAAACAGTCTAGCCAACTTGTTATTTACCTTCTTCACCGAATGATTTATAGCAGACACAGAATTCGCCCCCCGCCACACTTTTCGTGGAATCATATGGGACCATGCAATTGTGCACCCTGGAACCCTTCTCGCCAACCAACTTACTGTGGATAGTATCGCCTCGAGAAGTAGTCGTCTACCAGTGGTCACCAAATCGTTGCCCCCAAGATGCACTATGATTATAGATGGCGGTGACCTTGTCCGCCCTAACAAACCCTCGACAAAAGGTTGAAACTGGTCAATACAGAGCCCGCCCCTTCCGTAGAAGGACACCCTGTACCCGTATTCCCCAGCCATGGGAATCATGTCACCTGCTTTGAATACGTCCGCGGCACGCCTCACGTATGAGTGGCCCACGACCCACACCACTTTTTCCGCAGCCGGTGATCTTTGACCGCTGGTTCCCAGGTGTCGGGTCGACTGCACAGTCCGACCCGCCTCGTAAGCTTGCGAAACTGTAAACCAAACAAAAACAAGAAGCGTGAGTACATGATTACAGCTTCACAACATGTGCAACCGCACATACCTTTTGTAACAATTCGAGGACCAACGCCCCAATTGTTTCACTTTCTCCACACTCAGACCCCTGGCTGTAGCCTCTGTAGCAGCCCCTATCCGGAAATAA
This sequence comes from Lissotriton vulgaris, assembly GCF_964263255.1. NCBI lineage: Eukaryota > Metazoa > Chordata > Amphibia > Caudata > Salamandridae > Lissotriton > Lissotriton vulgaris. The sequence goes on from NC_141687.1 coordinate 1,679,725,608, forward strand.
TGGGTCCCAAAATCGCCCGGGTTCAAGCCCGCGGCCGAAATTGCCATTGCAAGCACCCGCTGGAACTGAAACCTCGTCAGTGGGGTGGCATCAGTGTGTCTCAACAGGGTCCCCCCCCATGATGCCGCCCTCTGCGCCAAATATTCCTCAACGCATACGACGGGGCACATGGGAGATCCGGGACTCCGATGGACTACTACGCTGTCCCCGATCGCACCCTGATCGGTCTTGGACCTGGCAAACGAGACAATCATCGTGTCCCCCTTAACTTGAACGTGCTCTCGGCACAGTCCCCCCCGTATCCTGCTTGTTCCTTGCCACCAGTTCGCTTACCCGCATAGCCCCATGGAATGCTAATGCAAAAGCGGCCCGGAATAACGCTGTTTCAGACTGGGATGAACAAGTCGCAGGGAGAACTGAAAATAACAGGGCCAACCTTTCCAGACCTATCGGGTGCCTTTCATCTACTCTGCGACCCTCAAGGCGTTGCCACCCACGCAGCGCTTTCTGTACAACGAAAGATGCAGTAGGGTCCTGGATACCATGAGCCCGCGCCATGAAGGAAATGGCGGCCCGGTGCCTCTGGGCCGTGGCTACCGATTTGCCTGCCTGATGTAACGACAGCAAAAACTTTACGACAGACTCTTCCTGGCCCCAAAGCTCCCCCCTAGCAGAACCCAAAAAGGACCAATAGGAACGGAACGCCCCTTCATATGCCTTCCTTGTCCTGGGTGCTAAACTCTCTCCCACGAGGTTTTGTAGTTCGGGGCACCGAGAGACCAGAGAGCTTCAGGGAATGGTGCCGACACCGGGTCCGCTGTGGGCAGAAAACCCCAGAAGGCCTGCACACGGAAACGAGAAAGCGCATCTGCAGCCTGATTCAGTACTCCTGGCACATGTCTCGCCCTAAAGAGCACGTTCAATTGCATACATAGTAAAACAATTTCCTTGAGCAATCTCAGAACCCATTTGCATCGTGCTGCCTGACTATTGATACACTCAACCACGGTCATGTTATCCGACCAGAACACCACAGAGTGATACTGAAACCCCTCAGGCCATGTTTGTAGGGCCACCAGAATAGGGAACAGTTCGAGAAAAGCAATGTTACTCGTCAGCCCACACTCGTGCCACCATGACGGCCACTTTTGAGCCGACCAGTGATTACCGAATATGGCGCCAAAGCCTATACTCCCCGCCGAATCTGTCCACAGCCCCAACTCCTCGGAGGACACCGCCGGCTTGCTCCAGACAACCCGACCATTGAAATCCGCCAGAAATGCCAACCAAATGCGCATGTCCTGGCAAATCTCGGCCGACATCCTCGTGCGGTGGTGCCCCTCTTTAAGACCGACCATGGCTTGTGCAATCGAGCGGGAGAAAGGGCGGGCCATTGGCATTACTCTAAGGGCAAAATTCAACTGACCCACAGTTTGCTGCAATTGATGCAAGTTCACCTTGGTCTCCCGAATACATGTTTCGAGGGAGGCCCTGAATTTCACCACTTTTTCCTTGGGCAACCGGAAGCAACCTTCTTCTGAATCGAGCTCTATTCCAAGAAACTCGAGCGAAGTTGATGGCCCCACAGTCTTACCTGGCGCCAATGGCACACCGAACTGATTCATCAGACTACAAAACTCTTTTAAGGCCTGTGCACATTCCGGATCCCCGACCGCCCTCCAGGAACAGAAAATCGTCAAGATAATGCATAACATGCTGAAACCCCGTCATTCTTGTGAAAACCCATTGTAGAAAACAACTGAATTTCTCAAAATAAGCACAAGATATGGAGCATCCCCTCGGCATACATTTATCCATGTAATAGCGACCCTGAAACATAAAACCCAGGAGACGCTGATCGTCTGGGTGTACCGGGAGCAACCGGAACGCTGACTCGATGTCTGATTTGGCCATCAGCGCTCCGGGCCCCAGGTGATTCAACATGGCGACGGCCTCATCGAAAGATGCGTACCGCACCGAACACACCTCCGGGTCTATCGCATCATTCACAGAAAGACCTCTCGGGGCTGACAAGTTATGTATTAATCTAAACTCACCCGGGTCTTTCTTGGGGACCACTCCCAGGGGGGAACAAACAAAATTAGCTACTGGTGGCATGTCGAAAGGTCCGGCAACCCGACCCCGGGTCACCTCTTTCCCAATTTTTGCCTGTACCACCGCCGTGTTCTGCAGGACCGACAGTTGGTTCGTACAATGTGCCTTACCCTGAAAATTCCCCACTGGGATGCGGAAACCATACGAAAACCCGTCTTGCAACACCCCAGCGGAGACATGATCCGGGTATTCATTGAGCCAAGGAATCATTGCCATGGTATCAACCGGGGTAGGTAAAGGCGCCCCTCGGACTATTTCAGACCTGTTTGGCGCTTCCCCTACCACCGTTATCACCCGTTTTGGCTCTGCACATGGTCTCAGGATGAGAGGACTGCCCACACCCCCCACAGTCGTGTCTAAACTTGCAGGACCCCTGGGGCCTTGTACATTTTCCCCTGTTAAAATTCCAGCAGATCCCTTTTTTACCTGTGTTGCCACTCGACCTTGAGTGATGCTCGCTACTTGCACCCGCCCGAAAGGGCGTCCCAGATGAATGGCGGGAAGACTCACCCCCGTTTCCCCCCGACAATGGTGCCTTTAACATGCCTGATTTCTCCATCTTTTGCCAAGAAATTGAGTCGTAACAATCCCACGTCAGAGATGTGTCGAACTCCTTGGCCTTCCGAAAAACATTATCATAGCAAAACCACTGATTGCCCTCATATGACTGAGAATACTCCATAATACGTGTCTGGTACACGGGCAACTCGGCCAACAGTTCGGGCCTTCGTTCCCCCATAATTGAAGTGAATATGCCAAAAGCTCTGCCCCAATTACCTATGTTCTCGTCGACCTTAAAGGCGGCCATCTTGGCGCGCCAAACACTCGGATGCAGAAACTCTTTTTGACCCTTCACATGCTCGATCTCGTAATTATCAGTTAGCAAAGAAAATATGTTTACATACTTCTCAGCCCATATCTTTTCCTTGATTTCCATCGGAATATGCTGAGCCACTTTCTCCCTTCTTGAGGGTACGGACCCTTCCCCCGCAATCGGCAGTAGCCGCTTACCTAAATTAGAAGCTGTAACCGTAGTCGCTGCCGAACTCGTGCCCGCTGCGGTGTCACCCACTGGAGCCTGCGGGGGAACAGAAGAACATGGTGCCTTTGCAGCCTCTTTTGATTGCCGCAACTGCCTCATTACTGCCCTGGCGTCATCTGCCGTGGTGCCCTCACTATCTTTCCCCAACCACGCTGCCAGCTGTGCAGCCAACTCGGGAGGCATATCCTCCCCGTTCACAGGGGTGACTACGACGGGAATCGGTTGCCCCTCCTTCGGAACCGGGATCGGCTCCTCAGTCGGTGTATCAAGGAGCGCCGGCGGCGCCTCGGGAACCGGGGCCTCTCCCCCAGTTGCCCCTCTCTTGGACCTCTTGCCTCTCCCGCTGGGGACTACTCCCGGCAATGCTGGTCCGACGACTCGCTTAGGGCCCCCTACACCAATTCATTGCCGCCATCCGCTTCTTCATATCGGCCATGTCCTTTACGAGCATGCGTAGCATCTGATCGGTACCGACCCGCTTTCCGACCTTCTTGCCCGGCATTCTCCAACGATGATTTTCTGAAAGAACAAAGACAAAATTACAACGCCCAAAAATGGCTCTTCGTTCCATCTCGAGCTCACGCGCAGCGGGGAGGTGCAGCTTCAGAGCACAGGAACAAGAGGATGCTACCTTGGCTTGTCGCTCCTTTTGGCGGCCTTCGGGTGGCGTAAACCCGCCTCCGCCCGCCTCCGCCCGCCTCCGGGGGCGTGGCTGGCGGCTTCGGTGTCTAGGACAACCCACTCTAGGGCGGGAAAAAGCACGCCCCGGCTACGCCGCTTCGGGCATACCAGCCGGGACTCGCCTCCCGCTCAAGGAGGCTTCCCGGGGGGATCGGGGTACTCCACCATACGTTCGGGGGGACCGATTGGTCGCCCCTTTCCAGATCGTGTGTACTGAAGAAGCTTGCCCCAGAGCTTTTCGGGTAATTGATGAAGCCATATATTTGTATAGTTTCTGGGATTCAACGACAACTGGATGAGGTGGAATGCTGGGGAGGTGCAATGTACTCAAGATGTGTATTCTCCACAGGGCGATGTATTAGTTCAGGGCAGTTCGACTAGAGTTGACTCAATCACAATTATTGAAATTACAATCTATATGTGATGGGTTTTTATGGGGGCAAATAAAGCTTGCAGAGCCTCGAAGTATATGATGTTACCATGAGATCGGGGGGATGGGCTATCCCGAATTTCACATTTTATTCTTACGTGTTTCTATTTCAAAATATGCAGATCTTTGTGACAGGAGAGGAAAAGACGCTGGCGGAAGCACCAACTACCTATCAAATGTTGTTGGGGTCAGACGGTAGAAATTCCTTATTTGAATTTTTGGAGCCAAGTTACTTTAAAAGAACACGTTTTAAGGTAATTCTGACAGCATACAAGGTATGGAAATTAGCTCGCAGGATGTTAGCCTTAACAGGGATATGTTATTATACTCCCATGAATTCTACGTCTATATTCCCTGCCATTTTGCGGAATTTGAGGATGGAGAGGTGGAGGGCTAAGGGGATTAGGCAAGTAAGAGACCTATTTAGGGGGAGGACTTGCTTCATTTTCAGGCTTAATGGTTTGCTATAAACTGTAAAAAGATGATTTCTTTAAATATTTACAAATTCGTGATTTTTTTATTTAAGCATCATAAACTTGCAGGGATAGCCCCTAACCCTTTAGTGGACGCAATTAAAAGAAGGGCAAAGATAGGCATATTATATTGCATGTTAATGGATACACAGCAGGATGATTTGGAGATTCAAGATAGTAAATGCGGGGCCCGACTCGGACATGAAGGTGTGTATGTGCAGCAATCAATTGATATTGCTGGTACAATTTTGCTGACAGCTAATTTGAGAGCTCAGCACTACAAGATAATATTCAATTTGTATCATACACCAGCGAAAATGATGAAATGGTTGGCCTCAAACGATGGGAAGTGTTTTAGATGTGCTATTGATGGTGCTGATATTGTGCATTTTTTTGTGATTGTATATGTCTTGTACAATTTAAGAGTCATATAGAGCTGTTTATGTCCGGAATTACGGGGGTTGATGTACATATCTCCAAAGAGGTAATGTTAACAGGAGTGGGGAGGCTATCAAACAGCGCAAAGTATGTAATACATTGAAATATCTTATATTCATAGCAGTGGCAGTAGCAAGATTATGTGTTGCTTCAGTATGGCTCCAGCAGGACGCCCCATCGTTTGAGATGTGGCGCGCCAAGTTCTATAACATTTTTAATTTGGAATATAGTCTGTATTGTTTGAAACCATTGAAGAGGAAAACATTGGGGGTTCAGAAATGGGGAGCAATGATAGAACATATGGAGATGGCTGCTTAATCTAAATTAGTTATATGTTTATGATTTTTTGTAAGTGGTTTTTAAAAAAATATTTATGAAATTAATCAAGACTGATTTATATGCTACTAATTGAATAGTAAATAAATAAATAAATAAATACATTTCAGAAAAATGAAGCTAGATATCGGTTTGAACTCCCATTTTTTTGGCAAATATTCTGCGATGAGCGCAAAAACATTGCAAAAATCGAGGTGACAGGAACCTCGTTTCTAAAGAGAGGGAAAGAGTTAAAAGATACTAACCATTCACAAGTGGAGATGCAGTAGTCTAAAATGAAAGCCATGATTTCATTTTCAAATGCAAAAACAACAATTGATGGACAGAATGCAGAACAATGTCATACATTCACCCCAGTACAGAGATCTGTTCCTAAATCCACCATTTTATTGCTCACCACACCATCCCAGTTCAGACATGGCCATATGCAAATCAGCTTTGACCCTATGCCTCATGAAAACAGTCCAGCCCGAACTGCCAAGCCATGTCTTCCCTGGACCGGAATTAAGCATTCTAGGACTGTTTTCTGGCTATCAGCCTTCATCAGCCAGGATAGCTTGACTCCAGTGGTGTGGAGAGCACAGGACTCACGTCTGAGCATACCTGTCACACTCGGGGTGACAAATGCAAAAATAACAATTGATGGATTGAGTGCAGAACAATGTCATACATTCACGCCAGTACAGAGATCCGGGCCTAAATCCACCATTTTTCTTGCTCACCACACCAACCCAGTTCAGACATGGCCATATGCAAATCAGCCTTGCCCTTGTGCCTCATGGGAACAGTCCAGCCCGAACTGCCAAGCCATGTCTTACCTGTACCGGAATCAAGCATCCTAGGACTGGTTTCTGGCTATCAGCCTTCATCAGCCAGGATAGCTTGACTCCAGTGGTGTGGAGAGCACGGGACTCACGTCTGAGCATACCTGTCCGACTCGGGTGACAAATGCAAAAACAACAATTGATGGACAGAATGCAGAACAATGTCAGTATGTAGTTTTGGAATCACCCAGCTACTACTCAGGCAGTCATCAAATTAGTGATTCACTATCCTTGGAGTTATTCAATTATCGAGAAACTATACATGTACTCCTGCAATCAGACAGGCAGAAATTATGTAGTTATTAAGGTATGCAAGCACTAAGTATACATTCATCTAATCTTCTAGGCACTATCTATTGACCTATGCAATCGACAAGGCTGTGACTATGCAATCATTTAAACATTGGTGCAGCCATCTAAACACCCACTTACAACATATGCATTTTTGAATCGAAAGTGACACCCTGGCACCCTTGAATGTGTCCCCCATTTTACCGAATCGGTAATTACCGATTCAGTAATTCCCATTCATTCCTATGGGCCTCCAGGCCAGTAGGAATGAATGGGAATTACCGAATTGGTAAATAACGATTCAGTAAATTGTACCGATTTGGTAATACTTACCGAATATTTAGCTACATAGCATTTACCGATTCTAGAATACTGAATCGGTAAAATTCGGTATTCTAGAATCAGTAAATGTACTTTACCTACACCTGGCCCCAGAAGTTTACTCAACCAGTAAGTAAATTATTTTATTGTATAGTTAATAAAAAACCATTACAAAAGTAAAATGCAGTAATTTTTAAAACTGGTCAGAAAATGCATACATGATTAAAAATTAAAACCCTAGGTAAAATGTGATATCCATTAAACTTCAAAAAACCAAGTCACTATTTGAAGAAACAGTTATGGAACTGCGAGATCAAGGTTTGTGTTGGCTCTTTACAGAAGTTCCTCTTGTTTTTCCCTTACACGTAGTGAAAAATTTAACTGATCTACAGAGGAATTGTGGGTCCACTAAACACAAGACTTGTGTAATCACAGAACGGCAGGTGCGAGTTCCATATTCTTTGAACTTGTTACGGAACAGCAAGATCCGGGGTTGCATTGACTCTTTGCAGAGGTTCCTCTTTTTTTCTCAAACTTGGTGATAAATTTAACTGATCTACAGATGAGTTGCGGGTCTACTGAGCACAGGACTTGTATAATCGCAGAACGGCAGGTGCGAATTCCATATTCATTGAACTTCGCTTTTAACAGGCTCTGGCATTCCTGGTCGAGTACGGGATAAATGCAAATCAGGTGGATAAAATCTTGTTTTGCGGCGCAACATAAGTCGCACTCCTTGGTGCCTGGGGTCCTCCAGTCAGGGTGATCGGCATTTGTTGGCAGGTTGCCCATCCATAAGCTGAGGTATTTGAGTTTGACATATGATGAAAAAGCAAACCCTAAATAAGCTGCAGGTGTGAGCTTTTTGAATGATTGTATTGTCATCCAGGTATGTGAGCAGTGGCTCAGGGTTGTCTTATCATTGATCAGTGAGTGCCTGTTGGCCGCCTTTTTTATTGCCAGCTTGAATGTTGATACAGGTAGCTTGGTTTTCCACAGTGATGCTAGTTTGGTGGTTTCATGGGAGAGTTTTAAAAACCTGGCGTACTGTCACTCGGGGTGACAAATGCAGAAACAACAATTGATGGACAGAATGCAGAACAAAGTCAGTATGTAGTTTTGGAATCACCCAGCTACTACTCAGGCAGTGATCATATTAGTGATTCACTATCCATGGAGTTTTTCAATTATCGAGAAACTATACATGTACTCCTGCAATCAGACAGGCAGAAATGATGTAGTTATTAAAGTATGCAAGCACTACGTATACATTCATCTAATCTTCTAGGTACTATCTATTGACCTATGCAATCAACAAGGCTGTAACTATGCAAGCATTCAAACATTGGTGCAGCCATCTAAACATCCACTTACAACATATGCAGTCATTGAAATACTGAGGCGTATGCATGCACTGATGAAACACTCAGAGTCTACTCATGTAATTATGTAGGGAGTACCATTGTGGTAAACCGATTACCCATCCAGTACCTATGCAGTCATTTTATTACTAAGCCAATAGTCTTGCACTAGTACAGTCCCCCCAGCAGTATACCTACTTTTATCCAATCTCTCAAGCTTTAAAAATGGAATTATGCAGTCACTCAGACACTAGTCATGCACTCATCTAATTAGTTAGGACCTACTGATGCACTAAGTCAACTTTGCAGGAACTACCCATGTAGTTATGTAAGCATCTAGGCACTAGGGGCCCGATGTAGGTGGCTCATTACCGGTCAGTAAACCTGAAATTCTGTAAATTTCAGACTTACCGACCAGTAATGAGCCATTTGCCATGTAGGTGATGATTTGGTAAATACCAAATTGGTATTTACCGATTCTGTATTTACCAAATCATAATTTACAAATTCAGTATTTACCGAATCGGTAAATGGCATGTAGGAAGCACATTTTAGAGTGCTCATGTGCTTTAAGGATTCGTTATTTACCACCAACTATAAGTTGGTGGTAAATACAGAATACCTTTGAAAATGAAAATCTGTGCTTTTTCAACTGTGCAATGTGGCAGACATACATGCCCTTAGAGCATGTATGGGTGCCACATGTGCACACAAGCACGATTCAGGGGTGCAACAGGGTGTCAAAGTGACATCCTGGCACCCTTGAATGTTTTCCCCATTTTAACGAATCGGTAATTACCGATTCAGTAAATCCCATTCATTCCTATGGGCCTCCCGGCCCATAGGAATGAATGGAAAATACCGAATTGGTAAATAACGATTCGGTAAATACGGATTTGTATCAATTCGGTAATACTTACCGAATATTTAGCTACATAGCATTTACCGATTCTAGAATACTGAATCGGTAAAATTCGGTATTCTAGAATAAGTAAATGTACTTTACCTACATTTGGCCCCAGAAGTTTACTCAACCAGTAAGTAAATTATTTTATTGTATAGGTAATAAAAACCATTACAAAAGTAAAATGCAGTAATTGTTAAAACTGGTGAGAAAATGCATAAAAGATTAAAAATTAAAACCCTAGGTAAAATGTGATATCCCAAAAAACCAAGTCACTATTTGAAGAAACAGTTATGGAACTCCGAGATCAAGGTTTGTGTTGGCTCTTTACAGAAGTTCCTCTATTTTTCCTCACACTTAGTGAAAAATCTAACTGATCTACAGAGGAATTGTGGGTCCACTAAACACAAGACTTGTGTAATCACAGAACGGCAGGTGCGAGTTCCATATTCTTTGAACTTGTTACGGAACAGCGAGATCCGGGGTTGCATTGACTCTTTGCAGAGGTTCCTCTTTTTTTCTCAAACTTGGTGATAAATTTAACTGATCTACAGATGAGTTGCGGGTCCACTGAGCACAGGACTTGTATAGTCGCAGAACGGCAGGTGCGATTTCCATATTCACTGAACTTCGCTTTTAACAGGCTCTGGCGTTCCTGGTCCAGTACGGGACAAATGCAAATCAGGTGGATAAAATCTTGTTTTGTGGCACCACATAAGTCGCACTCCTTGGTGCCTGGCGTCCTCCAGTCAGGGTGTTCAGCATTTGTTGGCAGGTTGCCCATCCATAAGCTGAGGTATTTGAGTTTGACATATGATGAAAAAGCAAACCCTAGATAAGCTGCAGGTGTGAGCTTTTTGAATGATTGTATTGTCATCCAGGTATGTGAGCGGTGGCTCAGGGTTGTCTTATCATTGATCAGTGAGTGCCTGTTGGCCGCATTTTTTATTGTCAGCTTGAATGTTGATACAGATAGCTTGGTTTTCCACAGTGATGCTAGTTCGGTGGTTTCAAGGGAGAGTTTTAAAAACTTGGCGTACTGAGAATTAGGGCTGTGTTGCATTGCTTCCCACATCGCGCAATTGACTTCTAGTTCCCGGTTCATCCAGATGTCATACCAGAATTTAGCCATCTTGTACTTTTTTATGCAGTACTTGGGACTGCAGGCCAAACTCGAGTCGGACCTGTGCGGGAGAGGCGTCATATGGTAAGCTGAATACACACTTGTACACTCTCGTTTGGATTTTATCTAAGAGCTGTGCACTCCTTCTGTGATCTAACACACTGCCATAGGCTATTGTTGGAAGTAGCTTGGCTTTGATGACTGTTAGGAGGAATTGAACAAAGGGCCTTTTAATTGCTTAGATAAACTGCTAATTGCGTTTTACAAGGCTGTTTCCTTCTTTTTGACGGCGTCGAAATGCGAAGAAAAATTGAGGCGCCTGTCCAGATGTATTCCCAAATACTTGTAGCTTTCCACTACTTCCAATTTCTTGTCTATTACAAAGATTGGTGGTGCTTTGCAGCGGCGAGTTATTATCATAATCTTTGTTTACTTACTATTTATTTCAAGAAGGGTCTGTTTTGTGTATCCGGCCAGTTCTTGCAGGAGACGCTGCAAACCTATTTTCGTCTGGCTGAGGAGGACCACATCGTCGGCATAGGAAAGATGTGTTAGGCGTAGTGTTCCTAGCCGTGGTTGGTGAGCAATTATCCTGTCTAGTCTTGACCTTAAGTCGGCCATTAATAGATTGAAAAGAAGGGGGGGCCAAAACGCTGCCTTGTTTTAATCCGTCGTAAGTACTGATCTTCCGCGTTAGCCGGTGCCCGTTGTCGATCTTTACCTGCATCCAGGTGTTGGTGTACAGGTCCATTATTGGGTTTAAGATTGAATCCAGCAGGCCCTGTTGCTTTAGTTTTGACCAGAGTAGTTGTCTGCTGATGCGGTTCAAGGCCGCCTTAAAGTCTACAAAGCAGGAATACAGCGCTTGGTGGTTTTGCAGACTTTTTTCGGCTATTAAGCTTATCGCCATGGCATTAGCCATGGCGCCTGTGCCGCGGCGAAACCCTGTCTGGTTTACCGGGATTTTGTTATTGTATTCAGACCATTGTATAAGGTCAGTTAGCACCAGGGATGCATAATACTTAGCTTCAGCGTCAATGAGTGCTATCAGTCGGTAATTAGCTGGATTTTTACGATCTCCGCCTTTGTAGATAGGATTAATGATCGCCCCTCTCCAGCTTTCTGGGAGCCGACTTGTGTTATTTATTGACCTAAACAGAAAGTTGAAGTGACGGTCCCAGTTAGGGTCCTCCTTGTAAATAGCCTGGGGGAAACCATTCGGTCCTGGTGCACTGTCTTGCCTACTTCTTTTTATTATTTGTAATATTTCTAGTTCCTCATATGTTCGCGGTGTTTGGTCTGGACCTTGCTGTTTGATACCTGAGCTGTTTAACTGATCAAGGACAGGGTCTTCAGGATCACCACATTTGATGTTTTATGTGCTGTGATTGCTGTTGTTATCCGAGGCGTCAATGAGTTTATTGAAAAAGTATCAACTAGATACTGAACCCATGCCTTTTCCGTGATACAGGTCATGCTTATTGTTTGTGCTGGTCTGTTCAATGAATTTACTTGCAACCAGAATACTCTGGAGTCTGATTTTTTTATGTTGTGTAATATTTTGGTCCGAAAGTCAGTGACCTGGTTTTTTTTTTCAAACCAGATTTGTGTCTTGTATTGTTTCTTTATTGATCGTACTACTTGCCAAGCATTTGAATTTGAGCTGTGACCATGGGCTCTCCTCGTGGACTTTCGCAGACATCTTCCTAAGGAAAGAATGGTCTTGCTGAAATGGCCATTGTTCTTTTGGTTGGACTTCTTTTTAAGATTGACACCAGTCTTAGGTAGTTTATTCATGAAGGCAGACCATGTTTCTGCGCACAATTCGTTTTCCTGAGTTAGCGTTTGAATTAGCTTCTTTGTGTCCTGTGCTATTTGTGGTAGTGAATTACTCGTCCACCTTAGGCGCTTCAGGTTGATTGTTGATGTTTCCCCCGATGTTGTTGGGGCTTGTGAGTATTTATTAGGTGCCAATTTAATTTCGATGTGCTGCATTGAGTGGTCGCTATCTGGAGAGCATATGATTTGGAACTTTTTGATTAATCCTAAAAGAGGAAGCGAGGCTATGGTATAATCCAGGACTGTGCTTGTGCTGGGGCCTATATAAGTGCTAGAGGGGGGTTTGTCCTGCTTGGTTCTTCCGTTTAGCACTTGCAACCCTTGGTACTCGAGGTTACACATCAGCTGTTCGCCCACTTTGTCTATCTTCTTTGAGGGCGGAATCTCCTGTGGTTCGACGCCCCAGAGTTCGTTGGCGGTGATGATATTATCCTCGTCTTCCGGGTGTTGTAAAAGATTAGCGTTGAAATTGCCTGTAAGGATTATCTCCCATGCTGGTTGTTCGAGGCGGAAACCGGATATGACATTATTAATGTATTTGAATAGTTCTTTTTTTACTTTGATTTTTGGGTGAGCATATATGTTGATTAGGATAATAGTTCTAATGCTTGCCTGTGAAACCTTTTCTAGTTTGATAATTTGCATGTCTGCCGTAGAAGCGGCCATTTGGGAGGCCTTGATGTTTAAAGCAGTGGTTATATAGACCGCCAGACCCCCCTTTGCTCGCCCATGACGCTGAGTGCAGGTTGCACTGACATGAAAGCATAATCTGCCTGGAACGTCAATTGGCTCAATTAACCATGTTTCCTGCAGGGCTATGATGTCATAGTTGTCGCAAGTGCCCGTTTTTCTGTTGTCGTTTAGGATTTCTTTTGCACCGGCAATGTTCCAGGAAAGAACTTTTACTGAGCTTCGATCGATTTTAGCTGTGCGGCTATAGATTCAGTCTTCATTTGTACCTTGGTTTTGTCTGTTCGGCCGTTCAATTTTAAAGAATTCCGCACCCCTGGCACCTTGCAATACCGAATGTGTAGGTCGACTTGCCCATGGGTAATCTTCTCTTTTGGCACGCTTCCTTAATAGGGGGGGACGGATAACCTGGCGTTGCCTCTTCTTTAAGAGAAATTCCCCACTCTTCAAATTTAGTGGTTTCATTGAGTATCTCCTTAACAATTTCCGCGTTCCTCCAGGTTGCGAGGGTACCTTCCTTAGCTGTGTTATTGCCGAGGTTGATAAATTCTATTGTTAGTAAGTCAGTAGATGTTATATGGTTAAGGCTCAGAATTGCGGATGTCAAGTGTAGGATATTTCCTCGGTTTAGATAATCTTGTGTGCCTTGTATTTTATAGTTAAGGATAAAGAGTAACCTTCCCATTGTTATTAATTTCGTGTCATACGATTGCTCACGGGTGAACTGTATGTGGTAGTTTGTCCGAATTCTCCTCATTTTATTGCTTCCATTATCATTTACGTCATCACATGTATTTTTTTCTTTTTGGCTGTGGACGTCATTCTCTGATTGCTCAGGTATCTTGCTTGCCTTAGCCTTTACTTTCAGACTCGCTCTTTTCTGACCACGCAGTTCTGAGTTGTGGGCGTGTTCATTGGTGGAGATCACAGAATAAGGACCTATCATAGTTGCTGTTTCCGGACCTATGCTTTGTTGCTGAACATACTGATCTGTGATTATTTTTACTTGTAATTGGTCTTGCGTGATCTTGTCAGCTTTTGCTGTGACTTGTCTTACATTTTTTTATCCCTTTTGTTAGTAGTGGCATTGGTGCCAAAGGTTGTGTGCGGGATAAGAGTTATTTTATGTTTGTTATCAACGCCTTTGGTGACCACCCTTTGGCATCCCTGCTTGCTTGACTCGTGCCTTCTGCACTCCTGATCCCTTGTACGGTGTTTGAAATCTTGCTGAGAGGTCCATACTTTTTGTCGTGATTTATTCCCATTGTTTTTTGGTTCACACTTTGGACTCCCTGGAGTTTGATTGTGTGAAGTCATAATCGGCACTTTCCAGACTCCAATCTGCGCTACTTGAAGCTATGGATAGAGTCGCGTGTTCCTGAACTTGTTGCTTGGACAATCTCCTCTGTTAGTATGGGTGTTTTTGATCTTACCATGTAGGCTAACTCGTTTGCTCCTGTAATGGTGAGCTGTTGTCCTTTTTCTTTGGTTTTACTTGGGAGCTTTGTCATTGTGGGTAACTGATGTAACCCCTCTTCAATATCGAGTTTGGGTTTTGGTAAAATTTTTGGACGGTTAAAAATTGGAAAGTTGATCAAAGCCTGCCTATTGGCAGGTATGCGGTTTAGTAGTTGATTTCTGTTTTTTCTTGCACGTTTTTTCTGCCGTTTGATTAGAACTTGTTGGTTGTTTGAATTTTTTTTCCAGTCTTTTTCTGATGATTCGTGGCTGTTGTTATGCCTTACAGAGGGTTTGCCCCTATTGAATTTTGTTCTTCAATTAATTCATCAGTTCTTATTTTTATTAAAGTATTTTTCTTTTTTTGTTCTATTGTTTGTTGTACTACTACTGCTGTATGGTCTTCATTCCTCTTTTTGAGTTTAATTATTTCTTCTTTAGGCGTGTCTTTGTAGTGGGCTAAGGAAATGAGGTCTCTTCCATTTAATATACTATTGGTGCCCTGGTTTGCGTACTTACACTATGTACATACTTTATTGTTCATGGTTATTTAAAACCTTTACAATGTTAACAAAAGAAAAAGCTTCAATTTATAAAATATATGTCTGATTTAAACGTGTTAAAAACTAAAATTCTGTACATAAAGCAAGTAAACAAGAATACTGGCTAAAATATCGACATCACAATTAGAAGGGACTTATCATCATTCCAAACGATCTAGTTGTCAGAAAATCCTCAAAGTGTGGAGGAGAACGGTAATGTTATAGTAACAATTCAGAATGACCCTATTGTGAAGTCTGTACTAATCAATATGTGTGAGAGTCAAAAGTGTCACTGTAGAGGTTGGTCTTCTGGGGTACCGTTAAGCTCATCCTTTGGACAGTTTAAGGTACTACTCGTTTTGGTTGGTTCCTTCAAGGTTTTGAAGCGGGCCTTAGCTGTTTCGAGAACTTTTACCATTCGACAGCTCAATTGGATGTTGTCCCCTTTAAAGCAGGCCAGAACTGCTTGTCTACAGGTCTGTATCTTGTGGAAGTTAAAAAGCGGTCGCAGGAAGACTCGTCGTTCTTGAGTGAGCTCGGTACAGGTGGTGATCAAGTGAACTATGTTTTCCTTGCCGTCCCCGCAAAGTCGACATCTTGTTGGTGACGATGGCCATAGCCATGGAGGCAAGTGGGCCGCTGAAGGCAGTAGCCCCAGGCGAAATTTCCGAAATTTCTCTTTTATTTGTTTGGAAAAACCTATCTGCAGGTAGGTTTGGGGCAAAGGCACGGTGAACGATTGAACTGTAAGCCAACCGCGAGCCTGCTCTATTAGAGTGGCTTTGTCCTGCAGCACTGATTCCTTCCGGGCTGTCTTATTGACCACCTTTTAAAGACTGCTGTGGAGACTGGGAGTGCCCTGAGTTGCTGTACGCCAAAGTCCTCAATGGCTCCCTCCAGGTACCTCCTTGCTGGACATGTTGCTTTGTTTTGAAGTTCCTTCCACGGGAGAGCGTTTAAGGTATTCGGTTCTCCACTGCTTAGTTTATGCCAGGTTTATATGTAGGCTCCCTTGCGTGCCAGCTTTTCTTTTTGTAACCCAAACTCTAGTCTCATTTGAGACGGCGATGAATACCTTGGAAGGTATACGAAGTGCTTTTGCCACCGTTCTGTCTAATAAGGGAGCGTCCCTCCCTCTCATAGCTTCACTGCCATAAGTTATGGCTGGGATTAACTTTGCCTGTATTACCTTTATAAGAGGAAGTAAACTTGGACCAGAGACTGTGTTTTTTAAGGTTCTGAGTGTCGCTGCCGCAGATAATCCTTTTTATGGATTCACATTGTGATGTGAAGTTGCCCTTATGGTCTATGATGACCCCCAAATATCGATATTCGCTGACTTTTTCTAGCTTGCTGGATGACAAGAGCCAGTTTTGTGTAGCTTTTTTTTTTAAAGATTAATACACATAACTTTTGATTTTTCGCGGTTGATGGTAAGTCTATCGGCAGCTGAATATCTTGAAGTAATATCCAACAGCCGCTGAAGGCCAACCGGGGTACGGCTGGTGAGTAACAGATCATCTGCATAGAGTAGGTTAGAAATTTGTGAGCCCCATAACTTTGGAACGTGTGAGTTACAGTCATTCGACAAGTTGGATAGGTCTCCCATAAAGAGATTAAAGAGTGTTGGGGCAAATACACAGCCCTGTTTTACTCCTGTATAAGTTGGAATCTTTCTTGTAAGATGGTCACCGGTGCCTAGCCTAACTTGCACCCATGTGTCGCTGTGAAGAAGAATTAACTGTTTTAAAAGCAGCGAGGGGATGTTCAGCTTGTGTAATTTTTCCCACAGAAGGTTCCTGTTGACATGATCGAAAGCCGAACTGTAATCAATATAGCACAGATAGAGTGGTTGGTTCGCTTCTTGGGCTGCATCAACTAGTAAAGATAGTGCTAAGATGTTAGAGGAGGTTCCCATACCTTTGCAGAAGCCTGTTTGGTTGTATGGGATTGCTGAGACATCAGCTGCCCAGGATAACAGTTCCTCCAGAAGGAGACCCGCAAAATATTTTGCCTCATTATCGAGCAGAGCCACTAACCGATAATTTTTTGGATCACTTTGGTCTCCTTTTTTGAGGATAGGTGAAATGATGGCTCCCCTCCACGATGATGGAATTAAAGAAGACTGCAAAATCTTAACAAACATTGGTTTAAGGACTGCTGCCCAAAATGCGGGATCTTGCTTGAACAGTAGGGGTTGAATTCCGTTTGGACCCGGGGCCCCCGCGCACACTTGATTACAAAGGTCTGATCTGACTGCTGGAGCTCGTGGCAGTCACGGCTGAATTTTAAACAGTCCTTGGTGCATTTTATAGGTTTGGCGGTACCTTGGATGTTGCCATCTGTGCCCCTAAAGTGCGTACTAAGGAAGGTTATCCAGTCGTCTTCTTGGACAAAGGAGTTGATGTCTTGATACTGCGTCTTGGACAGATTGTTAATCTTTATCCAGAATTGCGTGCTATTGTTTGATTTGGCATCATATAAAAGTTTGACCCAGAGGGCCTCTTCTGATTCCCGCCTAAGTCGCCAGGCCAACCTCCTGCGGTCACGCTTTAACAGCCTCAGTTCATCCTTGGCATCGGGGTCTTTCCTTGCCCTTCGTAAAGTCTGGCCGGTAAGAGTTTTTTAATTTTTTAGGCGAGCATTGTTCATCAAAGCGAGATTAAAGTACTGCGTGTGATTGTCAGTATTACTCCCTCCATCAGGCCGGTTTCTCCTCTGTGTTTTTCCCATATTTTTGCGTAAAGTTTCTGTAAATGTCTCCCAGCTGGCACTTAGGTCCTTTGTTTCATTTTGTGTTTCGCCAATTACTTGCTTGGCACAAAGCAGAAGACCCAAGGGATCATCTGTTCTGCACTTTAAACGCCTATCATTTGCTGTAAAAACTTGTTCATAACCAATAGCACGTGCCGGTATTGGTATTGTAAAGGCTTCTAGTGTCACTTCTTGAGGTAAGTGATCACTATAGTCAAGTAAGCCAATATGGAAGTCAGTAGTTGTTCGGAACAAGTTACCCGAGAAGAAGGTGAAGGCGATTGTTGAGCTGGTCATTGTGCTATCGAAAGTTGCTGCTTGGGGACGATCCCCTGGGAATCTTCCATTGAGCGCTCTAAGATCCAGACCTTCAAGTGTTCCTAGAAGTTGGAGTGCTGCTTTGTAGTTCTTCCCCCTGAAGAATTATCCTGAGAGTATTGTTCCAAAGCAAATGGGTCGTCAACGGTGCTGACTTCCGTTGCGGATTTATTGAGCATATTGTGATTGAAGTCACCGCTGACAATCAAACTGTTTGTGTACTCTGCAGTTATTAGCTTTACAAGCTCTTCTGTCAGCTGCCGAGCTCCTTCCTTCTTACCTCGGGGATGTAGGTAAAGGTTTATTAAAATTATCTCCTCTATCTTTCCCTGGTTTCAAATGGCGATTCGTAATACTTGCATTGTGTTCGGAGAGTCTAGTTTGTATGACAACGGCTCCACTGTACTCGTGCTTTTTAGTGAACTGTATGTAACAATGCCTCCTTTTTTGTGGATAAATCTTGCAGACTGGGTTGGAGGAGTAAAGTTCAAGGTAAAGCCTGGAAGTAGTGTTGGAGAATCTGACCAAGTTTCTTGCAGGGCTATGATATCAAAGCTTTGCATGTAATGTTTTAGATCTGCGTCCATGAGTTGTCCCCGATGCCATTGATGTTCCAGGTGAAAATTGCAAAAAACACAGTTGATGGACAGAATGTAGACCATGAGGCACAGGGTCAAGGCTGATTTGCATATAGCCATTATCTGACCTAGGGTGGTGTGGAGTGCAAAAAAACGATGGATGTAGGCCCAGATCTTTGTACTGGGGTGAATGTAAGACATTGTTCTGCATTCTGTCCATCAACTGTGTTTTTTGCAATTGATGTTCCAGGAGCAGATTGTAAAGCTTTTGAACGATTTCCCAATTACAGGGTTGTCATGTTAGTGTTTTTCCGGCTTATTGTTTATGGACCTGCTCAACCATGTCCAGTCAGAGTTAGTTCACTCATTCACAGGGTTTTGCCTTCTGACACCCAGTTCTTGTTGTTCTTGGCTGACCGGGGATTTACTACGGGCCCCTCGCAATACAGAAAGCGAATGATGGTCCTGATTTGGCTGATTTTGGGTGTTGCGATGTAAGTAGTCGCTTGCCAAGGGATCTGGGTATCTGGGTTTTACAACTGGGCGATGTAGTATGCCCCAGCTATTGAGTTTCGCTTGTTCGTTGAACACGCTTTCGGCCAAATCAGTTGAGGCCCATACTGTTTTAGTAACTTCCACCCCTGGGTGTTCTGGTAAGACTGTGAATTCCACTGAGACCAGATCCTTGGTGGATATGTTTGTTAAGGTATCTATGGAGTTTAATAAGCGTAGAATGTTGCCCCTGTTTAGGATATCAAAAGAGCCCCTTGATGTATATTCCGGGATCAATACAATTGCAGAGTTACCTGAATGCACCTTTATCCTGTTTGAATCGCTCTGCAGATATGTGGGGGTAGTCTCAGCCCTAATGAGGACCTCTGCTGGCATTCTCTGGTCAGGGGCCTATGGGTCATCTGCTCTTATTTGCACCTGATTTGAAGGACTTCCTATTGAAGAGGCTACTGGGGGATTGTCTAATTGTGTCTCATTGCCAACATTAGGAGAAGGTTTTTTATTTCTAGTGGTGCTCAGGTTAGACATGGATTTTTCACCACCTTCGTTCGGGCCCTCGCTGGTGTTGGCTTTTATAACTTTAACACAGCTCCTCAGGGCAGGGCCGACAACTTTTTTTGGGGACGTTGTATTAGAAGTCTTTATTTTCCTGTTCTTTTTCCTTTGACGTGTATGCCTCAGATCCTGATTAGGAGAGGAGCTTGAGTCCACTTCTGTATCTGTATCAGGGCCCATTAGAGCAGACTAAACAAGCATTGAGCCTGGAAGCTGAATGCTGACCTGGTTGTTCAAAGCTTTACCTCAGTCAGCGTGCCTAGCTTTAGCTTGCAGCCCTTCCTCCTTTTTTTCTGCCCCACTTTGGGGAATGCCCATGTCCCCACGGGTCTTCCTTTTGGTTGGATTCCAGAGTGGGAATTGGGTCATTATTTGCTGATAGAGGGGCTTCTCCTTCCCTGGAGAGTCCTTGGGCTCTTGATAGTCTTGCGCTTTCCTTTTCGCTTGCCATTTTTTATTTTATGTGTTTGGGGGAGGAGCTCCTCTGGTGGAGGCAGAGTTTCCCTGCTGTTTGTTTGCCATGTACTATTTTTCCTTTCGAGTTGACCCGTTAATGAATTGTTTTTAATTGCCTCCCTGATACCTGTAAGGAGGTTATCCATTGCATTTGGGAGTGTAGCCAGCTTATCCACGATTGCTATGCCGGGGCAGTTTGATTGTATCAGTGCTGTCTCCTCTAGTGCCCTTTTGACCAGTTTATTCAGTTCAGCTAGCTTGTTGTCAATGTTGGAGACAAAGACTGATAACGAATGTAGAACTGGTAACTGGAGGTCCATTGTATCCGATTGATATTGGATGGCGTTGACAGACAGTTGCATTGTGTGCAGGAGAGATTCTCATATATCAGCCTTTGCTTGCGATGTTGGAATCCTGATGTTAGGTTGCGAGACATTACATTTTGGGCTTATTACAGTTACTTTTCGGTCCGCTTGAGGCAGTGAGGAGTACAGGGCGACCAATTCTTCCCACTCTTCTTGTGTGGGATACATGGCCTCTGGTTCTGAGGCTTTTGGTGAAATGGGGACTGAAATGCCTTGCGCTGGAAACTGGCCTTGAGCGGGAGTTAGTGGTTGCTGAGATTTTGCCTGATGGTGGACTTGAGCCCTGATCACGTGTGACTCCTGTTCCTCAGAGGGATAGCCAGCAGGCGACTGCACCTTTGTTTCATTATCTTGATCTGCAGATGTCCTGATACACTTGCTAAGTTCTGGTTTTGTTTGCCTGAGGACTTGTGGTGAGGGTGAGGGTCTGTTTTTCTCTATGTGGGGTCTTGTATTGGACCAGGGGAACCTTCCCCCACCTTTGTTGCCTGACCTGAGGTCCAGGATTCCGAGTTGCTTGAAGTGTTGGATACTGATGCAGGTATTCAAGGGGCTTCTGGAACATCAGATATGCTAGGGACCTTAGGAGCCGTTTGAATCCCTCGATTTTCCTCAGAGTCTCTGGTGGAGTTGGACCAGTTGGGCCAGTGTTCTGGGGTGCATTTAGCTCCCAATGGGTTGATGGAGCCCTTCTGGGTTCAGTTTGTTGTCAAACCCATACCTTGGGCACTCTGGGTGAGATCTTGTTGCTTGCTCATGAATGCCTTTGTTTTCGATTCACGCACCAAGGCCAGGTCGGGCCCCCAGTTCCTAATGGTCGACTTAAGGGTCGCCCCTCTGTGGTACACGCTGTAATTTCCGCTGCGCAATTCAGTCTGTGTGGAGTCTGGGAAGTCCCTGACATCATCCTCTTCTTCTTCTTTTACTTCTCCTTCCTCCCTCCCCTCCTTCTCCATCTTCATCGTCGATATCGGCGTCCAACGCCTCTGGAGGAGGCGTTCTCTTCTTCCGTCTTGTTGGCTCCTTCCGTTGCTCTGCCTGAAACCCTTGTTCCGATAAATAGGAAACCGGAAGTAGTGGAGTTGGCAGGTTGTTAAATTGCCAGGTGTTCACTTTTATTTTTTTTTTGCAGAGTTTTATATAGCGCGTACTAGACCCGAACCGAATCAGGTATCAGAGCACTTTACATATCACCAGTTGTGTTACATGAGGACACACATTCATTTTAGGCACGGGGAGATTAAGTGATTTGCCCAGAATCACAGGAGGTTTTGGCGTCGTTACCGAGACTCGAACCCAGATCCCCAGGTCCGAGGTCGAGCACCCTAGCCCTAGCCCTAGCCAGACCCTCTGCCTTCCCTTTTTCCAGGTCATCTATGCTGGTGCTCCTAGAGTCTATATTTGATTTCTTTTTGCCCTTATTTGCTCTCCTAGATCCTTTGGTACAGTTCAGGGTTACGTAAGGATCCCTAGATCTCCCGGACCTCATAGTGGTCTTATTGTATTCCTGCTTTCATTCCT
Source organism: Lissotriton vulgaris (assembly GCF_964263255.1). Classification (NCBI taxonomy): domain Eukaryota; kingdom Metazoa; phylum Chordata; class Amphibia; order Caudata; family Salamandridae; genus Lissotriton; species Lissotriton vulgaris. Next base: position 1,679,747,536 of record NC_141687.1, read on the forward strand.
TCTCCTGGATCTTTTTTCCTTTTTTCTTCCTTTCTTTCCTTTCTCTTCTTCATGGGAGATTACCCTTTCCCCTTCCCTTTCCGTTTCCCTTGTCGGAGTGGCGGCACACAGTTGCGCTGTTGCGCTGATTCCTTTGGTGTCCTTGAGCCCTGAATTCGGTGGTTGAATCTAATAGAGTCTGGTAGAGACTAGTTGAGTCTGGTAAGTCCAGGCTGGTCTGGTGAGGCTATGGCAAGATTGACTTAGAATCAGTATGTATGATGAAAACTTGTACAAGGGGGAAAGCTGGCTGGGCTGGGCGAGCTAGGAGCTGATTGGGAGTGTTTCCAGGTACCTCTGCCTCTTCTGCCACACCTCTTAAGGTTCCTGACCGCTCCTGCCTGCTCTTGCCCTGCTTAAGAACAACGTAGGACTTAGGGCACAAAGCGGAGACTGGGGAAGATGCCGATGCTGAGGAGAGGTTGAAAGTGGGGGCCTTCAAGCAAACGTGCTAGCGAATGTGCATGCCTGGGGAGCAGCCAGCAGTACTTGAGACCCCCCTCCTGATGCAGCCTACAATGTCGGGCTCGCTCCCTCCGGCCACTGACCACTGACCGCACCTCTCACACCAACCTTCTCGCTGCGGTAGTGGCTGCGGGTCGGGCACCTCCTGCTTCCTTCTCAGGTCGCCGCTGCAGCCCTGCCACTGCGGCACCCGCCGCCCAGCAATCGTCACTGGACCACGTCATTGGACCACGGCGACGTGCGGCGTACTTTTCCTGTACTCTCGGGCAGGTCTCAGGTAGGTCGAGTTGGGTCGGGTCGGGTCGCTGGTCTCCGTTTGTGGGTCTGGCTTGCTTAATTCGGCCGGCACGACTTCTACCGTGGCTGCCGTGGGCTGGTAACTCACGCTCACACTGAAGCTTCTCGCTGTGCCTCTAGCTGCTTCTCGCTGTGCCTGGCTCTGCACAAACTCCAGACTGGAGTATCTCGGCTTACTTGCATTCCTGTAGGATGTCTGTGAGTATTAATGGCAAATCCTTCAGTTTTTCAAGTATGGGACTACAGGTGCATTTTGGGGGTGGTACCCAGGGGCGAGTCTGGTCCTGAAAGATATAAAATGTGTTAACCATGTTGTCCGATTTTTTATTTATGCTGGATATATGTTCAGCTACTGAGCTCATGAGGTGTATTTGAATGTCGAGTTTGTGGGACTGCATGTTCAGAGTTTTAATTGAAGTTTCCAGTATGTTGAAGAAGCATGTGCTTCCAGAGCTTTTAGCGGTTACTGTGTCGGACAATGCTGACGCACTTGAGATTTCTATTATTGATGGTTCGTGACGGCGATCAACATCAGGGCCATTGGGCAAGTCTGTGTGTGTGTGGACTTCTATGTCCTGGTTCAACCCACTAGATATCTCAATTAGGTTTTTGTTTACTAGCTCCAAGATCGATAGATTGTCTTGGTGCCGTCCATTTAGGGTTTTTTCTTGTACCTCACTTATAGTTATTACTGACTTATTATGCGGTTTCATTTGCTTAGTACCAGTTACACTTGTTTTATTGTCTTGTTTTGCATTGTGTGATGTTGTGCTTTCTTTCCTATCAGAGAGGGTTTGGGACTCCAACCAGAAATTACACACCCCACTATTTATATTGGGTTTAAGCATTACTTGATTTAGACGTGACTCCAGCCTTGGGGTCGCATGGTTATTTGGATGTTCCTTATAAGCTGCGTATAGGGTGCTGGTGTTGTGACATCCCTCGTTATGGCCTATGACCAGTGGGCTACCAGCCCTTGAATGATCTAGATTTATGTCGCTTATTGATGGAACTGACGATATGGATATCCTTGTGGTTCTTTTTAGACTTTTATGCAGTATACTTTTTTCCGAAGATTTTTCCCTGGGGCTATCCATTGTTCTATTGATGACACCTGGCGGCGTTAGATGTTTCACTTGTTCTTGTGCCGAATCGTGACTTCTATTTTCCATGTGTACTTGGGCTTGTGTTTGTATCATATACTTATTGTCCCCCTGAGCTGTTTGCATGCACTTGCCTGATTCTTCTGTTCCAGTGCCCTTTGTTGAATTAAAGTTTAAACAGGGCAGGGGGGTCTGTGAGACTGTTGACTGCGTAACCACTTTGCTCGGAGTCATTGGTTTTTGAAGTCCATTTGGAATTACTGGCATTGTGTAGATTGCTGTTACAGGGTTTTTCAAAAATGAAAATTTGCCAGTAGGATTCATGAGCCAAAGATAGAGTAGATATGAGGTATTAATGTGGTGGTGGGAGGATTGACTGCACTATCCTCGGAGGAGCAAGGGAGTGTTTTAGTTTTAGATTTTCATTTTGTAGTTTGTGGGGGATTCCTTCGGGTCCTCCCTGACCTCATTGTTCCAAAATACTTGATGTCGGGGCCTCTTGCTGCCCTTTAGGACCTTTTGGACCTTTGCGCTTATTCCAGTACGAGGTAAGGTATCGGGATGGCAAACACAGGGGGGGTTAACTTAAGGGTGTTAACCGGAATGAAAGATGTTGATAGTTAGATTGAGAGAATGGGTGGCAATGGTGGCAAATGGTGAACTGGGCGTTTCTGCCCTGAGCTGTAACGGAGGCTGTTATTTGGGACAGATCCTGCTGTTACACATTCTCTCCGCTCACAGCCCCTCCGCACTCCACTTCCACCCTAAGCGGCTGCTGCCGTCTCTACTGCACACCGCCTTTACCATCACTATCACCTCTGCCGCACAACCCCCCTTGCTCCCGCAGCTCCTCACCGGATCAGCTTCTCAGTCACTTTTGGTTGTGCCTGCTGTCGCTGGGAGCTGGAAGCTACTGCTCTGTCGTGGGGTTTGATGTTGCTTGTATTGCTGCCGTTGATGTTGAGCGGGTCGTTTCTGAGTTGGCTGCTCGGCTCCGCTTGCCCCCAGCCCCCAGCCCCAGCCTCTGCTCCGTTTCAAGCCTCAGCTCCAATTCGAGCTCCGGCTTGGGCTTGGACTTGGACACAGCACGGCAAGGTACCTCAGGCACTTCAGGGATCTCCGGGACCTCCATCGGCACCACACCACACCGTCGGAACCACACCACACCAGGTTGTGTGCTCCTCAATGCTCACAGCTTTCTCGCAGCTCTCACCTGGCTTCCTCCCGGCACTCGGCTTGCTCCCGGCTTGCTTCCCGGCTTGCTCCCGACTTGCTCATAGCTCTCCACTCCCAGCTTGTCCCCCCTTGCTCGACAACTCGACTGCTCCACTGCTCCACTCCACTGCTATTTACTCAACCAAAAAGACATGGGCTGCATCCAATTGCTGAAATACTATTCATCCACTCATCCAATAGGCTAGGTACTATGCATGGGCTTAAACATTGATGTATGCACTGTCCTTGCACTGCATAAATCACCTATATACTATGTATGCACTCTTGAAATCATCCAGGCACTGGAGTTGTACTCATTCAATCATCCTACCTGTATCCATGCCTGTATTGAATTATTGAACAATTTGTCAAGCACTTGTCAAAACATTCAGGCTCTACTCATGCATTCATACAAACACCCAGACACTAGTGGCATACTCATGCAAACATGCAGGCAGATAGTATGCAGATATGGAATGACCCATGGAGGTAGGACATAGTCAGGGAATCATCTAGGCACTACTTTTATCCTCAGGGAATCACCTAGTCAATACCTATGCACTCATTCAGTCATTCAGGGAGTATTGATGCATTTAACCACACAACCATGTGTTTACAGGTTTTACTGAGAACTATGGGTTATAGGATACTAAAGGAGGTTTGTGAATGGTTATGGGTCCATTGTGGCCCCCTCACAGAATTGAACTCCACAAAAATGCCAAAGAAAGTAAACTGGACAGTCAGCTGTCAAAAGGCTTTCAACACTCTGAAGAAACCAATGTGCTCAGCACCCATTCTAAAAGCTACAGTGTATTCTAAGCAGTCCATAGTGTAGACAAATGCCTCTGAACATGTGATAGGAGTGGTCCTATCCCAAACCAATGATGATGGTCATAATCAACCTGTTGCTTTCATTAGCAAGACGTTTCTCCCCAGAGAGCAGCATCACAGTGCCATTGAGAGGGAAGCCTTTGCTGTGACTTAGCCCATGAAGTTGTTGAAACCATACTTTTTTGACTCTGATTTCATTGTTCAAACTGACCACCGGCCTCTCGGTTGGCTAATGCAAATGAAAGATAAAAACCTCAAACTGTTGTGGTAGTCTATTTCCCTACTGGGTGTGGACTTTACCATGGAGCACTGACCGGGCCCTGACCATGCCAACGCAGATGGCCATTCCAGGTTCTTACACTTAAAAGATGAAGACTCTCTTGGCAAAGGTTAGTCTCATTCTCTTTCATTGGAGGCGGTACGCAGGAAAGTGCCCCTTTTTAACATTGTGACTCCCTCTTTCAGCCTGAAATATAATGTGATTTTGATTTGAAGTGCATTGTGTCCTTACTAGCCAGGTCCCCAGTGCCAGATCTCTTTCCCAAAACGGTGCAATTGTACCCAGATTGACAACATCTTTAGCACTCCCTATAACTTCTTAGTAAGTGGTATTCCTGGCACCTAGGGCAAAGAGGCTAAAGAGGGTCCCTTAGGGCTGCAGCGTGTATTTTGCCACCCTGAGGGACGACTCACCAAACACATACAGACTGCCACTGAAGGCTGCGGGTTTTGGTGCAGACAAAAATGAAAACACAACCTTCAACACATCCTAGTGTGCCATGTCCCCTAACACTACATGTAGTGTTTGTAAGTTACCCCTACAGCAGCCCTTACAGCCCTAAGGTACAGTGCATTATATTATATGTGAGGACCTTTCTGCATGAGTCTGTGCTGTTCAGTTCCATTACTGCCAGTACAAGTGACCAGGGAGGCATTTTAGGAACATGTACTGGACGCTGTTAATAAGGAGTTGCTTAGCTACATGATGGCTTTACTGAAATTAGGGATGTTTGGTATCAAACATCTGGTTTTGATAGACCCGCAGTGATTCCAGTGAAGGATTTATTAATACAGGCACCCAGAAGGCACTTGAAAGGTGCCCCTGAAAAAGGTACCTACTATTAGAGTCCTGACTGACTGGTTTTAGCCAATCTGCCTCCAGCAACGAGTTTCTGACCTCCAGAGGTGAGGGCCTTGCTCTCAGCTGGACAGGAACTATCCTGCTTGGGCAGAGGCTGTTTACACTCCCTCCCATAGGATGACCTGCAAAGTAGCATTGCAAGCCAGGGAGCTCCAAAGAGCTCATAACCTGTGGAATGCAAATTTGGCTGCCCTCACAGCAGAGGATGCTGATCTCCCTTGACCAGGGCCCATTTGGCTCCTGGGCAATGCAGGAAAATTAGTAGCTAGATAGGTGTGCTCACCCAGGCTAATACCACCTTTAAGGTGGGCTACCTGAAGTGGATACAACTTTTCAGAATCTGCCATCTTTATAATGACAAACGTAGGAACTCTGGTATAGGTTTATGCCCACTTCCCACAGGAAGTATTCATATAGGGGTCATATTGACCACAGGGTAAGTAGCCCATTGGCTACTATCCAATACTCCCCGAAAGCCTTTAAATCTTGTTTTTATGGCAGCCCTTTGCACTGGGAAATCAGATCCTGACAACCTAAAAGAAGACGGATGTGAAAAGTCACAAAAAGCAAGAACAGAAGATACAGCAACTGATTTAGCACCATTGTTTCTGGCCTGTCTGCTGTCTTTAACAATTGCATCAAAAAACAACTTGTTTTGCAGCTTCTGTGTCTCCAAATCCTGGGAGAACTACCAGCATTTCACCCAACACCAGGGACAGCAGATCTGCTCCCTGAACTTGCAGGTACCAAGAAAGAACTATGAGGCTCCTAGACTACAAAAGTCCGCCAGAAAGCACCTCTGTGCCTAAGCCACCTAGCCTGACCTGAAGTGAGCGAATGGTGCCAACATGGTGCCCAGACCCTACAGACTCAAATCCCACCTTGAGTTTTCCTAGCTGTGGAATTCTTAATACCACCTGCAGCTTCTGTGTGCTGGCCCCCTCTACAGTGACACATCCCGATGACAAAAAACTGACGCCTAAAGACACCTCTGCACCTGTTGCCCCTGACCCATTGAGAAGGGGACCAAAGGTGTCCCCCACATCCCTGAACATCGTGAGGTCTGAGCACCCCTGTTGGTCCAGCCTGAATGGCCTTTCAGTTAAAACCTGCAGCCTCTTTTCAAAACGACCGATCCCAATAGACTAACATTGGGCACTCAACGCTGTGCGGAACCCACTGCACACGGCCAACCTACTGCTGCTGGGTGCGATGTGACCTGCTGGTTTTGGCTTGAACCTTGTCCCCTACTCACCTTAAGTCCAGGAGATTGGTCTCGTAAATCTCTACTTTACCTGTAGAAGAACACCTTGGGAGTGCTTGAGCAAGCCCCTGTCCACTCATAAAGTATTACCTCCTGGAGCCTGTTAAGAGCCAGCCAGAATGACTGGCCGGTTTCCATTCTGACCAGGTGTTTTGTAATCAGCTGGTCGAAATTGAAACCGACGATCTCGGTTTTAAGGCCTCCCACTTCAGGTCAGAAGCTTATGACCAAGATTGTAATCAGGCCCTATATATGTAAAGGAACATTATTATAGCAGCAAATAATCAATAATAAGTATTGATTCATTGTTAAAAACTTGTAATTATTTTACAACAAATCTCCTTTGACAAGCCTAATTACTAAACTAAATACAATATATCCTATATTAATATTCATGTAAACAAATCACTAAGAGATGTGCATAATTGTAAAATGGGAACAATTTCTCACTCAATATCAAAAATATTTTCGTCAAATTTATGTTCAAATAACTTAACACATATTGCCATAAGTAGGCAGCCTCTACAATTTTTATAACCACATATCCATTATGTTGATTAAGGTTTGGGGAATAGAATAAAACTAAAATAGATAATTAAGACATAATTCAGGTCTAAACATTATATTTCTATTAATACCAAAACAAGTAATTAATCTCTTTAAGACTTTTTCATATGTGTGAACAAAAGGGGTAATATCCTGAGCAATAAATGTCAAAAATATTGAGAACAGTCCACAGTTGTAGTTATCATAGAAATCTTCTTCTGTTCTTTATTTTCATTAAATGCAATTTAACAGAGATGTAGATTCTTGCCAACACGTCTTTAGTCTATTCGGGGTAAACCATGAAATCTTCAGGCCTAGAAGTATTAAAACGAATGAAGGGTCTCAAGTTACATGTCAATGTATGGTTTTCTAATTATGCACAATTAGCATTCAAAAATCTGAGCAAATTAAAGCAAAGAACGATTAAAAGATGTGAAGATAAGTGAGCAGAGACCCAACACACCCATATTTATAAAAACGTAAGTGGATAATTCAAAATTTGCGAACATACGTGACAAGAATTTTCAATTCTATTAAGGACACAGAGGCGAGGATTAGGCTTCTCATTGTCCTTACTGAAAATTCTCAGCAGCCAATCAGATAAAGTAAAAAACAAATGAACACTACAATACCCATAAACACTCCTGGGTATCACATGACAACCATAGAGTAGACCCCTATATAAGGAGCACAAGAGAATACCATATCCTCTTTCTTTGTGTTAAAATAAACAGTTAAGTCCAAGAACATAGGCCGGCATCGGTGAACCAACCTGAAAGAATAACCTAGTCTTCAGAACGAAAAGCAGCAGTTCAACGGGTAGCAAACAGAAAACTTGAAACAAGCTCCAACGGAACATTCCCATCATGCAGAGACCATAAAGACTTCTCCAAAGATGAAAATCAGCTAACTCTATTTGAGATCTGAACCTGAGATGTAAAGTCAGAGTCGTAATACCTTACTCTCTCCAAGAGTGACTTATATCATAATGGGAAGGGTAAAAAACAGCAGATATATACAGTATAATATATAAATACAATACAAAGCATAAATCAAATTACAGAATTATGGGCGGGATAATCCTCGCCTCTGTGTCCTTAATAGAATTGAAAATTCTTGTCACGTATGTTCGCAAATTTCGAATTCTATGTCACGACCGGAGGCTCTGATTATGCTTGTTTTAAGCTGCGCCACCACAACAGATGCAATATTTACAACAGGTTTATAATAAAAAGATTTCAACATAGAGTCAGAAAACAAGTCAACTGCATTCATAATGTCCAATAAACTGACTCCTACAGAAAAGGCCTTAGATGCCATAGCTCCACGAGCAGAATGAGCACCAAATTTTGAAACATCAATTTCTGCTTCGCCCATGAGCCAGCTTACCCATCTTGCTAAAGTAGCTGGGGTTACTGGGCGAAAAGGTTTCTGCAGAGAAATCAACAACGGACCTCCCATATCCTGCCAAAATTCTGCAGTACTTACCTCATAATCCCGAATACATTGTACCACACACAATTTAGGATTATCAGGAAAAACAGGATAAGTAATAGAAGTGGTGTTATATTTAGTGCGTCTCTGGAGAAAACCTAACATAGAGTTGGAGGCCACACCGAAGAAAAGCATCCGTGGCCAGAGCCTCCGGATCTGGACGCCAGCTGAAAAATAGAAAATACTGGAACCTGTTTGTTGAGTCGAGAGGCAAAAAGATCGATCTGACAAGGACCCCATATGTGGTTTAAAAATCTTAACAATCGAGGGTGAAGTCTCCAATCGCTGAAATCCCGGAGATGTCAGGAATGCAAATCGGCAATCTGGTTGTTGCACCCCGGAAGATATTCTGCCACTACAAACAGTTGGTTTTAAAGGCAAAAGTGCCAAAAGTCCTTGGCAATCTCCGCCAGAAGCCGGGACCTTGTCACACCCAATTTGTTCACATAACAAAACGCTCACTCATTGTCCATGCGGAGAAGAATGCAGCAATTCGTCTGACGGGGTGAGAGGCAGCGAATCGCAAATGAACCTGCTAAAAGTTCCAGGCAATTGATGTGGTGATTCAATTCCTCCTGAGAGCAACAGCCGCCTGTAGGCACTTGACCGCAATGGGCTCCTCAACCTTACCGACTGGGCTACCAAATCCGGAGTGGTTCTGAACAGGGCTCAACTGTTCCACGACTCCATGTGCTCTAGCCACCACAACATCTCCCACCTCGCCTCCTCTGTAAGAGGAATCTGATCTGAATATTTGAGGCCTTTCTGGAGATAACGGATCTTGAGTCGCTGAAGCGCCCGGTAATGAAGGGGATCTGGGAAGATCGCTTGGATGGAGGAAGCTAACAAGTGGACGATCCGGGCTACAGACCTCAAGGACACAATCTGCCTGTTCAAAATCAATCTCATCTCTCTCTTGATAGATCTGATTTTCTGATTGGGCAAGAGAAGTTGACAAGTTAGGGAGTTGACCAGAAAACCCAGGAACTCGACAGATTGAGACGGAATCAACACAGACTTCTGTGATATAACCAGGAAACCCAGAGTCTGCAAAAGATGGTCCAAGCAAGATGTTGCATCACTAGACGAGGACACTGACCCATGATTAGAATGTCATCCAAATAAATAATGAGACGAACGCCCCGGGCTCGAAGAAATTCTACGACAGGCTACAGAATTTTCGTGAAGCACCAAGGTGCTGACGAGAGGCTGAAGGGAAGGACTTTATGCTCGTACCTGACTCCCTGCCAATGGAATTGAAGAAAACGACAATGAGGTTGGTAAATGGGCACAGACAGATACAGATCTTTCAGATCTAGGCGGACCATCCAGTCCCCTTCCTGAAGAAGATCTCAAATATATATACAACCCATCCATTGAACTCCTTGAGATTTAAAACTAGCCTGAATCCACCCCCTTCTTCTGTACTAGGAAGATGTTGCTGGCGAAACCCTGGGGGTGACGAGACGTCTGCACAATGGCCCCTTTTTGAAGCAGAGACTCGATCTCGCTGGAAAGGAACATCTGATCCTGAAGGGAAAAAAGCATTGGACAAGGAGGAAGAGTTTCAGAGGGGGGAATGAAAACATTTCTATTTTGTAACCCTGCACCGTGTCCAGGATCCACCCATCCTGCAAGATTTTTTGCCAATTGTTGAGAGAATATTGTATCCTGCCCCCCAATTGCACTTCTGAAAAGGAAATCAGGCTCACCTGAAGATGCAGCATCATGTTGACCTCCCTGGGTACCTCCATAACGGCCTTTCTTGAACTTGTTTCAGGCTCCATGTGTCAGATAGAAGGAAGCGGAGGAGTTGGAATCTTGATATCTACCACGTTGGGAGTGATATCCCCGCTGGGCGCCTTGTTGTGAACCACGGCAGAACGACCGCCCACTATGTTATCCGGCCCAGCCAAGAAATGGACGAAAAGCTTGCTTGAGAAAACCCTGCGCCTTGTCGAGACCACTGAAGGTAGCCACAAACTTAGTCAATTCCTTCAGAAAAGGTTGACCAAAAAGCAGACCTTGTGACAAAGGACTAGATTCAGAGGTAGAGAGCTCCGCCAAATTTGGGTCACGTTTCAAAAGAATAGAGCGACGGCGCTTGCAAGAAATGACGCGGTTTGCATTGCCCAATTGACAAATGGCTCGTTGAGCCCATCCAATCAGCTCCTCAGGATCAACAATGTGGCCCAAGGCCTTATCCCTAAAGCCCAAGTCCAATATTTTAGTAAGGGGACCAGTCAAGTCAAGCAATTTATCTTGACAAGATCGCCATGCTCGATCAATTCCTTTCTTAGGATCTTTAGTATATTTTTTGAGGTAGGTGAGCATGGAGGAGTCCACCTCTAGTGTGTCTGCCACCTTGTCAGCCAAATCCGCTCTAGGGCATTCCGAGCGCAAACCTGCCCTCACATCCTTATTAAAGGCCTGCCGAAAATGCGATTGTACATAATCAGCGACTTCAGGAGAGGGAAGCCAGGACGAGGAGTTAGGGTGAACAATCTCTGAGGAATCAAAGGTGAGTAAGGCAGGCTGGGATGGTGCATCCACATAACGCTCCTTACTTTGTTTCTTAGCAGGCAGAGGAGGAGCCTCAGAGTCAGAGGCCATATCGGAAGAGGTAGTAGTATCATCACCTTTTGGCGAACAAGAACGGACTACCTTTGATGAAGAACCATATGTATGATCAGAAGACAAGGTTTTCGCCAATTTGGCAAAGTCAGAAGAATGTGGATTAGCAGAACCTATCCCACCAGAGGTAGAATGGGGTGCAGACCCTGGAAGCCATCCTTGTTGCAGAGCAGAATTGCACAAATGGTGCTTCAGAGGCTCAATAGCCCTGAACATAGCTTTATTGACGGAGTGTTGAACTCCCAAATCAAGAGCTTCGGCCAGTTCATGCTCCAGTGACCCAGAGGGGCCCTCATCAAAATGCTCCTCATCATAGAAATACTTAGCCATGGGGACACTGAAAAGTGACCAATATACCCACTATAGGAGGAGAAATTGGAGCTAAAGACACTGTTGACTTGAAAAATTACAGGAAAACTGCAAAAAAATTGTGACAGTGATACAATAAGGGGGAGTGGAAAAACCCCAGACAAACCAGTAGACCACAAGCACCAAAGCACAAAGTGTGTACAAACAATTAAGACGTGGAGGGAGGGCTTGCCCAGAAACAACCTCTCTAGGCAATGTCTCCAAAAACTGCAGTTACCACAGACTGCGCAAGGGCAACTTCCCATCACTACAATTATTACCACGTTTGACGTTATCATCTTGCGCTGGAGGACTGGAGGCAATCACAGAAGCAGCAAAATGTCAGTCAGGTGGCACTCAATGCCGAGCACAGATTTTTAGTTTACCTCTGTTTAAGCCATGCCTTGATTATGTCGGCCACGGCCCTTTGAGAGACTTCCGAATTATTACATCCTACTAAGCAGAGCTTTAAGTTAGATGAAAAAACTGAGGGGTCTCTCAAAGAAGCGTGGCCATGCAGTTAAGGGCGTGGCTGAAAAACGTGTAAACTAAAAATCTGTGTTTAGCATAGGGATTTTGCTGTTTCTGTGATTGAATACAGGCATATAATACAACAAGTAACATTACTCCTACAACAAGCCAGGGCTATTGACTTTGTCAATTGCTGTTAGTTTCATAAGAAAAAGAATCAAGAACTATGACATTGTTGTATGTAATAGTGAAAATTCTTCCGTTTTGAAATGATGAGACTGTGAAAGGAGTCTCTTCAAAGTTATCCCAAAGGAAGTGAAGGGTGGTTCTCCTGCAGAGTTAAGATATTTTTTTTTCACCCGAAGGTGAGGGAAAAAAAGGAGAGCCCGATAGAGACTTGTCTCAGCACCTGCACTGGCAGGACCTGGCCCACTTAATCCCTGCCACTAAGTCCTACCACTTCGTGTACAGCCTTACTTCTAGACGTTGGTGCAGCATAAGCATCTAAACTGTAGTGCAGGCAGCGATGCTAGCTCTATTAACTATCCACTCTTCAGACGGTGAGCAGGGGCGGCTTTAGGCTCATGGAGGCCCTGGGCAGGGAGCGTAGGTAGGGGGCCCCGGAAGAGGGGGTCTGGGCGGGGTGGCTGGGGTCAGGGTGTTTGGAAGTGGAACAGAGCCGGAGGCCGCCAAATCCCTGCCAGGGGACGCCACGCAAATATGTACCCATCCTCAGAGGATTATTATATTAAGGATTTATACTGGCATGGTGGCCCCTGGGGTTTGGTGGCCCTGTGCAGGTGCACAGCTTGCACATGCCTAAGGCCGCCCCTGCGGTGGGGGTGTAGGTTTCTCACTCAGTAGATGCTGCAATCAAGTGTGTTTTGGGTGATTGTACTTTCACCAACAGCTGCTAGCAAAACCATTAAGTCAAAAAACAATTAGACGGGTGGGTAGAGCTCCCTTGTTTTGAGTGGGTTGCAGGAGACATGATTTAACAATGAATAGAGTGCTTAGAAGTGGACCAGCCCCCACAGTCAACACTGCACAAAAAATGCTGCACGTTACTGGATGATTCACGACACACACCCTTGCAGTCCACACAGAGAGATGTCCAAGAAAACAGAGCTCACTCTTAATTTCAACAACATCAGCGTACCCACTTAGCCAACGAATGTGACCCTGAGCACATACCTTTATCATGTTTTACTCATAAAAGACGAACGCTCAAGTGCTCCATCGATGCGCTGTACCTGAATAAACAATTCAGCCATAATGGACTCGTATTTCAACCCGCAGCAGAAAAGTAAGCCATGTGCAAATAAGAGCTTGGATATGGTTTATGTAAATACGAAGTATCTTCACAATGGAAATACTACAAGGATAACACAGTGTAGAAGTGATGTTACCCTGATCCCCTCTGCAAACCATAACAAATTGTCCGTGTGGTTACGGCGGAAAATACATGAAATAGTAAAATAATGGTGAATCAAAACAAGCGTGTCACAGAAACGAGTTACCAGGTCTGAAAATCTATCGACGTAGAGAGTACGCCACGGGGCAAACAGCGTTTAGCACTGACGCCATCTTGAGTTGTCTCTATATAGTCAGTATCTAATTGAGACTTAAAAAAGGGAAAATCACTATACCTATAGCCACCATATTGAAAGAATCAACATATACAACCAACGTAATGGGTCAAATAAATCTAAGCCCCAATAAATATATAAATGGCCAAAATTCAAGAAAATAGATCTCAAAGTGACTGTATATACGATACGACCTAACAGTGGAAAACTCACTAAGTACATAAATGACTGTGTATAAAACAAAGAGGGATATGTTGTGATAGCAAACTCGAGCTTCACTGTCACAATCCATAAACCCGACAATAATCTAACAGTAATCAAGAGCAAGCACCACAATGAAAAACCGGTTGAGCAAAAACAATGTAAGTTCGGAACAGGGTAATGGGGCTGTCACAAAGGATAAAACTCCATAAGAAAAAAGTGTCTAAATCATTATTAAATCTAGCAGATTAAGTGTCATTAGTAAGATTGGTAAGTCACACTACATGCTCAGAATCAACTAACAACAGAGAAAAGCGCTGTGTAGTTAGGACAGTGGCACAAGGAGGTAAGGAACAATGATACGTGTATGGACCATAGTAATGACAAAAAGGTCAAAAGATTAAATAGTAAATGCATATAGATATTGTAGGGCCATTCAGTAACATATAAAACATAATTATAGTAATATTTTCAAATAGGTCCATATCAGGGACCCACAGGATAGAATACAAACCAACATTTCTTTCCGAAAAATACTTCGGCATAAGAGACCGACAAACAGCAGACAGAACACAAAGGGGGTCATTACGATGGCAGGCGGACTGGAGTCCCCCCGCCATCGTGGTAGGGATCGGGACCGCCCGCCATGCATGCAGCGGTCGCGCACTACAAATTAGGATGCGACTGCCACCATGGCGGTCGCATCTTGTCATTTAACATTGCGTCAGGTGCTACTGACCACAGCACCTGCCGCAATGCAAAAAAAGCAGGTTGTGCATTTCATTGCACCACGTGGCAGGCACCACAGGGTACCTGCCACTTAGTGCTGTGAAATGTAGGTACCCCCCCAGTGTACCCACATCTCCCCCAACACAAAGGGCCCCCTAAACAAATCCCCGGCAGTCATACCATGGCGGTTTCCCAGCCATGGAAAGGCTGGCTGTGGCCAGCATCCTAATTTGGCAGACGGTGCCTGCTGGGCACTGCCACCATTTTAGCCTATCTGGACTGTCCGCCAGGCAATCGCAACAATTGCCTCTGGCATTTCCGTGGCAGATGGTCTTTGTATCCGCGCCACAGTCACAGTCTGGATCCCCCCGCCATTGTAATGTGGCAGGGGGAAAATCGCAGTCTGATGGCGGAAGGCCAGCCACCGCACAGCTGACGGTGGCGGGCCTTCCCCCATCATAATGACCCCCATAGTATTTAAAAGAGGGAATAAACAGAACATACAATGTACAAAGGTAAACAGTATCATCCTTTAGGTAGTTTTTTTTAAGGGGATACAAAAAGTGTTGTTAGTGCATAACTACATCAACATTATATCTGACAGATAACCTTCATGACCAATATCTAGGAGAGTACAATAATTAAAGAATTCCATAGAAACTGCAAATACTATCAAATGAAACCTGGCATATATGTTGCAAAATGGTAACAGAGAGGTCAAGAATATTGAATTTGCAATATTCATAATAGCAAGATGATCTCTTTCGCATGAGAAATACTTTAATTCGTTATCAATATTGAGACCTTTCTCAACATCTCGTAATTGCATGATTCATCAAGCTTCTCTCTGTTTAAGTCTTAGATCACGGTTTCCTCCCATCACATCTGGTCTGACAGTTTCTATACATTGAAATTTAAAGGTCATGTGAGTATTTTGTTTCTCACATTCTAGGGCATGAATGGCAATGTGGTATCTAGTGTCACTATTCTTAGCGTTATCTATGCTTGAAATATTCTTCTTTTGTGCTGGGCCATAATAGAACTGGGTGTGGTCATGACGAGCTCAGCTCCTCATGAGCACACGAGCACCGTGCCTCATGACGAGCTGAGCTCGTCATGAGCATCGAAGGGGTTAGAGACTCTGTAGTGTTCAGCAATGCGGTCTTTGAGGCTGCTGTTCGTGCTGCCTACATAAACCTTGTCACACTTACATATAATGGCATAAACCGCAACCTTAGTAGTGCAGACTGTGTGTGTGGTTATGCGATAGGTCTAAGATCCATTATATTCACATTTGTGAATATCATGTATAGCTAATCTGCACAATCACACATTTAAATGATCCAGTATTGCGTTTGTGTAGCCATGTCAATCCTCGATCGGATAACTTAGGATAACTCGGACTAAGGTTTTTTCGTATTGATTTGCCTCAGCAATATGTGATACTGGGATGAGCCAATACATAAGGTTTAAGGGTATTGTCTGATGTGAGAAGATACCAGTATCGTTTCAGAATTCCATAGATCTTAGAAGACCATGGGTGATATCTGGTCACTATCTGGTACTATGGGGGAAGGAGAACTGATGCCTGCTTTAGACTTAACTTTATGTGTCTCATTTCTAGATAAGGTGATGGCTCGTTTTTTAGCTTTCTGTATGACAGCTTTGTCATATCCCCTTGTCAGAAACCTCTGGTCTACATCTGCTGCACATTGTAAGAATTCAGTATCTTCACTTCAGTTATTGCAAGCCCTGAAGAGCTCTCCAAATGTGATTGAGTTGACTTGGGATCTAGGGTGGGTGCTGTCAGCACGTGATATAGCATTGCATGCAGCTGTTTTCCAGTACAATTTGCTGCATACCTTTCCCTGTTGAATATATAGTTCTACATCAAGAAAAACAATACTGATATTACTGTATGCCAGAGTAAATATAAAATTATAGATATTGTTGTTCATATACATAAGACATTTATGTAGCTTTTCCTCACCTCCTGTCCATATAAATAGACAGTCATCTATGTATCTACCATATTAACATATGTAGTCATGCAATTGGGCACCGCCTGGGCCCCAGATGTGCACCGCCTCAAATCCCCCAAAAAAGAGGCATGCAAACAATGGAGCAAATTCAGAACCCATAGCAGTCCAGTAAATCTGTACCATCGTCCGTTAAACATGAAGACATTGTGTTCAAGAATAAGTATTGAGATGAGCATCTCTGAATGTTCCATCAATTCTATGGGTCTTTTGAACAAAAAATGACTTAATGCAGTCAATCCATGTTGGTAGCTAATGTTAGTATACAATTACACTACAGCCATAGTGACAAGTAATATATATTCCTTCCAGACATGGCCGCATTATTGGCTTCCTTAATGACTATAGTTTTGTCACTACGCAGATTCTTCAAGGCAACCCGTTCCCTGAATGTCAGATTGTCGATGTAATGTCGGAGAATAGTGTGTCTTTTGCTCTCTACCCATTTGTCCGAGTAACAATCTTATAAAAGGCATCAATGCTATTCCCACTAGATAATTGTGGTGTCCATTTGGACTTAGTCTTCAAACCACTATCAACACTGAGGTTAGTACAGCATTCTAAGTCCTGTAATACCTGATGAACTGTTATTGGATCATTCTCATTTTCAGCTATTGAAAGTAACATCGTTGTGTCATATATGTCCTGAAAAAATAGATCCCCCATAGCTTTGCCATGTTCAGATGATTTATTATTGATACAATTTGTTTTACGTTTTAGTTGTCTCATGAATTTATAGTGTTATACAATAATGGGGTAACCCGATAGACCGCTTGACCCGGGTAAATTACGGTACAGCAGTACCCACTTTAAAATATAGAACATACCATCACCAAGTAGTCAAATCTTACAATGGATTTAGTTCAAAACATATTGACTTATTCATTGAAAAACAGCATGGGTAGTCAGTACATCATTAGTATATAATACAGGTGCTCTAGGTGGAGGTGAGGGCTGAGAGGCTCCCGCGTCAGAGAGGTTAAAAATAAATAAACAAATTGATGTGTGGATGGGACAGGTTAGTTAAACAAGGCCCATGGTGTAGTTGAATACAAATTAGTAGAAAAATGTCAATCCTGTCAAATCTGGGAAACCGTTTGAGGTGACCGTAGAGTGTCCGCGATCCGTATTTAGTCAAAATGCTTATGACATCATCACGATAGAAGGAATTAATCAAAACCTGGCTGTGTTGTTACTAGGAGCGCCTCCAATCAGTGTCTGGAGGTGTATGTGCAACACTTGCACATAACCTTTCCTACCCTCATGAGTACACACCTTCCTTTTTTAAGTCTCTCTAATGTGATGAATTTTGCTTGTATGCCCTCATTAGGCCTTTCAGGTAGAAATTTTCAAATCAACACTAGGGGGCTTATTTCGATGTCAGGCAGACTTGCATCTGCCCGACAGCGTTGTGGAAATTGGACCAACCGACCTCAGGTCAGTGGTCCTGACTGCCTAATCACGATTCAACTGCAAATGGTGTGGTCTCATAATCCCATTCCTCTATAGGAGCTTGTGTTACACCCATAAACCGGCCGTAACACAAGCTCCCGTACAGGAATAGGAGTCTGTGTTCACACCTGCACCCTGTGGCAGGCACCTCAAGGTGCCTGCCACAGGGTGCAGTGATCACCTAGGAGGCACCTACGGTGCCCCCTCGGCCCCAACTGGAGGCCGGAAACAGAAGGGGGTCCTGCTTTGGGGCTCCCAAACATGCTTTCCGACAGGGTTCCCATGTCGGAAAAGCCAACATGGAAACCCTGCCTCAAACCGTGCATCATAATCCAGAAGGCAGAAGCGCCTTCCATTTGGATTACGGGCCATTCTCCGACTGGCAGACGAGCTCCGGGAGCCCCTCAGAAGCTAGCCAGAATGACCGTCCGGTTTCAATTCTGACCTGCTGTTTTGTAGTCATCCTGCCGGAATTGAAACCGGCAATCTCGGTTTTAAGGCGTCTATCTTCAGGTCGGAAACTTTATGACTGAGATTGTAATCGGGCCCTATATGTGTAATCAATAATAGGTATTGATTCATTGTTAAAAAAAATCTCCTTTAACAAGCCTAGTTACTAAACTAAATACAATATATCCTATATTAATAGTCATGTAAACAAATCACTAAGAGATGTGCAAAATTGCAAAATGGAAACAATTTCTCACTTAATATCAAAACAAATCTCCTATAACAAGCCTACTTACTAAACTAAATACAATATATCCTATATTAATAGTCATGTAAACAAATCACTAAGAGATGTGCAAAATCGCAAAATGGAAACAATTTCTCACTTAATATCAAAACAAAATTGTCAAATGTATGTTCAAATAACATAATACATTTTGCCATAAGTAAGCAGCCTCTATAATTTTCATAACCACATATCCATTATGATTGTTACGGATCGGGGAATAGACTAAAACTAAAATACATAATTAAGTTATAATTCAGGCCTAAAAATTATATTTCCTGTAATACCAAAACACGTAATTAATCTCTTTACTTTTTCATAAGGAAACCAATTTTATCTGTTACAATATAGTAAAAGGCAACTACAGATTCAATGAGGTTATCCCACATGTACTTCCATTTTCTCATCTTTGTTGAATCCTGCAGGGAATTCTGGATGGACATCCAGAATATATCTGGATTCCAGACGTCTCAATTGCATCACCCTATTTCCACCTCTTGCATTTAGAGACACTCTGTCAACTGTGAAATATTTAAGTCTTCCTGGATCACTGCCATGTTTTTCAGGAAAATGTCTAGGCACTGGATAACTAAAATCATGATTCCTTGTTGCACTTTGATGCTCTAAAATTCATTTTTAAGAGGAAATGTGGTGCTACCTACATGCAAGAGGGTACATTGGCAGGCCAACACATACACACAATGACCAGAATTACAATTTTAAAAACCAATAACTCTTCTTTTTTGTTCATCTTAGCTGATATGTTCTGATGAATTCATAACTGTCTTCCAGGCTTTGCAGTTATTATACTTAAAAAATACCCTCACTTTCGACAGCCATGTGGCTGGTCGATGATTCCTGGAAAAATAGTAATGAGTTAATTCATCTTCAAGGGTACTCTCTTTTCTTTAAAATATAGGGGGTACTGATGGCAAATCATTTCTTATCACTGAATAACCTTTGACTATGGACCAATGTTTTCTGATCACATGACTTATTTTATGTCACATGGAATTAAAGCATGTAATTAACTGTGTCACAGGCTTTCCCTTATCTGACCTGTCTTTCAGATGTAACAGCGGATTCCTAGTTAAATTTGGAGATTTATATGTTCCTAAATTTACTGTTCTAGAGGTATACGCTCTTTGTAAAAAGTACTCCTTCAAATGAGTCAGTTGTTTACTATATTCTTCTTCCTGACTCCATATTCTTTTTAATCTGAGCGTTTCCCCATACGGAATGCCTTCCTTTAAATTCTTAGGGTGTTGGCTTTTAAATTGCAATGTGCTATTCCTAGGCATGTCTTTACGGTGTACAGATACTTGGATTTTGCCATCACCAATCTTTGATCAAAAATCTTTCGGATGAAAAAAACCTATAATTGGGCGTTTGCTGGGGCTGCACCAAGAATATGGAACTCCTTCCCACCCGCCATCAGAAGAATCCCCTCTTTTGCACGTTTCAAAAAGGAGGCCAAATCCTTGCTTATGGGTAAATTTCTCAGCTAAACCCTGTTCCCCCAACCACCACAGAGATTATTGCCTTCCTCCTTCGACCTTTGGGCCAACCAAGAACCCTGGGGCTGGTCCTCAGCAACTGTAATATTAACTGTGCTTTGTATACTTCCATCCCTCTTGTACTCAGTACCCCCCCCCCACCCTCCCTAATTTATGGTATACTCTTGTGATCCCATGCCTCTTGTAGAACTCTATGACTCTGTAAAGCGCTCTGATACCCTAACGGGTCAAGTTTGCGTTATAGAACCCCTTTGTGTGTAAACGTATTGTCCTTCAAGAAAATTTGTATCATATCGATAAACATCCTATTATGTTCTAGGTAAGAGGCTGATCTAGTTTTCAAAAACTATTCACAAGCATGTGCTCCAAATGCATGATTAATACACATGTAAAGCGCAGTTACGTCTAGTGTTATCATCAAATAGGTGTCTAACAAGTCCAGATTATGAAATTTGGTCCAAAAAATCACAACTGTCTCTATAATACACTGGTAGGGTTTTTACAAAGGCAATTTCAAAGGTGTCAATATATAAGGCAGTGTTTTCTAGAAAGCTCTAATTGAAAGAAAGTTACACTAGGTCTCCTGGGGGATTATTCATGTTCTTGTGCACCTTTGGTAAAATATAGAATCACAGTATTCTAGGATGTTAAAAAATGCACTTGCATAGGGAATCGAGCTGTGTCAGAGTCCGTTTCTATTGGAATGTGATGGTTATTTGGGGGAATATATATATGTATTTGATATGTGATCAAGGCCAGGATTGGCTGAAATGCCTCTTAACAGCATTTTCGTAAATGGAAGAAAACATTTGTGAGCAATAAAATTGGTGCCTGCGCCCAATCTTTGGATCATTGAGTGGTATATATATATATATATATATATATATATATATATATATATATATATATATATATATATATATATATATATATATATATATATATATATATATATATATATATATATATATATATATATATATATATCCGAAGCAACACTTCAAACCACTTCCAGCACACTCGTCTGCGAAGAAGGAGAACGGACCACTCCAAATGAGGCAAGTTCTTATTTATTAACCAAGTTTTCCAGTAGAGAGGCGTTTCGGGCTAGGCAGCCCTTGATCACCGATCGGTTACAGGGGAAATGTATGGCCCAGAGACAGTATCATGCATAGATAATGTGCACACGGAAACAGATAGATAGTGGAAGTGGGTAGGGGCACGTGGGACTTATTACCATGATCCTTCTGGTTTGGACTGAGGTTCCAGAATTCACATGAAATGTAAGAGAAAGGTATATTCAGATTACTTGAAAACTTCACAACTTTTCTCTTTTTTTCTTTTCTTCCTTTTTCACTATCCCCCCCTCTTTGTTTCTCACTCTTTTACTGGCACCGGTATATTAGGGACGTCTATGTCTTTGTCGTCTTTTCACGTTACTTTGCTACCTCACTCACTAATTCTTTGCACTATATGTATATAGTGCCTGCACAAACTCTGAGTAAATGGAAATTCGCAACTAAATTTAGGAATTTCCAGCTCATGTCAGCTTATCTCATGTGCACTCTCAATAACTTAATAACTGTTTAGCGTTTAGTTAAATCCCCTTTGCTTAACTTTCCTTTGTTCTTCATAATTAAATAAAAATGTTTTTAAAAATAAAGTAACCATATCTCTCCATTTACTGATGGGTATAAAATGACAAATGGAATGTTTTATATGATTTTGTTAACAGCCTTGAAAAATTTGCAAAAAAGATTTTATGGCGACGAAACACTTGTCGGCTGTACCTGTACCCATGTTGTAACCTAAGAACATCTGTAATGAAGATTAATTGCTGAACAGAATACACTGTTTCGCAAATACCACGGGACAGAAACGGCCTTAATTAAGGCGGCTGATGACATCAGGGCAATCAGGGATCAGGGGGGGACAGCGATCCTGGTTATGTTGGGTCTATCCGCGGCCTTCGACACGGTCGACCACACCATCTTGGTCGACCGTGTCGAGGGACTCGGTATTTGTCACTCTGCTAGAGATCTACTTGCATCTTTTTTGGCCAGAAGAACGCAGGCCGTCACCTTAGGACCTTTTCAATCGGCACCACTCTCATCACCATGTGGAGTTCCCCAAGGCTCATCCCTTAGTCCGACACTATTTAACATCTATGTGTCGGACCTTGCTAATACCATCAAAGCATATGGGATGAGCCTAACCTCCTATGCCGACGATACCCAGTTGGTATTAGCTATCAAAGGCGACGGAGATCAAGTGGCAGAAAAATTCAAAGAGGGACTGTTGGATATAGGAGAATGGATGGCCACCAATTGTCTGAAATTGAACTCAGAAAAAACTGAGGTGGTCATCTTCGGACCTCTCCTCCCAGCCTGGCCATCAAGTTGGTGGCCAGAAGCCTTTGGCACCCCCCAATCCCGACAGCTAAAGTCAGGAATTTGGGAATCATCTTCGACGAAGGCCTAAACTTCATGGACCATGCTAATAAAACAGTATCCACTGCTCATTTTAAGTTGAAGATGATCAGGAAGATTCGCCCTTTCCTCCCGGATTCAGCAATTAAAACCTTGGTCAGCTCCTTAGTGCTATCAACGCTGGATTATTGCAACGGTCTTTTCCTGAATGCACAATCCAGAGTCATAAGCAAACTACAATCCATCCAGAATGCGGCAGCACGTCTGCTCTCAGGCAAAACAAAACATGAGCCAATATCAAAAACCATAAAGGAATATCACTGGCTTTCTATTCGTAACAGAATTCACTTCAAGTCCTTATGCATAGTATATAAGGCACTTAAAAACCAAGGACCACATCTCCTGAAAGAGCAGCGGCAACTCTACAAACCAAGCAGACTGTTACGATCAGCAACCCTCAACCAATTTGTTATTCCTCGCTCCAAGACGGTGCCGTGGGGAGATCGCCGCTTTTTGGTAGCAGCCCCGAGGCTATGGAATACTCTTCCTCAAAACATTAGGCTGAGCCCTTCCCTCCTTCACTTCTGCAAACTCCTAAAAAAATGGCTGTTTGATCAGTGACTTTCCTCCCTCCCCCACTTTCCTTTTAACAAATAACTGTTTTATTAGTGCCAAGACGCCTGAGGGTATTTGCCGCGCTTTAGAAATGTCAAAAATAAAATAAATAAAATAAATAAAATAAACTTCATGAAATTTCTGCATTAAATAAGTTTGCTGGTTGTGAGGTTCCGTGACGATTTGAACCCGTGTTTTCAATGTTGTCGGAAATATATAATATTGGTATCAGCGAACCGCAAATAATCCATTTAGCATATCCTGGTGTTTTCGCTACGATACGAGCAAGAGTACTCCTGTTATGAACACATTTCTGATCTACCCACGGCATCCATCTTAGAACATGGCAGCCATTTTGTATTTCTTGCCCTCACATACGCAATAACCTCTGATCACTTCATTTCGATTAAGGACACGTAGCCTTAGCCGGAGATTCACCTCTCTAGTGACACGTGCACCTTAAACCAGATCACGCTGTAGCTACATGACTCGACAAAGACTGCCTCCTCTGCCCGAGGCCAGCCCTGCTGAACTGGTTCTCGTGTCCGTTGGCCTAATCATGATTAGGTGGCTGAAGCTGGTAGCCTTGCCCATTTACGACCCACAAACATCTCTTATCCCGCTTTTCTATCTTCTGCACCTGGCTCTGCTCCTTTCCTTCTGGGCCTTTATTAGGGGGAGGTAACGAACTTTACGATGAGGCGGTCCGGGTCCTGAATGGAAAGTTGACATGAGATTATGATGGAAAAGTGGGAACCTCTCATTCGTAATGTTGTGTCATCAGATATTGTCGACGATTCCTGTGCAACGCCAAATATTTATTGTTTAGGACACAAAGGTTTGTATTACATGTAAAGAATTTGCCTCAAGCTCAAATTTTAGTATATAAGGAGCAACCCTCTTTGTACAAATTGAACAGGCTCCTAGTTACTGCCCATGCGTAGTTTCTGTGACTTCTGTGTCCCTGCAGTAATAAACCTTTGGTCTTTGACGCCACCATCGAGAAGCCCGTGTTTCTGTTCATTTGCGCACCAAGGCAGGTGGAACTCCGGGGTCTTTGGGTGTTGTTCCCTGACACCTCTGGACGGAACCAAAAAGTCCAGAACTCCAATTGGCGCCCAACGTGGGGCGACGTCATTCGGTACCGGTCCAAAAGCCTGAAGAGTTCGAGAAGCTTCGTGTGAAGATTCCTGAGGGAGGCGCCCCACTTCATCGATCCCGGCATATCGCAAAAGTGGCCCGAAGTTCTCTTCCACGAGGGTTCCCGTTCAGGACGGCTGCAGTGGGCCGTTGCCTTGACCGTCGCCCTGTCTTGGACCCGAGGTGCAGTCCTTAGTACAGCGAAACGTGACGGGTTTCTCCTTGGTGACGTCTTCAGTGCCTCAGTTAAGTATTTAGTGGTTGCTAGTTGGTTACTTCGTAAGGGTTGTTAAAATCCTTTTTGGTTCTTGGTTTGGTTTAGTTTCGTAAGATTATCACTGGTTGTTCTGGTTACGATAATCTATTTGGTTCAGTTTGGGTATCGATACATCAGTTTGGTTTTGGTAGGCCTAAAAGTTCTTGGTTCAGGTGCACATATCTGTTTTGTGTTTTGTTTGTTTTGTGTTCCGGACTGAAAAATGGTAAGTCGGAAAAACTGTATGTTGTCTTGTTTTGGTTGCAACAGTGACTCACGATTGGAGGACTCATGTCTGGTTCCTCCTATTGGGACTCCCCTATATGACTTATATTGTAAACATGGTGTGGGTCCTATATCTTATAATGAGGTGTGGGTCCGCTACACTGAGAAAGACGGTGTCCTTAGTTGGCCACTGCATGGTAGTTTCGAACCTGAAATTCTTGATAATTTAGAAGCGAAATTGTTTAGGAAGAAAGCCCGGCCGGCAATGTTTGATTCTTTCCGTTACTGGCGAAAGGAATCCAAACAGAGAGAAATGAAGAGGTTAAAGAAAGAACAGAAAGAGAAAGAAGAGTTGACTCTAGAGCAAGCAACTACACAGTTGCAAAATAATGAGTGTGAGAAAGCCATAGAGGTGGCCATTAGAGAGCATAATTTAGCGATCGACAAGTGCTATCCTGCCTTACCATCGAAAACAGCTAAGATACTAGAGGACCCCGAAAACGATCCTCTGTTGTCTTATTTGTTACGGTCACCTCCACCGTATGCACAAGGTGCTACGGCTCCACTTGTACCGAATGTTCAATTGCCGGTTGCTGGACAACCTGGTATTCCTGCTCCTGTCCCTCAGAATCAAGCTCCTGTACCTCCTGTGATTAATGTGAATGTTCCTACGGCTCCTCCTCTTCCTGGGTTGCCGACTTCTATACCTGTATCTGTCTCGCTTACACCTACTGTTCCACAAACTATTTTTCTCGATACTCCTACTGTTCCGCTATCTATTCCTACCTCTACTGCGTTCTCTACGTCTGCGAGTGTGTTGACTCCACTTTCTGTTCGTCGAAGAATCACTGATTCTGTGTCTAATATGCTGTCTCCTTTCTATAAAACTTTAATCAAGACTCCTACTTCTGACTCTGTTCAGAGACGTAGCCAGCATCCAAGCACTGAGGAACGGGGAATTTTAGATTCCACGGCTCTCAGATGGATTTCGAAGAGTAGAAGATATAGTACGAGAGATGTGCTAGATACATTTATGCAGTGGAAGGAACCAACGCAACGGTATGTCTTTGATGAGATGTGCTCGTTGTTACGTGAGGAGATAGAAGAAGATGATGTTGAATCGAATTTAGAAGACTTAATTAAGGTTCAAAAAGAGTTTGCTGCTGGTATGATAGTAGGTGAAAATATAGAAGAAGCGATGGAACTGATCTTAAGTTTTAGAAATGATCCATCACTTCGTTCACCGAGAGATTTAGAGAAAGGTAGGTCGAAGCTGAGTCGCCAATATCCAATGAGGGAAGTTCCTCCAATTTGGCGCGAAGCTATTCAAGCTGATGCGGTTGCTGGTATTGTGGCTGCTCCAGCACAGTTCCAGAGAGTGTGGATACACATTCCGTGGAAGCGAGCCGAAGTGCTAGCAGTGAAGCAGGCCTTACCAGATCCGCGTAAGAATCCTGCTGGATATTACAAGGAATTAACACAGACAGTTGAGGCTTGTATAATGAACTTAGCAGACATCGATATGTTATTTGGAAATGTAGTTCCTCAACCAGTGTGGGCTAAAATTCGTAGAGAGGATCATCAAGTTGCCTTAGGTGGTGATTGGGCAGCTATCACTGCAGCGGATGGTCAGCAAACGGGTGGTGCAAAACCTGAACCCCTGATTGCTAATCTTCCAGGTAGAATAATCGACTTAATGAAGACTCTGATGCCCGCATTACGTGTTAATTGGGATAAGTTATCCGCATGCAAGCAGAAAGACGAAAGTGTCTCCGACTTTTTCACGAGGTTCGAAGAGACTTTTGTAGATCATAGTGGTCAGGATATGAGCACAGAAGGAGGACAGAGACTGTTTGTCGATAAATTTGTGCATAATTTGTTACCTGAATTATGCAATAAATTAAAGGATTCAGAGAGTGCGTGGGCTGTCTCTACGACTGCGCAAATACTTGCAACTGCCCAGTACTATGAAAATAGGGATAAAGAAGAGAAGGAAAAGTCAGAAAAGAAAACGAAAGATTTAAAGACTAAAGTTCTTTTGCAACAGGCGTATCCGCCTCGCACGAATCAGACTAACACGCAACAGAATTCGTATCAAAGGACAGATTATAGTTCACCGAGGCCTCAATATCAGTGGAACCAGTGTGCGTACTGTAAGAAAGAGGGTCACTACAAGAATGAGTGTCCGATCTTAGCGCAAAATAATGCAGCAGCAGCTCAGAGAGGTCGTGGTGGTTTTGTGCAGAATTCTAGAGGTCGAGGACGAGGTGCTATGCCTCCACAGACGAATGATCGTCCTTCCAATCACTTTGATCAGCGAAATGGACAGTCTACTCAGCAAAATAGATCTCAACAATATCTTGTTGAGGACTATTGTGAAGTGGATGAGGGATTTCAGCAAAATGGGTACTAGGACAGCCATGGACAGAGAGAGGGAGTAGTATCAGTTCCAGTGGATCAGAGTGGGCCTTATGTCGCAGTAGCAACATCAGGTGTAGTCGAACCGTTTCTGTTGGATACTGGTGCCGCAAAAAGTTCTATCATTCATGCGAAACTCCCTGGCGCACCTTTGTCCGGCTCAACAAATGTTTCTGTAGGTTTTTCAGGCGCCCCTGTTTACAACCCTATATCTGGTCCTTTGTCTATTTCTGTTGGACCGTGTCAATTGAAAGCACCCCTGATTTTGACGACGGGTTGTAATGAAAATCTGCTTGGTTTAGACTTGTTAAAACGACTATATGCGACATTGTACTGTTCTCCGGAAGGGGTACAGCTTACATTGGGTAAAAGAATCACCTCTCCGATGTACTTGTCAATGGATGCACTCCCACCAGAGCTGCGTTCACTCCCTGATTCTCTTTGGGCGACTGGTCCTAATGATGTAGGCCTTTTAGAAATAAAACCATATGTAGTAACTTTGAAAGCAAATGTGAAATTTCCAAGAATTCCGCAATACAAAATATCTAGTGAAGGTGAGCGTGCACTTTCATTGATTGTGCAAGATTTGATTAAGAAAGGTGTGGTTGAAGAAACTAGAGGAAATGTTTGTAATAGTCCTGTATTACCGATTTTGAAACGAACTGATCCTACAAAGCCTCCAGTGTATAGGTTTGTGATTGACCTTAGAGAAGTCAATAAGATTGTGGTCCCGCAGTTTCCTGTAGTTTCAGACATTACTGCATTGTTAACATTGATTCCTGCTACAGCCAACTGGTTTTCAGTCATCGACTTGAAGAATGCCTTTTTCAGCATTCCGATAGCCGAAGAAAGCAGAGGTATTTTCGGCTTCTGTCTAGGAGGTCGCAGTTTCAGATTTAAACGCGCTCCACAGGGCTACTGTGAGAGCCCATCTATTTACAGTCAAGCATTAAAAAGTCAGTTAGATTCCTTTGTCCTTCCTCCAGGTTCTGCCCTAGTGCAGTATGTAGATGATCTTCTAGTGGCCGCCGATGACAAGGAAACTTGCAAAGCAGCTACGGTTTCGTTATTACATCACTTGTCTAATTTGAATCACAAGGTATCACCTTCAAAGATGCAATACTGCTGCCAAGAAGTGACCTACCTAGGTCATCTCTTGTCAAAGGAGGGAAGGAAGTTGACCCCAGAGAGAATAAAAGCAATTATGCAGATGAGTGTTCCCGCACACAGAGAGAAGTACGTGCCTTTCTAGGTATTACCTCTTACTGTAGGCAGTGGATCCCAAATTTTTCTCTTTTAGCGAAACCATTGGTAGCTTTGACTGGGAAAAATGTTCCGAGTCCGGTGCCATGGTCTGATGAATGTCAGGAGAGTTTTACTGAATTACGAAAAGCACTGTGT
Organism: Lissotriton vulgaris; assembly: GCF_964263255.1. NCBI lineage: Eukaryota > Metazoa > Chordata > Amphibia > Caudata > Salamandridae > Lissotriton > Lissotriton vulgaris. Next base: position 1,679,776,131 of record NC_141687.1, read on the forward strand.
TCAGCTCCTGTATTGGGTACACCTGATTACAGTAAGCCATTCACGCTCTACGTTCACGAGAGAGAAGGTTGCGCGTTGAGTGTTCTGACACAGAAGTTTGGTGATAAACAACGCCCCTGTGCGTATTTCTCATCAACATTGGATCCGGTAGCTAGAGCGTTGCCTAGTTGTTTGAGAGCTACAGCGGCAGCTGCGGCTTCCATTCGACAATCTGCTGGTTTGGTGATGAACAACATGCTAGTGGTCATGGTTCCTCATGCGGTGGATACACTCATGAATCGAACCAAGACACAACACCTTACTAGTGCGAGACTATCTGGTTACGAGCTGACATTACTAGCGAGTCATATTCAGATCAAAAGATGTAATGTATTGAATCCAGCAACGCTGTTGCCGGCTAATCTAGAGTCGAGTGATTCCGAGCCACATGATTGTTGCTTTAGAACGGAGGAAGAGACAAAAGGACGTATTGACCTAAAGGATACTCCATTATCAGATCCAGATGGCACATTGTATGTGGATGGGTCATGTTTTAAATTGGAGAATGGTGATGTGACTGCTGCTTACGCAGTAACGACTTTGAAGACGATTGTGGAGACTGCAAGAGTGAGTCAGAATTCTGCCCAAGCTGCAGAATTAATAGCCTTAACTAGAGCGTGTGTTTTAGCTAAGGGAAAGAGAGTGAATGTTTTTACAGATAGTCAGTACGCATTTGGCGTGGCCCATAGTTTTGGCCGTTTGTGGAGAGAAAGAGGTTTCATTACGTCCCATGGGACTAAGATTCAACATGGTCAGCTAGTTAACGACTTGTTGGAATCTCTAACCTTGCCGACTGAAGTTGCGATTGTGAAGTGCAGTGCTCATAAAGCAGTCACGGATGATGTTGGTCGTGGAAATGCTTTTGCTGATGAGACCGCTAAACAGACAGCTAGAGACATGATGAGTAGAATGTATGTTGCTACGTCCGCAAGATGGATTGCTGAATCTGGAATGTGTGAGGATACAATGGAAAGTGTGAAAGAGATTCAGAAAGAAGCAACTGAGGAAGAGAAACGTGTATGGAGAGAGAGTACGGGCAAGTTGGATTCGAATGGGTGTTGGATTGATTTGACAGAACAGCAGCGTTGGATGTTGCCTGATGCGTATGTGCTTGCAGTGGTGACGATGGCGCATGGAGTAGCGCATATAAGCTCTAAAGGAATCTGTAAGATGTTGGCTCCGGTCTGGAAGAATGATGGGATCAGTAAGTGTGCAGAGAGAGTGGTGAAAAATTGTATGGTATGCCTGATGCATAACCCCGGCAAGGGAACCCCAACTCCTGCTGGTCACTTCGCTCCCCCTTCCTGCCCCTTTGAAGTGATTCAGTTAGACTTCATTCACATGGATCGCTGTAATAATTTGAAATATGTCCTGGTGGTAGTCTGTGCTTTTTCCAGGTGGATCGAAGCATACCCACTAAAGGACAACACTGCCCTATCAACTGCCAAGATCCTTCTCAAAGAATATTTCCCTAGGTATGGAATGCCACGGATTGTATGGTCAGATAACGGAAGTGAGTTTATAGGGAAAGTTATGCAGAGTGTGTGTGCAGGTCTAGGTCTGAAACAAAAGTTCCACAGTGCGAACCATCCCCAGTCTGCTGGTTTAGTGGAGGGTTACAATGGCACCCTCAAACTGAAACTAGCTAAGATACAAGCATCCACAGGTTTAGCCTGGCCAGACGCACTTCCTTTGGCTTTGTTATCAACGAGAGCAACTGTACATTCTAGAGTGGGGCTTAGCCCGTATGAGATAGTATTTGGCCGCCCGGCAAATATTTGGGGTGTGCCAAGGCCTAAGGAGTTTTGTTCTTTAGAATATCCTATGTTGATAGACTACCTTTACGACTTGACTGCTAAATTGAGTCTTATTCACCAACAGGTTTTTGATGCTTTACCAAAGCCTCCGGAGAGTCCAGGGCATCAGCTGAAACCAGGAGACCAAGTGGTTATCAGGAATTTCGCGAGGACGAAGAATCTTCAGCCCAGATACATCGGCCCCTTCCAGGTCCTGCTTGCAACGAGGACAGCAGTTCGTGTAGCTGGTCGCAAGCACTGGGTGCACGCGTCCCATGTTAAGCGTGTACCTTTGCCACTTCCTTACGACGACTGGGTGAAGAAGGGAATTGGTGCCTCCGAATCTGAACGCACACCAAAGTTCATCCCTTTCAGCGATGCCGAATTGATTACTGACACTCCGAAATCCGACTCTCCTCCTGAAAAGACTCCTTTGAACTCTGAAAATTTGTCTCCTGCATCAGAAGAAACTCTGTCATCTGCGAACTTGAACACTGCAACAGATACCAGTGATAAGCTATTTTCCGATCAAACAGTACCTGCGAAGCAAAGATATAATTTACGAAACCGTAAAATGGACAAATAAAGCAGGCAACTGCATATTGTGATATTTTGAAATATTGAACTTTTGCCTTCAGCCAGGAAGTTTGCTATTGTTTTATTGTTTTTAAAATTGCCTTGCCGTCTGGGTAGCCGTAGGGTCGTGGCTGTGTGCCTAGTTGAATCTGCAGGGGTCTGACACAAGGTCGATCTTTCTGTTAGTTCTGGGAACTCCCAGGGCTGATAGAGGCATTTTCATCTACGTACACATCATCAGTGGTCGCGAGCGGATTGTAGAAGATGGAGCTTCCTGCGCTGCAACGAGAAAATATGATTTATGTTCGCAGAAACAGACTTTACAGAATTCTTCACAGCAAATGCTTTTTGATGCAATGTGCTATTACATTTTTAATTGTTTTAATAACGTTGGTGGGTGGAATCGTCTTCGGTATAAGTTTAATTTATGTGCCAGTAACTACAGTACCTCCCCTTAATCCTGTTACTTCTACTGTTTCCTCTATACACTCTTTTCACTCGTTTCCTGAACATGAGCAAGCCCGACGCTCAGAATTCATTAACAACACTTTTGTACAGCTCTTGCACCAACACCAACTGGTAGTTAACACTACAGACTGCTGGGTGTGTGGCTTGATACCCCACACTATGGATAAAGGCATTCCCTATCTGGTTTTGCCTTTCAGCTACAATGGATCATTTCAGGCCCTCCAAACCATCTTTGCTTATGCCCTTGAAACCTATCCTCCGCGTCCACCACGTTCCACTAAATATAACTCTGCCAACAAAGCCTTAGTCCAGGGAATTATTGACATGATCAAGGACGTCAATAATTCTCCATCTTACCCTAGAGATGAATTGCGAGTATATTTGAGTTGGAATTCTTCAGAGTATCGCCTTAGTTTGGGAGAAAACAAGCGTAAAAGCTCAACTCCAGTCTGGGTCGTACCTCACCGAGGTCAGGTCTGTTTGCAAGGTAATGGGAGAAATCCGAGAGCTCAGCTAGGGAGGAGTGAGTGCGTTGAGACTTATGTGTTTCCAGCTAACTCTTCCCCTGCTTTCCTTACTGCTAGGGGTACCTACTTCATCTGTCGAGACAGAGCTTATACATGGTTGCCTGCTGACTTTTCAGGTTCATGTTATATTGCTCGATTGTTGCCTCCAACATACACTGCTTCATCTGACTACCACAGAACCAGAGTAGCGAGAGGTGTCTTCAGCAAGGAAGATACCGCTGGTCAGGAAGCTGGAGACTTCTTCAAAGGCTTCCTTCCGTTCTGGGGGCCTATGGCCAATAGTAGAAACATACGTCAGCTAACACAGGTAGTTGAATCTACTATTACCGAAACTGCTGGTGCCCTTAGCAATTTGACAGCTGAGCTTCAGGCGGATAGACTCATGACGTTGCAGAACCGTATGGTTCTAGACGTTATACTTGCGGATCGAGGTGGGGTATGCAGAATGATCCAATCGAGCTGCTGTGTCTTTATTCCCAATAATGCTCCAACAGTCTATGAGGCGATCTCTAAGCTACACAAGATTTCCGACTCTATTCATGTAGACAAGGGAAACTGGTCCTTCATGGAGTGGTTTTGGACTCTGATCTCAGCGTGGGGATGGAAGGTTCTAATGGTCATTGGTGTCATCTTAGTATTCCTCTTCTCATGCTGCCTGATTATCCAGTGTGGTCCAGCCCTGTGTAGTCTTTGTGCTGCAACCTGTTTTAGGAAACCACCTGCGTTTGGAGAAAAGGCACGAGAAAGGATGATGATACAACAGCATGTCACTGACCTGATGAGCATAGAATTAGATTCTGACATAGACTGATTAATTGCCTATGTAAGGGCAAAAGGAGGGTCTGAGGTTCCGTGACGATTTGAACCCGTGTTTTCAATGTTGTCGGAAATATATAATATTGGTATCAGCGAACCGCAAATGATCCATTTAGCATATCCTGGTGTTTTCGCTACGATACGAGCAAGAGTACTCCTGTTATGAACACATTTCTGATCTACCCACGGCATCCATCTTAGAACATGGCAGCCATTTTGTATTTCTTGCCCTCACATACGCAATAACCTCTGATCACTTCATTTCGATTAAGGACACGTAGCCTTAGCCGGAGATTCACCTCTCTAGTGACACGTGCACCTTAAACCAGATCACGCTGTAGCTACATGACTCGACAAAGACTGCCTCCTCTGCCCGAGGCCAGCCCTGCTGAACTGGTTCTCGTGTCCGTTGGCCTAATCATGATTAGGTGGCCGAAGCTGGTAGCCTTGCCCATTTACGACCCACAAACATCTCTTATCCCGCTTTTCTATCTTCTGCACCTGGCTCTGCTCCTTTCCTTCTGGGCCTTTATTAGGGGGAGGTAACGAACTTTACGATGAGGCGGTCCGGGTCCTGAATGGAAAGTTGACATGAGATTATGATGGAAAAGTGGGAACCTCTCATTCGTAATGTTGTGTCATCAGATATTGTCGACGATTCCTGTGCAACGCCAAATATTTATTGTTTAGGACACAAAGGTTTGTATTACATGTAAAGAATTTGCCTCAAGCTCAAATTTTAGTATATAAGGAGCAACCCTCTTTGTACAAATTGAACAGGCTCCTAGTTACTGCCCATGCGTAGTTTCTGTGACTTCTGTGTCCCTGCAGTAATAAACCTTTGGTCTTTGACGCCACCATCGAGAAGCCTGTGTTTCTGTTCATTTGCGCACCAAGGCAGGTGGAACTCCGGGGTCTTTGGGTGTTGTTCCCTGACACCTCTGGACGGAACCAAAAAGTCCAGAACTCCAGTTGGGCTCAATCAGCTATTTACTTGATTGTCTGCTGTGCTCTGTCTATGTATTCTAAATGCAGCACAATATCCTTGATGCAACAACATCAACTGTTGCATGGCTAAACACGTATATAAAGTCCCAAAAGCGAGACCTATTGGCTATGCCAATGCTTGTTCTTTGTTGTGTCCTTCTTACATTTTTCTGCCTTTCTAATAAAATTTAACTCAATATATTACCTTTTTGGTGGCTTCTTCATTTAGATTTTTTTTTGTCCATATTTTGATATTTTGTTCACATTATGCTATAAAAGAATACATTCCGAAAGAGGAGCACATTCTTCCAACGTATGTGTTGTAAGCCTTTCATGCAGTGATATAAGCCTGTCTCTCAGGGTACCTGGAAGGTTTTCTCCAGCAATGCTCTGCTAGTTCACAAGTACGTTTACCTAAATTCTGATTTTCAGTGTACCAGAGAAAGTAAGGGCACCTCCTTAAAGTTTTACTTTGTAATGTGTAAAATTTAGTGGTACTTGTATAGCGCATGAATCACCATGAGGCATCTCGACACTTGTACGAATACCGCTGAGGAACCCTTCCTGGCCTTTCCCTGTGAAGTGCCCACTCCTGGGCACCCCCAAGGTGAAGCCAGGCAACCTAGTGTTGTTGGGGCCGTTGTGGAGATTAAGCAAGCTATTGCCCAGAGTTGCAGAGTGGGACCCATGATTAGAATAGGCACCGAGGCGAGAATGATCAGGTCTGGGGAAATTGAGCCCAAGAGCCGCAGAGGCAGGAATTGAACCCTGGTCCCGGGCCAGACCGCTGCATCAGGGTCTGCCGCTCTAACCACTGAGCCACACTTCTCCACTTTGGCAGGTAGTCACACATGTATCCAAGACCAAAGAAATCTGATGATTGCGGTTACTGTTTGCAAGTGAAACATGGTGTTTAAACAGGGAGGAAAGAACAAAGGAATTGGGGAAGTTGGCATGGTTTATACAAGACCAGTTCCTTCTGAGAAATGATGACTTGTTAACTAAATGAGTCGAGTTGTTAACTAAAGTAGTGAAAATAGTAGAATACAGTGCCTCGAATGAAATTAGAGAATGATTGGTCCACAGCTCAAAAGATGTAACAGAAATTTGTATTGTGTTCCTGCGGGCATATAAATGACCAACCATATGACTTGCAGAGCGGATCCGAATTGTTACCTGCTAGTAAAGACCGAGAAGAGGGGTGCAAGGTTTTAACAATATTGCTGTACCACCCTGCTCCCTACATTACTGGTGTACTTTCTAGTGAAAGTAGTGATAACACATGTGCCAGAAGGTGAAGGGAGGTGGAAAGCCTAACTCATATCAGATAAGATGAGGTTCCTGATGGGTCCAGATGGGAAATCTCATAGTTAAGCAGGAAACTCAGCCATGACCTGACATGGAAGATAGACTTATGGATACTGCACCTGTCTTCAGCCCACTCCCACCACAGGCAAATACAACGAACAACCTTTTTGTTACAAGCTATTTTTGTTGTTGATGGTTCTTCATTGGATGCAAATTATAGCGCAGCAGGAGGTACATCGGACAAGAATAATTCTTTGATGAGGAGCTCAGGTTGATGTGTCTATTACCGCATGAATGCTTGGAATACTCTGAATTCCTCAGATATAATGTGATGCTTAACAAATAAGCAATGAAACCTACAACATAAATGTACATACTGCCAGATGTATTGTATTGCCTACAAAACCAATAAAGATATATTAAAGAAAGCACAAAACGTAGCCCATGCATTCGGGAATCCTAGATTTTTTGTTCATGAACTTCAGACTGACAGTCAACAATCTATGTAAGAGAAAAGCTATATTGTCATATATTTGTTTATGGCTTATAACTGACCCTGGCCATTAGGTAAGACTCTGGACATGGATTACGGGACAAATAGTAGCCCTTGGAACAGGTGCCAGCACAGTCTTGCAATCCTCTATAAGTTCCATTAAATCTGAAGTAGGTTAATAGGAAGAAAGGCCTCGCCAACATCTATGGGCACCAAGGTTTCACCAGCCATGACATGGACGTAACAAATGTGCCTTTTCTCCTGGGGCTGGTGAAGGAATGCATTTTTTAATCTGGGAAAAAATTCAGTATCATGTCCTTTAGCCCGATTTCTCCAATGGAATTGAAGCAATAGTCCCTTTATCCTGAAGGGCTGTAGCTTCAAACTGTGGAGCTGTCCATGTGGCAGGTCCTCCTGACAGCCAGGCAGAACCCTGACCTTGCCACAGATAGAAAGATGGTGCCAATCACCGCTATTCACATTGCGCTAAAATGTATTTATTCATTGATTAATTTATTTATTCTTTTTTTTTTTTTTTGCCAAGTAAATATTTGTTCACGTTGTCTCTCGAGCTCCACACTAAGAGAAAACCAAATAGCAGCAGAATATCTTAATACGTATGTGCTCTTAAAATCTTAGCACCCAAATGACTATAAAATATTACGGGTTGGTCTGTCTGCTGGTGAGCCCTTACCAGTTCTCTTGCCTCATACCTCCAATTCTTCATTCAGGAATCAGAGACAAGAAGGATCTGAAGCCCGGACCCGGGAGATATAATCCATCAAATAAGGGGATAATCATTGATTTAATAATAGATACAAATCTTCGAGGAGTCTGCTTCCGCTCATGAGACAGACAAAAATATAAGAAGCGAAGATGAGGGGCTGTTTTTGTAGAGCTGTTTGGGTCACATTGTTATGACTCGTTGTGCTTCAGTCCTGAGTCACTGCTGGAGACTAGTACACAGGAGAGTAAGAGGTGGGATACGGAAAATTGGCAAGATGAGCATTATTTTTAGCAACGCTTAGTGTGATATCGTTTTATCCACAGATGCATCCACTAGAAGGATTTGTGAATGTACATTTCTGCGCCGAGCTCAGCTTTTCGTACATTGTTGTGTTACAAACTGGCGGGACCAGTTTAAGAAACAATTCCATCCGCCCAGAGCTCATAAAAAGAGCTTGAGGGGAATTCTGAGATGTCATGTGCCTTTGACGTAAACAACACCATTATTATCGTTGCTGAAAGCCCTTCAGGACTCAAGTGATCTACTCAAGGTTCGCTCAATGATCCACCCTGATCTTGGAGGCAATGAAGTAAGGTGGCCTCGTTGACAGTACTGCGCGTCACTGAGAGGTCCTCTTCCAGTGCTCCCAGTAGCCCTTTGCACACTTTCTTCAAGTTGGTGTCTATTGCCCTAGCTCTTTTGGATCCAGGGTATATGATCTTGGACTCCCATCAGTCCTGTGCCTAATTACTATGTCTGTTACCGGAACTCTCAGAAACGTTCCACTGAGCCTGCATATTATACCCCTCTCAGGTCTAACTCACACTTTGACCAAAACTCCTCCTTCATTTGCTCCTGAATCATGTGCTTCAAGAACTTTGTTACGCTTCACCTTTTGCCTTTCCCTCCGCAGCCTTCAACACGCTGGGTCATAGTCTGGCCTGCTCCCTGTGTCAGCTTTTTAGAGCTATATGGCCTCAGTTGCTCTGCTTATACTTTAAGCTACTAGCAGCCTTTCCCACTGTTTGTACTCGTGGCACTTCATGGACCTGCTCCTTTAGAGTGTACTGTAAGCACTTCCAGACCCTGATCACTTTGCCAGTACTTTCAGCACTTCCAGACCCTGATCACTTTGCCAGTACTTTCAGCACTTCCAGACCCTGATCACTCTGTCTGTACTTTCAGCACTTCCAGACCCTGATCACTCTGTCTGTACTTTCAGCACAGTGCACCCCTGCTCAAAACCTCTACTCCTCGCACTTCATGAATCTGCTCCTTCTGCTCCTTCTGCATGCATTTTAAGCATTTCCAAGCCCTACTCACTCTGCCGGTACTTTCAGCAAAGTTTAGCCCTGCTCACTGCTTTTGTACTCAGCACTTTTTAAAAACATATATTTTTATTGAGCAGAATCGAAGGTTACATATATTTAGAAAAAATACAGTACAAGTGGCTGAAAATAATTATATAGCAAAGGAACAAATGTGAAGACGCCTTATGAATATAAACAAGCATTGGCATTGCCAATTAGTCTCGCCTTTGGGACCTTAAAAGTATTTAGTTATGCAGCACAATATCCTAGGTGCAAAACTGTTGCATGGCTAATCATTTATAAGGTCCCAAAGGCGAGACCTTTTGGCTGTGCCATTGCTTGTTTATGTATTAGTTTGATTACTAGATGTTGCCAGACATTAGAAGCTTTTAGGCGAGACAGCATGAATGAGCCAGGACGTTCCCAGCAAGGTATTAGATTTTAAAACGTTTTGTACTTGCCAAAAACAGGTTGTTTTTTAAAAAGTAATCCTTGCCCCATCTTTGTTGCTGCCTGTGCCGTATTTCTAAGTAATATGTGCAGGCCTCTTCGCTAACGTGTTAGGAACTAATAATATTTAAAAAAGTAAAATTTAAGCCTGCTCATCAGACATGTAGGAGCTGAATGGCTGTCTCCTCTCTCCTTTGTTAGGAAGCGAATCTTTAAAGCACATCTGAGAAACTTTCACTGAAGTATTTTGCACTACTTCTTAAATCATAAACCAGAAATATGAAAAGATATGGGTTACAAAAATGCAGACAAAAAAACCCAATAGTTAGAAGTACAATTTCGTTATTGTGCAGCAAAATGCCCTAATCCATGCTGCAATATCCCCGGCGGTTTGGAGAGAAACTGACCCTTTTTTTCTCCTGCCTTTAGCAGCTTTTCTTTACGACTGTATGGCAGGAGACTAGAACCCGCAGTGCCCGACATTTACATTCTAGACTGTAAAACCACTAGGAAAATATGCTTTATTGTTTCTTTCCTGTTCCGAGTGTTTTGCTGATTTATGAGCACAGAGCTGCCTCTCCCCGTGAGTTTGAGTTTGAGTTTAAAAGTATTTATATAGCGCACGTTCACCAGCGGTTTCATGGCGCTGCAACTGACAGATATCTGGGAGGGAATGAAGGGAGTTGAATAAAAAGGAAGACACGACAGTTAGTGGACTAATTAAAAGATTTAGCAAACAAGTGAGCTTTAAGCTGTTTCCGGAATTGCGGATAGAGAGTTAGGGCTCTGAGCTCTAAAGGCAGGGAATTCCAAAAGAGTGGAGCAAGGGTCGCAAATTTCGATCCTCCCCATTTCTTCCTCCGGAACCGGGGGACTGTGAGGAGGGATTGAGTGGATGAGCGCAGTTCCCTAGTAGGAACATAGGGAATGATCTCAGATGAGATGAAAGCCGGTGCCGTGCCCAGTCGTGCTTGAAAGGTGATAGAGGCAAGCTTAAACTGGACACGTTCACGGACAGGGAGCCAATGTAAAGACTTGAGGAGGGGAGTAACGTGGTGGAATTTTGGCAGTTTGAACACCAGGCGCGCCGCCTGGTTCTGGATCTGCTGCAAACGCCTTATGCTATATGCAGGTATACTTGCATATAGATCGTTGCCGTAATCCAGGCGGGAGATGACCATTGCCAGGGTGATCAGTTTCAGAGCGTCAAAAGAAAAGAAACGGGACACCTTGCGTATAGTGCGTAGTGAGAGAAAGGAAGAGGACACCACAGAACTAACCTGGGAGTGAAGGGTGAGCTGGGAATTAAGTTTAATGCCTAATGTTTTTACTGAGGTAGAAGGGACAGGTGGAGAGCCTAGGGATGGGGGCCAGAACAAAGAAGACCAGGGACTGGATGAACCACCCGACAACACCAGCTCAGTATTGTCTGGGTTGAGTTTCAGATGGTTGTGGTTCATCCAATCCCGGATATGAATCATAATAGATTGGAAATTAAGAACAGAAGCAGGGGAAGGAGACAGATTAAAGACAAGTTGGAGGTCATCCGCATAATTATATACGGTGACCTCCATTTGCTGCAGTGAAAAAATAAGAGGGGCGATGTAAAGATCAAACAGAAGAGGTGAAAGGGAGGAGCCTTGGGGGACCCCGCACTGAACTTTCCGGAAGTCCGCAGAAAAATCACCCAGGCGAACCGCCTGGGTGCGGTCCCTCAGGAAGGAGGATAACCATACCAGGGCGGTACCCCCGATCCCTGCCGCCTTGACACGGGAAAGCAAGATGGTGTGATCAACCGTGTCAAAGGCGGCTGAGAGATCGAGGAGAACCAAAGCCTGGGTCTGGTTGGTGTCCATTCCCTCCCTGAGGTTGTCAAGGACCGAAAGTACTACGGACTCCGTAGAGTGTGCGGGGCGGAAACCGGCCTGGCGGGGGGCCAGAACCCCGTACTCCTCCACAAAAGAGCTCAAAGCGCAGGTGACATGGCGCTCGAGCACTTTAGCCAAAAATGGCAGGAGGGAGATGGGGCGATAATTGGCGGGGACAGAGGGGACTGCGCCTGGCTTCTTCAGGATGGGAACAATAACTGCTTTTTTAAGTGGGGTGGCTATGACACCCTGAGAGAGAGAGCTATTGAGGAGGTGGAGGGGGGGGGTCTGGGCAAGTAGTAAAAATGTGACGGAGGATGTGGGCAGGGCAAGGGTGTAAGGGGGAGCCAGATTTGACAAGGGGGATTATCGAAGTCAGGGATTCCTTAGTCAAGGGGGGACGGCGACGAGTTGCCCCTTGGGAGGAGGACACTGAGGATCAACAAAAGTAGGGGGAGGAGGAGGAATGTTGGCTTTGATGATGGCGATTTTCTGAATGAAGAAATTGTTTAAGGAGTGACAGAGTTCCTGGGAAGGGGTGGGCTTCAAAGTTGTTCTGTCGGAGAATGCCAGGTTATACACAATCGAGAAAATTTCCCTCGATTGGTTCTCAGCTGCGAGAATTTTTGAGGAAAAATAGGCTGTTTTAACCGCCAAGATAGCCTTTTTATATTGAGCCAAGATGTTAATGAACTCCGATCGAAGTAGGGGGCAATAGTTTCTCCTCCAGGCACGCTCCGCTTGGCGTACCGCTAATTTGGTGGTCTTGAGATCTTCATTGAACCACAGGTTTGTATCCTTCTCCCGCTTTGCAGTGACCCGCTTCAGTGGGGCAATAGAGTCACAACCTGAAGAGAGCCACTGATCAATAGCCGTGACCTGGGAGAGGGTGGATAGGGTGAGTTCTCATTACCAACACAGCCAACCCATAAGTGACTCGTGTCAAACCCGGCTGAGTCTGAATTCTACACCACAGTAAAAGGCCTGTTTACTGCAGCTGATTAGGCGGAGCTTTGGGCCATATGCATGAACCTCATGATTTGCGATTTAGAATTAGCGACTTATACCGAATCGCAGATTCCGAATCGCAAATCGATATGTATGTAACAAATCGCAAATAAATAGCCATTCGGTAAAAATCGCTATTTATTTGCGAGAATCCGAAAAGGGATTCCTTAAACCCAAAAAATCGTTAAATTGCGATTCCTTAACGGGAAAAATCACAATTTAGCGAATTTCGCGAATCAGCCAATCGGAAACCTGGTGCAGTTTGATGAAATCACTACCAGGTAGTGACCGACTACCCATGCTGCAACAGTGCTGCTGAGGGAGAGTCACAGAGAGAGAGAGTGGCAGATTGAAAACTGCTACAGTTACACTATGGCTGAAAGTGGCAACATGGAAATGGCTGGAACACAGCAGCAACAACAGCAGGAAGGAGAATGTTCCAGGAAGAGAAAAAATTAATTTTCTGAAGCAAAACTTGAGACCCTGATACATGAGATGGTGCCAAACCAAAGTATGCTGTTTGAGAAGAGTTCCCTGAAGGTGCCAGAGACCAGGAAAATAAGCATTTGGGCAGCTATACAGGCTAAAGTGAATGCGGTGGGAGTGACACACCGGAGAGTCGACGTACTACGCAAGCGCTGGTATGACCTGCGCCAGTGCTCTAAAGAAAAGGTAGCTGTCAGGCTGGAGCAATCACGACTCATCGGTGGAGGGATCTCAACTGTGCCAGAATCCACACCTCTGGAGGAACTAGTGGAGGGTACTCTGGTACCAGAGAGCCTGACGGGCGTGGCTGACCTAGACAGCTCGGAGCAACAAACATCCAGACCAGGTAAGAAACATGCCATCATACCCCAAACCACACCACCAGGCCCCCTGCAGCAACTTAGAGGGTTGGGGAACCACATTTCATGCTAGAGCAGGTACAAACGCAGTAACAGCAATACATTATAGGAGATGTAGTCACATGTAAATTTAAGTTGTGTAAACCAGCCACGCTAGGCAATTTTGGCATGTGCAGGTCAGGAAAGGGGAATGAAAAAGTAATGTAAACATTGCAAATGAGTAAAATAAATAAATGTGTGCTGTTCTGTCCACAGCACCAGCAACTACACAGCCAACAGGCAGTGGAAGAGTGAGGGAACATCCAGACTCCGGAGACGCAGGGCAGGAGCCAGAATCAGATGGGGAGGATAGCCCTGTCAATTCTCCAAAGAGACAGAGGCGGCACATAGTGAGGCCACTGCCACCAATGGAGGACGAGGCAGAGGACAGCAACAACAATTTGCAGTCCGAAGACACACGGCCACAGCAGGAGTCCAGGCCTCAAGACAGCCAAGGTCTACAGGGCACAGCCAGGCGCAGAAACCGCACGGCCATCAGCTTTGGGGACCAGGCAGATGAATCAGTGTTTGCAGGCTTGGAATTGAACATGCTCCAGGTGCAGCGCCCACAAGCAAAAAACATAAAGGCGTTACAGCGAGAGGTGAGGGCAGGGCTCAGGGGCATACAAGGAGAAGTGAGGGGTGACATGCAAGCGCTTTGTGGAGAGCTGCACGCAGAACGTGCAGCAAGGCTCAGAGAGCTGGATCGCATGGACCGTTATAAACGGGCAATCAATAGATTGGCCTCTGCTACCAACGTCCAGAATGCAGAGTGAGTTCTCACATGGCATGCAGGATATCGCCACTGCAGTTATGCAGGCAACATCTGCTCTGGAAGAACTGCAGGCCCTGGAGTACTTTCTCCCAGTGAGGAAGACGCACAGTCAGTGCGGAGTAACAGCACCGCACCACCCATCATGGAGAGGCGCCGTAGTGGCAGGAGAAATAGGCCTGCTACGCACAATTAGAATTACTTGCAGTCACACCGGTTTATTTGTTGCACTGTGACTTTAACATGTGCATGTTGTTAGGAGTGTGAGTAGTTGCCATGGAGGATATCTGGCAATGTTTCTCCTGCTATTAAAACACAGTTACACACATTAGAGTTGTCATTGTGTCATTATTTCATACCTAGAAGTAGTTGCGCATGATCTTATCACGCCTCTGGCGGACAGCTGCAGCACCAGCGACACCAGCTGCCATGCCTCCAGGTCCAGGCCCCTCCACGACAGAGTATTCAGATTTGCTCAACTCCACTGATGTGCCTTTCCTGGTGGCGATGTTGTGCAGCATGGCAGATGCTTACCACTATTTTGCAACAACTTTCTGGGCTGTATTGGAGTGCTCCTCCGCTTTTATGAATGCATCGTAATCGGCTCTTCAGTATGCCAAAAGTTCGTTCAGTGGTGCCTCTTGTGGAAACGTGTGCGCGATTGAATCGCCGCTCCCCAGCAGTAGCAGGATTGAGGTAGGGTGTCATGATGAAGTCCTGGACTGCATAGGCACTGTCACCTGTGGTTTGAAATGTAAATGGTTAGTCACTGAATTGCACATGGTAGTCAGTAGAAATGTGCCCTATGTTTAAATGCATTTACCTAGTAAGTATCCCTCGCCAAATTCACCTCTTGAGAGTCTACGGTATAGCCCACTGTGACGAAAAATGAACGAGTCATGTGTGCTGCCTGGATACTTTGCTACTATGTGATGATGTTTTTAGCATTACACACCCCCTGTATGTTAAGTGAATGGTAGCATTTCCGGTTCCTGAATATGTACTCATTTTTGAGGTGGGTGATATTGTGACATGTGTCCCATCGATACATCCTATGACGTAGAGAAATTGGGCAATATTGTAAAAGTCCTGCTTGGTCTGGGCTAGTTCCTGTGGGGTGCTGGGGAAGTGAATGTGGTGTTGCATCCCCTGTGCCATGGCATTGAGGAACGCATGGAAAAACCACGACAGGGCACTTTGTAACACCCCTCCTGCTGTGGCTATCACCCCCTGAAAACTACCTGAGGACAGCAGGTGTAGTGAACACAGGAGCTGGAAGTGAGTGGGGATGGCTTGTGTCCTGCATGTGGAGTGTTCAAGATAAGGTCTGAGTTCTACAATTAAATCTAGTAAACTGTCCTCCTCCAGTCTGTAGTGGATGTAGATGTCCTCCTCAGTGTGCTGGTAGACTGTGGTGCACGCACGGAATATCCTCTCCTGGCGTCTCCTCCTCTGTGCAGCAGCTCTCAGTCTTTGCCTCCTCGCAATGACGTACAGCCCAGACATTGTGGAAAAGAGTCTGTTGCATTGTGGACTTCCTTACATACTTTGCACCTGGTTACAACCTGCTCCCACTTGGTGGTAATTGCAATTTCTAAAACTTCGAATTTAGTGAATTCGTAATTTGCAATTTTTTTATACATTCCATTGCGATTCCTTATTTGCGATTTCTGATTTTGCGATTATAGCTAACTGGATGGTCTCAAAATAAGGATTCGCTAAGGGAATCGCAGAATTCAGACACACGCAATTTAAGGAATCGCTATTCTAGCAATTCCTTAGATTGCGATGTGATTTTGGCTTTAAACATTGGAAATTGTGAATGTTTTTATCGCAAATGCTATTTTTAGCGACTCGCAGCGTTTGCAAGGAAAAATTAGCTTTAAACATATGGCCCTTTTTTTCTGAATACATTTTCTTTTGACAATTCCTTGACATATTTCATTGCACCGCAGGTGCAAAACCAGCCCTCCTAAACAGTGAAAAATGGCCATGACATTACAAAAAGACAGAGCATTGTGTAGGCGGCAGTGCTTTTGGGAAACAAAGGCATTATAATTAAAAAATCATGCCGGAAACTGATACCATAATAAACACTTTCTGGTGGCATAAAATGAGAGGGTTGAGAATTGCTCATACAAAATTAAAACAAGTGGGGAAAGAGTGAATCCAAATAATAACACTGCACCTAAAGTAAACAAGAGACCGGCAGTGATCCTATATGAACCTACTGGAAAAATGAAGCTTTTCACAATAAAACATGGCCACTAGATGGCAGTGAGTATCCACCACATTAAAAAACAAGCATGCAGTTAGGCTGATACAAAAAAGCCTCTCGGAGCAGTGAAAAAAAAAAAAAAAAGAAGGGGCGCATGGTTGCAAAAGTGGAAACAGCTGCAGCATCCTGCGAGTGGTGCAGGGGCGGCAAAGTAGAATCAAAAGAGAAAGCAGCTGCAGCGGTGCTCCCCACTGCTCGTAACAGCAAGCCGTAGGCCTTTTCACATGCACGAGCGTGTGAAAAGGCCAGAGTGATTCCAAAAGGTTGTTTTCTTAGAACAGCGCATGCGCACTGCGCTAGGCTCGACTTAAAAAGAAAGTAGATAGTCGCTCAAACATAAGGGTGACCAACCGTCCGTAAATTTCATGGATTGTCCGTAATTTGGGCCTCTTGTCCGTTGTCCATAAGGAATTCTTTCATGGACGCCTGTTGTCTGTAATTTCGGCCACTAGCACGAGCTTCCCCCTGCAAGCAGACTGAGAGTCCTGTAACTCTCACAGCAGGGGCCAGCATGCGCTCCTGTTGTAAGAGCATTTATAAGAGCATCAAAGGTTTATTTTGCTACCAGCCAAACCCTGAAAAATAATCACTTTGATCTCTGGGCCTTCTCTCACGCTATATAAGTATTCTCATTATATTACGATTCTTTGCCATTAATAACCTATCTGATCTGTTCATAAAAGTAACACAGAAGCGTATCTCCCCTCATACAGACAATAACTCCTTGGTGATATGTTCTGATGCCATATTTATTAAAAACATTACGACAGCACTATCTAAGTTTATTCACTAGGAAGAGGTAAGTGCAGAGTAAGAGAATTAGCGATTATTTTTGCTGCAAGCACACCTATTCCCGAACGATGTGTCTGCCTATTTTGGCAATATATACTAGGTAGAAAATAGCCCAGAATTTAATTGTAGTAGACTCATTTTAAAATAGCCTTTATGTGTTTGAGCCAATAGGGCGCTTATTGGATGATATTTTAATGTCGTCATTGTGACACTTTGAGTGACACTTTATCAGGAATAGAGCTAAGCAGTTCTAAAAGTGAAGCAAGATAAGTGAACACTTAGAACAATACAATGATTTGGAAATACCCCTTAAGTAGCTCATGATGCAAAGTGAGCTTGTATACAAAAAGTAACAGCTTCCCTTTCCCATCAAGCTTCCTGAGCGGCCACGCACATACTCTCTCTATCTCTCTCTCAAATATTACAAAGTGTTCTTTTTAGAGTAGTTTTGCAAAGTGCAGGGCCTGGAAATATAAATGTATTATTAGCGAATCCACAATATTCTAGTATGTTTATAGAGCAATTGAAGTGAACCAAAACTACAATTCCCCAAATTCATTATGTTATTGAATGACTACTCTAGACTGCTCCAAACATTTCGCAGTAACCACAAAAGGGGACTCATAATCAATGGCCATAGTTCTCTTCAGATTGAAGGGTTGAATGGTTGATCAAATCCCTGTCACCATTTTAAACTTTAACCTTAATTTTGCGAACTGGTCTTGGCTGCAGGGGCTCAAACTACTGAGCTACCTTACCTTAAATGGAGATCGTGTCATGATATCTGAAAAGAATACAGGGGCATGTTATCAAGGGGGTTTATCTCCGCTTTTTTGGCTTTAAAAGCCAAGAAAGCGGAGATAAAATTATCTCCCTATTACCTAGCTGTCGCTAACACCAGTTAGCGACAGCTAGTAGGAGATAGCGACCATCTTGGGCCCCACTTTGCATGTCAGTGATATTTATCACTAATGACATGCAAAGTGGGCGTGCCAAGATGTTAGCGACTAGAAACAGTCGCTAACATCGCTATCTCCTATTACCAACTTTTGGAGATATTCGCGCTAAGCGTGAATATCTCCAAAAGCTAACACCTGCCCTGAGCAGTTCTGAGCCAAGTTATCCAATGGGAGGTGGATAACATGGCTAAGAGCATTAGCTCAGTAATGCATGAATATCGCTGACTTTTCAGCGATATTCATGCATTGCAGCCGATTTTTATCGCATTTGCGATAAACCTTGGTAATACCAAGGTTTATTTGCGATAAAAATCGCCGCAGCTCAGCGGTAATTTTTTGTCTCTAGCCAAGCAATAGCGATAACTATCGCTATTGCTTGGTAATATGCCCCACAGTCCCTCAAGAACTTAAATTACAGGAATTAAAATAATCCCTCAGAGATGTAGACTCGAACATTGAGATGAAGTAGACAGACTGGAATGTCCTCGTGAGGTGAGGTATGGAATTTGGCTCCCCGAAAAATACCGTAAACAGCCACATTTAATTTTCATGAAAAAAAATAGGTGTAATATGATCAGTGCTTTAAATGGGCCATTACTGTCCGGTACGGAGTTTCAGAATTCATGAAACAATACAGTTGCAAAACTTCCAAACGGACCACAGATTCATAAAGACTTTTTGAAACGGGTAAAGATTAAATGAAAGCATTATTTTTTAATAATTTCTCTTTTTTTAAGTATATAGACTTTTCTCTAGGTCAGCATCTTTGAATTGATAAACTGAAGGTACTGACAGAATACACTGGAGCCTCGGGCGGCACTTGTAGCTACAGGACTGTACCCCTTAAATACAGGAGCCTAGGGGAGCTTGCAACTACAGGACTTTAATCCTTACATACAAGAGCCTGGGGGAGGTTGTAACTATCAGACTTTAAACCTTACAAAAAGGAGACTGGGGGGAGGTTGTAACTACCGGACTTTAATACTTACACACAAGAGCCTGGGGGGAGGTTGAAACCACAGGACTTTAATCCTTACAATCAATCAATCAACCAATCAAGAAATTTATATACCACGCTACTCACCCGGAGGGTCTCAAGGCGCTTGGGGGAAGGGGGTCTGCTACTGGGAGGGAGTTCCATGTCTTGACTGCCAGGTCAGAGAAGGATCTTCCTCCCACGGTGGCTCTTCAAATGCGTGGAATGGCGGCGAGGGCATGGCTGGTCGAACAAAGCTGGCAGGTGGGAGTGTAGAAGGTCAGGCGGTTGTTGAGGTACCTGGGGCCCAGGTCGTGGAGGGCCTTGTGTGCGTGGGTGAGGAGTCGGAACGTGATTCTCTTGTTGACGAGGAGCCAGTGCAGGTCTCTCAGGTGTCCGGAGATGTGGCTGTGACGGGGGATGTCCAGGATGAGTCATGCGCAGGCGTTCTGGATGCGTTGGAGTCTCTTCTGTAGTTTGGCTGTGGTTCCGGTGTAGAGGGTGTTTCCGTAGTCCAGTCGGCTGGTGACGAGTGCCTGGGTGACCGTCTTCCTGGTTTCGGTGGGGATCCATCAGAAGATCTTCCGGAGCATGCGTAGGATGTTGAAGCACGAGGACGAGACGGCGTTGACTTGTCTGGTCATCGAGAGGGAGGAGTCCAGGATGAAGCCCAGGTTGCGTGCGTGGTCCGTTGGTTTGGGTGCACTGCCCAGGGCAAGGGGCCACCAGGAGTCGTCCCAGGCGGAGGAAGATGGTCCCAGAATGAGGACTTCCGTCTTGTCTGAGTTGAGTTTCAAGCGGCTGTTCTTCATCCACTCGGCTACTTCTTTCATCCCTTCGTGTAGGTTGGTTCTGGTGGTGGCTGGGTCACTGGTGAGGGAGAGGATCAGCTGAGTGTTTGTCGGCGTAGGAGATGATGTTGAGGTTGTGTTGGCGTGCGATGGCCGCGAGGGGGCTCATGTAGATGTTGAAGAGGGTGGGGCTGAGTGATGATCCTTGTGGTACGCCGCATATGACTTCGGTGGCCTCGGATCTGAATGGGGGGAGGCGGACTCTCTGGGTTCTTCCGGCGAGGAATGAGATGATCCACTCCAGAGCCTTATCTTGGATTCCGATGTTGCTGAGGCGTTGTACTAGGGTGCGGTGGCAGACAGTGTCGAACGCTGCAGAGAGGTGCAGGAGGATGAGGGCAGCTGTTTCCTTGTTGTCGAGCAGGGCTCGGATGTCGTCAGTGGCTGCAATGAGGGCGGTCTCGGTGCTGTGGTTGGCTTGGAAGAAGGACTGCGAGGGGTCGAGGGATCCGTTTGTCTCGAGGAAGGCGGCAAGCTGTCGGTTGACGGTCTTCTCGATGACATCAGCAGGAAACGGGAGGAGCGAGATGGGGCGGTAGTTTTTGAGGTTGGTGGGGTTTGCTGATGGTTTCTTCAGTAGGGCGCTGAGTTCGGCCTGCTTCCAGCTCTCCGGGAAGGTGGCAGTGTTGAAGGAGAAGTTGATGACGTCTCGGAGTTGGGGTGCGATGACGGAGGCGGCCTTGTTGAAGACGTGGTGGGGGCATGGGTTGGTTGGTGATCCGGAGAGGATGGTGTTCATTGTGTGGATGGTGTCTTCGGTGCTGACCGGGGTCCAGGCGCGGAGGGTGGTGGTGGGGGGCGTCGGTTCAGTGGTTGGGTGCGTGGGCTGTGTGCCGAAGCTGTTGTGTATGTCGGCGATCTTGCTGTGGAAGAACGAGGCAAGTGAGTCGCAGAGTTCTTGCGTGGGGGTGATGTCGTTGGTTCCGGCGCAGGGGTTCGAGAGCTCTTTGACGATCTTGAAGAGTTCTTTGCTGTTGTGTGCGTTGTTGTCTAGTCGTTCCTTGAATGTTGTCTTCTTGGTGTCGTGGATCAGCTGGTGGTGTTTGCGGGAGGCGTGCTTGAGGGCAGTCATGTTGTCTGTAGTCGGGTCTTTGCACCAGGCTTTCTTGAGGGTGCGGCAGTTCTTCTTGGAGTTCATGAGATCATCATTGAACCAGGAAGCCTTCTTGCTGCTGGGTCTGCTGGGATGGTTTTTCAGGGGTGCGAGGTCGTCAGCGCAGTTGGTGATTGTTAGACTCAGCGGTCTCTAGTTGGCAGAGGTATACACTTCTGACAAATAGGGACTCACCTCCTCTAGTCAGGGCAAGGGGATCACACACTTAGATAACCCCTGCTCACCCCCTCGGTAGCTTGGCACAGCAGATAGGCTTTTCTCAGAGGCAGTGCGTTAAGCATTTATGACCACATACAGTAATAAAGTGAAGACACTACAAATGGACACGACACAGTAGTATTATAAAAATATGAATGTTTATATAAGGCTTAGCACAAGACCAAATAACGACAAAAATATACCACAATCTTAATAAATACTCTTGGAAGGAAAAATAATAGTTCAAGCGTAGTTTCTTCTTAGCACAAAGTCTTTAGCAACTAAAGCAACTCTTCTTCTTTAGATCACAGTTCTTTGCAACAATGTAACCCACACGGGAGTCACACGACGTCGAGACAAAGTTAATCCAAAGGTTTGGCGTCGACCACGAGGAGCGCTATGTCGAGCCCGGAGTCGCACAGACTCCCCACAACACAGTACCTTGGAAAAGCGAAGCACACGATGATCAGCGGTGTCGAGATGTCCAGCGTCGCGTCTTCGGCGTCGATCAGGCCTCGGAGTCAGGGAGATCTGCAGCGGCGTCGACAGATGTCATGCAGGAGCAGCGCTCACGAGGTGAAGCAGGATACGGCGTCGTCGTCGATGTCGATGATGATGTTGCAAGAGTGAGCAGCGCTCACGGCATCGAGAGGGCTCGTGGTCGAGGCGTCGGCAGCGGCTTTGCTACTAGCGTCGATCGGGCCCAGCGGCCGGCGTCGAAGATGCGGGACACGGGAGCTGCACTCACGATGTCGAGCTGGTTTCGGCTACGTCCGTCGGCGTCGGGATTGCTGGATGTCTTCAGAGGTGCTGGACTTTCAGGTTCCAGCAACAAGCACTTTTTAGCAAATGGTGAAGTCCTTTAGCCCTGTGACTTCAACAGGAGGCTGGCACTCTTCCAGCCCTTGGAGATTTCCTCGGCAAAGTATAAGAGTACACACTCAGTTCCTCTCTCCTGGTTCCTAGGCAAAAATACAGAAGCGACTGCAGGATTCCCCCCAGCAAACATCACTTTGGCAGAAGGGGTAGGCAAGTCCTTGGATCAGCAGACTTCTTGTCCTCGGTTCAAGGTTCCTTGTCAGAATTGATCTAAAGTCTTGGTTCAGGGGTCCTTCTCTTATACCCCTTTTTGGCTTTGATCCCTTTGTCCATGCAGGGGAACTTCCCTCATTCCGGGTTTGTTGTGGTTGTAGCCAGGCAGAGGCACCTGGCCTATTCACTGTGCAGGGCTGGGTCTTTAGACGCCCAGCAGGAGGTGGAGCCAGTATTGTCACTGGCATGAGCAGAGCTATCCGTCGCTCGGCAGGAGGTGGAGCCAACATTGTATTGGGCAGGGCCGGCTATCAAGAGCTACTCTTCCCCTACTTTCAATGCAGATGTACCACTCACCCCACACTGACTCATTCAGAACGCTGGAGCCACCCAGCCCCTGTCACACACACACCAAACCAGCAGAAACCAGAAATAGTTAGACAAGAAAATAGCCACTTTCTAAAAGTGCTATTTTCAAACCCAGAGTCCAAAAACCATCCACCCAAACGGATGCGTTATCAAACCCCGAGTTCAGGGTTTACCAAACTCGACATTGCCCCATGCTCCCAGAGCCAGCTAGGATCATACCATTAATAATCCCGGCAGCCCATTCTAACTAATGGAGAGCAGGCGTCATTACAATAGTGAAGTACGAATATGGCGGTAGTTCACTATTAGGACATGTCAACTTCGTCAGGCTTGTCCTACCTTATACTTACAATGCACCCTGCCCTTGGGCCTACCATAGGGGTGACTAACATGAAGTTAAGGGAAGGTTTGGGGGGACTGGCAAGTAGACGTACTTGCGCAGTCCACGTGACAGTACCAGACTGCATGTAGGTCTAGCAATGGCAGACCTTTAAACATACTTTTACTAGGCCGCTCGTGTGGGTGGCACAACACGTGCTGCAAGCCCACTAGCAGCATTTGTATTTACAAGCCCCGGCACTCCTCGTGCACTAGACTAGGGACTGATAGTAAACCAAATAAGCCAAACATGGAATTCAATCAATACAGTAATTTAACATAGGGAGCACTTGCACCGCGGCACTGATGAGCAGTGGCACAGTGCCCAGAGCAATATACCAGCAAAAACATTGTAAACAGAGGAGGCAAACAGAAGAAATGGAGGAGAGACTCAGGCCAACGATGTCAGGTCTAACAGTGATCCACTGTGTGAGATTGTGGGCTGCCTGGTTGGGGTCCGTTGAGCTGGCGGGAGGATTCAGGTTTAGGGATGTGGAGAGCTGGTCGGAGGTGATCTTGTTCCAGCTCCTGCGGGGAACCTGTTGCGGGTGGTGATAGGTCGTGGTCCTTCTGAAGCTGAAGTGGACGCAGCTGTGGTCTGTCCAGTGGAGTCCGGTGGAGTGGCTGAAGGAGACGTCCTTGCTGTAGGAGAAGACGGGGTCAAGCGTGTGTCCGGCATAGTGGGTGGGGGTGTTCACCAGTTGCTTGAGTCCGAGGTTGGCGATGTTGTCCAGCAGGGTGGTGGTGTCCTTGTTGTTCTCCAGGTGGAAGTTGAGGTCCCCTAGGAGGATGTAGTCAGCGGAGGAGAGGGCTTGCAGGCTGATGAAGTCCGCAATTTCTTCGCTGAATTGTGTGTGGGGTCCTGGGGATCTGTAGATGAGGGTGCCTCTGAGTGTGGTCTTGGGGTCGGTGTGTATCTGGAAGTGGAGATGTTCGGCGGCTGTGAGGGTGTCGTTGGAGTTGTTCGTGATGCAGATGGTGTTCTTGTGGACGATGGTGATGCCTCCTCCTGTCTGTTTGACGCGGTCCCTCCGGGTGATCTTGTATCCGTCCTGGATGGCGATGGCGATGTCGGGCGCTGAGGAGGCGTTCATCCATGTTTCCATGAGAAAGGCGACGTCCGGAGATGTGGTGTCGAGCAGGTTCCAGAGTTCTACGGCGTGTCTGTGGACGAAGCGGTGTTGAGCAGGATGCACTTCAGGTGGTTGCTGCTGGTGCTCGGCTTGGCGGGTGCGGTGCAGGTCCGGATGCAGGAGAATTTGCAGGATCGGCAGCGGAAGGGGCCGTGGGTGCGTCAAGGGGTGGCTCGATAGCATCCTGGGATCCGGCTGGTGTTGAGTGCGTTGAGTGTGGCGGCGTCGTAAGTCCGGCGGGTGGGCTGTCATATGCGGGGGCCAGGGGTTCTGGTGCTGGGCGCGGTCCAGGCACGGACGGGCGCAGACGGGCTTGCCTTTGGAGCACTTTCGGCACACATTCATCGCGCCCGCTGCGCCTGAACTCTGCGCGTGCGTGGTGGCATCATAGGAAGGGAGCCGGGAGGGAGGGTCCGCTGGGTGGCGGGAGCGGGCGGTCCAATCGGCTGGCGGGGGCAGGGCCGCAGGGAGGCAGCAGCGGGAAAGTTTGGTGCGGGCGGGCGGGCGGCTCAGCGGGGGCTGGGTCACCTGCAGCGAAGCTAAGTCAACTCGCAGGAACAGGAAGCAGGAGGAGCGTGGGGGCGACCAGGCCTAGTCAAGGCACAGTGGTCGCTCCGGAGGTGGAGGCAGTCAATCAATCAATCAATCACGGCATTTGTATAGCGCACTACTCACCTTGTAGGGTCCCAAGGTGCTGGGGGAGGGGGGTAAGTTACTGCTAATACAGCCAGGTCTTGTGCTGCTTCCTGAAGGAGAGATGGTCTTGGGTTCGCCGAAGGTGGGTGGGGAGGGAGTTCCAAGTCTTGGCTGCCAGGTAGGAGAAGGATCTTCCTCCGGCGGTGGCTCTGCGGATGCGTGGTATGGTGGCGAGGACGTGGCTGGTCGATCCTAGCTGGCGGGTGGGTGTGTAGAAGGTCATGCGGTCGTTGAGGTACTTGAGGCCCAGGTCGTGGAGAGCCTTGTGTGCGTGGGTGAGGAGTCTGAACGTGATTCTCTTGCTGACGGGGAGCCAGTGCAGGTCTCTCAGGTGTCCGGTGATGTGGCTGTGTCGGGGGATGTCCAGGATTAGTCGTGCGGAGGCGTTCTGGATGCGTTGGAGTCTTTTTTTAAGTTTGGCTGTGGTTCCGGTGTACAGGGTGTTCCCGTAGACCAGTCGGCTGGTGACGAGTGCCTGGGTAACGGTCTTCCTGGTTTCAGTGGGGATCCATCTGAAGATCTTGCGGAGCGTGCACAGGGTGTTGAAGCACGATGACGAGACGGCATTGACTTGTCTGGTCATCGACAGGGAGGAGTCCAGGATGAAGCCCAGGTTGCATGCGTGGTCCGTTGGCTTGAGAGCGGTGCCCAGGGCCGGGGGCCACCAGGAGTCGTCCCAGGCGGAGGGTGATGATCCCAGGATGAGGACCTCCGTCTTGTATGATTTCAGTTTAAGGCGGCTGTTCTTCATCCAGTCGGCGAAGTCTTTCATCCCTTCGTGTAGGCTGGCTCTGGCGGTGGTGGGGTCGTTGGTGAGGGAGAGGATCAGCTGGGTGTCGTCGGCGTATGAGATGATGTTGAGGTTGTGTTGGCGTGCGATGGCTGCGAGGGGGCTCATGTAGATGTTGAAGAGGGTTGGGCTAAGTGAAGATCCTTGTGGTACGCCGCAGATGACTTCGGTGGCTTCGGATCTGAACGGGGGGAGGCGGACTCACTGGGTTATGCCGGCGAGGAACGAGATGATCCACTCCAGTGCTATCTCTCGGATTCCGATGTTGCTGAGGTGTTTCACTATGGTGCTGTGGCAGACAGTGTCGAACGCCGCAGAGAGATCCAGGGGGATGAGGGCCACTGTTTCCCCATTGTCGATCAGGGTTCTGATGTCGTCGGTGGCTGCGATTAGGGCGGTCTCTGTGCTGTGGTTGGCCCGAATCCCGGACTGCGAGGGGTCGAGGGATCCGTTCGTCTCGAGGAAGGTGGCGAGCTGTCTGTTGACGGTCTTTTCGATGACTTTGGCCGGAAAAGGAAGGAGCGAGATGGGACGGTAGTTCTTGAGGTCGGAGGGGTCCGCCGTTGGTTTCTTCAGGAGGGCGGTAAGCTCGGTGTGCTTCCAGCTCTCCGGGAAGGTGGCGGTGTGGAAGGAGGAGTTGATGATGTCCCGGAGATGGGGTGCAATGACGGAATCGGCCTTGTTGAAGACGTGGTGGGGGCAGGGGTCGGTTGGTGATCCGGAGTGGATGGAGTTCATCGTGCGGATGGTGTCTTCGGTGCTGATCGTGGTCCTGTTGCAGAGGGTGGTGGTGGCGGGCATTGGTTCGGTGGCAGGGTGTGTGGTCTGTGCGTCGAAGCTGTTGTGTATGTCAGCGATCTTGGAGTGGAAGAACGAGGCGAGTGAGTTGCAGAGGTCTTGCGAGGGAGTGATGTTGTTGTTTCCAGTGCCGTGGTTGGAGAACTCTTTGACTATGCTGAAGAGTTCCCTGCTGTCGTGGGCGTTGTTGTCCAGTCGTTCTTTGAGTGCCGACTTCTTGGTGGCGCGGATCAGTTGATAGTGTTTGCGGGTGGCGTGCTTGAGGGCGGTCCTGTTGTCTGTGGTCTGGTCGATCCGCCAGGCTTTCTCGAGGGTGCTGCAGTTCTTCTTGGATTCCTTGAGTTCGTTGGTGATCCAGGGAGTTTTATTGCTGCCGGGTCTGCTGGGAGGGTTCTTTAGTGGTGCGAGGTCATCGGCGCAGGCGGTCAGCCACTTGGTGAGGTTGCTGGCTGCTTCGTTGGGGTCCGTTGTGCTGGTGGGGCTGTTCTGGCTGAGGGAGGCGGTGAGCTGCTCGGCGGTGATCTTGCTCCAGCTCCGGCAGGGAACCTGTTGCGGGTGGTGGTGGGTCGTAGTTCTTCAGAAGGTGAAGTGCACGCAGCTGTGGTCGGTCCAGTGGAGTCCGGTGGAATGGCTGAAGGAGATGTGCTTGCTGGATGAGAAGACGGGGTCAAGCATGTGGCCGGCGTAGTGGGTGGGGGTGTTCACCAGTTGCTTGAGTCCGAGGTTGGCGAGGTTGTCCGGCAGGGCGGTGGTGTGTCTGTCATTGTTGTTCTCCAGGTGGAAGTTGTGGTCCCCTAGGAGGATGTAGTCGGCAGGGGGAAGGGCGTGCGGGCTGATGAAGTCTGCGATGTCTTCGCTGAATTGTGTGCGTGGTCCCGGGGGTCTGTAGATGAGGGTGCCTCGAGGGTGGTCTTGAGGTCGGTGTGTATCTGGAAGTGGAGGTGTTCGGCGGCGGTGAAGGTTTCGTCGGAGTTAGTCGAGATGCGGATGGTGTTCTTGTGTACGATGGCAATGCCTCCTCCCGTCTGGTTGACGCGGTCCTTCCGGGTGATCTTGTATCCGTCCGGGATGGCTATGGCGATGTCGGGCGCTGACGAGGCGTTCATCCAGGTTTCGGTGAGGAAGGCGACGTCTGGTGCTGTCGCGTCGAGCAGGTCCCAGAGTTCCATGGCATGCCTGTGGATGGAGCGGGTGTTGAGCAGGATACACTTCAGGTGGTTGCTGCTGGTGCTCGGCTTGGCCGGGGTGGTGCAGGTCCGGAGGCAGGTGAATCAGCAAGCTTGGCAGGCGAAGGGTCCGTGGGTGCGTCTTGGGGTGGCTCGGTAGCAGGCAGGGTCCCGGCCAGCGTTGCGTGCGTTGAGGGTTGTGGGATCGTAAGTCCGTTGTGTAGGCTGGCGTTCTCTGGGTCCAGGAGTCCTGGCGCTGGGCGCTGTCCAGGCACGGATGGGCGCAGACGGGCTTGCCTTTGGCGCGCCTTTGGTGCACAATCGGCGCGCCCGCTGCGCGTCAAAGCTGCACGTACGTGAGGGCATCATAAGTAGGGAGCCGGGTGGGCGGATCAGCTGGTTGGCGGGAGTGGGGCGGCGAATGTCCTGGCGGGGGGCGGTGCCACAGGGAGGCAGCGGAATAAGCTGGTGCGGGCGGGCATCTCAGCGGCGGCTGGGTCGCCCGAGCAGGAACCAGGATCAGGAAGCGGCAGCAAAGGCAAAAGGCAAGAGCAGCACAGGAGCGTGGGGGCGACCAGGCCTGAACAGGCTCAGCAGTCGCTCCCGATCAGGTGGACGCGGTCCCCTTAAGTAGAGAGCCGGGTGGGCGGATCAGCTGGTTGGCGGGAGCGGGCGGCGAATGGGCTGATGGGGGGCGGGCCGCAGGGAGGCAGCGGCGGGAAGAAGCTGGTGCGGGTGAGCGGCTCAGCGGCGGCTGGGTCGCCGGCGCAGGAACCGGATCAGGAAGCGGCAGCAAAGGCAAAAGGCAAGAGCAGCACAGGAGCGTGGGGGCGACCAGGCCTGAACAGGCTCAGCAGTCGTCCCCTTAAGAAGGGAGCCGGGAGGGAGGGTCCGCTGGGTGGCGGGAGAGGGGGGTCCAATCGGCTGGCGAGGCCACGGAGAAGCAGCGGTGGGAAAGTCGGGTGCGGGCGGGCGGGCGGCTCAGCGGTGGCTGGGTCACCTGCAGCGAAGCTAAGTCAACTCGCAGGAACAGGTAGCAGGAGCAGCGTGGGGGCGACCAGGCCTAGGCAAGGCTCAGTGGTCGCACAGGAGCCTGGGGGGAGGTTGTAACCACATGACTTTTATCCTTACACAAAGGAGCCTGGGGGGAGGTTGTCACCACAGGACTTTAATCCTTACACACAGGAGCCTGGGATGGAGGTTGTAACCACAGGACTTTAATCTCTACACACAGGAGCCTGGGGGCAGGTTGTAACCACAGGACTTTAATCCTTCCACACAGGAGCGTGGGGGGGGGGGTTGTCACCACAACACTTTAATCCTTACGCACAGGAGCCTGGGGGGAGGTTGTAACCACAGGACTTTAATCCTTACACACAGGAGCCTGGGGGGAGGTTGTAACCACAGGACTTTAATCCTTACACACAGGAGCCTGGGGGAGGTTGTAACCACAGGTCTTTAATCCTTACACACAGGAGCCTGGGAGAAGGTTGTAACTACAGGACTGTGCTCTTTACACACAGGAGCCTCGGGGTGCTTGTAACTACAGGACTTTAATTCTTACACACAGGAGCCTGGGGGGAGGTTGTAACTACATAACTGTACTCTTTACACACAGGAGCCTCGGGGGAGATTGTATCTACAGGACTGTACTACTCACAGACTGGAGCCTGGGGGAAGCTTGTAACTACAGGACTGTACTCATCACACACAGGAGCCTGGCGGGAGGTTGTAACTATAGGACAGTATTACTCACACACAGGAGCCTGGGGGAGCTTGTAACTACAGGACTTCAATCCTTACACACAGGAGCCTGGGGGGAGGTTGTAACTACAGGACTGTATACCTCACACACAGAAGCTTGGGGGGAAGTTGTAACTACAGGACTGTACTCTTCACACACAGGAGCCTGGGGGGATTTTGTAACTACAGGATTGTACTCCTCACACACAGGAGCCTCAGGGCAGAGCGTGTAACTACAGGACTGTACTCCTCACAGTAGAGTTGAACGATTTCCCTTGGTCAAGTATCTGAGGAATTAAGCCCAAATATTGATCTTGGACACAAGACTCAAATCAGTAGAAATGTAAACATAAACAACACTATATATAAAAATGTAAAAATATTTTATTAAAACAATATTCTTGTTAATCTAAAAAACACAATAATGTCTAAATGAGTTGTGTACAGAGGGACAAACTCAATTTTATGCTTCGTGTATGTGTTTTTTAGATTAACAAGAATATTGTTTTAATAAAATATTTTTACATTTTTATATATAATGTTGTTTATGTTTACATTTCTACTGATTTGAGTCTTGTGTCCAAGATCAATATTTGGGCTTAATTCCTCAGATACTTGACCAAGGGAAATCGTTCAACTCTACTATTTGGCAGTACCCTATTCCCCTGGTTTGCAAAGGGGTCTCTCTCATTTTTCTTTAAACTGTACTCCTCACACACAGGAGTCTGGGGGGAGGTTGTAACTACAAGACTGTACTCCTCACACACAGAAGTCTGGGAGGAGGCTGTAAAAGGTTACCAACCGTCCGTAAATTTCACGGATTGTCTGTTATTTGGGCATCTTGTTTGTTGTGCGTGAGGAGTTCTTTCACAGACGCCTTTTGTCCATAACTCCAGACATTGGAGCGAGCTGTTCCCCCTGCAAGCAACCTGAGAGTTTCGTAACTCTCACAGCAGGGACCAGCTTGCGCTCCTGCTGTGTTCAGTGGCCTGCAGAAGCCCTCCCCGATGTGGCACAGACTGCTATCAGCCATTATCATTCTATGTGTCAGCCTAATTATCACAAACAGAATGATAATGAGCCCTCTGCTCAGTAACAGCATTTGCTGGGGCTACTCCTGCCACAGCCCAGGGCATGGCAACCTGCTTTTGTTTATGGGCTCCTGTCGCCTCATCAGGGGCCAAGCTCTGGGGAGGTGGAAGTTTCATGTTGGTGCATTTTACCCAGGTGCAGTAACTGTTTGCCTCTTTAACTGTCACACAAACAGTAAAAATGGTACAAATAAAATTGTCCTTTATTTCTATCTTTTGCTCCAATAGTGCAAATTTATGCATTTGTGCTGATATTATTTTCATGTTTACCTTGCGACCCCCCTCTACCCCCCTTGGGATGATTGATTGCATTAGGTGTTTTTTTTCAATGGGGGAGAGGGGGCATGTAAGATCTGCGAAGCATTCAGCTTTTGATCTTTTTTTCATTTTTTGGGGGGGGATATGCAATCGCAGGTGTTTAAGTTTCACTCACACGCAATAGATGCAGTTCAAGGTTGTCTCAACCTAATATAAACTTATTTTGACTTGTACTTGTTTTGGTTTTCTATTTACTTTTGTCCAGAAGTTTTGTCCTGATTTCTGACCTTATGTCCTGAATTTTGTCCTGAATTTTGATCCTTTGTCCTGAATTTTTACACTCACTGTCTTGAATTCGCACCCATGCCAGTTGGTCACCCTATCATACATACATATTTAACGTACTGGCTTTTGTTATGATTTATGGTTTGCATGCTTCATTAAAAAATAAACAACAACAAAAAATACATTCCGAAAGAGGAGCACATTCTTCCAATGGCTGTGTTGTAAGCCTTTCATGCAGTGATATAGGACTGTCTCTCAGGGTTCCTGGAAGGTTTTCTCCAGCAACGCTCTGCTAGTTCACAAGTGCGTTTAACTAAATTCTGATTTTCAATGTACCAGAGAAAGTAAGGGCACCTCCTTAAAGTTTTACTTTGGCAGGTAGTCACACATGTATCCAAGACCAAAGAAATCTGATGATTAAGGTTACTGTTTGCAAGTGAGACAAGGTGTTTAAAGAGGGAGGTAAGAACAAAGGCATTGGAGAAGTTGGCATGGTTTATGCAAGACCAGCTCCTGCTGAGCAACGATGACTTGTTAACTAAATGAGTCAAGTTGTTAACTAAAAGACTGAAAATAGTAGAATACAGTGGCTCGAATGAAATTAGAGAATGATGGATCCACCGCTTAAAATATGCCACAGAATTATTGTGTTCCTGTGGGCATTTAAATGACCAAGCATATGACTTGCAGACGATCCGAATAGTTATCTGCTGGTAAAGATCGAGAAGAGGGATGCAAGGTTGTAACGATATTGCTGTACCACCCTGCTCCCTACATTATTGGTGCACTCTCTCGTGAAAGAAGTGATAACACATGTACCAGAAGGTGAAGGGAGGTGGAAAGCCTAACTCATATCAGATAAGATGAGGTTCCTGATGGGTCTAGATGGGAAATCTCATAGTTAAGCAGGAAACTCAGCCATGACCTGACATGGAAGATAGACTTATGGATACTGCACCTGCCTTCAGCCCACTCCCCACCACAGGCAAATACATGAACAACCTTTTTGTTACAAGCTATGTTTGTTGTTGATGGTTCTTCATTGGATGCAAATTATAGCGCAACAGAAGGTATATCGGACAAGAATAATTCTGTCATGAGGAGCCCAGGTGTATGTGTCTATTAGCGCATGAATGCTTGGAATTCTTCAGATATAATGTGATGCTTAACATATAAGCCATGAAACCTGCAACATAAACGTACATAATGCCAGATGTATTGTATTGCCTACAAAACCAATAAAGATATATTAAAGAAAGCACAAAACGTAGCCCATGCATTCGGGAATTCTAGTTTTTTTGTTCATGAACTTCAGACTGACAGTCAACAATCTATGTAGGATAAAAGCTATAGTGCCATGTATTGGTTTATGGCTTATAACTGACCCTGGCCATTAGGTAACACGCTGGACACAGATTACAGAACAAATAGTAGCCCTTGGAACTGGTAGTACCAGCACAGTCTTGCAATCCTCAGTTATTTCCATTAAATCTGAAGTAGGTTAATAGGAATGAAGGCCTCGCCAACATCTGTGGGCACCAAAGTTTCACCAGTCACGTCATGGACGTAACAAATGTGCCTCTTCTCCTGGGGCTGGTGAAGGCATGAAGATGCTTAGCAGTTTTTAATCTGGGAAAATATTCAGTATCTTGTCCTCTAACCCGATTCCTCCAATGGAATTGAAGCAATAGTCCCTTTATCCTGAAGTGCTGTAGCTTCAAATAATGAGCTGTCCATGTGGCAGGTCCTCCTGACAGCCAGGCAGAACCCTGACCTTGCCACAGATAGAAAGATGGTGCCAATCACCGCTATTCACATTGCGCTAAAATGTATTTATTCATTGATTTATTTATTTATGCATTTTTTTGTTTAATTTTGCAAGGTAAATATGTGTTCACATTGTCACTCGAGCTCCACACGAAGATAAAACCACAAAACAGAATAGCTGTGCTCTTAAAATCTTAGTTAGTACCCAAAACAACTATAAAATATTACGGGTTGGTCTGTCTGTTGGTGATCCCCAACCAGTTCTCTTGCCTCACACCTCCACTTCTTCATTCAGGAAGCAGAGACAAGAAGGATCTGATGCCCCGACCCGGGAGATATAATCCATCAAATAAGGGCATAATCATTAATTTCATAGGAGATTAAATCTTCGAGGAGTCTGGTTCCGCTCACGAGACAGACAAAAATATAAGAAGCGGAGATGAAGGGCTGTTTTTGTAGAGCTGTTTGGGTCACATTGTTATGACTCGTTGTGCTTCAGTCCTGAGTCACTGCTGGAGACTAGTACACAGGAGAGTAAGAGGTGGGATACGGAAGATTGGCAGGATGAGCATTGCTTTTAGCAACGTATGAACATAACGTATAACGTATGTACATTCCCGCGCCGAGCTCAGCTTTTCGTACATTGTTGTGTTACAAACTGGCGGGACCAGTTTAAGAAACAATTCCATCCGCCCAGAGCTCATAAAAAGAGCTTGAGGGGAATTCTGAGATGTCATGAGCCTTTGACGTAAACAAGACCATTATTACCGTTGCTGAAAGCCCTTCAGGACCCAAGTGATCCACTCAAGGTTCGCTCAATGATCCACCCTGATCTTGGAGGCAATGAAGTAAGGTGGCCTCGTTGACAGTGCTGCGCGTCACTGTGATGGCTTGTAAAATGAAGACTGCTGAGTGGTCCTCTTCCAGTGCTCCCAGCAGCCTTTTGCACACAGTCTTCAAGTTGGTGTCTATTGCCCTAGCTCTTTTGGATCCAGGGTATATGATCTTGGACTCCCATCAGTCCTGTGCCTGATTACTATGTCTGTTACCGGAACTCTCAGAACGTTCCCCTGAGCCTGCATATTATACCCCTCTCAGGTCTAACTCACACTTTGATCAAATCCCCTCCTTCATTTGCTCCTTATTCATGTACTCCAAGAACTTTGCTACGATTCACTTTTTGCCTTCCCTCCGCATCCTTCAACACGCTGAGTCATAGTCTGGCCTGCTCCCTACATCACTTTTTTAGCGCTATATGGCCTTGGTATGTTGGAACCCTAGATGTTTTCCACTCCTACAAAATCAATGAGTGAGCAATTAAAGACGCTATCCCTATAAACACCGGTCCCAACTTGCCAGTACCGGTACCCTGACTCTTTCTAAAGAGCTCAAAGAGTCCCACACAAGATTCTCGATTTGTACTGCCCTTTAGAGTAAGACTAAGAGCTGAGAAAACATTTGCTCAGTACTGTCCCAACATGTGACAGGTATAGAAAATGTGTATAAGTAACACACAGTAAAGCCCTTGTCGCACATTACATTTCAAGTTAATGATTATTGACTATCGAACTATTCGATTTAAAGCCGGGAAAGTTCTAGTATATAGCTATGAACCCACCCATTATGGGTGATTTTAACACAATTGTAATACAGGGCAGGTGCATTGTGGTGAAACATACATCAATGAAGAAAAGATGTGTGATTATTGGAAGTGCCTCACAAAAGCAACCACCAGGGAGTGATTGGAAGGTTCTCGCCAAATTGTTCACTCTCTCATCATCAGCACTTTCCAATTTCAGGGTACGAAACCATCACCCAACACCACATGTGTGGAAGTATCTTAGATGAGTGCAACCTAAACACTATTCTTTGTGTATGGTGTGCCTCTCATCAGCTCCCTATGAATAAGGGAGGTGAACTTCTTCACAAGCACAAAAAAGTTATAAAAGAGTTGCTGAAAAGTGCTCTGCATATGTCTTTAATTTGCAGTGCCTGCACTCATAATTATAACCACACCATGCTTTAGACCATTTTAAGTGGAAGTACTGACATGTTTCGTTGTCATATCAGTGTCTGGCAAATTCATCAGGGCTAGGGGACCTTCTTCCACCTTAAAAGTGCACCAGTTCATGCGGCAAGAAGGTCCCTGTGCCCTGATGAATTTGCCAGAAAGTGATATGGCAATGAAACATGTCAGCAGTTCTACTTAAAATTGTCTAAAGCATGGTTTGGAGGAAGTCGTCTGCTGTGTGCTCCCTTAAGGGTGACCAGTAGAAAGCTGGTCATGCACCAGTACTGAGTTCCCAACATACTAGAGCATCGCACTCACTCACGTTTCTAGATGCATACGTAAAAAAAGCTCCTGCAATCCATGCATCATGTGCTGATCCTTTAATGAATATGAGTCCCACGACGGGACTACTAACAGATCTAGAGTATGGTATTGCAAAGGAGAAATGTCAAAGGTCAGTGAGAGATTTTCACAGCAGGGTGGGAGTGTGATATAAGGGTGGAAAATGGCAGATTTCAAAGGCCAGTTGCAAAAAGTTTTGAGAGACCTTTCAATGAAAGTGATTGTTCGTTAGCCAGCACGATCTTTAAACTGGATGAACCAGGATCCTTATCTGTAGTGGTCATCCTTGGTTGGTCATTGTCCTCTGGGCTAGTTCTTTGAG
This sequence comes from Lissotriton vulgaris, assembly GCF_964263255.1. NCBI lineage: Eukaryota > Metazoa > Chordata > Amphibia > Caudata > Salamandridae > Lissotriton > Lissotriton vulgaris. The sequence continues at coordinate 1,679,811,509 of NC_141687.1, forward strand.
CACTCCCAGAGTCTATCAGAGGCAGCTTGTAGTATCCTTGCCCCATCCCCTTTCACTATGGAATGTTCTAGCCATGATACTCTGATGATGCTCTGTGGAATGTTAGCAGTCTGTGGGCTTAGGCTGGCAGTTGGCTTGGGGCTGAGCATCTTGCAGGATGTTCCTGTTGGGGTCCTAATGGTTTATACCATCATATCTACTTATCTTACAATAAACCATCTAACTAAATCAACTGTCTATGGACCTAATTACTACAATATTTATGGCGACGAGGATGGGATGTTTTTGGGACAGGTTTAGGGTTACAGTCCCTTATACTTACATTTGCTTTCACGGTCTTGTGTTTGACAGGTAGGTTTTGGGTTTTGGTCCATTATCTTTTGGTCTATTTCTATTACACGTGGGTTGTAGTCCTATTGTGTCCCTTCTGACAGGGGTATGTTACACTAGGGTTTGAGTCCCATTAGTGTCCCTTCTGACAGGGGTATGTTACACTAGGGTTTGAGTCCCATTAGTGTCCCTTCTGACAGGGGTATGTTACACTAGGGTTTGAGTCCCATTAGTGTCCCTTCACACAGGGGTGGCGTTTTTCTTGGCTACGTCAGTCTTCTCATGAGAGAAGCACTTCGGTGTGGGTTTCTAGTCCCATTACCCGAGTCTTTGCTTTGATTATTTCCTGTTTAACATGTCTGGTCCCATGTTTTTGGGACAGGTTTAGGGTTACAGTCCCTTATACTTACATTTGCTTTCACGGTCTTGTGTTTGACAGGTAGGTTTTGGGTTTTGGTCCATTATCTTTTGGTCTATTTCTATTACACGTGGGTTGTAGTCCTATTGTGTCCTTTATACAAAGTTTGGCATTTTTTTGCTTTGTCTGAAGTACTTTCTTGAGGTTTAGTGAGCTCTTCTCAGTTTTTTTTACTGAGATGTTGGTTGTTTCATTTGAGCTCAGGAATTTACATACTTTAAAATTATTCACTATTAGAGGATGAGGAGGATGGTGAGGTTTATTCTATCTGTTCACTTTCCTTCTTTCCTCTTTATCAGCTTTTGTATTTCTGTTTTCCCTCTCGCGATGTTATGTTATTTCATCCCTGGGTTACAGATTTCTTCGCACTTGTATTATATCTCAGTTCTTCCTTTTTCCCTTTAACTTTTCTGTGTTCGGTTGTAAAGGGAGAGGATAATGTAGTATCCTTGCCCCATCCCCTTTCACTATGGAATGTTCTAGCCATGATACTCTGATGATGCTCTGTGGAATGTTAGCAGTCTGTGGGCTTAGGCTGGCAGTTGGCTTGGGGCTGAGCATCTTGCAGGATGTTCCTGTTGGGGTCCTAATGGTTTATACCATCATATCTACTTATCTTACAATAAACCATCTAACTAAATCAACTGTCTATGGACCTAATTACTACACAGCTGTTGTTGGTTAGTTGCAGGAGTCTCAGTCCCATAAGTGAGAGCAGCAGTGAGTTCACAGTCCAGATCCAGGAGAAGCCTAGAACCCAAATATCAATAGAGCAATTAAGTAATCAAGGTTTACTCATTTGCATATCACACATGACAGAAGTGAACTCAGTAGTGGAAGCCTACCTTTACTTTTCAGCCCTGCCTACACCACTGACTGGACTTCAGGCTGACAAAGCACTCATGGGCATTGTTGCAAGAAACATCATCACCCACATATTATGTCCAACAAATGGAAGTAAGGACTTTTTGGGCTGTAAAGCTATCCCTGCCAGCTTCAACAGCCAATCGATGGCCTGCATTTCAGAGGAAGTTCATATACCTGTGTATTTCAATATCTGTTCCCAACATCAGTTATAGTCATACATCTCCCAACATCATTTATGCATAATCCTTGCCCTGCACCTATTATTGAAACTTCTGACCCCCTACACACAATAGCCACCATTATCTCTACCCTCTTAGATAAACGTCCTCTACGTGTCTATCACAAACATGCCACTCCTCTACACCTATTGGAGGTAACTCTTTCTCTTTGTATGGCAAATAAATCTCTTGATACTTTACTCATTAGTTGTCTATTCACCACACAAATAACAGGATCACTGACACAATATCGATGCCAAAAATATCGATATACAAAAATATCGAGTTAAAAATATAGAATGCCAAAATATCGACTTCCTATCTCCAAACAGGTGAGTACAAAAATGTTGAATCAAAAATATTGATGTAAAAAATATAGATAATCAAAATATCTAATTTTTTAAATAGTTAGAAGTAATTTAAAATTAATAAAATAAAAAATATAACTAACTTAAAAATACTTAAAATACTTAAATAACATTAAAACTAATATATAATTAATATAATAAAAAAAATCGATACATATATATATATATATATATGTATATATATATAAACATAGTATTAATAATAAAATATACAATATATTTACCTTAGGATAGCGAGAGGGTTAAATTTACTATTACCACTCCAGTGAGTGCAACAGTAGAAATAACATTGGATAGCGTAGCAGTAAACATTACTATTCCCACTCCAGTGAGTGCAACAGTAGGGAAAGCGTTGGATAGCGGGAGGGTAAGAATGACTATTCCCACTCCAGAGAGTGCAACAGTAGGGAAAGCGTTGGATAGCGTAGGGGTAAAAATTACTATTCACACTCCAGAGAGTGCAACAGTAAGGAAAGAGTTGGATAGCGTAGGGGTAAAAATTACTATTCTCACTCCAAAGAGTGCAACAGTAGTGAAAGTGTTGGATAGCGTAGGGATAACAATCACTGTTCCCACTCCACAGATGCAACAGTAGGGAAAGCGTTGGATAGCGTAGGCGTAACAATTACTATTCCCACTCCAGTGAGTGCAACAGTAGGGAAAACGTTGGATAGCGGGAGGGTAAAAATTACTATTCCCACTCTAGAGAGTGCAACAGTAAGGAAAGCGTTGGATAGCGGGAGGGTAAAATTACTATTCCCACTCCAATGAGTGCAGCAGTAGGGAAAGCGTTGGATAGCGGGAGATTAAAAATTACTATTCTCACTCCAAAGAGTGCAACAGTAGTGAAAGTGTTGGATAGCGTAGGGATAACAATCACTGTTCCCACTCCACAGATGCAACAGTAGGGAAAGCGTTGGATAGCGTAGGCGTAACAATTACTATTCCCACTCCAGTGAGTGCAACAGTAGGGAAAACGTTGGATAGCGGGAGGGTAAAAATTACTATTCCCACTCTAGAGAGTGCAACAGTAAGGAAAGCGTTGGATAGCGGGAGGGTAAAATTACTATTCCCACTCCAATGAGTGCAGCAGTAGGGAAAGCGTTGGATAGCGGGAGATTAAAAATTACTATTCCCACTCCAATGAGTGCAACAGTAGGAAAAACGTTGATAGCGTAGTGGTAAAAATTACTATTCCCACTCCAGAGAGTGCAACAGTAGGGAAAACCTTGGATACCGTAGGGGTGAAAATTACTATTCCCACTCCAGTGAGTGCAAGAGTAGGGAAAACGTTGGATAGCGTAGGGGTAAAAATTACTATTCCCACTCCAGTGAGTGCAACAGTAGGGAAAACGTTGGATAGCGTAGGGGTTAAAATTACTATACCCACTCCAGAGAGTGCAACAGTAGGGAAAGCATTGGATAGCGTAGGGATAAACATTTCTATTCCCACTCCACAGAGTGCAACAGTAGGGAAAGCGTTGGATAGCGTAGACATAAAAATTACTATTCCCACTCCAGTGAGTGCAACAGTAGGGAAAACGTTGGATAGCCGGAGGGTAAAAATTACTATTTCCACTCTAGAGAGTGCAATAGTAGGGAAAGCGTTGGATAGCGGGAGGGTAAACATTACTATTCCCACTCCGGAGAGTGCAACAGTAGGGAAAGAATTGGATAGCGGGAGGGTAAAAATTACTATTCCCACTCGAGTGAATGCAATAGTAGGGAAAGCGTTGGATAGCGTTGGATCTAGACTTGATGACACTTTCCTGAGGCGGAAGCCGGTAAAGTTAGGCTCTGAGGCATAATTTTTTTTAATACAACAACAGTTAATACCTGGGGGTCAGAAATAATATAAGTGAGTCTGACAGATTGGATCGCAAAACCAGGACTACGCAAAATAACACCAGTGAGAATTATTAGTAACTGCAGGCCTGGTCAAGGCTCAAGAGCACATGGAGAAAATAGTTCCCATCAGAAGCCACACTGTACCGCCCTCTTTGTCATCATTTGGGTTCTCCTTACCCAGGAGACAAAACGGCCGGTCAGTTGTTACCGTGACCGATAAATGTGATATGTGGGAAGTACAGAAATAAATGCAAGTGGCTACTGAGAAAGCAGTGTATAGTGATTAAGGTGAAAAGTGAGGGGTTATAGTAAAATTATGTGAACTGGGTAGAAAAAGGAATTTATTAATATCTCCCAATCCCTAAGATTAAAAGGCAGGTGTGAGTGCGGGTTTGAAATAATAACCACACTTTATAATGGTCAACATGTTTCTGCATTACATAGAACAGAGTTTCTAATGCATTCTTCAGGACCTTGTTGGAAATACACTACTGCTTTGTGAATGATAATGAAAAAATATCACCTGAGAATCCCAGGCGTACTCAACCCTATACTGTTAATGCATAGTAGCATTGGATCCAAACCGAAAGACAAACAAACAGATAAACAGAGAAACAAAAGAGCATGAATGAATCCTACTCAAGTAGTTCCTACTTCAAATCATACTGTGATTGCAACATATTCACTCATACTAGGACACAGGCTCTAGTATACACACTCACCCATGTATGTTGGTTGAGAGGCTTCACCCCACCTGGCTGCAGCGCAGGTAAAAGGAGCACCGCTCTAAAGATAATTATGAATCACTTTTAGCGCAGTTTCATCAAGAAAAAGAGAATAGAGTTTACATAGAGACAAAAGGTGAATGAATACCCCCATTGCGTAGTAGGAGGGTTTTGTTGTAGGTACCCCGCCGTAACACAGCGATCATAGTGGAGGCTAGAAACAGATGATAGCGCATATATAGGTCCGCAAATTATGTAATGACCAATGCGTTTGATTATACAGGAAATACGTGGCTTAGCGATAAAACTCGGGATCGAGTTAGCAATGTGGTAGAATACGATGCTAGTTTGTGAGCATTGTCTCTGCAAATGTGAGGTAACGTGAAAGGACTTATTTATCGGAAAACGGAGAGAGCCCTTTAGAGGCGGCAACACTCTCCGCGTGAGTTTTTAGCAGGCTGTCAGCATGCGTGCCAGGGAGCGCAATGTCCCGCTTACCTTTCCGTCGGTGTCTCCGGGCAGTCTTCAGTACTGTCTGGGGGGGCACCGGCGATAGATCAAGGTGCCTCTTTGTAAGTTCGTATTTTGCTCCCAAGGCGTCACGTGACTGGGTGCGGTCACATGATACCGAGAATTATGGGACATGTAGTTCCAGGCGCAATGGCGCCAGATGACAAGTTGAAAAAATACGTTGCGCATAAGGGTGACGCTACTGTTATATGTCAATAATTGTTAATGAGAGTGACGCTACTGTTATATGTCAATAATTGTTAATGAGACTGGAAAAAGCCCATACCCAAGTGTTGTGAATACACATTATTGTGTGGTGGCTAAATAGGAGCCTATCTTCTATAACAGAGATAACGATTCATTGGGCAGCTAGCATCTAACCCAACTTGTTTAGGTGTTCTTGAGTAATAAGCAGTTAGAGATGTGACACTATTCAGAGCACCATTCAAAGGGACATCCAGGGTATTGGCTCATTGAGGCCCTCCTTGTCGCTATTCAGGCGATACACCCATTTCTGTTCAATTTTAAACAGGAAGCGACTAACATCAGCACATGAGTCAGGAATGTGCGGTTGTTCCAGGACAGTCCAGCAGAAGTCCTCAGGGCCGTGTCCCTTCTCCAAGAAGTGTGCAGTCAGGCGAGTAGCCTGTTTCCGGCATCGCACTGTACTTTTGTGTTCCTGGATTCGTGTCCGTATTCTCCTGGTCGTCATGCCAACATATCGTAATGGGCATGGACACGTTATCAAGTAAATAAGGTTGCTGCTGTTGCAGTTTGTGAATTTGTTTTGTGTCCATGGGCGGTTGGTGCCTATGTAGACATCGGTGGACTTGCAAGTCTGGGGACAGACAGTACATGCCCCACACGGATGGTGTCCGACCACAGGTGGTAAGTCCCATAGGGTGCCCACTTGCCTCAATTCCTTGTTGCGTGGGCGTGTGTGGACTAGCTGGTCTTTTAAGTTTGGTCCTCTCTTGAAGGCGAAAATAGGCAAGGCGATGTCATCACCTCCGGTTTTCAAGATTGACCAATGTTTCTTTATGATCTTTTGCACCTGATTTGATCGACTGTTGAAAGTATTTACAAAAGCAATGCGATCAGTCTTTTCTTTGGGTGGGAGGATTTCCAGTAGGGACTCTCTGTTGTTATTAGACGCCCTTTTCTTGGACTGGCGGATAATTTTCTTGGGATAGTTTTTCTCTTTCAGTTGAGCCTCCAGATTCTTCGAGTGGGTCTCGAAAGACTCTTTGTTAGAGCAGTTTCTTTGAACCCTGAGGAACTGACCAAACGGTAAGTTGTCCCTCAGGGCTCGTGGATGGCAACTATCATATCTCAGTAGTGCATTCTTAGCCATTGGCTTGCGATACAACTCCGATTCAATACCAGTCGGAGTGGCATGTAGCCTTAGGTCCAGAAAGGCCAGCGATGTTCTGCTGTATTCGATGGTGAACTTGAGGTAAGTGTTCTTGCTATTCAACCATCCGTGAAATGACACTGGATCTTCTTCCGTGCCTTGCCACACCACCAGGATGTCGTCAATGTAACGTTTCCATACGTGTAATGATGGTAAGTATGGATTGGTGGGCGTTAGGACATCTTGCTGCTTACTGCTGGTGCATCCTGGTGGTGTGGCGCGGCACGGATGAAGATCTAGTGTCATTTCACGGATGGTTGAATAGCAAGAACACTTACCTCAAGTTCACCATCGAATACAGCAGAACATCGCTGGCCTTTCTGGACCTAAGGCTACATGCCACTCCGACTGGTATTGAATCGGAGTTGTATCGCAAGCCAATGGCTAAGAATGCACTACTGAGATATGATAGTTGCCATCCACGAGCCCTGAGGGACAACTTACCTTTTGGTCAGTTCCTCAGGGTTCAAAGAAACTGCTCTAACAAAGAGTCTTTCGAGACCCACTCGAAGAATCTGGAGGCTCAACTGAAAGAGAAAAACTATCCCAAGAAAATTATCCGCCAGTCCAAGAAAAGGGCGTCTAATTACAACAGAGAGTCCCTACTGGAAATCCTCCCACCCAAAGAAAAGACCGATCGCATTGCTTTTGTAAATACTTTGAACAGTCGATCAAATCAGGTGCAAAAGATCATAAAGAAACATTGGTCAATCTTGAAAACCGGAGGTGATGACATCGCCTTGCCTATTTTCGCCTTCAAGAGAGGACCAAACTTAAAAGACCAGCTAGTCCACACACGCCCACGCAACAAGGAATTGAGGCAAGTGGGCACCCTATGGGACTTACCACCTGTGGTCGGACACCATCCGTGTGGGGCATGTACTGTCTGTCCCCAGACTTGCAAGTCCACCGAGGTCGACATAGGCACCAACCGCCCATGGACACAAAACAAATTCACGAACTGCAACAGCAGCAACCTTATTTACTTGATAACGTGTCCATGCCCATTACGATAAGTTGGCATGACGACCAGGAGAATACGGACACGAATCCAGGAACAAAAAAGTACAGTGCGATGCCGGAAACAGGCTACTCGCCTGACTGCACACTTCTTGGAGAAGGGACACGGTCCTGAGGACTTCTGCTGGACTGTCCTGGAACAACCGCACATTCCTGACTCATGTGCTGACGTTAGTCGCTTCCTGTTTAAAATTGAACAGAAATGGGTGTATCGCCTGAATAGCGACAAGGAGGGCCTCAATGAGCCAATACCCTGGATGTCCCTTTGAATGGTGCTCTGAATAGTGTCACATCTCTAACTGCTTATTACTCAAGAACACCTAAACAAGTTGGGTTAGATGCTAGCTGCCTAATGAATCGTTATCTCTGTTATAGAAGATAGGCTCCTATTTAGCCACCACACAATAATGTGTATTCACAACACTTGGGTATGGGCTTTTTCCAGTCTCATTAACAATTATTGACATATAAAAGTAGCGTCAATCTCATTAACAATTATTGACATATAACAGTAGCGTCACCCTTATGCGCAACGTATTTTTTCAACTTGTCATCTGGCGCCATTGCGCCTGGAACTACATGTCCCATAATTCTCTGTATCATGTGACCGCACCCAGTCACGTGACGCCTTGGGAGCAAAATACGAACTTACAAAGAGGCACCTTGATCTATCGCCGGTGCCCCCCCAGACAGTACTGAAGACTGCCCGGAGACACCGACGGAAAGGTAAGCGGGACATTGCACTCCCTGGCACGCATGCTGACAGCCTGCTAAAAACTCACGCGGAGAGTGTTGCCGCCTCTAAAGGGCTCTCTCCGTTTTCCGATAAATAAGTCCTTTCACGTTACCTCACATTTGCAGAGACAATGCTCACAAACTAGCATCGTATTCTACCACATTGCTAACTCGATCCCGAGTTTTATCGCTAAGCCACGTATTTCCTGTATAATCAAACGCATTGGTCATTACATAATTTGCGGACCTATATATGCGCTATCATCTGTTTCTAGCCTCCACTATGATCGCTGTGTTACGGCGGGGTACCTACAACAAAACCCTCTTACTACGCAATGGGGGTATTCATTCACCTTTTGTCTCTATGTAAACTCTATTCTCTTTTTCTTGATGAAACTGCGCTAAAAGTGATTCATAATTATCTTTAGAGCGGTGCTCCTTTTACCTGCGCTGCAGCCAGGTGGGGTGAAGCCTCTCAACCAACATACATGGGTGAGTGTGTATACTAGAGCCTGTGTCCTAGTATGAGTGAATATGTTGCAATCACAGTATGATTTGAAGTAGGAACTACTTGAGTAGGATTCATTCATGCTCTTTTGTTTCTCTGTTTATCTGTTTGTTTGTCTTTCGGTTTGGATCCAATGCTACTATGCATTAACAGTATACGGTTGAGTACGCCTGGGATTCTCAGGTGATATTTTTTCATTATCATTCACAAAGCAGTAGTGTATTTCCAACAAGGTCCTGAAGAATGCATTAGAAACTCTGTTCTATGTAATGCAGAAACATGTTGACCATTATAAAGTGTGGTTATTATTTCAAACCCGCACTCACACCTGCCTTTTAATCTTAGGGATTGGGAGATATTAATAAATTCCTTTTTCTACCCAGTTCACCTAATTTTACTATTACCCCTCACTTTTCACCTTAATCACTATACACTGCTTTCTCAGTAGCCACTTGCATTTATTTCTGTACTTCCCACATATCACATTTATCGGTCACGGTAACAACTGACCGGCCGTTTTGTCTCCTGGGTAAGGAGAACCCAAATGATGACAAAGAAGGCGGTACAGTGTGGCTTCTGATGGGAACTATTTTCTCCATGTGCTCTTGAGCCTTGACTAGGCCTGCAGTTACTAATAATTCTCACTGGTGTTGTTTTGCGTAGTCCTGGTTTTGCGATCCAATCTGTCTGACTCACTTATATTATTTCTGACCCCCAGGTATTAACTGTTGTTGTATATTGTGTTTGGGGCATATACCTGGTCGGTCGGTAAACCCGCCCTTAGACCCTTCTCAACTGTTTGTTGCATGTGTATAATTTTTTTTAAAACTGCGTAGAACTGTGTGTTTTTAAATTTGTAATTTGCACTGTCACTTGCACTACGTCTTGAGTGCCTACTTGCCGCATCTTCACCCCTGATTCCCTCGCAGCCGATTAGGCGCTCCCGCTGGACTAACTAGGGGGTAAGCCGCCATCTTGGGGGGATTGTGAGGGTTGCGGACCAGTTGTTGGAATTCTCCCGCCCTCTCTGGGATTTAAACCGCGCTTGGAGCATTGCGCGTTATCTAGACTTGATGACACTTTCCTGAGGCGGAAGCCGGAAAAGTTAGGCTCTGAGGCATTTTTTTTTAAAACTGCGTAGAACGGTGTGTTTTTAAATTTGTAATTTGCACTGTCACTTGCACTACGTCTTGGGTGCCTACTTACCGCATCTCCGCCGCATCTTTACCCCTGATTCTCTCGCAGCCAATTAGGTGCTGCCGCAGGACTAACTAGGGGGTAAGCCGCCAACTTGGGGGGATTGTGAGGGTTGCGGACCAGTTGTTGGGATTCTCCCACCCTCTACCTGCCTCATAAATGGTCATTAGCATCCGTCCACGCAGTGGGCGGGCGCAGCGGGCGCGCCGACAGCGTGCCGAAGGTGTGCCACAGGCAAGCCCATCTGCGCCCGTCCGTGCCAGTTCGTCACCTCTCGCCAGACTGGCTGGCCAAAATCTGACGGATGGTGTTTTCTATTCTAGAGAGGATTTAGTCAATCTGCGACCATCTAAGCCTCACAGCTGTATGGCCCCTCTGCATCCCTTGAGAGGCCCCCTAACTTGCTTGTGCGGATTGTTTGCTCTCTCTACACCTACTACTATAAGGGCCTCTTCTAAAATTATTATTATTATTATTTATTATTATTTAAAATATTTATAAAGCACGACTGTCACCTGGCAGGTATCCTGGCGCTGGTAGCTACTCTTGTGGTTTATTGACGGGGGTGAACTGGAACTGGCCGGTTTTTATAGGGACAGGGGAAAGAGCCATGCTTTGATACGTTTCCTGAATGGGAGGAGATGAGGGATATGGCGAATGTCGACAGGTAGACTGTTCCATAGCTTGGCTGCAGCTACTCTGAACGATCTTCCTCCCATCCTGGCCTTCTTACATCTGGGCACTCTCGCGAGGCAGGCAGTTGTGGACCTGAGTGTTCTGGTGGGGGTATACCAGGAGAACAGACGTTGAAGAGGTCTGGGTCCTATTCCATGTAGTGCCTTGAAGACCAGGCAAAGGGCCTTGAAGGCAATGCGTTGCCTCAAAGGCAGCCAATGCAACTCGGCCAGTGCGGCAGTGGCCGAGGATCTCCTGGTCCATCCCAGAGCCAGTTTGGCTGCTGCCGACTGGACTCGTTGGAGTCTGTCCAGTAGTGTCGCAGGAGATTCAAGCAGCAGGGCGTTGCAGTAGTCAAGGCGACTAAGAATAGTGCACCTGACTACTAGTGCTCTGGCGGAGGATGGAAGTAGAGGCAAGACTTTGCGCAGTGAGCGCATAAGGCCAGAGCAAGTTGCGACTGTTCTTGAGACCTGTGTTTCCATGCTTAATTGATGGTTAAGCATGACGCCCAGGTTGCGAACGGTGGTAACTGGTAGGGGGTTGTTGGAGTTTTCCGGGGGCCAGAACTCAGCGGGCAGAGGGCGGGGTATGCGACTCGCAGGGCAGTACATCACCTCGGTTTTCGAGGAGTTGAACTGAAGTGAGTTCCGGTGCAACCAGCATGCTGTGTCTCGTAGGCAGTCATGGAAGGCTTGCAAGGGGATGGAGTCTTCGCCTTCCCACGAGAGAAGGAGCTGTGTATCGTCCGCATAGTTTACTGTGGTCATGTTGTGTGACTTAATTAACGTGACCAGAGGTTTCAAGTAAACATTAAAAAGAATCGGACTGATAGAGGAACCCTGGGGGACACCGTGAGGGACCGGGGAGAAGACCGATTGGAAAGGGGGGAGGGAAACAGCCTGTTTTCTGTCTCTGAGGTAGGAGTGAAACCAGATCAGGGCCGTGCCATCGATCCCTGCCGCTCTCAGCCGCTGGAGCAGGATCCTATGATTGACAGTATCGAATGCGGCAGACAAGTCAAGTAAAATGAGGGCCACGGCTTGGCCCCTGTCTGCGCGCATTCAAAGCTCCTCCATGGCCGTGAGCACCGCGGTTTCAGTGCCATGGGCTGGGCGAAACCCAAATTAGAATTCGTCCAAAAAAAGGTGCTGCTCGAGGTGGGTTGAGAGGCATTTACTGACCCAGCGTTCGAGCACCTTCACCGGGAAAGGCAGGAGTGATATGGGGCGGAAGTTGGACAGACAATCTGGGTTTAGCGTGGGTTTCTTTAGCAGCGGGGTTATAAGCGCTTGCTTCCAGGAGCGGGGAACGACGCCGCAGCTCAGGGATTGATTACAAATCAACCGGAGGGTGTGAAATAGTTGGTGCCCACAGGTTTTCCATATTTTCGGTGGCAGAGGGTCAAGGGGGGATCCGGAAGTGATGCCCTGTGCGACTATTTCAAATTCTGTTTGAGAAATAAGAGGGAAAGCCAGCAATTTATTCGTGGGAGGACAGGTTGGCCTCAGAGATTCAGGGTTAGTGAGGTTGATTTTGGGGAGGGTGGAGAGAGTGGAAGACGGGGACGTTGCCAGGTTATTAATGATAGTCTCAATTTTATCAGTAAAAAACTGAGCGAGGCTATCAACAAGGGACTGAGAAGGGGGGATGGAGTTTTTGACGCAGTCAGGGTGTGAGATATTGTCCAGAATCTGAAATATACTTTTTGGACTGTTAGCTGCATTGGTAATGGTGGAGCAGTAGTAGTTCGCTTTACTCTCTGCAATAGCGGACTTGTAGTCACGGAGTGCCTTCTTCCAGAGGGTTTTGTTGTTGTTACAGTATCCGTGTCTCCACTTTCTCTCAGCTTGTTTGCAGGCCGATTTGAGGGTTTTCGAAGAGTCGTTGTACCAGGGAGCCGGGGCTCTACCTTTCAGTTTACAGAGTTTAAGAGGGGCAGCAGAGTCCGCAAGGGAGGTGATTCTCGAGCTAAAGGATCTGTAGTTATCTTCCACTGAATTGGTAATGGTGAAACTGTCCTCCACCTCGAAGATTCTGGTGGAGGTGCTGAGTTTTTCTAACGCTTTCCAGTTTCGGTACGAGAATTGTGGGGGCGGGTGAGATTTGGCTTTGCATGTTGTGGCATTATTGATGTAGAGTTTGATGAGCGAGTGGTCTGTCCAACTCATAGGCAGGATGTCGCCTACTTGGGTTAGACCTGTGCTCGAGAAGATAAGATCGAGTCGGTTGCCTGCGGAGTGAGTGGGGTCCTTTATCAGTTGTTGGAGGCCTACACTATCACAGGACAGCCGAAGGTTGTCTAGATCTGCGTCTAGGCTGCCGTTTGGCCAGAGGTTAAAGTCTCCTAGAAGTACTAGTTTACTGTGAGAGGTTGCCATGTTGGTGATAGTCGTGAGAAGGGCTTGCTTTTGCGAGAGAGAAAAGGCCCCAGGTGGGCGGTAGCAGATGATTACCATAAAGGTATCTCCTTGATGGCAGTTTATAGACAGACCAAAGAGCTCGATTCCAGGTGTCGGGTCTATGTCTAGGACGTTCGTTTGCCACGAGGCTTTGAAGATGACGCCAACTCCGCCACCACGGCCTTTGGGTCTAGGAAGATGGAGAATGTTAAAGTTTAGCGGACAGGCGGCTGCTAGGTTAGTCTCACAGTTTGCATGTGTCCAAGTCTCGGTTAGAAAGAGTACATCTAGATGGTGTGACTCGATAAGAAGATTAATTTCGGTGGCATGTTTTGGTAAGGATCTTACGTTCAAGAGGCCTCCTACAATTAGGTCCTTGTGTGTGAAGTCAGTTAATGGAAAGGCAGTCTCTTCGAAGGAGAGCTTACCTTCATGCGCATACCCTCGAAGGTCGAGCAAAGCATCCCGAGTGGAGCCGGGGGATGATGGGCTGTGCCGGACAGGGTTTGTGGCACTAGGCACGTCCTCGTCGCGGACGAGCGCAGACGAGCTTGCCTTAAGCGCGCCTTCGGCGCGCAATCGGCGTACCCGCTGCGCTCGTCCGCTGCGCTTCCGACATTGACACATAGTTTATAGTGGTGACGGGTAGCGTACCCCAGCAACAACAGTTAAAGGTATTTCTGCTGAATGTAAGGTCTTTAGCCAAACATCATGCGGAGATACGCGACCTTATAACTAATGAATCACCTGATATTTTTTTCTTAACGGCGACATGGATGAGTGATGACATGACAGCCATACCGAACTCGGCACTCCCCTCTGACTATTCAATTTCCCTGGTAAATAGAGCTACCAGAGGAGGGGGTATTGCTGTGATTACGAGATCTGCCTACTCCTGCCTCTTTGAGAAGGTCAATATGGAAGGCTGGGAATGTGCACACTTTAGTATCGTTGGTAAACACTCATTTCACCTTTTCAGGGCTTTTAATATATAGGCCCCCGGGATTTGCCTCTGGCTTTTTGTCAATACCCTCTCAGAGATAGTAGGAGATTTCGCTGTGGGGTCAGCCAATTTTAGCGTCCTCAGTGACCTTAATCTCCACTTTGAGTTGGAGCATCATCCGACCATTCGCACCTTGACTGCCGATTTAGCTGCTTTTCAGCTCCTTCAAATAGTCAAGAACCCCACACACATAGGAAGTCATGTGCTGCATCCGATCTTTACTAACATTGAGATGCCCAACACTACTATTCCCACTCCTATAGCTGTGTCTGATCATCTTTTAGTCGATATGACCTTTTCTATTCCTACATCTACTCCTTGCAAAATCCAACGTTCTGTACTTAAAAGACCATGGCGTAAGCTTCGATTAGAAGACTTCCACGCACTGCTAGGATCCGACCCTGTAGGTCCATTTAATAACGTTGAGAAAGGATATTATTCCTTTTGTGCATGGCTTACCAGGGCACTGGATATACTTATACCAGCTACCTGGGTTAAAGAGCGCACTCAGGACGCCAATCCCTGGTATAATGACACCTTAGCGGCCTTGAAAAAAGACCTGTAAAAGGCACCAGCGTGAATGGAGGAAAGACTATTCCTCTTTGAAAAAAGCTCACTATTTAACGGAGCTCAAAGCATATCATAGAGCCATATGCAGGACTCGGGCGGAGTACTATTCCTCCGAGATTAAACTAAGCTCTAACCCTGCTAAAGTCATTTTTAAGATTCTGAAAGAGCTTAGCACCAAAAAATCTCCTAAACTCATTCCTACGTCTGCAGCCCAATGTGAGGAACTGGCCTCCTTTTTTGTGGACAAAATTTGTGTTATATATCAATCTTTTGCCCCTCTGAACATGTCTAGATCCATTCCCTCTATAAGGCTTAGCCCTGCCTCCCAACTGTCGGCCATTCCTGAAA
Organism: Lissotriton vulgaris; assembly: GCF_964263255.1. NCBI lineage: Eukaryota > Metazoa > Chordata > Amphibia > Caudata > Salamandridae > Lissotriton > Lissotriton vulgaris. The sequence goes on from NC_141687.1 coordinate 1,679,826,665, forward strand.
TCTCTTGGGAGGATTTTAACAAATTAACCATGCATATCAAGTCAGGTTCTCCGGCTGATCCTCTCAAGCCTGCCCAGTTTAGAGATTCTTCTATATGTTGCCTGGCCCCGCTATATAATCTTATTAATGCCTCCTTTTTATCAGCTACTGTTCCAGCTAAATGGAAGCAGGCATGGGTCTCTCCTATATTAAAAAACCTACTTTAGACCCCCTGAAGCCTGAAAGCTTCAGGCCTATTTCCCTTCTTCCCTGGGTTGTGAAGATTGCTGAGTCCCATGTTAATTCTATCCTTACCAACGTATTGAGCGCCAGTAACATTCTGGACGAAACAGAACATGGGTTCCGCACAGGTAAGCATGGGCGAATTTTGCGAATCTCGCGTTCGCGAATTTTGCGGATTTGCGAATTGGCAATCCGCAAAATCCGCAAATTCTCGCGAATTTGCAGATTTTTTTTTTTGTGTTCGCAAGTGTTTCTACCAGTTCGCGAGGATTTGGTACTAGTTCGCAATTGCGAACTTACTTGTCGGCTCGCAACGGTCGCGACTATGTTGTTTCTACGTCTGGTTCATCATCACAGCCTCCCAGCACCCTCTGTTTCACCACTGACACCCTCTCTTTGACCCATGCCACCCTCTGTTACATCAATGCCACCCTCTGGTTCATCATCACTGTAGAAGATGAGGGGGGAAAAGCAAGCCCACCTGCCCTGCTTGAACTGACATGAATTAATTTGGGGTTAGTTTATTAACAACACCTGCCCTGCCCCAACTGACAATAATGAATTAGGGGCTAATTAATGTGTCACTGAAAGAATTTCAAGTTCCAGCCTGGCACCTGCTTGTCTGCTCCTTTAGTTGTAAATCAGGACCTTTGTGGCATACAGTTAAGGTCAGAGCAGGGTCACACAATAGTTGCAAGCAGGCAACTGAATTCTGGAGGGCCCCCTCAGGAAGCACTACAGAGAATCGTTACAAATCATGAGGTTGACCTTTTGCACCTTCTCATTGCTTTTGCTTTTGCTGAAATCGTTTTTCGTTTTTTTCGCGCTATTCGCGGGGCGCGGCGTCGTGCGAAACCGACCGCGGAAGCCGCCAATTCGTGCGAATGAGCATTTTATTTTTTTGCGGCTTGTTGTTTCGCGAGTTTTTTTGCAGTATTCGCGAGCCGCTTGCAGCGCAACACGCAAATTTACCCCATGGTCGAGTACGGGCGCGGCCATTTTGTTTGCGTGACGTATTTCCGTTTCCGCCCGCTATGTATAATCTCGCGCAGTAAGCGCATTGCGAGTAGAGGTTCGCATGAGATCGCGCGGGAAATCTAGAGGTTCGCACGAGATCGCGAGGAAAATCTCGCGCGAACTTACTTTCGCGCTCGTGAACGGGCGCCGGCCATCTTGTTTTTCATTCATTTCCTGTGTCTGGGCATGGTGTTTAATCCTCTGAGTATCTTTGCCATCCTTTGCTTGTTTTCAGTTTTTTTTTTTACGATTTTGCTTCTTATCTATCCCCCTCTTTTCCTAGCTGTATATTTTTGTCTTTTCTGCTATTTTTCTTTACTTTTAAACTACTTTTTTAAACTCTTTTCTTTTCTTCTTCCCTATCCTATTCTTTCTTAATTTTCTACTTCTTCCTACCTTACCTGCCCAGACCATGGTCAAGCCAGGCGCCGTGAAGCTGCCCAGGCACTTGAGGGCCGCAGCGGCGGCGGGGAGTAGTGCTGGACCCAGTGCCAGGACAGCATACGGGAGATTGAGGGGGGAGCAGGTAACGCGACAGGAGATATTCAGCCCGGAGGAAGTGGGCGCGCTGGTCTACTTCGTCCAGCACCGCCTGCCCAGGACCATCGCGGGAGGCGGCAGGATCGCGGCCGGCGGCTACAACATGCGGGAGCGCCGGAAGCGGTGGGAGAAGGTGTGCTGGGCCATATCCCACCTCTACGGGGTCCAGCGCACCTACAGCCAGGTCACCCATCGCTGGACGGACCTCCTGGACCGCGAGCGCGACCTGCTGGACCAGCTCGGCTTGGAGATCCCCGGGCTTGGTGAGTAGTAGTAGCCATTTAATCACTCACTACTATGATGTTTTCTCCTGCTCTGTGTTGTTGTATTGCAAATATTTGTTTTTCTGGAGATGCGCCAGAACGCGTAAGTAAGTATGCCCCTAAGGGGCAGAATTGCAATTACCGTCGCATCCCTGCAAAGTAGCAGGGATGCGCCATTAATTGTGCGGCCCGCTACCACCACCAAACATGGTGCGCCGTATTTGCAATGCGGCGCACCATGGGCCCAAAACGTCACCGAAGCTTTACTGCTGGAGTTGCGTCGCAACGATGGCGCAGCTCCAGCAATGCTCTGGGGTACCCTATCTCCCCAATGCTGGGTCAAGCCGTACGTCTGCTTCAAGCAGGTGCAGGGTTTGTGTGACGCATCATTGTCCTAAAGGTGACTGATTGGAATTTTGTAGATTTCCCTCAGCCACTATTAGGATGTGTTCCAGCGCAGGAATGCCCTCCCTTGCGCCGGAACGCCCCCTGATGGCGCAGGGCTTTATAACGGGATGCATCTCCCAAATGCGTCAGGTTGTTATAATATTATACGCCGCACCATGGCGCCCTTTTTTGTTTAGCTGCTGCGTCACAAAAGTCACGCAAGAACGGCGCAAAAGAGCCGCAAGGGGCTTAAATCTGCCCCTTCCTTTGTGCCCCTGACAATAAGAAAAATAGTGGCGGAGGATTGATAGTTTGACTATTTAAATGACTGGTAATGTAGCAGGCAACTGTTAGTGTTGTCACTGATCTGACTGAAATCACAATGGAGTTTGTCTGTCACTTTGCGTCTTGCCTGCGGACTGCCTGCCAGTCCTAGGTGAACGTTTCAGTACTTTGTTTAGTGAGTTACGTGACTTTCGAAGTCACAGGTCCGCAAATAAATGAAAACTAACCCTAATCAATATAATTTCGCGGAAATATTTTGTTATTGTTCTTTTGAAATGTTTGATTTGGTTGACATTGACAAGCAACAATCATCCATGTTTCCTGTTCTTTCTTTCATGTTGTACGTCAGCTCCCCCCAGGGGCGAGAGGAGGACACAGGAGCAGCAGGCGGCGGATGCTGTTCAACAGGGCCAGGATCGGGCAGGCGAGGGCTCCTCTGCTGGCCCCAGTAAGTTTTCATTTTAGACTAGTACCCATTTTTCCTAGCGTTCCTCATTTGACTTTTTTCAAAATTGTCTTTGCTCTTCTTGTAGACTGTATCTAAATTCTTATCCTGCCTCTACTATGACTCCCTGTGGTATTACTAGATTATTCTTATTAGTCTGTCTGTGTAGCTAACTAAGATTGCACGGTTGGCGAAACTCCCATGATTCTAGTCAGCAATAGCTCTATCAACTTAGTGCAGTCCTCTGGGATTGTCCATAATGTCTTTTGAAGTGTTCTATCTGGGCTCATGCTTGCAAAAATTGCAAAACCTTTCGTTCAGTCACTCTAGTCTGGACCAAAATACACAGATTGTATTTAAGTTTAAAAGCTTTATTAAAAGTAAACACATTTATTAAAATGAAGTCATAATAAAACTAAACGTTTAACTGATAATGGAAAAGTGGTTAGTGCTGACGATTAATTGAAGACATTTCTTGTGGTCGAGCCGAGCTCTCACCTGGTTTCAACTTGATCTTGTTGTTAGAAGTCCATCTTCTGTCTGTGTGGAGAAAAAGGGTGCGTGTTAAAAAAACAGCCTTCATCAGTTGTGCCAAAAAGTGCAGCAAGACAACCTTCCCTGGAAAAAGGGACATTTTTTTTAACTTTAACGTAGACAGTCACAAATTACATTGTTTTCACATGTCTTCATTCCTAGACCAAAGACTAGTGAGTGCTTTATTCTAACATTCTTAAATGTACTTTGTAGGTGGAACATCTGGTGGCGGGGCCAGTGTGGAGGTGGTGGTGCTCGACACGGAGGCGGAGGGCGATTCTTCAGGGGAGGAGGCGGCGGCTGTGAGAGTTGAGACGGTGGTGGTGGCGGCCAGAGGTAAGCTCTTATATATTCCTTACTTATTGAGATTGAAGACTAGCTGGGAAGGCAAGAATATGAGATGCATGGCTGGGTGAATGATGAAGCAATGATGGGTGGAAGGACAACAGCCTGGGTGGGTGACACAGAAACTGTATGTGTCCATATACCTGGATCATGCTACTATCTGACTCTTAGATAGCATATGTGTATCTAGAGCAGGGGTACTCATAGTATGGCCCGCGGGCCGGTGGTGGCCCGGCAAGCCTTCCTTGGCGGTGCGCAGACCTTGCAGACAATCACTGCTCCCCCGGCCCCCACAGAGCAGAGGCTTTTTTGTATTTCACCTGTTAGCGCCCCTGCATCTCCACTCTGACAATCACTGCTCCCCCGGCCCCCACAGAGCAGAGTGGAGATGCAAGGCCACAAAGAGGTGAAATAGAACAAAGCCTCTGCTCTGTGGGGCCGGGAAAGCAGTGATTGTCAGGGTGGAGAAGCAGGGGCGCTACAACAAACAAAGCCTCAATAATATGTTAATGGTCTTTTAAAGACCTGTTAAGTACTTTGGTGTTGTTGTCTGTGTGTGCGCGTTGAGGAAGCGGTCTCAACCCGGGCTGAAGGCTGACACAGATAGACACACACACAGTGAGATTACAGAGGGGGAGGTTGAGGGAGGGCAGGAGGGAGAGAGAGATGGAGAGGGAGGGCAGGAGGGAGAGCAGGAGGGAGAGAGATGTATGTAAATGCTGGGTCTGGTGGCTCAGTGGGTGAGGGCATCTGCTGCAGGGACCTGTGTGCAACCTCATGGTCACAAGTTATCGTTTTGCTTTAGCCCCGCCCCCTCTGACTCCGCCCCCACCAGTGCGGCCCTCGGCCCCAAACTACACTGTAAATGTAGCCCCTGAGAGAAAGTTTGTGAGTACCCATGATCTAGAGAGAGTAGACGGTCAGTGGATGAACTAAGTGTAACTTTGAAGAGCATGTAACACTGCACCCGCACGTCCGTTCCAGTGTAGGAAAGGCAAGGAAAATAACTTTTAATTTTGTCCAAATACTACCATCAATAGTAGCAGTAGTTTGTATTGCAAGCACTGCATAGATCTGGTTATTACGGTGGCCACTCCCTACCTCTCTTAATAAGTTTAGTACTCAGTCATTCATGTGTGGATGTATCACTGGTCACTCAATAAAAAGCAAAGCACCTAAAGTCATCCCATATATAAGCAAAAACATCCCATGTGAAGTGATAGATAATCAGATTATTTATCTTCTTCAATTTTCCATTTCTAGTACTCATTTCCACTGTAGGGTGAAAGTTAAATTAATTAAGCAGTAGCCCTTGAGTTGTAACAGAGTATTCTCAGTGCCACCCGTAATAGAAAAGTAAGAGCTTCACCACCTGCATGTACTGGACGGGTACAGTAACACAACGCAAGTCTAGATCACTCCTCATGGCGTGCCTCTCTTTTTCTCGGGTGCAAGTTTACTGCGCTGGCATTATGCCGGCTTGCAGAAGATAACGTACCAATTTTCCAAAACAAGAGACAAGAAGAAGAATAAGACTGGTGTACTTTCATAGTCGACTCCAATGGAAGTCCATAGTGCTCGTAGAATTTGTTCCTTAAACTCCCACTAATGTTAGAGCAAGGATGAAGAAGTGTGAGGTTAGATAGATACTGGCCTCAATAGTTATGTAATGCGTTTGCAAGTTGCTAGTTGTAGTGCAACACAAATTTCTGCTGAATGATTGAGTTAATCTTAAGGAGCATTGGTTACAGACTATGTCTTTCTTTCTTCATATAGGTTCTCCTTCCAAACGAACAAGGAGGAAGGAGCTGGCTAGAGCGGCCCGGCAACGGAGGATCGATGCCACTGTGGCCGAATATCGGCGGCTGGTGGCCCTGGAGGACGAAGAAAGTGTGCAGTCGACCACAACAACTACGTCGTCTGCATCGGCCTCCGTTCCCCCACGGGCTGCCAGTGCCACCCAGCACAGTGGTCCACCCAGACTGAGCCGGGCTGCCAAAGCCAAACGCCACCGCCGAGTAGCAAGGACAACAGCTACAGCTTCCTCTCACAGCCGTTGCACCTACAAGGCATTGAAGGCACGCCTGCGCCGCAGTACCCTGATGGTGTCCCGCCTCCAGCAGGAGCTCAACCACTTTTCCAACCAGTTGGAGGGGCTCCGCGTAGAGCACGCCTTGCTCTGCCAGGAGCATGATGCCCTGGCCCAAAAAGTTGACAGCATCCACCCATAGTGTCCCTTGCCCCTTTTTTAGAGACTTTTGGGGGGTGGGAATTGGGAGTTGGGTTTTTGGGGACTTTTCAAGGACAATCGTTGGGGTTAGGGAGGGTCTTGTGGAAGATTATTTTGTTAGGGATATAAATATACTTTTTCAAACTTTATCTGAGCATACCCGTTTCTTACTGCTTGCCTGGTGGGTGGGGGTTTAACGTTGACTTTGTTTTCCTGAAAGTTTAGTTCCATTTTCTTCCTTTAAGTGTAAATGCCCAAATGTTTTCAACACTAAGTGCCTCTCACAGGCTAAGTGAAGTGAATCCAAGAGTCCTAGGACTTTAGTAGTACTACCTTCAGTCTCTCGTCTCTCGTACTAATACTCCATTATACCCCCAAACCACCAAACGCTCATCTTACCTGTAATTTGTGTTTGAAAGTAGGGCTAGACCCAGGGCTGGCTCCACGGGAAACAGCGAATATGGTTGGCAATCTTGGTCGGATAAAATTTCCTCATAGCGGTGGTACTAGTGGTGTGACACAGTGGCAGTTGCATGCCTATGAAAAAAAAGAAAATGAAATCTGGTTTGTCCTCCTGAGCAATTCAACGGTACAACTGAGAATATAGCAGGTGACAGAAGTACAGTAGAACAGTGCCACATTGTAGCCTAACAAATGGTAAAGTATAACTACTAATTGGGTTGAAGTTCTTTCACATTAGCAATGGTTCTTTGTCAAGCAGAGTAAGAATATATCCTTGGATTTCTTCACCAGCCTGTTGCTATCACCTTATCCTCCCCAGCAAGTGTGTGGATTTATTGCTGTCATTTAGTCACACATCAATCAAAACCACACAGCCCGGGGGAAGAGGGTTAGGGTTTGAAAAATGGATGGGTACAGGGGTTTTTGGGAAAGGTTTTGGGAGACAAGAAAAAATAGCACAGCATAGACAAACAATTGTGAACATAAACAATTCTTTGGGTACAAACCTATCCATCAATCTTTGAAAGTGCATGCACTACTGCATACATGTAAAAGTAAGTAGTACATTCGACAACTGTGGAAGAAAGAATGCGACAGTACAGGGCCTGTGTGGAATTATTGATAACGATATTCAACATAAGGTCTCTGTACTTAGCCAGATACCCGAGAGCCTTGCTGGTCACTATAAATCCATTCACAACAACACTCAGTGGGGTTGGTCTGGAAGGTATAGTAGATAGAAAAGGAGAAATTGCTTTTTTTCTAGGTGTCCCCTCACTCACCAGGGTTGCCCCTTGGTGACATGCTTCATCATTGGGGCCATCCCAGTCCTCTACGGCCTGGGGCGTGCTGCGACTTGCGAATTACGTAGGAGCACTTACAAATGACTATGTGTGGTGCAGATGTGATAGTGGAGTGGACTAAGTGATGTGTTAAGGGATCAATTTCGAAGCAGAGAGAGATCCAAGAAATGCAGTCACAGTCAGAGAAAAAGGCAAGGGATACTGTATCTATGTGGTTTTAGTGGTCCTGTTGGAAGTGGTAAGTAAGTTGCCTGCAGAAAAAAAATCCTCCTATTAGCGGCACTCCTCCATTGCAGCCGACGCTTCGTCCATCGATGTTGGTCACCAGAAGACACCCTGTAAAAAAAAGCACAGCATAGACAAACAATGGAACATAACCAATTCTTTGGGTACAAACCTATCCATCAATCTTTGAAAGTGCATGCACTACTGCATGCATGTCAGTGAAAAGTAAGTAGTACATTCGACAACTGTGGAAGAAAGAATGCGACAGTACAGGGCCTGTGTGGAATTATTGATAACGATATTCAACATAAGGTCTCTGTACTTAGCCAGATACCCGAGAGCCTTGCTGGTCACTATAAATCCATTCACACCAACACTCAGTGGGGTTGGTCTGGAAGGTATAGTAGATAGAAAAGGAGAAATTGCTTTTTTTCTAGGTGTCCCCTCACTCACCAGGGTTGCCCCTTGGTGACATGCTTCATCATTGGGGCCATCCCAGTCCTCTACGGCCTGGGGCGTGCTGCGACTTGCGAATTACGTAGGAGCACTTACAAATGACTATGTGTGGTGCAGATGTGATAGTGAAGTGGACTAAGTGATGTGTTAAGGGATCAATTTCGAAGCAGAGAGAGATCCAAGAAATGCAGTCACAGTCAGAGAAAAAGGCAAGGGATACTGTATCTATGTGGTTTTAGTGGTCCTGTTGGAAGTGGTAAGTAAGTTGCCTGCAGAAAAAAAATCCTCCTATTAGCGGCACTCCTCCATTGCAGCCGACGCTTCGTCCATCGATGTTGGTCACCAGAAGACACCCTGTAAAAAAAAGCACAGCATAGACAAACAATGGAACATAACCAATTCTTTGGGTACAAACCTATCCATCAATCTTTGAAAGTGCATGCACTACTGCATGCATGTCAGTGAAAAGTAAGTAGTACATTCGACAACTGTGGAAGAAAGAATGCGACAGTACAGGGCCTGTGTGGAATTATTGATAACGATATTCAACATAAGGTCTCTGTACTTAGCCAGATACCCGAGAGCCTTGCTGGTCACTATAAATCCATTCACAACAACACTCAGTGGGGTTGGTCTGGAAGGTATAGTAGATAGAAAAGGAGAAATTGCTTTTTTTCTAGGTGTCCCCTCACTCACCAGGGTTGCCCCTTGGTGACATGCTTCATCATTGGGGCCATCCCAGTCCTCTACGGCCTGGGGCGTGCTGCGACTTGCGAATTACGTAGGAGCACTTACAAATGACTATGTGTGGTGCAGAAGTGATAGTGGAGTGGACTAAGTGATGTGTTAAGGGATCAATTTTGAAGCAGAGAGAGATCCAAGAAATGCAGTCACAGTCAGAGAAAAAGGCAAGGGATACTGTATCTATGTGGTTGTAGTGGTCCTGTTGGAAGTGGTAAGTAAGTTGCCTGCAGAAAAAAATTCCTCCTATTAGCGGCACTCCTCCATTGCAGCCGACGCTTCGTCCATCGATGTTGGTCACCAGAAGACACCCTGTCCACTGCCTGCCTGATGCTGAATTGTGGCTCGCTACTGTGAAGCCTGACTCCATCCTTTTTTCCCCATTGCAGAGACTGAAACCCGGCCTGTAATTATTCAACGAAAAACAGGAAGTGATATAATATTACAACACCACTGATAAATAAATATAAGGTATGTAGGCTGTGGAGTGCAAAAAGTCACAATTTGATTTTCCTAGTAGACAGTACAATATTTTTGAAAGTGCGTACTCTGAGTCACCTTTTGAAGGATAAATAAGTATGGGCAAATTAATGTAGCGGATCTTGCCCCTCAAGCTAGGTGTACTGTAAACTGTGTTTTAGAACAAAATTAGATCTTCTTAGCAGTGCTCCCACCCAGACCCTTACTAAAGCCAGTCGCAAAAATGTAGAAGACCCCCAATCAAATCTCAAAAAACGAGGCCTAGCAGAAAACTGGTGACAAAACTTACTTTGAAATTAAAAGTAGGTCGAAGTACCCCCTTCCTAATTACCCCTTACCCACCGTGGATTGCATTCAAACCACTTGCAAGCAACCAAGCAAAAGTAGCCATAGCCAGCATCGCTCCAAGACTCGAAATCCCCCCCACTCAAACACATGCAATAGAAATACTGCTAACCCTAACGAACCCTAAGTTAAGAATAGTGGCAAAGGCTTTCTTTAACTATGCCAAATCCCCCCTTTCCCACCATGGATTTTCTTCAAATGACTTGCAACCAAAATTACATATTCTCACGAGTGCTCTAAGACCCCAGAACTCAGTTGCAAAAATCTAGAACACCCCGAAACACATGCAATCCTGCTGCTAGGGCTAACCCTAACGAACCCTAAGTTACAAAAAGTGCCAAAAGGCTTTTCCGCGAGGATTTTGTCCCAACCACTTCTACCCGGTATTAGACCTTCCCAGGAATGCCCCAAGACACGCCAACCCACCCGCCAAGAAGCATAACACCCCCAAACACGCCAAAAGCATAATCTCATACTTGCAATATTTCTCGGCCTTCGGTCCAAACGCGCTGCGTAGCTAGGCCATAAGTCGGGGTTGCCAACACGGATTTCCTGAAAAGCAAATGCAATCAAGATTAGAGTGTCCCAGCAGTGCTCCCAGACCACGAAACTCACCCACAAACAGACGGAACCCCCCCTAAGAGCACCTCAAAGGCAAGCAAGTCATCAAAAACACAAAAAAATTTCCGCCTGGGATTTGGTCCAAAACACTTTTATCCGGTATTAGAGCTTCCCAGCAATGGCCCCAGAGCCGTCAATCCAGGAGAAAACGAGTAGAAGACCCCCAAACAGCCAAAGAGCAAAAGTACAAAAATGGGGACTTAGTCAATTTTTCACAAATTTCCCAAATCACTCCGCACGCGCTCTGCAGCTAGGCCCTAACTCCCCTCTGCCACCATGGATTTGCTTCAAACCTCTTGCAAAGTAAAGTATATATAGCCAGCAGTGATCCCAGACCACGAAACTCACCCACAAACACCAGGAAGCCCCCCAAACAGGCCCCCGAAAACGCTACATAGAGCAAAATGTCAGAAATAGCCAAAAAAAAATCGGCCTGGATTTTGTCCCAACCACTTCTACCCGGTATTAGACCTTCCCAGGAATGCCCCAAGACCCGCCAACCCACCCGCCAAGAAGCATAACACCCCCAAACAGGCCAAAAGCAAAATCTCATACTTGCAATATTTCTCGGTCTTCGGTCCAAACGCACTGCGTAGCTAGGCCATAAGTCGGGGTTGCCAAGACGGATTTCCTGAAAAGCAAATGCAATCAAGATTAGAGTGTCCCAGCAGTGCTCCCAGACCACGAAACTCACCCACAAACAGACGGAACCCCCCCTAAGAGCACCTCAAAGGCAAGCAAGTCATCAAAAACACAAAAAAATTTCCGCCTGGGATTTGGTCCAAAACACTTTTATCCGGTGTTAGAGCTTCCCAGCAATGGCCCCAGAGTCGTCAACCCAGGAGAAAACGAGCAGAAGACCCCCAAACAGCCAAAGAGCAAAAGTACAAAAATGGGGACAGTCAATTTTTCACAAATTTCCCAAATCACTCCGCGCGCGCTCTGCAGCTAGGCCCTAACTCCCCTCTGCCACCATGGATTTGCTTCAAACCTCTTGCAAAGTAAAGTATATATAGCCAACAGTGCGCCCAGACCCCGAAACCCACCCACAAACACCAGGAAGCCCCCCAAACAGGCCCCCGAAAACGCTACATTGAGCAAAATGTCAGAAATAGCCAAAAAAAAATCGGCCTGGATTTTGTCCCAACCACTTCTACCAGGTATTAGACCTTCCCAGGAATGCCCCAAGACCCGCCAACCCACCCGCCAAGAAGCATAACACCCCCAAACAGGCCAAAAGCAAAATCTCATACTTGCAATATTTCTCGGCCTTCGGTCCAAACGCGCTGCGTAGCTAGGCCATAAGTCGGGGTTGCCACCACGGATTTGCTGAAAAGCAAATGCAATCAAGATTAGAGTGTCCCAGCAGTGCTCCCAGACCACGAAACTCACCCACAAACACCAGGAAGCCCCCCAAACAGGCCCCCGAAAACGCTACATTGAGCAAAATTTCAGAAATAGCCAAAAAAAAATCGCCCTGGATTTTGTCCCAACCACTTCTACCCGGTATTAGACCTTCCCAGGAATGCCCCAAGACACGCCAACCCACCCGCCAAGAAGCATAACACCCCCAAACAGGCCTAAAGCTAAATCTCATACTTGCAATATTTCTCGGCCTTCGGTCCAAACGTGCTGCGTAGCTAGGCCATAACTCGGGGTTGCCACCACGGATTTCCTGAAAATCAAATGCAATCAAGATTAGAGTGTCCCAGCAGTGCTCCCAGACCACGAAACTCACCCACAAACACCAGGAAGCCCCCCAAACAGGCCCCCGAAAACGCTACATTGAGCAAAATTTCAGAAATAGCCCCTAAAAAATCGGCCTGGATTTTGTCCCAACCACTTCTACCCGGTATTAGACCTTCCCAGGAATGCCCCAAGACACGCCAACCCACCCGCCAAGAAGCATAACACCCCCAAACAGGCCTAAAGCAAAATCTCATACTTGCAATATTTCTCGGCCTTCGGTCCAAACGCGCTGCGTAGCTCGGCCATAACTCGGGGTTGCCACCACGGATTTCCTGAAAATCAAATGCAATCAAGATTAGAGTGTCCCAGCAGTGCTCCCAGACCACGAAACTCACCCACAAACACCAGGAAGCCCCCCAAACAGGCCCCCGAAAACGCTACATAGCGCAAAATGTCAGAAATAGCCAAAAAAAAATCGGCCTGGATTTTGTCCCAACCACTTCTACCCGGTATTAGACCTTCCCAGGAATGCCCCAAGACACGCCAACCCACCCGCCAAGAAGCATAACACCCCCAAACAGGCCAAAAGCAAAATCTCATACTTGCAATATTTCTCGGCCTTCGGTCCAAACGCACTGCGTAGCTAGGCCATAAGTCGGGGTTGCCACGACGGATTTCCTGAAAAGCAAATGCAATCAAGATTAGAGTGTCCCAGCAGTGCTCCCAGACCACGAAACTCACCCACAAACAGACGGAACCCCCCCTAAGAGCACCTCAAAGGCAAGCAAGTCATCAAAAACACACAAAAATTTCCACCTGGGATTTGGTCCAAAACACTTTTATCCGGTATTAGAGCTTCCCAGCAATGGCCCCAGAGCCGTCAACTCACCTGCAAAGAGGTACAACAACACCCCCACAAGTGCTGAGTCTTTCTTCATTGGGCGTAAACCAGCCCTCTGGTTTGATGGAAATAGGAGTCTGGAGGAGGAGGATAGAGGAGCATGTTCTTCTGAAATTGTGAACCTGAGGAATGAAGACTGCGGCAACTTCAAATCAATTAGCAAACCAGTGAAGACAGTTCTGCTGATGGGCTTGATTTTGTGATTATCTGATTAAAGTTTGAAATATATTAACTGTGCACAACAAAGAAAGACAGACAGACAGGAATAAAAGTGAATAGGGACGAAAAAGAAAGTTATTGATTCGTTGTCTCATTTTCAGGGCTCGGTATCACGGTCCAGGAATAAGAATAAGGCTTCGTCATCATACTCTGCGAATTCAGGCAGGGTGATCTCAGTGTCACCTGACAGAGTAGAAATTCCCTCATCTATGTTGCTGGCCACCTCCTCTTCATCCGGCACGCTTTCTCGTACTCTGAAATCTGGTGGTATGAGGTGCTGATTCATCTTGATCATTGTTAACCTCTCCACATTTTTGGGCGAGAGGCGGCTCCGTTTGGGAGTTACAATGCCACCAGCAGCACTGAAAACCCGTTCAGAAGACACGCTTGCGAGTGGGCAAGACAAGTAGTTTAAAGCCAGGTTGGTGAGCTGTGGCCACAATTCTTTTTTCCCATGCCAATACGCCAATGGGTCAGAATTAACGTAGACCTCTGTTGAGTCATTCAGATAGTCCTTCACCATCGACTCAAGGTCCTCTTCCAAGGTTCCTCCACTTTGCTTAGCTCTTGCTGTGCCTCTGACCTTTTGAGAACCAAACCCACGCAGAGCTAGCCAATCCTCTTCAGCCTCCAATGTTTCTGTTGTGTCTCGTGCAGATGATCCGGTTGCCGGTGTCTTTAACGGCTGAGAGGTCACTTGTGCCACAGCCACAGGTGCAGAAGTGGATTGTTTTGACTGGGGATGGCCTGCTGATGTACTGCCATTTCCTTCAATTTTCAGCCGTTCTGTTTCAAACCTCTTGGCTGACAAGGCTAGCCAACGTTTGTACTTTGGAACATGTTCATCATCAAAAGGAAAGAATGCTTGGCCTGCCAGCGCCTTTTTGTAGCGTGGATCCAGAATAGTAGCACAAATGTAATGCTGTTCTGAGTGGATCTTTTTAAGACGTTCATCACCTTGTAGGAGCTCTAATAATTGCTCAGCCAGAAGCAAAGAGTCTTGGTTTTTGTCATCTTTTTCAAACACAGAACACACCTCCTTCAGTTGGTCCTCCAGCATGTACAACAATGGGATAGCTTTTCCCAAATTAGAGTCCTCCTTGCTGACTGCACACGTGAAGAACTCAAAAGGACGAAGCATGCGTGTCAGGCCTTGAACTATGTTCCATTGCGGCCCACCCATCCTCAGCTCCTCTGTACCCTCTGTAAGGAAATATTGATCGAGTTCCATATACTGCTCATACAGACGCTCAAGCATGTAGAAGGTTGAGTTCCAACGTGTTACCACCTCCTGGATGAGTGCTTTCACTGGCATTTTACGTTGATATAGCAGGCTCCTCAGCTGCTTCCGGGCCTTAAAAGAATGGCTGAAATGCTTGCACATTTTTCGGCAGGTGTCCAATACACTGTACGCTGCACTGGCTTTATTAGCCAAGAATTTTTGGACAACCAGGTTTATACAGTGCGCCAAACACGGCACTCTGAAATAGTCACCCTGCCTCATGGCCTTAACTATATTGGCGCCATTGTCCGTGGAAACATAACCAACCTGGCGTTTTAGTGGGGACAGCCAGTTAAGGACCTTTGTGTTAAAGACATCCAAAATGTTTTCTGCTGTGTGACGTTTCTCCAAACCAAACATGGCTAGTGTTGCATGTTTCCGAGCAGCTTTAAAAACAATGTCCGTGTCAACACCTGTGTTTAGCTTTGCTTTAGCCCCTGAAAAAGAGACCCAGTGTGCAGTGATGCACATGTAATCAGCGCCTGCGCCACTGGTCCACATGTCTGTTGTCAGATGTATAGTGTGAACAGCACTCTTCTGCAAAGCTGCCCCAATCACCTTCAGAACATCTTCATGTAGTGCTGGAACCGCAACTCGGGCAAAATAGAACCGGCTAGGAACCTTCCATTTAGGGCAGAGCGCTGCCACTAATTCTAGAAAACCAACCCCTTCTACAAAACAAAAAGGGAGAAGGTCCAGAGCTAGCATTTTAGCCAGCTTAGTGTTATACAGACGCGCCAGTGGGTGGTTGCGTTCATATTGCGTTTCTGTAAACAACATCTTTTTAATGTTGCCCTGGACCAAGGATTTACGGGATGATGATGATATCTTCGACCGAGTTACGCTCGCTGATGAACTTTTCCGCATTGATGTCTCACTCTCTCCCACACTCTTAGTGTGCCTCACATGGGGTGTGCTGCTGACAGGGGTACTGGGTGTAAGTGAAGTGTTTGAATCGTCTTCTTCCTCCTCGTCATCAGATGATGAAAAATCAACGCTTTCATTACGTCCAATTCTGGCTTGCATAAACGCCTTTAGGTGCGGAAACCATTGGACAGGGTGCGCTCTCTTAAGATGACCTCTCTGGCCTCCGGTACCATAGTTAGGACCAAGCTTACCACGACCAACTCGAACCTTACAAAGGCTACAAATGGCTACGTTTTCCATTTTTGGGCAAACACTAAAGAAGTCCCAAACTGGAGACTTGAAATGTCTTTGGGGGCCGGAGGAGGCGGCGATACTGGTGGTGGTGGTCCTGCTGCTAATGCCAGATGAAGTGGAGGATGTGGATTGCCGAACTTCAGTACGTTTTGCACTTTCAACACCACGAATTGAGGTCGAGGTGGGTACCTTCTTGCGAGGAAGAAATATGGAAGCAGTAGGTTTTGGTGTACTACTTAACTCCAAATCTAATGATTCCATTTCCATTGCCTCCTCGTCGACATCATCATCACGCTCAGCAGCTTCTCGGGATAGGGTCAAAATGTCTCTTTGCTGCATGCCCGGTGGGGCTGCAGTGACCATTGTGATGACTGGCTCGTCGTCATCGTGAGAGGCTTCATCACCAGCAGTATCTGTCACTTCTTGTTGAGCCTCATCACACTCCATAGGTCTGAGTTTTTCGACGACCTTCCTTTTACGCTTAGGTACCGGTGTCAGATCATGGTGTGCCTCACTCTCAGGCTGCCGTGGTGGTACCCATTCGTCATCCAGATCATCAGAAGGCGGTGGGCTTGAAGAAGATGTAGACACCCCCCTTGATCTTTTCCTTGCTAGGGATGTGGAAGACAATGAATGATCATCAGGAGGAGTGGCTTCCAATGATACCTCGGCTTCATTGTCGATTTCCTGATGTGCCCCTACTTCGGGAGGAACAACTATTGTGGGCACTTGTGAACCTCCATGCACCTTTGCTTGCGCATCTCCTTTTGATGCCTCTCTTTCCACATGTACTTGGGCGTGTACTTGCACATGGTGTTGTTGTTGCGGCTGTGGTTGTTCAACACTTGTCAGATGAGTTACAACAACCTGTGTTGATTCAGGGACATTGCTGCTACTTTCTTGCGATAAGCCAACATCACTGGTCGATGGTGATTGGAGAAGTACACTGACTGCCTCTGAAGCACTCAAGGGCTTTGACTTAAGTTGGCGTGGTGGTGGAGGCACTGAACCCAATGGAGCAGGGGTGCTGCTCCCAGCTTGGTCCCCAGCAGATCCTGCTGCTGCAGGCGTACTTTTTTTTTTCTCCCAAAAAACGTGGCGGGTGGCACACCAGCCTCCTTGGTAACTTGCTTCTACTGCTCCTTACTAGCATCTTTCTTGCTAGAGGAGCTACGGAGACCTTTTTTTGGGGCCATCTTCTTCAGAGCAGGTCAGACAGCAGGCCACAGTTGCACGAATTGTAGAGTTGTCTGAGGCCAGACGTGACGTCGCGTGACGTTATGCTGCACACACACACCGCTGCAGGACTTCTTCCTGGCACTGGTGGTTCTCTTGAGTCTTGTGCACCTAAAAACAATGGAAGACAGAGGAACATCAGTTCAGTTATACAGCACAAAAAAAAAATCGAAAAACACTGCAAAATCAGCACAATCCCATTCCATCCATGGCCTCCATGATGTTTAAATTCAAGACAACCCACAGAAAGACTAGGCCCATGCAAGACTCACTACCCCTGGGCATAAATAAAGGTTGAAAAGTAGGCAAAATGGTTGGAGGCCTAACAACAAAGCCTGCATTCAAAATGGCCACTTGCCTGCCAGCACATGGCCAGTGCCTGTAGCTGCACTCAAAATGGCCACCAGCCACATGGCCTGTCCCTCCCCATGAACACCCCCAAAAATCGAAAAACACTGCAAAATCAGCACAATCCCATTCCATCCATGCCCTCCATGATGTTTAAGTTCAAGACATCCCACAGAAAGACTAGGCCCATGCTAGACTCAAATACCCCTGGTGAAAAGGCCACAAGTACAGGCCCAAAAAACGAAAATCACTGAAAAATCAGCACAATCCCATTCCATCCATGGCCTCCATGATGTTTAAATTCAAGACAACCCACAGAAAGACTAGGCCCATGCAAGACTCACTACCCCTGGGCATAAATAAAGGTTGAAAAGTAGGCAAAATGGTTGGAGGCCTAACAACAAAGCCTGCATCCAAAATGGCCACTTGCCTGCCAGCACATGGCCAGTGCCTGTAGCTGCACTCAAAATGGCCACCAGCCACATGGCCTGTCCCTCCCCATGAACACCCCCAAAAATCGAAAAACACTGCAAAATCAGCACAATCCCATTCCATCCATGCCCTCCATGATGTTTAAGTTCAAGACAGCCCACAGAAAGACTAGGCCCATGCTAGACTCAAATACCCCTGGTGAAAAGGCCACAAGTACAGGCCCAAAAAACGAAAATCACTGAAAAATCAGCACAATCCCATTCCATCCATGGCCTCCATGATGTTTAAATTCAAGACAACCCACAGAAAGACTAGGCCCATGCAAGACTCACTACCCCTGGGCATAAATAAAGGTTGAAAAGTAGGCAAAATGGTTGGAGGCCTAACAACAAAGCCTGCATTCAAAATGGCCACTTGCCTGCCAGCACATGGCCAGTGCCTGTAGCTGCACTCAAAATGGCCACCAGCCACATGGCCTGTCCCTCCCCATGAACACCCCCAAAAATCGAAAAACACTGCAAAATCAGCACAATCCCATTCCATCCATGCCCTCCATGATGTTTAAGTTCAAGACAACCCACAGAAAGACTAGGCCCATGCAAGACTCACTACCCCTGGGCATAAATAAAGGTTGAAAAGTAGGCAAAATGGTTGGAGGCCTAACAACAAAGCCTGCATTCAAAATGGCCACTTGCCTGCCAGCACATGGCCAGTGCCTGTAGCTGCACTCAAAATGGCCACCAGCCACATGGCCTGTCCCTCCCCATGAACACCCCCAAAAATCGAAAAACACTGCAAAATCAGCACAATCCCATTCCATCCATGCCCTCCATGATGTTTAAGTTCAAGACAGCCCACAGAAAGACTAGGCCCATGCTAGACTCAAATACCCCTGGTGAAAAGGCCACAAGTACAGGCCCAAAAAACGAAAATCACTGAAAAATCAGCACAATCCCATTCCATCCATGGCCTCCATGATGTTTAAATTCAAGACAACCCACAGAAAGACTAGGCCCATGCAAGACTCACTACCCCTGGGCATAAATAAAGGTTGAAAAGTAGGCAAAATGGTTGGAGGCCTAACAACAAAGCCTGCATTCAAAATGGCCACTTGCCTGCCAGCACATGGCCAGTGCCTGTAGCTGCACTCAAAATGGCCACCAGCCACATGGCCTGTCCCTCCCCATGAACACCCCCAAAAATCGAAAAACACTGCAAAATCAGCACAATCCCATTCCATCCATGCCCTCCATGATGTGTAAGTTCAAGACAACCCACAGAAAGACTAGGCCCATGCAAGACTTACTACCCCTGGGCATAAATAAAGGTTGAAAAGTAGGCAAAATGGTTGGAGGCCTAACAACAAAGCCTGCATTCAAAATGGCCACTTGCCTGCCAGCACATGGCCAGTGCCTGTAGCTGCACTCAAAATGGCCACCAGCCACATGGCCTGTCCCTTCCCATGAACACCCCCAAAAATCGAAAAACACTGCAAAATCAGCACAATCCCATTCCATCCATGCCCTCCATGATGTTTAAGTTCAAGACAGCCCACAGAAAGACTAGGCCCATGCTAGACTCAAATACCCCTGGTGAAAAGGCCACAAGTACAGGCCCAAAAAACGAAAATCACTGAAAAATCAGCACAATCCCATTCCATCCATGGCCTCCATGATGTTTAAATTCAAGACAACCCACAGAAAGACTAGGCCCATGCAAGACTCACTACCCCTGGGCATAAATAAAGGTTGAAAAGTAGGCAAAATGGTTGGAGGCCTAACAACAAAGCCTGCATTCAAAATGGCCACTTGCCTGCCAGCACATGGCCAGTGCCTGTAGCTGCACTCAAAATGGCCACCAGCCACATGGCCTGTCCCTCCCCATGAACACCCCCAAAAATCGAAAAACACTGCAAAATCAGCACAATCCCATTCCATCCATTCCCTCCATGATGTTTAAGTTCAAGACAGCCCACAGAAAGACTAGGCCCATGCTAGACTCAAATACCCCTGGTGAAAAGGCCACAAGTACAGGCCCAAAAAACGAAAATCACTGAAAAATCAGCACAATCCCATTCCATCCATGCCCTCCATGATGTTTAAATTCAAGACAACCTACAGAAAGACTAGGCCCATGCTAGACTCAAATACCCCTGGTGAAAAGGCCACAAGTACAGCCCCAAAAAACGAAAATCACTGAAAAATCAGCACAATCCCAATCCATCCATGGCCTCCATGATGTTTAAGTTCAAGACAACCCACAGAAAGACTCAGTCCACCCACCACTGAGTACCCCTGGGCAAAAGGCCCCAAAACAGCCCAAAAATCGAAAATTCCAAAATTTTAATTGCAGCAACTGTAATGCCCCAAACAAACTTACTTGTAAAATTTCTAATCCAACAGTGATCCAAAGAAAGTCAAAAAGGCCTCAAATCCAAATATCCAGCAGCATCCACAAAAAGTAATCCTTCCAGCTCCAGACCCAAATGAAAAGTGACCAGGAGATGGACAAAGCACTGGGAGGAGCCTGCTGAACAGGAACAGGCAGTTGAAGACTGTGGGGCACTTCCTTCCTCCCACCCCCCTGCCCCCCTCCCCAAAATGGACTCCTCGCTAAAAAAGTGCAGGCAAATGTCAAACTAAGGAGTTATTCAGATAAAAAACATCATTTCTAGAAGGTTTATGCTGCTTGCTGGTGGATTTCTTGTGCAGAATTGCAAATTTTATGTTTTCGCTCGCCGCATCTCAAATCTCGCAATTGCGAAGTACCGCGAGACGTGATCTCGCCGTACTCGCGTTGACAAACTATCGCTGGCAAGCCGCGATGACGTAATCGCGCTCGCCAATTCCCGCGGGATCACATAGCAAGATCCAAAATGGCGCAGCACTCGCAAACTATCGAGAAAAACAACTCGGCAAACGATGATAAACGCCGCGCGCCGCAAAAATTGTACCACCAACGCCGCGCGCCGCAAAAAAAATCCGCTGCGTGCGAATTTGCGGATTTTGCGGGAAATTCGCAAATCTCGCGGATTGCGAATTTCCCAAAAATCCGCAAAATCCGCGAGCGTAACGGATTTTCCGCCCATGCTTACGCACAGGTCATAGTACAGAGACGGCACTCCCGGCTATGACAGAGCACCTTCGTTCCACTCTTGACAATGGTCAATCGGCGGCATTGATCCTACTGGACCTGAGTGCCGCCTTTGACACCGTTTCCCATCAGATCTTGCTCCACTGGCTTGAAGAGGCAGGGATCACGGATATGGCTCTTGCTTGGTTCAGATCCTTTTTGACCGAGGGGTCATTCCGTGTTTCTACCCCTCCCTTTCTATCTCGGGCACATGTTATTGAGCAGGGTGTTCCTCAGGGCTCGGCACTGAGCCCCACTCTATTCAACCTTTACGTCCAGCCACTAGCTGCGGTCGCCAAAAAATGGGACCTTACCATCGTCTCATATGCTGACGACACACAGCTGGTGGTCGCCCTTACGGAAGGTATCACCCCTGATCCTGTTAAATTCAAAGCTGGCCTGGCTGCCGTGGCAGATTGGATGACATCTAACTGTCTACAATTGAATGCTACTAAGACAGAGGTGTTACTGGTCGGAAAGAACACTCACTTATTGGGAGATCATTGGTGGCCCACTAGCTTGGGTAAAGCCCCTATACCTAAGACCGAAGTTAAAAACTTGGGGGTCTGGTTAGACTCTTCCCTCAGCTTCTGTACTCACACAAAAAAGTTGCTGCCACATGTTTTGGCATATTGCGTAGTTTGAAACCAATCCTAAAAACTTTTGATCCAGCTACGAGGCAGCTAATCATCCAGTCCACGGTTTTGTCTAGACTGGATTATGCCTGCTCTCTGCTGTTAGGTGCTAACCAAGCAGAAATTGCCCGAATGCAACACATCCAAAAAGCGGCGGCCAGAGCCTTAGTTGGCCTTCCCCGGTTTAGCTCCATTTCTGCTACCATCCAGAGGCTCCATTGGCTTCCGATAGTTCAGCAGATACAGTTTAAGACCCTATGTATTTCGTTCAAAATTCTAAGACTTGCTACCCCCAAAATGCTTGGTACTCTGCTGAACATGTATGTCCCTACTCGTGCATTACGCTCGGCTAGTCAAAACCTGGTCAAAGTACCTCGACTAAACGCAGCCGAGCGGGCGGACGTTCCCTCCGCTTCCTAGCAGAAAAACTATGGAACACCTTACCAGCCCACATTCGTGAAGTGGAAGGTCTGTTGGACTTCAGGAAAGTAATTAAAACATATCTCTCTCCTTCTAACTAACCTCTCTGTAAGCCAGCCTTGCTGATCTCCTAACGTCAATCTTGACTCTGGAAACAGCGCCGGGACGTCCCTTTGTTGGGGAAGCTGAGCGCTTTAAATGTAAATGTAAATGTACATGAATTTATATAGCGCAAATCACCACTGGTTTCTAAGCACTTGCTTAGGGAACCTGTCCTGGTATTCCCCTGTGAGATATCCCGGGCAGGGCATCCGCAAGGTGAAAGCCAGGCATCCCGCCGTGAGGGGCCGTTGTGGAGATTAAGCAAGCTATTGCCCAGAGTCGCAGAGTGTGAACCCGTGAATCGAGTAGGCACCGGAGCAAGAATTGTCGAGTCCATGGACATTTTAGGACTCAAGACCCCGCCGAGCCAGGAATTGAACCCTGGTCCCGAGCTGACCTCTGCTTCCAGGTCTGCCTAGTCTAACCAGTGAGCCACACTTCTCTAACATAACATAACTCCAATGAGTGCAACAGTAGGGAAAGCATTGGATAACGTAGGGATAAAAATGACTATTCCCACTCCAATGAGTGCAACAGTAGGGAAAACGTTGGATAGCGTAGGGGTAAAAATTACTATTCCCACTCCAGAGGGGGCAACAGTAGGGAACATATATACTTCATACATGAATGAAAAATAATTAATTATTAATACCAATTAATTTTTTTTTAAATAATTATTCATTTTTGATAATAAATTAATCAATTTCAACAAATATAACCAAATAATGATTTAAAAAATGTTATTATTTAAAATTTAATTACTTACCACCCTATTCCCCTATAAACCCACAACCCACTACTGAAAATAAATTAAGACAATTAACATGATTATAATTTAATCAATTATTTAAAATTATTTACCAATTATATTTTAATTACTTACTAATTGTCAATTAATTAACAATGAATTACCAATTTTATTTGAATTACCAATTAATCAATTATTAATTAAAATTAATTACCAATTACATTTTAATTAATTACCAATTAATAATAATTCAAAAATAATTCAAAATAAATACAAATAAATAAATTAGCATTTATTTATTTATTTTTTATATTTGTAGAGCGCGAACAAATGCCCATGGGCGTCTCGGCGTAATTAAATTACTTCCCACCGTATTCCCCTATAAACTCACAACCCGCAACAGAAAATAAATTATTATAATTAACATAATTATCAATTACCCAATTAATTATAATTAATTACCAATTACATTTTAATTAATTACCAATTAATAATTAATTAACCATTAATTCTAAATAAATACCAATAAATAAATTAACATATTTAATTCATTATAATTAAATTACTTCCCACCCTATTCCCCTATAAACCCACAACCCGCTACTGATTTATATTACGCAAAAATAAAATACCATTAAATTAATTATTTAAAATAAATTATAAAATAAATATACACTTTTCACACGTATAGTAACATAAAAAACACTTTAAAAAATTGATATTAACTTACTTACCTCTAATTCGATATTTTTGATGTCCAGTCGATATTTTGTCCATTCTATATTTTGGAATCGATATTACTGCTATTCTAGTCGATATTTTTGTAGTCTATATTCTGTCCAGTCGATATTGTGTCCATTCTGTATTTTTGAATCGATATTAATGTAAATCGAATTAAAAAACTCTATATTATGACTCTACACCAAATAACATTAGGAAGGTCTGTAAACCTTTTCTAGGTGTCAGTGTCTAATCATTAATCCAGGTGCCATTCACCACTAACAGTCACAACAACTCATTAACAGATCACAGAGTGACCAGTGATCAGAATCCACATATCAGAATTGCTGATGAAGCCATGACCACTCATTCATTTAGGGTAATAATGCCAAAGAAGTCCACAAAACTTAGTTGATCATTCACAATATTGCAAAGGAGGCCATTACATTTCACTGACACTTTTAACATAGCAGCCATATTTGTATGGGGCATCCATTAGGCCTGCAGATATGCTCTACACTGTGCAGGAAATTCAGCTTCATGGGGTATATTAGGCAGTTTCAGACACCAACTCAACTAAACAAGGAAAATGTATTTCTTTGGTACAGTTTTCCTAATTAAAAAATTACATTTCATTTTTATTATTTATAAAGGTTACATTTTCTGACCAATGTAGAATATGGAAATTAAAAAACAAAGGTGTACATTTAAGGCTAGAAGCCCCACTGATTTCATTTGGGTTACCTATGAGAAAAATGCACAATGTGCATTTTGAGTCAAACATATATAGCCTTTATTATTTATTGCACATTTCAAAGCATATTTGTCTCATTACATCATTTGCTTGTACTTTATCCATCTCGTCTTATTGCAGGTGCAGGCTTTGAAACCACTAGCATAGCAATAGAATATACACCACAATTTTTACCACACATGCAATGTTGAATACCACTGTGAATGGGTAGTCTATCCCAGAAAAATACTGCATTGCAAAAACATGCAAAATATATTTTTGCTATGGGGAGAGGAGTTGGCCTAATGGCTAGGGTGATTTGCCTCACCGGCGTAGCTAGGGGAGGTTAGGGGGGTGGACCGCCCCAGGCGGCACTGTTTTGGAGGCGGCAAGCGCGGCACTTGTGGCCCGTTGCAGCGGGTTTTATAATTTATTTGGGGACATTCACTGCCTGACACTTTGTCAGTCAGTGTCCCCAGCCCCCAAATAAATTATTAATGCGGCGGCACAGTTTGAAGTGCAAGCAAGCAAACTCACCTGCTTTCATCTGCTGCCTGTGCGTACGCACGTTGCAAGCATGATTGGGGGCTGCAGTGTTAGTGCGCTACCGCGATGTGCGCAGCTTCCGGCAGGCAGGCTTGAGGGTATGATGTTAATGTGCGCGTTAGTGAGTTACGATGAAAGAACACCTAAGACAACGGCTGGCATAAGAGTGACACCACTTTCAATACCCAATGGCTATGGAATACTAATACCGCAGGCCAGCACATACCGCGGGTGAGATGGCCTCTCAGGCTCACCCGACCCTCACCAGCACAGTGACCATCTAACTTAGACTCGCCATGGGCCGCCTGTAGCTGAGGGAGCTTCTCGCCGCTGGCTTTCAGCTGCTGCTTATCTAGTTTATCCTCCCAGCGGCTCGGATCTAATGGTGAATCAATGCCGGTGTGATTTGAGCAGGGCGGGCCCGGATCATAGAGGTGAGCGCTGGCATTTTTTCCACGTTATTATACCCGCTTCACATAAGCCCAGATCAAAACTTATTGTAATTAATCAAGCCCACTGTCGGGCCTTCCCACAGGCTTTCTTCAAATGAGAAAGAGAACAACATGACGATTCATATTATTATCCAAACAGCAGCCCCCACACACAGATCTGGTGGTACCTCGCCTTCCTTTTTAGGTCGAGTTTACTCGAACCTAATGTTGTCAACCCAAAAAATTCCTTTCCTAACAGGCGGATTCGGCGGATTTTGGACAGTGCACGAGAGAGTCAAGTCACGTGACTCATCATGGACGAGCATGCCCCGCCCATCAATCACCCTCCCACTGCCAGCAGCATTTCTCCACGGCCGCCAGGCCACATGAAAGGCTTCCCTAGCACTGCCCCGCCCATCATTCACCCTCCCATGCCAGCAGCTCTTCCCGCTCCTCCTCCTGCTCTCCGCCCCCTGCTGCATCAAAGGCTTTTCCGCTTTCTCTACTCCCCGTCATAATCACTCTCCTGGCTCCTCTCCCCGCCTCACCTTCTGCCCACTTCTCCCCCTGATGTATCACAAAGAGAAAATGCTGCCTGCAACTGAGCACAAAGCATGCAGCTCTCGCTAAGGTGCTGTCCGTCTCACACACAAAATGGTGATCGAGAGAAGCCCTCTCTCTCACATACTACGGGCTCTGTCTGAAGCCGTCACACCCAGCCAGTGCGGCTTGAAAGAAGCTGTCCTTCACACAGGGAGCGTCCCCTGCTTCAACTCGGCTAGCCGTCACACGAGAGCGGTATGACAGGCTGCCAGCAACAAAGTGTGCTGCTTGCTTCAGACAGTATCCTTCACTCAGTGAGTGAGTGTTGAATGCCTCAAACAGTGAGCGTTGAATGCCTCATAATGTAAGCGCTGGCTGAGAGGCTCAGTCGGATATTGCGAGTGCTGAGTTATTGTGTCACATACTGTGAGTGCTGACTGACAGCTGCTTTTCTTCACACAGTGGCTGCTTCCGGTTTTAGATAGGCTGGACGTCACATATCGCGAGCGTTGCCTGAGAGAGGTTGTCTTTCTGGTTGTCTGGGCTGCATGAGAGGCTGGCCTGCGACATGCTGTCCATCACATTCTGAACACGTGACGGGACTGCCCGTCACATACACTGACTGCCGCCACACCGAGCGAGTGCTGCTTTATGAGTGAGTGTCTTTTGAGATAGGTCCTTCATGTATTTAGCCCATCTATGCAAATGCTGCCGCCAACCCTCTGCTGTCTACTTTCCTCCAGGTGTCATCAGCTTGCCCCAATCCCCCCCACCTCCGTTGTCAGATTGGCCCTACCCATTCCCTCCCACTCCCATTGTCAACTTGATCCCAGTCCATCCTTCCTACCTACTGTAGTCGCTTGCCTCACCACCTCCTCCCCTCCATGTTATCTTTTGTTCACTTCCCTCCCTTTTTGTTCCCTTCGACAATAAACAAAAAAAAGCGAATGAAATCGCAAACACTGGCCGAGTCTCCATAGCGCTTCTTTCCCACATCCTCCATTGCCCCCACCAAACTCCCTCCTCTGTGTTGCCTCTTGCCCCTTTGTCTGCAATAAAAAAGCAATATTATGAGGCCAGCTCTCCAATTTCATAACACTTCTTAAAATTACTTTCAGTCATGCTGCTGTACAAGAAGGATAACACAAAAAACCATCGACTAGTGCATTCTGGTAATTGTAGTTTTGATTTTGTTTTTAAACCCTTTTGAAAAACAAACCTCGTGCAGTGATTTGCAAAAGGAAAGCTAAGGAAAATCATCTGATAGAGGCCATGGAAGGTGATACTTACTAACGAATGCACAGGGATGCAATTATCCTATATAGCTAGTATGTGCGAGCATTTTGTCGACATATTTGTGTACGTTCAACTCTGAGCACAGTCAACAAAGCCCTTCATCCTGCCATGGTCAATGTAACAAGTACTCCAAAACTCAGTAATAACTCTGTGTTGTTTATGGTCCAGGAAGAAATGTATAATGGTGTAAACCCGGTAAATTAGCAGGTTCATCAAAAACATAGGTTTAGCTTCTCCCCGGCTGGGCAGAGGGAAAAGCCAGAGTTCTAGAACCGCTCGGCTGTTTGTGACTGCTCCCGCCCCCCTTCCCGAGTGAAATTATTGGCCTATCCTGCTAGTTATATAGGATTCTGTTTCTGGTGTCCACCCCTTGGGGCTGAGCGCATTCTAGATGATTTTATATTTAGTTTATCCTTCCATTTATGTGACACAACCTTCACCGCTCAGTGACAGATGTACTCTCCCTCTGCGCCTCTACTGTTTCGTAATATGATTTTATTAAGTGGTGATGTATTTAGAGCGAACTCCATCCATAACAGTAGGCACTGGGCCATGGGCAGTGCTTGAAATGGAAAAATCGAAGTGCAGGTACCCTGTATCAAAGTGCCTGCTTGTTTCTGAGAAGTGCCGGTACTTCGGCCCACCCCCCTCCCTCTCCATATGGTGCTCTCTGCCTCAGGCCAGCAGCTCTCCTCCCATAATTATTCACTGCAGGGCCTGCGTCTCGTCACCCTTCCTCCCAGTCCCTACAAGCAGGCTTCTCCAGTGGCTGCATGGAAGTTACTGTGCTTTAGAAGCTTGTGACCTTAGTTTTACATCTTTACTACAGGTGCATTAACCAGCTAAGTTAACCATCACCTCCTCCAGTCCCTCACTAATAAGCATTTTAGAAGCAGAGTGCACAATATTTCAGCAGTTACAAACTGTTGTCATTTCTTCACCACCGAGGGGGGAAACTTTGCTAACCATCTTTTTAAAAATATAACTAAGAATCCAGTTAATGTAAAAAAGAGCGGAAGGGGCGTCTCGAGACCGCCAACCTCAGAGAGGGCTTCTAAGCTTTTTAAATGTACATTTCCGAACTTTTTTTTCCTAGGAGATTTTAATCCGTCTCTTTTTTGTGTGTAAAATGCGTGAGAGAGCTTTAAACAGGAACAACCCATTAACTGTTTTTCTTTTCATAAAAGGCATTTAAAAGAGGAGGCTGTGGCTTTACGTGAGACAGAGGTAATTGCCTCTCTGCAGCCAGCCAGATAAACAGCTTACCAGCGCTCCCCTCCTGAAGAGCGCAGGTGAGCCTCGGGAAAGGGGGGAAAGGCTTTTAAAGCACAACTAGAAACTGATCTCATTTCAAAGAGCGTCAGAATGCCAGGCCAAAGAGGATTTCTGCTTTACTCCCACCCTCGCCAGGGCCCCCGCGGCAAAACTAGCCTTTCCAAGGCGGTTTCCTGAAAGTTGCCCAAGAAATAAACACATAAGAAAACACAACTTAGGGGCATATTACCAAGCAATAGCGATAATTATCGCTATTGCTTGGTTAGAGACAAATATTTACAGCTGAGCTGCGGCGATTTTTACCGCAAATAAACCTTGGTATTACCAAGGTTTAACGCAAATGCGATAAAAATCGCCGCAAAGCATGAATATCGCTGAAAAGTCAGTGATATTCATGCATTACCGAGCTAATGCTCTTAGCCATGTAATCCACCTCCCATTGGATAACATGGCTAAGAACTGCTCAGGGCAGGTGTTAGCTTTTGGAGATATTCGCGCTTAGCGCGAATATCTCCAAAAGTTGGTAATAGGAGATAGCGATGTTAGCGACTGTTTTCAGTCGCTAACATCTTGGCACGCCCACTTTGCATGTCATTAGTGATAAATATCACTGACATGCAAAGTGGGGCCCAAGATGGTCGCTATCTCCTACTAGCTGTCGATAACTGGTGTTAACGACAGCTAGGTAATAGGGAGATAATTTTATCTCCGCTTTCTTGGCTTTTAAAGCCAAAAAAGCGGAGATAAACCCCCTTGATAATATGCCCCTTAGTTTTTAGGCACAACGGGCTTTTACTTGTGTGATTCCTGTCGAATTCTGAACACCAAGGTCTTCCCACACTCGATTTTCGTGCATAAAAGGAATCATTTATTTCATGCGTTTTCGTCTTTGTACCCCTAAACAATAATCAAACTTGGGTCATGTTCTGGGCGACCAAAAACTGATGGATTTAGAACCCTTATCAGAACAGAAAAAAATGGCCATTTCCCTTTCAAAAATTACAATAAAATGTTTTGGCCCCAAAGCATAAAAGTTTATTTTGCATCATCTGCCAGCTACTGCAGAGTCTCCAGGTTTATCCACACTTTGTCGAGGGCTGCTGTGCGGTGTTATTTCACAACTTTCAAAAGAATGGAAGCGCTAGAGAGACTGTGTACTCTGTACATCTGGCGTTACTGGCGGGCTTCTCTAAAGCTAGATTCGTCTGCAATCGTTTTCACTTGATCGACCCAATGGATTTTAAACGGGTATATGTAATTATTTTCCTTTGTACGTTTTTTTTTATTTACATAAATCTATCTATACCAGTGTGATGTCTAGTTAACGTGGTCCACACTATAGAAAACCTCAAATAATTATACAGAAGATATTTGTCATTTTCCTACCCTCCGCCTGGAGCCTGAACACATCAGACGCTCACTCCTCTTTTGCTCAAAAATATTTTCATAGCTACCCCCGAGCTTTCTTCCCTCCCTCCAGCCAGTAATGACTGGACTCTATCCTGCCACTTAGACATATGGGCACGCTCTACCTTGGCTTCTGCCTCACTCTCCGTGCCAGCCCCTCTGCCCCTCACTCTCCGTGCCAGCCCCTCTGCCCCTCACTCTCCGTGCCAGCCCCTCTGCCCCTCACTCTCTGTGCCAGCCCCTCTGCCCCTCACTCTCCGTGCCAGCCCCTCACTCTCTGTGCCAGCCCCTCTGCCCCTCACTCTCTGTGTCAGCCCCTCTGCCCCTCACTCTCTGTGGCAGCCCCTCTGCCCCTCACTCTCCGTGCCAGCCCCTCTGCCCTTCACTCTCCGTGCCAGCCCCTCTGCCCCTCACTCTCATTAACACTCATTCTCAGACTCTATAACTCGCGAGTCAGCTTGTGAGGTAAGTGAGTCAGGCTGATCATACAGAATCTTGGCTCCTCTGCTGGGGGCGGTGTTCCATCTCCAGCCCTCACCCTCACACCCCTCACCCTCACACCCCCTCACCCTCACCCACCCTCACACCCCCTCACCCTCACACCCCCTCACCCTCACTCACCCTCACCCCCTCATACTCACACACCCTCACTCACCCTCACCCACCCTCACACCCTCACCCACCCTCACACCCCCTCACCGTCACACCCTCACACCCCCTCACTCACCCTCACCCCAACATCCTCACACACCCTCACTCACCCTCACACCCTCACCCCCCTCACAACCCTCTCACCCTCACCCACCCTCACCCTCACCCCCCTCACCTCCTCACCCTCACACACCCTTACACCTTCACCCTCCGACACCCTCAACCGCACACCCCCTCACCCCCCTCACCCTCACACACCCTCACTCACCCTCACACACCCTCACTCACCCTCACACCCCCTCACTCGCCCTCACACCCCCGCACTCACCCTCACCCACCCTCACACACCTTCACACCCCCTCACACACCTTCACACCCCCTCACACACCCTCACACCTCCTCACCCTCACACCCCTCACCCTCACCCTCACACCCCTCACCCTCACACCCACCCTCACGACCCTCTCACCCTCAAACCCCTCACACCCCTCACCCTCACACCCCCTCACCCTCACACCCCCTCACCCTCACACGCTCACCCTCAAACCCTCACCCACCCTCACTCACCCTCACGACCCTCTCACCCTCACACACCCTTACCCTCACACCCCCTAACCCTCACACACCCTCACTCACCCTCACACACCCTCACCAGCATAGCATAACAAAACCTAGCATAGCATAGCAAAATATAGCATAGCAAAATATAGCATAGCATAACAAAAAAAGCATAGGATAGCAAAACCAAACCTAGCATAACAAAACAATAAATAGCATAGCAAAACACAACAAAGCATAGCATAGCATAACAAAACACAACAAAACATAGCATAAGATAAAACATAGCATAACAAAACAAAGCATTGCATAACAAAACATAGCAAAACACAAAGCATAGTATAACAAAACACAGCATACATAACAAAACATAGCATAACAAATCATATCAAAACATACCATAACTTAGCATAACAAAACACAACAAAACATAGCATAACAAAACACAACATAGCATAGCATAACAAAACAAAGCTTAGCATAGCATAACAAAACATAGCATAGCATAGCATACCAAAACATAGCATAACAAAACATAGCATAGCATAACAAAGCATAGCATAATAAAACACAACAAAACATTGCATAGCATAACAAAACATAGCATATCATAACAAAGCATAGCATAGCAAAACACAACAAAACAGCATAGCTTAACAAAACACAACAAAACATAGCATGGCTTAACAAAACATAACAAAACATATAATAGCATAGCAAAACACAGCATAGCATTCCAAACACAGCCATACATAGCATAGCATAACAAAACATAGCATAGCAAAACAAAGCATAGCATAATAAAAAACAACAAAGCATAGCATAACAAAACATAGCATAACAAAGCATAGCAGAGCAAAACATAGCATAACAAAACATAGCATAGCATAACAAAGCATAGCCTAGCAAAACACAACAAACATAGCATAACAAAACACAACAAAACATAGCATAGCATAACAAAACAAAGCATAGGATAGCAAAACTAAACATAGCAAAGCATAACAAAACAAAGCATAGGATAGCAAAACAAAACATAGCATAGCATATCAAAACATAGCATAACAAAACATAGCATAACAAAACACAACAAAACAGCATAGCTTAACAAAACAAAACATAGCATGGCTGAACAAAACATAACAAAACATAATAGCATAGCAAAACACAGCATAGCATACCAACACAACAAAACATAGCATAGCAAAACAAAGCATAGCATAATAAAACACAACAAAACATAGCATAGCATAACATAGCATAGCAGAGCAAAACATAGTATAGCATAACAAAGCATAGCATAAAAAAACATAGTATAGCATAGCATATCAAAACATAGCATAGCATAACAAAACAGCATAGCATAGCATAACAAAACAGCATAGCATAGCATAGCATAACATAACAAAACATAGGATAGCAAAACAAAACATAGCATAGCATACAGCATCACTAAGCACCACCACAGCATCACTCAGTGGAACCACAACATCACTGATCTCCACCACAGCATCAATCTGTGCAACCATTCAACAACAACTGGTTTAAATATGTTATCTCAATGTTTCAAGCTTTATTACAAATGTAACAAAAATATGTTAATATTTGACATATGTTCTTGGATTTTCGTCACAATAAAATACACTGAAAATAATCTTCACACATGTTATTTACAAAAGTTTAAGCTTTTGCCATTATAAATTACAATAACTTTTATTTAAGTATTAATTATTTGTGATATCAATACATGTAAGTCACGTAAATACAACACATATTGCATTACAAATGCTATAGGTGTCACATTTGCGAAAGTTATAACTATTGGCATGGTAAATGACAATGCTATTAATTTCGCTATTTTCAAAAACAAAACCTAAATAAAAAAAATTGTCATTTACAATACCAATAGCTCAAACTTTCCTAATACGAGACCTATTGCATTGCAAATGCTTGTTAAATGCTGGCATTAAATGCACCCCAGACAGGTATTGTTATGCATTAGTGGTGCACAAATTCCAGACGGAAATGGGCAGTTTAGTTCTTTTTACCGAGCTGCCCTAGGCTGTCCCTGCCTCTAATCTCAAATGATAGTGACAGGATGTTTTCCCCCCTGCGTTGCAATTACCTAAGTGCTGACTCCGCCCTACACCCCAAACATCATTTCGGTCCCAGGCAGCCGGTCTGACTCAGAGCAGATCGTTATCTCAGGCCAGTCCACTCTGCAGGAAAAGAGTGAGAAGCTGCAGTGGACAGTATAAGTGGCAAAATGTGATCGATTCAGGCACTCTGAAGATTGTGTTGTATTTTTAGCTATAGTAATGGAAAACTCACAGCCACACAAAGCATAGTCCCTGCTTTGATTTACTCACGAGGAAGTGCCACTTGAAGTGTCACACAATGAAAACATATAAATATCACACATAAGCAATTATAAAAATTGGCAGCTATGTAAAGTTGTATGTAAGAATCGTGTCTAGGCCCTTTGCAAAATGTTACAATGAGAACAGAAGGCTGGTATTTTTCTCGGAGGTGGGAGACAGATGCAGTCGGGTAAGGGTTAGGGTTGTGAGGGTAGTTTCAATAACAAGCTGACCCATGCAATAAAATGTGCTTTTTAGGCTAGTGTGCGTTCATGAACAGATCATTCTGAGCAGCAGCAGTGCCTGCCAGCCTGCAGTCACACAGTGTGTCTCTGGTTAGTACCCTTATATTTCTGGTGCCGTGCAGCAGTTCTAAGATGCTCTTAGAGTTTCTTGTTGCTAATATGGGTAGGATCTCTGATATTTAATATGTGCCTTTCATCTTCATTGCTTGATATTTGCCCGTAAGATAGTGTCACTCATGGGCGTTGAAATGTCACTCATAATTACATTGGAATTATGAAAATGTCACACATTGCAATCTGAAACCTTGGCAGCTATGGTGGTGTTGTGCGCTGCACGAGTCAGGCAGTCTCTCCTGGGCAATGTCAACCTCCCGCGCAAAGACACTGGCTAATGCTGGGATGAGCCACAGGTCCCAGAGTCATGCTGAGCTCAGCTGCCGCCCGCGGTGCGCATCGAGCGGGTGGCATTTCAAAGGTTTCTGAACTGTGCAACATCCTGGGACTCGGGAGCCAGCCTCTAACTATTTGACCCTGTCCCGGTGCCCGGTGGGGATCTTGAGGAATGGATTGATTCGGGATTCCCACCACCGACGCACCACACACCATCCGGGACAGGCGGGCCGCAGCTAAATTAAGTTGGTCAACAGCCTGCTAAGTGCTGGGCAATGTCGCGGAGAGCGGCTTAAAACAGATGGTAATGCGATCCCTTCTGGCGACTCGACCCATGACCTCAGGTCTACCTGTGGCTTACTCGAGTGAGGCTGGCCTTCTGAGTCGCTGGCAAACCTGTGCAGAGTATAGGAGCTGTCTAAGCTTCTCCCGTCGTAGCACCTGCACGCCTGATCCGATGCACAGCTGCCACAAGAAGTCATTCATCTTCAGGAGTCAGTACCAGTGACGGTAAGGTATGTTTTAAAGCAAACATTTCTGAGCAGTGTCTTATGTATTTTTTAGGCTACCATATGTATTACTTATTAGACTACTTTTACAGTCTGCTGCATAACACGCTGGTGCAAGTACTCTTAGATAGCGCAGGCTTTTTAAGGCTCACTCTCTCAAAAGTATATATATTTTAAATAAAACTGCCTACAGCCGAGTTGTGACCCCTAGGCTATGTGTACTTTAATCAATCTTTTCTCCTGAGGCTTGCATGCACCCCCATGCTTAATTGTGTCTTAATGGTAATTGCGTAGACTTGCAATGCAACGTAGCTTCAGCCTCATGTTGTTAATAAATAACGGGCGGCGCCACAAACCCTGCTATTATCAGCCAATTAATTTTTTATCAAATTGCTCAATGTGTCTTTTTGAGATAAATTACAGTTTGCAGAGGGTTTGTGACCTCTAAGCTATGCGTGTACCCTTCCATTTCCATTACTTTGCTGCTGTTCTAAAATCTTCTTACAGTTCTCTTTGCTCAAATGGGTGTAATTTCTGATATTTATGTTTCCGTTGTTTTTATTGCTTGATTTTTCTTGTGAAAAAAGTGTCACTCCTAGTTGTTGAAATGTCACTCATAATTACGCTGACATAAAAATGTCACACTTAGCAATCTGAAACCTTGGCAGCTATGACTTCCTTTATGTCCGGCCTGCTGTTGTTACCTGTACCTCCGGTGCTAGCTGCGCCACTCCACGTGCACAAATCATGAGCTGAACATTGCAGGCATTGCCCTGCAACTGCAGAAACGTAGACATGGCCGCCGGTTGTACAGTGGGGTGTCGGAGAACATTCCATAAAGTATAGAACCCTGCCAATGCAGGTAATTTCTACGTTTTTATTTCTTTCTTTGAAGTTTTAAATCACACACAGACGACGTTAAAGTACTCTACATTAATTTTTTTACAAAAACATGTGAGAAATGATTCTAAATAATAAACATAAATATTTACAAAGAAATGTTCAGGATGGCGTCAGAGCATTTTGCAATTTGTAGATACATATTCTGAGAAATGCATCCAAGTCATACAAATCCATGTTAGCAAAGATGTGTTCTCTTATAGTGAACGTTAAGTCGTCAGTTTGTTCTTCACGCTACAATATTTGATTTAGGAATTGCACTGCATATGTGGCGGTGCAGGTGCTGGAGAGAGCTGTGATTAAATGTCACAAATGTAAGTGTGAGTATGGTGGCAGTCTGTGTGTTCTCCTTTGTACTGCCGGTCACCGGTGTATTTAACTGTGTAGCCTTGGACCGTGTCATGTATGTGCATGTAACTTGCATAATCGAGGTAACTATTAGCGGTGATACTACGTGTCTCTCTGTCCTTTTTCCCCAGCCCCCTGCCCCCCTCCCCAGGGGCGGCAATCTGAGGGATAGCCCCGGGCGCCACAAGCTCTAGCTACGCCCCTGATTTACCTCGAATCCAGGGAACTGGGTTCGAGTCTCGGCAATGACGCTGAACATCCTGTGACTCTGGGCAAATCTCTCAATCACCCATAACTAACAAAATAAAAGTGTGTCCTCATGTAACGCAACTGGCGCTTGTGTAAAGCGCTCTGATACCCTATGCCCTCAGGTCAAATTCGCACTATATAAATCTCCGTAAAAAAAAAAACAGTGATGTTTGTGTTTAAAAGAGTTAGTTAGATTTATACACTTTCAGTGTTCGAGATGTGCCCCAATAGACTTTTTCTTTTGTGTAGAATTGGGCAGGTCCACTGTTAAGTAGCTGATGCATTGAAGGCACCACCATTGCCAAGCAAGCGGTGGCCAGCCCACACAGTCTAAAGTTTTCCACTTGCTTAGTGGGGAATTGGTGCGAAATAGGCTTACACCGACTCTGCGGGAGCACTTTCTGCAAAACCTCATATCGCCAACCTGCCTTGCTGTCACAATGGACTAGCTGACATTGTTTTGTTTTCCAAAAATAAACCTCCTAACAGGGGCATAGCTTCAGGGTGGGGCGGGTGTTTGAAGAGTGACAACCCCCAAGTGAATGCGTTCTTGGCTTGGCAGTTGTGTCTGGGGCCCTGAGTTTGGTCTGTTATCTTTGTGTACTTTTTTCAGGGAGTGAGCAAGGAATGAAAGACAAAACAGGGACCTACAATGTAAAAAGGAGAGAAATATAGATACACATGTGGCGGATTTTCAAAATATTAAACTGGATAATCTAGAATCAACACCAGCTTCCCTGCTCACCAAAATTGTGTGATCCTAGGCACATATTTTATTTCACAGAGCCTCCTTTTTATTTATTATCACATATGCGTGCACTTTTAAATTCTTGAGTTCAGGATGTGAGCTGCACAAGCACCTCTTAGACTTGTACTGACATGTCTCTTGGTTCACTAAAGACTTCCTGCTTGGGAGATGACCCATGAATGTTCTGAACATCACGTTTATAAAATGTCTGTCTATGCAGTGGCATCATCTGATGTACTAAGTTGAAATGCTTCCACATGATAAAGAAATATTCTTTACTTAGATTTTGAAGAGATTGTATCATATTTTCACATTATATTTGTTGCACGATATACATGCCAAAAGTTATCAAGGCTTCGAGCCAAGTCAGCCACTGCTCGGATTGCCCTATTAATTTACCTGCATGATTTGTGCTTAGTGACTGGGGCCGTCAGTCATTTAATCAAATGATTTGTAAACGGCAAGGAATAGAAATAGGAAGCCTAGTCCCAATGCACTGATTTAACAATGCTACCACCAAGGTTTCTCGAAGCAGAGATGGCAAGGAGTGCTTGCAGTGAAAATCCATTTAAAATAGGTGGAGGACAGGGACTCCAGGCCATTGTGTTGTACAATTCTTTAGTCATGAGTTTCCAGGGAGAACTACCAGGGCCAGGTAGGACCTGCACAAGAGCAGTTTCAGCAGAGTGTTTGAGGTGTAACACCCCTAAAATGCATTCTTAGTTAGGTAGCTAAAACTGTTGGCCCTGACCAGGGTCGGCTGGTGTTAATGGGCAACATGGGCGTCGCCCTACCACTGAGGGGAGAGGCAAAAAGAGAATTTATATTATCGTCACCATGCATCTGAAAAGAAACTACTATATGCAGTTGTTGCTTTTTCCGTTTTTTATGGGCAGCTGTGAAGAACTTTGCAGATGTCCTGCTCCTGCAGTGTATGTGCCTGCTGGGCGAGGTATTCTTCGACCTGCAGGCACAAGATATAGCTGTGACATCAGGGCAGAGGGCGTGCCGATTTTTAGTGCCCTGAATAAGGTTGGATTTCGGGCGCTTTCACAATGACCCTGGGAGGAGTTCACAGAACTCCATTCATTTCAAGCAGGGGGTGGGGCAGGCTGAGAAGGAGAACGAAGTAAAGGGTGGTGACAATTTAAACTCATCACAAGAGGGGGCGGGCTGTAGAAGGGGTGCAGCCAGATTCTTGTGTGCTGCTTTCGCCTTTGCTTTTGAAAACATAACCGTTATTTATGAAGCTGAAGCTGAGCCCCGGCCCGAGCCCTTTCTCTGTGGACACACCTCTCTCATCTTGTTCGACGCAACCCAGGCCCAAAAGACTACCAGTTGGCACCTATTTTCGCTTTAAGCTGCGATAACATGCGCCCTGCCCTGGCTACATTAGAGAGTTCGTCATGTCGTAGGCCCACACTCTCGGACTCCCAGTTCTTGCCAATTGATATCCATCCAGACCAGCGGGATTTAATCAGGTAAGTGTACTGAAAAATATACGTAAAATGCTTATCTTTTAACAAATGCAATATACGAGCTTAAGTTAGTAAGTTACAAGGACATTCGTTTTTGAGAACAGTAGAGATTGTCAGGTTACTTGTGCATTTGTATATTTATTCAAAACCTGAAGCGTTTCAGGATTTTACTCGATATACTACCTGGTATTTCTGCTTTATCACCTGCTACATTTCTTATATTTTTAATGTATGATTTCACTGTTATTAAGGAGCTCCAAACGCCAAAAAGCACCTCTCGTTTAACTAGTTGGCACAAAATAATAAAAAACATAAATACATTGAAAATAATGTAGTATCTTGCTTTTAAAGCTACTTAATCAGTGATGGCCCCTACTGTGGTTTTTCATGGTGATAATACTGGGCCTGTGCAGAGAGATTTATCAGAACCCATTCTCTTGTATTCAGAATGTGAACAATACATAGATCTGATGTATGTCAATTGATAAACTGTGATTCAAAAATTATACAGAATACAGTCACTAATCGATATCGTAAAATAAGGCTTTCATTGCAGAGACTAGATTAGTAACTTATAGTCAAGTCAAGTCAAGTCAAATGATTTATATAGCGCGCTACATACCCAGAGGGTCTCAAGGCGCTTGAAGAAAGGAGGGGAATTACTTGTCGAATAACCAAGTTTTAAGTTGTTTTCTGAATGCTAGGTGGTTCTGAGTGAGGCGAAGGTGAGTGGGAAGTGAGTTCCAGGTTTTAGCTGCCAGGTAGGAGAAGGATCTACCTCCCATGGTGGTTTTGTTGATGCGAGGTACAGTGGCAAGGGCTTGGTTGGAGGATCGTAGCTGGCGGGAGGGGGTGTAGAAGGAAAGACTTGAGTTGAGGCATTCGGGTCCAAGTTCGTAAAGTGCTTTGTGCGCATGGGTTAGGAGGCGGAAAGTAATCCTCTTATTGACGGGGAGCCAGTGGAGGTTTTTCAGGTGACCAGAGATGTGGTCTTTACGCGGGATGTC
Source organism: Lissotriton vulgaris (assembly GCF_964263255.1). Lineage (NCBI taxonomy): Eukaryota > Metazoa > Chordata > Amphibia > Caudata > Salamandridae > Lissotriton > Lissotriton vulgaris. Next base: position 1,679,865,765 of record NC_141687.1, read on the forward strand.
TAGTATGAGTCTGGCTGAAGCGTTCTGGATCCGTTGGAGTTTTTTCTGGAGTTTTGCGGTGGTACCGGCATATAGGCTGTTTCCGTAGTCCAGGCGACTCGTGACCAGTGCGTGGGTGACCGTTTTCCTAGTTTCGGTGGGGATCCAGCGGAATGTTTTTTTGAGCATGCGAAGAATGTTGAAGCAAGATGATGAGACGGCGTTGACTTGTCTGTTCATAGAGAGTGAGGAGTCCAGGATGACGCCCAGGTTACGTGCGTGGTCCGTCGGGGTGGGTGCTTTTCCCAGGGCCTCAGGCCACCAAGAGTCATCCCAGGCGGAGGGGGAGGTACCCAGGATAAGGACTTCTGTTTTGTCTGAGTTCAATTTCAGACGGCTGTGCTTCATCCACTCGGCTACTTCTTTCATTCCTTCATGTAGGTTGGTTTTGGCAGTATTAGGGTCTTTGGTGAGTGAAAGGATCAGTTGAGTGCCGTCAGCGTAGGAGATGATGTTGAGGTTGTGTTGGCGTGCGATGGCCGCGAGGGGGCTCATGTATACGTTGAAGAGGGTGGGGCTGAGTGAAGATCCTTGTGGCACGCCGCAGATGACTTCAGTGGCCTCTGACTTGAATGGTGGGAGGCGGACTCTCTGGGTTCTTCCGGCAAGGAACGAGGTGATCCATTCCAGTGCTTTTCCTTAGATTCCGATGTTATTGAGGCGCTGTAATAGGGTGCTATGACAGACTGTGTCGAAGGCTGCGGAGAGGTCGAGGAGGATGAGGGCGACTGTGTCTCCATTGTCCAGAAGAGTTCGAATGTCGTCTGTTGCTGCGATGAGTGCGGTCTCAGTGCTGTGTTTGGCTCGGAAGCCGGACTGTGAGGAGTTGAGGGATTTGTTGGTTTCGAGGAAGGCGGCGAGCTGGTTGTTGACAGCTTTCTCGATGACTTTGGCCGGGAATGGAAGGAGCGAGATGGGGCGGTAGTTTTTGAGTTTGGTGGGGTCAGCTGTGGGTTTTTTGAGAAGGGCGCTGAGTTCTGCGTGTTTCCAGCTTTCTGGGAAGGTGCCGGAGTTGAGGGAGCAGTTGATGACGTCTCGGAGGTGTGGTGCTATGATGGAGTCTGCTTTGTTGAAGATGTGGTGAGGGCATGGGTCTGTGGGGGATCCTGAGTGGATGGAGTTCATCAGGCGGATGGTGTCCTCAGTGGAGATTGTGTTCCAGTCATTAAGGATGTTCAGGGGGGGTGAAGGTGTGGCAGAAGGATGGGTGGGTAGGTCTCCGGGTCAGTTGTCGAAGCTGTTATGGATGTCTGCGATTTTGTTGTGGAAGAATGAAGCTAGGGAGTCGCAGAGGGCTTGGGAGGGGATGATGTCATTGGAGTTGGCGGTGGGGTTGGTAAACTCTTTGATGATGTTTAATAACTCCTTGCTGTTGTGGGCGTTGTTGTCTAGTCGATCTTTGAATGCGGCTTTCTTGGCAGTTCGAATAAGTTGGTGGTGTATGCGGGTAGCGTTTTTGAAGGCGTCCTTGGTGTTGGTGTTTGGGTCTTTTTTCCAGGCCTTCTTGAGGGAACGACAGAGTTTCTTAGATTTCTTAAGATCATCGTTGAACCAGGGGGCGTTTTTGATGCCTAGTTTGATTTGACGTTTTTTCAACGGTGCTAGGATGTCGGCGCTGTTGGATAGCCATTGGGTGAGGTTAATGGCTGCTTGGTCGGGGTTTGAGGAGTGGGCAGGGGGGTTTTGGAGAAGCGATGAGGAGATCTGGTCGATGGTGATTTTGTTCCAGTTTCTTCGCAGAGTAGGTTGAGGATGGTTGTGGGTTGTGATCTTATTGTAGATAAAGTGAACGCAGCTGTGGTCCGTCCAATGGAGAGCTGTGGTGTGACTGAAGGAGACATGTTTGCTGGAGGTGAAGATAGGGTCGAGTGTGTGACCTGCAATGTGGGTGGGGGTAGTGACAAGTTGTCTGAGTCCGAGGTTAGCGAGGTTGTCCAGAAGGGTGGCGGTGTTGCTGTCATTGCTCTTTTCCAGGTGAAAGTTGAGGTCTCCCAGTAGAATGTATTCCTCGGAAGGAAGGGCGTGTGGGGTGATAAAGTCAGTGATGTCGTCACTGAATTGTGCACGGGGTCCTGGAGGTCGGTAGAGGAGGGTGCCTCTGAGTGTGGTTTTGGGGTCGGTGTGGATCTGGAAGTGAAGGTGTTCGGTGTTGGCAAGGTTGACGTCAGAACTGGTTGAAATGCGGATGGTATTCTTATGGACGATAGCGATGCCTCCTCCAGTATGGTTGGTGCGGTCCTTACGGATGATCTTGTAGCTTTCCGGGATGGCAATGGTGATGTCTGGGGCTGATGAGGCGTTCATCCATGTTTCTGTTAGGAAGGCGACGTCCGGTGAGATGGTGTCTAGTAGATTCTAGAGGTCGATGGCGTGCTTGTGGACCGAGCGGGTATTGAGCAGGATGCATTGTAGGAGGTTGGTGTCAGATGTCTGTTTTGTGTGTGTGGATGGGGAGTTGGTCTTGGTGCCGTCGAACTTGCAGGAGTTGCAGGAGAAGGGTCCATGGGTGTGTCCAGGAGCGGCTTGGACGCAGTTGGGGGGTCGGCCGGAGTTAAGGGCTAGGAGGGTGGTGGCGTCGTATGTAATGCGGGAGGGGTCGGTGGAGCGGGGACCAGGGGTTCTGGCGCTGGGCGCGGCCTTGGCGCGGACGGGCGTAGACGGGCTTACCGTTGGTGCACCTTTGGCGCGGCCGTAGCGCGTGGACGCTGCGCGTTGGGACATCTGCTTTTAATGGATAGTGGAGGGGGCGGGTCAGCTGGGAGGCGGTAGCGGGGAGGCGGGCCAGGGGAAAGCACAACAACAAAATGGTGGGAGGGATAGGAATGGAAACCAACACAGTACAATGCCAGCTATGAAGGAATGCACTGTAAGCAGTCAAAGCGCAAAGGACTGAATACTGCTGCGAATATGTAAAAAGCGCTACCAAATGCAGTTATGTTAAAGCGCTACTCAAATGAGCTAAGCACAAAGCGCTATGATATTACACACGAGGGCTGATTGAAGGTGCTTCAGCTGTGTGCAAATGCAGTTACGTTAAAGCGCTACCACAATGAGCAAAGCACAAAGCGCTATGATATTACACACGAGGGCTGATTGAAGGTGCTTCAGCTGTGTGCAAATGCAGTTACGTTAAAGCGCTATCACAATGAGCAAAGCACAAAGCGCTATGAGTCAGTGAAGCTAAAGAGTCACAAGAGCTACGATACCACACACGAGGGCTGATTGAAATCGCTTCAGCTGTGGGCGCTGGAAAGAAGATTGCAAGCAGGAGCCAGGGAGCGTGGGGGAGCAACCGTTCGGGACGAGGTCCAGGCGGTCACAGTCTTCTCTTGGAGGTGGAGGACTCTCTGTTCGTGGGTGGGCGGGTCAGCTGGGAGGCGGGCCAGGGGAGGCGGGCCAGGGGAAAGCACAACAACAAAATGGTGGGAGGGATAGGAATCGAAACCAACACAGTACAATGCCAGCTATGAAGGAATGCACTGTAAGCAGTCAAAGCGCAAAGGACTGAATACTGCTGCGAATATGTAAAAAGCGCTACCAAATGCAGTTATGTTAAAGCGCTACCCAAATGAGCTAAGCACAAAGCGCTATGATATTACACACGAGGGCTGAATGAAGGTGCTTCAGCTGTGTGCAAATGCAGTTACGTTAAAGCGCTACCACAATGAGCAAAGCACAAAGCGCTATGATATTACACACGAGGGCTTTTTGAAGGTGCTTCAGCTGTGTGCAAATGCAGTTACGTTAAAGCGCTATCACAATGAGCAAAGCACAAAGCGCTATGAGTCAGTGAAGCTAAAGAGTCACAAGAGCTACGATACCACACACAAGGGCTGATTGAAATCGCTTCAGCTGTGGGCGCTGGAAAGAAGATTGCAAGCAGGAGCCAGGGAGCGTGGGGGAGCAACCGTTCGGGACGAGGTCCAGGCGGTCACAGTCTTCTCTTGGAGGTGGAGGACTCTCTGTTCGTGGGTGGGCGGGTCAGCTGGGAGGCGGTAGCGGGGAGGCGGGCCAGGGGAAAGCACAACAACAAAATGGTGGGAGGGATAGGAATGGAAACCAACACAGTACAATGCCAGCTATGAAGGAATGCACTGTAAGCAGTCAAAGCGCAAAGGACTGAATACTGCTGCGAATATGTAAAAAGCGCTACCAAATGCAGTTATGTTAAAGCGCTACCCAAATGAGCTAAGCACAAAGCGCTATGATATTACACACGAGGGCTGATTGAAGGTGCTTCAGCTGTGTGCAAATGCAGTTACGTTAAAGCGCTACCTCAATGAGCAAAGCACAAAGCGCTATGATATTACACATGAGGGCTGATTGAAGGTGCTTCAGCTGTGTGCAAATGCAGTTACGTTAAAGCGCTACCACAATGAGCAAAGCACAAAGCGCTATGAGTCAGTGAAGCTAAAGAGTCACAAGAGCTACGATACCACACACGAGGGCTGATTGAAATCGCTTCAGCTGTGGGAGCTGGAAAGAAGATTGCAAGCAGGAGCCAGGGAGCGTGGGGGAGCAACCGTTCGGGACGAGGGCCAGGCGGTCACAGTCTTCTCTTGGAGGTGGAGGACTCTCTGTTCGTGGGTGGGCGGGTCAGCTGGGAGGCAGTAGCGGGGAGACTGGCCAGGGGAAAGCACAACAACAAAATGGTGGGAGGGATAGGAATGGAAACCAACACAGTACAATGCCAGCTATGAAGGAATGCACTGTAAGCAGTCAAAGCGCAAAGGACTGAATACTGCTGCGAATATGTAAAAAGCGCTACCAAATGCAGTTATGTTAAAGCGCTACTCAAATGAGCTAAGCACAAAGCGCTATGATATTACACACGAGGGCTGATTGAAGGTGCTTCAGCTGTGTGCAAATGCAGTTACGTTAAAGCGCTACCACAATGAGCAAAGCACAAAGCGCTATGATATTACACACGAGGGCTGATTGAAGGTGCTTCAGCTGTGTGCAAATGCAGTTACGTTAAAGCGCTATCACAATGAGCAAAGCACAAAGCGCTATGAGTCAGTGAAGCTAAAGAGTCACAAGAGCTACGATACCACACACGAGGGCTGATTGAAATCGCTTCAGCTGTGGGAGCTGGAAAGAAGATTGCAAGCAGGAGCCAGGGAGCGTGGGGGAGCAACCGTTCGGGACGAGGGCCAGGCGGTCACAGTCTTCTCTTGGAGGTGGAGGACTCTCTGTTCGTGGGTGGGCGGGTCAGCTGGGATGCGGTAGCGGGGAGACGGGCCAGGGGAAAGCACAACAACAAAATGGTGGGAGGGATAGGAATGGAAACCAACACAGTACAATGCCAGCTATGAAGGAATGCACTGTAAGCAGTCAAAGCGCAAAGGACTGAATACTGCTGCGAATATGTAAAAAGCGCTACCAAATGCAGTTATGTTAAAGCGCTACTCAAATGAGCTAAGCACAAAGCGCTATGATATTACACACGAGGGCTGATTGAAGGTGCTTCAGCTGTGTGCAAATGCAGTTACGTTAAAGCGCTACCACAATGAGCAAAGCACAAAGCGCTATGATATTACACACGAGGGCTGATTGAAGGTGCTTCAGCTGTGTGCAAATGCAGTTACGTTAAAGCGCTATCACAATGAGCAAGGCACAAAGCGCTATGAGTCAGTGAAGCTAAAGAGTCACAAGAGCTACGATACCACACACGAGGGCTGATTGAAATCGCTTCAGCTGTGGGCGCTGGAAAGAAGATTGCAAGCAGGAGCCAGGGAGCGTGGGGGAGCAACCGTTCGGGACGAGGTCCAGGCGGTCACAGTCTTCTCTTGGAGGTGGAGGACTCTCTGTTCGTGGGTGGGCGGGTCAGCTGGGAGGCGGGCCAGGGGAGGCGGGCCAGGGGAAAGCACAACAACAAAATGGTGGGAGGGATAGGAATCGAAACCAACACAGTACAATGCCAGCTATGAAGGAATGCACTGTAAGCAGTCAAAGCGTAAAGGACTGAATACTGCTGCGAATATGTAAAAAGCGCTACCAAATGCAGTTATGTTAAAGCGCTACCCAAATGAGCTAAGCACAAAGCGCTCTGATATTACACACGAGGGCTGAATGAAGGTGCTTCAGCTGTGTGCAAATGCAGTTACGTTAAAGCGCTACCACAATGAGCAAAGCACAAAGCGCTATGATATTACACACGAGGGCTTATTGAAGGTGCTTCAGCTGTGTGCAAATGCAGTTACGTTAAAGCGCTATCACAATGAGCAAAGCACAAAGCGCTATGAGTCAGTGAAGCTAAAGAGTCACAAGAGCTACGATACCACACACGAGGGCTGATTGAAATCGCTTCAGCTGTGGGCGCTGGAAAGAAGATTGCAAGCAGGAGCCAGGGAGCGTGGGGGAGCAACCGTTCGGGACGAGGTCCAGGCGGTCACAGTCTTCTCTTGGAGGTGGAGGACTCTCTGTTCGTGGGTGGGCGGGTCAGCTGGGAGGCGGTAGCGGGGAGGCGGGCCAGGGGAAAGCACAACAACAAAATGGTGGGAGGGATAGGAATCGAAACCAACACAGTACAATGCCAGCTATGAAGGAATGCACTGTAAGCAGTCAAAGCGCAAAGGACTGAATACTGCTGCGAATATGTAAAAAGCGCTACCAAATGCAGTTATGTTAAAGAGCTACCCAAATGAGCTAAGCACAAAGCGCTATGATATTACACACGAGGGCTGATTGAAGGTGCTTCAGCTGTGTGCAAATACAGTTACGTTAAAGCGCTACCACAATGAGCAAAGCACAAAGCGCTATGATATTACACACGAGGGCTTATTGAAGGTGCTTCAGCTGTGTGCAAATGCAGTTACGTTAAAGCGCTATCACAATGAGCAAAGCACAAAGCGCTATGAGTCAGTGAAGCTAAAGAGTCACAAGAGCTACGATACCACACACGAGGGCTGATTGAAATCGCTTCAGCTGTGGGCGCTGGAAAGAAGATTGCAAGCAGGAGCCAGGGAGCGTGGGGGAGCAACCGTTCGGGACGAGGTCCAGGCGGTCACAGTCTTTTCTTGGAGGTGGAGGACTCTCTGTTCGTGGGTGGGCGGGTCAGCTGGGAGGCGGTAGCGGGGAGGCGGGCCAGGGGAAAGCACAACAACAAAATGGTGGGAGGGATAGGAATCGAAACCAACACAGTACAATGCCAGCTATGAAGGAATGCACTGTAAGCAGTCAAAGCGCAAAGGACTGAATACTGCTGCGAATATGTAAAAAGCGCTACCAAATGCAGTTATGTTAAAGCGCTACCCAAATGAGCTAAGCACAAAGCGCTATGATATTACACACGAGGGCTGATTGAAGGTGCTTCAGCTGTGTGCAAATGCAGTTACGTTAAAGCGCTACCTCAATGAGCAAAGCACAAAGCGCTATGATATTACACACGAGGGCTGATTGAAGGTGCTTCAGCTGTGTGCAAATGCAGTTACGCTAAAGCGCTACCACAATGAGCAAAGCACAAAGCGCTATGAGTCAGTGAAGCTAAAGAGTCACAAGAGCTACGATACCACACACGAGGGCTGATTGAAATCGCTTCAGCTGTGGGCGCTGGAAAGAAGATTGCAAGCAGGAGCCAGGGAGCAACCGTTCGGGACGAGGGCCAGGCGGGGTCAAGCAAGGCCTCTAAACTGAGAATGGGCTCATTGAGTGTAAGAAGTCTGTGTCAAGTGTCCCTAAATTCGCCTTTTTAATTCCTAGCATTAAATATTCTGCAGCTCACCTTTGCGGTTTTGTCTGGAAACATTAGCAGTCTGTTAAAGTGTGTCCGGAGAATGCCTGTGTTTGTCAAGGTATATGTACGTATTTGTTTTATGTACATTAGGGTGCAGGTGTCTCTTCCTATCTTTGCACACCCGAAAGCATGCATGCATGAATGTTTGTGGTTGTATGTATACATCTATCTGCTTGCCCTGGTTCGTATGTATATGCGACGTTGAATGGCTGTGGGTACCTCTATGTATGCTGGTGAGTCTGCACCCCTTGTGTATGTCCCTGTAGTTCTGTGTGCATGTTGTGTTTCTGTACGCAGACATGTGTGTTTGTATCGGAAAAATGGATACTGTATGCTCCACCCCTAACCTGTCCAATGGATCTGTTTTAATTTCTTTTTAAAGTGATGGTGGTGGGTGCAGTTTTATTGGGTCCCTTGAATTTATTGTGGCTGTCAGTACCTTGTCAAGGTGTTGCAAATTCCAAAGGGCTTAGTGCACCCCTTGAAGGGCTCAGTGTATGTATGTATGTATGTATGTGTGTTCTTATATAGCGCTTGATGTTACTCTTTGGCGTCTCAGCGCTTGCCTTGGGAACCCGTCCTGGTTTTTCCCTGTGAGATCACCCGTGCTGGGCATCCCCAAGGTGAAAGCCAGGCATCCCGCCGCGGGGGGGGGGGCATTGTGGAGATTAAGCAAGCTTGTTGCCCAGAGCAGCATAGTGTGAACTCGTGCTTAGAGTGGGCACCGAAGCGAGAATTATCGAGTCCGTGGACAATTGGGTTCAGGACCCTGCCGCTTCGGGAATCGAACCCTGGTCCCGGGTCTGACCTCAGCTTCAGGTATGCCTCCTCTAACCAGTGAGCCACACTTCTCCATGTGCACACCTTGACTGTGCCAGTCAGTGAGAATAAAGCCTAGTAAAAGCAGATCTCAGACAGAGTCGAAGGGCCAGCAGGGGCAGTTTCGCCTCTAGCTTTGCATTACTGGAAAAGAAACAGAATCTGAGTAATGAGATTTTGCTATTCAGATGCAACAAGCAGATATTTGGGCAGTTGTTTTTTTGGAGAGAGAGAGGAGGTTCTAAGTGGTTGCAGGTGTAGCAGGGGTGGAGTGCAGAGTGAAGAAGCGTCCAAGAGCGCAGGAGAGAGGAGGAGCACAACACAAAGTTTGAGCTGGCGAGCTACTGTGGAGGGTTGGAAGAGGGAGTGAAGGACTGAGGATGAAATAGGGTTGAAGCAGGACTTTAAGTACAGTGAAAGAAGTGGAGACCTCTAAAAGGGGCATGGTCTATGTAATTAAGGGCATGGCTTAAATAGATAAATACTGTAGTTGCAGACTCAAGGATCCCTGGTCTGTCTCCTTGGGCACTGGCTTAATGGGTGCTGGGGCTCCAGCCAAAATTCAATAAATGATTATTACACTTTTGCTGCTTGGTTTTCTCTTCACATTTATTCATGTCAATGTGTTTAATTCACACCAAGTGGTTGCATATTCCTTTTTAGCATTCAAAACTTCATATCCTATAGTGCATCAGTGTTCATTAATGAAATATATATTCAATTACTTTGTTCCAGATGCATTTCGGGGGAATTTTCTACAAAAGTAAATAAGTCATATTCAAGTTTCTGGAAATCATCGTCTATTGAACCACCACCGGGTGCGTTTAGTGAAAAAGTGCAGGTAGCTAAAACGTGTACAATTTATGTGATAGCGTCCTGTTCTACCCTTTAAATGTAAAGCTACGTGGATAGGCGTGTGCATTACTCTAAGCGCTTCATTATGGTGATTTTAGTAATTATCATGATGTCTCAGTTTGGCGCGTGTTATCAAAAATTGCAGTTACTATTTGACTCCTGTGGGCGTCGACTTACGCGCTGTATCAATAGCATGCTGTCTATTATCCTATCTTGGGTAGGCTTCATGATAGCTTACCGCTGCGCAGGGGCGGCTGGTGACATTTGAAATTGGTGAGGCGTAAACTAATTTGCATATTGCACCGCAGCGATCGAGCGCAGCGAGCGAGCCCGAACCACCTTGCATCCATCCATCCATACATCATTCATTCATGCATCCACCCATCCATCCACCCATCAGGCATGCATGCATCCATACATCATTCATACATCTACCCATACATCCACCCACCCATCCTGCATCCATACATCATTCATTCATGCACCCACCCATCCACCCATCCATCCATCATGCATCCACCCATCATGCATGCATCCATGCATCCACCCATCCATCCACCCACCCACCCTGCATACATCATTCATTCATGCATCCACCCATCCATCCATCATGCATCCGCCCATCATGCATGCATGCATGCATGCATCCATACATCATTCATGCATCCACCCATCCATCCACCCAACCATCCTGCATCCATACATCATTCATTCATGCACCCACCCATCCATCCATCATGCATCAACCCATCATGCATGCATCCATCCATACATCATTCATGCATCCACCCATCCATCCACCCACCCATCCTGCATCCATACATCATTCATTCATGCACCCACCCATCCATCCATCCACCCATCCATCCATCATGCATCCGCCCATCATGCAAGCATCCATCCATACATCATTCATTCATGCATCCATCCATCCACCTATCCATCCATCATTCATGCACCCACCCATCCACCCATCCATCCATCATGCATCCACCCATCATGCATGCATCCATGCATCCATCCATACATCATTCATGCATCCATCCATCCATCCATCCCCCCATCCATCATGCATCCACCCATCAAGCATGCATCCACCCATCCATCCACCCATCCTGCATCCATACATCATTCATTCATGCATCCACCCATCCACCCACCCATCCATCCCGCATCCATCATTCATGCATCCATCCACCCATCATGCATGCATCCATCCATGCACCCATCCACCCACCCATCCACCGAACAATCATTAATGTACCCACCCTGCATCCATCCATCATTCATGTATTTTTATGACCATATAAAAATAAATTATGGACTGTAACAAGCCTTTAGGATTGATGTTGAAGGATGTGCCAGTTTACATATTACATCACCCCCTACCTTTTTATGCTGGAAACCTTCTACCACCCATGTATTTGCCATCCTGTAAGCCCTAGGTATGTACTATACAAATTCACATACAAACATACACCAACATGCATGCAATATTAAATGCATATATCATGCTATTCCGCCTCTACCATTTGTTAACATTTTGAAATGTTATAACCTTAGTTCAAAGAGTACATTATATTTGTGGTGACAGTTGTTAACTCATTTTCTGGAAAATGTTTATAAAATGAAATCTGTTGAAGGCTGTTGTTGCAACTATCAAAAAAAAAATTCTGAGAATTTTTACATTTCCAAAACCCCATGCCGTGAAATAAACTGGTGACCTGGAATAGACGCACACATTTCTGCAGCAGATGCTTTAACACACTGAACTATCTCAAGTCATTTGTGCAAGCTAGTGGCAGCACTTACGTTTAATCTTGGAGTATTACTATATGTCGACTCGCCACATATCGTACCTTGTGTGCACCCACACGCGTTTCATACCCTAAGCATATGCAAATGACCCCCTGACCCGTCACGGCTGGCATGAAGGGGCGAGAGTTAATTTATTGAAAAGAACTTACCATGCATCTCCTCCGGTCCCGCAAACTAACTTCTCCCCGCTCTTTTCTTTTGCAGCTCAACAGGAAACTAACTTCAGTGCCAAATCAGGAGATTGGATGCGACGGGGGGGGCCGGGCGGCTGGCATTTGATAGGGCATGGGGCGACATTACTAAAAACACGCCACCGCCCCAACATGAGCCTATCTTTAGACGCCTGCACTAAACTACGCATGCGCAGCATACCTAATGGGTCGTGAATGTGAGTGAGGGGCAACGCTCCTCACTCACATGCGCAGTCAGATGGCCCATCTTCTGGACCCCTGCTCTAGCGGCTCGCCTGCGTGCGCCGTGCACACTTTCACAAGTGAAGCACAGGCCGGCCTCGAAATGTAAAAAGACGAATTGTGAAAGCAATTTATCTGCTTACATTCCTGTTGCCGGCCGGAACTGCAGTGAGCAGTTTCTTTTGCGGGGCGCTGCCCCGGCGCCCCTATGGACCAGCCGCCACTGCCGCTGCGTATTCCTCCATGTTGCTCTCCGTGTGTGGTCGGTGTGTCGGCTATCTGTTAAGCGCGTAAACGTTACGTATTTACGTCTCGTTGCGGTGACGTGTGTTTCCGTGCCTGTCCGTCAGTGTCGACAGGCTTCTGTGCTGTTTAATTAAAGTTAAACAAAAAAGTGTGACAATGGAAGGCATCTAAGTGTATGTTAAGCATATTTCAAGGATGCCGTTATCCTAAGCTTCAAGCTTATGTTATGTGTACCATGTGAGTTGAAGCGTTATAAGCCACTGGTGTTGTGTGTTATTAAACTGTAAATAGCCGATCTGTCGGACATATGGAGAGTAGGTTGTGCATACTGCTGTGTGAGGAGAAGGTACTTAGGGATCTAATTGTGCGTGAAATTGTACAAATATGGTAACGGATCTAATGCGAGACATATAGTGTACATTTACATTCTAATTTGCATTCTTATTTACATACGTCAAATCGTACCATGAATCATAGATAGCATAAAAATTCGACTCTTTCATTCAACCTGTGGGGTTTCAAGGTGTTAAGATAATAAATCCAATGATTTTCTCTTCTTAATAAGGTTTTCTGGTTGTATCCAGAAATTTAACGCTGCAACTAACATACGCTTAAATCCAACCAGAAGAGAGCCTCTTACATCTACTATGCATCTGCCCTACACTACTAGAAATTCGGAAAAGGGTCCTCCGCAAGTTGCTGATAAAAAACCAGCTACGGACATGCAGAGCGGCAGTTATATATTGTCTTGGAGGCCACTCCATTGAACTTTCTTGCAAAGCCATCATGCTTTGGAAAATGGCAGCCAAAGAATTAGACAACAAACAAGAATGAACTGGAGTGGTTCAGTTTAGACCACTTGGACCCTTGTTCATCCCCTGCATTAACACAAATTCTGGGCCCCCGGTGTACAGCATCGCCTCTCTCTGTTCAAAACTTCTTTTAACATGAAAGTTTTACTTAATGTATTTTCTATGGACGATAATTCAGGTCGTGACAGCATTGTGTTTTCATTTCTTTTTTGTTAGCTCCTTTTTAACCCTCAATATTTTATCCAATTAAGTAACCTTGTTTCTTTTTTTTTACATGTTTGTATCATTGAACTTTCTCCATTCTTTTATGATTTTTAACGAGATCAAATAAAAGTATTTTTGACTGACTGACTGACTGACTAAATCCAACCAGGACAGTTTTTTGGGTGTTTAAGATAAGGGAGTTAAAACATTAATTTTCCTGTAAATAATTAATATTGAAGATGTTGAATTGTGAGGCTGTGAATTAAATTGTAATGAGGCATTTGGAACGGGCAGAGGTTTTTATAGTGTCCCAATAATTCCCATTATGTTTTCTTTTTTCATGTGTTTAAATATTGCTTCATAGCCTTCTAGCTTTTCCATGAAATTATTCATTCAAATTTGCTTTAAAATCCAACATTTTCACAATTTTTTTTCCAAATGTCCCCAGGTTGAGAAAACCCCTGAACCCTCCTTATGTTAGTTGGGATTGCTCATTTCGTTTTCTCACTACATAAATCTCAATTTTTATGCCACACCACTTTGAAATGTCACCAGCCACCACTGGCCCTGAGTTGGGTCTGCTATATCTGTGTTGGTTTTTCTGGTCATTCTCGTTTTACTTTGAACTTTGGCCTATTTTTTAGGGGTTTTAGATCTAAAATATATAAAGTGGCTGGTTCACAAAAAAAGTAGCAAATATGCAACCAAGAAGTACTCCTTGAATGAGTGAAAATGTTCTTTTGGAAATCACAAACATTGGCAGCAGTAGGCTACAAACGCTGTGCCAGTATCAAGTTTCCCAGAATGCTATTGGCTAATCAAACACCCGAAGGTGATGGAATGAATGCTTGCAAATAGATTAACCAGTGGAAATTGCTCTGGGTCGCATTCCAAACCTCAATTTGTAGCCCACTGTGCCACTCATGACAAAGGTCCACCTAATGCAAACTAGTATAATCACTGCTCCTCATAGAAACAATCCATTGGTCATCTCACCCCGCCCACCCTACAGCAGTCCATTGCTTTTTCAGTTGGGACATTTCGGATTTACATCCCCTGAATCTCACTAAACTATGTCCTTGAGGCCCAGGCCAGGGGGGTGTCAATGGATTACAAAAAGAGATATACCTGACTAAGTAAGACTTTATTTCCAGCACATGATTGATATATTCATAGTTTTAATGCCAAGACTTCATTAGTATGCAAGTTGGTTCTGAGAATAAAAAAACTGTCAGGAATGAAGTCAGAGGAGTCGCTCTCCAATGAATAGCACTGCATTACCTTTCTTCCCAGTGGATAGAAGGAAGTTTTCAATGGCAGACTTGCCTGAGGCCATCGGAAAACAGCAGTTCCTGTGACTCTTAATGATGCGCGAGAAACAGCAAGAGTTCAAGCCACCATTTTGCCTAATTGTGCTTAATTTCATATTATTGTTTGTAATTTTGCATAATTCCCGCTTAAGGAGGTTACATCAATGTTACCCTGTCCTAATATCAAAAGCTTAGAACTAGGGAAAAGACCATTTTAAATTTTGTCCCCACTACCCTCCAGTCTAGCTCTTCCTCCAAGTGCAGTGCTCACTTTCGGCGTCTTCTGTCACTCAGACTCTCATTTAAAACTGTGTGGCCAACAGACTAGTGCCTGACAGAGTGGAGGCACTGCCTCTGTTGGACCAGTGGCCCGCCAAATTTAGAATTTCCTGCCTGTCCATCATTTTTAGACAAATCTGTCACTGCCGGTCAGCCTGTGATGAACCCGCTGACATTTTTTTCATTTCCAAAAATCAAATTCCAGTGAATGGTTTATGGTGGAAAACTTCATGTTCCTCTTGCACTGGGACTTTTTTGCCAGCGTGTGAAGAATACATTTTCTATTCTAGGGCCACCAGGCTGTGCACGGGAGGCATGACAAGAAGAAATGGTGGAAATGGCATTGGAAGTCCCGCCGTAAATAGGCCATCACACGATATTGACAATGGTGGTTCTGTGAAATAGTTTTTATTAAGCCAGGTTGTTAAACTCCTTTCCCCTCGCGGAGTGTGTGGAATTCGGGCACTCCGTGCTCTGCGGAATTTCTTAATTCTACCATTCAGATGCGGAGCAGAGGCTATTTTTCTGTTTACACTCGAGTACTCTTTTGGCACTGAACCACGAGCGCAAAGGCTCTCGGGCCACTTGCGAGCAGGCGCAATATTCCTCACACCGCTAGCAAGATTTTGCGCACACTCGCACTGCTTCCGGCCGCGACTGCACCAATCTAGCATCCTTAGTGCTGATTGCAAATGGAGTGGTTGAGCCGCTTTTCTGCTTGAGAATGCAGATGAGAGACATTTGCAGTGGATTTTCTTATCAAGATGGCCTTCGGAGTTGTTTTTTGTGTGAAAAACAATTTTTAAAAAGTTTGTTTTCCAAACCAGAAGGAAGTGCCCCAGAGACTCCAACTTCCTGTTCCTGTGCAGCAGGCTCCTCTCACTGCTTTGTCCCACTCCTGGTCACTGTTCATTGGGATTTGGAGCTGGAAGGATCACTTTCCTTGTCTGCTGCATAAATACCATTGGATTTAAGGACTTTGTTTTTGAGATATCACAAGTTAGATGAAAAACTGGTGTGCAAGGGTTTTGGTTGTTTGACTGGGGCCATGCACCTGGATTTATTTGTACTTTTATTTGATTTTCAAAATGTATTATGGTAGGTGGTCCACACAGTTTTAGCAGTGGTCTAGTTATTTTTTTGCATTTGATTTTTCTTTTTTGTGAAGGAAATAAGTCGCACAGTTTACTACATTTTATCGCTGTTTTTGAAAAATATATTTGCAATATTCATTTTCATTCATTTTGTGGGCTAGTCTGCCAATGGGCCTTCCAGCCAGTAGGCTATTCGTGTAATTTCACGTTTTTTTCCCCTGCGAACACTATTTAGGTGGGGTAATGCTATTGAAGGATGTATATTGTTGTGAACGTTTAGCCCTGTTAAGTTTTTTCGTTTTTGACATTGCTAAATTAATGCTTTCTTCTCTGGGTTACCATGCCTCTTTTGTCTGACCAGTGTGTGACTCTATGTGTGCTTGGTATAGGCCACCATTTGCCATTGTTGTTTATTATACCATGTGGCCAGGGGCCATTTTGCATAGTCAGTGTCCACCCTTGTGCCTGCATGTGTTCTTTGTTTTCCAGGCCTCCTGTTTGTTGTTAGTGACCAAGTGGCTGGCAGCCATTTTTGTGTAGCTAGTCAGTGTGCTTTCCCCACAGGCCTGCATGTCTTCTCTGTTTGTGACCATGCCTCCTTGCTTGTTGTTGTTGATCTGACCATGTGGCTAGTGGCCATTTTGTGTAGCCAGCCAATGTGCTTTTGCTAACGTCCTGCATGTCTTCTCTGTTTTTGACCATGCCTCCTTGCTGATTGTTGTTGTTGTTGTTGTCTCACCATGTTGCTGGCAGCCATTTTGTGTAGCCAACCAGTATGCTTTCCCCATAGGCCTTTGTGTCCTATTTGTTACTAGGCATGCCTTCTTGCTAGTTGTTGTTGTTGTTCTGACCATGTGGCTGGTGGCCATTTAGTGTAGCCAGCCAGTATGCTTTTGCCATAGGCATGGCTGTCTTCTCAGTTTGTGTCCCTACCTCCTTATGGTTGTTGTCTGACCATGTGGCTGGTGGCCATTTGGTGTGGGCAGCCAGTGTGCTCTCCCCATAGGCCTGCATGTCTTCTTTGTTTACGGCATGCCTTCTTTCTGGTTGTTGTTGCTGTTTGACCATGTGGTCGGCAGCCATTTTGAGTAGCCAGTCAGTATGCATCCCCATTGGCATGCATGTCTTCTCTGTTTGTGACCATGCCTCCTTTCTGGTTGTTGTTGTTCTGACCATGTTGCTGATGTCCATTATGTGTAGCCAGCCAGTCTGTTTTCCCCGTAGGCCTGCATGTCTTCTTTGTTTGTGTCCATGCCTTCCTGCTGGTTGTTGTTATTGTGACCATGTGGCTGAAGCTAATTTTGTGTGGCCAGCCAGGGTGCTTTTATCCATAGGCCTGCATGTCTTCTATGAAATTGTGACATTGCCTCCTTCCTCTGTGTTTTGTGTGTCCGGCCAGTGAGGGCCTTTGCCATAGGATTGCATGGATGGTTGACAATGATAGCAGTTGAATAAATTAATATGCTTGCAGATATTTATTATTTTTCACTTATTTTTATTTTATTGTAATTTTTAAATTTTAGTTGTTTCAATTTAATTTTTTTAGTTTTACTTGCCTTTTAATTGCATTTTGGGGATTTTTTAATATATATATACATTTTTTAATTATTCAGATTTTTTTAATGTACTTTTTTTCTCTTTTTGAATTATCATTGTTTAAAAGCTTTTTTTATTCAAAAATTATTTTCATATTTTTAATTTACTTAAAAAATATATATTTTTGATCTAAAATATTTTCTCCATTCTCCTAACATCTGGCATCAACCCCATGACTGAAATAGGTGGACTCCACAGCAGCTGTCATTGTTTTAGTATTATTCCATTGTCACCTGTTCCTTCCTTGGTGCCAAATCCAAACGTGATGCACATAAAGCAAAAAGTTACATCAGTATGTTGTTGTTGTTGCTCTTTGTGATCCTTCCTGAGTGTCATGCACACAATGAAAGTTTGTTGGTGTGATTTTGCAAATGGATGGCTAGACTGTATTATTGCAAAGTAACCACACTAAATGATATTGTTTGTTTGTACTACCCCTTGAACTGCTATAATACCACGTTGCACTGATGTTTTTCTTCCTTGTTTGCTTTTAGGTGCACAGGAGCAGAGACATCACCCACAGTACTGCCAGATAGAAGGCTCATGCATAACGTGACACGTGACTGGCTATGCAACATGTTCATCTCTTCAGCTTTTTGTCAAGATAAGTGCCACTGCCAACTGACAGCTTCAAGATGGCCCCAAAGCAAGGTGCTGCCAAGAAAGTGGCTGGTGGGGAGCAGAAGAAGCAGATTTCTACCACTGGTGTGCCAACCGCAAGCTTCTTCTGGAAATTTGTGCCTGCCGCACCTGCCTCCAGCAGGCAAGCTGAGAGCAGCTTTCTTGCATCAACGTCCCCCCAACCCCCGTGTCCCAACGTAAGACCAGGACCATGTCTGTCAGTGAGTCAACCAGTGCAATCATGTCAACGCTGATGAGTATTGATTTTGCATTGGATGTGTCCCTTTAGCAGAGTAGTACACAACCATTTCAGGAAACACAGAAAGGTAGACAGCAGCCACATCCAGCTGTGATACATTTGTCTAATGTTGAAGCAGAATAGGAGGTTGAGCTTTCTTCCAAGCAAGAACTTCAACCTCCTCTGCTAGAATCATTGGCTCCCAGATCACTAGCAAGGGACAGGAACGTTACTACAGCACCATCTTCTTCAAGCACCACTTCTGATGATGATGATAGATAGGTACATGAAATGGACTCAGACAGAGACCAGGAGACAACAGGAGAGGCAAGGGAAAAGAAAAGTTCCAGAAAGACTTAGACTTATGGAAGGGGATAAAGAGGAGGATGACGATGACGAGGTAGTCATGGTGGAAGATGACACAGAAGAATCTGACATTGCTATTCAACCAGCCCTGAGGGATGTGGCACAGGTGGTATTGCCACCAGCTCCCATATTTGCAAAGCCCCAGCTGAGACCTGCACCAACTCCTGCCTCTGGAAAAGCAGAGAGGCAATCAATGTCATGCCCACCAACCTCTAGATCTTCTTCAGGCATTGGCCCAGTAAAACAGTACTCCTCCCCAGTTTGGAACTTTTTTACAGTTAGCAAAGAGGGGTAGCACATTGCATTATGTACCATTTGCCACACAAATGTCCTTCCAGGTAAGCCTGATACGCAATATGGAACTGGAGGCCTGACTACCCATAGGAAAAAACACAATGCAATGAAGTGGGAGGTGCACCTTAAAAAAATTGCTGAACATAGTCGTGGTGGTGGGGAGAGCCAGGAACATCAGCTGCAAGTCCTGTACCGGGGGTAGGTGATGATGATGAGGAAGAAGAGGGTGACATCTTCACACAAAGCAGCCCTGTCCTCAGTGGTGTGCCAGCAGATTCACCCACTTCAGTGATTTCACAATGTCACAAGAAGACTCAGAATGAGATGATGGAGATACCATTGCATAGAGTGACTGCCCCACCACCACATCACCCATTAAGTCTACCACTAGCATCTACTTCTCAAAAGACGCCTGTGTCAGTGCCTCAAGAAAAGAAGAAAATCCAGGCTACTATTACAGGTATGTTTAGGCTGGAGGGGCCTTATGAGCGAAGCCACCCAACTGCACTTTTGTACGGTGGGACGCTGGCAAAAATGTAAGCGCTGGACCTCATGCTTTTTTCCTTTGTGGAAGGGGTGGGATTCTTAGAATTTGTGGCAGCCCTCTGCTCAAAATGGAAGGTATCAAGTGGGACCTATTTTGCCGGAGTGACTGATCCAGCATTGCATTACTTTGTGCTGTAGTTGGTTGGACGTGCTTTGAGCAAAGTGTTGTTTATACCATTCACCTGACGACAGACACGTGGGCCAGTTGTCAGGCGACTGATTACATGTGCATCCCTGCACACTGGATCTCTTTCGTAGGGGTAAAGCAAAATATATCTTCGGGTCTTGGCCTTAAGAATGTTTTAAGGGCGTTTGGTGGCACGCAACAATGACCATGTTTGCGATGGAGAACTCACAAACAGCGGTAAACATCTTGGAGGAATGTAACAGAAAGGTGTATGAATGGCTGCCACCCAGGGGTCTTAGAATTGGATTTGTTGCCACATACAGTGACAGTCACATAGAAAAGGCCATGTCGAATGGAGGCTATTTCAGGGTTGTGTGTTTGGCCCACTACGTCAACCTGGTGGTGCAATTCTTCCCCAAAAAGGAAGGCCTAGTCAGTAACATACTGACCACCAGCAGAAGAATCTGCACACATTTCAGCCATTCTTTTGAAGCAGTTTACTAATAAAGCACCATTTAAAGCCCTGATACAGGAGGTGCCATTAAGTTGGTACTCCCCATTTACATGCTGCAACATTTGCTTGAGCTGTATAACATATCAGTGACTATTTCAATCAAAGAGGAGTGGATGCAATTGGGAAAGCTATGACCATGGATGCGGACAAATGGGGTCTAGTCAACTTCCTGACACAGGTGCTACTCCATTTTGAGGGTTTCATACAGGAAGTTAGCAAGGAGGAAAGTACGATGGGCCAAGCTATCCCATTATTGCATCTCCTAAAAAACCAGGTAAAGAAGGTGTTTGAAAGGTCTACCCCTGCAGGTGTGAATGAAAACACAGAAGCATATGACTTGGTTGAGACCTTAGTCCTGTGCTTGATTTCTAATTTAAGGCTGCCCCATAACATTATTTATTACTTACAAGACTGCCTGCCAATAGCAAATTCCAATGAGTTGCCTGTATAAAAGATGATTGAATACTTATCTGAACTACCTCTGCTTGGGTTGGATTAGGTGGCTTCAACTATTGCAATGGGGAGTGACTGATTGCATGAGTGATGATTTAAGTTGATTGATGATTCATGTGGTGGCAGACATCGAGGGAGGGTGTGTGTTGAACTGTAATATGGGAAATTCCTTGAGATGAATATTGACTTGCATTGTTTGGTGTTTGAGTGATTGGCAGTCATTTTTTCCCTGTGGGTGATGATCAGCCCTTTCACACTTAGCCATATTTAATTAATTGCAGGGACCAGAACAGTCACTTTAGTTAACTAACAAAAACCTATGCAAAATATTGCAATTCTGTTTCATTCTCTACTTGTTCTTTAACAGCAGTGCCTCGAGCTCCATGTCTATCTTGCTAAGGTCTTTGTGATTCATGATTAAGCCTGGACGAACTGTGCGGAGTGGGGCTACGCAGAGAGCCATGGAGTTGATAACAAACTCTGTGGTGCTCCGCGTAGCTCCATAACGCCACACACCTCCCAACCCCCTTTAATAACAATTGCTAACGTTTTAAAACATATGTTTAAAAGCACCTTACCTTATCTGCAGCATCCCCGGCTGGCCTCCTCCTCTCTTCATCGTGTTCGTGGTAAAAACTGCGCATGCGCAGGCACCGCACATTTGCATTTCTCGCAAGAAATGTGCATGCGCGGGGACTCACACATGCGCAGTTTTGACAGCGAACAAGATGAAGAGAGGAGGAGGCCAGCCGCGGACGTCGCAGACACCGCAGATAAGGTAAAGTGCTTTAAACTTACTTTTTAAAACTTTAGCAATTGTTATCATAGGGCGGGTTGTGGGGGCAGGCCACCTCTGCAGCAGAGTGTGCTGGGTTTTGGCAAAAACTCTGCACACTCCAACGGCCGAGCAGAGTTCTCCACCCATGGTTATTCATGGTGATGATGATGGCTAGTTTAGGATGGTGTTAATAGGAGTCAGGTACTGGAGGAGTATCATGGAAGAACTCAGGGCGGGAGCTGCAGAACTACCTCATCAATAGCTAGAAGCAAGAACTTATTGCATATACTATCGACTTCAGTTCAAAGGTAAACCAAAAGTTTGAGGCCTAGTACTCAGCTGTGTGGGATAGAGAGAGGTTTGTTAGTGAAAGGCTGCTGTGTGTGTGTGTGCGATGCCGCTGAGACTTCTTGATACACCTCTCTTGAAGCTTACCTTCATTCTGTCTTTCTCCATGATCAGTTTCTCTTTTACATTCCATAGGACTTCTTCTAGTCTCCTTCATGAATGAAAGGCGAAAGCTAGCTGAGCTTAACAAAACTCCTGCTTACCTACCAGGCCAGTGAAGTCAGGCGCCAAAAAGTGGACATTCCCAAGGAGAATGCAGACGGACCACCCAATTTTGCAATACAGTAAATTTTTTCTTTTTACAATAATATTAACTAAGAGGAGTGGGTGGGTGAGTCCACTCCCTAACCTAGAAGACAGAACATTTAGATATATGGTAAATTTGGTCTCTGGGGCAGAAGGACTGTTTGCATTACATAAATCTGTATTCTGTTATATTCATTCCTTTGTCTCCTTCTTATAAGAGACTGGTGGTGAATGATGTGCTTCTGCTAATTGCCCACATGAATGGTGGCCTTGTGTTGTAGTGTTTCTCTTTGTCAATTCTTTCCCAAAATCCCAATAACCATCCATTCATCAAAGCTCTAAACCTCTTCCCCGGAGCTGTGTGATTTATTGAGGTGTGGCTTAAATTAGGGCAATAATGGATCACACACTTGGTGGGGCGGATGTGATGAGAGCTACACCAACTTACTTCAGAATCTTCTAAGCCGTAGCCCACACCAGCCCATTACCAAACTGCGCATTAAAAATTATCCATATTTCTTAGATAGAAAATGAAGAACATCAGTCATCAGCATAATCATTCAGGCATTGTGTTGCCTAACCATATACGCCTAACCTAAGCTTGTCGACTCCAGACGTTGAGCCTATTTTTTATAAGTTGAGGATTTTCCAAATAATACTGCTATCTCCACATTAGCCGAAACTTACTAGTGTTGCTGGTTTTTCTATTTTAGCACAGTCTGACACTCAATTGTGTCATCACTTTTTACTCAGGTGGTGTAAATTCTTTGTAAATCTTTGATAAATATATAACCCACTTACTCAGTCATTCTACTTCCATTTAGTTGCATATGATGCATAATCAATCAATTATTCCGATCAGTCCTACAGTTGATGCTCACCTGGGTGGAACTGGAAGTGAGATCTCACTTGTTATGTTGTGATGCCTCCCCTGTTATTCTTTCATGTATATTCAGGCAACACAACTAGTATGGATGTAATTAAACTTAGTAAGAAATACATTAACTGCTACTGTTTCTTATCTTGATAGTTCAGAACTTCGACACAATATAGGTCATCATGGCAGTATTCCCTATAATGGTCAAGATTGTTAGAGAAGTATAAGCCCAGACGCTATAACTAAGTGCTACGATCTCTCTTAAGTTACAAGGACATAAACAGGCTGAAGGCAGGAGTGCAAAGTAAAAGTAAACGAAACTACTTCAGGCATAAATTTTATTTAGAAAAAATTGTTTCCCCTCTTTATTTACAAAGCAACCCACCCTCTCCATCCAAACATACCCACCCCTATCTTAATCAAAACTGACCCATACCCTGAAACTCAAAATGTCCAAGAAAGTCTCTCCAGTCCCACGTTCCTTCCCACTCTCTCCACCCAGCCCCAGCAAACAACAAATCCCTCCCACAAAAACAACTTTTTTTCAAAAGGGCTTAAAGAGGGCATTATGGCCGTTGGTCCGGAGGTGGTCTAGACTCTGCTCCATCGAGGTGAGCCGGCCATCGATGTTGTCCAGCCGCTGCAGAATGTGGTGCAGAAATGGCCTGTTGTTATTGTGGTAAGGGGTGGCAGCAGTTGGCCGATGGTTGTGCCGGCGATGGGATGGCCGAGAGGCTAAAGGCTGAAGGGGACCAGCTGCATTGGGGCCAGCTGTTGTGCATTTATTTCATCCTTTTCTTCCTCCAGGACCACTAGCCACTGGTATTCCTGCTGGATACACTCCAGCTCATTCCATCGCAAACGGGCTGCTCTCTCCTGCCTGTCGTGTGGTCGCGCTGGACCAGCAGGAGCAACTGTATTAAACAAAAAACAAAAAAAGACAAATTGTAATTAATGGTCTGAGCAAACAATTGTTTTAAATAACTGTATGTCACTGCAGCAATACATTGTGGTCCCCTAGGGCCATTGGAATTTATTTGATGTGATTATGATTAAGAGAGTCAGAAGTCCAATTTCATGTTTTACCCACACGTTACCAAACATAAATAAGCATTTGTATTGCAATAGGTCTCGAATTTAGGTGAGTTTGAGCTATTGACATTGGAAATGACAATGCCTTTTATTTTTGTTTCCGTTTTTGAAACATAAATAAAGGCAATAGCTTAAAGTCGCGTAAATGTGAGACCTATTTTATTGCAAATGATTGTTAAAGACAGCGCCCACACCAAAATAAGTGCATGCACCTCCTTACCTGCCCCATACCCTGCCCCAGTCCCTGGGGGGGGGGGGGGTATGGGGCTGGAACTCGGTACCTTTAATTTAACAATGCAGCAGTTCAAAGCTTGCTCGCTATACTTCCATGGCACAAGTGCTTTAGCGGTTGATACATTACTTTTAATGTAACCGCTTGCACTTTTTAGCACAGTTATTATGCTTTAAACGGGACAGCACTAGCACTTCAAAAGCAGTGCTGGATTAAGTCACATTTGAAATAACAATTACTAGATAACAAATGCTGAGGAGAACTCATAATGCGGCTAGTAACAATTGCCAACTCCAATAACTTTGTCAACAACCTTCTCTAGCGGAAATCAAATATCAACAATGTCCAGATCCTACACAAGCACACAAGTACCTGTTTTTTTCAGCTTATCGCTCTAAGCCGTCTGATGCACTTGATTATTGTGCTGCCAAAATCCAAGATCTGCTGCCTCTCTTGTCCTGGAGGCATGCTGCTGATGTACAAACTGATGGGGGAGAGGGACGACGATGAGGAAAGAAGGACAACACAACCTTCATTTTTCTTAGGCTGGAAGTGTATTTATTAGCACTTCGAAGCCCTGATGAGGCGCTGTGGCGCTTCTAAGTACGGCAGACTGGTACTTCACAGCTGTGTATGGTTGGGAGAGTGGGGGCACAGAGTGCATGGTGTGGGAGGGTTTTATTGTGGTGTGTGATGGCCAGAGATGCTCTTTTTATGGTTGAGGTGTGTACCTGTGCTTCAGCGTGGGGACGGCCCAAAGGGAGGACCCAGGGAGCCTTTCCGGGTCATGCCTATAACTGAGTTGTGGATGCTACTGCCCGAGTGTGAAGCCAACTCATGCACGCTCGGTTTCCAAAGAGTGCCTATTCCGAGATTAGATTAGTTTGAAGATTTATATAGCCCGTGAGGCTATCCAGGCGCTGTGCATCGACACGTAGAGAGTAAGTGATTTGCCCAGAATCACAGGATGCTGTGCCAATGCCGAGACTCGAACCTAGAACCCCAACTCCTGAGTCGGAAGCTCTGGCTGCTGGATTATAGTTTGAATGTAAAGGAAACTGCCACAGATCACACGGAGCGCTTTCTGGCGCGAGGCTGTCTTGACTATTTAAGAAAAACCAAAGGGGATGATGGACGGAACGTTGACAATACAAACACTCACCCCCAGTCAACTGATCTGGGTTTAATCCATCACCGTTCTTTAGCTCACTCCACCACCCCAGTTCAGACATGGCCATATGCAAATCAGTCTGACCCTGTGCCTCATGGGAACAGTCCAGCCTGAACTGCCAAGCCATGTCTTCCCTGGACGGGAATCAAGCTTCCCAGGACCGGTTTCTGGCATTACAGCCATTTTCAGCTGGGCTTGCTTGAATCCAGTGGCAAAGTGAGCAAGGGACTCACGTCTGAGCATACCCTGCCAACTTAGGGCGAACAAAGAAAAACCAAAGGGTGATGGATTAAACCCAGTTGACAGGGGGTGAGTGTTTGTATTGTCAACGCTCAGTCCATCATCCCATTTGTTTTTTTTTTGTCTTGACTATTTAACCTAACACAATGTAATACAGAATCGGTGGACTAGTGCCTCCAGGTAAAGCCCATCCGGGACTGGATAGGGTGGGGGTAGGCCTGACCCTTCTGTGGGAAACCCATGCGTGGGAAGACGTGATAAAAGCGCTTCTGGTGACGTCATTCATTCGGGGTCAAGGACAGGCGGGCTCACTCCCAGGTTTGTTACCTCAGTGGATTTCCCAGTAGGGGGCTACAACGGCATTAAACGCATCAAACGCCCAGAATCACAGGATGCTGTGCCGACGCCCTACAACCACGGCACCTGCACTTTAATTTTAATGTTAAAAATAAAGCGCAGGTGCCGCGATTATAGCAAAAGTACAGAAATAGATGTTATCCATTTTTTTACGCGGCACCCGTGCTTAACTTATAACATTAAAAGTATAGCGCGGGTGCCACTATTACACCAAAAGTAAACAAAAAAATGCTCGCCATGACATAGTATTTTCTCTTTTTCTGCTGTCCCACTTGGACGAACTTGGCCCGACTTCCTGCTAGTGTAAAAGGTTTATTATCTTCTTCATGGGGCCATCTCTTTCGCCCCATAAAGATAACAAACCTTTTACGCCAGCAGTAAGTCAGGGCAGTCAGTCCAAGTGGGACGCCAAAAATAGAGAAAACTGTACATCATGAACACCTCTTTCCCAATGGCCGGCCACTGTTTAGCATGAACGGTGACGTCGGCCAATGAAAAAGAGGGGCGGGGCTTAAAGCCCGCTAGTGAATCTCCCTCAAGATCATAAGATCTCGCCAGATAGACAGCGCATGCGCAGCCTACGCAGGCTTCGACCTAAAAAACAAGAAGAAAACTAGGAAAAGGTCTCATAGAAATGGAAATTTTGCCTGAATCAGACAGGCACAAACACACATGATTTCTATTATGAACTCTAATGTACACATTTGTTTGTGATTTATATTAAGGGCACTAGGCGACGATATTCAGGTACCATACCCTGTGAAAGTTCAGCAGCCGAGAAATACCTGAAACAATTTTAGAAGTTCACATTGATAGCTAAGATTCAGAGGTGAGCACTGATTAAGAAATATATAGTGATGTTAGCCGGATATTATGATATATGTGCTTTATCTTCTATTGGTCTAGGTAAATTGATTCAGGCATGGATTCATGTCTGTAGTGCGTACTGACCAGGGGAGTAACAGAGCACTGTACAGCGGATGTAAGATCCGTGATATGATTGAAAATCATTTACAATAGGCAGTTCATACATGGGATCCAGTTTGAATGAGCATCATTAAATTAATAAACTAAACTGTGGGCACTTGTCAGAGTTGCAAGGGAGCATTTCATGTGGTCATACTACTGAGTATTGTTTTTTAAAATTCTTTTTATTGCCATTTTAGCAATAAAGACCATTACAACCACAGGAATTGCAGTCACATATACACAATTGGTGTTTGAGCAGTACAGATGCAATTTGAATGACATTTAAAAAAAGGAAGAAACAGGGGCTATGGAAAAACCTAGTGTCAAATAACCACTGCAGTTTACAGCTTAATATCCTGCTATACAAGGCGGTCACGGGTCCACCATGCAGTAGTGGCTGCTACGGTACGTATTGCAAGGCTGAAACCGTGAACCGTACGACTCGTACACATACCGTAGGACTCGTACACATGCTGTACGACCCGACGAGTAAGATCCGGACCGGGGTATGAGGACGCAATTCGTACGGTCCACGTCAGGTAAGGGCGAGTCGTACGGAAAAGCACACAAACACATACTCACCGTACGGTCCGTACACCCCATGATCGCAGGGGTACGCACCGTACCCCTGCGATCATGGGGTGTACGAGCCGTACCCTCTGTACGATCAGTGTATGAGCTGTACCCCCATTGTACAATCGGTGTACGAGCTGTACCCCCATTGTACGATCGGTGTACGAGCCGTACCCCCATTGTACGATCGGTGTACGAGCCGTACCCCCATCGTACATGGGGTACTGCTCGTACACCAATCGTACACCGGGGGTACGGCTCGTACACCGATCGTTCATGGGGTACGGCTCGTACACCGATCGTACAATGGAGGTACGGCTCGTACACTGATCATACATGGGGTACGGCTCGTACACCGATCGTACACCGATCGTACAATGGGGGTACGGCTCGTACACCGATCTTACATGGGGTACGACTCGTACACCGATCGTACTATGGGGTACGGCTCGTACACCCCATGATCGCAGGGGTATGGTGCGTACCCGTGCGATCATGGGGTATGCACCGTACCTGTTTCGGCACAAACTCTGCTTTTACAGCTGTTTTCAGCTTCCGTAGAAAAAGAGTCATACAGTGCGTACCCCACACGTATCGTACTTGCTGGGTCGTAAAAACCAGCCGCGAACCGTACAGATGTCGCATACAGCGGGTTCCGAGGGAGAATCGTACGGAGATTAGAGCTCCCGTAGAAAAAGGGTTTGTACGGTGCGTACACGTATCGTACTTGCTGGGTCGTAAAAACCAGCAGCGAACCTTACAGATGTCGCATACAGCGGGTTCCGAGGGAGAATCGTACGGAGATTAGAGTCGTACAGTGTCTTGTACGACTCGTACGGAGTACGGCTCCTGGTACGAATCGTACTTTGTCGTACGTACGGGGGACATTGCAGGGTACGATTCGTACCAGAAAAACGCTCCGAACGGCTATTGGGAGCGGTTTTTCCCGAATCGGAATCGACCCCATAGGGGTCGATTCCGATTCGGGAAAAAAAACGTCCGTACGATTTGTATCCGGAGCCCTCTCCGTACGAATCGTACCCGTCCGTCCGAGTCGCGAAGTACGATCTGTATTCCGTGAATCCATCCGAATCGTCGCGATCCGTACGTATTGCAAGGCTGAAACCGTGAACCGTACGACTCGTACACATACCGTACGACTTGTACACATGTCGTACGACCCGACGAGTACGATCCGGACCGGGGTATGAGGACGCAATTTGTACGGTCCACCTCAGGTAAGGGCGAGTCGTATGGAAAAGCACACAAACACATACACACCGTACGGTCCGTACACCCCATGATCGCAGGGGTACGCACCGTACCCCTGCGATCATGAGGTGTACGAGCTTGTACACCGATCGTACAATGGGGGTACGGCTCGTACACCGATCGTACATGGGGTACGGCTCGTACACCGATCGTACACCGATCGTACAATGGGGGTATGGCTCGTACACCCCATGATCGCAGGGGTACGGTGCGTACCCGTGCGATCATGGGGGGTACGCACCGTACCTGTTTCGGCACGAACTCTGCTTTTACAGCTGTTTTCAGCTCCCGTAGAAAAAGGGTTGTACGATGCGTACCCGACACGTATCGTACTTGCTGGGTCGTAAAAACCAGCCGCGAACCGTACAGATGTCGCATACAGCGGGTTCCTAGGGAGAATCGTACGAAGATTAGAGTTGTATGGTTTCTTGTACGTATGTACGGGGGACGTTGCAGGGTACGATTCGTACGAGAAAAACGCTCCGAACGGCTCTTTGGAGCGGTTTTTCCTGAATCGGAATCGACCCCATAATGTGGATTTGACATTAATTACCATACCCATTTGTCTTAATAGAATCTTCCTTCAAGAGAGCCAGACTCCTTGCCACTTTAAGCAACCTGTGATTATTTCACAAGCTAAACCTGGGTCCAACTCACAAGAGGTCCCAGAGGTGAGTCTAGAGCTAATCCTTGCTACTCATCGTTTTTTAAATTAAAGATTTTCACGCAAATCCTCATCTGATGGCATATTAATTTAACCAACAGACGGCACATTGCCCTCTTCCTGCCCCACAGTCCTGATGAAGACCTGCATTGACCCAAGGATTGGGCTTTCATAGGGTTGAAACGTCGACTGTTTAAAATCCATTGGACCAGCTGAGAGTATTCCATAACACAGGCTAACAGAAGTGGCACACTGGAATAACTACAATTGATTGCCCAACTGGCCAAACAATCCCCGCTCCCCTACCTTCGTTCACTTGTCTATAAAGTCACTAATTCATATCACCATTGCACAAAATGTCACTGCGCACTTAAGATCACGTTTACTTTACTTGATGCGCCGTACTGCAAATGTACTTGATTTTGCATTGATTTTTCATGAATTGATAAAGGGTATTTATGAATGCAACTAATTCATATACAAATCTACTTTTACCCTGTCTGGTTTGGACTTGCAATATTGTTTTTTGTAGAGTTTTGATTGAAGTAATTAACAACTGATATAAATCTTGAATTAATAGTTCATAATTGGAAGCAATCAGGTTGCAAACCCGACAGAACCATTGTTTGTACTAAATATTACTGCCCAGGTTCTGAGGGATACTGGGTTACCCCGTAGTAATTTACATTATCGAGTGCTGGGACTGCTGGGACACCATCAGAAGATAAGAGAAGCACTGAGGCGGCTGGCAGAATCGGAAGAGATAAGTTAAAAAATATATATAGTGATGTTCCTAATTCCTGCCCCTCACTTGAGTTGTGCGGCGGCCTCCACTTGGGTAATGTTCCGCCAAAAAAAAAAAATAATCAGCTTACGTGCACAAGCAGAAGACATGTTTTTGGAAGTCAGATATCTTCAGTAATTGTGCTTTCCTTATCTTTCTATTTCTCGGACGCTGTTATTTTCCTTACTCAGACAAAGAAGATACAAAAACATTTGCTGTCCTCCAGTAGGGTCTGTCTGTGCGCGTGTCAGACTGCGCCACCTCACTGAGGCTGCTGTTGATTTCGGCAGGAGCTTCGGGTATCTGAACAAGCCCTGGAGAGGACACGTGGAGGGCGAGCCGAAATGGCTTGCAATTAGGGCTGGCAGCAACTTGGTTTATTGTGTGGCGGGCATTGGCAAAACATATTCAAATTCAAACTTTTCCCCTAAAAATAAAAAAATGATGGGCAATGAAAGGCTCCCTGTCCGGCAGTATCGCTCTTTTAGTGCTGTTCGCCCAGACTGCGCCACACGGCGGCATTTTTCCTGTCCCTCAGAAGCGCCGCTGACATAAATGCGCTTATTACTCACGATTGCAGTCTCCTTGTTAGCAGATGTGCTGCATCTCCAGCTGCAGCACTAATTGCTGTGTTGTGCTGAGCCAATAATACCCTCTGCTCAACAGAGCCGAAATTTTCCAACTCCTTTATTCATTGAATGGGGACGATTTTGTGCAATCCTCTCAGCGCTCGCCTGCCGATGAATATGCATGGGATTTGCCCACAATCGCATCAGAAGCCATTTTCTCCTCAAGTTGGTGTTTGGGATTCCTTTTATACATAATGCTGTTGTTGTCGGAGCGCTTTCCTTTTTTTATAAACCAAGGGATACTTTGCAGCAGTGGAATTTTGCAACTGTCCGCTAGAGAAAAACACTTGCCATACATTCTTACATGGCTGGGTTTAAATGTCTGTATCTTTGGGGTTCATAAAAGTAGATAAAGTAAGCAAGCATATCAAATAGCTAGCAAAACTTAAGTGCTGGGGCGACCTGACCTAGTGACGAGCTGACTGACAATATTGATGTAAGTAGAGATGTATCTTCCTACGACGGTTCTCAGGAAAAACAATTATCATTGCCACAAAGTACGTACAAACACAGCCCACCGGCCTGCTCTATTCTTTACAGTTTAAATAATCGCAACCATGGGAACAGAATCTGACAGACTTTATCGAGCTAAATCGAAATAATCACTGGCAAAACCAATAGGTCTGACATTCACGAGTGTGTTTGTTTGTATTTGTGTACATATACTAAATACGGAAAAACATGAAAAAAATAAACAAGCATTGTTAGCGCATCAGTAAAGCAGCGCGGCTGTGAAAGCGAGATCTGCAATAAAAAAAAAGCACGCGCCTCGTGCGGCAGTAGGGGGAGGGGGCCTGGGAGATTCCCTTGCGGCAGCGTGACCATATGGTGCCGCGCGCTCCCGAAAGCAAATCGCCAATATGTGCACGTGTTGCATTGCTTGCAATACAACACGTGCACGTTTTTGCCCTGAAAGCTGTGGCGATGGCTACAGGTCTCTCCTATGCAACGCATGCGCGTTGCGTAGGCGAGACCTAAAAAGCTCTGACTATGTGGCAGAAAAGTAACAGGCAGAGAATAATGTCACAGGATTAAAAATGCTGTGATTTCCCTCGCAATAGTTGTGTTGAAATTAGTTAATACAAATATATTTGAAATAAAACTGATTTGTTTTATTTTTCTTCCAAAGGCTTTTCAAGTAACTATAAACAAAGTCAGACACTTCAGACACTTAGAGTTGAAAAATAAACTACTTCTCATTGATGAGTATGGAATATTGCACTATATGGAGTACAAGTTGTGTATGGTGTTAAAATAATGAGGCAATGCTCATTGCTAGCCAGTGCCTTATATAGTTTGTTCCTAGTTGCAGCAGCAGTTGCCAATTATCTATTTTAAATTTCAATGGCCCTGCTCCACGCCAAATGCATTTCGTTTTCTATCCTGTCTCCAAAGAGTAAGATGAATACTAAATAAGTTACTACATCAGTCACACACCTCATGTATGAAATGAGGATATTAATTTAATATGTCTGCGTAAGTAGATGTTGAGGAAAATGATTCTAATGGACTGCACTACAGGTAAAGGAACATACTATATAGATTTTATTTGGCATATTCGTCACTGTGTATCCCATATGCCAAACTTGTTATCAAATCATGCACTTAATCCCACTTTACACTGTGGCCTCGCCCGCCACCAAGGAAACTTGATTTTCTCCACTGCAGCAGGAAGAGTAGAGGGATTGGACAGGTAAGGAAGAGGTTTTTTTAACTATATAATAGGGCGGCCACTACAAACATCATCAATTCATCATCTTTGGCTTATTCAGTCACAGTAGAATTCAAAAGGGAAAAATCTGGACAAGTGTAAGTAAAATTTGATATGGCAAACCATGATATATGTTCTGGAATCACTTTACATTGGTATCGCATGATTAAATGTGGTATATGCCAAGAATGGATTTTTGAATTTGGTAGTTTGGCACAGAAGAACTTAGGAAAAAATAAAGGAGTGAAGTAATAAGAGGTGGCTGAGTGGGCGAAGGGAGAACACGCCATGTGTGTTCAGTTGCAATGCATTGAAAACATTATAAATGCTGCATTAACTGAAGCAGACAGACATTACACAGCCAACATTGCAGTCACAAATTGATTGCTGCATAGTGCATTGCGGTCATAGTTGGAAAAATGCCATGAGAAGGGAGGGGAGCCAGCCAACCCGACTGAGCTGTGATGCCGCCACCCTCCACGCACTCAACACCGGCCGACATCCAGCCTGCTACCAAGCCACCCCGAAACGCACCCACGGAGCCTTCACCTGCCACGCCTGCTACTTCACCTGCACTCGGTCCTGCACCGCGCCAGCCAAAACACACGCCAACAACAGCCACCTCAAGTGCATCCTGCTCAACACCCGCTCCATCCACAGGCACGCCGTCGAACTATGGAACCTCCTTGACAAAACGGCACCAGACGTTGCCTTCTTCACGGAAACCTGAATGAACGCCTCCTCAGCCCCCAACATCGCGATTGCCATCCCGGATGGCTACAAGATCATCCGGAGGGACCGCGTCAACCAGACCGAAAGGAGACATCGCCATCGCCCACAGAATCACTTTCCGCATCACGGCCAACACCGATGACACCCTCGCCACCGCAGCGCACCTGCACTTCCAGATTCACACCGACCCCAAGACCACCCTCAGAGGAACCCTCATCTACAGACCCCCGGGATCACGCTCACACTTCAGCTAGGCCATCGCAGACTTCATCAGCCCACTCGCCCTCGCCTCCCCCTACTACATCTAAGATCACCACCGGCCAACTCACCACCTCCTTGCGCCTAAACCCTCCCACCAACACCACGGACCCCAACGAAGGAGCCCGCAACCTCACACAGTGGATCACAGACTGCGCCGACACCCTTCCTCCACTGAAAAACCCTCCCAGCAACCTCAACAGCAAGAAAGCTGCGTGGTTCACCAACGATCTCAAAGACTCCAAGAAATCCTGCCGTGACCTCGAGAAAGCCTGGCGCCACAACCAGTCAACGGACAACATGAGAGCCCTCAGGAACGCCACCCGCAAACACCACCAGCTGATCCACACCACCAAAAGGTCATCCTTCAGAGAACGATTGGACAACAACACCCACAACAGCAAGGAACTCTTCAAAGTCGTGAAAGAGCTCTCCAACCCCATAGCCAGCAACAACGACATCACGCCTTCTCAAGACCTCTGCAACTATCTGGCCACCTTTTTTCACTGTAAGATGGTCGACGTACACGACAGCTTTGGCACTCAGAACACGTACCCCACCACCGAACCTACACCTCCACCACCACCATGTGCGCCTGGACTCAGCTCAGCACGGAAGATACCACCCACATGATGAACACCATCCACTCGGGCTCCCCAGCTGATCCCTGCCCATACCACATCTTCAACAAAGCCTACTCCATCATCGCACCCAAACTTCGGGACATCATCAACAACTCCTTCATATCCGCCACCTTCCCGGAGAGCTGGAAGCACTCAGAGATCAGCGCCCTCCTGAAGAAACCCACCGCAGACCCCTCAGACCTCAAAAACGTCCGCCCCATCTCGCTCTTCCCCTTCCCTGCAAAAGTCATCGAGAAAACCGTCAACAAACAGCTGACAGCCTTCCTGGAGATGAACGGCTCCCTCGACCCATCGCAGTCCGGATTCCGAGCGAACCACAGCACCGAGACCACCCTCATCGCAACCACCGATGACATCCGGACCCTGTTGGACAACAGAGGAACCGCCGCCCTCATGCTGCTCGACCTTTCAGCTGCGTTCGGCACGGTCTGCCACCGCACCCTGACAACCCTCCTTCGCCACGCCGGGATCCAAGGAAAGGCCCTGGAATGGATCACCTCCTTCCTCTCCGACAGAACCCAAAGAGTCTATCGCCCGCCCTTCCTCGCAGAAGCCACCAAGATAATCTGCGGCATACCTCAAGGCTCCTCGCTCAGCCCCACCCTCTTCAACGTCTACATGAGCCCCCTCGCAGGCATCGCACGCAAGCACAACCTCAACATCATCTCCTACGCCGACGATACCCAACTGATCCTCTCCCTCACCAACGACCCCACCTCTGCCAGAGCCAGCTTTGAGAACGGAATGAAAGACCTCGCAGACTGGATGAAGCTCAGCCGCCTGAAACTGAACTCAGACAAGACGTAAGTCCTCATTCTCGGCCCATCCATCTCCGCCTGGGACGGCTCCTGGTGGCCCCCTGCTCTGGGACCCCCACCCAAGCCCACGAACCACGCACGCAACCTGGGCTTCATCCTTGACTCCTCCCTCACGATGGCCCAGCAAGTTAACGCCGTTACCTACTCCTGCTTCAACACTCTCCACATGCTCCGTAAGATCTTCCGCTGGATCCCCACTGGAAACAGGAAAACGGTCACCCAGGCCCTCATCACCAGCCGTCTGGACTACAGGAACACCCTCTAAGCTGGGACCACCGCCAAACTAAAGAAAAGACTCCAGGGCATCCAGAACGCCTCAGCACGACTCGTCTTGGACATCCCCCGACACAGCCACATCTCCGCCCACCTGAGGGACCTGCACTGGCTCCCCGTCAGCAAAAGGATCACGTTCAGACTCCTCACCCACGCACACAAGTCTCTCCACGACTTGGGCCCCGAATACCTCAACAACCGCCAGCCTCGACCTCGCCACCGTCCCACGGATTTGCAGAACCACCACCGGAGGCAGATCCTACCTGGCGGCCAAGACCTGGAACACCCTCCCCACCCACCTACGACTCACCCAGGACCATCTCTTCTTCAGGAAGCAAATCAACACCTGGCTTTTCGAGCAGTACCGGCCCCCATCCCCAGCGCCTTGAGACCCTAGCGGGTGAGTAGCGCGCTTTACAAATACTCTTGATTGATTGATTGATTGATTGATTGATGATGAATGATAGGTAAGATAGATCTGACTCACTTATCAAATACAACAAGTCAAGGAGGTAGAATAAAAATAAATAAATAACCCCCACTTAGAACCATAGCTTTGAATGATAGTTATAACCCTACATACACCAAGTAAGCAGAGTAGGTGAGCAGCAGCACACTTCTCATAAGGAGAGCTATCTTGCTTATTCATCCAAACAATTCAAATATTCATTCATCCTTTCATTCTAATTCTTCCCTAGACACCATGATTAAGCTTTACTTTCTTCCATCCAGTCTTTCACCAAAATTTCTAATACATTCTCCACCCATTTAATACATAGCAACCCTTTCTTCAAACCATCCTTTCGACCATCCACCACACACCCTTTTACCCACCCAACCCTTTCCTTTTCCTTTCTTTTAAGTTACCTTCTATTCTTTCATGTCTCCCTCAAGCCATCAAAGTTCATGTGAGATTTTGATGCATTGCAGATAGAAGAGCCCATAAGAATAACTCAACCACCACTGTGGCTGGTAAAGCTGGGGGGGGGGTCTCTCTTACAATCATTTTCGATGACGACGAGCAAGGTAATGGCAATAGCTAGCGAGCACAGTAATTGCACGAAATTATGTGACCTACCAGTGCCTGTTCATGCTGCCGCTTCTCTCCCTCCAATTGACCTGTTGCCATCTCCTCCTGCAGCTGTACAAGACCCAGCATCACTGATGTTCTGTGTGGCTAGAATAAAACATTACACCTAATTTAGATCCCAGATAGGCAACTCCAAATACAACAGCAATGCACTACTACAGCTCAATTAGCAGGTAATATCTTCCAAATATCACTCTGGGTATTTGATTGGTTGCTTCACAAAGTTAGACAATCCAGGTGTGGAATAATGGTCAATGATGGTGTTGGTTGGCAAATGCAATGGGAGTGGAGACTCATACTTTTTTCTAGCCTAGCTGCACTGTCATGGAAAACTGCTGTATGCTGTAACTATTCCAATACCCCAAGATTCTACTCTAAAAAGACCACAACAATCATAAAAGGACTTACTAGGATCAGCAGAGCCAGTGGAAGTGGCGCTGGTGATCGGCGCCGGCTGACCATCTTGTCTGGGACCCTCTGAATCATCCCTCTTGTTTCCCTTGGGTGCTGATGAAAGAAAGTAAGAAGATTTATAAAAATAGATTTGTGATTTTGTGAATAATCTCCCAAAAATGTTTTATAAGCAGCAAATGCAGTTGCTATAACAAATCACCTATAGTTCAACTAGTTTCGACTCGAGTTTATGAACTGTTGTTAAATCCATATTCCAAATCTCCTTAACAAAAACTACATTTGGAACTAATGTATTGCAGTGAATGATCTTTGATTCTATCAATTACCATTTCTCAAAACCCTTGATGAGTCAACTCAGTCCCCCTTTTTTGCAATGCATAGATACATTCCTCACATCATCACTGTGAATTCAATTAAATAACTTGAAACTGTACCCGTTACAAAAACAAAGTCACAGAGAGAACTTGTTATTCAGTGATTCACTATAGTGCAAGGAGACAGACCAGTCTGCAATGGTTTCTTAATTAATCAGCTAG
The DNA here is from genome assembly GCF_964263255.1 of Lissotriton vulgaris. Taxonomy (NCBI): domain Eukaryota; kingdom Metazoa; phylum Chordata; class Amphibia; order Caudata; family Salamandridae; genus Lissotriton; species Lissotriton vulgaris. The sequence goes on from NC_141687.1 coordinate 1,679,902,852, forward strand.
AGCGAGCGCCTGATGAGTGCGATTAGGTAGCAGCACCTGCCTAGCAGAACTTAGAAACTGAATCACATAAAAATATACAAGCGTGAACTAAACATAACTTACCTCTGCGTGTGAGTAGCATTCTATTTGGATTTTTATTTTAGCATTGTAGAGTACAAACCGTACAAATAATTAATACTCACGAGATACGGAATCTCAATGCTTAGCAGGTCGAGCAGGTCCTGTTTGCAGTCCAGAATGTCTGCCCAATGGTGCTTCAGCCACTGGGCTGTACCGCGAACATGGATGGTGAGCCGCACGCACCTGCACACCATCCCCCAGTACCTTCCATGGGCATGCCACCTGCTACCAGAATAGAGGGGAGGTGGCACTACACAAAAAAATCTAGCGCTGACATCTCCTCCTCTCCAAAGATCACCTGGGGCTGCACAACAGGGCAGTGGTGCCACCCGCACAGAAGTCACCCCTCTGTCATGGCGCTGGGTAGGGAAATAATAACTAAGAAGGACACAAAGGGAATGTAAAGAAGAAAGGAAGAAAGAAAGAAAGGGAAATAAACTAAGTCAGAATGTCACAAAAACAAAAAGAAATGGACCCTTTAACAAAAAATACACAGACACACACACTAGTGTAAAAAAGTACAATTTGAGGTAGAGAAGTAATAAAGGAGGAGGATTACAAAGATTAAGGACAGATTAAAATTTAGGCCCAGCACCTTAACAGAGAGAAACAAGATGGCCATGCCCAGGCGGATCGCGTGGTGATGTTTACCCACATTTAGATGCCTAGCACACTTCAGGAGCGCGTTGTGCCGTTCAAGTGCAATATTTGAGCACGCAGACGCGCTCATCGCTCCCAATGCGAACAGGCACGCTGACCAACTCAGCTCAAAAGAGGAACTCCGTGTAGCGCGGGTGAGATTTTTGTGACTCCACTAAATTTCATATAGTAGGACCCGCAAACTCCACCCCTTCCTAGTTTTTATGCAAAAAGGCAGATGCCCCGCTAGCGCTCTACTTTAACAGACCCATTTAGTCTCTATCTTGTCCTTACATCCCTGTCTGGTCAATTCCTCCCCTCTTTCTTGTATTTTCTCTCCCCACTTCTCGAAAATAATTTTTCTTGTCCCCGTCTTTTCTACTTTCTTACTCGCTCTCCTTTTGCATTTCTTTGCATTCACATTTCTCTCCCTCTCTCTTTCATGCTCTTTATTCTATCTCTTGTTGTCCCTTTCTCTTTCTCTTTCAAGCCTTTCTCCATTGCTGTATGTCTTTCCATTACTCTCTTCCTCTCAATTGTCTTTCTCTACCTCTTACAAACACAGACTCTCTTGTGCTCTCTTTTGTCTGTCTTTCTCATCCAATCTCTACCTCTCAGGTTTGGTCTCTCTTTATTCCTCCATGCCTTTTCTTATTTTTAGCCATTACAGAAATGAGGTTACCCAATTGGTCCAGGACCTGGGTATAGTCTGGTACAGAAAACAATGGTCCTAAACCTTATTTATAACTAGCTTACCCGTCGCGCGTTGCTGTGATCTCAGAAGAAAGGAAATTCAAGGAAACTCGTTATGATAACATTCAATTTACATTCTGTCATTTTTATTGAAACTTATTCATTTTAATATGGAAAACATTTCAAAGTGTTGTTTTAATTCTATTTAAGGTGGCTCTCATTGAGGTGGCTGAGTCGATTAGATGGTCTTTAGATTCAGGAGCATCAGCCATGCTGGTACTCCTGGATCTATCAGCCGCATTTGATACGGTGGATCACGACAGATTGATCTCACGGCTGAAGGATATAGGACTGAAAGATAAGGCGTTGGGCTGGCTACAATCCTATCTTACAGATCGCTCCCAGAAAGTAGCGCTGGGCACCTTCACCTCAAAACCAAAACACCTCAAGCGTGGCGTCCCTCAGGGGTCGGCTCTCAGCCCATTACTTTTTAATGTTTATTTAGCCCCACTCTTTACCTTGATCTCAAAATGGGGAGTGAAGGCAATTTCGTATGCAGATGATACGCAATTAGTCTTCCCTTTCTCTGACGTATCTGAGGCAGCCTTCAGCAAATTGAGGGGATGTCTTCGGGATATTTCCAGCTGGATGAATACTAACAAATTAAAACTGAATGCTGGCAAAACGGAGGTTGTCTTTTTTGGCAAACATAATCGTCCTCCCTCTGACTTGTGGTGGCCTCCTGAAATGGGTCCCCCTCCTCCTCCTAGCACCTATGCGAAGAACTTAGGTGTCAGATGGGACGAGGGTCTCTCCTTTTCATCACACATACAACAAGTCACAACTGGCTGTCTTTTCAAACTTAGGAACCTTCGGAAGTTCCTTGCGCTTTTGCCAGCAGACTGCCGAAAAATGGTAGTCCATGCAACAGTTACATCCAGATTGGACTACGCGAATGGCCTATATCTTGGCCTACCCAAATACTTGGTACATCGCCTGCAGATCGTGCAGAATGCAGCTGCGAGACTGCTAAAACACATCCCTTTTAGACAGCATGTCTTTCCGCATCTACACGACCTGCATTGGCTCCCTGTGGCTAGTAGAATAAAGTTCAAAGCTCTAACCTTGGCGTTCAGAGCACTTAAGGGGTCCTGTCCTGATTACTTAAAACTTAGACTCCCCAGGTATCACCAGGAGAGGCACCTGCGTTCTAACGCTCGGTTTCAGCTCCTCGTCCCTCGCGCCAAAAAAGCCAGACTCGGTGGCAGGTCCTTCTCTGCTAACACAGCAATTCTTTGGAATACCCTGCCGGTCGCCATCCAAGCTGCCACGACTGAATCCTGTTTCAAGAAGCTAATAAAGACCTGGCTTTTTGCCCAGAAAAAATAAGCACTCTCCCCCCTTTTTTGTTTTTCCTGCCTAACAAGAGTTGCCCACCTAGCGCCGGGACACCTCCTTGTGAGGTAGCTGATCGCGCTTTAGAAATATCAGTATTATTATTATTATTATTATTTATTTATTCGAGTGCTTGTGGACACACGATTTTTTGTTTTTTCCGTCTGGTGCCTACATCAGTATTCGAAAGATTATGAGGGCCCTGGGGGGCCGATATTTAAAAAAAAGTTTATGCCAGAAACCTTCGCGGGAGTGTACTCAACAACCTCCTAAAGGTTCCTGCCGATCAGATGAATGGTGTTTTAATTCTATTTTTTTTCGGTCTTGTGCGTACATCAGTATTCGAAAGATTATGAGGGCCCTGGGGGCCGATATTTAAATAATTTTTATTCCAGAAACCTTTGCGGGAGTGTACTCAACAACTTCCCAAAGTTTCATGGTGATCGGATGAATAGTGTAGTAATGCTTAAAGGACAGACAGACAGACATACATTTGTTTATATATATATATATATATATATATATATATATATATATATATATATATATATATAGATAAGAGATCAATCAGTAATCCTTTGTTCATTTGGTAAGTCATTTGTTGAGCATGCTAAAAGAACAAAAGTCTGCTCATGATACTCAGCAAATTATTCAAACAAAAAAGAGAAAGCAAGAAACCAAATTCTTAAACCACAAGCAATTTTCATGGCAAGTGGTGAATCAAAAACACTCTACAATCAGTATTACGTGTGTACGGGTTGCTCCAAAGGGAACGTTCAAAAGGAAGAGCGCTCTGGTGTGAAGTGGTGAGGAATATGAAAACTATTTAAGGTGGTGACATAAATAAATTGATATAGTTCTAAAAAAGAGGACTGGTTGTGGATCACCGTCCTTTTTGGCCTGGCCGCATTTGCAGTTTACGCAGTATCTAGACACAATACTCTATATCGGGATATATATTCCTATGAGGCAAGTTGGGCATGGAGGATAGGGTTCCAGACCTTATGTTCAATGGGGCATTGACGTTTCGACCTGTTTTAACCTCTTCCATGCTCATGACGAGCCCAGCTCATCATGAGTCACAGTGGAGCAGTTCTCATGACGAGCTGGGCTCGTCATAACGGCAGCGGTCCGCCCACACGTGGTTGATTCCCCACCTGTGCGGGTGAATTAATCAGTGGGCGGAGTCGTGACGAGCCCAACTCGTCGTGAGCACAGCTCCATTGTGACTCATGACGAGCTGGGCTCGTCACGAGCACCGCGGTGCCACGGCCCCCGCGCCGTGGGTGAATTACCCCAGCAGCGAAGGGTTAAGGCCATGTGGGTAAGTTAGACCATGGCCGTGCAGATCTTCATCAGGACAGACTGGGGCAACCCGGAAGGGGTGACGGGGCTTCAGATTACCCTAGGGAGATTAATGGGTAGAATAAGGCTGTTGCACTGAAATAATGGCCAAAATTACATTAGCGGGCCTGTCAACAATGGCTTACCCCCTTGGAGATTCACATGCAGCTTCGAATCCAATTGCTTAGGGAATGGCCTGTAGTCGTGTTGTCAACATCGGGTAAATTATCACTGATGCGATATCTGGAATGCAATAGGGGTTTGTATCAGCCAGGTGAAAGCAATATGAAGTTATCAAAAGACTGCAAGGTGCTGGTGTATAGAGTTTACCTTCTGATTTGTCAGAGTTATCAATCGGTTCTAGGGGAGGTAGGTCCGACGAGTTGGGACACTCCTCATCAGGGCTGGAAATCAATTCCAAAGCTGAAATGAAGGGAGGCTGGATTTAGCTAGGCTGTTACTTAAATCACACATGGCAGCTCATAATGCATGGCCGGAGTTCCTATCATTGGATTACCTTAAGCTGCAGTAGGTCAGCGTCTCATCGGCACCGCGTCTTGCTGGAGAGTACAAGCACGTATGCCTCGACCGACGCATTTAAGCACTGCGTCAACCTTGGACCGACGTTGCCAGTGCGTTAGAAACTGAGGAAAGACTGGCCTCCGGTTACCGTATTCATTTACGGGTGAAGTTGAAATTGAGACCAAATTAATGTTCAGTGTCGCTGGTGGTATGGGGCCTAAACACTAATAGGATATGGTGACAGTAAACAAAGTCAAGAGATAACGAAATTGTAATTCAATACAAAAGTCACAGTGTGAAAATTGCGCTTTGATATTATAGCACATACACATGTACATATTTCTTGGTTTAATACAGTAAAGACACAATTAAAAACAGTTATATACAATTATGTGCAGTTGAATCAACGGTCTAACTGCGATGTTGTTTGGGCAGGTGACCTACAGACTCATGACATAACCGCAACAGTGACTGTAAGGAGGTTGCTATACACTAGGGTCCTAGTGTTAACACTCTATTGATGGATGTATAAGACTGGATGGGTGCATCCAATCCATAATACAGACACCTGTCTGTTGATCTCCTCAAGTTAATTCAAACCTTTAGAGACAGTGTCCAGAGTGTGTATCCATTTACACACACGTATGTTCAGTATGCTGCCTAAGTGACCCCCTCTAGGGTTAGGCTTCACTTTCTCAATAATCCACCACCTCGGACTATCAGCTTCATGCTCAAAGGGGGTGAAATGGTCAACTAGGGGCGCCCCTTGCTCCTTATACCGGATACGGCTGCAATTCTGTAGGATGCGACACTTCACCCTCTGTATTGTCTGTCCCACATACAAAAAACCACAAGGGCAAATAATAGCATAGATCACGCCAGTCGTGTTGCAATTACTGTGTTCTTGTAATGTGTATGTCTGTGCATTGTGGGTGAATTCCGTTTGTTCTTCAGTCAAGGGACAAGCTTTACAAACACCACATTTGCAAAGCATGTAAAACACATTCACACCGCATACAAACACCCAGCATGGTTCTAAATCGCATTTTTTACCCCAGTACGCATTCCCCCTGACCCTAAGCCCTAAACTACACACAACAACCCCCTAAAGACTAAAGGTGTATCATTAACAACCCTTAACCCTAAGCCCTAACTCTAAACCTTAAAACAGTACCAGATACACCCCTTAACCCTAAGCCCTAATCCTAATGCCTAAAACAGTACCATTTCCTACCCTTAACCCTAAGCCCTAAAAGCCCTAGCCCGAATATCTAAAACACAACCATATTCTACCCTAAGCCCTAAAAGCCCCAACCCAAATGTCTAAAACAGTACCATATCCGACCCTTAACCCTAAACCCTAAAAGCCCTAACCCTAAAAGCTAAAACATGACCATATCCGACCCTAAGCCTTAAAAGCCCATCCCCTAAAACACAACCATATACTACTATTAACCCTAATCCCTAAAGCCTAAAACCCCCCCACTCCAATACAGTCCCCATCAACTACCTAAAAGCCTAAAACACCTCGGTATATTCATCGTCCTTACCTGTCTCTCGTGGTTCCAGCGTTGTCTCCCGTGTCCGTTGTAAGCACCTGCGATCTAATGGCGACTTCGATGTAATGGGGTGCGTAGTGATCACAAGCGTTGTAACGTTGCATGCGTTGTGACGGCACGCAACGTAAACGCTTGCATGAGCCTGGTCCCTTTAACAGCAACCCTTTGCGTGAAGATTGGGACCACGCCTTCTGACGTCTGGTCACGTAGGTCACGTGCCCGGCACCAAACTAACATTCAAAAGAGCCCGAGTAACGTTGCTATTTACATCCGGGCAGACGGAAGTCCTTGAAAGTAGGTCCCGGGTGGGGAGTCGCGAGTAAGAAAGTAAGTGTCTGAGCAGTTTTTCTTCCTGGCAGTTCGCTTTGGCTTACAGTACAGTAGGTCTATGAATTGGCTTGTAACTTCCTTGTTTTCCTCCTCGCACGCCAGATTGAATGCCGCATGAACATTTCCTGCACTGTTCTGACCCAGGAAGTTATGTTGCTTCTTGCAGTCCGTAAGTGCGCTTCCCTTGCTCCATACTACTAACCCTGTTTTAAAATACATGTTGCCACTGGGGGATCCCCGTATGTAGGCCCGCATTACTGGTCTTCAGTGTCTGTATTTTGGATAACGATTTTCCTTTCACTACCCAGCTATTACCCACATTTGGGATTAGTAGGGAGTTCCCAGCCACTCAATTAGTTTAGGCAGAGATACGCTGGTATAAATTATATCTGCTGCATCATTGGGAACACAGTTTTCAATTTAATTAGTCCTGTCTTGTTAATGGAAATAAGGCACCCCCTCCATCCTAATTCCTCATCCTAAAGGTACCATAATCCTATCACTGGGGTACCATAATTCTATCACTGGACCAGGGGGATAAGGACATAGAGGTGATGTGATGCTTTGCATGTTACCTCACCACATGCAACACAGATGGATTATATGTTTATTTGTGTTTTCTATGTGTGTGTTTTAAGTGTCAGTGTGTCCCTTTTTTCCTCTACAGGTAATTTTGGCTGCTGTGATCTACAGTGAGCCGGCACGGGTAAATCCATGAGTAACTTCACTTTTACTATTTTTTCTATCTTTTTCACATTAAGTGCCTCACGGGAGGGTGTACCTTAGCGCGTACATACCACCGGAGTGCTATTTAGTTATGGTCCTGTCGAATGCTGTGCGACCCCGCTTTTTTACAGCAGAAACATGTTGACCAGATATCTTATTTAAGGACACGGGTCTCCTAACATAGAACCCAGGATTGTCCGCCTTTCATGTTTTTTAACCCTAATACAGGTTGGCCCGCATTAAACTTTTTTTCTGGGCTTCAACTGTGTATTTTTTAATCCTGCACTCACATATTTTGCACATTTCTTGAGTTAAATCACTATTTACACTCACCACCAACCCGCTCCTCTGTAACTCAGGCGTTGTAGCATGCTGGGGGGGCATTCGGCCACCCCAGCGGGGACCCAATGATGAAGCATGTCACCAACTAGTGGTGAGTGAGGGTCCTTTTAAACAAAAGGTTATTTGTTCTTCCCCGTTGGATGCAGTCATATCGGTCCACAGGGTTGCAACCTCCTGATTACTAAGATTGGAATTGTCCAATCCTACACGTTGCTATAATTAGGTAGAGGCCCCTGAACAACCTGACACTTTCATTTCTTTCCTGTTTTTTCTTATCACACGTATCTTGTGTTTCACGGAGTCACTCCTAAGTTGTTTTGATATACTTATTTGGGGTACAGGAGTGTTTACTCGCGCCCTATCTCTCTTGTTGATACTATTACAAAACGTCAACACCCCTTTAAACATACGGCCTGGACCCCTATCCTCAATGCCCAACGTGCCACATAGGAATGTATATCCCGATATAGAGAATTGTATCTAGATACTGTGTAAACTACAAATGTGGCCAGGCCAAAAAGGACGGTGATCCACAACCAGTCCTCTTTTTTTAGAACTGTATCAATTTATTTATGTCACCACCTTAAATAGTTTTCCTTTTCCTCATCACTTCACACCAGAGCACTGTTCCTTTTGCATGTTCCCTTTGGAGTAACCCGTACAAACGTAATACTGATTGAAGAGTGTTTTTGCTTCACCACTTGCCATGAAAATAACTTGCTTGTGGTTTTAGAATGTGGTTTGTTGCTTTCTCTTTTTTGTTTGAATAATTCATTGAGTATCATGAGCAGACGTTTGTTCCCTTAGCATGCTCAAAAAATGATTTACCAAATGAACAAAGGATTACTGATTGATCTCTTATTCATAAATAAGGTTTAGGACTATTCTTTTCTTCTATTTAGCTCAATCCCCTAAATCACTCATTCTCACAATGTCTGTCACTCTACCCTCATTTCCCTGTATGTATTCCTATGTTCCAACTTTAGCCTTTTCCCCTTTTTCTGTCCCCAATATCTTTCCGCATCTCTCTTTTGTATCCCATTATTCTCTCTAAATGCAGAACCTGTGGTGCCATCTCTCATGCCATATCTATCTGCTTAACCAGAGGAATGAGGCCTAAGCAGGGCAGTGTATTACAGTGAAAACTCTGTTTACTTTGGCTGAGAGGAGTCCTGGGGAGGTAAAGAGGAGGAAAGATGTTAATACCATGCTGGGGTGGTGTTGTCATGTCCGCCCACTTCATAACTTGTTCTTTGTCCATTAAATAGTGGGAACTTCAGCCACAAGGCTGTGAGTATGGGATCCGCAAAGCCTCATAAGAAGGGGTGGGCAAAACTAACGTTATTCTGTGTAGCTTAATCACGTGGAATTGCCCAGGAATTCCACAATATTATGCAGGATTATGAAAGAAGAGTAATTCTGCATTTAGCACTATTTATTATCGCACAAATGCCTCCTCATTTCCAAAATCGACTTAGCATTAAGAAATAGTGCTAAATGCAACTGAACACAAGTAACGAGAACAAGAACCTGATCACCAAGGGCCCGAAGTAGGTGAAATAGATTTACCGATTTTCAATTACTGAATTTTACCGATTCGGTAATTAAAAATTGGTAAATCTATGGGGTGGACATGTAGGGATTCCAGATGTGCTGGAATACTGAATCGGATGATTTCGGTATTTACCGATTCGGTAAATACCGAATCAGTAATGACCATTCATTCCTATGGGCTTTGAAGCCCATAGGAATGAATGGGCATTACCGATTCGGTATTTACCGAATCAGTAAATACCGAATTTCACAAGGGTGTAGGGGGTGTCACTTTGACACCCTCTGGCACCCACAAAACAGGCTCAGGTGCCATGTGGCAGGCATACATGCCCTAAGGGCAGGTCTGCCTGTCACATGGCATAGGTGTGCATGCAAACATGTGCATGCACACCGGAATTGGTATTTTACCATCAAATTGGATTTGATGGTAAAATACCGATTCGGTAAGGCCTTTGGGACTCTGAAGAGTCCCACCTACATCTGGCTGGCTCACATTCGGTAAGTTTACTGATTTTTTATTTTACCGAATCGGTAAAATTACCGAATCGGTAATTTTACCGATTCGATAAAATAATGCCCCCTACATAGCGAACACCTATTTACCGATCTGTAACGGCCGAAAATACCGATTTTCGGTTGTTACCGACCGACCTACATCTGGCCCCAAATGTGCTATTGATGTAGAAATTTCCCCCAACTTTCTCCTGAAATGTATTTCTATTATCTAATTGCACAATGCACTCTTGCATCCGAAATGGGTGCAAGAGTGCATTTCGTGTTAAGAAACAATGCTAAGTGCAGCAGAACACAAATAGCAAGCATGAGCTGTCTCCTGTGATAGCTAAATGTGTTCCTGAAGTAAACATTTTCTCTTGCAAACTATGTGATGATTTGTAATTGTGTAATTATTGGTAACTCCACATCAAAGAGTAAAGAAGAATTACCACTATTACTCTGATTACTCAGCTGCAATCGAAATTCCGGCCAGATCTACTCATATGATGCAGAAAGGAGGGGTCTCCGAGTCCACGAATGGTCCCAACTGTGCAGTCCTGCAAAGATAAGCTGCTTTGGTGGTGCTAGACGGCATTCCAAATTGCAAAGGTGTTTCCTCCATGACATTGTAAAGTTTTTGGGAGGCCATAGTGTTTCCTCGCTGTCAAACACAAAAACAGCCTCTTAGCCATGTCATCATCGCCTGTCGCATGTGGCTTTGCGCTGCAAAGGGGAAAGGTCTTCTGCTGCACCATATCTTCTTTTTTAATGACTTCACTTTTTTAATTTGTAAGCTTCTTAATTATCATATCTGGTGAGCATTATTTATAAACTTCAGTTGTGAACCATCAGCCTTTGCAACTTCTAACATCCCTAGTTATTAGAGGCCTGGTTAATGTATTGCCCTGCCTGTAACTTATTCCTTCTGTACCAGGAATGACAACGCAATATAACAACCAGAAGGAGATGCGAGTGGCACACAGTGAATGATATTGTCTACTCTCCAGATTCCAACATTCATAGAAAGCAGTTTATAGCAGAAATCTGGTTCACTACATTGAATATGTTTCACTTGGATAACATTTGCTCCTCTGGTAGGAACCCATGTAGTCTTGGCTGCTCCCTGCATTTGGTGCTTAGACACAACACAGCCTCTCCAGTGTAAGAAGGCTTCACAACAAACGAACACTGGCTGGGCTTTGAGAAACCCTTTTCCTAAGACCTTTGTTTCATTATTGGATCCACAACACCCAGAAATATGGCTTCCCTCCTGATGCACGTGTATCCAACAAGGAACTCGAAACAAACATGAAGAAGACGTACGCGCATTTGACTGATTTTCTTGTCACCACTTTACTCCCATACAGTGCCATTAGGATGGCGACCCCACGCCCGTGAACCGTCTAGCTACAAGCACAGCCCTAGCGCTGCGAGCAATCCCGTATTAACAGCTGCTACCCAGGCTCCCTCAATTCACACCAGTCTGACTACAAAAACGTTAGAATACATTTTGATTTTACATTTTGATACTTTGAGTAGCTTGTGATTTGAGCCTCACATCGATAAAAAGAAATTACCATACGAAAGTCCAAAAATGTTACCAAGAAATAAAAAAAGTACATTAGTCCGTCGATTTTTGGCCACCAAAGACCACTTGGTGTAGCTTGCTGCGATGTCATCAGGGAGCAAAGGTTTTTGCGATGTTGTGACATATGTTTAATGACATATGGTCATTATTTTCCATGCCAACATGCTGCAACAGCATACAAAGGGCATGTTATAATATTTGGTAAATGGCATACAAATGCCCGGGAGGAAGTTGATCTGCCGTACCTGTGTAAATCGTGTCTCATATTTTGAGATTCCCAGAATGCGGATACATGCTTTTCCTCTACAGTGCTCCAGATGACAGGGTGAGAGCCAGTGAGCCACGCTTGGGAGAAAGCCCCGATCAGCAGGCCCAACAGTCCTTGGCGGTATTGTGGGACTGCTGTCACAAATGTGGTAAACTAGAAATATAGCACCCATAAATACCTGTGGTATATTTTCAATACCCACTTAAAAATATGTCCATGTAATATAGGAGTCTTCTCCTCATATAGCAAGGACAACTTGAAACTTTTCTGTGCAAGATCACCATGGTTTACGAGGCTGTCTTACCCACAAGGACCAGCACTGGAAATAGTACTTAGGCAGCGGCCACACTTCGGAAGGGGGATCTGATACCATTGCAGGTGGCAGCATGTGCACAGCATCAGTGTTCCCCATTGTGTAGCCAGTGGTGGACCCCCACCAGGAACACTCTTTCCACCCATGCTCAAAAGGAGGCTATGGGATGCCAGAGAAAACAGAGAATCGTGGGGTGGACATCACCATTTTTAGATGAAAGTCACGTTACCACCTTCACCTAAATCGGGTCCTGACGGTGAGTCTCCAACAGCGGTATGGATTCTTCATAAGTAAACACCAATATGTTACAGTCAATGAAGGAAGCTAACATGCACCACAGCCGGACCGTAGGTTAAATTACTTATTTACATCACATACATCAGTCATTGCGGATCAGTAGGTTAATTGTATTATTTTTTAATGTTTGCATTTATTGAAACAAAAAGAAACCAATAAAAAGGTAGGTTAATTGTATTATTTTTTTAATGCTTGCATTTATTGAAACAAAAAGAAACCAATCAAAAGGTATGCTGTTTTGGATAGCTTCCACTATAGTTGTCATTCACGCTGTGAAAACACGATCATTAGGAAAATAATGTTACACACCTCGCTGAAAAGTCCACCAGACATTAAGACTGAACTTGTCCTGATTCAGCGGCTGCTGCTACTGCCGCAGGTCTGCAAAGCAAAAGAGGGAATTAAACAGCAGCATTCTCTCCACTGGATAATGATACAGAACTATCAATCAGTGACCAAAGGAGGATCGTACAATTAACCACCAACAGAGGAAGACAGCCTATTAATACACCACCAATGCCTGCCATTCACACTTACACCGTGAAGGGAATGCAAAATAAGCTTGCCAGTCAGCCATTAATTCGGAGGATTACGCAGCCATCCACCAGCCATCATTACATTAGGAGAGGACCACACATACCTATCAGGCTAGCACACGGCTGTCTAATACTCATCAGTGCAGGACAGCAGATGATTATCAATCAACCAATGCAGGTGGTTAACAGCACCCATCAATCCATCAATGAAGTACAACACATGCTTACCAATCCGCCATCAAAAGAGGACAGCACAAAGAGACCCATCAATGGTCACAGCGTAAGAATAGCACAAAAGCACTAACAGAGGAGAGCACATGGCTATGAATCCGACATCAGTGCATCAGTGGAGGGCAGCACAAACCTTTGGATCAGATATCAGTGGAGCACAGCGCGCCTATCAACGGGCTATCACCAGAGAAAAGATGGCGCTCATTTGTCTGTGTTTAGGGAGCACATGCTACAGATAGGTAGGAGTGTTGAGGTTGGTCAGGAACTGCTGTGGGTGCATCAGTTATCCTGTGGGATGGCTTGAACACTTAACAGAACGAAGTTGCTGGGCAAGGAGGTGTGTTGTGGTATCTGGCGTGGTTTCCTGTTCGACTGTGCCCAGGTATATAAGAGGAGTTGTGCCTAGGGTGACCAACTGGCATGGGTGCAAATTCAGGACGGTAAGTGTAAAAATTCAGGCCAAAGTGTCAAAACTCAGGACAGAAATTCAGGACACAAGGTCAAAATTACAGACACATCAGAGGAAGTTGCACAATAGTATAAAAGTGAGTAAATAGACAACCATTTAAGTACATGTCAAAATACGTTTAGATTAGGTTGAGACAATCGTGCACTTTATGGTTGTTCGGTATGGTTGCAGCTTTGAGCAACTGTGCTGTTTTTTTGTTGTACTTCATATGATAGTAATCTATTTATATGGTTACTGCACTGGGTTGTCCAGTCCGATATTTTGATTACAACTCCAGGTCCTGAGCAGGCATTTTTGGTGAGAGAAGTGGTCAGGAAGATCTGCCTGGATAGTCTCTGTTCCTAGCATCTCATATCTGAGTGCCATTGTAAGATGTAATGCGGCACGCATAGTCCAACTAAAGGGAGGATTGCTGTGATGAACCCGCTATAGGGAACGCATTATGGGTGTTTCAGCAAGTGGAAATTAAAATATGGAATTTGACTTTGCTTATGTAGGCTTCCAGAGAGTTGCATTAGCTGACCAAGTCACAAAGGTGCTTTTCCCTGCAGCTTTCTTAAAGAAGGCACTGTCGATACACTATTACATCGTTTATTTTTGACGCTTTGCCTTTTGCTACAAGCACAATATATATCTCAAGCACAGCTCATGGCACTATGAGGCTTTCCCTAAAACAAAACATGCAAACATTTACAATTATTAGTGTAACATTCAAGTAGCAGTTGGGTGTCACTCAAAATGTGATATGTATGATGTATAGATCCCACACATAAGCACAGAGCAAATACTGAATAGTAACATATAAGCAAGGGAGTAGTCAGAAAATTAAAATACCTCCCACTTTGAACTAAAGCTCCCATGGCACCAAGAAAGCAAATAAGTCATCACAGCCCTCCCCAGAAGAGCTCTCTTGTCCAAGGATCTAGCCATTCATCCTTCCATCTAACTCCTGATATCCACCATTTCAAATTTACATTATGTCATCTATTAATTCTTTCATCCATAATGCAGTATTTCACCATTCAATCTGTCCTTCCATCTGTGTGCCCATCCATATCCAAACATTTTCAAACATTTGCAAACGTATCCATCATCTATCCTTCCATCCATCATTTCACTCATTTATTTATTTATTTTATGCAATTTTTAGAGCGCACAAATACCCGTACGGGTGTCTCGGCGCTATCGTTACAGAACTCACTTCTTGCGAGGGGAAATTAGGATGAAAACAACCAAGTTTTGAGGCTCTTTCTGAATTTTAGTAGCGTAGGGGCAGTTTTAATGTGGAGTGGTAGTGTGTTCCACAATTTGGCAGTTGCGATGGTGAAGCATCTGTCTCCCCAGTTGGTCTTTCTTGTTCGTGGAACTTTCAGCAGGTGGGCTGAGGACGATCGTAATGTTCTAAGATGTTCCACTGGACATAGGGCTTTTTTTAGGAACTGTGGTCCGGGATTGTTCAGAGTTTTGTAGGCTATACAAAGAGCCTTAAATTTAATTAGGCTCCTGATAGGGAGCCAGTGTAGCTTTTTGATGTAAGGGGAGGTTGAGGTGAATTTGGGGATGGATAATAGGATTCTGGCCGCGGCATTTTGCACTGTCTGGAGTATATTTAGTACCTTTTCTTGCGCGTTCAAAAGAAGGGAGTTACAGTAATCAGTTCTTAAGAACACTAAGGTACTGATCAATGTTTTGCCCGCAGACTGCGGTAAATAGGGGAGTAGTTTTTTTATTCTTTTTAGGATGTAGAAAGCAGAGGATACCACAGCGTTGGCGTGATGGAGGAAAGTCAATTTGTTGTCGAATGTGACTCCCAAATTTCGCACCTTGACTACCGGTTGGGGGAGGGGGGCACCCAACTGGGATGGCCACCACTGAGGGGACCAGGCCGGCTGCAAGTTCCCGAATGTCATCACCTCCGTTTTATTGGAGTTTAGTTTGAGGCAGTTTGATGACATCCAGGAGCTTATCGCCTTCATCCCCTCTTGGAAGTTGGCGGCGACAGATGTTCCGTTATTGTGCACCGATAATACTAATTGGGTATCGTCGGCGTACGTTGTGAGGGCAATTCCGTGTGATTTTATCACCCTCGCTAAGTCCGATACATAGATATTAAAAAGCGTCGGACTTAGCGAGGAGCCCTGTGGAACTCCGCAGGGGAGGGAGAAGGTCTGGGAGGTGAAATTACCCATCTTGACTGTCTGGGGGCGGTTGGCCAAAAATGAAGCAATAAGGTCTTTGGCCTTGCCTCTTATTCCTAAAGCTGAGACACGGTCGATCAGAGTGACATGATCGACCGTGTCAAATGCAGCGGAGAGGTCCAGAAGTATTAGGACCGCCGCTCCTCCCTTGTCCATCGTTGCTCTGATTTCATCTGCAGCTTTAAGGAGTGCTGTCTCCGTTCCGTGCCCCTGTCTGAAACCGAACTGGGTGTCATCGAGAAGGTCGTTGTCATTAATGAATTTCGAAAGTTGGGTGTTTATTACTTTTTCGAAAATCTTGCCCGGAAAGGGGAGACAGGCAATAGGTCTATAGCTGGCAGGGAGAAGAGGATCCAAAGTTGGCTTTTTTAGAAGTGGCTTAATGATAGCCTCCTTCCGGACCGATGGATAGATGCCTGTTAAAAACATGGCGTTGCAGATAGTGGATAACGCGGGAGAGACAGCTTCTGGGATGAGATTCAAGATAGCTGGGGGGCATGGGTCTAGGGGGGATCCGGATTTGGTGCTGGCTACCAGATGTTGAATATGTTCCTGGTTGGTCGTATTGAAAGATGAAAAGATGGGATGGTTGCTGATGGGAAGTGACACGGGGGTTGGGGGAGAGGAGGAATGAGAGAAGGTCAGGAAAATGGAGCTAACCTTATCCTCAAAGAAGCTGGCCAAAGCGTCTGATAGAGACTGTGAGCCTTCTAGGCGCGGGGCACGGGGATTGGACAGATGGGTGACCACCTGAAATAATTCTCCTACCGAGTTTTTCACCTGGTTAATTTGTGCAGTATAATAGCGACTTTTTTCTGAGTTTATAAGTCTTTTGTAGATGGAAAGGGCGTTTTTGTAGGTCATTTTGTCTGCAGGGCTGTAGTGGCGGCACCACTGCCTTTCAAGGTTCCTGCAATACTGTCTCTGGATTCGTAGGGGCTCCGTAAACCACTGAGCTGATGGCATTTTCCTGTTGCGGTGGGAGGTTTTGATCATGGCTAGTTTGTTGCAAGCCGTGTTTAAGTTTGCCAAGTAATTGGAGGACGCCAAAGTGGGGTCCTGCTCGTTAGGAATATGACTTTCTTGCATCATCTCTGTTAACTGAGCTAGATTAATGTGTTTCCAGTCTCTGTAGGAGGATTGAGAGGAGGAAGTAGGAGAGGGTTTGGTGGGGTTGATTTCAATAGAGAAACAGATCGCTGTGTGGTCTGTCCAGATCAGGGGGATTACTTGGGTAACGTCTATATGGGGGTTGTTAGTGAATAGACCATCTAGAGTGTGGCCTGCTTGGTGCGTGGGTGATTTGATCATTTGCAGCAAGCCGGCAGCTGCTAAGTCCGTAGTTAGCTGCGTTGTATCAGGGTCGTTGAAGGCTTCTAGGTGAAAATTAAAGTCACCTAGTATGGTGAAGTATGGGGAGCCTGCGGCTGCTTCAATCATATTGCCTATGTTGGCTAGAAACTTAGATCTCGACCCAGGAGGGCGATACATTAACATGCCTTTAAACGATGATTTGGCCGAGAGGCCTAATGTAAAGAGGAGAGCCTCATACTCAGGACAGTTAGATTGTGCCTTTGTAAATTTGAACCGGTCTTTGTAGATTATTGCTATTCCTCCACCTTTTTTTATAGGTCTGTCTAGTCTGCATACATTGTAGTTGATTGGGGTGGCAGCTCTAAAGTCTGGGCCGGAGGCTTCGTCCCCCCATGTCTCTGTGATGAATAGAAGATCCAGTTTATACGTGTCAATCAAGTCGGCAATTTCTAGCTTGTGTTTGGGAAGTGATCTGGCATTTATGAGCGCTGCTAATACTGACTCATCCATCCCTCCATCCATCATTTCACTCATCCATCCCTCCATCCACCCTTTCACTCATCTATCTATCATCCATCCACCCTTTCACCCAATCTATCCTTTCACTCATCCATCCACTTTTCCACCCATCCATCCACTCATCCATCCAGCCATTTACCCTTTCATCCAAGCCAACCTTTCACTCATCCTTCCACTCTTCCATCCATCCACTCACTCATCCATCCACCCATTTACCCTTTCAGCCATCCTTTCACTTACAAGGAAGGGCATAATGAATGGTGAAAGACTTACTTATCCATCACCCAGTCACTCATCCATATACCCATTCAACTTTACACTCATCCATCCATCCTTTCTCCCAGTTCTCATCCTCCCTTTCACTCATGTATGCA
The DNA here is from genome assembly GCF_964263255.1 of Lissotriton vulgaris. Classification (NCBI taxonomy): domain Eukaryota; kingdom Metazoa; phylum Chordata; class Amphibia; order Caudata; family Salamandridae; genus Lissotriton; species Lissotriton vulgaris. Next base: position 1,679,920,678 of record NC_141687.1, read on the forward strand.
TTCTTTCACACATGCATCTTTACATTCATCCTTTCACTCATCCAGACACCCATTCCCCCATCCATTCTGCCAATCATTCATCCATGCTTTAACTCATCCATCCCTCTATCCTCCCTTTCTCGCTCCATTCCCCTTTCACTTAGCCAGTCATCCTTCCATCCTCCCTTCACCTATCCACCCACTCATAAATCAATCCATTGACCCTATCACTCATCCATCCTTTCTCTCATCCATCCACCCTTTCACTCATCCATCCATCCTTTTTTCTATTCTTCATTTTACTCGCTCATGCATCCACTTGTCCACCAATCCATCCATTCGCTCATCCATCCAACCATTTACCCTTTCACCCACCCATCCATCCTTCCACTTACTAATCCATCAACTTTTCACTCATCCATCCATTCTTTCTTCCAGCTCTCCAACCTCCCTTTCACTCATGTATGCTCCACATTCCAATGTTCTAATGTTATTTATTTCTTCTGCAAGCATATGCAATGTGGAAAAAATAGCAAACATATTAAAAAGTAAAATAAAGGTGTTGCCTAGCAGCCCAGGTGCAAAGCCCAGGCACTGAAGGTCACCCCTTTTTGGGCTGTTGTGCACATATGATTTGTCACTTGCTGTGAAGAGACAGAACCGCTATGGTTTCACTCACTATGTATAAATTCATGTTTATGATAAACCTTTGAGAAAGCAGGAGTTGGGCCAAACCTAAAACTAACACATCATTTAACGTGCAAGAGACAGCCAAGTCCAACAAAGGTGTTTACCAACCACATCGTCCCGCAGAAGCACCAACTTCTCCCCAAAGCTTTCAATTGCCTTTAAGACAATACACTTCAAGAAAGTTAGGGAGCATCCGTCATCAGGGTTTATTAACTACGAGCCATTGATAGATTAATTATAAAACATCTGTGTATTGAAACTGGTGAGCACGGGGTCTGTTTACAGATCGAAAGTGCGGACCAGTTTGGAGGGGCAGGGAAGTATGAATTAACATCTCTTAAAAAATTACCATGAGGCCACAGATCACATCAGGCTTAAGATGGTTTCAGTTGATTATAAAGTTATTAAAGCTAAAAACATGAGCGCATAATCTTCAAAGGAAAGAACTGCAGTTTTGGGATCGAGAAAGCGTGTTGGAGGCAAATCTGGACGTGGGTGACCTGGGGAATCTGCAGCAGGCACCAATTGTGCGGGAGCAAGGTTTGTCAAATTATTTGATCAGCGCTGTTCCTGCTGCCCTGGCAAGCCTGAGTCAACTGGTGTGAAACACTGGGCATTTAACAGATTGCTCAAGGGCAGTCTTCACAGCATGTGCCTAATGACCGTAATCACGACACTCACAGGAAGAAGACCAGGGCAGACCAAAGGGGGCAAAAGGACAGCTAAAGAGAGCAGGGTGTAACAGCTTAGTTAAACTGGCCCATTGTCATTCTGTATGTGGCAATCCGCCGCAGACAGAATGACAATGGGCGGGGTGGGCTGCTCTTATCCTCGAGGAAGAGTTCGAGGCGCCCCATCAGGGGCCTGAGGCTTCTCGCAGGGAGCAGTGCTGCTCCCCACAAGGCCAGAATTACGGACAAACTGCGTCCGTTAAAAGGACTCTCACGGACAAAGGACGTGAGATCCAATTTACGGACTGTCCGTGAAATTTACGGACGGTTGGTCACCCTAGTTGTGCCCAGAAGCAAGGGGAGGTGTAAGTGTCAGAGAAGGAGGTTTATGAGTGACTGTTATGTGAATGCCCCTACATCAGCACTGCACCCCTTAGGATGGGAGTCCTCGATTAAACTGCACTGACCCTGACCAATCCCCCACCCCCCAATTTGGTTGTTCGAAACCACGCTCTTCCTATTTGCCATTCTTACCACCATCTTCCTTTCCACTGCCTGAAGGCGCATGGAGCGAGGGATGCAGCGCGGCTCACGCCTCAGTCACGGGTCCTTACCTGGTTACAGGGGTTTCTTGTGCAGATCTCCACCACAGCGTGCAGGTAGACGCTGTCCGTGCCCATGATCAGGAATGCATCAATCTTAAATCGAGCCTCCGTGTTGATGCCGTTCTTCACGACGGTCAATAAGTCGCCCAGCTGAGCACCGGGGCACCTGCGGAGAAGGCAGAAGAGGGGGTTAGAAGGGGACCCATCCAGGCACTCACCTCTGGCCCTACTCCGGGCCTTTTGTCCTGACTCCAGGCTGCTTCAACCTAACCACAGTCTCTGCGCTGCCGCTGCTGCCCACTCTGCAAGGCTTGGTCGGAATAAAGAGGGGCCGGGGAAAACCCGAAGTACGGGTTGGGCCCTGCTTATGACGCAGCTCTTTCTGTGCCCCACTCACAAGACGAAGTCAACGAAGGGTCTGCTTAAACCCACACGGCAGAAAAAGATGGGAGACATTTAAGCTAATGCTGCAGGAACACTGAGCCCAGTGAAATGGATGCAACAAAAAAAAACCTTACTTTTTTCTATTCACAAAGTGCAACCTCGGGAATAAAAGATTAAAAGTATGAAAAATAAATAACTAACTAAATAAAGCAAGACACTGTGTAACAAAGTGGCCAGATTGTATTCACACACAAACACATTCGCACCACTTTACAGAGTTTGCTAGTGAAGCGCTACTTTTGTTTTTTTGTCTTTCTTTAAACAGCATTGTTTTCTCCGGGCAGGGAACTAGTGCACTAATCCTGCAATGCGTGGATTGGAAAACAAAATGTGTACTGCGGTTCTGTGTTCAGGGATGTGGTCTTTTTATTATACTGCTTACGTTTTGTAAGGATATAAACACTGGACATTGAAATGGGTCCATTCAGGGCTCTGTAGTCATGTCCTTAACTTTTCAGGTGAAAGCATTCACAGATTTCTGAATAGTGGGTTTAAAAGCATTAAGGTAACAATGTTGTTCCTGCTTACATTTCACATGCGTTACTTAATTGTGCATTAACTATGAGTGTTTGCTTTTTCCAGGATGTTGTTACTTTTTTTTTGTAGGCAGCATTTTGCTCTTGTCTAAGGCGTAATTTAAATTGAGCCACATCCAGGTGGTTATAGCGGGGCACAATTGGGTTGTAGTTGAAGGCAGTGCGAGTTTCTCTCAGTGGGGCAGTATGGTGTTCAGTGGGGGAGTGGATGTGGCACTACGGTCGGAGCTGCTGAATTTGGAACTGGGGAACCAGTGATGAAAAGCAGCGAGACTCCCAAGACTTTTGATGCCGCTTGGTGCAAACCACCTCTAATTCACCTTAAGATTAGCGATCAAATAATGAGGCAGGCGAAGGAAATTGGAAGACGAAGAACAGGTTTATTTCTCTAGAGGAGAACACATCGCATCAGACACCGGGGCTAACGTCTGGAGGTGCTCTAACAACTTCTCCGCTGCTCAGCCTTTTATACACATTTCAGTTAGTTTATTGTGTCATATCGATATATATAGCCTGTATGCTGTGTTAAGTTATCATGAGCTTTTTAGGAGTTTAAACCCCATTTTACCTTTCTGCTGCTTTTGCACATGACACATAGCTGTTGCTTTAGCTTTGAGCGTAGTAGAATGTTTTGATTCATGCGAGAATAATATGTTGTTACTCTGATATCAGCCTGCTTGGCGAGCTGTGTCTGTACAGTGAGTGGAGAAACTTTCAAGGATATCTCCACACAGTGGTTGTTGTGAGCACTGATCTTCGAACGTTCCTAGACATAACATACATGCAGCTGTAGCCAAGTTCTGGCTTTAGGTGCATTTTATATTGCTTTGCACAAGAGCATACAAACACACTTGATGGTGCTTCGCATGCAGAGAGCTGGTGGAAGATGATGTGATCCCTTACCACTAGGATCTTGAGGTATGGGCCCGCCCTGCTAAAACCTAAAGAGACCTTCTTAGATATATTATAATATACTAGTTAGGGAGGGTGAGAATTAGGTTTTGTTAAACCCTATTCATTTTAGCATAATATCATGCTTTCACCGTTTGTGTTCTATGGACTAGTGACTATGCTGATTACTTTGTTTGTTATAATATGTTTGCTTGTATTAGCTAAGATACTGCGTTTGAGAACACTGCATTAGTGAATAAACATTTCAAATATGCACGTGTCCTCTTTTACTCATTGTTCTGGATTGAAATGATTGTATAACGAAAGAGTGTTCATGTGTTCCACGTTACCTGAGGTGTACTAAGTCCATGTTCTGGTTTGTCTAAGCATTGGGAGTTTGTGATACCCAATGAGACACTGTAGCTAGTCTGGTAGGGGATTTTTGGGTACTAAGGTGAGTTTTGCCACACCCTAATTCACTGAGGTTCCAAGCCTCTATGCACAGTTCTGTCTGAGGACGGAATCCCTGAAACATGGCGCCCAATCGTTGGTGGTCTTATTGCATGAAACTTGAGTAGTACATCGTTCAGTCCTTAACCCCTTCACTGTTGTTTCCGGTTAACGGCGGTGTCGGACAAACCTACCTGTATCCGTATAGGTCCTTTCAAGCTTGTATCTTTCTAAAACGGTTTCATTGAGTTACTACCCACTACAAAGTTTCCTTTGTACCTTTTTTCTTTCTGTGTCACTATGGCTGCGGTGGACATTGCGCAACATAGCCGCATTGCGGTGCGCAATCATTTGCAGAATTATAATGTCCCCGAAGATGGTATGGCCGTGATCTTGGTAGTGAGTGCAGAGGTCGCTTACCCGTATGAGATTTTCTACTCATGGGTGACCTTTCCAGCTCTGAATGCTGATACTCGTGTGTTCGACACGTACACTCCCACAGCTGTGCCAGCAGAATATGCACCATATAGGGCACAGGAGATTCCTACTGATACTTGGCAGCATCGTGTTTGGTTTAATGGCACCCTACCCCATTCATTATCAGCTCCGAGATTAGGTCCTTTGTCCATTCCAGGTGCAACTTGGCCTGTTTTGGCTGGATTTACGCCTCATCCTCAGCACGGAGCATGTAACGTGGCTGAGTTAAGACGACTGCATGTGGTCGCAACTAGCGTGATTAGGTCAATATTGCAATACATTACCCGCAATCTCCCGGGAGGGGCCCCGGGTGGTGCGGCGCTTCCTGCCGGACAGGGCGGAATGAAGCTCAGTCCCTTTATGGTCAACGCTGTGATGGGCAATCGCCCCCAAGAAAAGGATGATTTTCCTTTCTGGCTTGCCGAGAAGTTTGACCAACTGGAGGCAGTATTTCCTAACCAGTCTCCTGGTGAGAAACACAGGATTCTGACAATTAGCTTACCAAAGGACTTGACCCCCGAAGTCGGTGACTGTGAGACCTGGGGAAAGACATTTGCGGTGGTCTACACAAGGTGTTACTGCACTCCGTCTATGACTGTCCTGCTGACGGTCCTTAACCGTGTTCAAGATGAACACTGACCAGAGGCTGCGGTTGAATTGGGTATGCGTCTCTGTGGAGCCTTTCATGTGGTTTCCGATCTCGTTCTTGCTAATGTCAAGGGGGATGCGGTGAACTTTCAGGTTGCAAATGCTTTGCAGGCGATTCCCGAAGCCAAAAAACCCCGGCAGTTGGCGAGGATTTTTGTGGCGGCTTATAAAACCGTGGGCCGCAATAGTAGGGGTCTCAAGCCTTTTTCTACTAAAGGGAAAAACAACCCCAATGGCAGAAGTCGGAGACCAACGACCAGCCCAAGTCCAAAAACATAATTGGCCTAAAAAACAGAAACAGGGAAAGCAACAACAACAACAACAACAGAAACAGGAGTCTCGTCCTGCGTCTCCATTGCCTGCTCCCACAGAACGTGTTTATGACTTTCGCGATCGCGCGATGATAAAATCACCTGATCGTTTTCAGGTTTCTGACCAACGCTCTCCTCGTTCTTTTCAGGAGTCATCGGCTTTTTCCTGTTGGAGGAGGTGGCAGGGGTCGGGTGGTCAACAAGGACGTGACCAGCCCCGCCCGAAAGACGGTAAAGGCAAGCAGGACGAATCTACACCGAAGAGACCCCAGTTTCAGAAAAAGAAAGTCGCTGCTTTGACAGCACACAGATATGCCACAGATAGTGAGAACCCAGCTTTGGAATCTGACATGGGCTCTGACCTTGCTGGACAGCGTGGCAGAGATTACCATAGTGCGAGAGGCCCTGCGTCCACTACTGAATGTGACAGCGAATGACCATTATGTTGTTGTGGAGACAGCTGACACTAGAGTAGCTCCCCCTGACAGACTCTATGAAATAGTCTTATTCATTAAAGGTGAAATTCAACGTACCATAGAAGGGGTATTTTGGGAGAATCTTACGACTACCTATGACATTTTGTTAATGGAGGCTGACTGGCCCCTACCTTTTGTGCTCGCGGCTCCGAGAGGGGAGGAGGTAATCCCCCCTAGTTTCGCGCACACAGTCTCGAAGGAGCATGCGCTGAATTTTGCAGATGAGTGGGCTAAGGCCGTACGCACTGTGGATAGGATGAATTTTCCCCGCACCACGAGATTCCTTTGCAGTCTGTGCCTCAGCCTCAACCTCAATATCCCATAAAGCGCGAAGCGAAGGCTTCCGTTGTGGAAATCCTTGAACAATTAGAATGTCAGGGTGTTATTGAAACTTGTGGTTCACCAATGAATAACCCTCTTTTTACTGTAACCAAGCCTGACGGTTCTTATAATTTGGTATTGGATTACCGGCATTTAAACTTGCATTGCCGTACCTGTGCAGTACAGAATACTCACGGCTCTGCTTTAGTGGATAGTCTCGTGCGTAAACGGTTTAAAACCACGCTTGACACTTCCAACGGTTTTTATGCCCATCATTTGGATGGTCTGAGTTCCCAATGGACCTCCTTTACTTGCGGCGGTGTCAAAAAACATTTCAAGCGTTTACCGATGGGCTACTAAATAGTCCTGGAGTGTTTGCTGCCCGCATAGTCTCTCTCTTAGAGAGAGTAGACCCAGATGCTTGTTCATATGTGGATGACATTTATCTCATGGATGATGAACTGTGGGAGCATCTGTGTCGAGTTGACCGCTTAGTTTGTAGCTGTGCGGACTTCGGTTACAAATTTAACTTTGCAAAATCGCACATTAAAGAGTGCACAGTGTTGTTCCTGGGCTACGAGCTCAACAATGAAGGTCGAGGATTAGCTCCTCCCTTCTTGGAGAAATGCGCACAATTGCGCGCTCCGACAACCCTGAAAAAATTACAGTCTTTGCTGGGATTTTTGAATTTTGGGAGGACATACATACCTGAATATGCCCAGCGTATCAAGCCCTGGTATGCTTTGATACAACCAAATTTTACAAAATCAAACTGGCTGCCTGAGCACTCGGCTATACTGCAATCTTTGCAGGCTGATCTGCTCGCTTCTAAATACTTATTGTGATAATAGCACCCACCTGGTGATAAGAATCATCCCTGGGACGGTGGGTTTCACATACCTTACTTTTAATGAAGGAGATACAATACCTATTGCTTACAAGTCACACTTGTACACTTCGGCTGAAATGCGATTTTCCACTGTGGAGAAGGTTTTGACGGCTGTACAGTTGTCGATTCTGAAGGAACGCGCTCTGTCACAGGGAAAACGCATGTTGGTGGTTACCCTGTGTCCTGATTCGGAGGCAGTTACGAAAGCCAGTGTACCTAATTTTAAAGCTTTGCACCCTCAGTGGATACAATGGGCTGCATCATGGACGTCTCCGGATGTCACGTTAATTTTTGATGCCTCCTTACGGTCGCAGGAGTTTTTGCAATATGAGTTTGTTCATCCTGCACCTTTGGCTATGCGGCCTTTGGAAGATTTCCATTGCATCATATACACTGATGGTTCGGCGCAGGTTGCACATGGTTCTAAAGACGCCTACGTTTCCACTTGTGCCATTGTGGTAGGTGCCATGGTGAACGATAAGTTCAAGTCCAGAGTCGTGCACACGCAGACTCTAGGGCACTGCACCGCACAATTGGCAGAGCTTTGTGCTCAGATGCTTGCATTGGAGTACGCTGATCCTAGTGTGACAACACTTATCGTATGTGATTCTTACTACTGTGTCCAGTCTTACAATTAGAACTTGTTCTTTTGGATTCAGAATGATTTTCGTCATTCCAAGGGTAGCACAATAAAACATAAAATGATCTGGGTCCGAGTGGCTGAACTTAAAGAGCAGTTGCCACTCGTGTGTGTAATTCATACTCACAGTCACCAGCGCGTTGGAGTCCACGCTTGCTGATGAAGCAGCGAAATCAGCGGTATTGACATATTTAGTTGCAGCAGTCACACGGTCCAAAAGTAAGATTGATGATGATATCTTGGTGGCTGTTGCTGCCACTGAGAAGGGAGGTAAATATCCTACGGGGTTCCCTTCGAAGTACACATACCACTTAAGTCCCAATAAGGTTCCTTATGTGAAAATTCCTGAAGTTGGGGAGAGGTTGATTCCCAACTTGGATCGCAGAAATACACTGATTACAGCGGCCCATGAAGGTGTTGCGTCTGCGCAAGGGGCGTTTCAGCCACTGTGTCTCAATTACAACAACGTTTTTGGTGGCGGGAACTATACAAACAGACGCATGACTATGTCTTCCAATGTGACATTTTCCTGCAGATTAAGCCTTCAACTGCTACGCGTCGGCCCCAAACACAGTTGTTCATTTGTAATAAGCCATTAGGTTGTGTTTATTTAGATCACTGCGGTCCTTTTTCTTCAGATACTGTGAATAAGTACATCTTAGTAGCAGTTGATTCATGCACACGCTTTGTATGGGTCTGGCCTCATCGCAACGCTGATTCACGGACTGTCATCAGGGATTTGCGTGTCTTTGTAGGGATTTTTGCCTGTGGTACCTTCCATTCGGATCAGGGTCCTGCTTTTGCCTCTAAGGCGTATAGGGATGCCATGGCTTCGATGGGGGTCCAAGTCAAGTTTTCATCTCCATACCGACCTGAGGGTAATAGTGTTGTGGAACGAATGAACCATGACTTAAAGCAATCACTGACAGCTCGAGTTATAGGCACTGGCAGAAACTGTCTGGCCCATCTTAATGGCATGCAGCGTGCTCTTAATAATCTCCCTAGAAGGTCTCTGGGTGGGCAGACCCCATAGGAAATGCTCTTTGGTATCAAGATGTATGCCCCGGACCTTGACCGTCTAGACACGGTTGGTTCGGCTGCTTCCTTTGACGTAGATGAACATTGCAATGTTTTACAGCCTCTACAAGAGACGAGAGACAGTCTTGCAAAGGAACATTTGCCCTCCACCTCGGATGATGCGTTGCAGATCCCGGTAGTTGGCTGGCTACCCCAAGTTGGAGAACTGGTTCGGGAAAAGATCGATAACAAAAAGGAATTTGGTCCCTCATACCATGCTCCGGTTCCCATGCTTGGAGTGAAGGGCACAAGAACAGTCATTTTACCACCACTTCCCGGTCATAAAGAGAACAGGTATATCTCCATTGACAATGTGAAAATACACAGAATGGCTGATTCTTCTTAGCATGACACCGGCAGTCTCATGTCCTACGATGGTGAGAAATTCTGTACTGGCCTCAGCTTCGGATCGTTCACCGGAGGTGGCCCTTGAGATGCCTGCAGTTTCAAGTCCTTTATTGAGTGCTTTGCCTGGTACTCGCCTTGATGATACAGACTACACCTACCCAACAGACTTATCGATGCCTGATTTACAAACTCGTTTAGCCACAGAATCCCAATTTTCATTTGACGCTATTTCACATACTTCAGGGAAGCCCACGAGGCTAAGGGCCTACGCGACTTTGTTTAAAAAACATTTTTTGATTTCCCCTTGGACTTATATTTGGCTGGGGCTTTTTGGTCTCTATCTTTTTTTCGATTCATCAATGGACATTATGTCGAGGAGAGAACATGCATTAGACATCTGAATGGAACATTGGCTCCCCACTCCTCATCACATTCAGCCCACAGATTGAAAAGAAACTTGGCCTTTGTTAACATCACCGCGTGGCCTGTCCGGAATGGAATAGTCTGGGGTGCAGTTAAATTTCAAATCCATGGCCCGACTGAAGTTATTAATGTTCGTAATGTGCTTAAAGTTAACAAGGGGCATGTGGTTCAACAAAACATACATTCTGATGATTGGGATGTTCAGGTCATAGAAGCTTTGCTTGCTGATTTGAAATATAATGCTGCCTTTGATGCTGAGGATTTATATTTAGAATCTGCTAATTATGGTGATTTGTTTTGTTTCCAACATTTTGGAAATCACTTCTTACATAAAAGTAATTCTAGGAGAAGCACTGTGAAATATACCCAGTGGGAACATTGCCCGGCTCCTTTAAGAGGCAGCTCGAATACATTTTTGAAAAAGTACACTAATTTTACTGACTTTAATCAGTCCAATCCCGCTTCCTTTTATTTTAAAATGACAGATAAACCATGTGCAAAGTTAGACTTACCGATACTAAGTTATTGTATTCGAAGTCCTTTCTAGACCAGCTAGCTGTTGGTGGCTACGAGTTGTGGAAGGAAACAATTGACCTTAAATCAATTTGGGGTTCTAAAAGATGGCAGGTACGAGGCACTGAGGCTTTGCACCGTGCATGTCTCATCCCAAATCATATGTTGTTTTTGAATTCTACTATTTCACAGACAAGATGCTTTGGATTGGCTAATTCTAAAAAATTAAATGCTCCTTCCTTCCCTAATTTGGAAGAATATTCGGGTTGGGAAAATTCAACTAAATGTTCGATTAGAGAGTTGCAGACCCTTTTGCTAAATTTGTCCTTTAACATATCCAGTTTGGATTCAAGGGTTGTTTGATCTGGCACAGAAGTGCAGATTCGTGCCAACATCGTTTTTTGGTCCTGGATGATTGTTTTAAACAGGTCAGAGTAGATCCCCGTTTTGAGATTGACCATTCTGTAACCACTTATTCAGTAGGCAAATTGTGTCAGAATAGGCTCAAACACTCTACATTGGCATCAGTAAAATTGCATTTGTCTAAACTGACTGACGAGGTTGACTTGAATGACTTCATAAAGGGCCCGGCTAAAGGTAGGTCTAAAAGATGGATCTATGCCGTTTATAATGAACTCTGGAAAACATCACAGATTGAAGCGGCTACCCGCCTTCGGGCTATTGATAAAGCTAATTTGGGAAAAGTGCTTGCAGTAGTGGATAACAGCATTAACACCCTTTCCTCCCACATTCACACATTGGATAATATTGTGTCATCTGTTGTTGAAATTGTACAGGATAAAGTGTCTGTTTTGTACCATGGTCAAAATCAATTGCGTTCTATTATGCAGTTTGCATGGACACTGCAGACACTGAAAAACTGAAAAGTGCCTTGGAATTACATTAATGTCTCATCTCTGTTTGCCCCTTTTAATTTGACTGAAAACAACCTTTGCTTTCAATGAGAGATGCTTCTTTTTCCATGTTACACATTGAACGCTTGGAGTCTTTACCCTTTTCAGTGGCAGAGGCCACTGCTGCTACGTGGCTTATCCACGGGTTAATAACTTGACCATTTGCGCTTTTCCAGTTTACAAATTGCATGAAATATTTTGCCATTGGTAGATACGAGCCACTTGGTAGCTCCTATTTACATGAAGCCTGGTCACTCCCTTTCCCTTACAGATGCCTTAGGGACGGAAAGGAGGTTTATCTGAAAGGGGAGGAGTGTACGGAAACACCAGATCACTCATTATTGTGTAGACACATACAATTGCATGGCTCTTGTAATCAGGAGCGCCCTAGTTTAGCATGTGTTTTAAAAGGTACACCTATGCCCGCTATTGTCCCGACTTTTACTTTATCAGCAAACAGGAGTTATTTACTTTTAAATAATGAAGATTGCTGTGGGTTATTGAAAGGCATAGCTTATGTTGTAACAGTCAGTGAGCGTGTGGCTTGCTGTAAAAATTTGTTGTATCCACCCACGCATAGGAACCTGGATGTTTCCATCTGGCCGAGAATTCCGACCTTGAAGTCAGAGTTCAATAAGATAAGCAGAAGAAGAGCCTTATTGTCACAAAAAGAAGTTGCCCTGACATCTGCTCGCGAAACATTTGTCCTTCACGTAGCTAACACCCGCACAGAAGTGCATGCTTTATTAAATACTGACCTTCCTTTACATTTCGGTGAGCTGATTCATACAATCTTTAACGCGTCCTCCACTTCGGGGCTGGCTCATTTTTTTAAAGTAGTGAGCAGTGGTCTATTGACTTCTTTCCCAAAGATATTTGGAGTCATTCCTGCTTTCTTCCATTCAATCTTTTCCAGCCTATTTGGTGGATTTCCCATTTTACTGGCGCTGGCTGCTGGCTTTTTGTTGCTATTTTGTTTTATTCAATATGGATGCCCGTCCTGTGTTCGCAGACGAGCTGGTGCAGTTAGCACTGTTTCGCAACAGGATGCTTGAATACTATGGTGCGCTGCCCCTTGCCACCTTAAGTGCAGCATACGGATTATCGTTTCGATTTTCCTATTTCACCTGTGTCCAGCCTGTCTTTCATTGCCTGAGCTGCGATTTCGACTGGGCCCTGGATTTGTGTCTCTGCAATTTGGTGTCTCCTGAAGTGGATTTTAATCATCTCATGAGTCCCTTAGTTACTCATGAATTGCTTTGTTCTGACGGAGGGATTATGGCCTTTGCAGCGATGCATGGAGTTCTGGTTCGTTGGAATATATTCGCAGCAGCGCAAGATTTCTTGGCACACAGCTTTATTGAAAACCCACCCAGTTGTCCTCTGATGGTACTAGAGGCTCCAGTAATTGAAGAGCATGTATGTTCTTTCTCACTATTGAATTGGATGGCTGAGTTATTTTCGGATGATAAAAGTGACTTCCTTTTGGAAGCGGTTGCTGCTTATTTTGCATACTCAGTTTTAGGCTGTCTCCTATTGAGCCCTTTGATGTCATAATTTTTTCCCTCTCTCAAAATTTTTACTTTTTAGAATTATGATGGATAATGTTTTATATCAGACCTATTGGCTTTAATAACAGTGGACATTACATTGTCATGCTGGTGAGATTTTGGATTTTTGGGCCGACTAAATTATTTTTCCTCACCTACTCGATTTCGAACTGAATATTTTATTGAACTCTGCTTTCAACATTGAGTCCCTTATCTTATCTTATCTTATCTGATACGTGCTCGGATCAAGGGAGGGTGTCATATAGATATATATAGCCTGTATGCTGTGTTAAGTTAGCATGAACTTTTTAGGAGTTTAAACGCCTTTTTACCTTTCTGCTGCTTTTGCCTACGACATATAGCTGTTGCTTTAGCTTTGAGCCTAGTAGAATGTTTTGATTCATGCGAGAATGATATGTTGTTACTCTGATATCAGCCTTGCGTGGCGAGCTGTGTCTGTACAGTGAGTGCAGAAACCTTCAAGGATATCTTAACACAGTGGTTGTTGTGAGCACTGATCTTTGCACGTTCCTAGAAATAACATACATGCAGCTGTAGCCAAGTTTTGGCTGTAGGCACGTTTTATATTGCTTTGCACAAGAGCATACAAACACACTTGATGGTGCTTCGCATGCAGCGAGCTGGTGGAAGATGATGTGATCCCTTACCACTAGTATCTTGAGGTATGGGGCTGCCCTGCTAAAACCCAAAGAGTCCTTCTTAGATATAATAAAATATACAAGTTAGGGAGGGTGAGAATTAGGTTTTCTTAAACCCTATTCATTTTAGCATAATACCATGCTTTCACTGTTTGTGTTCTATGGATTAGTGACTATGCTGGTTACTTTGTTTCTTATAATATGTTTGCTTGTATTAGCTAAGATACTACGTTTGAGAACACTGCATTAGTGAATAAACATTTCAAATATGCACGTGTCCTCTTTTACTCCTTGTTCTGGATTGAAATGATTGTATAACGAAAGAGTGTTCATGTGTTCCATGTTACCTGAGGTGTACTAAGTCCATGTTCTGGTTTGTCTAAGCATTGGGAGTTTGTGATAACCAATGAGACACTGTAGCTAGTCTGGTAGGGGATTTTTGGGTACTAAGGTGAGTTTTGGCACACCCTAATTCACTGAGGTTCCAAGCCTCTATGCACAGTTCTGTCTGAGGACGGAATCCCTGCGACAATTGGTGGTCAAACATCCTTGGAATTCCTGCCTCCAGCAGGTTCCCACACAGACCCAGCAGCTGTCGTTCCCCCCTCCCAAATCTAACAGATGATTTCTATCTTGCAGCTGGACATTTCGACAGGATCTAAAAGTGTGTGGGATTGGTCAGATCTGAGGGTTCGTGCTATTGATTAAATCAGACTTCTTTGTTAGTGCTACAAGTCCTGCCGTGTGGGGGCAAAAAACGATGTCTGCAGGGGTCGGTTAGTGCCTGAGACCGGATTGAGTAGCCAGGTGCGGTCAGGGAGGTTATCAGGGGGCCTTGCTTATGTGCAGAGGATGAAAGGGCAAATGGGTTTAGGGCGGGAAGTGGGTCCGGAGCTTTGTCACGAGGACAAGGTTTTATAACCCCAGTATGTTTGGTCATGCTTGGTCAGGGTGCTGGGGATGATTGCAAGGTCAGGGTGAATCATAGGTGACTAGCAGTGAATGAAATGGCTGAGATATCTAAAATGGTTGCTGCTTACGGGCTCACGGAGGCCTTTGCTACACAAGATAGCTCTGGCAATGTTCTATTTATCGTCTTACATTCAACACCAGGCTCAGCCTTCATGACCAGTCCAAAAGATCACTCCCCTGAATGAGAACATTTCCATGCTAGACCTTAGAAGGCCTGCAAGACCGTAGAAGCTCTGTTGTCATTGGTGTCAGAGCACCAGCTGGTGGACCACAGCGGGGGCTAGTGTGGTTCAAACTTCAAGGCTTGTCCACCACAATACATACTGAAGTTCACCCCCAGCTGTGTGGGCAGGCCTATGAAGCAGCATACCCTAGAGCAACAGTGACTCTGTCACTGAGTTCACAGGACCCTTGAGAAGGGCTGGCTCTTGGGCTGTGCGACCGGTGTGCCCGCACCGGGCGCTGACTTTGGGTGGGGGATTCATGCTTGCAAGTACATCATGGTTTAAAAGCCCTTGCTGCCTCCTTTCTGGACTCCAGCAATTTTTGGCAACAATAAAAATGTCATGATAACTGGCAAAAAATGTTCTTCCTAGGTGTCCAATGGGGTTAGAGTAGAAATAAGTGGTATACAGTGCATTCATTTATTTTTGTATTCTAACATGTCTCTCTTTGACTTTATTATTAGCTCGTATTTGGGCCTGAAGGGTGTTGCAAACTCCATTTTGAAAAAGCTGCGTCTGCGCAGATTTTCACAAGGATCCTTGAAGCACTGTCATAGTCACAGTCGCGTCCTGACTTACTCGCAATGTTCCTGGGAACCTGAACGTCTGACCCCAGTAGAGGAAGAAATATGGACTGTATTTAATAAATTGTATATGATTTGAAACAAATATTGCTGGGTGGAATAAAAACGTGGGAAAGTAAATTATGGGCAGGAACATTGATCAACGTTATTGAATGGAAATTATCTCATACTGGTATGGTGTGATGACCTCTCCTACCCTTTCTGACTAATCACATAAAGGGGATACACAAATTTGCAACACTGAGGGGTGGTACATTGCCCTGGAAATGGTATTACTATAGTAGGTTCAGTAACTTAGTCTGTTCGACTTGTCACAGACCTGTCACTGACCCAACATATGCTGAAGGGGAATCGAGAGCAGAGGGCTGGTCGAGCAGTCTGACAGAAGAATCGGGGTTTACTGAGGGAGAAGAATCGATCTACCCGGTTGGGGTCCGAGTGTAGCCGCAGAGAGGGGTGTGATGCTGGCGTTGCACTTAGCTGAGGTTCCATGTCCTGCCCTGCACCTGTCCCATCCTGTTGGCACCTGATTAGTCGGGAGCCTCTTCTTGTCCCAGCCCGTGGCCAGGGTTGGCCCTTGTACCCTTCTAGGTAAATATTAATCTGTGTGGTATGTCCTTGTACCGTTTCCGTTTCTCAACTTTCCCAGATACCAATGTCTAAAGGTATTCATTCAAAGTCTTGCAAGATTTATGCTTTAATAGTTATTTTCTTACTTGCAAAGTCCCCAATCTCACAAAATACTGCATAAATAAAGTGTTTAAAACTTACCGGAGTCTGTGGTTATTTCATGAAGGTAAATATCAATCTCTACCTATTATTCTAACTCCTTTGATTCTTAGATTTAGGACTTAGAGCTCAAGTGACAAGGATTTGGTAAGTCATGGTGTATAGGCATAAGTCATAAAGGTAAATAGTATTCTGATAGACAGGAAGGATTACTGTTTGAAAGTGTGAATGTTTATTGGCCCAGGTGAGTATGGTAAAATGAGCTGGTAGTCCTGCGCCATCACTACAAAGAAGCAGATCACAAAATGAACTTAATTAAATAGGTTAGTGCTCCTGCTCATAGTAAACTTTGTATGTCCTGCTTAGCTGTTAATGCTATAGTCAAAATAAGGTAATGGGATTAGAGTAGAAATAAGTGGCATACAGTGATTCATTTATTTTCATATTCTAACATGTCTCTCTTTGACTTTATTATTAGCTCGTATTTGGGCCTGAAGGGTGTCGCAAACTCCATTTTGAAAAAGTTGCGTCTGCGCAGATGGTCACAAGGATCCTTGAAGCACTGTCATTGAACCCCCGCCAAGTCCTAACTTACAATGTTCCTGGGAACCTGATCGTCTGACCCCAGGAGAGGAAGAATAGGTACTCTATTTAATACATTGTATATAATTCAAAACAAATATTGCTGGGTGGAATAAAAACATGGGAAAGTAAATTATGGGCGGTAACATTGATCAACTTTATTGAATGGAAATTATCTCATACTGGTATGGTGTGATGGCATCTCCTCACCTTTCTGACCAATCAAATAAAGGGGATACATGAGTTTGCAACACTGGGGTGGTGCCATGCCCTTGAAATGGTATAACTAAGGTAGGTTCAGTTAGTTAGTTTGTCCGACAATTTACAGACCTGTCACTGACCCAACGTATGCTGAAGGAGAATCAAGAGCAGAGGCCTGGTCGAGCACTCTGACAGAAGAATCAGGGTTTTCTTTGAGGGAGGAGAATCGATTACCCAGTCGGGGTTCAAGTGTAGCCACAGAGAGGAATGTTACGCTGGTGTGGCACTTAGCTGAGGTTGCCTGTCCTGCACCTGTCCTGTCCTGTTATCACCTGATTAGTCGGGAGCCTCTTCCTGACCTAGCCCGTGGCCAGTGTTGGTTCTTGCACCATTCTAGGTAAATATCAATCTGCGTGGTATGTCCTTGTACCGTTTCCCTTTCTCACCCTTCCCAGATACCAATGTCTAAAGGTATTCTCTTAAAGTCTTGCAAGATTTATGCTTTAATAGTTATTTTCTTACTTTCAAAGTCCCTAATCTCACTATTGTGGCAACTGACTCACAAAATATTGCATAGATAAAGTGTTTAAAACTTACCGAGTCTGAGGTTATTTCATGAAGGTAAATGTCAATCGCTACCTATTATTCTACCTCCTTTGATCCTTAGATTTAGGACTGAAAGCACAAGTGACAAGGATTTGCTAAATCATGGTGTACAGGTACAAATCCTAAAAGGTAAATAATATTCTGATAGGCAGGAAGGATAGTTGGATTACCGGTTCAAAGTGTGAATTCTTATGGGCCCAGATGAGTATGGTGAAATGAGCTGGTAGTCCAGCGCCATTAGTTTTTCTTTGGTAGCAGAGTAGTGTTAGGGTTTTATTTAAGATAGGTAGTTAGTTGGGTATTGATTTTGTATTGATTTATGTATTAACCAAAACCTGTTTGTATTGTTATATGTTGTCTGGAATTCCCCGGGGATAGTAAATAGCGGGTGGTAAATGGAAGCCACACTGCAGTAGATAACTGGCCTGATGAAGCAAGTGCGTAAAGTTAGGTAAAACTTGAATTACTAGTTAGGGGTTATTTTTCTGGTATAAAATTAGGAGTAATTGATACCAGAGGAGTACGCTGGTGAAACTTTGGTCTTATATAACCTAGAAAGGGTAAGTCTGAAGGAGTAACAGGTTCTTTTATGCTATAGTGAAGAGTAAGTGGAAGAGGTTTTACTCGTAATATGTGAAGGGTAAACGGAAAAGTTTTACTCGCCGTGAAAGAAATTGTCTTTTCTTTGAATTTAGTCAATTAGGCACAGTAGCAAATGTTTTTATGTTGTTAAATAATGAAATGTGCATTTAAATTGAAAAGAAATTGAGTTTTCATATAACCTTGCAAAGGAGGGGTCAGTTGCGGGTGCTGCACTGACGTCACAGAGAGCCGCGCTGGAATTGGTTGAGGCAGCGGGTGTGTAGCTGAGGTAATATTGTAAAGGAGGGGTGAGTAACGAGAGTGAAATTCACATCACAGAAAAGCTGCGCAAGCATTGGTTGAACTGATTTGAAAAAGAAATGATGATTGGTCATTGAAAATAAGAAACGCGCTGTTATTGGGGAAACATTGATGTGAAGTAAACAATTGATTGCAATAATTGAAATTTCAGTATTAATAGATAGCGGTAATTATATGTGGCATCTAGATCCAGCATTTATAGGAAATCGTCCTGATAGAAGAAACCTAGGTTTTGCCCAAGAACAAAATATTAGATGAAGACCACATATCATGTACGGAGAAAAGAGAAAAATTTCTTTTTTGCAGAAAATCAAAAATTACTTTAAAAAGGATAAGATTATTAAGACGAGAGAAGGAATTATCATTCCACCACCAAAAACGCCCGCATCATACATGATGATAGAAAGGGGCTACCACACTTGTGTATGGTTAGGGAATTGGATGAAGTACACAAAAGATGATGGTATATTAGAATTTCCAGAATACGGTACCTTTAATGGTAGAATTTTGCACAATTTACGAACTCGAATGAATAAATTAGATCCCAGACCGAGATTAACGCAGTATGAAGCATTAGAAGAGTGGGAGACTGAGGCTTTTGAGAGAGACAGACCCCGATTTGACAAGAATTTAAGTACATTTTATCCAAGATTTCCCCGAGAGACAAGAGATAAGCAGATGAAACAATGGAGACAGTCTATGTTAGTGGTAGGATTATATCCCGTATTTATCACTGAAGAACCATCAGGAAGTAAGAGTACAGAGAAAACAAAACATTTAATGACTAGTAGTGGTGATTTAGAAGACGATTATTTTGAGGATTTATTATTGTAAAATCCACCATCTTGTCAGGAAGAAACAAATAGAGTTACCGCTAGTGCTCCATTCTTTAAACCACCTTTGGTTCTGCAGATTGTACATGAGACCTCAATAGAAAAGGTATTACAAGAAAAAGAGAAGTAATAAATAAACAGAGAAGTGAATTAATTCAGAAAATCACCCAATTGAATACAAGTCCTGAAGCCCTAACGATACTAGTAACTATAAGTCCTGTTGTTATCTTATATGGAGATAAACAACCCAATCCTAAAACTCCCATTCTGACTACACCTATAGTACAACCCAGAAATGAAAATATAATAATTGATGACCAGGCAAAAGAGTGCCAGTCAGTAATCTCCGTGATGGATTTGCCTATAAGAGAACCAGTGGGTGATTCGATCAGGAAAATTACTCCTGGATGCGCTAGAGAAGTACAGATTGAAACATCCACACGAACAAGAAGTGCCACTTAAGCATGGCCGGAAAATCCGTTCTGCTCGCGGATTTTGCGGATTATTGGTAAATTCGCAATCCGCGAACGCTCGCGAATTTACCAAAAATCCGAAAATTCGCACGCAGCAGATTTTTTTTTCTTGGTGATACAATTTTGCGGCGCGCGGCGTTCACTTACCGTCATTCAGCGTTTGCCGAGTTGTTTTTCTCGATATTTTGCGAGTGCTGCGCCATTTTGGATCTTGCTGCGAGATCTCGCGGGAGTTTGGCGACCGCGATTACGTCATCGCGCTCGCCACCTTGCACAGCGAGAGTTTGTCAATGCGAGTACGCCGTGATCACGTATCACGGGAGTTCGCAATTGCGAACTCGTACTTGCGGCGAGGAGCAGCAATCTCGCGCTCGCATAAATACAAAATTTGCAATTCTGCACAAGAAATCCACCAGCAAGCAGCATAAACCTTCTGAAAATTATGATTTTTATCTGAATAACTCCTCAGGTTGACATTTGCCTGCACTTTTTGTGCAAGGAGTCCATTTTGGGGTGGGGGGGGGGTGGGAGGAAGGAAGTGCTCCACAGTCTCCAACTTCCTGTTCCGGTCCAGCAGGCTCCTCCCAGTAATTTGTCCATCTCCTGGTCACTTTTCATTTGGATCTGGAGCTGGAAGGATTACTTTTTGTGGATGCTGCCGGATATTTGGATTTGAGGCCTTTTTGACTTTCTTTGGCTCACTTTTGGATTAGAAATTTCACAAGTAAGTTTGTTTGGGGCATTACAGTTACTGCAACTACAATTTTGTAATTTTCGATTTTTAGGCTGTTGTTGGGGCCTTTTGCCCAGGGGTACTCAGTGGTGGGTGGACTGAAAAACATAATGGAGGGCCTGGATGGCTTGGGATTGTGCTTATTTTTCTGTGATTTTCGTTTTTTTGGGCTGTCGTTGTGGCTTTTTCACCAGGGCTAGTGAGTGGTGCATGTGCCTAGTCTTTCTGTGGGGTGTCTTGAATTTAAACATCATGGAGGGCCTGGATGGCATGGGATTGTGCTGATTTTTCTGTGTTTTTTCAATTTTTTGGGGTGTTCATGGGGACAGGCCATGTGGCTGGGGGCCATTTTGAGTGCTGCTACAGGCCCTGGCCATGTGCTGGGAGGGAGGGGGCCATTTTGAATGCAGGCAGTGTTCTTAGATCTGCAACCATTTTGCCTAGCTTTCAACCTTTATGCCCAGGGGTACTGAGTGGTGCATAGGCCTAGTCTTTCTGTGGGGTGTCTTGAATTTAAACATCATGGAGGGCTTGGGTTTGTGCTGATTTTTCTGTGATTTTCGTTTTTTTGGGCTGTTGTGGCCTTTTCACCAGGGCTAGTGAGTGGTGCATGTGCCTAGTCTTTCTGTGGGGTGTCTTGAATTTAAACATCATGGAGGGCCTGGATGGCATGGGATTGTGCTGATTTTTCTGTGTTTTTCGATTTTTTGGGGTGTTCATGGGGACAGGCCATGTGGCTGGGGGCCATTTTGAGTGTTGCTACTGGCCCTGGCCATGTGCTGGGAGGGAGAGGGACATTTTGAATGCAGGCAGTGTTCTTAAGTCTGCAACCATTTTGCCTAGCTTTCAACCTTTATGCCCAGGGGTACTGAGTGGTGCATAGGCCTAGTCTTTCTGTGGGGTGTCTTGAATTTAAACATCATGGAGGGCTTGGGATTGTGCTGATGATTTTTCTGTGATTTTCGTTTTTTTGGGCTGTTGTTGTGGCCTTTTTACCAGGGATAGTGAGTGATGCATGTGCCTAGTCTTTCTGTGGGGTATCTTGAATTTAAACATCATGGAGGGCCTGGATGGCATGGGATTGTGCTGATTTTTCTGTGTTTTTTGATTTTTTGGGGTGTTCATGGGGACAGGCCATGTGGCTGGGGGCCATTTTGAGTGCTGCCACAGGCCCTGGCCATGTGCTGGGAGGGAGGGGGCCATTTTGAATGCAGGCAGTGTTCTTAGGTCTGCAACCATTTTGCCTAGCTTTCAACCTTTATGCCCAGGGGTACTGAGTGGTGCATAGGCCTAGTCTTTCTGTGGGGTGTCTTGAATTTAAACATCATGGAGGGCTTGGAATTGTGCTGATTTTTCTGTGATTTTCGTTTTTTGGGCTGTTGTTGTGGCCTTTTCACCAGGGCTAGTGAGTGGTGCATGGGCCTAGCCTTTCTGTGGGGTGTCTTGAATGTAAACATCATGGAGGGCATGGGATTGTGCTGATTTTTCTGTGTTTTTCGATTTTTTTGGGGTGTATAACTGAACTGATGTTCCTCCATTGCTTTTAGGTGTACAAGACTCAAGAGAACCACCAGTGCCAGGAAGAAGTCCTGCAGCGGTGTGTGTGTGCAGCATAACGTCACGCGAGGTCACGTCTGGCCACAGACAACTCTGCAACTCGTGCAACTGCGGCCTGCTGTTCTGACCTGCTCTGAAGAAGATGGGCCCAAAAAAAGTTCCCCGTAGCTCCTCTAGCAAGAAAGTTGCCAGTAAGGAGCAGAAGAAGCAAGTTACCAAGGAGACTGGTGTGCCGCCCGCCACATTTTTTGGGAGTAAAAAAAAAAGTTCGCCTGCAGCAGCAGCGGGATCTGCTGGGGACCAAGCTGGGAGCAGCACCCCCGCTCCATTGGGCTCAGTGCCACCACCACCACCACGCCAACTTAAGTCCAAGCCCTTGAGAGCTGCAGAGGCACTTAGTCTAGTTGTTCAATCACCATCGACCAGTGATGTTGGCTCATTGCAAGAAAGTAGCAGCAATGTCCCTTAATCAACACAGGTTGTTGTAACTCATCTGACGAGTGTTGAACAACCACAGCCGCAACAACAACCACATGTGCAAGGACAAGCCCAAGTACATGTGGAAGGAGAGGCAGCGCAAGGAGATGCGCAAGCAGAGGTGCAAAGAGGGTCACAAGTGCCACAATAGTTGTTCCTCCCGAAGTAGGGGCACATCAGGAAATCCACAATCAAGGCGAGGTATCATTTGAGGAAGCCACACCTCCTGATGATCATTCATTGTCTTCCACACCCCTAGCAAGGAAGAGATCAAGGGTGAGGTCTACATCTTCTTCAAGCACACCTCCTTCTGATGATACGGATCACAATTGGGAGCCAGCACCACTGCCGTCTGAGAGTGAGGCACACCATGATCTGACAAAGGAACTTAAGCGTAAAAGGAAGGTCATCGAAAAACTCATAGTTATGGAGTGTGATGAGGCTCAACAAGAAGTGGCGGATACTGCTGCTGATGAAGGCTCTCACGACGACGACCCAGTCATCATAAAGGTCACTACAGCCCCAGCGGGCATGCAGCAAACAGACATTTTGACCCTAGCTCGAGAAACTGCTGAGCGTGATGATGTTGTCGACGAGGAGGCAATGGAAGAAACACCACAATCATTGGAGGTAACTAGTACACCAACACCTACCGCTTCCATATTTCTTACTCGCCAGAAGGGACCTCCATCCACCTCTACCTCAATTAGTGGTGGTGAAAGTGCAAAACGTACTGAAGTTCGGCAATCCACATCCTCCACTTCATCTGGCATTAGCAGCAGGACCACCACCACCAGTATCGCCGCCTCCTCCGGCCCCCAAAGACATTTCAGGTCCGCAGTTTGAGACTTCTTTAGTGTTTGCCTAAAAAAGGAAAACCTCGCCATTTGTAGCATTTGTAAGTTGGCAGTTAGTCGTGGTAAGTTTGGTTCCAACTATGGTACCAGAGGCCAGAGAGGTCATCTTGAAAGAAAGCACACTGTCAAATGGTTTGCGCACCTACAGGCGATCAAGGAAGCCCGAATTGCACGTAATGAAAAGGTTGATGTTTCATCTGATGATGACGAGGAGGAAGAAGACGTGTCAAACACTTCACTTACACCCAGTTCCCCTGTCAGCAGCACACCCCATGTGAGCCACACTAAGAGTGTGGGAGAGAGTGACACACCAATGCGAAAAAGTTCATCAGCGAGTGTAACTGGGTCGAAGAAATCATCATCATCATCCCGTAAATGCTTGGTCCAGGGCAACATTAAAAAGATGTTGTTTACAGAAGCGCAATATGAACGCAACCACCCACTGACGCGTCTGTATAACACTAAGCTGGCTAAAATGCCTGCTCTGGACCTTCTCCCTTTTTCTTTTGTAGAAAGGGTTGGTTTTCTAGAATTAGTGGCAGCGCTCTGCCCTAAATGGAAGGTTCCCAGCCGGTTCTATTTTGCCAGAGTTGCGGTTCCAGCACTACATGAAGATGTGCTGGAGGTGATTGGGGCAGCTTTGCAGAAGAGTGCTGTTCAAACTATACATCTGACAACAGACATGTAGACCAGTGGCGCAGGCGCTGATTACATGTGCATCACTGCACTCTTTTTCAGGGGTTAAAGCAAAGCTAAACGCAGGTGTTGACCCGGACCAAGTTTTTAAAGCTGCTCGGAAACATGCAACACTAGCCATGTTTGGCTTGGAGAAACGTCACACAGCACAAAACATTTTGGATGAGTTTAACACAAAGGTCCTTCATTGGCTGTCCCCAAAAAAATGCCAGGTTGGTTATGTTTCCACGGATAATGGCGCCAAAGTAGTTAAGGCCATGGAGCTGGGTCACTATTTCAGAGTGCCGTGTTTGGCGCACTGTATAAACCGTGGTTGTTAAAAAATTCTTGAGTGATAAAGACAGTCCAGCGTACGAGGTAGTGGACACCTGCCGAAAAATCTGCAACCATTTCAGCCATTCTTTTAAGGCCCGGAAGCATCTGAGGAGCCTGCTACATGAACGTCGAATGCCAGTGAAAGCACTCATCCAGGAGGCGGCAACACGTTGGAACTCAACCTTCTACATGCTTGAGCGTCTGTATGAGCAGTATACGGTACTCGATCACTATTTCTTAAAACAGGGTACAGCTCACAAGGACGTGAGGATGGATGTGGCGCAATGGGAAATAGTTAAAAGCCTGACAGACATGCTTCGTCCTTTTGAGGTCTTCACGCGTGCAGTCAGCAAGGAGGACTGTAATTTGGGAAAAGCTATCCCATTGTTGTACATGCTGGAGCACCAACTGAAGGCGGTGTCTTCTGTGTTTCAAAAAAATGAAAAAAACCAAGACCCTTTTGTTTTGGCGGAGAAATTATTAGAGCGCCTACAAGGTGATGAACGTCTTCAAATGATCCACTCAGAACAGCATTAAATTTGTGCTACTATTCTGGATCCACTCTACAAAAAGGCGCTGGCAGGCCGAGCATTCTTTCCTTTTGCTGATGAAGATGTTACAAAGTACAAACGTTGGCTAGCCTTGTCAGCCAAGAGGTTTGAAAGAGAACGGCAGCTCATTGAAGGAAAAGGCAGTACATCAGCAGGCCATCCCCAGTCAAAACAATCCACTTCTGCACCTGTGGCACAAGTGACCTCTCAGCCGTTAAAGACACGGCAACCGGATCATCTGCACCAGACACAACAGTAACATTGGATGCTGAAGAGGATTGGCTAACTCTGCTTGGGTTTGGTTCTCAAAAGGTCATAGCAACAGCTAAGCAAAGTGGAGGAACCTTGGAGGAGGACCTTGAGTCGATGGTGCAGGACTATCTGAATGACTCAACAGAGGTCTATGTTAATGCTGACCCATTGCCGTATTGGCATGGGAAAAAAGAATTGTGGCCACAGCTCTCCAACCTGGCTTTAAACTACTTGTCTTGCCCACTCGGAAGCGTGTCTTCTGAATGTGTTTTCAGTGCTGCTGGTGGCATTGTAACTCCCAAACGGAGCCGCCTGTCGTCCAAAAATGTGGATAGGTTAACAATGATCAAGATGAATCAGCACCTCATACCACCAGATTACATAGGACGAGAAATCACGCTGTATGAAGTCGAGGTGGACATCAACGTAGATGAGGGAATTTCTTCTCTGTTATGTGACACTGAGCTCACCCTGCCTGAATTCGCAGAGTATGATGATGAAGCCTTATTCTTATTCCTGGACCCTGACACCGAGCCCTGAAAATGAGACAATGAATCAATAACTTTCTTTTTCGTCCTTATTCACTTTTATTCCTGTGTGTCTGTCTTTCTTTGTTCTGCAGAGTTAATATAATTCAAACTTTAATCACCTAATCACAAAAACAAGCCCATCAGCAGAACTGTCTTCACTTGTTTGCTTATTGATTAGAAGGTGCCGCAGTCTGCATTCCTCAGGTTCACAAGTTCAGAAGAACATGCTCCTCTATCCTCCTCCTCCAGACTCCTATTTCCATCAAAGCAGAGGGCTGGATTACGCCCAATGAAGAAAGACTCAGCACTTGTGGGGGTGTTCTACTTCTTTGCGGGTGAGTTGGCGGCTTTGGGGCCATTGCTGGGAAGCTCTAATACCGGATAAAAGTGGTTTGGACCAAATCGGAGGCGAAAATTATTTTGTGTTTTTGCTGACTTGCTTGCCTTTGAGGTGCTCTTTGGGGGGGTTCCGGGTGTTTGTGGGTGAGTTTTGGGGTCTGGGAACACTGCTAGGACAGTCTAATCTTGATTGCATTTGCTTTTCAGGAAATCCGTGGTGGAAAACGGGAGTTATGACCTAGCTGCACAGAGCGTTTGGACCGAATGCCGAGAAATATTGACAGTATGAGATTTTCCTTTTTGGCTGTTTGGGGGTGTTGTGCTTTTTGGCGGGTGGGTTGGCAGGGCTTGGGGCATTCCTGGGAAGGTCTAATACCTGATAGAAGTGGTTGGGACAAAATCCACGCTGAATTTTATTTGTGCTATTTCTGACATTGTGCTCAATGTAGCGTTTTTGGGGGCCTGTTTGGGGGGCTTCCTGGTGTTTGTGGATGGGTTTCGGGGTCTGGGAGCACTGCTGGGTATGGATACTTTAGTTTGCAAGAGGTTTGAAGCAAATCCATGGTGGCAGAGGGGAGTTAGGGCCTAGCTGCATAGCGCGCGCAGAGTGATTTGGGAAATTGGAAAGAAAATGACGAAGTCCGCATTTTTGCACTTTTGCTTTTTGGCTGTTTGGGGGTCTTCTACTAGTTTTCTCCTGGGTTGATGGCTCTGGGGCCATTGCTGGGAAGCTCTAATACCGGATAAAAGTGGTTTGGACCAAATCGGAGGCGGAATTTTTTGTGTGTTTTTGCTGACTTGCTTGCCTTTGAGGTGCACTTTGGGGGGGTTCCGGGTGTTTGTGGGTGAGTTTTGAGGTCTGAGAGCACTGCTGGGACAGTCTAATCTTGATTGCATTTGCTTTTCAGGAAATCCGTGGTGGAAAACGGGAGTTATGACCTAGCTGCACAGCGCGTTTGGACCGAAGGCCGAGAAATATTGTAAGTATGAGATTTTCATTTTTGGCTGTTTGGGGGTGTTGTGCTTTTTGGCGGGTGGGTTGGCCGGTCTTCGGGCATTCCTGGGAAGGTCTAATACCGGATAGAAGTGTTTGGGACAAAATCCATAAGGAAAAGCCTTTTGGCACTTTTTGTAACTTAGGGTTCGTTAGGGTTAGCCCTAGCAGCAGGATTGCATGTGTTTCGGGGTGTTCTAGATTTTTGCAACTGAGTTCTGGGGTCTTAGAGCACTCGTGAGAATGTGTAATTTTGGTTGCAAGTCATTTGATGAAAATCCATGGTGGGAAAGGGGGGATTTGGCCTAGTTAAAGAAAGCCTTTGCCACTATTCTTAACTTAGGGCTTGTTAGGGTTAGCAGTATTTCTATTGCATGTGTTTGGGTGGGGGGGTTTTCGAGTATTGGAGCGATGCTAGCTATGGATACTTTTGCTTGCTTGCAAGTGTTTTGAATACAAACCACGGTGGGTAAGGGGGTATTTGGGCCTACTTTTACTTTCAAAGTACGTTTTGTCACCAGTTTTCTGCTAGGCCTCGTTTTTTGAGATCTGATTGGGGGTCTTCTATATTTTTGCGACAGGCTTTAGTAAGGGTCTGGGTGGGAGCACTGCTGGGAAGGTCTAATTTTGTTCTAAAACACAGTTTACAGTACACCTAGCTTGGGGGGAAAGATCCGCTAAATTAATTTGCCCATACTTATTTATCCTTCAAAAGGTGACTCAGACAGAGTACGCACTTTCAAAAATATTGTACTGTCTATTAGGAAAATCAAAGTGTGACTTTTTGCACTACACAGCGTACATACCTTATATTTATTTATCAGTGGTGTTGTAATATTATATCACCTGTTTTTCGTTCAATAATTACAGGCCGGGTTTCAGTCTGTGCAATGGGGAAAAAAGGATGGAGTCAGGCTTCACATTAGCGAGCCGCAATTCAGCATCTGCCAGGCAGGCAGTGGACAGGGTGTCTTCTGGTCACCAACATTGATGGACGAAGCGTCAGCTGGAATGGAGGAGTGCCGCTAATAAGAGGAATTGTTTGTTGCATGCAACTTATTTACCAAATTCAACAGGACAACTACAACAACATACAGATACAGTATCCATTGTTTTCTTCAATGAGTGTGACTGCATTTCATGGATCTCTCTCTGCTTCTAAATTGATCCCTACAGCCATTCTATAGGTTTTACTTCGGCTATTTTTTAAACCTAATTTAATGTAGCCCTGTACTGTCGCATTCTGTCATTCACGGTTGTCGAAAGTACTACTTACTTTTCAGTAACAATGCATTCAGTAGTGCATGCACTTCCTTTATGTCACGTAAAAGATTTATGGTTAGCTTTGTACTCAAAAATTTCTTTATGTTCAATTATTGTTTGTCCCTGCTGTGCTTTTTTTTTCTCTCAACAAAACCTACCCAAAAAGAAACCCTCATTCCCATCCATTTTACAAACCCTAACCCTCTTCCCCCGGGCTGTGTGGTTTTGCTTGATGTGTGACTAAATGACATCAATAATTCCACACACTTGCTGGGGAGGATAAGGTCATAGCAACAGGCTGGTGAAGGAATCCGAGGATATATTCTAGACTTACTCAGCTTCAGTACTATTTCTTGTAATAGTAGCCAATGTCAAAGAAATCCAACACAAGTACAAGTTATACTATCAATACTTTACCATTTGTTAGGCTACATTGTGGAACTGTTCTAGAGTACTGTCACCTGCTATATTCTCTATCGTACCGTTGTAATGCTACAGTAAGGACAAACCAGGTTTCATTTTCTTTTTTTCCATAGGCATGCAACTGCCACTGTGTCACACCACTAGTACCACCGCAATGAGGAGGAAATTTCCTCCGCCCTGGATTGCCAACCTTAATCGCCATTTCCCGTGGAGCCAGCCCTGGGCCTAGCCCTACTTTCGAACACAAATTACAGGTAAGATAAGCGTTTGGTTGGAGGTAGTATAATGGAGTATTAGGAGAGACGAGAGATTGACGGTAGTACTACTAAAGTCCTAGGACTATTCAGGAAAACAAACTTACTGTTAAACCCCCACCCACCAGACTCAAAAGCAGTAAAAAACAGGTATGGTCAGATAAAGTTTCAAAAAGTATATTTGTATAGCCCT
The DNA here is from genome assembly GCF_964263255.1 of Lissotriton vulgaris. Lineage (NCBI taxonomy): Eukaryota > Metazoa > Chordata > Amphibia > Caudata > Salamandridae > Lissotriton > Lissotriton vulgaris. The sequence goes on from NC_141687.1 coordinate 1,679,949,731, forward strand.
AACAAAATATTCTCACGCAAGACCCTCCCTAACCCCAACGATTGTCCTTCAAAAGCCCCAAAAAAACCCAACTCCCAATTCCCACCCCCCAAAAGTCTCTAAAAAAGGGGCAAGGGACACTACGACAGGGTGCTGTTGACTTTAGCGGCTAGGGCATCATGCTCCTTGAGGAGGGTGGCATGGTCGAAGCGGAGGCCCTCCACCAAGTTCTTATAGCTTAGGACCTCCTGCTCCAGGTAGGACACTCTGAGGCATAAGCGGCGCTGGCGTGCCTTGCAACTCCTGTGGGGGGCAGCTGCTGTCTTTGTTGCTCGGCAGTGGCGGTTGGCTTTGGTAGCCCGGCTCCGTACCGCTGGAGCACTGCGCTGGCTGGGGAGCCCGTGGGGGCACGGAGGAGGATGCAGCTGTCCCAGTGGATGTTGTTGTTGTACCGGTAGACTGCGTCTCCTCCTCCTCCAGGGCCACCAGCCGCCGATATTCGGCGACAGTGGCATTCAGCCTCCGTTGCCGGGCCATTCGAGCCAGCTCCCTCCTCCTTGATGGTCTCTTTGATTTGGAAGGAGCAACAATATGAAGAAAGAAAGACATAGTCTGTAACCAATGCTCCTTAAGATTAACACAAAATGATTGAGCAGAAAGTTGTGTCACACTACAAGTAGCAAATTGAAAGCACACTACATAACTATTGAGGACGGTATCTATGTAACCTCCGACTTCTTCATCCTTGCTCTAACATTAGTAGGAGTTTAAGGAACAAATTCTACGAGCACTATGGACTTCCATTACAAACGACTATGACAGTACACCAGTCTTATTCTTCTTCTTCTCTCTTGTTTAGGAAAATTGGTACGTTATCTTATGCAAGCCGGCGTAATGCCAGCGCAGTGAACTTGCACCCGAGAAAAACAGACGCACACCATGATGAGTGAGACAGACTTGCTTTACTGTACCAGTCCAGTACATGCAGGTGGTGAAGCTCTTACTTTTCTATTACGGGTGGCACTGAGAATACTCTGTTAAAAGGGCTACTGCTTAATTAATTTAGCTTTCACCCTATAGTGCAAATGAGTATTAGAAAAGGAAAATGAAGAAGCTAAATAATCTGATTATCTATCACTTCACATGGGATGTATTTGATGACATATGGGATAACTTTAGGTGCTTTGCTTATTATTGAGTGAACAGTGATACACCCACACATGAATGAAGTACTACTACTAAACTAAAGTTATTAGGAGAGGTAGGGAGTGTCCACCGTAATAACCGGATATATGCTGTGCTTGCAGTTGCAATACAAACTACTGCTACTATTCATGGTAGTATTTAGACAAAATTACAACTTCTTTTCCTTGCCTTTCCTACACTGGAACGGACGTGCGGGTGCGGTGTTACATGCTCTTCAAAGTAACACTTAGTTCATCCAGTGACCGTCTACTCTCTCTAGATACACATATGCTATCTAAGAGTCAGATAGTACCATGAATGATCCAGGCATCCATCCATTCAAAGCATATGCACACATACAGTTTCTGTTTCACCCACCCAGGCTGTTCTCCTTCCACCCATCCTTGCTTCATCATTCACCCAGCCATGCACCATACCATATTCTTTCCTTCCCAGCCACCTCGGGGACCAAGCAAACACATATCATTCTTCTTTGCCAGTCATCATTACATTTCTCGTCCTTCCACACTTACTTACACCCTTCTTTCGCTTTTCGTTCATCCCATCCATCAAGTTCATCTCAGATCTGATTGGGATTCTTCTCGCCAAAAACTTCACAGCTAAGTCGAAGTACATTTAGAGGAGGCTAATCAGGCTACTACCTGGTTGATTTATAATACACCCGTGCAGAAAGCACACTCTGCAGTCTTCAATCTCAATATGTAAGAAATATATAGCTTACCTCTGCCCGCCACCACCGTGTTATCCCTCACAGGATTGTCCGGCACTTCCACCCCTCATCCAATGTCACCACCTCCGCGCTGGCCCCGCCTCCAGATGTTCCTCCTACAAAGTACATTTAATAATGTTAGAATACACCACTCACTACTATATAATATTTGGTCTAGGAGGGAGAAAGAAATGTGAAAAAAAACAGAATACAATTTAATAATGTGTGACTGTCTACTCTAAAGCAAAAATTTCCCTTTTTCCAGGGAAGGCTGTTGTCTTGCTACACTTTTTGGCACAACTGATGAATGCTTGCTTTTTATTTTTAACAGGCACCACTTTTTCTCCTAACAGACAGAAGCTTGACTTCTAAGAACACAAGCAGGATCAAGTTCAAACCAGGTGAGAGCTCGGCTCGACCACAAGAAATGTGTCCAATTAATCGTCAGCACTAAGCACTTTTCCATTTTCAGTTAAACGTTTACTTTTATGACAAACTTGATTTTAATAAATGTGTTTACTTTTAATAAAGCTTTTAAACTTAAATAGACTCTGTGGTTTTTGGTCCTCCAGACTAGAGTGGATGAGCTAAAGGTTTTGGAATTTTTGCAAGCATGAGTCCGTGCCTCTGACATCATTGGGGATCAATCATCTGTGACTTTGGGAGCTAAATGACTCTGCCACACTATCTAGTCAGTAAGGAGATTGGGGTTCAACAACAAAGTCTGTTATCACTGAGGTATGTGGAAAGTCTAACAGCACCTATTATAATTGATAAGCTAAGCAATGCATTATTTAGTGTCCATAGTTCTGTTTGTGCAGATTTGTCCCTGCAACAGTAGTAGAATGGATTGTCCTACTATCCAAACCAAATGTAAAGTAGTATCTTATTCTTTCTTGGTGGTCATTCACCTTTTTATTGTTGGCAATTGTCAAAGCATAAACATTTAGAAGACTTGAAAAGACATTATGGACAATCCCAGAGGACTGCACTCAGTGCATAGAGCTATTGCTGACTAGAATGAGAGTCCAATGGAATTGCCAAATGTGCAATCTTAGTTAGCTACACAGACAGACTAATATGAATAATCTAGTAATACCACAGTGAGTCATAGTCGAGGCAGGATAAGAATTTAGATCCAGTCTACAAGAAGATCAAAGACGATTTAGAAAAAAATCGAATGAGGAACGCTAGGAAAAAATAAGTACTCTATATTAAAATTAAAACTTACTGGGGCCAGCAAAGGAGCCCTCGCCTGCCCGATCCTGGCCTGCATCCTGAACAGCTCCCTCCTCCTCCTCCTGTGTCCTCCTCTTGCCCCTGGGGGGAGCTGATGTACAACATGAAAGAAAGAAAGACCAGAAAACATGGATGATATTTGTCAACCAAATCAAACATTTCAAAAGAACAATAACAAAATATTTTGGCGAAATAGCAAATAGACAACTATTCCACGGGATATATTACTGACCGATCTCATGTGGTCTACTACGTTATTATTATTGCTTGATTTGCGGACCGTCGAATTGGAAACTTCTTATGTAACTCAATAAATAAAATACTAAAAAGGTTTGCCTAGGATTGGCAGGCAGCAGTCCGCAGCACGCGAAGTGACAGACAAAGTCCATCGTGATTGCAGATCAGCGACAACACTAAAGTTTCCTACTACAATAACCAGTATTTAAAATACTCAAACTATCAATCCACCACCACTAATTCTTCTTATCGCCATGTGTACAAAGGAAGGACTGGACTTGAGTCTGTAGGGGCTGATTTAGAAGCCCCTTGCGGCTCTTTTGCTCCATTGTTGCGTGACTTTTGTGACGCAGCGGCAGAACAAAAGAGGCGCAATGGTGCAGCGTATATTAACAATGTGACGCATATGGGAGATGCATCACGTTGTAAAGCCCTGCGCCATCAGGGGGCGTTCCGGCACAAGGGAGGGCGTTCCTGCGCAGGAACGCATCCTAAAAGTGGCTGAGGGAAATCTACAAGATTTCAATCACTCACTTTAACGACAATGATGCGTGACTCAAACCCTGCGCTTGCTTGAAGCAGACGTACGGCTTGACGCAGCATTAGGGAGATAGGGCACCCCAGAATATTGATGGAGCTGCGCCATCGTTGCGACACAACTCCAGCAATGCGCCGCCTTTACGGCACAGATGCGTAACGCTTTGGGGACGTTTTGGGCCCATGGTGCGCCGTATTTACAATGGGTGATGGTGGCGTGGCGCACAATTACTGGCGCATCCCTGCTACTTTGCAGGGATGCGCCGGTAATTAAAAATCTGAACCTTAGTGTCTAGCATTATGCAGTTCTTTACACTATACATAATTTCACAGGCCAATGCAATGAACACAAAATCGAAAACATATAAGCATAGTAGCAACACTACTGAGAAGGAGAGCAGTGCACCTGAAATGCACAGATGATTTTGAAATATAATTTACCTACAATGTAATGAGCAGCATTATTGCTCTTGGTAAAAAACAAACATTTGCTATATAATAACACACAGCAGGAGAAAACAGAGTAGTAAAGAAATAGCTACTACTACTCACCAAGCCCAGGGATCTCAAGGCCAAGCAGGTCGAGCAGATCTCGTTCACGGTCCAGGACATCCGTCCAGCGGTGGGTGGCCAGGTTGTAGGTTTGCCGGACCCGAGAGTGGTGGTACATGGCCCGGCACACCTTCTCCCACCGCTTCCGGCGCTCCCGGATCCCGTATCCGCAACCGATCCTGCCGCCTGCCATGATGGTCCTGGGGAGGCGGCGCCGAACATAAAAAATTAGTGCGCCCACCTCCTCCGGCCTAAAGATCTCCCGGGGTACGACCTGCTCCCCCCTCAAATGCCCGCACAGGAGCCTTCTCGGGATGCTTCCCGGCTCCCTTCACCATGGTCTGGGCAGAAAGGAAGCTAAATAATAAAGAAAATAGAATAGGGAAGAGAAGAAAAGTAAAGAGTTGAAAAAAGTAGTTTAAAATTAACCAAAAGTAGCAGAAAACACAAAAATATAGAGCAAGAAATATAGAGAGATAGATAATAAGTAAAATAGATTAAAAAAAACTTCAAACAAGCAAAGGATGGCAGGGATACAGAGAGGATGCCAAAAGCATGCCCAGAACCATAGCAATGAATGAGAAACAAGATGGCCGCGCCCGTTCACGACCGCGCGGGTAAGTTCGCGTGAGATTTTCCTCGTGAACACCCGCAAAATTGTACTGGCGAGCCGCACACTTTGCGAGATTACACTTCGTGCCCGGAAACGGAAATACGTCATGCAAACAAGATGGCCGCACCCTTGAACGACCGCGAGGGTAACTTCGTGCCTTGCGCTACAAGCGGCTCGCGAAAACGCACAAAACCTTGCAAACTAACACGCCGCAAAAAAACAATCGCATATTCGCACAAATTCGCGGCTTCCGAATCCGATCTCGCGCGTGTTCGTGCCCTGTGAATCCCGCGAAATTGCAGAAAAACGAGTTTTGCAAAACTGAAAGCACTCAGCAGGTGCAAGAGTTCAAACTCATCATTAGTAACCATTCCCTGTAGTGCTTCCTGACTGGGGCCCCTCCAGAGTTCAGTTGCTAGTTGCAACAATTGTATGACCCTGCTCTGACCCTCACAGCAGGCTCATAGAATAGCTACAAGTAGGCCATAAAGGACCTGGAAAAAAAATTGCACTGCAACAGAAAGCAAATTACTGATAAGGAAGCAGGTGCCTGACCTAGAATTTTAAAACAGTGACACATTAATAAACTAACCCCAAATTAATTCATGTCAGTTGAAGCAGGGCAGGTGTGCTTGCTTTCCCCCCCCATAATCTACAGTGATGATGAACCAGAGGGTGGCATTGATGTAACAGAGGGTGGCATGGGTGAAACAGAGGGTGGCAGTGATGAAACAGAGGGTGCTGGGAACCTGTAATGATGAACCAGACGTAGAAACAATATAGTCGCGACCGTTGCGAGCCGACAAGTAAGTTCGCAATTGCGAACTGGTACCAAACCCTCGCGAACTGGCAGAAACCCTTGCGAACACAAAAAAAAACGCAAATTCGCAAGAATTCGCGGATTTTGCGGTTTGTGAGTTCGCAAATTCGCAAAATTCGCGAACGCCAGATTCGCAAAATTTGCCCATGCTTAGTGCCACTGTAGTGACCTCAGAAGAAATAGAAAGATGGGGTTGAGACTGAAAAAAACCAAAATCCCAGCCAAAGGAATTGGTCATTTTTAAATTAGGAGTAGAACTAAAAGAAATGTTAGCTGGTAGTGTAGGAGTAGAGAGATTAAATTCTTTCAATGAAAAGGAATTGTTATTCATATGCAGAAGTATCACCTGAAATACAAAAATATTTCATGAGAAATTAATGGATTTGGCCTCTGATATAGAAATTGACCTAGGTAAATATAAAGTATTGCAGAAACCTTACAGAGCTGAATTTTCTGACAAAGATCTAGAAAACATGAATGTGTCAGGACGAAAATTGCAAATAAAGTAGTTATTGTCATTATTACAAAAATGGGGAGATTTAGACAGATGGAAAGCTAGATGGACAAAGAAAAAGGAGGAAGCACAGACAAATTGATTGACATCTGAGTATCTAATGAAAGAAAAAGAAAAGGTTGAAAGATTATGTCCAATGAGAGAAGTTCCAGTAGGAGGTTATGTACATGTACCATGGTCCCGACAGGATATTTTATCATTCACCAATGATTTCCCAAAACTCAGAGAGAAACCTGTAGAATGGTACAAGCAAGTCAAAAGATTTGTGAAAGTTTCAAAAGTGATGCTAATAGATTTAGATGGTTTGTTTGACATAGCTGTTCCTGCAGATTTATTGACAGAATGCAAAATTACCGTAGAAGAAAAAGTAATGTGGGCTCAAGTAAAATTGGAGGAACAGCAGGAACTTCAGTTATGTCAGCAGGCAAATAATCATGGAAAAGGGGAAGGTGAAGGTGGTGGGGGTAAACCTAGAGGACGAATGAGAAAAGAAGAGGCCAAGAAAAAGTTTCCCTGTCACGGTGCGGAAAATTGGGGCATTGGAAAAACGAGTGTAAATAATACAGAATAATAATGTCCAAACTCAAAATTTAAATACACAAACACAGAATGAGGTGTCAATGAGATAACCGCAATGGGTAATACAGAATCAGTTACCACCTGCCCCTATGCCAGATTTGGTGAGTCTAGCCAAATACAGTGTGGACACCGGATTCCGGGAGAGAAGTGGTAAGAAAATACGGTAACACCACAGTTTTTTTTGCCAGACATATTTTTTGAAGAGGATAGTTACTGACGGTGCTTGAGAGGGGGGAAGAGGAATGCGTACTTGGCGCATCCTTACCGGTAGATTAGTCAGGTCCTTACATAGATGGCAAGGTTGAGGGATATGACATCACCTTCTTGTTGGACACTGGTGCCACCCGTTCTACTGTGAGAACACCAGACATCCCAAAACTACCCATTTCGGGAGAAGCGATCCAAGTAGACGGTGCAAAGACAGTCAAATCGGATGTTAGGGAGAGTAGTTCCAGGAAACCTCTATTATCCTGTTTTGCCCCTATTTCTCAGCAGGAGGCACTGGCTGAGATGCTGAAGTGCAGGCCAGGTGACCCAGCCGACCCTTGTCCCCCCAAATTAAGGAGGGTAGTAGCCCAATCTGCCTCCCAGGTGCTACTGAACATATGGAATATCTCACTTGGTTCTGGTACCTTTCCTGACTTATGGAAGCACAAAACATTCCTGCCTTTTAAGAAAAAAGCCAATATCTATGCCGGGGTCCTGTCTAACTACACACCTATTTCCCTATTGGCAGCTTCAGCCAAGATGCTGGAAAAGGCTGTCCAGACACAACTAGCTACATATACGGAAATCAATAAAATTTTACATGAGATTCAATCTGGCTTTCGAGCAGGTTTCAGCATAGAGACAGCCCTTGTGGAGGTAGCCTAATTGGTGAAGGCAGCGGTTGTCCAGGGGCCTCAGCTATGCTGGTGCTCCTGGATCTATCTACCGCATTTGATATGGCTGGTCATGCTTTTCTGGTGCAACGCCTTCTGGATTTTAGCATTGGGGGAACTGCCCTGGAGTCAGTGAGGTAATTTCTTCACAAGCGGACTCAAAGCTTGGCTGATCAACACTATCAGTCGGAGAAGAAGCACTTGTGGTGTGGGGTGCCTCAAGGATCAGAGTTAAGCCCACTGTTGTTTAACATCTACTTGCCCCCCCTGTTTTTATTGCCAACTCGGGGGTCAAGGCCATATCTTATGCCAATGACACCAAGTTGGTGTTCCCTTTCAAGGATCAGTCAGCTGAGACCTTTGAAAGTTTTAGGAGCTGCCTTGCAGACGTTGCAGTTTGGTTGAACAGTACCAAACTAAAATTAAATGCTGAAAAAACGGAGGTGTGTTCTTTGGAATTAACAACCCACCTGACTCAGACCTATGGTGGCCGCAGGAAATGGGGACACCACCCACCCCAAGTGTCTTGGTTAAAAATCTGGGAGTTCAATGGGAGGCTGACCTGTCGTTTTCCTCCCAAATTCAGCAAGTAACATCTACCTGTTTTGGAAAATTGAGGTACTTGAGAATTTTTTTACATCTTCTACCAGAAAATTGCAGGCGTACCATAGTCCATACAACTGTGATGTCCAGGCTGGATTAATCGAATTGCCTCTATTTGGGCTATGGCCTATTTGGTCAAGCGACTGCAACTGGTTCAAAACGCAGCAGCACATTTGAACAGACGCGTTCCCATGCAAAAACACATCTCCCCATACATTAAAGAACTTCACTGGCTTCGAGTGGCCAATAGAATTACATTTAAGGCCCTAACCTTAGCCTTTCGTTCGTTCTATGGGCTATGCCCCAGTTATTTGAAACAATCTTGCCTACTGCGGTCCAGCAATCAGAACCTACTGGCCACCCCACAAATCAGGAAGGAACGCTGGGGTGGTAGATCTTTTGTGGCTAAAGTAGCTAAACTCTGGAATTCCTTGCAGCCTGCTTTAAGGCAAATTGATTCAGAGTGCCTATTTAGGAAGGCAGTCAAGACTTGTCTTTTTAACCTGGATTGACCCAGGAGGGGGACTTGGGGCCTCATTTATGAGAAATGACGCATCGCTGTGTGAAAGCAGCGATGCGTCACTTCTCAGTGCGCACTCCTTGCAACATTCATGATACGTCATATTTAATGTATGACGCATCATGTCGCAAGGAGTTACAGATACGTCAGTATTTCTGACGTATCTGTATGCGCAAAAGTGACGCATTGCTGGAGTGTGTCACAAAAGTGACGCAACTCCAGCAATGCGTCTGAAAGGGCCTGCGTCAGTCTTACGCCTGCTGTGAGGCAGGCGCAAGATTTTGACGCAACGGCGTCCTAAAAGTGACGCAGTGAAATCTCATAGATTTCACTGCGTCACTTCTATGACCCTTCCTTGCATCAATACGCCCCCATTGCATACATTATACCTGGCGCAGGTATAATGTGGCGCAGGGGTTTAAAAAGTGACGCATCTACCTAGATGCGTCACTTTGTAAATATGGCGCAACAAGGCAATTTTTTTACGCCACTGGTGCGTCACAAAAAGTGACGCACCGGCGGCGTAAAAATGACGCACAGCCTCATAAATGAGGCCCATGATATCTGATCTTGTTTTGTGCTGTTGCTTTGTTGATTTAGCGCCGGGACACCTCCTTCGGGAGGGAGCTGTTTTGCACTTTATAAATGGCTCTATTATTATTAATATTATTATTATTAAGTAGTGGATGTTTCTAATAAACAGATTAGGACCATTATTACAGAAACAATGGAGGTACGTATTGGCAATTTTAAAGAAATGCACAAATTCGTCGTGTGTGACTCCAGTCCTGTAAACTTGCTAGGAAGGGATTTGTTGTGCAAAATGAATTGCACAATCTTTTGCACACCAAATGGTGTTGAGATTCAGACTACAGATGAAGGTGGAATATACAAAACAATGTTAGCCAAACAAGAAACTGAAATGAAAAGATGACCCTAAAAGATTTACCAGAAGAGCTTCAAAATACTGTAAACCCTGATGTGTGGGATTTTACAGGAAAAGAAGTAGGATTAATAGCAAATGTTGACCCAGTAAAAGCGACAGTGAAAGAAGGTGCAGTTTATCCAAATACCAGGCAGTACAAAATGAGCCCAGAAATAAAAGCAGGTATTGCAGCAGAAATTGAGTGTTTGGTTGAACAAGGCATTCTAAAGGAAATAATGAGCAGTCAATGTAATTCACCTTTAATTGGTATAAAGAAACCAAGCGGGAAGTATGAGATAGTTCAAGACCTGAGGAAAATTAATAAAATTGTCATCCCATGTTGCCCAGTAGTACCGGATCCAGAAGTGATTCTGAATCAGATACCATGGAGTGCAGGATGGTTCACTGTAATTGACTTATGCCATGCCCTTTTCTCTATCCCATTGCATCCAGACAGTAAATATTTTTTTTTTGTTTAAATTTGACGAACATGTTTACATTTGGAATTGTGTTCCACAAGGATACACTAAAAGTCCATCGATCTTTAACCAGATTTTGAAAAAAATGTCTTGAATCTCTGGTGCTGCCAGGACAGTCCATTTTGGTTAACCCTGGGCGAAGCACTACGCTATGCTCGCGTAGTTTGCGAAGTTTGCGCAACTTCGCACTACGCAAGCTGCACATAGCACAGTGCGAACACGCGTAGTGCAGCGTAGCATAGTGCAGCGGTCATTTTTTGCTAGTTCGCGGTCCTCAACATCATGTTCGCGAGCAAGCAAAATGACATCCCAGCGAGATTCTCAACACAAGGAGGTCAGGTTTCTCATTGCGAGTGGTTGCGAATGCTCGCAACCGCTCGCAATGAGAAACTACCAGTTCGCGTTGAGAAAGCTGCAGCTCGAGTAAAAATCTACTCGAGCAGAAGAAAACTACAGCTCGCACTGTGTAAGATGCCGTTTTCAATGATTGCACAGTGCCGGATGCTTGTTCGCACTGTGCAATCATTGAAAACGCATCTTGCACAGTGCGAACATGCTACTACGCAGCTCGCGTAGTGCTACGTGAAGTTCGCGTAGTGCGAAGTGCACTTCGCGTAGCTTCGCGTAGTGCTACTTCGTGAACTACGCCCACCCTTAGTTTTGGTGCAGTACATAGATGACTTACTGGTTGCGTCTAAAACCCAAAGTGACTGCATCATTGATACAATTGTATTACTGAACCATTTGGCTGAAGGGAGACATAAAGTGTTGCCTGAGAAATTGCAATTTTGCACCACATCAGTCAAATATCTGGGACACCAGATAGAGAGAGGGGTTAGAAGAGTGACTTCAGAAACAATCAAATTAATTAGAAAGATGAAATTACCACAGATGCAGAAAGAAATCTGGATGTTTCTCGGCGTTGTAGGTTACTGTAGGCAGTGGATTGTGGGATTTGCAGTGCTAGCTAAGCCATTGACTCAACTGACAAAGAAACGGGCAAGAGATCCAGTGGAATGCAACGATGAAAGCATGACTGCTTTTCTAAAATTACGTAACTGATTTTGCGAAGCACCAGCATTAGGGATGCCTGATTTTTCGACAGAATTTGCACTCTTCTGTGATGCAAGAGACAATTCTGCTCTTTCAGTTCTAACCCAAATGCATGGCTTATTGCGACATCCTGTGGCATACCCTGTTACCTTATTCACATTTTGAAGAGGTAAATGAGGAAGTCGAACATGATCCTATCGACCTCACAGAATACAGTACTAAACCACGCCCGACCCTTGACCCTCCTTGTAGGTCGCTGCCGCTGCTGAGGACTTGCTCGTAAGTCTGCTCATCCCCCTCTCTTGTGTCCTGTTTTTGCCTTCTGTGACACTGTTTTCCCCCTCTCTTGTGCCCCGTTTTTGCCTTCTGTGACACTGTTTTCCCCCTCTCTTGTGCCCTGTTTTTGCCTTCTATGAAACTGTTTTCCCCCTCTCTAGTGCCCTGTTTTTGTCTTCTGTAACACTGTTTTCTCCCTCTCTTGTGCCTCGGTTTTGCCTTCTGTGACACTTTTTACCCCTCTTCTGTGCCACATTTTTGCCTTCTGTGACACTGTTTTCCCCCTCTCTTGTGCCCCCTTTTTGCCTTCTGTGACACTGTTTTCCCCCTCTCTTGTGCCCCCTTTTTGCCTTCTGTGACACTGTTTTCCCCCTCTCTAGTGCCCTGTTTTTGTCTTCTGTAACACTGTTTTCTCACTCTCTTGTGCCTCGTTTTTGCCTTCGGTGACACTGCTTTCCCCCTCTTTTGTGCCCCATTTTCCCTTCTGTGCCACTCGTTCCCCCCCCGCCTCCACCCTGCGGCCCCGCCCCCTGACTGACCACTGACCATTTGCTGCTCCACCTCCCGCCTCCCAGCTGCTGCTCCCTCCCACCTCTCCATACATGCCAGATGCTGCGTGGAGAGGAGAGCGACCCCTGACCCTCCTGGTAGGTCGCTCCACCTCCGCACAGCTCCACCTGTGTGCCTCTGCCCCAGCTGCCGCTGCTGAGGACTCGCTCGTAATTCTGCTTATCCCCCTCTATTGTGCCCCACCCTATCTTGTGCCCTGTTTTTGCCTTCTGTGACACTGTTTCCCCCCTCTTTTGTGTCCCGTTTCTGCCTTCCTTGACACTGTTTTTCTCCCCCCTTTTTTCTTCAGTATCCCAGCAGTCCCGTTCCTGCCGCTGCTCCCCTGGGGCCACGGCCCCTCGCTACCCCACTCACCGCCCTGCCCCCGCCTCCCAGCTGCTCCTCCCTCCCTCCTCAACCTAAATGGCGGCAACTGCGCGACTGCGCCGCGTCAGATGCAAACCCGTCTGCTGGGGTCCGCACCTGGACCACGCCCAGCGCCAGAACCCCTGGATCCCATGAACGACACGACACCAGACTCCGATGCGATGCTAACACCCTCCTCGCACTCAACACCGGCCGAAACCACACCTGCTTCCAGGCTGCCCCGAACCGGACCCACGGACCCTTCTGCCGCACGTGCAGCTTCGTCTGCAACAGAGCCACCAAACCTCCAAGGACTGGATCCAACCACCTCCGCTGCATACTCCTCAACACCCGTTCCACACGCAAACATGCCATCGAGCTCTGGGATCTGATCGACACCTCTGCCCCAGACGTGGCCTTCCTGACCAAGACCTGGTGGAACGATTCCTCGGTGCCCGACATCGCCATTGCCATCCCGGACGGCTACAAGATCACCCACAGGGATCGTGTCAATGGAATCGGAGGAGGAATACCCATCATCCACAAGTTCACCCTCAAGGTCACCACCCATGCAGAGGACACCCTAAACACCGCCACTTTTGGATCCACACCGACCCCAACACCACCCTCAGAGGATCACTCATCTACAGACCCCCGGGACCCCGGGCTCAGTTCAGCGACTCCATCGCCGACCTCGACAGCACCCACGCACTCACCTCCATGGACTACATCCTCCTCGGGACCTGAACTTCCACCTCGAGAATGACAACTACGTCAACTCCGCCACCCTGATCGACATTCTCGCCAACCTCTGCCTCAGACAACTCATCACCACACCCACCCATGCCGCCGGCCACACACTGGACCCCGTCTTCCCCACAGGCTTCCACGTCACCTTCGACCACACCACTGAACTCCACTGGACCGACCACCGCTGCATCCATTTCACCTTCAAGAAACCAACCACGCACTACTGCACCCAACAGTCGCCTTGCCACTGCTGGAGCAAAGTCACCCAAGACTGGCTGATCACCACCCTCACCCAGAACGCACCCACCGACCCCACCAACCTAGATGCCACAGCCTACAACCTCAGACAGTGGATCGACGACTGCACCAACACCCTCTCCCCACTCAAAAAACCTCCAAAAGCCATGCCAGCAAGAGAGCCACCTGGTTCACCGACGAGCTCCAGACCTCCAAACGCGTATGCCGGAAACTGGAAAAGATATTGCTCCACAAACGCACACCGGACAACCACGAAGCCCACATGGACGCCACCCGCAGACATCACCATCTCATCAGATTATCCAAGAGATCCTCCTTCAAAGACCACTTAGATAACAACGCACACGACAGCAAAGAGCTCTTCAGCATCGTAATGGAACTCTCCAACCCCAGTGCCAACACCAACGCCATCCCGCCCTCACAAGAACTGTGTGACTCACTAGCCATCTTCTTCCACCGCAAGATCGCTGACATCCATGACAGCTTCAACACCAAGACCGCCTCGACCGCGCCAGACTCCACCTCCCCTGTCAACACCACCAGTGCCAACTGCCTGATCTCCTGGTCCAACGTCAACGACGACGAGACTCGCAAGGTCATGAACTTCATCCACTCAGGATCTCCGTCAGACCCATGCCCACACAACATATTCAACAAAGCAGACGCAGCAATCGCACCCCAACTACGGAAGGTCATCAACATCTCCTTCAAAACATCAACTTTCCCGGAAAGCTGGGAGCACGCCGAAATCAACGCCCTTCTCAAAAAGCCCAAAGCGGACCCCAAGGACCTCAAGAACTTCCGGCCCATCTCCATGCTTCCGTTCCCGGCAAAGGTCATCGAAAAGAATCGTCAACATGCAATTGGCCCGCCACCTGGAAGACAACAAGGGCTCAGCCCACAGCCCAACGCTGTTCAACAGCTACATGGCCCCCCTCGCACAAGTGGCCCGCCACCACAACATCAACATCATCTCCTACGCAGACGACACCCAGCTCATCCTCTCCTTCACCAAGGACCCACACCACCAAAACCAACCTCAACGAGGGAATGAAGGCCATCGCCGACTGGATGAGGAGCAGCCGCCTGAAGCTGAACTCGGACAAGACAGAGGTACTCATCCTCTGACCCACCCCATCAGCCTGTACGACTCCTGGTGGCCAACCACACTGGGAACAGCACCAACACCCACCGACCATGCATGCAAACTAGGATTTGGCCTCGACTCCTCCTTCTCCATGTCCAAGTTGGTCAACAGTGTCTCCTCCTCCTACAACACCCTCCACATGCAGAACGCCTCCGCCCGACTGATCGTCAACATCCCCTGCAGCAGCCACCTCACCCTCCACCTAAGAGACCCACACTGGCGCCCCGTCGACAAGAGGATCACCTTCAGGCTCCGCACCCCTGCACACAAAGCACTCCAGAATGCCAGACCAGCCACCCTGAACAGCAGACTCAGCTTCCACACACCCACCCACCAGCTCCGCTCCGATAGCCTCACTCCCGCCACTGTCCCCCGCATCCAACATATGACCTACGGCAGCAGATCCTTCTCCTACCTCGCCGCCAAGACCTGGAACACCCTCCCTACCTACATACGGCAGACCCAAGACCTACTCGCCTTCAGAAGACTCCTCAAGACCTGGTTCTTCGAACAGTAGCAGCACCCCCCTCCCCTCAGCGCCTTGAGACCCTCACAGGTAATTAGCGCGCTTTACAAGTACTCTGATTGACTGATTGATTGACAGTGAGATTGTAGCCAAATTTCTTTTGCGAGAGCTCATTCCTAGGTTTAGTTTTCCAGTAACGATTGAATCAGACCGAGGGTCTCTTTTTAATAATGAAATAATTAGGTTAATTTGTGAAGCATTTAAAATTGAGCAAAAGCTGCACAGTGTATACCGCCCGGGGGCTTCTTAAGTCGTGGAAAAACTCAATGGCACAATCAAATCATGATTAGGAAAGATGTGTGAATACGCTCGATTAGATCCTGATGCTTTACCTCTTGTGATGATGGGTCTCAGAAGCATTCCAGACAAAAATACTGGCTTGAGTCCACATGAGATACTCATGGGAAGGGCAATTAGGCAAGCATGTGTACCAGGACACAAGCTGCTAAATATATCTGATGATTTAGTATTGGAGTACTGCAAAGAGTTAGCTGACCAAGTGCCTCCTATCTCTCAACAGGCTGTGGAAGACGCTGTGGTCAGACAATCGGATCCAGTACATGACCTGAATCCAGGAAATTGGGTAGTGATAAAAGATCACACCCGAGAGTTGTGCCTAGCACTCAGGTGGGGAAAACCGCATCAAGTCATACTGGTTACCACCACAGCTGTAAAGTGTGCAGGTTTGCCAAACTGGATTCATGCCAGCCACACTAACAGAATGACAGAAGCTGATTAAGCAGAGGCTGAAGGTTGTACAGCTAAAGGATACCAAGAAATCGATCCTCAAGTAGATAATGAGGAACAACCTAGCACCAGTCAGGGTGGATGGATTCCTGTCATCAACATACCTGAAATAACAGTACGAACAAGAAGTCAAACATATCTAGACAGACTGAGTAATAGTGAGGGTGAGACAGGAATAGAAGAACACAATCAGATTACCGAAACCAAAGTCAATATCAAATCTGAGGAGGATCAGATAAGGAAAGAGCAATGTACTCAGACAGAAGAAAATAGAACGCACACTCCTGAGTCTGAGGAGGGACAGATAGGCACTAGAGAAAACACCCAGGCAGAAGACAATTAAGAAAATTAAAGACCTGAGCAGGACCAGACAGGTATATAAAAACGAGTTCAGGTAAAAGAAGGAGAACAAAGCCAAAGTCAAAACGAAAGCCAACAAACTCCTGAACAGGGCCAGATTAGTGTAGAAGAACCCATCCAGGCAGAAACAGCAGAGATAATAAGCCTTGGACAAGGTCAGATAGAGAGGAATTCAGAAGATGAGAAAAATCAGAGTGTGCCGCAAGTTAATGAAAATAAGAGGACACTTGAAGAAAATAAAAGCACAGGGCCAGCTAAAAGACTCAGAAAAAGAGATACTTGGCCTAGCATTATCAATAGACTAAAATTTCCTATGAAAATAATAAGTGAAGAACAAGACCAAGTAGATGAAAAAATAAGCCAGTCTGGCCCATCCACAGAGAAACCCAGAAGAAGAAGACCACGCTTGAAAAGACTGAATAAAAAATTCAAGAGTCCTGAGTGGACATATGTGATTCGCGATGACTTTGAGAATTCGGAAATCAATGTAGGAAGTGATGACGAATTACTTGCTGATCAAATTGACGGAGAAGTGAGACCAACTTGAAAATAAACTTACAATTTATATTCTGAGTAAAAGTTACAAAGAGGGGTTGTCTCCTTAGTTAGAAATGGCTGATAATAGAGCTGCTGGAAAACCGAAAAGAAATTGTATTAAGACATGTTGTAGAATATGCATATGTAGTATATTGATAGTATTCACAGCATGGTTAGGACTGACAATAGCTATACCTTACTTAATGAATGAGAGTAGACAGAATGTATTTATTTATTTTTAAGTTTATAAAGCGCACGGCTACCCCCAACGGGGGTGTACCGGCGCTGCAGACAACAGGCTGAAAAAAAAGGATGGTAGCAGCTAGAGACTGGAAAACAGCCAAGTTTTCAGTTTACTCCGGAACAGCGATTCCGATGAAGTCATCCTAAGATCTAATGGGAGGCTGACACTAGTGCACATGGAAAGGTAGCTAACCTTAAGCAAGGCAGAGTATAATTAGAAGCACCAGATGAGGTAGAGTTATACTACAGTATAAATAAAAATGAGACGGATTTAAATATGTTTGCTAATCTATTAGTGCATTATGTAGAGACAACTGACGTTGGTGGCTGTTATGTTTGCATGAAATTACAGACATCAGTAGCGGAAGGAGTGACATATCATCATTTACCATTGACATATAGTATTTCATGTAGCGATTTAGCTAATTTACTTTATAGAACTGGAAAATGACAGTGTTATTATTCAAACATAGATGTGATTTTTTCTGAGATTCCTATACGTAGAAACATGAACCATGTCCTTAGGAAAAATTCACTCATAAACTGTGAATCTTTATTACTAACAAAGAAAACAATAGATATAGCTAAAGCACATAAAGACAGTTTAACCTGTAGGTTATGTGAAGAAGAGAAAATATTTTTGAATTAAGTAGAGAAAAGAAGACAGGATTTCAATAAGAAGACTACTGAACCAAAACCCTAGATACCCAAAAGGGCTGAAAGGGAAGAGTTTATTGCAACTGGCAAGAATAATGCTCCTATGACTCTGTACTTTGAAAAGAAAGGGAAAATCTGTCTCCATAGGTTAAAAACAGCGTATAACAATATTTTCATTGGTACGAGTGAATGTGAACACAATTTCCTGATAATTGGGGGTTGGGGACTAAAAGGGGGAACTGATGCAGTGTTTCCTGGAATCTATTATATTTGTGGGAACCAGGCTTATTTTAGATTGCCTGATCATTGGTATCGGAGTTACTATTTTGGAACAGTATTCCCAAAAGGTATACCATGTAAAAAGAATCACTGAAAGAAATTAAGAAAATAATGGACTAACACAAAATAAACGAGCTATGTTTTTCAGAAATTGTTGGAGATATATTTAGTGCATTGATACCTTCAGTGGGAGTAAGTCTGAATACACAAAAAAATTGAAAATTGTCTACAGTGGTTGATCGCTTATTCACTGACAATGCTGGATGATTTTTAATGATCAATACTGAAATAGTTGCAATAAGATCTATGGTTTTACAAAATCGACTTGTTCTTGATATATTATTAGCAAAAGAGGGCGGAGTCTGTAGAATGCTGAAAGCGCAACATTTCTGCACTTACAAACCTGACAGAAGTATCGAAATTGGAAGATATGTGAAAAATTTTACTTATTTGGAAGAAGAATTGAAACCACTGGAGGTTGATATTGAATGGAAGAGACTAACTGATGGTCTCTCCTCCGTAGGTAGTTGGTTTTCTAATGTAGGAAAAAGTATAGTAGGTCGAATACTGATGCCAATAATGGGAATAGCCCTACTGATTTTAGTGATAATGATTTGGTGCAAATGCTGCAGAAACAGAAAGTGGTATGCAGTAAATGAGAAAAGAAAGAAAAGAAAATATGATGAAATTCAACTTGAAGAGATGAAAGGGGATATTTACAAAATAATGAAAGGTTTCCAAAAGAATAGGGAAAGAAGAAATTCTAAAGTAATAGAAGAAATTGAATTGGGAAACAGCTAAAGTTGGCATCTGGTTCCGTAATTAGTGATTGTATAAAATACCATCAAAGAGGGGATTGATGGAGCAAAGTTTCATATGTTAAGAAACTTGATTCGATTCATCCTTCTCGAAATAATATGTAATGTATTAACCAACTTGTTTGTAATATTAAGAATTGCATTACACAACATTTTAGTATCTAGGGCAAGCTTTCCTATATGCTTTTACTAACAATAACCTTAGTGTCCTAAAATGCTGAAAACGTGGGAACCTTTCTGCGCATGCATCTGCTACATCTTCGTAGTGTGACGTATCTTTGCTTTTGGTGGGAATTCTTGCAGCTGCGCACTAGTGCCAAGGATGGCCACTTCATGTTTCACATATTAATGCACATGCTTCTGCTTGAAATAAACTGTGCATGTCCTGCTTAACTATTAATGCTATAGTTAAAATAAAGTAATGGGGTTAGAGTAGAAATAAGTGGTATACAGTGCATTAATTAATTATCGTATTCTAACATGTAGCTCTTTGGCTTTATTATTAGCTCGTATATGGGCCTGAAGGGTGTTGAAAACTCCATTTTGAAAAAGCTGCGTCTGCGCAGATTTTCACAAGGATCCTTGAAGCACTGTCATTGATCCACAGTCACGTCCTGACTTACTCGCAATGTTCCTGGGAACCTGAATGTCTGACCCCAAGAGAGGAAAAAATATGGACTGTATTTAATACATTGTACATGATTTGAAACAAATATTGCTAGGTGGAATAAAAACATGGGAAAGTAAATTATGGGCAGGAACATTGATCAACGTTATTGAATGGAAATGATCTCATACTGGTATGGTGTGATGACCTCTCCTTGTCTTTCTTACCAATCACATAAAGGGGATACACGAATTTGCAACACTGGGGGTTCGTACATTGCCCTGGAAATGGTATTACTAAGGTAGGTTCAGTTACTTAGTTTGTTCGACTTGTCACAGACCTTCACTGACCCAACGTATGCTGGAGGAGAATCGAGCACTCTGACAGAAGGATTGGGGTTTACTGAGGGGGCAATCCGACCGCCATCCTAATGGGCCCCTTAGTTTACAAACTTCACCATCTCTCTGCTTCATTCACAAGCACTTTTAACATGTGCCGCTTGCTTTGGGGGCACTGGAATGGTGTAGTAAAGGAGGACAAAATGGTGGTGGTGTGTTAACTAAATTATGCAGCAAATAAAAGGCTGCAGCGTAATGCAGTATATTTTCTGATATTTTATTATTTTTACATTAGTACACATGCTAACAGTCTGTGGAAAGACTTTGCCTGATCAGTACCAGTGTAACATACAAATGCAGAAGTGAGAAAGGTGATCAGTTAAACTTTGCAAAGGGCCTTCCACTTTGCAGCAACACAAGTCACATTTTTTAAGTAACTTTTAATCCGTTTGAGCTACAAGCAATTTTTTTCTTGAAATTGTCCAATTATGCAGATGATCTTGCATTATGTGGCAAATATGGCAGATCCATAATTATATAAAAAAAAATCCATTCATGTTTGAACTGCTCTTGTGGAAAAAGAGAGAAGTGCTGATGACAGAAACTCCATGGCTAGGAGACAAATGGCTTGTGCTTCCACTTTTAAGCGTATTTGGTAAAATCTGTGATTGGAAACATATACTACTTTGTGAATGTATTTTAATGTCAATAACTTATATTAAACTTAAAATAATTATGTGCACCCATTGGATGAATTAAATAACATAATAAGCTGTAACTGGGCAGTGAAATGCCAAACGTATACTAAAAATTGGGATGTTTTGTGCATTCTGGCCACACCTCTGACTCTGCTCACTGATCAAATCCTTGGTTTATTCCCGCCCTCTGATTAACCGCCCACAGTCCCCTACTTTTTCCCCCCACTTCGACCACTGGTTCAGTGAGTGTCATATACTTTATACTACACAGTGTTCACGGTGCAGCAACAACGGGGATAGGTTATGTCACTTCGCACTGCAGGGACAATTCCTCTCACACTACAGGAACAGCGAAGGAGATTTTCCACCTTGCACTGCAAGTACAGTGAGGGAGATACTTCACCTCACAATGTGGGGTAAGTGAGAGGGATACCTCACCTCAAACTGCAGAGACAGCAAGGGAGACACTTCACCTCACAATGCAGAGTCAGTGAGAAGGATACCTCACTTCACACTGCAGGGACAGCAAGGGAGACACTTCACCTCACAATGTAGGGTCAGTGAGAGGGATACCTCACCTCACACTGCAGGGACAGCAAGGGAGACACTTCACCTCACAATGCAGGGTCAGTGAGAGGGATACCTCACCTCACATTGCAGGGACAGCAAGGTAGACACTACACCACACAATGAAGTGTCAGTGAGAGGGATACATCACCACACACTGCAGGTACATCGAGGGAAACACTTCACCTCATAATGCAGAGTCAGTGAGAGGGATACCTCACTTCACACTGCAGGGACAGCAAAGGAGACACTTTACCTCACAATGCAGTGTCAGTAAGAGGGATACATCACCACACACTGCAAAGTACAGCGAGGGAGACACTTCACCTCACAATGCAGGGTCAGTGAGAGGGATACATCACCTTGCACTGCAGGGGCAGCGAGGGAGATACTTTGCTTTACACTGCAGGAACAGCAAGGAGAAGCTTCAGTTTGCACCACAGGAACAGCATGGATGGGCTTGTTGCAAAAACACTAGGAATAGGCCACCTCACCATATACTGCAAGAAAGAGGAGTGTTTCACCTCATAGTGCAGAAAGTGCAAGTGCATGATCCCTCCCCCCCAGGGTACAAGTCGAGAGTGGGAGTGAGTGGAAGGCACCTTTGCACTATTTTTAAAGATTGAACGCTTCTCTTCAAGCTGAGGGCAGGTGAGATGAGTTAATAGGGTCTAGAGGTCACCTTATGTCCTACCACAAAAGCTGTATATACAATAAAGATATAGTGTCTCAGACTTTCGTACACTTTCAGTGTGACCTCAGGCCAGACGTTCTAAATCTGTTTCGGAGGTTCTTAATTACCACAAAGCCAATGTATTTATAAAAAGCACATTATATTTACTAGTATCAGCCTTTTCTTAAGAAATGTTACAACTTTCGGTGATTTAGTTCCTAACCCAATTTGTTTTTGTTTGTATGTGAAAACATGCATATGATTTACCAAGAATAAAATTGAACCTTACAAAGTGATTTCCGCATTTCTTTATGTGACTTGGCACATAAAGCGCTCATACTGTCCACGTCGGAGAACTAGTATAAAACAAAACACGACTACAATCCTCATGCACTAGGCCACATTTGTAATCTTTCACAGTTTCCTTTCACTTAATTTGTCATCCCTGATGTGGTATTATGCGTTTGTAACATAAACTGTAACAGTTCAAGAGGTGTAGCTTCATAAGTAGATTCCATATTCCTTCATTTAAGTTTGAGTATGAGGTTTGCACTCTTGAACTGTGGCTTCAGTTACCCACCCCCGCACCGCTCCCCACCACTCCCTCGCTCCATATCTCCTTGACATGGACACGTTTGAAGGAGACCTGCTCACCTTTCCCCTGACCCAATGTCTACACTTGGGCAGCCTACCTCGCCTACCACAAGTGGGGGCCCCACTCCTGACGCCAGGACCCTGCTCCTGATAGGCTCTCATGTGGTTCTCTTCTGGTACTCACTTGTTAGTGATAATGTCGTAGGACTGGACTGCGTTGGGGTCACTGGTCCCTGTGGCGTACAGACGCGTCACCAAAACTGAGAATCTTGTTGCGTCGAGGTCTGGTATCAAAACAGAAACATACAGGGGGTCCTGAACATTGACAGTCATTGTTGCATCGGTGTAAGGAATGGTAAAGGAGGAATCCGTGTAGGCGACCATGAAAACCGTCACTGCACCAACCCCTCCAGTGAGTGGGATGTCTGTCACACTGAAATGGTAAAAGAAAAGAGTCAGTCAGTCAATGTTTATTGTGTCAATTAATAAAAATTGTTACAAAATTTCAAATAAAATCTCACGTACTTCATTTCAATTAGTTCGTACCGAGGAAGTTGTGATATGTTATATCTTACTAAAACAATCAAATATAATTTTTTCCGAACGGAGCAATTAAAAAACAGATAAAATCAGTGAAGTACAGGTGTAAACAATAAATCAGTTCAATCCTGTGGATTTCTTCCCCTTATGTGCAGGCTTTGCCAGTCTTGCAGGGGCGGGTTTAGGGTCAAAGAGGCATGTATACGTTCAAACGTTTCTTTGGGATACTCGAACCAAATTTTTTTAATTAAGAGTTTCGATGTCATTATAAAATACTTAGATCCGATGGTGGCATAAATAGGCTAAATGCTAAATATACATAGGAGTTTTCATTTCAATGAGGTGAGAGTTGTACAATCCTCTATAAAGCATACATTCTGCAGGCCTAATAATTTCAATTACAAAGGTGCATTATGCTTTTTTTACCTAAAAGTTCTTTGGCTTTATATGCAAACTTAGCAAACCTTGCCAATTCCATTGGAATCTCCAGATTAAATAGCAGTTTAATGGCCTCAGTACAGGTTCGCACCCCATGTTTTAAAAACAAGGGCTTTAATAAAGTACGTCATGCATGCAACAAACAAGGGCATGTGCAAACCAGATGAGCCAAGGATTCTTCATATTGGTGGCAAAATCTGCAGGTTGTTATTGCTTCCAAGGCTTCCAGCGCCTATTAATGTCTTTGATCGACAAGGCCATCAGTCTCACCATAAAGATTTGTTTTAAAATCGCCTTATTTAATGCCGTATTAAGGTATGGTTGTTGTAAATGGGCTTCATATGAACTTGAAAGTATCCCAATATTGCTGCTGGAAGAGTTTAGTTCCTTCAAGTCCCCTGCCTTTGATAGTAACCTAACTTGCTTTTTCAGTATGGACTTTAGGGTGCCGGGCTGGTGAGTAAAATCCTGCAACTTGGACATGTCAAGGTTCAGTTCATTACAGGGGGTATGCAGGCCGTCATGCCACGGATTGATCCCTTTAATGAAAATTGTCTTTAAAATTGCCTTCATTGTATCCTGGGGGCTGCGCAGACCCCTCGATGAAACCGCACCATTGATCGCCAGTGCTCATAACTCTGTTTGTTCAGCTCAAATTCCAGTCACACCAAAGCGTTGTGAGCGTGAAAGATTTGCATATATGCGCGGCAATTAGCGTGTTCCATAGTGTTTATAACAATTTCTTGGAATGCTATCTGGCCATACGTAATTGCCGGTAGTAATTTGGCATTTAAGACCTTTCTCATTGCCTTGGTCGTCGGGCTGTGCAGTTCACACAGCGTAAATGTTACTGCTTTATTTTTGTTTCGACTGAGGCGATGTGTGCTGTGGGTTTCCCATTGCTCATCAGCCAGACCCCCAGGTAGTTATATTTGGTCGCTGTTGCTATTTTTAGATTACCCAGTCTCCATTGTTGTCTGAGTTTTTTAGTGTATTTCCCAAATATGACTTTTGTTTTTTCTGCATTTGCTCGTAATTCATTGTAGTTGTTATGAATGTTTAGAGCGTCTATTAGTCTTTGCATGCTTGTTTTTGTATGGTCTAATAAAACCATATTGTCTGCCTACTGCATTAAACATAATCCATTTGGGCCGATTTTGGGCAGTAAAAGGTTGGCATTAGATAAAAAAAATTCCAAGATCTGCCATATAGAGATTAAATAGCAGAGGAGCCAGTACGCAGCCTTGTTTTAACCCTCTCTCTGTTAGGATCCTTTTGGTGGCTGACTGTGCCGCAGTTTTTACTCGTACCCAAGTTCCTGTATAGAGACTGATTATGGCTTGCAACAGGTCTACTGGTATCCCCCAGTCTTGTAGTTTCTGCCATAGCATATTCGAATTGACCCCGTCAAAAGCAGCGGAGTAATCCACAAAACATGCAAAGAGAGGCGGCGAGTTTTTCTGCCCGGATTGATGTATTAGGTAAGTCAGAGTTAGAAAATTATCCATTATAGCTGCTCCTGGCCTAAAACCAGTTTGGTACACAGGGAGAATTTCATTTTCATCTGCCCAGTCCTGTAGATCTTTCAGGAGGAGGCTGGCGTATCCTTTCGCCTCAATATCCAGTAAGGCAATTAGCCTGTGATTGGCAGGGTCCCCAATGTCTCCTTTTTTGTGGATGGGTTGCAACAGGGATCATTTCCAAGTCTCCGGGACTATTGCATTTGTCATACAGTACTGGTAGAGTGGTGTGAGTACGGTTCCCCAGAAGTCGCAATCTTCTTTGAAAAGATGGCCTGGTAGGCCATTCGGACCGGGAGCTCCATCTTTTTTAATGTTTTTTAGGATTGTCATCACACGGTCCCCACTGATTAATGATTCAGACATTTCTTCGATGGTTGTCAGTTTCCCTTCCACAAATGGCCCGGGTGTGTCTGCGGGGTGTGTGTCGCTCTAACCTGTGTTGGTGCAGGGCCTTTGCATGCCTGTTGATGGTGGGTTAGAGGTTCCACAGTATAGTGAGGTTACGTAGCCTATCCATTTGTCACTGTCGACCGCATTGCGTCGATCATGGCCGTGCCATGAGAGCCTATTAATATAGGTCCAAAATTCCGCCTGTTTGCTTGGAGTCGGCAGAGTAAAGACGTGCTGCCCTTCAGAATCTTGTTGTTTTCTTTTGTGCTCCCAGATGTTTTTTCTGTGTGTTATCCTTGCTGAAAGTAGGATTTGATTTGTTTCATTATTTCCCCCCTGCTTATGGTTGCGTGAGGAGGTTCTAAGTAGTCTCTTGCTTGGCTCCACTTTTTTACACCGCGGTTGGAATTGGCAACAAGGCCTTTCTCTGATTATTGGAGGATGCCTTATGTGTTTGCCTATTAAAAGATCGTATACCTTCGTCGACAGATTGATCCAATTCTCAGGGATTTTACCACTTGTGAATTTGTCCGCTATTTTCGGCCAATCGCTTTTTAGGACTGATGTATCTACTTTATTCCGCTTTAGTCTCCTTGGCAAAACATGAATTTCTTCCCCTTTTGTGTTGCCCACAAGGACAATGGGCTGGAGCAGATTTGCTTGTAAAGTAATGGATATGGCCAGAGGGAGGTGGTCACTGCTACAGATGAAAGTCTTTTGAAATTCGGCCACCTGTCACAACAAGAAATTACACACAAATATATAGTAGATCGTTGATTTGGTCGTCCTCTGCAAGTCATTATTCATAGCTATTACCGGCTGCTAATTCCTTTGTATTGATCTTCGTCTATACGTATTTAAAAATGCGTTCATTACCGATCCTGTTTTATCATTTGGAGATGCTTCATCTGGATCCGCTCCAAGATTTTGGGTGTTAAAATCCCCAGCCATTATGATCCCACAGTTTGGCTGGGTGCCTAGTAGGTCTTCAAGAGTGTCCACTAATGACCTCATATCAATATATCTTGGAGTTTTTTTGCTGTTAAAGTAGATGTTCAAAAGGACAATCTTTACTGGACTGCCGTTTATTTTCATGCCTTGCAATGAACCGCTTGAACCATGTCCGTTTTAAGTAGGGGTTTTGTTTTTATGTTGCAACTGATGCGCGTGTATATCGATAGGCCCTCTGAAGGTCTTCCAAATATATTGTATTTTTTTGCTGGCTGCTGGATTTCCATGAAGCCAGGTATCACCTGTGGGGCAAGTAGCCAGGTTTCTTGAAGGCATAATAGGTCTCCAGACTGAAGAAATTCGAATGCTTCCTTGTTATTTAATGTCGTTTTTAGCCCAAAAACGTTCAAGGATATTATTTTTAAGGGTTTGCTTGATCTATTGTTAAAATGGCCCTTTCCATGTGTGCTAGGAACACGTTCGCCTTGTTTGGCTGTAATTGGGTGAGACGTGAACTCTTAAGTTAGGAAATGTAGTGGTTCACGCAACATGATTTGTTCCTTTTAAGATGGACTTCCGCGGACTCTGTACTGGTTTCGGGTGAGATCCACTTTTTAACATGAATGGGTATTTCTCTTCTTTAGGCATGTGGACATTAATACCCCAGTTTGCAAATAGATCTCTCTCCTTCATAATTATTTGTGGGATGGCACCATTGATCCATTTTAATATGGTTGATTCTCTTGATGTGTTATTGTCTAGTATTTTAAATTGGACTTGGATTAGATCTTCTGTTACGATAGAGGAGAGCTCTGGAATATGTTTTAAAATTTGTAAAATGTTAGCCCTATTTAGGATGTCTGAGATTTCCCGTGAGGTATATTCTGGTGTAAAGATTATGGAGGTATTCTCCGCATTCCTAAACTCTGGGGGCATTTGGTTAATGGCAGCAGGATGTAATGCCCTGCAGTATGCAGGTACGGCTTTTGCTCCTGGGTCATTGTTAGCATCCTGTGGGCCACGAGGCTCGGTTTTGTCCCTTAATATGGTTGTTGTTCTTTGCCCCTCTGGGGGCCTCTGCCAAATTTTACGGTGGATCTCCTGGTACTGCTCTTCAGGGTGGATGTTGGGGGTAATGTTTTGTAAGATCATTTTTAATTCTTGCTGTGGTCGTTCGTCTGTGGTATTGACCGTTTGTTTCTCTGAAGTTGGAGTTATCAGTAATGCTGGGTTTTCCTCGATGGTTGTGGAAACCGTTGTTTTTTCGGAAGTTGAAGTTATGCATAGTGATGGAGTTTCTTTGCTAATCGCAGTTGTAATTAGTTTGGGTTCAAATTTATTTTTTATGTGGCTTTCCTTTAGAAAAATCGGGAATAATTTCTGAAGACCCGAGTTCTTTTGAGTTAAAGCCTTTTTGACGTTTGTTTTCTGGGGTAGAGTATCGTGGGTATCTCTGAAGTCTGATATTAGTTCCTTTGCCCTGTTTTGTTGTTTAATGTTTTTTGTGTGTTTTTTCAAACGTTTCTTAGCCCTTCTGGAGAGGGTTTTACCAGGAGCTGAGGTTTTCTCCAAACTGGTGGCCCCATCTGCATTACTGCGTAGAGTCTTGCCTGTTATGGATTCCTCGTTAGTGGCTATGTTTTGACTGAGCAATGGTGCCGGTTTCGAAGGTAATTGAGGAGTGTCCTTGCACGGAACCTGTTTGCTCGCTTGAGTGTCCCTAGACGTCGAGACTTGTTTACTGATTTGTGTGTTTATTGGTGTCTGGATCATTTCCATTGGATCAAGCTTCCCTACATAGTGGTTTACCCGCCTCAATTCTGCTACAAATTGTGACATCCTTTTGGGGGAGCTGCCTATGCCCGCATAACTATGCATTCCTTTTTGTTTGCCTTCTATTGACAGGCTTTCAGTTGTTCTTTAATTCGGCTGAACGATGTTGTCCTGTTGTCTTTGCTTTAATTCTGTGACAATAGATGTTAGAACCTCCGGTAATGAGCTAAGCTTCTCCACAATTGGAAGACACAGACATCTGGCAATAGGTTGTTTCCTCATTGAGTCCAGTTTTTCAGTCGATTCTGGCTTCAGTGCTAATCATAGCTGTCGCAAGCGCCTGCATTGTATCCATTTGTTTCTCTAATTTCTGTGTTTGCCAAGTAAGAGCATTAACAGCCGTTGTTAATGTGGAGTTTATTGAGGATAACAGGGAGTTTTGGCTATGGCATTCTTTATAAGATGTTGTATGTGGTAGGTTCTGTTCCCCCAGGGAGGTGTACTCTCTCCGGTCATCGTCCGTTATGGGCGAACTTTGGTTAAAGGTAAAGCTTTTAATTACTAATAAGCTATGTCACTGTACCGGGGTTGGAGACATGGACAGATCGTGCCGCTAAGGGCCGTCCTCCGCCTGTTGGTTTGTTGTGTTCTCCACGTGTGTGGATTGATTATTTCTCTTAGATTGTTCCAGTTGTTCCAGTGGTTGTTCCAATGTTGATGACATTTCCTGAGTATCCGGTTTTCCCTGGCGTATTTCGTCCATCCTTATTCCTTTGGGGTCAGAATGCTCTGATGTTGGTGAGATTTCAAAGACTTCCAAGACATCTGAGACATCTGTCGATGGTTTTTGCATTAATGTGATTTGCCTTTCTCCCTGGAGTAGGTGGAGGTCTGATATTTCCTGGCCCCACTCCTGCCTTCCCTTCTGCACTGCAGGGTACTCTATTTGTTTTATTATACCAATCACTTCCAAGTCTCTATGTCCTTTCGCCTCTTTTACCATTTCTCTGTTGTTCTCTTGGGCGAGTGTGGCCCAGTTTCTCATGTGCCGAGCTCCTAGATTGGGGGCTGGATCAGACTCAATTCCTTTTTAGGTCGAGGTAATATCCGGTCTGCCGAAGGCAGAACCGGAAGTCCCGAGATTTAATGACTCTTAGTAGTACGATTTGTCCCGCCTCTGTTTTTGCCTCTCTCCCATTGGCTGGCTTCCTAAACGGAGGCCAGCCATTGGAAGAGAGAGCTGTCCCTCTGAATAGGCTCCGTCCTTTTCGGATTTGGAGGTGTGTTCGGTGTTCTTCTTTCCACTGTTAGGCCACGCCCATTCTGAGAACACCGAACACGCCCCCAAATCAGAAAAATTTCTGAAGCTTGAGGCCGCCATTTTCCTGCTGGTAAAGTTGAGGCAGGCTGCTCTTTCCTCGTTCTGGCCGTCTTTTTTCCCGCCCCCTCCCGCTGTCTGTGTCTTTTTGTTCCCGTTGTATCCCGCCCCCTCCCGCTGTCTGTGTTTTTGTATCCCGCCCCCTTTGTTGTTTTGAGAACCAGCTCCGATGTTAAGCGGGTGTGGTTAGTTTAGCCCCGGCCGTGCTGCAGGGTGTCGGATGCTGACTTTAGAATCGAGTGCTGTGTAAAGTGTACTTGTGCGTGAGGATGCGCAGTCCCGCTCGATCAGGACTACACTGAATGTGGTGTCTGTTTCAGCCAGGAAGTTTTTCGCCCCCCGGGCCCCTCCCTGTTCTGCTGGGCGTGTACGTGTGGGCAAGAGGCAGGGACCGAGGCCTGAAGGGGCGTCTCATCCCAGCAGCAACAGCCAGCATCCTGCGGAGGGCAGGACCGGGGACCTGGTACCGGAGGCCTGCGCCAGGCAGGGGAGCACCCGGTCTGTGGAAGGGAAAACTAGGGTAGAGGAAGCAGGGAGGAAGTTTGGGTGCAGCGGTGGACATACCAAGAAAGAGAGAGCAGGAAACCAGGGCAAAGCAAGGGAGTCCTGGGGCGACAGGGTAGCGACAACACGTGCAGGGGGATGGTCGTAATAGCAACAGAGGAAGTGTAGGGGGCGGGCCTGGCAACACAGACCGCAGGAAAGAGGAGAAAGTGCTGCAAAGGAGGTGGGCACGAAAACACAGAGCTGAGGAACGCACGGGGGAGGGGCTTCCAAGAGAGAGGAGGGGTGCATGAGGGTACCTGTCAGGGCAGAGGCTGCCGTGGTAAAACGTCGGCGCGGGGCATCTGATAAAGGAAGGGCACTTTAAGAATCACGAGCAGCATATGGCGTGTGCTTTTTCGACTTTGAGAGTCGAGAGACCGGGTCCTCCGAAACTTGCCCGTTTTTGGACCAAGCTGAACTTTGAACTAATGATGGGCGAGAGCTCACAGATGCTGAACTCAGAGTAACTTCTTCACTACAACAGAGAGACCCTGAGGTGTACAGAGTACAAGGAGATACCCGGCGTAGGCAGATGGGTGGGGTGATGCTATCAGTGAGTGCTAAGGAAGTGGAGGGCAGCGCCGGAGAGCATTAAAAGGGGAAGTGGGCTATGGGTACCGGCAGAGGATGGCAGGAAAGGCTGAGAGGGCCGGTGAGGGACGCCAGGGGCTGCAGAAGTGTGGAGAGAGGGAGACCAGGGCTTGATTGATTGCTTAAGTGAGTGATTGAGGGTGTGGAGGTACCGGAGGGTTCAGCAGCTGTTGTAGTGAGAGCTGTAGTGACAGGGTAGGGAGCTGCGACACCGGACACTCCCGGACCAGCCATGAGTGTGCACGTTGTCTGGACCAGCGCCATCACCGTGACTGTGTCCCAGGACCCCGGCCCATCGACAGGGGCTATCTCCGGACAGTGCAGGCGATGCTCAAAGTGATGCAGATGGTAAGTGCCACCCCCACCCCACTTCACCCCCTCGGTCAGGAGGTTGACCCTCTTTGTGTTTTAACTTATTGCGTGGAGCTGGAGTCGTTTCCGACATGAGATAGGCCAGACTCTGCAGCATCGTAGTATCGTTTTCCGTAGCGCCGATATAAAGCCCGGAGACAACTTTATAGCGCTATGTTCACATACAACTCGTTATTATTTGAACACGGTGTATTTTTTTTTATTGCCTGTCAAGCGCGGTGGGAGGCTGTAAACGTACAGAAATGCCAATAACAGTAGCAGGGAGCGGTTTTATAATTCCTATAAAGCAAAACTACTAGTACAAGCCTGCAAGAGGGATTCTGTATTCTGCTCTCAAATGACACAAGGTCACGTGACATCTTTGATAGCTCGAACATGTTAGCCTTACTCGTGAAATCACATCTACAATGGCAATGCGTTTCGAAAACTGACTGTATTTTTCGTTAGAACTCAACAGAATACATCTGGAAAAATATGTATTAGTTGAGCTTTATGAATGCTGTGCTTGCTCTCCTGCCCCCTGGCTGTGCTTGCTTTCCTGCCCCCTGGCTGTGCTTTCTCTCCTGTGTGTATGTGGCTCTGTGTAGATAACTTTTTTTGTAGGTGGCTCTATGTGTGGGTGGCTCTGTGTAGGTGGCTCTGTGTGTGTGGGTGGCTCTATGTGAATGACTCTGTGTGGGTGGCTCTGTATGTGTGTGGCTCTGTCTGAGTGTAACTGCAATAGGTCATGCATTTGCGAGCGATTAAGCTATTGGCATTGTAAATGACAATGCCATATATTTAATGATTAAGCTATTGGCAATGTAAATGACAATGCTATTTCTTTATGATTTTTTAAAAAAAGTCATAAGCAATGCCAATAGCTCTTCCTTTAATACTGCCGAGACCATTGCATTGTAAATACTTGTTGTCTTGTGGGCTCGAGTGTATTAATACATTCCTGTAGGTCACACTTGTTCCCAATATTTTTTTACCAGATGTTATTGCCGTGAAGTAATTGCAGATCGACTTATTATTTGCTTTCGGAATTGAGCTTGATTTGAAATGTCGTGATAGCCCCGAAGGTGTAGACTCCAACCGCACTTGGTTCCTTGTCGTGCGCTTAATTCTAGCGCCTGTGTCTGTATCAAGGCCTATGATGGTTGGTTTCTACATCGTGCTGTTGGTTTTGCCTTTTATCTCTTTCCGTGCGAGGCGTTTCACCTGTCTAACCACTGATTTATGAAGTGATAGATAATTGAGTTTATAAGAGACCTTCCAGGGGAGTCTCCAGCTCTGGACGCTGTATGATCTGAGCCTCCTATTTCCCCTGTTGTGTGGCTTAATTTCCAGACTCATAAATTTGGCAAGTGGGCAAGTTGTTTTAAACTAACATGGACTTCTTCACCTCAAGCTGCCCTGCCTTGTGCTTTCTTGCTCAAATATACTCCGATATATGCCTGGCAAGACAGAGTGGTAAAGTTTTGACTTTTAGGTGAAAACTTCAGTGAGGGGATGGCTGCTGGGCGAATCAGATTTGGGTCTCTTTTACAAAAAGTGCTTGGCGACTTCAATGACGTAGTTATCTCTGGTGGCTATTGATGGAAAAGTGCTGGAAAAAATGCTGGCAGGGGCTGCCTCTAATATCCACCACTAACCTCTGTTGCCCCAG
Organism: Lissotriton vulgaris; assembly: GCF_964263255.1. Taxonomy (NCBI): domain Eukaryota; kingdom Metazoa; phylum Chordata; class Amphibia; order Caudata; family Salamandridae; genus Lissotriton; species Lissotriton vulgaris. The sequence continues at coordinate 1,679,982,320 of NC_141687.1, forward strand.
CGTCCCCAGTGTCGAAAGCCACTGGGTCAGGAACCGTGCGCAATGGGGTGCCGCAACTGTACCCAGCTCTGCCGCTTTTCCGTAGTGCTCCGTGGTGCTCCTGGGCTCCTGAGCACAACTCTCCCTGGGCTCCGATTATGCTCTGCCGCGCTTGCCCTCCCCCCCACCCCCCCCCCCAGCTCCTGCTTAATCCTTACCACAAGCTGGCCGGTTGGTTGGCGCCGATGTCGAGGCTCGCAGCTCTGCGTTTGAGTGCCCCTACAGCCTGGGAGCACAACTTGCGGCCGTGAGGAATCCAGCAGCGGGAAAGTCCGGGACTAAGCAGCTGGGCTGGGGCTGGGGCAATTCGGGCAGTTCGACCACTCCGAGCGTTTTAGTTTTTCAGAGCAGAGCGGTTTTCATCAGTGCTCCCGCACTGCTGCTGCTGCTTCGATTCGTTCGGCTCGTACAAAAAGCAGGACAAGAGTCAGTTGTCCCTTCTGCTGCTGTGTGCGTCACAGACATCTTTTGTCTCATGTTCTGGCGTTCAGACACCACCCACTGCAGCCAGGCAATATCAGGGTACAAATCCTCACAACTCCTTCACAAGGACCCTCACGGCTCCTTCACAACTATCCTACAGCTCCTTCACAAGGGGTGTCCAAGGTAGGTCCAGAACAGCTTGATGCAAAAATAATATTGTGATATCCACAAAAGAAAATGTATATGTAAATAACCTCAATGGAAATCATTGATGTAGTAAGTACTTAGCCAGAGAACTCTGGCATAGATCCGACTATCCAGAGTCAACGAAGCACACACTCTTCTCCCACACATAGCATGACAGGAATGTTCTTCTTTAAGGGCGGGTTCTAAAGAGCTGGGTCCTTTTGTCTGTGGTGGGGATTACAGTTGTTCAGTCAAAATGGTTTCCACTGGATACACTTGTACTATATGGGGTTTGAACACTAGACTTTTAAAAGTCCCAATGAGGTAAAACAAAGGCATGGTTTAAATTAACCACCAGTTAAAAACAAAAGCCACCGACTGGCAGCTACAGTGAAATCAACTGATATTTTCACCATAGCAGGTCAATAGGACCCAGAATTCCTTAGGAGAGGCGCTAGATCCAGAACCATTTGTACTGGCATACCGGCACTTTCATCACAACACTTAGAGGAGAAGGTAATGCTGTAAATATAAAGCCAGGGATAGAGCCAGTCACATGCCAAGAGTCAATTCCAATGCAGGAGGGCCCCATCCAGGCCACATTGCTGGACAAATACTGAATGTATAGATGATTCCCTTTTAGACCTTTTGCATGTAAATGTGTTTTATCTCATTATTATGCCAATATCTGGCATGGACCAGGGTTGGACACTGCTTACCTACTTCTGCTAGTTTTTATCGGTAAAGTTGTGCTTCTAGCTGAATTTAGTATCAATGACCCCTTTAAACAGACATGGAACACACACACGACTTCCATTGACTTGTAAGAATATGACAGGAGTGTGTACTTACCTTTCTATAGATTAGCTAAAACGTTATGCTGTTCTACATTTCAAATAAAGACACGTGTTTTTCCGTTGCTGTGCTATTTGATTTGATTTTGATTGGGATTTATAGAGCGCGTAGCTACCCTAGGGCATCACAGCGCTAGTGACCAAAGCTCCAACAAGGTGGGGAAAATAGGGGAGAGGTGATCAGGGAACATTTAGGGGAAGAGCCAGGTCTTTAGTCGCTTCCTGAACCTGAGGTGGTTTTGTTCTTGCCTCAGAGAGAGTGGGAGGGAGTTCCACAGTCTAGGGGCATTGTAAGAGAACAGGCGACCGCCGGTTCTGGCTTTCCTAATTCTAGGGACGTTTGCGAGGGATAAGGAGTTAGATCTTAATTGTCTACTTGACTGGTGCTGTGTCAGAAGTGGTCTGAGAATGGGGGGGCCTTCATTGTGCATTATTCTGTGGGCAATGCACAGGGTCTTGAAGTTGACCCGTTCTTTTACTGGCAACCAGTGCAGGTTTCTGAGGGCTGGTTTGTCCGAACTCCTCGCTGTAGTTCCTGTGAGGATTCTTGCAGCCGCATTTTGTGCACATTGAAGTCTGTCGACTATTGAAGGCAATTGAGCATAAGTTTGGCGAGAACATGAAGGGGTCACTACTTAATATTGAATTTAGGAAGAAAATTCGAGTAAAAGTAAACATTTATGAATAAACCATCTTGTTTGTTTAAGTGCCCAATAGGACACTGTGTAACTAGTTTCCACCCAAACGCCATATTGGATTGCATGTTACACCGCCCAGAAGCGTTCAGATGGAAGACTTCAGCTGGAAACAGATTACATTGCAGATCTCTGTAACAAAGCAACCTCACACTGACATGTCCACTAACTCACAAGTGAGGAAATATTTGCAGTAACTGACCGATGAAGAGGGGTGAGACCAAAGCACCTTACCTTTGGAAAGCCACACGAGGGGCCAGGAACGCCGCCACCGCCCGAGAGTCATTCCTTGCATAACATCGCGCCTCCGCTCCGGGACCACAACTCCCGGAAGCCTCAGCGGCGGCGCGCACTTCTGACCCCGCGCCAGCACCCGGAGGCGCTTTAAATTGGGGCTGAGGTCGGCGGAGCCTGGGAGAGACCAAAGCACCTTACCTTTGGAAAGCCACACGAGGGACCAGGAACGCCGCCACCGCCCAAGAGTCATTCCTTGCATAACATCGCGCCGCCACCCCGGGACCACAACTCCCGGAAGCCTCAGCGGCAGCGCGCACTTCTGACCTCGCGCCAGCTCCCGGAGGCGCTTTAAATCGGCGCTGAGGTCAGCTTCGCGAAGCCGGGGCCAAGGGTGGGCCCGTTTAAGCCCGTTCAAGCACGAGCAAGGACGGAACGGGCCAGACCACTAACATCTCCAGTACAGATATAAGGTTAGTGTTAATTCAGACTTTTTTGTGTGGTCCATATGGTTAGGAGGACTAGTAATCTTACATCAGTGATCATGGCGACGCCACCAGAGGCAGCCCTTAATGGTAGAAGGTCTACAGGAGGCTCTTTATTGTGAACACTGGACACTTTCCTGATTAGGGTATCGTCAGCCCTTGCCAAGGATATAGAACTCACGGAAAAAAGGCTATCCTTGGACACCCTGCTTGATAAACGTTCATCTTTGGGGAATTTGGCACCAGCTAGATCACCGTTACCTCGGCAGGAAGATACCCAGGAACACTTCCTCCCTCGGGGGTGGTGAATGTTAATTCTTCACCCAACCTAGATCTTACGGAAGAGCTAAACACGTCTTCATCTATGTCACTACTCCCCCATCCTGGTGCTCGAAAAGTCCCCTCACCTAACATCAAAACTCGCTCAGCTTGTAATGTAAAATCAGGTCCAGCACGGATAGAGGGGGGGTTGTCAGCTAAAAGAAAACGTCCCGGTCCATCCATACAAGCTGAGGGCAGGAAAGCAAAGAACCCAAAGAAGTCTGCCCCAAAGGAGGTGGAAGTAGTAACGCCAGTAGTAACGTCATCTGGTAGCCAAACTCAGACTGTACCACCAACTATTGAAGGTCATGGAGGGCCACAGGTACCTGTAAGGAATGAGCCACTTCTTGATCTAGACCAACCATTTTGGAAAAAAATGGAGGGAACTATAAAAAAGCTATGCAACCCAATATATGATCGGTTGGAGTCTATTGAAAATAGACTGGTGTGTCTGGAACTTTCATTATCAACAGTCCAGAAACAGGTTGGATCACGGCGTAGTGTTCCAAACCTGCAACGGAAATCACCAATAGCCCAAAACCCACCAGATGCTCCCAATTTTGGGGAAACTATTGAGGGAGCCAGAGTCCCTGAGGCAGCTAACGCGTTGACTTCTCTGGCACCACTGCTACCTACACGGCCTGATACTGGGAGCATAGTGGGGACGGAGCAAGGGCCTCATGCTACAGAGATTAGACCAACAGTACCTCTGTCAAATCCATCTTTGGGGCCCGCAGCAAGTACCGTGGGGCCTGTAACAAGATCTGTGGCTACCCTACCGACTATTGATCTCCCACCTGAATCAGCACCGTATGTGGTAATATTAGCGGGAGTACCTCCAGTAGCTCAGGGCAAACGTGAATCTTATGGGGAGTTGAAAAATAAGTGTCTCTTTTGGCTCAATAAGCATCGCCCATTACCACCGAACATTTTTTCAGAAATTCTGTTTGCAAGGAGAGTGAACTGGTTGGGAAGGAGCCCTAAGTCTTCTAAAGGGGACTGTGTCATTTTTAACTCTAAAGGCTGGAGAAGTGTTAACTACATTTGCAGCTGGCCACGATCAGATAAGTCACTTGAGATACAAACTATCCCCCTATCATATTTCTATGGCCCCAGGGTACCCATTGGAAGGGATCCTGTTAGATCGGTAGAGCAAACTAATATACACCCCTTGGGCAACTTAAGGCTGTTCAATAGGTTTCAGGCTTTGTCGGGGTTGAGTGAGTGTGACTGACGCTATGTGCCCCAAAATATCGCTTTAAGTGATGTGTCCCCAGGTATAGGTGAGGATGGGCGTGGAAAGTGGGCAGCTGAAGTGACTGCCAATGATGGTAGATGCATAGAGAAAGGTGCCTGCAGCTCTGTCATGGCAGGTACTAGAAATATAGTCGAGACCTTAGGAGTGGAAGGATTGTTTGTGCAGAACAAGGAATCCCAAGCAACCGTGAGTTCTCTTGTATCCGGAAATTTAGTCTGTGAACATGCTGGGGTGGTATGTCGGACATCGTTCATTTCATGGAATGTGGCGGGTGTGGGGACCAAAATAAACTCACCTGCCTGGATGGAATTTATCGATAACTTTGACATTTGTCTGCTCCAGGAGACTTGGGCGATTGATCCTGTGTTTAAAGAGGGTTATTTAAATGTTTATGTCCCTGCAGTTAAAAGCCACCCAGGTCACCCTAAGGGGGGTCTAATTATTTGGGTTAGACAAAGTCTTAACTGCTATAGCCACTTACACCCTGGGTCAAATTGTGATATACTCACTGTAAGGCTTTCCTTCCCTCTGAATTTGAATATTGACATTTTTAATGTCTATGCTAGGGGTCTCCCAGTGGTTGTTGCCCTGGATACAATGCTTCAGGAAACCCCTGGAAATGTACTACCAATAATAGCAGGTGATTTTAATACCACTTTTGAGCCATTGGGCCCCGAGGATACGCACCTGACGGATGAAGAGGATAGCAGATGGGGGGTCCCCCAGCTAGACACCAACCCTATAAATAAGTGGAACGAGGCTGCAATTCAACTGAAAGGCCTATGTTTGGGGCATAAGTTGAGGGCAGCCAATGGCCGCACATCCTCGGATAGAATGGGCAAAGTAACGTTTGATAATGGCATTAGAGCAAGCCGTATAGACTCTACTTGTTCCACTCAAGCTGTGGTACACCCTTCTTGATATGGAGGTAGTGGACCGCATCGAGAGTGACCATAACCCCGACTCCGCGGTGTTTAATTTGGGTCTAAAGATGGTGGATGAAACGACTAGGGGTCCCTTTAAGTCGAACCTAGTTTTAGCTAATGATGAGCGCCGCTTAAAGTGGTGTCAGGTGGTCGAACACCAGGATATCATTACAGAAATCGAGGAGGGATTGGAAGGTGTCCTGGCAACTATGGAGGTTGAACCTAATGATGGGCTCCCGTATAGAGCTTTTATGGAGGCCCACGATATTTATTTTACTAGTCTGAAAAGCTACTTCTGTAAGACTCGTAAAGGAAAAAGTGTGCAAATTTGAAGATCTGAGAGTTGGTATGATGGCTCCTGTCGTAAAGCCAGGGGGGAGCTATCTAAAGCACTAAAATCAAAGGACCCAAGTGAAGTAAGGGCGGCTAGAGGCAACTATAGGCACAAACAGTTTGTTGCTAAAAAAGCATGGGAAGAGTCTAGTTGGCAGGACCTTAAAGAAGCTTGTAAAGCCAAAAACACAAAAGCTTTTTGGGACTTCTTAAAATGGGGTAGAGATGGGCAACATGAGTCACCTCAAAATAATGTAGCCCAAAGCGCCTGGGTTGAGTACTTTAAACCGCAATACGCCGCTAATGAATCGGGAGGCATGGAGGGAGCATGGGTCCACATTTTCTACACTGAAGTAGTATTTACAGTAAGAGATGTGGACAGAGCGTTAGATCTGGTGACCACGGACCGCGCACCTGGAATGGATTGTGTCCCCGCCGATTTGTTTTTACACAATAAGGGAAGATGGCGACTGTATATCATGCATTTGGCAAATGCCATCGCCCAGGGGATGGAAGTCCCATTTTCATGGAAATTTTCCGGAAATAGTTCCGGTGTTTAAGAAAGGGGACAAGTCGTTAGCAGGTAATTACAGGTCCATCAGCCTGATCGACTCTGTCCAAAAAATCATGGGACGGCTGGTTTGGGGAAAAATCCAGACGTGGATGGATGATAATAACATCTTGAGTCACCTCCAGGCTGGGTTTAGACCCAAGACGAGCACTATAGATCAGGTCTTCCAGTTCATTATTTTATTTTGGCGCACTGTGGTTTTGGACAAAGGTACTCTTTACGCCGTCTTTGTAGACTTAAGGGTGGCTTTTGACTTGGTGCCCCGCAATAAATTGTGGCAAGTGCTAAAGGAATTAGGGATGCCCCCTGAGCTGCTGAGTTTGGTCGTCCGGTTACATGAGGGTACGTTTGCTCGGGTACAGTGGGGGGGGGCAGGGAGATGTTACGGAACCCTTCCCCATTGGGCGAGGGGTGAGGCAGGGTTGCGTCTTGTTCTCGCTCTTTGTGAACGGGGTAGCGAGTTCTCTCCCTGGTCCCGACCGATGCCCCTGTGATGTGCGGTGAGCGAGACCCGATCCTCATGTTTGCGGACAACACCTTATTAATCTCGAAAACCCCTAGTGGCCTGCAGCATGCTCTTAAGCGCTTTGAGGACTTCTGCCTAGAACGGGGTTTGGAAATAAATATAGCCAAAACCAAGTATATGGTCCTTACTAACCGTAAATCTACTGGGTGCACCAAACCTTATAGAGGGAGGATATATATGAACAATTCCCCGCTTGAACAGGTTGAAGCCTTTACCTACCTGGGGGTTACCCTTCAGAAAGATGTCGGTTGGACTAGCCAATTAGAACTAGCAGTCCTTAAGCATCGCCAACAGGCAGGTATCCTTCTCAAAAGGTTTAAATCTTCTGTAACAAAACCCATTAGTCCACTGTTAGAAATATATGGGATGAAGGTACTTAGTTTGGCTCTTTATGGAGCTGAACTATGGGGTTTTGAAAAACTAGGGAGCCTGACCCAAGCAGAAAATGAATTCCTAAGAAAAGCGACTAAGTACCCCGTTGCTGCCTTTAATGTGGGATCTAGGGAAAAAATCTGTCCAAGATCTTGCTTTCCTGCGCCCACTTCTGTATTGGCGCAAGATATGGACCACAGAAGAGCTTCAGCACTATGCAGAGGGTCTAAAAGAAATAATAGCTAAAGACTCCTCCCAAAAAATTCGATGGCTAAAAGCCATAAAGTCTCTGCTAATTAGTTTAGGGATGAGGGAGCTTTGGGATGACCCCTCTTAAAAAGATTTAAAGACAAAATATTGGGAGATGACTACAGCAATGCAAGAATGAAGGGCCTCTCCCTGCACCTTACAGGTCGCTTCCTTGATTTCAAGGGATACCCTAAGCTGGAATTGTATTGGGATGCCATTGAAAAGCAGCTGGACCGTAAACTTTATTTTCAAACTAGAGTAGGCTCCCTTCCAACAAGGTCATTCACAGCTAATTGGGCAGGCGAAAATCATCATGGCAAATGCCCGAGGTGTATAGAAGAACTGGAGAAGATAAGTCATCTCCTTTTTTTCTGTCCTCTCTATGTGGCCCCTAGAAAGATGTGGATCAAACCAATATGTAAATCAATAGGTATCCGCCGACATGAGGAGGCGCTACGAATCTTGTGTACAACCCCAATCGCCCAATTGCCATAGCAGTGGCAAGATTTTTAAAATGGGCATGGATAATCCGGGTAAGAGCTCTATTAACCCCTTCCCTGCTGGCCCGTTTCCGCCCCTGTGCTGTAAACAAATGAACAGGGGCGGGTCATGACGAACCCCAGCCGTCATCAGCACACGAGCACTGTAGTGCATGACGGCTGGGGTTCGTCATCAGCATGGAAGGGGTTAATTTAGACTGAGAATACCATCTAAACTGTTTATTTACATTGTAAATGCTGTGATGTAGCTGGGGCATGAGCCTTGCTATATAGCACCTGGCCCACACAACTGATGAGTTTTATCAATTTTAAGGATGTGTTTTTAGTTATGTGATATACGACAATTGCCTCTTGGAGTTTAATTCTTTTTTAAATCTATTTATTGTATAATCTTTTTAATGATTTTCTAATTAATGGAAAATGTGATTTTATGTCTCGCTTTTAAGACTTAATTGTCGAATAAAGTTTATTTGAATTGACCGATGAAGATATGCACTGGCTGGGCAGAGAAACTGTCATTGTAAAAGGGCCCTGCAGTGGGGCAAGTCTAGATCACCTGTGAAAGGGCCAAGGCCATATAAAGGGCTTATTCACTCCATTGCACTCATGTTTCAGTCAGTACATCCGAAACATGACATACTCGTCCTCTACTCTTGGTGTAATCAGCCCATCCAGCTCAGTGGTCGAAGTGGGGGAAAAAAAGTAGGGAAACTGTGGCTGGAGACTCAGAGGGTGGGGATAACCCAAGGATTGGATCGGTGGGCGGAGTCAGAGGTGTGGCCAGAATGTGCCAAACATCCCAATGTTTAGTATTTGTTTGGCATTTCACCGCCCAGTTACAGCTTATTGTGTTATTGAATTCAACCAATGGATACGCTTGATTATTTAAGGTTTAATATGAGTTATTGGTCTTTAAATACATTCAAAAAGTGGAATATATTTCCAATCACACAATGTCTCAAATATGCTTAAATGTGGAATCACAAGCCATTTGTCTCCAAGCCATGGAGTTTCTCTCATTATCACTTCTCTGCCCTTCTTCCACAAGAGCAGGTCAAACATGAATGGCAAAATATCCTAGTTTGCAAATGTTTTCTATAAAATTATGGCTCTGCCATATTTGTCACATAATACATCATCCACTGCATAATCTTGCAGTTTTAACTAATCATTTTTGTAGCTCAAATGGATAAAAAGCTACTAAAAACATGACTTGAGTTGCTGCAAAGTGGACGACCCTTTGCAAAGGTTGACTGATCACCTTTCTCACTGCTGCATTTGCATGTTATACTGATACTAATGGGGCAGATTCTTTGCAGAGACTTAACATGTGTAAAATTGTCTGAATAATAAAGTATAAGAAAATATATTGCATTACGCTGCAGCCTTTTGTTCTGTTATATAATTTAGTCAACACTGCAGCATCATTTTGTCCCCCATTGCTGCATAATTCCAGTGGCTCCAGAGCAGGTAGCACATGTTAAAAGTGCTTGTGCATGAAGCAGAGAGTGTGAAGTTTGCAAACTTAGTTTGGTGTGTGTGCAAATCCTGCATTGCCGATCCTTGTTGAGTTGCAGCTCCTACTGCTGAAACAAGGCCAATGGAGGTACCAATGGGTGAGGCAGACTGGCCTCGATGGCAGGGCCGGCGTTAGTGCTGGTGGCGCCTTGTGCAACAATGTTTGTAGGTGCCCCCAAAGGTCACCTACGCCTTGAACACTGCACAAAGACAAATATGTATATTTGTGTAAATCACTGTATAGGAAATGTTACAAAAGACAAAGGACTACAAGGTGTAGAAGCCACATGACAACCATACTAGTAGGCAGTATAGTTTAATATCTCACTGTTCTATGTTAGGGTTTTCACTTATAAACTGCAAGTAACAAAAGGATCTCTCTGACACAAGCAGTTACCTACTAACCTAGTTAACATTATGTGCACTTTGTGACCTGCATGGTACATGTTCTTTGCAGCAGGCACATTAACCCTCTGTGCCACCTTTCCAGGAGTCAACCCTTCCAGTAGACTCTGATCTCTCGCTAGGAAGAACATTAATCAACAAAGTTTTCATGACATCGTTATTGTTGCTGAAAGTTACTGGAGGCAGGAAGGAGGCAGCAAGTTTTTAAAAAAACCATAATATACTTGTAAACACTACGCACCCACCCGAAATAGGTACCTGTGAACTCAGTGACAGAGTCACAGTGACTGGATCACTGTTGCTATAGGGTGTGCTGCTTCGTAGGCCTGCCCGCAAGGCTGGAGGTGAACTTCAGTATGGATTGTGGTGGTCAGGCCTTCAAGGTTAACCCACAATTGCCACTTCAAAGGTTCACCTGCTGGTCCTAAGACACCCGGGCTTCTAAGGTCTAGTGGGGCTTTCTAAGTTCTAGCATGGGAATGTGCTCCCTCAGGAGAGTGGTATGGGGGACTGGTCATGAAGGCTGAACCCGGCTCCCCGGTTCCAAATTCGACAGCTCTGGCCATAGTGCCACATCCTCTCCCCCACTGAACACCATACTGCCCCACTGAGAAAAACTCACACTGCCTTCAGCTACAACGCCCCGCTATAAACACCAGGATACGACTTAATTCAAATTATGCATTTGATAAGATTAATATGCTGCCTGGAAAAAAAAATGTAAAAGCAAACACTCATAGGGAGTGCAAGATTAAGTAAAGCATGTGAAATGTAAGCAGAAACAACATGGGGCCCGATGTAGGTAATTCTAAATTACCACTTCAAAAATACCGAATCATACCGATTCGGTATTTAAGAAGTGGTAAATTAGAAGGGGGGAAATGTAGGTATTTCAGATTCGGTAAATACCGAATCGTTAAGATTCGGTATTTACCGATTCTGTAAATACCGAATCGGTAAAGCCCATTGATTCCTATGGGCATTGCAGCCCATAGGAATCAATGGTCATTACCGAATCGGTATTTACCGATTCGGTAAATACCGATTTTTGCAAGGGTGCAGGAGGTGTCACTTTGACACAATTTAGCACCCTGAATTCAGGCTCCCCGGTTCCAAATTCGACAGCTCTGGCCATAGTGCCACATCCTCTCCCCCACTAAACACCATACTGCCCCACTGAGAGAAACTCACACTGCCTTCAGCTACAACCCAATTGTGCCCTGTTATAAACACCAGGATGCGACTTAATTCAAATTATGCATTTGATAAGAGTAATATGCTGCCTGAAAAACAAAAGAGTGAAAGCAAACACTCATAGGGTGGGCAAGATTAAGTAAAACTTACAATGTAATCAGAAACCACATGGTTACCTTAACGATCTCTCACTCACTATTCAGAAATCAGTGAGTGGTTTTACCTAAAAAGTTAAGGACATGACTACAGGGCCCTGCAGGGAACCGTTTCAATGTCAATTCCTTATATCCTTAATAAACGTAAATAGTATGGTTTAAAAAGACTACATCCATAAACAGAGAGGTGCACATTTTGTTTTCCAATCCACCCATCAACCAGGTACTGCAATACCTCCAGGAATGGTGCACTTCCCCACCTGGGGACAACAATGCTGTTCAAAGAAAGACGAGAAAACAAAAGTAGCGCTTCACTGCAAAGTCGGTAAAGTGAGGCTGATGTGTTTGGATGTGAATAAAACCAATCTGGCCACTTTGCAACCACTCTGTTTTGCTTTATTTAGTTATGTATTTATTTTTCATATTTAAAACCTTTTTTTTCTCTCCATTCCGAGGCTGCACTTTGGAATAGAAAAATGTCAGAAAAAGGGTATTTTCCGCAAGAGTGTTTTTCTTTTTTTTTTAATCCATCAGTGAAGTTTTACATTGGGTCTTAAACTGCCATGGTGCAGCTCAGAAATGAAAACATAGGTGATAACTATCTGAACTAGTGCCCCCAGTGAAATCTGTGTGTTTCAAGGATCATTTTTCTGAATGAAACCTAAGCTTGGTCTTGGGCCAAGGTCAGCGGACTCAATAATTCTCGCCTCGGTGCATACTCTAACCATGGGTCCCACTCAGCAACTCTGGGCAATAGCTTGCTTAATCTCCACTAACGGCCCCATCAGTGCCGGGGATGCTTGTCTTCACCTTGGAGATGCCCAGGAGGGACCATCTCACAGGGATAGCCAGGATGGGTTCCCCAGCGGTATAGAGCGCCGGGACGCCCCTTTGCTGGGGCAGCTGTGCGCTTTACAAGTATACGACATTTAACATTTAACATTTATAAGACCTCCTCTATCTAAGCAATAGGTCTGCTGCCCAGAGTCTGAGATACATGTGTAGCACGTGGGCCAGCTATGCTATGCGAAACCCGAGCCTGTGTATCTTTGTACGCTGACTGGCAACTCCAACCCCTATCTAACATCTCTAGTTTGGGGATCTGTTTGCTGAGTCTATTAGAGATTTGTGACCGGAGGGATAGCTTTGCCACCCTTTGAGGTATGTGGCATTTGAAGGATTCGTCTCAGTGAAAGCTTAGCCTGTGTGAAGTATGTACCCTGAAGGATAGACTTGTTATACAAAGTCTGGGATGTGTAGGCCACTTGGAATAGCTCTTGTCACTACAGTAGGAGTCTCTAGAAATCTCTGTAGCACCATGGTAAGCTAGGATTTCTAAACCTGAACCATCCCTGTAACCTTAGGGCTAGCTGCAATAGCCTGAAAAAAATACCATATGGAGTAACTTTGATGTCCCAAAAAGGGACGGAAATAGCTGTCTAATCCGTTAGTTAGAACGCTGTCTGATACTTTAGCCTCTGCAATCTCTCCTTTAAGTGATAGGGATAGGTTTGTTCCCCAAAGCTTGAGGCATATTTATAATGTTGGCTGGCTCTGCCATTTGAGGTTTGACTCTGAATATCTTGACTCTGAATATCTTCAGTTGGCAGTTCTGAAGCCTGAGCCTGTAACCTGAAGAATAATTGTGTGACTCTGTAAAACACGTATAACCCGCAGGCTAGCCTTGCTGCATGAAAGCTGAGCATCAGTTGGGATATCTGTTACCTAAGAGATCGCTGCTTAAAACGCACATCTGTAAGATGTTTGGTACCTGGATGAGTGCGCAGCACCCTAAAGTAATAGCCAATGGCATCTGTGTGCTCTGAATTGTTGTAAACACTATGCGCAACTCCCCCCTCACCGACTCGTGGGAACTGGGGATGGGCATTATGCAGGCCACTACTGCAGCTTGCACAGTTAAGGACTGCGCAACTGTCTGTCCAACAACAAATGTTGTCAGTATATAAGCACATCTTCTGTGTATTTATATGTGCATTAATGAACTGCAAACTATGTCAATGCAACTTTACAATAACAACTCATCACTGTATCAAGATGGTGCTACAGCAATTGCTCTATCTTAAAAGAGTTTATACTACTCAGTATGTTTATATAATGTAGTTAGCATAAAATTTACCTGACAGAGCAGAAGTACATGCCAGATTTTGTTGAGATAAATTAAATTTTATCCCAAAACTGAGACAAATTAAACCAAATTATATGCCTAAACAGCTGCCATTCTACCCTTCTCCTCAATCTATGTGGGTCACGATGCGCTCTATCGTTTATAAGGCTGCACGAAATCTTACAAACTCACCAAGGTAAAAAAGAAGCAGGGGGCTTCAGGGGCTCAACATGGTAATGGTAGACATTCCCATGGCCACAAGGAGTCGCTCAGGGTAACGAGTGAGATGCTGCCTGACCGCTGCCTCCCTCGCTTTGCCATGCACTCAGCTCCCTCCATCTGTCGCTTCTCTACCCCTCACCCATGTAGTTTTGCAGCTGCTCCTCAAGCCAGTCCCTGAATTGCGCCCCACTCCAACTCAGTGGCGTCTCTAGAAGTGATTTTTTTTGGTGTGTCTCACACTCGGCCTCATAAAGGGCAGAGGAGCTCAAGGGGGGGGGGGGGGCACCAAAGCATCCTGATGTGACCATTGTATCGGTCACAGTGGGGGCTGGCAGGTAGCCTCGGCAGTGATGAGTTGTAAATCACTGCACAGCAGGGCCATCAGAGGTGTGCTAACCCAAGACTGATGTCCCGTTCAGTGTTGCTTTGGAAGCCCCTGTTGTTACAGAGGGGAAGCGTGAGGAGGCCGTGGGCACTGCAGAGGCCTTGCTCGAGGCACCTCACAGGGGACACGGCTGAATGTTACAGCTGTAATTTCAATTAGGAGCATTCCTGCCGTCCCGGAACGCTTTTTAAAAATAAAATAGTAGGGGAACGGACTGTATTAATTTTTCAAAGTAGGGGCACGCCGTGCCCTTCCGTCCCAGCCCACTTCTACCACTGATCCAGCTCATTACATGTTGATCTCATCACATTCACTGTATATTCAGCCCATGACAGACATTATATGCTCAACCCCATCACAGTCATCGTGTGATAATCCTATGCCACTCATCACATGCTCGCCCCACCACACTCACGTGTGATTAGCCCAACTCACTCATCACATGCTGGCCCCATCACACTCACGTGTGATTAGACCCTCTCACTCTTTACTGCTCACCCCATCACACCTGTTAGGTACTCACCCAGTCCCAATCATACTCACCCCATTGTTACGTTCAGTGTCGTTGCGAGGGAGACGGGTATGTTGAGAGGATATGAGCAGGAAAAGTCATAAGTAACGTTGTTCCTCGCAACGAGCCCTGACGTATCCACCTCTGCCGGGATTGTGAGATTATTGGAATAAAACACATGGGTGCTGTTAAACTGCAAGTGAAAAAGAGACATTAAGTGATCACACCAGGCACTCAGATAAAGAAGGACATAATAGCAGCTCAGTATGACACACACCAAGGGCCGGAAGAAGATGGGGCAGACACATGGGGGGTGATACATGGAGATCAGAGGGGTGCCCAGTCCACGAGGGTAGGAGATGGGGGTCCCTGATAGGGCACAGAACAGCATCCCTGGGCATGCTGGGCACTTTCATCTGATGAGTTCTTGCATATTAACTAAGAGGCTGATGAAGAGACAGCAAGGTGCAGGGATTGAAACCACGTATAGCTTTATTAAAGTGCAAAACCTCAGGAGTTAACTTCCGCCAGTTTTGAAACAAAAGCAGGAAGATTTTATTTCACCTTCTGCATAGTTAAGACTCATTCACAATTACATAAAGTGTTTCGTTAATTTTTCTCGATTTCACAAACGCGAGTATAGCTTCACACACACCTGGATCTAACCACTCTTGCTGATTGTGAATGGCAAGAAAAGAAGGGGGTCTTCAAAGAACGGAGGTCCCCGTATGGGGCATAGACCCCACTCAGCAGTGCTTTCAGGCCGCCATAAGGGCAGAAATGTTGTTCCATCCCACCACTGGAGCTCACGCCTCATTGTCTGTGACATGTGGTCCGTGAACATGCATGTGCCATGAAACTCTTTCGTGCCTGCCTGTTCTTATGCATAAAAATAAAAAAAAAGGTGTGCTCATTTCCAAAGGCCCCAATGACCTACTGTGCAGAAATGATCGGTCGTGCAGGATTGGGCGACTGCGCAGAAGCTGCTCTCACCGTCAGTTTGTTCCCACAGAATGCTGAGGAGGTGGGGGTGGAGACAACCACCAGAGCAATGCCCTCAACCACTCGTGCACCTGTGCAGGTCGGGTCCAGGAGGTGCAGATTGGCCGCATCAAACCTGCTCTTCTCAAGCTGGCACTTGCTCACTTTCAGCTGCATCTGGCCTGACAGGCACTGCACGATGGGGGGTGGAGGCAAGACTGCAGAGGAAAACAGAGGCGGGAGAGTTCAAATGAGGGACAAGCAGGAAACAATCGAGAAGCAAACAACAAACAAAAGGAATTTAAAAGAAAATCACGGGACACTGAAGCTTTGCTCATTACTGTTCTTTCTGGGGCTGCCCCTTGCCCGCCTTCCTTACGTCCCAGATATTCGTTTTGAGGCTGAGTACACGTGGATGGTACACATATTCAATCAAAATAAAGGGCGAGAGTAGATACCTAGATATTTTTGTTGTTGTTGTAATTTCTGATATGTAGCAGCTTCTGCTGCTGCCATTTCTTATCGTTTGCTGCAGTGTGGAGTGTAGTGTAATGTAGGGTGTCATAATACATTCTGTGGCCTACTTCTTTATGCCAGTTTTTTGTTATTGTTAATTAGCACTTGTATGATGGATAATCTGTTTGACTGGCTGCCCCGGGCCACCAAAGGTGGCCATCTACGAGGGTGGCCACCCTTAGTCCCACAGGATGGCACAGACCTATTTGCTGTCTAGTGTTGGGGGGGACCGGCTTGGGGAGGGGTCCGGGGGGGGGGGTATATATCCAAGGGGGCGAGGGTCAAGCGCCCTCTTTGTTCCTGGTCGCTGCGACGCGCTGACCCTCGCCCTCCCGGACCCTGAGCTGGCAACTGCCCGTGCGCTGTTTTAGTAAGGATCGCTGCTGGGTTATTGTGCCTTTTGCTGATGGGCGGTGGGGAGTGCGGGGGTCTGGTCCGAGGGGGGGGGTGCTCGTGACGTGGTGTGTCCCCGGGGTTGCTGCTGATATCGCCTGTGTAGCTGCCTTTCTCTCTCGGTGCGGGGGGGCAGGGGAGAGGGAGGTGGGGGTTTACTCGCCGCGCGGCCCCAGGCGCACTGGTCTTCGTGGTATGCTGGCCTGGGTTGAGGGGTGGCAGGTTGGGGGTGCGGTGGGGGGCAGGGGTGGCGTACCCGGGTGTCTGCATGGGGAGAGGGTGCCTGGCGGTCGATGTGCGGCTTTGTTTTGCCAGCGGGCGGGAGGGTGGCTCGGTGCCGGTGTTGCTCCTGGTTCACTGTCCCCGGGGATTGCTTTGGGGTGGAGGCAGGATACTGCGGGAGGGTGGCGCTGCAGGCAGGGAGGCACACCTTGCTCCTGCGCTCAGCCGGCACTAGTCCAGGGCAACAAGGCCTTCGGGTGTTCAGGGGTCTCCTGTGGGGTGGGAAGGGACGCCGGGGTGGCCTATGCTGTATCTCTGCCTCCTCTCTCGGCTTGCGGGCGGGGGTCTTCCTTGAGCCTCAACAGGGGCAGCGCGCACCTTTCTTGTGCCGGCGCTCTCTGGTGGGGCTGCCTTGCTGCTATGCATGTCCTCGTGGTGTCGGGCACATGCAGTGCAGGTTTTGGCGCGATCTTTAAGCATGGGCGAATTTTGCGAATCTCGCGTTCGCGAATTTTGCGGATTTGCGAACTCACAATCCGCAAAATCCGCGAATTCTCGCGAATTTGCGGATTTTTTTTTGTGTGTTTGCGCGGGTTTCTGCCAGTTCGCGAGGGTTTTGTACAATGTCGCAAATTGCGAACTTACCTGTCGGGTCGCAAGTTTCGCGAACTTGTTGTTTCTACGTGTCCAGCCTGTTTGGGACACTCTTCTTCATCACTGCCACTCTCTGTCACCACTGCCACTCTCTGACTACTCATGCCACCCTCTGGCCCACCCATGCCACCCTCTGTTTCATCACAGCACCCTCTGGTTGTCCAGTCAGTGTACATTATTGTGGCAACGCAAGCACACGTTCCCTGCCTCAAGTGACCTGAATTAATTTGGGGCTGATTAATGTGTCACAGAATATTTTTTTAGCTGGCACCTGCTTCCTTAGTGCTTCCTGATTAGTGATCTTTTGCACTTGCTAAGTGCTTTCATTGTTGCAAAATTAGTTACAACACCTGCCCTGCCCCAACTGACAATAATGAATTAGGGGCTGATTAATGGATTTGAACTTCCAGCCTGGCTCCTGCTTGTCTCCCTTAGCTGTAATTCAGGACCTTTGTGGCATATGTGTAACTATTCTGAGGTTCAGAGCAGGGTCACATAATAGTTTCAACTGGCAACTGAACTCTGGAGGGGCCCCTCAGGAAGCACTACAGGAAATGGCTACTAATGATGAGCCTGAACTTTTGAACCTGGTAAGTAGTTTCAGTTTTGCTAAGATCGTATTTCTGCAATTTTGCACTTATTCGCGGGGCGCGAACTCACGCGAACAGTGCGAACAGTGCGAGCAAAATCCGCTGCTCGCGGATTTTGCGGGAGATTCGCAAATCTCGCGGATTGCGAATTTACCGAAAATCCGCAAAATCCGTGAGCGAAACTGATTTTCCGCCCATGCTTAGCGATCTTGCTTTGCTGCGTGGGGGTGATCCAGCTTTGGGCAGATCTCGTAAGGCCAGTCGAAGATCGGGTGCTTTACCCTTGCCCTGGTGTCGGTCCTCGTGGTTGGGGCCCACGTAGGACTTTGTATTGGGCACAATATGGCTGCTATCTTTGTCGCAAACTCGCGCACGCGCATTTTGTGCGCATGCACGGTCCTTGAGCCCTTGACCTATTTCCGCCCACCCTCCCCCCCCGGCAGCATCGTTCGCCGCGCTCGACGCTGCGGCGGAGAGGGGCTGCCCCCTTGCCCTTCGCGGTGAAGGGGGTGGGCTTGTCTATGTTTTGGGAATTTGGTCATTCTGGGTTTTGTTGCGCTTCACACGCAGGTTTCGAGTATTATTAGAACAGTTTCACCTTATGGGTACTAGGCCCCACTCTTTGTGATACTGCAGGGAGCCGTATTATATTTTAACGATGGTGGGGGGGGTTGCGGGCTTAGGGAATTTTATGTGTTGTTTTGTCTTTCAGCAGGAGAAGCGGCAAAGAGAAGGTCGACAAACACGAAGTGAACAGGGCAGTGTTGGGTGGTGGGGGGGCGGGCATAAGGCATTGATTGCTTTCAATTTTTATCACTGCAGGACTTCAGCAAGATGAGTTTGTAGGATCACACATCGTGGCGGAATTCGAATGGTTAATTTGGTTTATCACACTGTGGTCAGTGGGCCGGCTCTAATGGAAACAGGTGCTGCAGGATTGTTCGCCAGGAAGTTCTTTGTCATTAAAAATGTTGTCATATTTATTCTTACTTTGCTTGTACAGCTGTGCTTGAGATTGTGGCCTTCTGCCTGTGTTGCTTCAACTCTATGGCCTGCTTTGTTTGTTTTAGCCCTGTAACAGTTATCTCATGTAACGTAACTGGTTATATTGTACATTGTCCTGACACTTTTGGGTATATCCGTGATTGATGAAAGTACACTAAATAATAAACAAATAAATTAAATCTAGAAATATAATTGGTACTACCGCAAGTAGTAGTACATATTCAGTGTCAAGATTATGGATAGCTAATGCAGTACACCCACGGTATAGGTCAGGTAGCCTAGGTGGGCTACACAGGGATGAGGTAGTGATGGGTGAGTTGAACATACTTTACTCCTCCACGGCAACGCCGCTAGATGGGGGTAAGAGAGTCGAGTATTAGGTCTGGAGTAAATTAGGGAGCATATCTAAAGGGAGTTGACGGAAACATCTATGCTCCTGTTGAGTTTGTAATTTACATCCATATTTACACATGTTGAGCTATTTTTCAAACCAAGGTCAACACTTACCCAGGGAGCTCTCAATCTAGCTGTTGGTAATGTGAGAAAGGTAACATTTAGTTGCAGTTATACAACCTTATCGAGCAGGTTTTAGCCATCAGCCCTCCCCCTCCCTCCTCCGTATGGAATTTAATCCGCGATATAGGTCTGGCTGCACTATGCATAGGAAACCACGTTGTAGACTGACAATGTACAATTTTATAATCAGTCTTTATTAGTGACATAGGAAAAGGGCTATAGTATTCTTTTCTCCATGTGTCCATCACAATACCTGTAGGACGTCAGGAGCCTCTAATTGTAGTATTACTATATTGACATAGCGTTACTGCCAGTAGGTAGAGCTCTTTACACCAGGCAACACACTGCTGCTGTACCCAATGTTCATTTATTCCAGTGGTTATTGTTGCTCATTGTGATTAGTATTGCACTCTTAAGTATAACATGAAATGCTTAATCTGTTTCTAGTTGGTGTATATTACATGAATAGGCACTAGGCATGTCTTAGGAATCAATGCATATGGGGAGTTGTCGTGTCAATTATATGATTACATGCCAAAGGTAACACAACACCATGAGAGTTTATTTCTATGCATGTTCTCAAGCCCACCCAGCCTCCCCCAGGTCCTGCTGTGTTGAGGGGGAGGGGAGGGGTCTGGGCTTGGATGTCATTTTGCTTTATATACATGCAGGTATCGGTCAGAGGAGGACGTCGGGGTTCACTTCATGACAGGCCACCGAAGTGACCCGTATTGTTGTCTGGCAGGTGGGCAAAGTAGTAAATCGATGGTGGTGCATGCCTTGTTATGGCAATTCATTTATCGTCAAGGTCCTCCATGCCGTGTAAGGTACACACAAACGCTGTGTAGATGGTGTGTATATAGCATAACTTAGTTGAAAAAGGTCTATAGCTTAGTCAAGGCTGTGACATAGTAATGAAACCCTAAGGTTATATTTCCTTACAAGGCTGTGGCCTAAGAAATATATTTATAATGAATCATATTTTCCATCATTTTTTAGAAAATGTATTATTGTTATTATTAGATATATCAAAAATGGAAAATACTTTTTACAATGTAATATAGACATGTATTAATTCATGGTCATGATGATCATTATAGACAGTACTGAGTAAAAACATGAGACACAAATGATGATGGCAAGGCGGTAGTAAGACTACGCGCATTTCGGCGAGGTCGCCTTCATCAGGTCACCGTCTTAGTGTACTGTAGACAAAATAATATAGGACATAGCCATTATTTAACATATTTTTGGAATTTTGTAAGAACAGTTTATAATTCTCCCAGACATTTAAAATACATAATATAGTGACCACAGAAAATTAGAAATATATCATATACATAATAAATAAAAAACATATTAACCAGCTAAAAGTGATAGTTCAAATCAATGCAGGGATCTGTACATATTTACAGTGTTAAAGAAATTCCACAAAGACAGCCGAAAACTATACAAACAGCGATGGAGAACACCAGAATAGCATAGTCAGATCAAAAATCTGTAATTAAAGTTGTAGGTTCTAGTAATATTTACATATTCTTCAACTAGTAAGTGGGGTTGGTCATATCAATCAGATGGACAGCAATTTATCAAACGGATGGCATACAGAAAGTTACATTTAATAACCCACCATATAAAAGATACCTCAATGTTACCTGTAACACCCATTAGAGGATGTAATTTCAGACTGCGCACTGTGATATGTACGCATTCGGATTGCAGATGTGTAAAAACTGAAATTGATGAAGAAAAGAAAAAAGGCGGGGAAAAAAAAGGCGTATTACTTACATCATATATAAATGAGAAATGATATATCATCTGAAATCTCAAGGAAACAGGGGGTGTATAATTCAAATATGAAGCACTAAGACATAGCTAAGAACAGATCTAGTTACTAACGGACACCTTTAATGATGGTGAACCAAGATTCTTGACAAACCTATAAGGTAGTATGGGGTAGTACCAGGTTAGACAAATAGGATTCTATATGATAGATGGCAAAAGCAGTTGTCCAGAGACATTAGAACCTGTGCTATACTCTAGCAGGCAATGGAGTTCTAGATATATGGATGGAGTTGCTCTCGACAAGACATGATTATATAGCTGGTAGCCAACAGCCTTGACGGTGGTAAACAGGAGATTATAATGATAATGTATAGCAGAAACACTTATATCCTAGGTAACGACAAGACGTTATGATTGTGTAGCTGGTAACAGACAAAATTGATGGTAGTAAACACGAGATTGTTATAATAATGTATAGCAGAACCACTTTTATCCTAAGTGTAGATTACCTTAAGGTACAGGAGACTGAACTGTAGTTTGGCGTAAAAGCGAAGCTCTGAGCATGTGGCTAGGTCTACGTAAAGGACATCACTGTTGTATGTATCCTGGATATAAAAAAAAAAATATATATATATAAACGACTAATGAGTTTCTACTAACAAAATACGTCCTTACTTCATGAAGATGAAAACATGATAATCTAATATCATTAATAGATGTCCAAGTTACCTGTATTAGAGAAAGTTGTCACCATGATATGGTGCTGATTTATATGTTTATCAATTGTGTTCGAATTCAGAATTAAAGGTGCCCTCTATATTGGAATCCTATATATGAAAAGGATGCAATAGAGACAAAGGTATATTTAATGTAGAGGTTGCTAAGCTTAAAAAAGTAAATAACAAAGACTAGAAGTAATTTGCCCACCTGGTATGGCGAAATGTAGTTTATATAATGAAATTCGTTAAGGTCTGTATGCTGGATGGGCTACAATCCAAACCACATGATATTACGGTAATGCAATACGATATGCTATGAAAACAAAAAGAATATAAGGATTTAAGTATGGATCACAGCGAATCGAGAGGACAGGAAAGGGAAGGGGGGGTATTAAGGGGAACAAATTAAAATATGTAATCTATAGCCCTCTCTCAAAGCGTGCGGCATCCGCGCTTACCTTGTAGAAAAACGGCACTGTAGGAAATCTGAAAAAAACTGCCCAGGCTCACAGAACGGAAATAGTGGCTGTTGTGAAAAGCGAATGCGGCGCAGTTTAAGTAGCTTACATGCGCGCGCAAAACCGAGCAATCACTCAAATTGAGATCAGGTGAGTGAGCAATGGAAACTGACAGAGGGCTACCGGACTGATACGGGAGCAATGAAGAGAGACGTTGGACTCAAAGCAAAGATGCAGGTAGATAACAAAGGAAAACTCACATAGAAAGGGGCATCTTCATGGGATTATAGTTCTGACTCGCGGAATGATAGATATTATCTTAATTGGTAAACCAAAAACACCGCAATATACAATATAATTAAAAGAATAAAGGATGGAAAAATGTCTTATCTTGATGTAGCAAATTATGCGGGCTAAAGGTTTATCTGAAAATACAAAGACAGATTGTTATCCATACTAATAATATAAAGAGACAGCCTAAACATTTGAGGCGGGTAAACTCAAAAAGTACAGCACCAATCACAACACCCAATACAGCGTTGGAATGGGCAGTTGCAGCAGAAGGACATAGGCTATGCAGACGCCCACCATATACATTTAAAAGGTATGCTGGGGGCGTGACAAATGCTGGAGGCGTGTGGTACGTTCCGCCCTTCATGCCATGTCTTTTATTGTGTGCTAATCCCCCCTGCTCCCTTTAAATACCCGGTTTTGACAACAGCTAAGGTGCACCACAAGCAATAATATATAAATGAGTATTACAATAAGTTGCAAACGATAATTCTCATTTTATGGATTTTCAATCTTTATTCAGCAAAAATGGAGTACCACACAGCCGACGCGCTTCGTCCCGACGCGTTCGTCCCACGCAGGGGACTTCTTCAGGGCTGTTAAAACAAACCAAACATAAAGAAAACGTAAAACATCAGTTCATATTTCCTTATTTAAGCTAATAACAACTTCTAGATACACACTTTATATATTTTTTGAAGTAAATATGCTTCAATGTTCCATAAAACCAGGAAGTGTTATGATTTAAAATACAAACAACAGAAAAGATATTTACAAGGCATGTACTACATTTAAAATTAAAAAACATTCCCAGGTTTAAGACACCCCGGGAAAAGTCATGTAAATAAAGGACTGACAATGCAAGAGAAAGAATGTTCAAGGAGGGTTCAGAAGGCTTTGCAAAAGAAAGGGGCCTATACATATTGTCCTTCCCTTGTTGAGAAATAGGGGGTAATTAATCATGTATCCAATTTAAATTCTAAAAGGACCATTGAGTATGAAGGTATATCTCTTAAATTGTGGTTTATAACTAATAAAAACAAATAACATGGATATAGATGTCTCCTGTATATTTAATCAGATGAAGGGGAGTAAAGATTATCCAACACAAACAGGTCTAAGAGAATTCGGCAAATGGTTGTATTCACAGACAAAAAGATGCAGGGGTGATTCCATAGTATAACTTTTCTAATAAGAGAAGACCACGGAGAATCAAAGCTAGTAATGGGTGGTAATGTATACTCAGCACCACCTAGAGCATATCCAACTTAAGTTAGTACTTGTGTCGGGATAGACATTATCTGATGCAATATATACCTTGTTATAATTAAAGCTGACCTCCCGATGGATGTGACCAGTGTTCTATACAGCAGTATACATAAGGCCTCAGTTGTCAAGTGGTATCTATAAATAAGGCAAGGACAAAAATGGTCCTCTTAGAATTTAAATTGGATACATGAATTATTACCCTCTATTTCTCAACAAGGGAAGGACAATATGTATAGGCCCCTTTCTTTTGCAAAGCCTTCTGAACCCTCCTTGAACATTCTTTCTCTTGCATTGTCTGTCCTTTATTTACATGACTTTTCCCGGGGTGTCTTAAACCTGGGAATGTTTATTAATTTTAAATGTGGTACATGCCTTGTAAATATCTTTTTTGTTGTTTGTATTTTAAATCATAACACTTCCTGGTTTTATGGAACATTGAAGCATATTTGCTTCATAAAATATATAAATTGTGTATCTAGAAGTTGTTATTAGCTTAAATAAAGAAATATGAACTGATGTTTTATGTTTTATTTATGTTTGGTTCGTTTTAACAGCCCTGAAGAAGTCCCCTGCATGGGACGAAACGCATCAGGACGAAATGCGTCGGCTGTGTGGTACTCCATTTTTGCTGAATAAAGATTGAAAAACCATAAAATGAGAATCATCGTTCGCAACTTATTGTAATACTCATTTATATATTATTGCTTGTGGTGCACCTTAGCTGTTGTCGAAATCAAGTTTGAATTCCTTAGGGAATTTGCACCGGGACGGTGGGTGCTACTCATTGTACACACAATTCCCTCTCTTTATTTTAGGGACAAATTAGAAATTTAAAGGGGTGATTTGAGATTAGGTGCTTCAAGAGGTAGGGACCACAGTTAGATGTGTTTTGCCATATCCCTTTAAATACCCCTGCACCCCATAATCATAACCCATCCTTACTCCTTAAAATACCCCAACACCCTTAAACACTAACCCATCTTAACCCTATAAATATACCCTGTACCCCAAAACCCAAACCTATCCCTAAACCCTAAAAACACCCCTGTATCCCAAAACCCAAACCTAGCCCTGAACCCTATAAATACCCCTGTACCTCAAAACCCGAACCTACCTCTGAACCCTAAAAATACCCCTGTACCCCAAAACCCAAACCTAGCCCTGAACCATGAAAATAACCCTGTACCTCAAAACCCAAACCTAGCCCCGAACCCTTAAAATACCCCTGTACCCGAAAACCCAAACCTAGCCCTGAACCCTTAAAATACCCCTGTACCCCAAAACCCAAACCTACCTCTGAACCCTAAAAATACCCGTGTACCCCAAAACCCAAACCTAGCACTGAACCATAAAAACAACCCTGTACCCCAAAACCCAAACCTACCCCTGAACCCTAAAATACCCCTGTACCCCAAAACCCAAACCTATCCCTGAACCCTAAAAATACTCCTGTACCCCAAAACCCAAAGCTAGCCCTAAATCCTATAAATACCCCTGTACCCCAAAACCCAAACTTACCTCTGAACCCTAAAAATACCCCTGTACCCCAAAACCCAAACCTAGCCCTGAGCCATAAAAATAACCCTGTAACCCAAAACCCAAACCTACCCCTCAACCCTAAAGTACCCCTGTACCCCAAAACCCAAACCTAGCCCTGAACCCTAAAAATACCCCTGTACCCGAAAACCCCAACCAACCCCTGAACCCTAAAATACCCCTGTACCCCAAAACCCAAACCTACCTCTGAGCCCTAAAAATACCCCTGTACCCCAAAACCCAAACCTAGCCCTGAACCATACAAATAACCCTGTACCCCAAAACCCAAACCTACCCCTGAACCCTAAAATACCCCTGTACCCAAAAACCCAAACCTAGCCCTGAACCCTAAAAATACCCCTGTACCCGAAAACCCAAACATAGCCCTGAACCCTAAAATACCCCTGTACCCCAAAACCCAAACCTAGCCCTGAACCCTTAAAATACCCATGTACCCCAAAACCCAAACCTAGACCTGAACCCTTAAAATACCCCTGCACCCCAAAACCCAAACCTACCTCTGACCCCTAAAAATACCCCTGTACCCCAAAACCCAAACCTAGCCCTGAACCAAAAAAATAACCCTGTACCCCAAAACCCAAACCTACCCCTGAACCCTAAAATACCCCTGTACCCAAACCTAGCCCTGAACCCTAAAAATACCCCTGTACTCCAAAACCCAAAACTAGCCCTGAACCCTAAAATACCCCTGTACCTCAAAACCCATACCTATCCCTAAACCCTAAAACTACCCCTGTACCCCATAACCCAAAACTATATCTGAACCCTTAAAATACCCAAAACCCCAAAACATAAACCCCAGTACCCCAAAACATATACCCCTATACCCATACTTACCTTATCCAAACACTAAAAAAAAACATGCTCTTACCATTCATGCATTTACAACGAATTTCGTTGTAAATGTATGCGTGGTAAAAGCATATATAATGTAATGCCATGCGTTATAATGGCATTGCGGAGTCATGGTACTTTCGTAATGAAAATATGCGGAGTGATGGTATGCCGAAAGAAAGTTGCGGAATAATGGGTGTTTACCCTCCCCCTGTAAGTACATTGGTGGCACGGCGGCCCACATCTCCAGCAACATACTCGTATTTTTTCACCACCGATTTGAAAAATGCACAGGTCTCTCTCATTGATGGCCAGCACCGACATACACTTTAGACACACCTCCCGCCACAAGTTCTAGAATTGCGAGCTTTAGAGCTGGGGAGCTGGGGAGCTACGTTCGAATCTCAGCATCAGCTCAACATCCTGTGATTCCAGGCAAATCGCTTTGTCTCCCCGTGCCTACCACAATTGAATGTGTTCTTCTGTAATGTAAATTGTGCTCATGCCATGTTGTCGAGTATGCGCTATATAATATTGCAAGGAAAAATAAAGTAGGGAAACTCGAGTTCACACACTACTGAACGCGCACTCTTAAGTGAATCAGCAGTGCACTGTGAATCAGAGCGTTTCACAGGCCTGTCACAGATAAGAAATGCTATCAAAACGAAATCCTACAAAACAATATACTACTGGCCGGCAGCAATTCATACCCGGACAACGTCAGGACGGGTTGCTAGTAATGTATATAGAAGAAAGTGAATTCTAATATATACAGAAGCTAGCTGCAGCCGCAGTTAGCTATGTGGAGTTGTCTATGTTCTCAAATGATAGCCTGTTCCCAGGGTATTTTCGCATTAAACCTTTAATTTTTTCTAGAATAAACCATTTGATGTCATATTCTGAATGGTTATGTTCCACAAAATGAGAGACCATAGGGGAGTTCATTTTGCGCCTTCTAATCGCCGATCTGTGTTCAGTAAGACAGACGTTTAGACTGCGTGATGTTTCTCCAACATATGCTTTTTCACATGGGCATAACAGAAGGTAAATAACATTTTTTGTTTTACAGTTTGTTATTCCTTTGCTGTTAATGATATGTCCATTATAGCAGATAGATTTACATTCCATCGTGAAAGGGCATGTTTTGCACACTCTGCATTTGAAATTACCTTCAATTGGGTTATTTCCAATAATGCTTCATTGGCTAGATGTTTTTACAGGGATAGGCATGCGCGATCTGACAACAATGTCTTTGATGTTTTTATTTTTACGGTATGAAAACATGGGTTTTGGTGTAGGACTACTGGTAGTTTGATGGATGTTCAACAGATGCCAGTTCGAACAAACAATCTGACGAACTTGCTCATTCAAAACAGAGTGTCTGGTGACAAACACTAGTCTATCTGCTTTTTGTTTTGTATTGGTGCCTTGAAGTAAATACTGACGGTC
This sequence comes from Lissotriton vulgaris, assembly GCF_964263255.1. Taxonomy (NCBI): domain Eukaryota; kingdom Metazoa; phylum Chordata; class Amphibia; order Caudata; family Salamandridae; genus Lissotriton; species Lissotriton vulgaris. The sequence goes on from NC_141687.1 coordinate 1,680,010,046, forward strand.
ATAAAATCTCGCTCGTTTGTATGCCTCTCTAATGACACGATGAGTATACCCTCGATCTTGAAATTTCTGTTTCATCACAATGGATTGCATGTCATAGTCTGCTAGATTTGTACAATTGCGCCAAAGGCGCAAAAATTGACCGAAAGGGATACTGTTGATTTGTTTTAGCGGATGAAAACTATCATGATGTAAGATAGTGTTGCGCGCACTAGGTTTGCTGTAAAGATGTACATATATTTGGCTACCTTCCTGTTTTATAGTTAAGTCCATAAATTCAATTTGGGAATGACTGTGGTGTAATGTAAATTAAGGGTGGGCGTAGTTCGCGAAGTAGCGCTACGCGAAGCTACGCGAAGCTACGCGAAGTGCACTTTGCTCTACGCGAACTTCACGTAGCACTACGCGAGCTGCGTAGTAGCATGTTCGCACTGTGCAAGAAGTGTTTTCAATGATTGCACAGTGCGGAAAAGCATCCGGCACTGTGCAATCATTGAAATCGGCATCTTGCACAGTGCAAGTTGTAGTTTTCTGCTGCTCGAGTAGATTATAGCTCGAGCTGCAGCTTTCTCAACGCGAACTGGTAGTTTCTCATTGAGAGCGGTCGCGAGCATGCTCAACCACTCACAATGGGAAAACCTTACCTCCCCGCGTTGAGAATTTTGACGGGATGTCATTTTGCTTGCTCGCGGTCGCGAACATGACGTTCAGGACCGCGAACAAGCAAAAAATGAGCGCTGCACTACACTACGCTGCACTACGCGTGTTCGCACTGTGCTATGTGCAGCTCGCGTAGTGCGAAGTTGCGCAAAGTTCGCAAACTCCGCGAGCGTAGCGTAGTGCTTCGCCCAGGATTAATGTAAATTGGAGATTCGGATCACACAAATTAAGCCATGCTGTAAATTCAGAAAACATATCCTCATTGTCATCCCAAATAAGGATGACGTCATCTATGTATCTAGACCAGTTTAAAACTGATTCGAAAAAGGGTGCAACTTTGTTGAAAACAAATTTTTCCTCAAAACAAGATACATAGATATTCGCAATCGTTGGGGCGCAAGATGCGCCCATGCTGACTCCCTTCGATTGTTTAAAGAGGTCACCTCGAAATTCAAAGACATTATCTTTAAGGACTATGTCTAGACAAGCAAGAATGAATTCAGTGTTGCAATTTACATGATATTTTTCAATTAACCATTCTACTGCAGAGAGAGCGCCTTCATAGGGTATGTTTGAATATAAGCTCTCTACATCCAGTGTCACAAGCCATTGCCTGCGATTGTTAAAAGGTGTACCTTCCAGCATATTAATTACTTCAACTGTGTCTTTAATGTATCCAGGAATGTTATGTATGTATGGGCAAAGTATAGCGCCAGATATTTTGAAATAGGTTCGGTTATAGATCCTATAGTGGATACAATAGGCCAGCAGAGAGGGTTGGTTTCATCCTTATGTATTTTAGGGGTGCCATAGAGGCAAGCCAATTTGGGGTTGTCAGTGTTGAGATATTGAAACCTTTTGTCACATATAATACCTTGTTGGAGTGCTTTAGTTGTCAGACGTGAAATATTGGTTTTTATCTTGCTAGTAGGGTTAACAGCAAGTCTATGATAGAACTTAGTGTCAGAAAGCATAGTTTCAATTTTCTCAACATAAGTTGTTGTGTCTAGGATGGCGATCCCGCCACCCTTATCACAGCTTTTGATGGTGATATTCGAGTCATTGCGGAGTGAACACAGGGCTTTATGTTCATCCCCAGAGATGTTAAAAGGGGTCTTTGGTATGTATTTAGTTGCCTGTAAAAGTTTATGGTATACTACTTCTTCAAATATTTTAACCTCAGGTGCTATTTGATCAGTGGTTGGCATAAAGGTCGATTTGGGTGCCAAACCTGATTGGTTTATCTCTTCTGTGTTATATTGTTTCTTATCAAAGAAGAACAAGAGACGTATTTTACGAAAAAATGCCATTAGATTGTTAAATAATTCAAATTTGTTAACTCCTGAGTGAGGGACAAACGATAGCCCCTTGGATAATACAGAATACGTAGCACTGTTGAGAGATGACGTACTGAGATTAAAAATGGGGATTTGTTTTACTGTCTCCAGTATCGTGCATTTCTCGTTTCTAAGTACTGGTTCTGGTTTGCTGGTGGAGGTCCTTGATATTGTTGTTGATAATGGGCACATGGTTAATATTGGCCCTGTGATTGATAGTTGGCCTGAAATTGAGGTTGATAGCGAGGTTGCCAATTTCCTCTCTGTTGGTTGCGCTTCCCTAAAAAAGCAGTGTAACCCTGATTGAATCGGGGGGTGTATCCCATGTCCCTTTGACCTGGTGTGTGTAGACTGCCATCACTATCTGAGTCCGATGTTTCAGAAAAGGTCGTAACTTTTTTATAGGTAGGTCTAGTAGATTGTTGATGTGGCATAGTGTCATATCCCATATCCTCATATTGTTTATAAAAGCTGTCATTGAGGTATGGATAAATGCGCTCACAACTAAAGTATTTCATGTCTTTTTGAAGTTTATCGGTTTTTCGTTTGATAAGGTAGTCTATATAGGAACTTAATTCAGTTTCTATTTCAGCCAGTGCTTTTTTGGCATCATCTACAGCAGTAGAAGAGGATATTGTACTTTCCAGTTCAGAGATTTCTTTTAATAGTTGTAGCAAAAGCTGTTTTGCTGTTTCTACTATCAACATCATGAGGTCTCTGGAACAGCGGTTAGCTATTTGAGACCATCTGTCCAGAAAATCCGTGATATGTGTAAATAAGCCCGGTATGTTTTTGACCTGTAGTCCTTGCGGAATAATCCCTGCACGTAAATATTTCAACATATGGTCGCCATGTAGCTCTATTCTCTTGGTTTTCTTTTTTAGAGCCAACAGTTGTACTAGCTCTGCATTATCCTTTGTATTAGGACCTGCTCTCTGCTCAAAACTAGTTGATTCTCCTACCATAACAATGAAATCATCATCGGGGAAACCAAAGGTTTTTAAATTGGCCATGTTATCAATATAGAATGAGAGATATTTATTTAGATAAATGAGCTAAGGCTAAAAAGGATTTTTCTTTTGTTACAACATGAACTGAAGAACCTATTTTTTACAGAAGAACAACCTATGCTGGTGTCTAATGAAATAAAATGTGGTCAATGAAACAGAAAAAGGGGGAGAACATGGTTTTAACGATGGTCATGGACCATTCAAACAAAGCTGCATCCCCTCATAGACCGGCTCTGAGTATTATTTGATTGGAAAGAAGGGGACCCTTATATAATGACTTATTAATTATATCTGTTAATAACTGATGGTTATTATCATCATTGATCAGTTAAGAGCGTATTATTGGTGTTGTCGGAAACAGTGCCCTCATCCATCATTTCGGTCATGATATACTGGGGCGAGGGTAACCATGCTAGCATTGAATCATAAGTTTAAACCGGAACAGTGCGGGCCCACTAGGATATATTTGGCTTTGCATAAGGATATTAGTGCACAAACTCTTAACATCTTAAGGTCGACTTTTTGGGGAGCGAGCATTGATTTCAACAAATCAGTTAAGCGATGAATGATTGAACTAATCGGCAAGCCTAGTGGCCCGCCGACAATAAGACTCTTTAGTTATTATGCAGAGGTGATATGAACTTGTTTGCAGGTCTCTGCAGCTCAATGCTCCTGGCATTGAATAGCTCGGACTTTTCCTGAGGGGATCAGAATGCTTCACAAGGGGGACAGAACTGATACTCCAATAGGTGACCTCAGTACATAAGCAAACGCGAAGTTACGCGAATAGAAATGACTACATGAGCAGACAGTAGAAGAGGTTTAAACTGGGCATTACAGGAGGAGAATGGGTTAGGTGTGCTAATTACTATAGCCTATATAGTACAAGTGAGGTACATTAGTACTATCATGACAGACAGTCTAATGTAAGAACTAACGTTATGTAGGCCTTGGTGCAACTTGTGCAAGCACCGGTACATAACAGACTGTAAGAGGTAGCAAGCTGTTCGTGGCGGGTGCATGCGACAAAAGAGGACCAGACTCAGTTAGAGGGCCATTACTGCAATAATGGGCAGACTCCTAAGGCATCAGAACTCTTGAGAAGACACCTCCAGAGTCAAGGAGAGGAGTATTTCTTTATGAAAGGTCATCCTTTTAAGTAATAGAGAGGACAACTTTAATTTTGGATAATCTGGTATTATTTTGGCGTTGTACCGAGCCAGGCAAGGAGTACCCCAACCAGTTTTTGACCTATTTGGTGAGCCCAAGGATCCAAAAGCCTTACCATAGGGCACTGCAGTTCTTGAGCGGGGTCAGAGTTGGGACGCAGCATAGGTATTTGGTTCCCAGTGGAGAATAAGCTTGGACGGGAGATTGGATAACATCCGACAGCTGTTGCACTTACATTCTCCTGGCAGAGTCAGCATGGTCTTTCTGCTCTCTCTGGGCCCAGGTGAGTAGGTCTTCAATATAGGAGATTGAATGTGTGGCTAATGGGGACTATTTCCAACTGTATTTCCTTTCCAGGATATCACCACTTATAGCCCAAGTACACTGCGTTCATTTAATGTACAAATGTGCAGCTTGGTTTGAGGATGGGTGTGTGAATTGGAAATATTGAATGCAAAATAATCATGGGTCACAATATTATGAGGACAATACGATGGACAAACTTTCTAAAGGTAAGTTTGTATGCATTTAGTATACATACCTCATATAGGTACCTCATATAGGTATATAAATACCCTACTGGCGTTTACAAGTAGGTAGTTATAGTTAGCACCAAAGTTTCCATAAGAAAAGCATTTTTTGTTTTGCCAATAACTTTGGTGCCACTTGATCAATCTGCACAAAACTCTCACAAAGCTTTCCCTTTTTAGTTCAGCAGCTGTTTTGAAAGTTTTGGGTGATCCGTCAAGCGTGGGCTGAATAAAAAGGAAGTCCCAAAATGCGTTTTCCCCATGTTGTCAATGGGAATTTTTCATTTTTTATCACAACTACAGCCCGAACTGCTGAACGGAATTACACCACATTTAGCAGAACATTGGATTTTGGTCCAGAAAGTGTGCTTTTTGTGATCTGGTGTAAATCCATTCACTAGTTTTTGAGATATCTAACTTCAAATTATATAGATATCTGGGGAATATGAGTCCTTGCAGTGGACTCGCGGATCCTACTAAAATTTGATTGGCTACCAACACTTCAACCTGGAAGTGTTGCCATCCAACTTGAGACTCGGCTTGAAACTGAATCCCGAAAAAAAAGTTAAAAAGAAAGAACAAGGGGGCAGAGTAGGAGTACCAAGACCCCTCAGATATGGTGAGAGGGGTCCACCAGGAACACCGTCGCGGGTAAAAAGCATTTTTTGAAATATTTTGATGTGGACTCACAGATAGATCCGCAAATCTGCAGAAACATTAAAAGAAAAAAGCAAGCGTGGGCTCCTACGCTTGTTTTAGAATAAATCCCGGTGGCCAGGTCCTGAGTGCATTGTGTTAATGTAAGAGGGAATGTACAGGGGACTCCCTCCTAGGTCTATTCCAAGCAGTGGGGACTGCCACCTTCCCAGGGCATTAACATTAATACAGAGAAGAAGCCTCGCAGCTCACCTTCTTTCCTGGGACCGCCACCTCCCAGGGGCACACATGTAATCTAAAAATATTGCAGAGGAGGTCCCATGGCCTCAGCCGTAGCCCTGGGGACCGCCACTTTCCCAGGGCAGTAACTTTATTATATACGGGGGGCCTCAAAGCTTCCCCGCAGACCCGGGGACTGTCACCTCCCTGGGACACTATTGTATACAAATGCAGGGGGGTCCACTAGGGCCCCACAATACCCTAGGGACTGCCACTTCCTTGGGGAACATACATGAATTAATTAAAAAAAACAATGTGCAAGCTGAAATAAATAATCATTCATGAGGGTCTCCGGATTCCCATGCCCCGGGGACTGCCATTTCCCTGGGGCACAAATACAATAATGAAGGGTGTCCGTTGCATCCCCCGGTCCCAGGAACCATCACTTCCCTGGCTGTATGGAAGTATGAGTGGACAATTAATGGCTGTATTAGTGAGTGAGTTGATGTATGAGTTGCTATGTGGGTGGCTGAGTAGATATGTGTGTAGACCTATGAATCAGTGAGTGGGTGTGTAAGTACTAGTGTGGGTGTGTCAATGATTTTGAGAATGGTAGTGTGTATACGTTGGAGTGGGTGTATGAAAGGGTATATATAGTAAGTAAGTAAGTAATAACTTTATTCGGTTTTGAATTCTTAGAAAACCATAAAAGTACATACATAAAATAATGAAACATTCATCAGGAAAGAAAGAGCAGTAGATATTTACATTAAAATACCATTTGGTTAAAATAGGCAGCAAAGGGATTAAAAAGAAAAAAGCAACTCCAATCTTCAATTATAGGTTCTTTCTGTGTCGAATACAACATTTTAAAAACCTGGCAATGTTGAGGGCTAAGGGTTCAGACTCAAGAAGTTGGAGAACCAAAAGGGCAGGGCGACACTGAGGTAAACCAAGACTTTTTAAAATTCGAACGAGACATCTCTTTCTGGGTTCTAAGTAGAATTTGCAGAAAAGGGTCAAACGTAAAGTGGATTGGGAGGAGATACCATCACAGGGGCATTGACAAGGCAACTGCAACCAGTCATTAACATTGGGAAATGTGGCTAACCGGAAAAATGTATTTAGCCTAAACCGGGTCAACAGGAATCTATCATAACTGCTTAGGTTCCAGGTTAAGTATGGCTGAATCAGCATGGAAGTTTGGATCAATAAAGCATGCTGAGCCGAAGATTTGGCTGGCCTCGACAGGCAAACGGAGCTCTGCCAGACGGGTTAAACATTGAGTTTTCAATGCTTCCCTGGAGATCTGATCCAGTTCTGGCGGATTAAGATAGAATTTCTCTAGGCCCATATCATAGAGGAACCCCTTAACATATCGAAGCCAGCCAATCTTTGTGGCATTTTATAGCAGAAGGCAATCCCTCACAATGCTTTGGGAGAGAAGCAGCTTATCCGAGGTCCATAGATGGTGCCATAAGAGTATAGGCTCAGCCTTTATGATGTTAGTAATATAGGACAGGCCAGCTCTAGGTGGCAGCTAAATGCTGAAGTGCCCTGGGGAACCGCAAGGCTCATGATACATTTAGCCTGGTAAATGCGAATCAGTTCCTCGGGCGCTCTTCTTCCCAGTCTCCGTGTAAATTTTACCAAGGCCATGGTTGATTTTAGGAACTGCAGTTTTCTTGCCTCGAAGGCTTTTTTCCAGGTACCTTTTTCATCTATTAATACTCCAACGTATGGATAAGTGGGGGTATACTCTACACTAGAATTGTTGATATAGCTCGTCCTCCCTTTTCTTAGTTTATGACCACAGTTCATAATGAAAGTTTTTTTGATGTTAATTCTTAGATCTAGGTTAGACATGAATAGATTGTATCGGGACAGTGAGCGCTGAAGTTCAACGGGAGTGCGCGGAATATTCACTGCGTCATCCACGTAGAGGAGAGCGGGAATCAGACGGTGCTGAATTAAGGGAAGGTCCTTGGCCCCCTCCAACATGGCTTCTTCTAAGCCATTTGTGTACAAGATGAAGAGGAAGGGGGCCAGAACACAACCCTGTCTGACTCCCCACTCCACCCGAAATGGTTCTGTCAGCTCCCCCCGTGCAAAATCTAACTCTGGCTGTGGCATTTGAATACATTTCTCGAAGAAATTTTACTAGCAGTTGATCAACTCCCATTGCTGTTAAAATTGTCCATAGCTTCGAGTGGCCCACGCACTCGAACGCTGCAGTAAGTTCTACGTAGGCCAGATGAAGACTCCCACCTTTTGCATCCACATATTTACCCTTAATTAGCGAGAGATTTAAAACCTGCTCGACAGTGCCCAAACCTTCCCTGAATCCATACTGAATATCGGATATGACCTTATTATCTTTGGACCATGACTGAAGTCGTTCTAAAATGATACAGCCCACAGTTTTTCCGAAAGAGTCCAGTAAGGAGACAGGACAGTTGCAGGTTGGATTGAGGCGGTCGCCCTTTTTAAATACTGGAATCAGGATGGATTTTGACCATGAATCCAACAAGCCAATTTTACAAGTTGCAGCTAATACCCGGAGTAAAATTGAGGCCCAAAGGTCTAAATTAAATTTATAGAGGTAAACTGGGACCCCATTGGCCCCGGGGCCTTTCCCCCTTTACTAGCTATTAGTGCATTCTCGACTTCATTTAGAGTGAAGTCCAGAGCAAGCGGAAAGGATGAGGGGGTAATTCTGTCAAAATTCCTCTCTGAGAGGGACTGATCTGTAATAGAGTTAGGTGCAATCCCAAATATATTGGAAAAATGGGCAATCCAGGAAGGTTCATCTATTGCAACCTCTATTTTGTTTGTATCTCTGGGACCTGACAGAAAGGGGGAGTTTATCACTTTCCAAAAGGCGGCGCTGTCATTTAATCAGCAACTTTTATGTAATTCTGCCCAAAGTTCCTCTTTTAATTCTAGTTTTCTTAACCTTATAGCTTTATTATAGATTTTCCTAAGTTGAGTCATCTCTTTTTTATCCCTGACTGGAGCATGAAGTGCTTTTTTCAGATTTTAGTAGGTTTTGGTACAGGTGGAATTAAACCCGCCAGCATGGATATTTTTTGCTCCTTTAGAATTTGAAGTTAGAGCTTTTTGGATGGAATTGGTCACTAGCAGAAAGTTGTCAATAATCTCCTGTGGAGACGAAAGGTCTGCCAAACAGATGTTTATTTTTGTCAAGGAGTTCTTAACAACTTTTTCTGTGACCTTTACCCGGTCGACTTTTGCCCACTTCAGGGCGTAGCCATTCAGCCTAACCATAAGTATGTCTTCCTCCCTATAAAGATTTCTCGGTTTATTCCTTCCTCCTGTCATCGGGAGGAAAAGAGTGACTGATATAGGGAAGTGATCACTAAATATGCAGTCCTGAGTCTTACAGTTTGAGATATGGGAAGAGGCAGCACTTGTTAGGAGTATAAAGTCGATGCAGGTAGAAGCGCATTTACCATAAAAGGTTCATGTCAAAGGGACTATGGGAGAAACCAATTCATTAGCCAAGGTTAATTGGAGGCTGAAGATCTTCTCGTTCAGACAGGCCCCACTTTGGAAATGAGTAAAATGAGTGAAGCTTATATCATTCTCATCTAAAAGTCCACATATGATGTTATCATTATGTGGGCAAAGAGTCAGATTAAAATCGCCTCCCCAAATAAAGATAGGATTTTTTCCTTGTTGTTTAATATTAAAATCTAAAAGAAAAGTACGGATTTCCTTCAGAGTGGCGATCAGATGCAGCTGAGCTAAATTGCTATAAAAATTAACTAACACAAGGAGGTCCATTCTGTTTATATTTATTAGGATTATCTGATAGTTCGGCTCAATTTTTAAGGCAGTGATTACCGGACTTGGATTAAGTTGGTAATGTACACCGCAAGGCCTCCTTTTGCCCATTCCGATGGGGAAGGTATTGCGGGGGGAAAATAGGTTTTATAGCCATTTAGGTGGACTGGCAAGACAGCCCATGTTTCTTGTAGGCATATACGGTCGTAGTCCCGGGCAAAAGTAAGCCACTCGCCCAAATAGGCCTTTGAAAGAAGGCCAGCAATATTCCAAAAGATAATTTTAAGCGGGACCCCACTCATTGCGGGTGCGTCTTGTAGGTGGGCTGCTAACTGATCATTTACTTCGTTTCCCAAGTTTGCATAAAGATGGATACCCTGGCTAGAAATAGGGCTATCATTTAGGGATTGAACCTGAGGAATGGAATCAATGGGGAATTCAACTAGCGGGAAAATATGCTCCCGTTCTGATAGAATCGAGATAGGGTCAAGGATCCTGGACAAATGATTTGTCACCCTGTCTACTTTCAAAGGAGATTTAGGAGGAAAAATTGGAGAATATACCATACTGTTTACTTCATTTAGTCCTAAAATGGGCCGGTGGCCATGTGTTAGATGTCAGTCTATTTCCTCAAAAGAGGATAGCTGCTCGAATCTATTTGAGGTTATGACTGAGCCATTCCCTTTTCTCGTGGGGCTTACTGATGGTTTATAAAAGAAACACAAAGGAAGGACGACAATACTTGGATCAAGTGAGGGGAGGAGCTCTTTGCTATTTAGAAGAGAACGGACCATACGTGGGAACCTGAAATTAACAACAATACAGTAACCCTGTATTGTTTTAGGTGAGGAACCCAACCAACCCATTCTGCGAACCATAAGTATTTCGTTAATACTGTAGGGGTCAAAGCACTTATATTTAGTCAGCCAGTCTACTACTTTGTTTCGAAGAGATGACCAGGGTTCAATCTGTGCTTGTTTTAAGGCTGGAACCCCCGTAAGGATTAAAACGTATGGACAGGAGGCTGGTGGTAGATCCAGATTTACTGGATTTGGTTGGGTTGTGGGATTAGATTGTTTTTCCCTAATTGGTAGCCCTTGTCTGTTGTTATACTCCATCCTAGAAACGGTCATTAGCTTACTAGGCACATGGTCGTGGGTTATTGGAGTTTCTAAATATGGATCCCTTAATGGGCCTGACATAATCTCCTGAGACCTCTGCCTGAGGCCTTCTTTTCGCGTAAGGACACCTTTCTCCGACATCATGGGCAGAATTTGGATTTTTTGAAGGTGATTTTAATGTCTCTAGCTCCTCTTTTAAAAGGTCTAACTTTTGCTCTATGCTACCGAATCTTTCTTGTGAAGGGAGCTCACTAAGGTCGTCATGGCCTGGGCGTGTGCTTCTAAAAGACCTCTGATGAGCTCTTCAATAGCTTTGTTAGGGTCGTTAGTACATTTTGGGGGGCTCTTTGTAGTCGAGGTAGGTACTTCTAAGTGGTGGCTATCAGCTACCACTGTTTGAGATTCTATTGAATGAATTCCTGTAGGGTTTGGGCCTTTTCTCCCATCCTTATCCCCTTTGTTCCCATTTTCTTTGAGCTTGTTGTAGTCCCTTTCTTTGGTTTTGATTTATTCCGGGTTTGTGGGCCTGCCCCTTCTGATGAGAGATGTTCAGACTCTCTATGATGGCTGTGGGGGTTTGAGATTGAGGGAACGGGTTAGAAGTGATGGTTCTTTGTCGAATAATAACCCTCGGAGTTAATGATCTAGTAATTTCTTCCTCCCTGGATAGCGGAAACATTGTGGGGTCAAGGGAGAGCCTTCGCTCTGTTAATTCAATCTGCTGGGTGAGGAGGGATTCAGCTCTAACCAGGAAAGTATCTAGGGTACCCACGGTGCTCTTTTGTTTCTCCATCGTTCCTTCCTTGTGGAGAAGTGTGGCTCAATGGTTAGAGTGGCAGACCTTGATGCAGAGCTCTGGCCCGGGACCAGGGTTCGATTCCCACCTCGGCGAGTCTCGGGCTCAAAAATTCCTCGGACCTGATATTCTCGCCTCAGTGCCTATTCCAATCATGGGTCCCACGCTGCAACTCTGGGCAATAGCTCGCTTAATCTCCACAACGGCCCAACAGCGCTAGGATGCCTGGCTTTACCCTAGGGGTGCCCAGGAGTGGACGCTTCACAGGGAAAGCCAGGAAGCGTTCCACAGCGGTATGAGTAATAGCGCCACGAAACCGCTTGGTAGCAGTGCGCTCTACAAATACTTTACATTTACATTTATTTTTACATTTCCTTGTATTTGCGGTGATCACTTAATATGAACACCTGAGATTGCTCTATACTAAACTTACCTATACCTCAGAGTATCACATGATACAGAGAAAAAAAATCATTGTTCATGTCACACAAATTACGACTGAATCCCCAAAGAGGTAACTCAAAACCAAGGGGGGTGGGTACCGACGGCCCCGCCCTTGGACCGGGCTTCGCCCGCGCACGTCCCGAGAAGCGGGGACCGCGCGCCGCTATGTAGCACGGGGAGGCGGAGCTACAGGAGGCCCAGGTGAGGGAGATTCCAAGGCTCCTGGTCGTCCTAGTCCTTCACCCACCAGCAAGCAAACAGAAATGGCCCCACAACAGTTCGCAACTTCGAACAGCACCCGCGAAGCGGGGGCCACGAGCCGCTATGTAGCGCGGGGAGGTGGAGCTACAGGAGGCACAGGTGAGGGAGATTCCAAGGCTCGTGGTTGTCATAGTCCTTCACCCACCGGCAAGCTAACAGAAATGGCACCACAACAGTCCGCGGCTTTGAGCGGCACATGTTATATATGGGTGTGACTGGGTGCATCAGAGATTCTGTCAATTATATCATCAGTAATGTCATTAGAGATGTCATCAGTGATGTAATACGTGAGCTCATAAGCAGTGCATTGCAAGGCTGTGAGTTATAGTTAACTCAGCTAACTACAACTGCTGAATGTCTCTCTGGTTTACTATGAATGAAACCTGAGCTTAACTATAAAAATCTGTTACCTTTGGTTTTTTCAGTGAATATATTTATATATTCCCTGCAAAAACCAAAGGCTGCAGAGACCTTATATTTAGGTCCTAGCTTCTATCGAAAAGGTGATTTTCAGATGTCTATATCTTTGGTGCTGGTCAATAAAACTTCATGAAATTTTACCCGAAAGTTTGCCCATGAATTCAGACGCTGTCTGGAATGTTTCCAGGCGGCTCGTCAAGCGGTGGCTAAAAAAGGGGGGTCTCAAAATGCATTTTCCCTGTGTTAATTCCATTGAGACCTCCATACACAACTACAGCCCAAACTGCTTTATATATGTATATCTATAGCTCTATCTATATGCATATGTATATGTGTGTATATATATATATATATATATATATATATATATATATATATATATATATATATATATATATATATATATATATATACATATATATATACATATATATGTATATATATATATATATATATATATGTATATATATATATATATATAGAGAGAGAGAGAGAGAGAGAGAGAGAGAGGTAGATAGATAGATAGATAGATAGATAGATAGATAGATAGATAGATAGATAGTTAGATAGATAGATAGATAGATAGATAGATAGATAGATAGATAGATAGATAGATAGGTAGGTAGGTAGATAGAAAGATCAATTGATAGATAGATAGATAGATAGACAGACAGACAGACAGACAGACAGACAGATAGATAGATAGATAGATAGATAGACAGACAGACAGACAGACAGACAGACAGACAGACAGACAGACAGACAGACAGACAGACAGACAGATAGATAGATAGATAGATAGATAGATAGATAGATAGATAGATAGATAGATAGATAGATAGATAGATAGATAGATAGATAGATAGATAGATAGATAGATAGATAGATAGATAGATAGATAGATAGATAGATAGATAGAGGTAAATAAATGAAACGAAAAACTGCAACTGGTGTTTGCCTCAATCTTTCACCGAAATGAAAAGATAAAAAGATTATTGAGGATATATATATATATATTAGTTTTAGTGAACAAGGCGACTGGGATCGCTGAAATGCGTCTTTTCTTCATTGCACATGCAATTCACTTGAGAAAATCAAATAAATGAATACCTGCAGCTTATCGACGCGATATATATATATATATATATATATATATATATATATATATATATATATATATATATATATATATATATATATATATATATATATATATATATATATATATATATAAGAAAAACTCGTCCCAAAAGCTCCAACACTGCCAGATAGCACGCAGTCTTGAAAAGACGAAGAGAGGAACCCAGGAGTGGTGCCAAACAAAGTGCGTATTTATTTAAGCTCAATTTTGCTCAGCATGCCCGCCATTACACGTTTCGACAGTATCCACTGTCTTGATCACTTGAGAAAATCAAATAAATGAATACCTGAAGCTTATCGAAGTGTCCGTTTCTCCTTTTACACCTGGAAAGCTGTTTGGAGTCTAACGCGATATATATATATATATGTATATTACCTACTGGCGTGTCGCCAGTAGGTATATATAGTTAGGATTTTTTGTCTATGGAACTTTTGAAAATTCTATGTCTAATAACTTTGGCGTTTGTGGACGGAATCGGCTGAAATTTTCAGGAAAATGGCACATGTTGTTTCTGAGCAGCCCCTGAAAATTTGGGGGGGTTTCGTCAAGGGGGGGCCAAGAAAAAAGGGGGGTCCCAAAACGCGTTTTTCCCATGTTAATTTCCATAGGGCCTTTGGCCTCACTTTTAGCTCGAACGGCTGAATGGATTTGCACGAAACTTGGCAAAATTGTAGGGACTGTTAGCCCGATGTGCCTTTGCTAGGTCTCAATATATGTGCTCCAGTGGATTTTGAGAAATTAACGTTCAAAACAAGATATATATCTGTAACAGCGCCCCGGGCTGCGCTCCGGTCCGCTTACTTTTCGCGAAACGGAACTTTGCGATGCGAAGCTGATTGGCTCCCCGGTGTCTGTCAACATTCTAAACAGTCCGGAGCGGCCGCCATCTTATCTCTCGGTAGGATCGAGAGAGAAGAAGAGGTGAAAAACGAAGGGGGAATTTAATGAAAGGGGGCAAGGTATACCCCTCTTGACCCCCTAGGAATGTTGTTGGGGTTATTAAAGGGTCCCGTGGGGAAAATAAAAAAAAATATATTTTTCACGGTAGAAGCGCTTCCCGGGCCGCGAACTGGGCCGCAAACTGGTAGCGAAACGGGAATTCGCCATTTTGTGCTTCGTTTTAATTAAATTACTAGGTATAAGGGGGTGCGGGAGACGTATCCTAATCCCTTATGTTTTCTGAGGGTGGCTGAGGAGGCTCATATATGTTGATACATGTCTTCCAGCGGCTGTGCGTGAGCTTTTTTTTTTTTTGCTGCGTGACGTCTGTTAACGTTCGATTCGATGGAAATCAGGAAGTGTTGACCGCCAATTTGTCAGTGCGATAAAATATTTTGTTATAAATGAATCCTTATTGATAAACATTGTCTGCGCCATCTTGCCTTTTTTCCAATGCCACAATTTTGTCGTGCACGGCAGCCATTTTAGATGCCAGGCCGGTCCCAGGCTATCACCTAGCCCTGCGGATGTAGTTTATGGCCCCAGCTGTAGAGAATCCAGACATGCCAACCCTCCCGATTCAGGCGTGAGACTACTGATTTCAGTGCTAGTCTCCCGCCTCCCGATTTCTGCAAGCAAAAACCCAGGGGCATATTACCAACAACTAGCGATAATTTTTGTCTCTAACTTGTTTAGAGACAAAAATTATCGCCGCACATCGGCGATTTTTATCGCAGATAAACCTTGCTATTAGCAAGGTTTATCGCAAATGCGATAAAAAACGGCCGCAATGCATGAATATCGCTGAAAAGTCAGCGATATTCATGCATTATCGAGCAAATGCTCTTAGCCATGTTATCCACCTCCCATTGGATAACATGGCTAAGAACTGCTCAGGGCAGGTGTTAGCTTTTGGAGATATTCGCGCTTAGCGCGAATATCTCCAAAAGTTGGTAATAGGAGATAGCGATGTTAGGGACTGTTTCCAGTCGCTAACATCTTGGCACGCCCACTTTGCATGTCATTAGTGATAAATATCACTGACATGCAAAGCGGGGCCCAAGATGGTCGCTATCTCCTTTTAGCTGTCACTAACTGGTGTTAGCGACAGCTTGGTAATAGGGAGATAATTTTATCTCCGCTTTCATGGCTTTTAAAGCCAAAAAAGAGGAGATAAACCCCCTTGATAATATGCCCCACGATTCCTCGGGGGTTTCAGCTGACAAGGCTTGGTATTGTGTTACGTGGTAATTCTTCCAGGAAACGTCAGAGGGTCGATGCAGGGGTTCTAGAAGGGGTGATAAACCATTTAAGCCTCATGAACAAGCGCATGGTCTTTTAAAGATCTGTGAAGTACTCGGGGCGGCGGTGTGTGTGTGTCCTCTTTCAGGAGCGGGCGGGGGGGGCACTGCCAGCAACTTGCCAGGCCAGGCAGTGTTCAACACTTGCATCACCCTTTCTCTGCCTGCTATTGCGCTCCATGCTTCGGAAAGGTAAGAAAAAGAACGTGCATTTGAGTTTGAAATGTCCGATCCTGTAGCAGTACACTTGCAAAGCCCACACATGACAATAACCCGATTCAAGGCCCCATTCACCCGATTTATAAAAAATATATAGCACTCCAACAAAGTAGGATTATAAAACTTTATTAACTTTTAAATATAACGAACGGAACAAAAACTGTAAAAACATTTAAACATTTTTGACAAAAAAAAGCAACAATGGTCAGAAGCTGTCTTTTGTGCGAATAGTCCCAAGGCAGCACAACGTGCTGAGTTCTGGACGGCACCCAGGTGATGTCACCTGGGTGCCGCACTGGTTTTTGGGATCCTACAATGCAGCTCAGAAAAACAGCGTGGGGCGTCCCGGGTGGTGCGAGGGGAGGCCTCGTCAGTAGCGGTCTGTTGTGCGAATAGTCCCAAGGCAGCAGAACGCGCTGAGATGTGGATGGCACCCAGGTGATGTCCAGTAAACTGCTGCACTGGTTTTGGTATCCTACAATGCTGCTCCGAAAATTGGCGTGGGGCGGCCCGGGGGGGGCGTGGGGGAGGCGGCGTGAACGGGCCTCCCCAGGTGGCGGCCATCCAGCTGAGTTGCGCCCGCTCTTGCGGCTACAGGGTCTCGCTCACCATGTAGTTGAGTTGCTCCCACTCTTGCAGTGCAGCGATAGGCGGCTGCCACAGGACTCTTAAAATGGCGGACGGCTCTTCGGTTTTGGGCCTGGTCCACTAAAATGGCCCTGGGACACCTTGGAACTCGGACGCTTGCCTGCTAGGGCTTGGGCTCCATTCTCGAAAGCGTCCCCTCAGCCGTGAAGATTCTACAAAAGTCTTGGGGGCCCTCGACTCCTGCAGGCTTCCGGTGGGGAGCGGCTGCCATGATTGCTCGCGGAATGACCACGACGGAGCCACGAGATGGTGGTGCTCTCATGCTGACGCCAGCTTCAGTCTGAATCATCCAGAAACAAGGTGGGGCTTTCATCGTTTGGGAAAAAAAAAAATTCTAAACCAATAAAAAGTGTTATTTTTAGGTCATATGACCAAGCCTTCCATCTTTAGGAAACCAAAAGTAAAATGAACCAATGAAAAGTTTTATAAACAAGTCACATGACCTGTTATGCGGCATAGGGCTACAAAAAGCGTAGAAAATCCGTTGGCACGTGAGGTGGCGTCAGTAGCGGACCGATGTGCGAATAGGCCGAAGGCAGCACAACGCGCCGAGATCCGGATGGCACCGAGTTAGTGTCCAGCAAGTTGCTGCACTGGTGTGGCTATCCTACAATGCTGCGCCGAAAGTCGGCGTGGGGCGCCCCATTGGCCTGTTTGGTCGCGTCAGTCAGTGGGGGCTGTGCGTCTCCCCCAAGATGGAGGCTCCTCGGCTGCAGTGGAGCGCCCCTTAGTGTTTCACTCGCCGTCCAACTGAGTTGCGTCCGCACTTGCGGCTACAGTAGGCCGAAGGCAGCACAACGCGCCGAGATCCGGATGGCACCGAGGTGGTGTCCAGCAAATTGCCGCACTGGTGTGGCCATCCTACAATGCTGCGCCGAAAGACGGCGTGTCCAGCTGAGTTCCGGTCACTCTTGCGGTACAGTGACTCGAACGCGCCGAGATCCGGATGGCACCGAGGTGGTGTCCAGCAAGTTGCCGCACTGGTGTGGCCATCCTACAATGCTGCGCCGAAAGTCGGCGTGGGGTGCCCCGTTGGCTTATGAGGTGATGTCAGTAGTGGACCGATGTGTGAATAGGTCGGAACCAGCACAAGGCGCCCTGCACTGTTGAGCCTTTTTCAATGCCTGTTTTTTGTTGTTTCCCCTCCATCAAAAACAAAAAAAAAATATAAAACTGTGCAAAAATACAAAAAAATCTAAAAATGTTTAGAAAAGCAGTGCTTGTAAGACTGTCTGAAGCTTATTTGCACCTGCTGCAGCTTCACTATTGCCCTGGTGTGGCCAAAGATCGCCCATGACATAGGCGGCCGGCTCCCGAGGTCCGGCGGAACTTTTTTCCTTTTCCTTTCTGCTTCTTGTCCCACAATCCGTTTCACCTGAAGACACGACCAGGTCCCTGAATGTGTGCAGGGGGACGCTATTGATTGAATGAAAATGGCGGCTTGACACAAAGCTGACTCAAGCGTTGCTGTTGATGCTATACAGACAAAAATTGGTTTTCAGTTTGTACATTCTTCAGGATTTTTTTTTCCATCCAAGGCTGATTGAGAGTTTGTAGAAAAATGGCTTCAGATTTTCCACATATTACTCTTCAACATTCTTCCTAAATGTAACAATGTGAGACTCACTAGGAGAACGGCTGTTTATCTTTCCTTTCAAAATGCTGCCAACAATATTTTCTGAATGGAAGACACCATCTTGTAGCATAAAGGGCCGAAAGGGGTTCTGGTCTGGCCGATGGTTGGTGGAGACATTTTGACTATATCTTGGACCTGCCCGGCCTCGCCCAAAATGGCGCCGGTATAAATGGGACTCGTAACTCCTTGTTGTGTACTGGTTGAACAACCTTGATATCACGAGATATGAATGCAGTTTTGATGCTCATGGCGGGCGGGGACGAGAATTGATTGAATATTTCGACATCCCTATTGATATTAAGTTCTGATGTGTTATTGATTACTGTACTATTGAAAGTTCGAATTAACGTCACCCATGGTACTTGCACGCAAATGTATATCTAGATAACTTTTTTGTAAGTGGCCTGTCGTATTTTAATTACAAAATGTACGTCCACCGATTCCGCAACTGTTAGACACCTTAGTTCTTGCAACCTAATGGCTCGCTCGTTACGTTCCTCTATAATGTAAATGTCTCCTCATCATATACGATTTCAGTTTGCTCCGTGGCCGGCCCGCGTGGTTATAGGCCCGTATTTGTATACTGACATTTTCACAATAAAGGTTTTTAAAACAATACATGGTAGTAGTATTTACATTGGTAACGTTTTTACTTTTAGTCACTGTTTTCGAATCAGTAAAAGGCAAGTGAAATAAAGCAGTCCAATTACATGACGGATAAAAGGTATAATATGTAGGAACGCAGTAAAGATAAATGGTCAAGGGCAGTTGTGTTTTCCACTCCTGCAACATAAAGTGATCAATAAGAATCTGATAATCAGGCGTATCGGCGACTAAGACAGCAGGCCGAGTCTCTTTTACTCAACGGCTCCGTCATGGAACGAAGAAACGCCCTTTTTCTCGAAAAAGGAATATATTTTACTTGCAGGACAGTTGTAAATTTTCCGGGAAAGTACATTAGCCTGGAATATTATAACATATATGTTTTAAAAAAAAAAGTTCGAAATCAATAAAAAGCGTATTTTTTAGGTCATATGACCAAGCTTTTCATTATTAAAATAACAAAAGTAAAATGAACCAATAAAAAGTTTTATTAACAAGTCACATGACCTGTTATGCTTACGTTACGCGCTGCGCGCCGCGCCCCGGATCACTTCCGGGTGCGCTAACGCGGCGTGTCATATAACGCATTACGCGACAACGTAGGTCAAGAATATAGTCAAAATGTCTCCACCAACCAGCGTTCGGAACACAACCCCTTTCAGCAGTCCAAAAAGTTCTGTTAAATGACAACAGAGGGGACAGGCAACAAGAACCATCAGTCAAAGAGGGGAGGGCAAGTTCTTCTCTACCGGGTCATGTTGGGGCGCTACCGGAACTGATCGAATTGGTAGTCTACAGTGTTTCTGGATGTTTCAGACTAAAGCTGGCGTCAGCATGAGAGCACTACCATCTCGTAGCTCCGTCGTGGCCATTCCACGAGCAGACATGGCAGCCGCTCCCCACCAGAAGCCTGCGGGAGTCGGGGGCCCCCAAGACTTTTGTAGAATCTTCACGGCTGAGGGGACGCTTTCGAGAATGGGACCCAAGCCCTATCAGGAAGCGTCCGAGTTCCAAGGTGTCCCAGGGCCATTTTAGTGGACCACGCCCAAATCTGAAGAGCCGGCCGCCATTTTGAGAGTCCTGTGGCAGTCGCCTATCGCTGCACCGCAAGAGTGGGCGCAACTCAACTACATGGTGAGCGAGACGCTGTAGTCGCAAGAGCGGGCGGTAAACAGCTGAATGGCGGAAGAGGCACAGTGTAGCAAAAGCGGGTGGAATGGCAACTAAAACGGTAAAGGGGCGCCCCACTACAGCGTGTCTTCAGGTCAAACGGATTGTGGGACAAAGTCCAGAATAGAAGAGTCATCAAAAGGCAAAAAGTTCCGCCGGACCCCGGGAGCCGGCCGCCTATGTCGGGGGCGATCTCAGGCTACACCAGTGCTATAAGACTTGGGGAGGGGGTCGGAGCCAAGCGTCTTCTCCGAGTCCGTGCCATCACACCGCCCCTCGGGGGCCTCCGTCAAGCGGTTTAGGGAGGTACCATATAACATTGTTTTCAAATGCAGTCAGGTCCACAAACGACCCTCACTTACTTTGAGAATAGTGAAGCTGCAGTAGGTGGAAATAAGCTTCAGACAGTGTTACAAGCGCTGCTCAGAACTCTGAACTATGGCACCCAACATCCAGGACTTGCCATCCGGATCCTGGCGCCTTGTGCTGCTTCCGACCTATTCACACATCGGTCCACTACTGACATCATCTCATAAACCAACGTAATGTAAATAGTTATTTAATAAAATGTTTTACCCTGTTACTTTGCTGGTGTGTTGTCTATATTTTTAATATTTGCATAGGGTTTGTCGTTATTTTGGGCGGGGTGGGTGACGGAGCCGAGCTGTCTTGCAGCCCTCATGGTGTGGAGCTCAGTTCATCTCACTATTTTCGTATTTCTCATGAAGGGTTGTTCCTAATATTTCTATTTTAGCGAGGTCAAAAAGAGATCCAATTAGTGGCCTACTGATTTTGCTCGAGTACTTTTATTTTTTTACACGATTTTTCACGATTTTTCACTATCTGCAAAGACTAAACAGAGTATTGCGACTTTGTGCTTGTTTGTAAATAGAGAATGAACCAAAGAGAATCAATTGTAAAACAGTAAATGCTTGGATAACAATCAATCAAATGGAGAGACAAGCAGGCACGACGGATTACAACTGGGGTAAAGGCCTGCGTTAACTACTCTTCACTATCTGCAAAGAGAGAGTACTACTAAGAGAAAAGAGGGGAGGGGGGCAGCGTTCAAAGCACATCAGCGTGCATAAACACGAAAAAGTTTTTACCTATCACGTACTTGACATGTTACAGCTTTTGATATTTGCTATTAAAAAACCAATGAAATTCACTGAAAAAACCATAGGTTATAGGCCATATATAGTTAGGAATTTGCATTTACAAAACCTTGAAAATTCACTGAAAAAACCATTGGTTATAGACCATATATAGTTAGGGATTAGCCTTTTCAAAACCTTATTTTACTCACACAAAACCATTGAAATTTCATATATAGTTAGTTCCACTAACTATATATCGCACACCCACAATCCACTGCTGATGATGTCACATATTACATCATTCATGACATGGTTAGTGACATCACTGATGACATCACTGATGACATCTCAAATGACATCACTGATGACATCTCAAATGACATCACTGATGACATCTCAAATGACATCACTGATAAAATCACTGATAACATCTCATTTGACATGACTGATCACATCACTGATGATATCATTCATGTGATAATACCATGAACCTCTTCAGACTCTAATATAACCTTAGATACAATCAGTGTAAACAGACAGTCACAGACTGTCACTCATCCATGGAGTTACTCACACACCTAGTCAGTTATGCAAAAAATCAATCACACCTCCATTTTCTCAACTATACAGTTATACACACCTTACTTATTCAAACATATACTAACACATATTTACTTTACTCTCTTATACAATCCCTGATACATGTTCACAATGATCCATACAGCCACTCACACATTCACTGGCTCTTATGCACAGTTATTTATATATGTCAACTCTCACATGTACTGTGTTTTACATATGTACTTACTTTGACATGTAGCACTGAGATATCCATTCACTCACTAATACACTCATGCACAGTCAACCGCCCATACAGCTGTTTCCACATGCACTTTTGAACCCATACATATAGTGAATCAACTACTCACACATCTATGTACAGAGTCACACACCTCCCAGCCACCCATACACACACACTCAGTTTCCCATACAAATACTTGGACAACCAATGAATAACCCATACAGTTACTCATATAGCTACTGATCAACATATGCAGCAGTTTGTAGAACAACAGATATAATGATGCACAAATTAAAACAGTTTAGTCACTAACCCATGCACTCAGTGAGACACATTTAATCACTCACTCATACAGTCAGTCATGCACCTACTAAATCCTTCATCCAGACACTTATACATCCACTCATTCTTCAATATGTAAGACATATTTTAACTTTACAGAAACATACAGTCACTGGATGTTGTCATCAATGATGTCATCAGTGATGTCATTTGAGATGTCATCAGTGATGTCATCAGTGATGTCACTAACCATGTCATGAATGATGTAATATGTGACATCATCAGCAGTGGATTGCGGGTGCGCGATATATAGTTAGTGGAACTAACTATATATGAAATTTCAATGGTTTTGTGTGAGTAAAATAAGGTTTTGAAAAGGCTAATCCCTAACTATATATGGTCTATAACCAATGGTTTTTTCAGTGACTATATATATATATATATATATATATATATATATATATATATATATATCGGTTTCACTTCTGCGCTGACATCGCACCTGGGGGCCAGATTTAAATACGGCAGTCCACTCCTACAGGAGTTAGTTGTTACGCCCATTACCCTCGAATGCAGAAGACGCAGGTCCCAATCCTTGTCCACTCTGGGTTTTGTAAGAGCCGCTGCAGGGTCCTTAATACAGTGATTAGGTCCCCGAACACCATGTGGTGCCCCACTTTACTAGCCACGGAAACAAAACACTTTGGACAGTCTTTTGGGAGGCATTGATGGTAAGTCTCTTTAAAACACACCTTTCCCCATTTGGTGCGGGGACCTCTCTCCCCAACAGTAATGAAGATCGCAGTCGATGTTTGTGCCTGTTGGAGGGGCGTCGCGCTGTATTTTCAATACCACACCAAAACTTGCACAAGCTGGCGCAAAGCTCCAGAACGAGAGGGCGTGTCGGTAAATCGGTGCTTGCAAACCGATTGATACATCCAAACCAAACCTCCTCTCCAAAGACAAAAGGGGCCGACACATGCTCGGTGCTTGACAGGAGACTTTAATTTGGCAAATTCATCTGCTAACAGCAAAAAAGTTACATCAGTGAAACGCTGGGCAGACGCGTTTCAGGCCTTCGCCTTTCTTCAGTGCCGGTTTCACTTCTGCGCTGACATCGCACCTGGGGGCCAGATTTAAATACGGCAGTCCACTCCTACAGGAGTTAGTTGTTACGCCCATTACCCTTGAATGCAGAAGACGCAGGTCCCAATCCTTGTCCACTCCGGGTTTTGTAAGAGCCGCTGCAGGGTCCTTAATACAGTGATTAGGTCCCCGAACACCATGTGGTGCCCCACTTTACTAGCCACGGAAACAAAACACTTCGGACAGTCTTTTGGGAGGCATTGATGGTAAGTCTCTTTAAAACACACCTTTCCCCATTTGGTGCGGGGACCTCTCTCCCCAACAGTAATGAAGATCGCAGTCGATGTTTGTGCCTGTTGGGGGGGCGTCGCGCTGTATTTTCAATACCGCACCAAAACTTGCACAAGCTGGCGCGAAGCTCCAGAACGAGAGGGCGTGTCGGTAAATCGGTGCTTGCAAACCGATTGATACATCCAAACCAAACCTCCTCTCCAAATATATATATATATATATTAATGCTCCACTTGCACCTGCCTGTCGCACTCTTTGGCTGGTGCCTGCCAGTCGGGGGTGCACCCGACAACAATATCGGCTCAGAAATCCCTCCCCGCAATGAAACGGGAAATCAGGAAGCAGCACTCCCAGGGTAAGTTCACAGATATTTTATTCTCTCAAAAAACGCGCTTTCGGCACTCGGCCTTCCTCAAATTAGCTCACATTTTATACCGCCCTGAATGGGCTATTTCGTGGCATACTACCGCCATCAGACCCGCACACAACACAGTGTTACCGCCATCAGACCCGCACACAACACAGTGTTGTGTGCGGGTCTGATGGCGGTAGTATGCCACGAAATAGCCCATTCAGGGCGTTATAAAATGTGAGCTAATTTGATCATTGATTTTTAGATGCTTATTGATTGTGGGTATCTTGTCAATTTTGATCTTTAGATACTTTCGTATTATGTATATCTTGCCATATTTTTAACATGATACAGACCCATTCCAAGATGGCGGACATGGTTTCATCTTCGTGTCCTACTTCTATGTTTAGCTTTGATGACACGTGATGGTTTAAATGCATTGTGCTCGCCGTGTTTTCCGTCTCATTACTGAGGAAGGCCGAGTGCCGAAAGCGCGTTTTTTGAGAGAATAAAACATCTGTGAACTTACCCTGGGAGTGCTGCTTCCTGATTTCCCGTTTCATTGCGGGGAGCGATTTCTGAGCCGATATATATATATATATATATATATATATATATATATATATATATATACATCCATACTAATAATATAAAGAGACAGCCTAAACCTTTGCGGCGGGTAACCTCAAAAAGTACAGCACCAATCACAACACCCAATGCAGCATTGGAAAGGGCAGCTGCAGCAGAAGGTCATAGGCTATGCAGACGCCCACAATATACATTTAAAAGGTAAAAGAACCGTGCCAGCAAAGTAGTCCCTTGTGGGCGTGTCTGCGTTGTGCTGTGGGCGTGTGCTGGGGGTGTGACAAGCTCTGGGGGCGTGTGGTACGTTCCGCCCTTTATGCCATGTCTTTTATCGTGTGCTAATCCCACCCTGCTCCCTTTAAATTCCCCTGCACCCCATAATCATAACCCACCCTTACTCCTTAAAATACCCCAACACCCTTAAACACTAACCCATCTTAACCCTATAAATATACCGTGATCCCCAAAACCCAACCCTATCCCTAAACCCTAAAAACACCCCTGTACTCCAAAACAAAAACCTAGCCCTGAACCCTATAAATACCCCTGTACATCAAAACACAAACCTACCCCTGAACCCTAAAAATACCCCTGTACCCCAAAACCCAAACCTAGCCCTGAACCCTAAAAATACCCCTGTACCCCAAAACCCAAACCTAGCTCTGAACCCTAAAATACCCCTGTACCCCAAAACCCAAACCTAGCCCTGAACCCTTAAAATACCCCTGTACCCCAAAACCCAAACCTACCTATGAACCCTAAAAATACCCCTGTACCCCAAAACCCAAACCTAGCCCTGAACCATAAAGATAACCCTGTACCCCAAAACCCAATTCTACCCCTAAACCCTAAAATACCCCTGTACCCCAAAACCCAAACCTAGCCCTGAACTCTAAAAATACCCCTGTACCCCAAAACCCAAAGCTAGCCCTGAACCCTATAAATACCCCTGTACCTCAAAACCCAAACCTACCCCGAACGCTAAAAATACCCCAAAACCCAAACCTAGCCCTGAACCCTTAAAACACCCCTGTACCCCAAAACTCAAACTTAGCCCTGAACCCTTAAAATACCCCTTTACCCCAAAACCCAAACCTAGCCCTGAACTCTTAAAACCCCTGTACCCCAAAACCCAAACCTACCTCTGAACCCTAAAAATACCCCTGTACCCCAAAACCCAAACCTAGCCCTGAACCATAACAATAAACCTGTACCCTAAAACCCAAACCTACCCCTGAATCCTAAAATACCCCTGTACCCCAAAACCCAAACCTAGCCCTGAACCCTAAAAATACCCCTGTACCCAAAAACCCAAACCTAGCCCTGAATGCTAAAATACCCCTGTACCCCAAAACCCAAACCTACCTCTGAACCCTAAAAATACCCCTGTACCCCAAAACCCAAACCTAGCCCTGAACCCTAAAAATACCCCTGTACCCCAAAACCCAAACCTAGCCCTGAACCCTTCAAAATACCCCTGTACCCAAAAACCCAAACCTAGCCCTGAACCCTAAAATACCCATGTACCCCAAAACCCAAACCTACCTCTGAACCCTAAAAATACCCCTGTACCCCAAAACCCAAACCTAGCCCTGCACCATAAAAATAACCCTGTACCCCAAAACCCAAACCTACCCCTGACCCCTAAAATACCCCTGTACCCTAAAACCCAAACCTAGCCCTGAACTCTAAAAATACCCCTGTACCCGAAAACCCAAACCTAGCCCTGATCCCTAAAATACCCTGTACCCCAAAACACAAACCTAGCCCTGAACCCTTAAAATACCCCTGTACCCCAAAACCCAAACCTAGACCTGAACCCTTAAAATACCCCAGTACCTTAAAACCCAAACCTACCTCTGAACCCTAAAAATACCCCTGTACCCCAAAACCCAAACCTCCCTCTGAACCCTAAAATACCCCTGTACCCCAAAACCCAAACCTAGCCCTGAATCATAAAAATAACCCTGTATCCCAAAACCCAAACCTACCCCATAACCCTAAAGTACCACTGTAACCCAAAACCCAAACCTAGCCCTGAACCCTAAAAATACCCCTGTACCCAAAAACCCAAACCTAGCCCTGAACCCTAAAATACCCCTGTACCCCAAAACCCAAACCTACCTCTGAACCCTAAAAATACCCCTGTACACCAAAACCCAAACCTAGCCCTGAACCATAAAAATAACCCTGTACCCCAAAACCCAAACCTACCCCTGAACCCTAAAATAACCCTGTACCCCAAAACCCAAACCTAGCCCTGAACCCTAAAAATACCCCTGTACCCGAAAACCCAAACCTAGCCCTGAACCATAAAAATAACCCTGTACCCTAAAACCCAAACCTACCCCTGAACCCTAAAATACCCCTGTACCCCAAAACCCAAACCTACCTCTGAACCCTAAAAATACCCCTGTACCCCAAAACCCAAACCTAGCCCTGAACCATAAAAATAACCCTGTACTCCAAAACCCAAACCTACCCCTGAACCCTAAAATACCCCTGTACCCTAAAACCCAAACCTAGCCCTGAACCCTAAAAATACCCCTGTACCCCAAAACCCAAACCTAGCCCTGAACCCTTCAAAATACCCCTGTACCCCAAAACCCAATCCTGGCCCTGAACTCGTAAAACCCCTGCACCCCAAAACCCAAACCTACCTCCGAACCCTAAAAATAACCCTGTAACCCAAAACCCAAACCTAGCCCTGAACGATAAAAATAACCCTGTACCCTAAAACCCAAACCTACCCCTGAACCCTAAAATACCCCTGTACCCCAAAACCCAAACCTTGCCCTGAACCCTAAAAATACCCCTGTACCCAAAAACCCAGACCTAGCCCTGAACCCTAAAATACCCATGTACCCCAAAACCCAAACCTACCTCTGAACCCTAAAAATACCCCTGTACCCCAAAACCCAAACCTAGCCCTGAACCATAAAAATAACCCTGTACCCCAAAACCCAAACCTACCCCTGAACCCTAAAATACCCCTGTACCCCAAAACCCAAACCTAGCCCTGAACCCTAAAAATACCCCTGTACCCGAAAACCCAAACCTACCCCTGAACCCTAAAATACCCCTGTACCCCAAAACCCAAACCTAGCCCTGAACCCTAAAAATACCCCTGTACCCGAAAACCCAAACCTAGCCCTGAACCCTAAAATACCCCTGTACCCCAAAACCCAAACCTAGCCCTGAACCCTTAAAATATCCTGTACCCCAAAACCCAAACCTAGACCTGAACCCTTAAAATACCCCTGTACCCCAAAACCCAAACCTACCTCTGAACCCTAAAAATACCCCTGTACCCCAAAACCCAAACCTAGCCCTGAACCATAAAAATAACCCTGTACTCCAAAACCCAAACCTACCCCTGAACCCTAAAATACCCCTGTACCCTAAAACCCAAACCTAGCCCTGAACCCTAAAAATACCTCTGTACCCCAAAACCCAAACCTAGCCCTGAACCCTAAAAATACCCCTGTACCCCAAAACCCATACCTAATAATAAATAATAATAAATCCACATTTGTAAAGCGCACAATCACCTGCAAGGGTTTCTAGGCGCTGGGGGCAGTCGTGAAGATTAAGCAAGCTATTGCCCAGAGTCAAATGGTGCTGGGCTAACCTGCCGCCAGAACCAGGGACCGAACCGTGATCCCCAGATTCCAGCGTCAGTCGCCCTGGCCGTGGCGCCACACCTATCCCTAAACCCTAAAACTACCCCTGTACCCCATAACCCAAAACTATATCTGAACACTTAAAATACCCAAACCCCCCAAAACATATACCTCAGTACCCCAAAACATATACCCCTATACCCATACTTACCTAATCCAAACATTAAAAAAATATGCTTTTACCATTCATGCATTTACAACGAATTTCGTTGTAAATGTATGCGTGGTAAAAGCATATCAAATATAATGCCATGTGTTATAATGGCATTGCGGAGTCATGGTACTTTCGTAATGAAAATATGCGGAGTGATGGTATGCCGAAAGAAAGTTGCGGTATAATGGGTGTTTACCCTCCCCCGGTAAGTACATTTTTGGCATGGCGGCCCACATCTCCAGCAACATACTCGTATTTTTTCACCACCGATTTGAAAAATGCACAGGTCTCTCTCATTGATTGCCAGCACCGACATACACTTTTAGACACACCTGCCGCCACAAGTTCTAGAATTGCGAACTTTAGAGCTGGGGAGCTACGTTCGAATCTCGGCATCAACATCCTGTGATTCCAGGCAAATCGCTTTGCCTCCCCGTGCCTACCACAAATGAATGTGTTCTTCTGTAATGTAAATTGTGCTCATGCCATGTTGTCGAGTATGCGCTATATAATATTGCAAGGAAAAATAAAGTAGGGAAACTCGAGTTCACACACTACTGAACGCGCACTCTTAAGTGCATCAGCAGTGCACTGTGAATCGGAGCGTTTCACAGGCCTGTCACAGATAAGAAATGCTATCAAAATGAAATCCTACTAAACAATATACTACTGGCCGGCAGCAATTCATACCCGGACTCACAAGTACCTGTCTGAACTTAAACCCAACAGTGCCCTATCTCTACTGATATATTTATTTTTTATGTAATTTACAGCAAGAAAATGGAAGCACAACAAAATGAAAATAATATTTCATTTCAAATAAATATGGAAAACAATCCTACAGAAGATAAACAAGAAATAGAATTTTTGGATGACACTGTAGACCAAGACTTGATTAAATGTGTTGAAGAAATTGAAGAATGGAATGAAAAGGAGGACATACCAGATGAATTAATGTTGCAAATTCTTTTAGATTTTGAAAAATTGCAACAATAAATTTAAATTTAAAACGTTAATATTGTTTGGGACATTATTCTTTTTTATATGAAAATTATGAAATAGTACCCAAAAAGATAAAATAATAAGATATAAAGTGAGACTTAAAATATACTGTGCAACTTTTTTGTGTTACATAGTAAGTTTGCTCATAGTTACTTCCTTTCTCCAACTATATTATCTCCAATGTGTATTTAACATCTCTTTATCATCTCCTGCCTCCATATTGTTTCTGCTTTCCTGACAGACTATGGTATGAATTCCATATACCACAATAACTTCTGAAACAACATGCAAGATATCTAGAAATGAGACGATGTATATTAAATTTTAGACTCTGCATTGGTACCTACATGTTGCTACTTAAATTAAAAAAAACAAAAAAAACCAACAAAAAGAACAATCAATAAACATACAATATTTGAAAAGTCTATCATTCTTTTTTCCCCATAGTACGCTCCCCGGTCCGCTCCCCGGTGCGCGTACCGGGGCGCGCTTACAGATATATATATATTTTTTAACCTAAATTACTCAAAATCCACTAGAGCACATATCTTGAGACCTAGCAAAGGCACATCGGACTACCAGTCCCCACAATTTTGCCAAGTTGCATAGAAATCCATTCAGCCTTTCGAGCTAAAAGTGAGTCCAACCGCCCTATGGAAAACTCAATGTTAAAAACACGTTTTGGGACCCCCCTTTTTTCTCGGCCCCCACTTCACAAAAGCCCCCCAAACTTTCAGGGGACGCTCAGAAACAAAATGTGCTATTTTCCTTATAATTTCAGCCAATTCCGTCCATCAACGCCAAAGTTATTCAACATAGAATTTGCAGAAATCCCTATTCAAAAAAATCCTAACTATATATACCTATTGGCGACCGCCAGTAGGTAATATTCACTTAAAAAAACATAGGTTTCAGGCCTTATATAGTTAGGAATTAGCTTTTAAAAAACCTTTGAAATTCACTGAAAAAAACATAGGTTTCAGGCCTTATATAGTTAGGAATGAGCTTTTTAAAAACCTTTGAAATTCACTTAGAAAACCATAGGTTTCAGGCCTTATATAGTTAGAAATTAGCTTTTAAAAAAACTTTGAAATTCACTCAAAAAAAGTTTTAGGGGTGTTATAGTTAGCTAGACATTTCACTCATACAAAACCATTGAAATTGCTCCTATATAGTTAGTTTTACTAACTATAGTTCACGCACCCGCAATGCACTACTGATGATGTCACATATTAGATCATTCATGACATGGTCAGTGACATCACTGATGACATCTCAAATGACATTTTCTTTCCTTGGGAGTCCTTGTGGGACCCCCTGAGCAGGCCTAGGGGGTCAGGGTGCTTCTACCCTGCCCCCTTTTTGAGTTCTACACATTTGTTTTTTGTTTTCCTGTACCTCACTCTACCGAGGCACAAGATGGCTGCTTACCTCAGAGACTATGGTATGGGTTCCATTTTCCACAACAACTTGCGTTACAACATGCAAGACATCTATAGGAGAGATGGTGTGCATTTTACAGATGAGGGGAGTAGAGTTTTCCTCTTGAATATAAGACTCTGTATTGGTACCTACTTGTAGGTACAAAAAACACCCACTTAACACAACTGCTCTTTTCAGAGCTAACTTACCTGTAAACACTCTACATTATTTTTTTACTCTATTTTTTTACACTGTTTTTCCCCGTGGTGCGCTCAGGGTGCGCGTACCGGAGCGCGCACCTGGGAGTGCAGCAAGCGCTTACCCCGCGAAAAAAAAAAAAAGTTTATTTGCCCTTCAAGGTCCTTCTAGGCCCCCCTCAGAAAACCTAGGGGATCAGGGAGTGTCTACTCTGCCCCCTTTTAATTATTTCCCCCTTTCTTTTTCACCTCTTGTGTCTCGATTCTACCGAGACACAAGATGGCGGACTCTCCGGACTGTTTAGAATGTTGACAGACACCCGACAGTCAATCAGCTTTCCGCTAGCGCACTCCCGTAGCGCGCCGGGTGCGCTCCCCGGTACGCGCACCTGTGAGCGCTCGGAGAGCTCCTATAGATATATATGTGTTTTTGAAGTTAATTTTCGTAAAAACCACTGAAGCAATTTTCACCAAACATAGCAAAGGCACATCTGCGTACCAGTCCCTACAATTTTGCGTAATTCCGTTCAGCGGTTCAGGCTGTAGACTTGTCAGACCGTCCTATGGAAATTAACATGGGGAAAACACGTTTTGGGACCCTCTTTTTTCTCAGCCCTCACTTCACGAATCCCCCCGAAACTTTCAGGGAAGGAGCGCAGCGGAGTTTGCCAAAATTTGGGAAAATTACACGCAAATTTCTCAACCGGCGCCAAAGTTATTCCTAATAGAATGTTGCGGATTTCCTATTGTAGCCAATCCTAACTGTCATCAGTGATGTCATAAGTGATGTCATTTGAGATGTCATCAGTGATGTCATGAGTGATGTCACTGACCATGTCATGAGTGATGTAGTATGTGACGTCATCAGCAGTGCATTGCGGGCGCGTTAGTAATAGTTAGCTGAGCTAACTATAACGGAGGAATTTCAAAGGTTTTGTATGAGAGAAATGTTCAACTAACTATAACGTGTGAAAACTAGGGTTTTTTCAATGAATTTGCTTGGGTTTTTAAATGCTAATTCCTAACTATAACGTGTGCAAAACCTATGGTTTTTTCACTGAATTTGCAAGGTTTTTTAAATGCTAATTCCCAACCATAACGTGTGTGAAACCTATGGTTTTTCAGTGAATTTGAAAGGTTTTGTAAATGATAAATTATAAATGTAATAATTATTATGTCTTTCTTTTTACACTAATTTCTTATATTTTTAATATAAATATGTATACGTATTTAATTTTTTAGAATATATTTCATATTCTTATTATAAAATAATAACAAAACTAAATTGCAATGTAATTTTTGGATTAATTATTGCTTGACTCCGGTTGCAAGTATAACGCAACTCCAGAAATGCTCTGGGGCCCTATGCTCAAAAAGCTGTATCAATCCTTACACCTGCTTCAAGCATGTGCAAGGGTTTGACGCAGCATAAGCTCAAAAGTGACTGAATGAAATGTTATACATTTTACTTAGTCACTTTTAGGAGGCGTTGCTGCACACCCTTCTGCACAGGAAAGCCTCTTCTGGTGCAGGGCTTTACAATGTAATGCACCCTCCAGATGCGTCACAATGTTAATAGCACACACCATGGCACATCTTTTGCACCACCATTGTGTCACAAAAATAACGCAACCGCTGTGTAAAAGAGGCACAAGGGGATTGTAACTTTGCCCCTAACACATACAAATTCACCCAGGCAGTTTCACCAGCAGCGCAAATTGAAGCATAGACTTCTAACATATTTATGTACATATGGTACATTCAAGTGCTTCGCACATACTACAGTATTCTATAAGTAAACACCTTATAGATTTATGCTGTAGCACTTCCTTACATCTCTGCACTTTCGCATTCTCCATACATTAGTAATATATTCATTCATTCATTTATGAACTACACATTCATTCTGACAAACTTTTATACACTAACATAGAAATATAGTTCTTTCTTTGACCAGTGAAGGTAGTTCTAAAAAGAACTGTTTTTTTTTGTTTGTTTTCTCAACAAATTCTAACCGGAACAAAAGAATGAAAAATGACCAACTAATGTCGAGGACAGCAATGATCCTGTATCCTGCATTTTATCAGCTCGATAGACTGTTCCCCATAACACAAAAGTTTATCGCTTCTTTCCTCTTCTTTGGAGCTTCTTCAGGAATGAAATCTCCCTCTGAAGAACTGCTGGAAGATGACTCCATTGCTCTTACTATGGTGATCTTTCTTCTATTTTAGAAGATTCTCACAACAAATGCTTCTTCTTAGAAAGTCAAAGTCGAATAATTATAATGGGACGGAACTTTCAACACTCGCAATAGGAAAAGTTACGAACCAATCAAATCTCTACTTTTAAAGTCACATGGCTTTGCGTACGCTTATGATACGCTTGTGCAGCTCTTTTGATACGAGTACGCATGATCTTCTACTACGATTTGTATAATTCTTTTTAATAGTAATATAGGATTATTAAAAGTATTTAAAAAAAATCATAGTTATCCCAAATGTCTGCCCTTAGTATCTACATTAAATACATACATGTTTTAAACCAAGTAGAAACATTGCCCCCTTTCGCATACAGAACGCTGTACATGACGTCACACCGAAGCTTTAATGCGACGCGTAACGTCAAAGCATATTCGTACCTTATGCGTGAGTACACACTGTGTATGATAAACAGTACAAACTATGGTGTGATCACCCTCTCAGTGACAAATCAGAGCTCAGGGCGCGCTAAGGACAATGATTAGAAGTGCTGACTCATTGCAGATCCGATTCTGGGCCTGCCTCTGCGTACATTATAACACCGCCCCCATCTCTCTCTGTTGTTAATTGTTGGTGCACGCACTCATACTTGCACATGCCCGGTACACGCCCGCCCACACTACCCACATCCCACCGCCAAGCATGCTTGCTATCATTTAGCCTGGAAACCAATACATTAGCCAATGTGATGTCCCCCAGGGCCATAATTCTTATAGAACGCGAAAACGCTACCAATGACGGCCCTGGGCTTGGTTTGGTCAGCCCCCGCGGTTCCCATTTATTGCGAGCACTGATGTGAGCACGCTCTCTTTTGCCTGACTCTGCTGCGATGACAGACAGACTGTCGAAAATACCCCAAACTCAGCAAAACCGCAACCTTTCAAGACACGACAAAAGACGACAGAAACAAAGGTAAGAGTAGACGTCACAACATCAGCCTCCAATGTAAATTGTATATGCATAATACTATTTTTTTATCCTTCATATGGCTTTCCTACCCTTCAATGATTTTAAATTGTACTTACATAATTGGAATATTTCTTTATAAGTCACGAGGTCCTATACACCTCTAATCCTAAAAATTGTGCGTGCATCAATTTCTGTGTCGTATTTCTGTACTACGCCACGTGCTTAGGCCTCTATTATTATTAATTGTGCGTCCATGATAGTATTTTTTTTCTGCGTCATGAGGCCGTCCCAGGCCTTTATTACCTTATTGATTTTCCTTTGTTTGCTGGAGCTGCAAAAGTCTAACTACGGAATATTAAGAACCCATATTAAAATTCACTTTTGATAGTAGTTACGCAGCTCAGTTTGCGATGACTAATCAAAACGTCCTTTTTTTCCTTCAGCAAACATCCTTCAGAAGCAACCACGGCCTATCGAGCAACAGCAAGGTATTCTCTGCAACTTATTGAAAATACTTTGATGTCTAGAAGCAGAGTCGAGTGATGAACTCTGGTGGCCGCGCTCTTTATACAAGGTAAGCACAGCAGCCTATATATACAATGCCTTCATAGCAATGCATTAGAAATAAGTTGCTATAACAGGCGTCAGTAACGCAGTAGGCACTTCCATATTAAAAGCACTGGAACGCGGCACTATAACAAGTAAAACATACCAGGTACACTGCACTCGTAAAACTGTAGTGTTAGCTTTATTTGTGAAACGAGAGAGGGCCATATTATCAAACCTCGGCAACAGAATTATCGCCACTTTATCTGCAGGAAAATGGTGATAATGGGTTTGATAATATACTCTATGGAATTCCACTCGAAGCTCATGTTAGAAGTGAAGGACATGTGACATGAGCTTCGATTGGAATTCCATAGAACATATTATCAAACCCATTATCACCACTTTAGCAACACTTTCCTGCCGATAACGTGGCAATAATTTTTGTCGCCAAAGGCTTGACATTATGGCCCAGAGTACGTAGTGTACAGCAGCTTCTCTGTATAATGTATAATTAGCTCCGAGCAGTGACAACAGATAGGTTACAACAGTCTGACAAACAGTTCATCAACCTTATTACGCCACTTTTGAGTCACTTTTAACATGGGTAAAGTGATGCAAAGAGCTAGTAAATCTACGTCTGGTTCAACAAAAAATCTCAACTCCTGACTCTGCGACACGGTTTTAATGTAGTTTTCTCTCTCTACCTCTCACTCTCTGTGACATCATTTCTCTATCTCTCTTAAACTTAGACACTGCTGTCTACTTGGACGTGTAGAAGATCAGCCCACCTGAAGTTGTCAACTCCACTTCCTAATGTGTTTGGCGCAAAGTTTACACAACGGTAAGCACAGAGGCCTAGATCTACAAATCCTTCATAGGAATCCATTAGAAATAATTCGGCATAACGGGCGTCAGTAACGCAGTAGGCACTTCCATATAGACACCACTTGAACGCGGCACTACAACAAGTAAAATGTACCAGTTACACTGTACTCGTAAAACTGTAGTGTTAGCTTTATTTGTGAAACGAGAGAGGTCAATATTATCAAACCTTGGCGACAAAATTATCGCCATTTTATCGGCAGCAAACTGCTGCTAAAGTGGCCATAATAGTTTTGATAATATGCTCTATGGAATTCCAATCGAAGCTCATGTTAGATGTGAAGGACATCTGACATGAGCTTCGATTGGAATTCCATAGAGCATATTATCAAACCTATTATCGCCACTTTAGCGACACTTTCCTGCCGATAAAGTGGCAATAATTTTTGTCACCAAAGGCTTGATATTATGGCCCAGAGTGCGTAGTGTACAGCAGCTTCTCTGTAAAATGTATAATTAGCTCCGAGCAGTGACAACAGATAGGTTACAACAGTGTGACCAACAGATCATCAATCTTATTCCGCCCCTTTTGAGTCACTTTTAACATGGGTAAAGTGATGCAAAGAGCTAGTAAATCTACGTCTGGTTCAACAAAAAATCTCAACTTCAGACTCTGCGACACAGTTTTAATGTTGTTTTCCCTCTCTCTCACTCTCTGTGACATAATTTCTCTATCTCTCTTAAACTTAGACACTGCTGTCCACTTGGATGTGTAGAAGATCAGCCCACCTGAAGTTGTCCATCCCAGTGGCTGCAGTGTTTGGCCGCAAGCTTTATACAACAGTAAGCACAGAGGCCTAGATCTACAAATCCTTCATAGGAATGCATTAGAAATAAGTCACCATAACGGGCGTCAGTAACGCAATAGACACTTCCATATAGACACCACTTGAACACGGCACTATAACAGAACAGGAATATACGAGTCACACTGCACACGTAAAACTGTAATTTACCACAACTTGTAATGCTTCAGCTCATTTACTCACATCTACATCATTCTAAACTCTAATTTTCTTTTTTCTTTCGCAGATTACCAATCGGACACCTTTTGGAATCCATTTCACAATTTCTTTATAACATTGTATAACTTTATTTGCCAGTTCTAATGTAGTTATATGTGAGCTTCGTTTATATTTATTGTTTAATAAAAGTTAATTGAGTTTTGTTTATATTTATTGTTTAATAAAAGTTAGTAAAAAAACCTACATATTTCTTTTATTTTGTGGGGGAGGGGTATGACGGTCCACAATAAAAATAATTTTGGAATACTATAGTAAGATATTCAAGACTAGGATTGAAAACTACTGAGTTCTAACTAACTGATATAATAAATACAACGGTGTGAAACTACGAAAATGGCGGCGGACGGAGTACGTAATCAACGTTTGGCGCCTCAACACTACCTTTCAAATAAATATATAAAAAATATGACTATTAATACTGTACAAAAGTATAGCACCGGATGAATCACACAAACCGGGAAAAGAAAGCGACAGATTCACTAACTGATATAAACAAAGGTTTGCTTGTTGAACTTGAAGAAAAAAATTTGAACTTCGAAACGACGCTGAACATGCGAAGAGAGTACAACTGCTACACCAAAAAAAGGAAAGCTTTACATACAAAAGGCGATACATTTTTGCCGCTTTCATCAACAGGAAACTGCAGATAAAGCAGCGATAATGTGCTTGATAATAGGCCCTTGTAACTTCCCATAGCAGCCCAGGTTCTGATCCTAACCTAGGCTGCTATGGTTATTCAAAAGTACATATTATCAAGCCCATTATCTCCGCTTTATCAGCAGTTTCATGCCAATAAATGCGACGATAATGTATCGCCTTTTGTTGACAATATAGACCATTGCTCTTTTTTTCACCAGTAAACTTAGATGCATATTATCAAGGACCAGTGTTGAAATTATAGCAGTTTTATTGGCAAGAAACTGCTGATAAAACGGCAATAATGAGCTTCATAATACGGCCTTGTTATTTCCCATAGAACCCCATTTTAGCACCAGAACATACGCTTCTAAGGGAATTTACAAGGACGTATTATCAAGCCCACCCTCCCAACATTAATAAAAAAATCCAGACAATGCACGTACCCGGAGCTGGAAGGTAATTTTACATATCACTGCCCCAGAAAGGTGGCGTTCCCCGCGACATGTACGGGGAGAGAGAGAGACCTCAAAACATATTTTTTTTTTAAAAAGACCCGAGGGGTGCCGCTCACCGAGACTGCGGGGAGTAGGACCGTAACCCCCACCGCATACTTCAAAATAAAACAAGAGGAGTGCCGTTCCCCAGTGCTCGGGGCACCTTACAAGCCCCCATTATGCAGAAAAATTGTCCCCGTAATTTACCCCCCCAGGACCTAATGAATAAAACAGACTTCAATTTCTTTTTTTTCAACTTTTCCAATGCGTACAAGTACTGCACGAGTACCCCGCCATTTTTTTTTTAAATAAAAATTTAGCCTAAATATCCATGTACCACCCCCTGACCAAGACTATAGGCTCAGAATGTTTCTACCCTGCCCCCTTTCCTTATTTCTCAACCTAGTTTTACTGTTTTCCTGTGACTCTGCTCTTCTGACAAACAACATGGCTGCCAATACTTCCTGGTTTGGAATATTGACAGCCAATCAGCATGCAGCTCCTGCTCGTAATTGTAGGTATTTACATACCCATATGCCGCAAATTTTCTTTAAAAAATAGAGCCTAAACATTCATATACGACCCCCTAAACAAGCCTAGAGGGTCAGAATATCTCTACCCTACCCCCTTCCCTTATTACTCAACTTTGTTTTACTGTTTTCTTGTGACTCGGTTCTAGCGAGGCACAAGATGGTCGCCAACACTTCCTGGTTTCGAGTGTTGACAGACAGTTCACAGCCAATCAGCATGCAGCTCGCGCTCGTAATTGAACAGATTTCAGTATGCGTACTGAACTCCGACTCTAGATATCTCTATGATTTTACTTGCAATTTTCTCAAAAACTACTGAACGGATTTACACCATTTAACAAAACGCACAATCTGCGAACAGAACTTTACCTCTCTGCCAATTTTTGTGTATTTCCGTTCCGCCGTTTGGGCTGTTGCCCTGGCTAAAGGTCCCTATGGAAAATTGCTTGGGGAAAACATGTTTTCAGACCCCCATTTCTCTCAGCCCCCACTTGACGAATCACCCCCAAACTTTCAGGGAAGGAGCGGAACCAAGCAGGTAATTTTCTTGGAGAAATTCACGAAGATTCGTCAACCGGCGCCAAAGTTATTCCAAATAGAATGTTGTGGATTTCCTATGGAAACTAGGTCCTAACTATAACTACCTAATGGCGACCGCCAGTAGATAATAACCTACTACTAGTATTAGTTAGGACCTATTATCCATAGGAAATCCACAACATTCTATTTGGAATAACTTTGGTGCCGGTTGACGAATCTTCGCAAAATTTTTAAAACTGGTCCACTCCTATCCAGAAAGCCTCGAAGTGATTCGTTAAGCGGGGGCCGAGAAAAAAGGGGGGGTTCCAAAATGTGTTTTCAGGATGCAATTTCCCATAGGAACCTTTAGTCGCAGCTAGAGCCCGAACTGCTGAACCGAATTACACCAAATTTGGCAGAAAAGTAGACCTTAGTTCAGAGTCGTGCCTTTTGGTTAAATGGTGTAAATCCGTTCAGTAGCTCCTGAGAAAATTGAAATTAAAATCACATATATATCTATGGCCGCGCAGGATCTGCGCACCCTTCCGAGCACGAGCTGTATGCTAATTGGCTGTCAACACTCCAAACCAGGAAGTGTTGGCAGCCACCTTGTGCTTCAGTAGAACCGAGGCACAAGAAACCTAAGAAATAAACATGCAAAACGGAAAAAGGGGGCACAGTAGAAACACCCTGACCCCCTAGACCTGCTCAGGGGGTTCCCACAAGTTCCGGGGGCAATATTCTTCTGTGAATGGGGCCCCGGGGACCACCAGCACTGGGGCTTTATACAATTATGGAGGGGGGCTCACAGCCCTCGGGACCGCCACCCCCCTGGGCTTCAATATTCATGGATGTGGTGGCTCAAAGGCCCCCCAAGCCCCGAGGACCACCACCCCCGGGGATTCTTTAGAATGTATGCGGGGGCTCACGGACCCCGCATCCCCAGTGACCGCCACCCCAGGGCTTTTTAAAAACAAAATCTGTTTGGGGGCTTGAGGCCCCCCCACATGCCCCGGGGACCACCACCTCCCTTGGGCACTAAGTATTGTAATTAGGGTGTCAGTGACGAACACCCAAGCCCCAGGGACCACCAACCCCTGGGGATTTGTAAGTGGTGCGAGGGGGGCCACGTGGCCCCCCTCCTGGAGTGTCCATCAGTGATGTCATGAGTGATGTCACTGACCATGTCATGAGTGATGTATTATGTGTCGTTATCTGCAGTGCATTGCGGGCTCGCGAGTTAAAGTTAGCTGAACTAACTATACGGGGGAATTTTAATGGTTTTGTTTGAGTGACAGATCCAGCTAACTATAACGCCCCTAAAACCTATGGTTTTTTCTGCGACTAGATATATATATATATATATATATATATATATATATATATATATATATATATATATATATATATATATATATATATATATATATATATATATATATATATATATATATATATATATATATATAACCTACTGGCAGTCGCCAGTAGGTATATATAGTTAGGATTTTTTCTCTATGGATCTTTTGAAAATTCTATGTCTAATAACTTTGGTGTTTGTGGACGGAATCGGCTGAAATTCTCAGGAAAATGGCACATTTTCTTTCTGATCAGCCCCTGAAAATATGGGGGGGTTTCGTCAAGGGGGGGCAGAGAAAAAAGGGGGGTCCCAAAACGCGTTTTTCCCATTCATTTTTCCATAGGGCGTTTGGCCTCACTTTTAGCTCGAACGGCTGAATGGATTTACACGAAACTTGGCAAAATTGTAGGGACTGTTAGCC
The DNA here is from genome assembly GCF_964263255.1 of Lissotriton vulgaris. NCBI lineage: Eukaryota > Metazoa > Chordata > Amphibia > Caudata > Salamandridae > Lissotriton > Lissotriton vulgaris. Next base: position 1,680,050,674 of record NC_141687.1, read on the forward strand.
CGATGTGCCTTTGCTGGGTCTCAATATATGTGCTCCAGTGGATTTTGAGAAATTAACTTTTAAAAAAACAGATATATCTGTGACAGCGTCATGGATAGCGAACTAGTTCGCGTACTTTTCGCGTAACGGAGCTTTGCAAAGCGAAGCTGATTGGCTCTCCGGTGTCTGTCAACATTCTAAACAGTCCGTAGCGGCCGCCATCTTGTCTCTCGGTAGGATCGAGAGACAAGAGGAGGCCAAAACGAAGGGGGAAATGAAGAAAAGGGGGAAAGGTAGACCCCTTCTGACCCCGTAGGATTGATGAGGGGGATATTAAAGTGCCCCGCGGGGCCAAAAAAAAAATGCGATTTTTTGTCGTAGAGGCGCAAATCGGTACGTGAACCGGGCAGCTAACCGGGCAGCTAACCGGCAGCGTAACGGGAGTCTGAGAAGAACCTGATTGGCTGTCAACATTGTAAACAGTCCGGAGCGGCCGCCATCTTGTCTCTCGGTAGGATCGAGAGACAAGAGGTGGTGAAAAACGAAGGGGGAAATGAAGGAAAGGGGGCAAGGTAGACCCCTCCTGACCCCCTAGGATTGATGAGGGGGATATTAAAGTGCCCCGCGGGGCAAAAAAAAAAAAGCGATTTTTCACCGTAGAGGCGCGTCCCGGTATGCGAACCGGGCAGCTAACTGGGCAGCTAACCGGCAGCGTAACGGGAGTCGGAGGAGAAGCTGATTGGCTGTCAACTTTGTAAACAGTCCGGAGCGGCCGCCTTCTTGTCTCTCGGTAGGATCGAGAGACAAGAGGTGGTGAAAAACAATGGGGGAAATGAAGGAAAGGGGGCAAGGTAGACCCCTCCTGACCCCCTAGGATTGATGAGGGGGATATTAAAGTGCCCCGCAGGGCAAAAGGAAAAAAGAAAAAAAAAATTGCGATTTTTCGCGGTAGAGGCGCTTCCCGGTACGCCAACCGGGCAGCTAAACGGTAGCGTAACGGGAGTCCGACATCTTGTGTTTTTGGAGCGTCCGGTTTGCGTACCGGGTAGCGTTCCGGTAAGCGTAACAAGGGGAAAAGTAAGAGAAACAGTAAAATAAAATTTAAAGGAATAGATTTCCACCAAACTGATGTGTCTTTGCAAGGCCTTAAGATATGTGCACATGTGGATTTTGTCTAATTAAGGTTAAAAAAAATATATATATATCTGAAAGCGTGCTCTGGCGCGCTTACGTTACGGGTTTTGTTTGCGCTGCAGAGACGATACGTCACGTTTATGTGACGCGTCATGAGGCGTCTCACGTGTCTACGTGATACGTCACGTAATAAAGAATATATTTTACAGCTATAGATATTAGCTTTTAAAAAACCAATGAAATTCACTGAAAAAAGCATAGGTTATAGACCATATATAGTTAGGAATTTGCATTTAAAAAACCTTGAAAATTCACTGAAAAAAACATTGGTTATAGACCATATATAGTTAGGGATTAGCATTTTCAAAACCTTAATTTACTCGCACAAAACCATAGAAATTCGCATTTATAGTTAGTTGCAATAACTATATATCGCGCACCCACAATCCACTGCTGATGATGTCACATATTACATCATTCATGACATGGTCAGTGACATCACTGATGACATCACTGATGACATCTCAACAAAATTCAAAAAGACCAAGGCAGCAGACCAGGTCAAGCACTCCAGATCCTATAGTTCTGAATTTAGGGTGGTGCAAACTACTTCCTACACCTGCTACCAATAGGTGTATGAATCAGAGAGATGAAAACATAAAATGGAAGGTGCACACAATTAAAGTCAAAAAAGGCAGTAAAGTATTAAATATCTTCTTCTTTATTTAGTAGTATTCATTGGACATAGGCACAGCCAACGCGTTTCGTTCCATTTGCCTTAAGGAACTTCGTCAGGGCTGTAAAAAGTGACAAACATATATATACATAAATATACATTTATATAGACACATAAGACAAAAAAATAATTGATTTCACACTAGACTAAAAGAAACCAGGCCCAAATACACATATTTACAAAACCTATTATTAGAGACAAAAAGGAGACAAAAGACATTCTTGAACCACAGCTAGTCCTAATTTAAAATATACAGCAACTACACTGGCTGTATAAAGTTTTTTTACATTTGTTAAAAAAGTGTACAAACACTTATATGAAAATAGCATTCTTTACAAGTTTATTTACAAGCATTGCCACCTATAGTAGATTTCTGCCAATGGTAAGATCATATCCATTTCTAGGAAAAAGTTCAGTAAGGAAAGAAAAGAAAGCTCCTAGGATAAGATAATATTCCTAGGAGAACGGAAAATCACATTGCCAAGTTTGCTTGATTCTTGATTCTGACACAAGCATACTTGGCAATGTGATTTTCCGTTCTCCTAGGAATATTATATATATCTACTATAGGTGGCAATGCTTGTAAATAAACTTGTAAAGAATGCTATTTTCATATAAGTGTTTGTACACTTTTTTAACAAATGTAAAAAAACTTTATACAGCCAGTGTAGTTGCTGTATATTTTAAATTAGGACTAGCTGTGGTTCAAGAATGTCTTTTGTCTCCTTTTTGTCTCTAATAATAGGTTTTGTAAATATGTGTATTTGGGCCTGGTTTATTTTAGTCTAGTGTGAAATCAATTATTTTTTTGTCTTATGTGTCTATATAAATGTATATTTATGTATATATATGTTTGTCACTTTTTACAGCCCTGACGAAGTTCCTTAAGGCAAATGGAACGAAACGCGTTGGCTGTGCCTATGTCCAATGAATACTACTAAATAAAGAAGAAGATACCAGATGACATCTCAAATGACATCACTGATGACATCTCAAATGACATCACTGATGACATCTCAAATGACATCACTGATGAAATCACTGATAACATCTCATTTGACATTACTGATCACATCACTGATGATATCATTCATGTGATAATACAATGAACCTCTTCAGACTCTAATATAACCTTAGATACAATCAGTGTAAACAGACACTCACAGACTGTCACTCATCCATGGAGTTACTCACACACCTAGTCAGTCATGCAAAGAATCAATCACACCTCCATTTCCTCAACTTTACAGTTATACACACTTTACTTAATCAAACATATACTAACACATATTTACTCTCTTATACAATCACTGATACAAGTTCACAATGATCCATACAGCCACTCACACATTCATTGGCTCTTATGCACAGTTATTTATATATGTCAACTCTTACATGTACTGTGTTTTACATATGTATTTACTTTGACATGTAGCACTGAGAAATCCAATCACTCACCAATACACTCATGCAGACAGTCAACCGCCCATACAGCTGTTTCCACATGCACTTTTGAAAACCATACATCTAGTGAATCAACTGCTCACACATCTATGCACAGAGTCACACACTTCCCAGCCACCCCCACACACATACTTACTCTCCCATACAAATACTTGGGCAACCAAACAATAACCCATATAGTTACTCATATAGCTACTGATCAACACATGCAGCAGTTTACAAAACAACAGATATAATGATGCACAAATTAAGACAGTTTAGTCACTAACCCATGCACTCAGTGAGACACATTTAATCATTCTCTCATACAGTCAGTCATGCACCTACTAAATCCTTCATCCAGACACTTATACATCCACTCATTCTTCAATATGTAAAACATATTTTAACTTTACAGAAACATACAGTCACTGGATGTTGTCATCAGTGATGTCACTGACCATGTCATGAATGATGTAATATGTGACATCATCAGCAGTGGATTGCGGGTGCGCGATATATAGTTATTGCAACTAACTATATATGCGAATTTCTATGGTTTTGTGCGAGTAAATTAAGGTTTTGAAAATGCTAATCCCTAACTATATATGGTCTATAACCAATGGTTTTTTCAGTGAATTTTCAAGGTTTTGTAAATGCAAATTCCTAACTATATATGGTCTATAACCTATGGTTTTTCAGTGAATATATATATATATATATATATATATATATATATATATATATATATATATATATATGTATATATATATATATATATACATATTAGCTGTACCTGGCTAGGCGTTGCTGTGGCTCAGTCTGGTTAAATGGAAGAGAAAGAAAAGAGTAAGTGCACATTTCTAATATGTTTAATTTCAAAATGATTGTGGGTATACAATATGTTTTTGTCACTATTGTCTCTATGCGTCCCTTGTAGTTGTTGCGCAGCAAGCAAATCGATACTGTCTGTTCAGCCTTTCTATTAAAAACATGCGTGTATTATACACACGCGAATTCGAATCGAACATTGTGTATATATAAACATGCGCTAATGTTGCAAAGTGAACCAACTCCTCCCCCCTCCCTCCACCCACTTCCCAGTCTGCCATCCTGACACCAACTGTCTCTATGCGTTCTTTTCTTAATGTTGCAAAGTGAACCAACTCCTCCCCCCTCCCTCCACCCACTTCCCGGTCTGCTAAGTGAACCAACTCCTCCCCTCTCTCTCCACCCACTTCCCGTTTTGCCATCCTGACACCAACTGTCCATCCTAATATATGTAGGCTATTGTCTCTATGCGTCCCTTGTAGTTGCTGCGCAGCAACCAAATCGATAGGATTTGTTTGGCCTTTCGATTAAAAACAAGCGCATATTGGACATGCGCGTATTTGAATCCAACGTTGTGAATATATAAACACGCACTTAATTGAATCCAACGTTGTGTCAAAATTTCAAAGCTATCGGTGAAGAACTTTCGAAGATTTAAGATTTTGAGCAAACGAACATTGACATTTTTATGTGTCTGTTCGGGCTTTCAATTAAAAACATGCGCGTATTGAATAGATGTCAAGATTTTTGTTTAATACCTGTCAAGATCAATGTATAATGAATATAAATATGCATTGGTGAAGAGATTGTGATCAACTTTCTAAATTATTGTATAGGGTAGATGACTACATGTTTTTGAAGCATAGCAGAATAACAGTAATATTTATATAATGGCCTGTGGATAGTTTTTGGGACTTATGTACATTGAAACATACACACAGCTTTTTAGATAAAGAGGACAACCCTTTCCTTTTGTATGTTTGTTACATGATATAGTGGCCTATAGCGATGCACCACGGAGAGTTGAGCATTAACACGAATAAATATTGGTATACTTAAGGTTGTGACTAGTGCACAGTTGGTGTCATAATAAATTTCATTAGGCATGATATATTTTGAGCATTTTTCGTATTTAAAATAAGGGAAAAATGGCAATTCATGTCACATATTCAAAGATAAATTTCAGTACTGCAGACACTGTTTCATACCATCTTTTACCATTCAAAATCAACAACGCACACAAATTTTGCCCCCCCACCAAAAAGTGATGTTTTTCTGAAATCTATATAATTATTTTTTTCCTAGTTTCTGTTCAAACAATGATTTAACGAAAATGTGTGCTACAAGTCTAGCTGTTGTTCCCCCAGAAGAAACTTTCTGCACATTTTTTCATCCTACAACAACAAAAAAATAATAATGACCTTTGCAAGGCTTTAATAGAATTTCAGTAACGGTCATGGAAGAAAAGTGTGTAAAGCTTCCAGAAAGATATGCCTCTTTGGCTGTTTCAGAGCTGCTTTGCTGAAGGTCCATCACAAGAGAAGCGCATGGCCTGATCTACTCTTCCTGTGCACATGCGCTGTAGGTTCACCTCTTACTGGCCTGAAGTAATGATGTTATTAGAGGTCTTTTCTAGAGGTGCTTATGTGAGCTGAGACGCGTCACCTCTTCTCTTACCTGAAGAATTGTACATGGTCAGGTTGCACAAGCAGGTGTTTGTGGTAGTATTAATATACTCATCTGATGCACATGAAGGGGGCTGGGATGTGGCTGCAGAGAAAGAGAGGGAAGGAGAGGGAGACAAAAAGTGTACAAGTTAGTGAAATCACTCAAGCCCCTTATCCACCTCAAAGTCCTTCTTCAGCAAACAATGTGAAACAATCCATAATAGAATAAACAACACAGTTAATCCACTCTGGGACCACCCAGCACTCAGTTATATTTTTACAAAATATAATACATACGCAGGAACATAGGTTAAGAATGAATGGGAGTTGCAAGATTCCAGCAAAAGAGAGAGCGCCTCCTATTGAACTTCCTCCCAATGAGAAAAAGTCAAGGGTACTTAGGAAAGGAGTGATGCTGTCCTTTTTCTCTGATATGGATGCATACAGAAAATGAGAGGGGAGACGGTGAAAGCTCGAAGGGTTTTAAATCCTCACCTGTGCGCACAATGCTGACAGTGAGGGCAATACTCAGCAAGGCCTTCATCTTCCAATCTATGGTGCTGTTGAAGTCTCTAGAAGATAAAGTTAGCAGTTAGCTCCTGTGTAGCCAGCAACGCATTGGGGAAGTGACCCTCACATATGCATCTGCACAAATGACACACTTTGAGATCTCATGCACCTAGAAACTGTCTGCCCACTAGAACTGATAAGAGCTTCTGGATTTGAAGAGTTTGACTTAAATCCTCAGCGCTGCACATCATTTGGGATTAGAGACCCTCATACATCATGGCTATCACTAGAACACATTGTAGGACTGCATGAACTTTAGGATTAGAAATGCACATGAGGTCTGCTGCTGGAACCATTCCTAACGTCTGGGTGTCTGGGGCATGGATCAGATCTTCTCGACTCACGCCCTACTGCGATTCAGACCTTTACCTGGTGAACCCATCCCTAGAACACATTGTTCTGAAGAGGTAAGTGAGTAGTCTAGTCATGGGATCTTATAAGAACTTCTGCATGTACATAGCTTGAACGGGATCCTCTATGGCCCGCAGCCTAAGGGAGTAAATATCCTTACATAGCGCGCCCACCCCAACGCACACTGTAGGATTGCATACATCTTAGACCCAGTCTACTCTCAGACACAATTAAGAACATCAGCCTCTGAAGATCTAAGATCAGAGCACCCCACTTCAGCAGCTGTGCTTACGGCAGTGACACCCGCTCACAAAAGCCCATTTATAAAAACTCTGCGTTCATGCAAAGACTCCGCTGGCATACAGACTCCTTTCTCTTTGGAGCTGTACGCATGCTTTCTTTGTCCCAGTAGCTCCTGTGATGGCGTCCATGCAAGAACCCGTCACCGAGAGGATGGCACCCGCTGAAGCAAGGCACTTGTCGCATGAACCACAAGGTGCTAGACTCAGCACTGTTCCCTTCAGATGTGTAATGGCAAGACCTGTTTTTAAATTACTACACAACATTGGTTTAATCCACTTGAGGTGCATGTGTAGCATGGTGTGTGTATTGGTGTACAGTTAGTTTACATCCCTATCAGATGCTTATGTTGTATGGTTTGTGTGCTCACACCTCACGAGGATTGACACCTGGTCCTTAACCATACAAAGAGTACAAACAATACTACAGAGATTCATTGTGTGCTGTGCAGTAATGCAAATATATATCCCTCACAGGCATTTTCACATTTTGTGGAGAAGTGTGGCTCACTGGTTAGAGCAGGCAGACCCTGAAGCAGAGGTCAGACCCAGGACCAGGATTCAATTCCCGACGCGGCAGGGTCTTGAGCTCAAATGTCCATGGACTCGATAATTCTCGCTTCGGTGCCTGACCTAATCATGGGTTCACACTCTGCAACTCTGTGCATTAAGCTTGCTTAATCTCCACAACGGCCCCCCCGCGGCGGGATGCCTGGCTTTCACCTTGGGGATGCCCTGTAGGGGCTATCTCACAGGGAAAAGCCAGGACGGGTTCCCAAGGCAAGCGTGGAGATACCCCTTCGGGGGTCTATTCAGGCGCTATATAAGAAACATAATAATAATAATAATGTACAAATCTTACAACATGTGCACCTTTCAGAGATGATACATGCTGGACCAATATATTGCTATTGCTTCAAATACACAGGGATATGTACAGTCAGTGTGTTGAATACACATACAGCGAACTGTAAGCAATCCTGAGGCCCTCGTTGTGATTGACCCAGAAAATGGGCATGATTTACCAATATTAGCTGTATCAGGAAATCTGGGGATTGTGAAAATCCCCCTTAAAAATGACGAGTTTCCCGGAAATTCTAAATTTTGGCTCCAATTAGCCTGTTAAATCCTCATTCTCACCAGGATTTTCACGGAGGTTACAACAGCTTTCGCTGTAGATCTTATAATTCTTATGGGGCCATTAACTCCTCTTACCGACCCAATGGGAACTAAGGGGCCACTCTTAATGATGGCTTCAGCCATGTATGTACAGGGACAAGTACGCACATCTAGTCCCCTTTAAAACAGAATGCAAAGTTGCAGTATGAGGTTTCAGGAGGGTGTTGGCCAATGGCAATGAGGCCCACATTATTTAAGAGAAGAAGAGAGGATATTAAGACCTGTAGGTTGATGGAGCAAGGATTTGCACATAACACGACTTGCTTGAATTCAGTCCTCTCGACATAACGTTAATGCGCTAACCAACATGTTTGTTCTATTAATATTGCATTTCACAATACATTGGGTATCTAGAAGAAGCTTGCATATGTGCTTTTACTAATGTTAATCCGCTTGCAATAAAATTGCTTCTGCTACGCAGGATTTCTTACTGCGCATGCGTCTGTCACACTCACGTGACATGACGTACTCTTTGCTTTGGAGGGAATCTTTTGCTTCTGCTCATTAAAACTAAGATGGCTGCTCTGTGTTACAGCATGCATGAAGCTTGCATTGCTGCTTTTGCTAAGCTGTTTGTTCTGCCTAATTTCTAATGCAATAGTTAAAATAAAGTAATGAGAATAGAGTAGAAATAAGAGGTATACAGTGCATTCATTTATTCTGTGTTCTAAAACTGTTTCTTTTCTACTTTTCATGTATCATAATCTTTGGGCCTGGGAGGTGCTATTACTCCATCTTGAAAAACCACACAGCGCATGTCAAACTCCAGAAGGAGCTATGTCATTCGTCATTGAAACCCGGGCCAAGGCATGACTTGGTAGAAGATGTTCCTGAGAAAGTCAACTTCTGACCCCAGTGAAGGAAGCTAAAAAAACTAAAAAATGGACTACATTGTAATCATTATTGATACATTCACTGCCGGGTGGAATAAAACATATGTGGAAAAATAAAAATTGATGGTCGGGAACGTTAATAGAATATTCAAAAGTAAAAGTGTCATTTTGGTATGGTGTGGATGACCTCTCCTCATTCTTTGTCCAAACAAAATTGGGGATCCTTACACTTGCAACATTGGGGGATGGTACACTGACCTAGAAAATAGTATAACTTGGTTGGCTTAGCTAGTTAATTTGCCCGGCTTGTCCGAATAGCTGACCTGTCACTGACCCAACGCACTCAATAGGGATCGAGAGCAGAAGTGCTGGCGGAGCATGTCAAAAGGTTCGAAAAGCAGATTGGGGTTTGAGAGCTGAAGTGCTGGCGAGGCACTTTGTCGGAGAAATTGATAACTCTTGCCGGGTTCTGGCTGTTAGCTGCAGAGAGGGAGTAACGCAGGCGTTGCATCATTAACTGCGGGTGCCGGTCTTAGCCTGTGGTAGTCCTGTACTGATCCAATTTGGCTTTACCTGTCTTGATTCCGATCAGCACCTGCTTGCCTTTATAGTGCCTGCACTTCCAGGGTTCTGTCCTTTAAACTGACCCGTGGCCAGGCTTAGTTCTTCACACCATTCTAGGTAAATATTAAATGTGGGTATTGTCATTATTCGGATTCCTTTTCTCTTCTAACCCTAATGTTAAATGATAAAGGTTTTGCATATTGTCGTATGTCATTATTCTGATTCCTTTTCTCTTCCCACCCTTTTGTCAAATATTTAAAGACTGCTTTATAAGAGCTCTGCATATTTTCATTCTAATCATTATTTTCCTAATTCAGAACTTTCTATTATTCACTGCTTGGATTATGACATTTTAAAGAAATTTAGATAAAGAGTTTAAACCTTTCCCGAGTTGTGGTTATTTTATGAGTGCAAATGTTCTGTTTCTGCCAATTATTCTAACACCCTGATCCATTAGGTTTTCAGGTACCATTGACTAGGATTGGTAAATCCAATAGTATAGGTCCTGAATGGTTAAACAAAATTTGATATGAGTGTAGGTTTTACCTGTTCAAATATATATATGTTTTTATGGGCCCAGGTGAGTATGGTAAATAACGGGCACGTGAACCTGCGCTCTATCAAGGTACTAGAGGTTTTCGTATCCCTGGAGACCAGCTTCCTTTGTTTACATTTGCTGATGTTTGCCTCCTTGAGCGATGTCACATAGTCCCTCTTCCAAATTAATGACAGGGTGGAAGGGATGGTAGCACTATTCCAGAGATGGAAGAGCTTGTCAGTGAAATACTGCCCATCTTGGTGGCCACCAGTTCCCTTCTATGATCACTTGGTGGCCAAAAATGATTGCCCGCGTCTATGTAAGGAAATGGCTGAACCTTTCCTTGGAGTAACTGACTGGAAATGGAATATGTTTGCAAGCCAAGCCTGAGACTCTGGAACCCACAAGGGCACTCAGCGCGTGCAAAAATACTTGCTCAAAGTGCATAATTGTGTGCTCACCATGAAGTCAACCACACACGGACTACGAAAAAGCTGTAGATGAAAAGGGATGAGCTGAGCATAGCACCAGTTTAGGAGTCCGGGCAGCTGTAAGGTTGCGACCGGTAACAGAAAACCTGTTGAGAGATTGCTATAGAGAGGTTTTCAGGGTCAGGACTAATACTTGTTTCCAAGATCAGGTATGCCTCAGAAAACCTGACCTCCTTAACAAACACCATTATTTTAAATATTCCTCACTGCTAATGTTTCAGGGCATCAATGTCTGCTATGACAGCCCCATGTCATTTAGACCAGGAAATGTAGGCTAGTTTCTCTTATTCTTAAAAAGAATAAACAGTGGCAAACCTTTTGGGGTGAAAATAGATGATTTCCTCTTTGTAGAGTAAACGTAGTAATGTAGCACTGATGCCCCTTCTATAGAGCCCGCTGCTGTAAATAACAGTGACAGTCCTACTGGGAGGGTCTTGTCACAAATGTTTTTGCATGGCATCCCCAATGCTTCCTGTGAAAATATTTGCATTATACTGAATGTATCAATGCATCATTGTGCACAGGCCATTGCATGTAATTGTAGAAATTACTGTCTTTGCCGCACCAGTCTTCGCACAGAGAAGGGGCTTTGACGTGCCTTTAGGCGCTGGAGCATCATAAAACGCAGCAGGGTGCAGCCGCGAACGGTGGGAGGTCCGTGGGGCGGAAAGGTGGGGTGGGGGAGGGGCAGGGTGGGGGTACTGAACATTGGTATATGGATGATTGCAGGTAACTAAACAATTAAATTAATAAAACGAATTTCGTAGCGCGCGCTGCATCGCATTTTATGATGCAGGGCGCACTACGAAATTAATTTTATTAATTTCATTGTTTACTTACCTACAAAACAGAAAATAGTAGTGGGTCTAGCAAACAAAAGGCTCAAGTATGTGTCTGGAAGGTAAGCTATGAACTACGTGAAAGAAACAGCATCTTTCCTGTGCGGAAAAATACCCATCAGCTGTCGATCCTGGACGCCCTGTTCATCATATGGGTTTCCTTCACACCAGGAAGGTAGATTTTAAACCAATTCAGATGGTGGGTGTGGAAACTTACTATGTGTTTCCATGTGTCAGGGTCAAGAGGGACAGCTCAAGAGCAGTGCATGTGTGGAGTGAAAAAAAGAGTGAACTGTGATGTGAACAGATAAAATTGGGTAATAGAATGGAAAACTGACTTTAATAACCACCTTTCTATTCCCAAAAATAAACAGAGCTGCTTTTCACTAACCTAGCCATGGCTGAGGCCTTGAAAAGAAACAAGAAGCAACTGGAAAACTGGGGCATAAAAATCATGAACCAGCCTACGCTAAAATACCCAATGCTCCTGAAGAACAGTAACTTGAAGGAAAAAACAGTTTCTCAGGAACAGAACACGCAAAAAAAGGCACCTATGAACGATTCGCTTTACTTACTGCCATCAGCAGTGTCCATTCTTCACGGGACTATAAGCAGCACAAAAATAAATTTAACAAGTGACAGCTCAATTAAAGTAACAACAAATCTGGGTCAAGGCATTAGGTCTTGCTCAATCAAGAGGAATACCTGCGAAGAATGGTTTTGGGTGTCAAGGGCCTTAAATCACAATTCCTAACACCTGTCCCCCTGCAAGCAAGGAGACCACACTACTTCTGCCAAAAGATGGCCCAGCCAAGCATAGTAAATCGGCGGTCAGCACTCAAAGCTTAATCATCTTGACCTGGAACGCCACAGGGATTTCAAAGCTTGAGCAAAACCCAGCGACATTGGCTTTTTTAGAAGGAGCCGATATAATCTGCACCAAAGAAACGTGGGCAACTAAATCAATATCAATAAGAGGCTACGCGAAATAGTGCAAACCAGCTATTAAGGACAATATTTTTGGAAGACCATCTGGAGGGATTTCTATATACATCATTATTCCCAGATCACAGCTTCATCCCTTACGTCAGATGGGTTGAGGTGATAGGGAAGCCTTGGAGTTCCAAATGATGACTCTGGCCACAAAGGGCAGTTGATGGAAATCCTTTTCTTATCTTCCCTCGTCAGGGCTCATTCTGTCTTGTAGGTGGTTCAAGATTTAGAGCTGTATACAATACTGGCTTTTAGGAACCATAATGATTTTCTCTGTTTCCTTTTCTTCTTCTTTTCTTTGTAGTACTTGCTGTTGTTTTCAGACCACCAGATTGCTTTGTTGGTAATAAGGAATGGAGCATTACCAATGCGGGGAAATATAAAGCATAGTGTAGCTGGGGGGTGCCGTGCACCCCGCTATAGGTTTTACCAATACTCAGTTTGGGCGACAGGCACTCTGCATGTTGGGGTGGTGGAAGGTTTCATTCTTACCGAGCAGGGTTGCAGGAAGGGGTAGTTGGTATATTGTTTAACTTGTACGTTCTTTAGTTTTGAAATTTTCAGCTCAGGACCAATAGCGCTTCTATATTCATGCATAACGGGGAGGGAAGGGTATGGGAGGCATAAGAGGTGGCTGAATCCAGGACATTACCACTAAGGCGCGCGAGTGGGCCCCACACAGCTCAGGGCCTGGACCTTAAATGTGAATGGTCTGGGGAATTAAATCAAATTTACTTTGGTAATGCAATATATCAAAAGGCATGTCCCATACATAATACTGATCCAAGAGACATTAAGGGTAACAAATACAGGGCTTTGGATCGCTTTGGATATAAACTCGTGATTCATTCGGGGTATACCACTGACACCAGGGGAGTGGGGATCCTTATGTGTGCGGCCTTCCCGTTCATCGTAGAGCGGGTCAGGTCCGATGAGGTGTGTTGCTGCATGGCTGAAGCAGGGAGGTGGGAGGGACATTGGGTCAACTTATGTTTGTTTTATGTTCACCGGAGGCTTCAGAAAATCAATTTTCCAATGATTAGCACAATCCTGATGGGACTACCGGTAGGCACACTCCTGGTTGGGGGCAATGCAAATGCAGTTTTTGATCCGGAGCTAGAGAGATAGAGTGCCACAATGAGTCATAGGGAGGAGGGGATCCTGGCCGGATTCCTGTCGGCCCTGGGGTTGGCTGACATTTGGAGGGCACATAAACCCTGACAGCAGCAATATACATACTACTCGATGCGTCACGGCTCGCTTTCTAGGATTGACTATCTGTTCACACAAAGTGACAGGGGGTGACTTTCTTGCACCTGCGCAACTGGCTCAGGGCATCTCAGATCATTCCCCAGTGTGTGTTACAATTCAGGGGCCACAAGTGAATATAGGGGTTCCCGAAAATAGACCCTTGGAGATTGAGGGACCCAATACTGAGTGATAAAATAAGAGAGGGAACGGAGCTCTATTTCCAGGAAAATGCTGGCATGGTGGAGTCTTGTTAGACACTCTGGGAGGCTTATAAAACAGTGATTAGGGGCCAGGCACAAGCACTCGTAGGGGGGCAAAAAAAGGAGGAGCAGAGACATATGCGATCCCTAGAACATGAAGTTCTCCTGATAGAGAAGGATGTGATGGAATGGAGCGACTCAGGCCTGCGCCACACATTGGCCCTGCGTCAGTATGAACTGAGAGTGGCGGCTTGGGTACATGCCTTGATGGTGCAGCATCGCCTCAATGATGTGGGCGATAAGGCATCTATATTGCTCGCATGGCTCAAGAAACATGATAGGGAGCGGTCATGGGTCACGTCGGTCCAAGATAGGGAGGGCAGGATACACACTACTAGCATGGAGATTGCAGAGGCATTTGCCGCATACTACGAGGAGGTTTACTCACCAGTCAGCACAAGGTCTGTGTTTGAAGGAATTTTTCGCTACCTGAGATATCGGTAGAAGACAGAGAGGCCTTAGAGTCTGACATTATGGACGAAGAATTATCAAAGGTGCTAGAATCCCTCAAGGTGGGTAAAGCTGTGTGTCCGAATGGGCTACCTGTCGAGTTGTTCAAGAGGGTTGCCTCTAGAATAGTGACACCGTTGTGCGATATGCTGCAGGTAGGACGGAGGAGGGTCAACTACCAGTGGACCAATGGATGGCCACTATCGTGGTAATCCATAAACAGGGGAGGCCACCTGATAGCTGTAGCTCCTACAGGCCAATTTCCCTCCTTAATTTTGAGATTAAAGGTCTTGGCTAAGGCCTTAGCAAACAGGCTGATACCAGTTATTACCAAATTGATCACCTGGCATCAATCAGGCTTTATGCCGCATAGAAGTATGTAGATCAACGAAAGGGGGTGGGCCCAAAAGACCGGAGCCCGGTAGGACCCGTTTAAACTCAACAACAACGATAACCTAGGTTCCTGTGTCACTTAGCCTCCAATTATTTGAGGGAGAAAAACCACACTATTTTCCGTTGGTGGTTGGGTTATTTATTTACCCAAATTTTCAATTCATTAGTAGATAGTAAAAAGGGGGCAACTGATCTCCACAGATTTACATACAGAATTTACCAACATTTACAAATACATACACTACTTAATACATACAACGGTATTTTACAAACAAATACATTCACAGGTTTTTACACACAATGTTCACAATTGCTGTCAACAATCCAATGTGGAACACAAAAAAATGCTCTTCGCAAGACAAATCAATTGCACTGCAAGTCTGCGTAAATATTCACAATATTCTCATATCTTGAATAAATCTTATTCATTCTCCAAGATATTATTGCTGTCATTTAACGTATTCCTAATAAAACTCAGTGGTATTCTCGCTGTGCCGACGCGTTTCAAGACACACAGTTGCCTTAGTGTGCTCTCATCAGGGCATCTTACTTATCCACAATTGGGTGTATCTATAAGTACAAGAAATGAAACACCTGTCACGTGTCTGCAGTATTTACATGATTTAAAAAGCTTATACCAATGGCTGTGTGGAACTACCTACCTGCCAATGTGGTAAAGCGTTATTTAGGTGAGGCTTTCAGACCGCTGTGTCCGGTTTGTATGAGCAATGAGTCTGTGAACAATAAGAGGGAGTTTTTGGGGTTTTATTCAACTACCTTGCGTACATACATGATATTGGTCCACAAAGAGCTCCCAATTGGGGCAGTTCAACTTACTTTTCAGGCCTTTCCAGGATAGGACCCTCAGCTTTTTAAATTCCTTAAATTGTTCTTGATGGGCTGCATGGGTGTGGGTATTAGATTGTTGATTTTCCTTCAAGTGGGCTCAAGAGTGTTCCAGGAAACACAGAGGTACCGGAGGATGCACTGCAGATGGGGTTGCGTCATTTAATGTACCTGCCCCCTCCAGGGGAAGAGGCAGACCATCTGGGGGCTTTTGCATATGGGTGGGTACACCCTTGGGTTGCACAACTGAGCCCCTGGAGTCCCCTTCCAGTGATAACCAGTGCAATTCACTTACCTTTTCTCCAAAGATCAGAATTGCATTCATTAATGTCAACACTCAGCCTGTAAGTCATAGCCAAGAAACCCCGACCATTGACCAACTGGCATGCTTAATTCTTACAATTAACACAAACATTTGGTAGGTTTTAGGTGAGGATTTTAATTGCCAATTTGAGCCTCAAATAAAAACTAATAATGTTACCTGTTGCAAAGAAGACTTCTGCTGGGCAATCCCTGATCCACAAATTCCGCCATTCAGGGCTTGGTCCCAGCTGGCACTCCAGATCAATTCACTCACACAAAACCACTCCCTATGAGCTTGTAATGGCCTCACAAAATCTGATACACCAGGGGCGTTAACATTTAACAGAGTTGGACAATCCTCCTTTTTAGGTTACATCCTGGTGGAAACCAGGATGTGGCATAAGGTTGTCGATATTGCTGTGGTTGCCGAGACATGAGAGTGATCACAACGCTTTGATTATGGAACTAGAGTTGCATGACATGGGAAATCAATTGGCCTCTAGTTCTCCACCAGATGATAGACTAACTCTTTCCAATAACAGGAGAAGAATACGGTGGTCGGTAATCCAACACTCCCCTGATAAACTGGCCTCCCTCTACTAAACTATCATGATGACACTAATGGAAATGATAAACATCGCAATTTTGGATGGCATTTTATTCCCTCTAAACAGAGTTGCAGAGCTCCATACAGCATTGACATCTAAATTGGTTGAAATATTCTTTCCAAAAGGATTTTTTCCAAAAGGATTTTCGATGGGAAAGAAAAGGCTAATCAATCATGGTTTGATGATTTGATGGTAGTTGTCAGGTGGCTAAGCGGGCTGCACTAAAAACTGCATTATCAAAGAATGATCGGAAGGCATTCAGGAATATAGTCAGTACAGGCTGTAGCGAAGGGAAGCCAGGCATAGAGCTTAATATAGTGGCAGGCACATGGAAGAGAGATTTCCAGGCTTTATACACTACCATGGAAGCAGAGGGTCCAATTGTAGAACCAGTTATAACCCCTCTACAGATCACCTACAGTGAGGCCCCCAAGATAACCCGGGTTGAAGTAGCAAATGCAATAAGCAAGATATCCCCTGGCAAAGCTCGCAAGATATCTCCTGGCAAAGCTCCAGGGCTTGATAAGATATCAGGGGACCTTTTTCAGGCAGAACCGAAAATATGTAGAACCTATTTATGGGTGATATTTAATGCTTTCCTGAAGGGAATGGTGATCCCTGAAACCTGGGTTGGAGCTGAAATTCTTCCAGGATTGAAAAAGGGTTCCCCACCTTTACCCACCAATTACAGACCCATCAGTCTGACTGATGTAACCCAGAAAATATTTGCTTGGGTAGTATTGGATCATATACTGGAATGGATGGATGACCATGAAGTCCTTACTTCAGGAAAAACAGCTCCACCGTGGACCGAATATATAGGCTCCAACTTTTACATTGGAAAATGGTGACATTAGAGGGTGACAGTCTCTATCTAATATTTGTGGACTTAAAAAATGCTTTCGACCTGGTACCCAAGAACAAATTATGGGTTGTACTTAGTGACCTAGAAGTCACAACCTATGTTTGGCGTAAGATTAGGAGATTTCTTGAAGGCAACTATACACAAATTAGGTTTGGAAAACATGGTGAACTTACCTCTCCACTCCCAGTTAATAGAGGGGTAAGACGGGGATGTGTGCTCTCAACTACCCTGTTTTGCTTATTTATCAATGCACTGGTGAAGGATAATGATGCCCCTAAGCTAGCACAAAGAAAAGTGCCAGCAATGATGTTTGCTGACAACTCTCTTTTGCTTTCTAAGTCACCCATTGGCATTCAGAGGATCCAAAATAGTTTTGATACCTTCTTAAAAACTGGGGCTGGAGAGTAACACTCAGAAGACTAAACATATGTGGGCAGATTTACAAGCCCCGTGCGCCACTTATGTGTCACTTTTAACAAGGGAAAAGTGATGCAAAAGTGGCGCAAGGACCTTTGTAAATCTTCCCCATGGTAATCAATCCAGCTAGTACTACACAATCCAATACCTGTTTGAGTGGCATCATGCTTCCGAGGGTATATGTATTTGATTACTTAGGTGTTACCCTAACAGAAAATTTGGAAAGGGTGCTGCAAATGGCTAAAACCAGTCTTAAGTTAGCCAAGACAACTGTGGGCTGGCAAAGCTATACAGGAACATCTGCGGCGTACCACAAGGATCTTCACTCAGCCCCACCCTCTTCAACGTGTACATGAGCCCCCTCGCGGTCATCGCACGCCAACACAACCTCAACATCATCTCCTACGCCGACGACACTCAACTGATCCTATCACTCACCAGAGACCCTAACACTGCCAAAACCAACCTGCATGAAGGAATGAAAGAAGTAGCCGAATGGATGAAGCACAGCCGTCTGAAACTGAACTCAGACAAAACAGAAGTCCTCATCCTAGGCACCTCCCCCTCCGCCTGGGATGACTCTTGGTGGCCAGAGGCCCTCGGAAAAGCACCCATCCCGACGGACCACGCACGGAACCTGGGCGTCATCCTGGATTCCTCACTCTCGATGAACAGACAAGTCAACGCCGTTTCTTCATCTTGCTTCAACATTCTTCGCATGCTCAAAAAAACATTTCGCTGGATCCCCACCGAAACTAGAAAAACAGTCACCCACGCTCTGGTCACGAGCCGACTGGACTACGGAAACACCCTCTACGCCGGTACCTCCGCTAAACTCCAGAAAAAACTCCAACGCATCCAGAACGCTTCAGCCAGGCTCATTTTAGACATCCCGCGTAAAGAACACATCTCTGGTCACCTGAAAAACCTCCACTGGCTCCCCGTCAATAAGAGGATTACTTTCCAGCTCCTAACCCACGCACACAAAGCACTCTACGAAATCAGACCCGAATGCCTCAACACACGTCTGTCCTTCTACACCCCCTCCCGCCAGCTACGATCCTCCAACCAAGCCCTTGCCACTGTACCTCGCATCAACAAAACCACCATGGGAGCTAGATCCTTCTCCTACCTGGCAGCTAAAACCTGGAACTCACTTCCCACTCACCTTCGCCTTACTCAGAACCACCTAGCATTCAGAAAGCAACTTAAAACGTGGATATTTGACAAGTAATTCCCCACCCTTCTTCAAGCGCCTTGAGACCCTCTGGGTATGTAGCGCGCTATATAAATCTATTGACTTGACTATTGACTTTCCACAAACCTGTTGGGCCAATAGTAGAGATTTTTAAAGTGCAAGCAATGGGTGCTGCAAGGTATGGGGGCAGAACTATAGGGCATTGCTTTTTGAGAAACATTAATAAGACAGAGAACAACTTCATGAGGCAGCTATTTGGTCTTCCCCTCAGTACTCCACTCACTCCCTTGCACTTGGATGTAGGGATCAGACCAATCACGGATGAGATTGGTCTTAGTACTCACATTTGTGGGCGCCCTCTGTGGGCAACCCCAGAACTGGCTGCTTATCAGCCATGCCCACTGCAGGTAAGAGCAGTGGGGCCAGGTGAGAGGGGATTTCGAGAGATGACTATGAGAGAAAATTAAATAAATAATTAATTTTCTCTCGTGGTCATCTCTCGAAGTCCCCCTCAAGGCGGCCCCACTGCTCTTACCTGCAGAGGCCATGGCTGCTGCTTATAGGTCAGAGCTAAAGGAGGTACAGAGACTTCCGGGCATAGGAAAAATAAATAACATAGTTTGTATATGTCAAGGATATGTTCTGTATGATGGGTAGATTGAGCATATGGAGTAACACCGAGGAAGTATGTCCTTTAATCTCAAGAACTGAATTGGTAAGGTGCTATAGTGTAGGTCAACTTGCTCAATTACAGGAGAGCTTAGCAATTGCATCCTTAACTGTCAATTTTATGAGCATCAAGACCAGTATACATTGGAGCAGAGATCTTCAAACTTGTTTATGCTGACACTCCCCTGTCAAAATATTTTAGGCGTTAGGACCCCTTCTTGACAAAAATTTCTAGAACTTGGTACTCCTCATCATTGACAACTATCGACAACCATAATCGCCCCAATTCCCACAGCAAATCATTTTTAAATTGGGGAAATAAATTAAACAGTGTTTAGCAAACTAAAGGTCAGTGAGCATGGGGGTGTGGTCAAAGGTGTAGCTAAAAACAAAGGGCCTCATTTATTAGACATTGGTGTATAGCAGTGCAATAAAGCTTCTTGCTTCGCTGCTCAATGCCAATGTGACAGGGCAGGAATACACCTTATTTATGAAATGTGGTGATTTCTTGTCCTTTCTCCTTGCATTGCAGCGTAACGCCAACATAGGCAGGATTGTTTTTGTGCAGGAAGGGTCACCTTCTAGCACCAAAACAATCCTGAGAGGGGGTTTCCACTTTCTATCTGTGCTGCAAAATGCAGCATACATGGAAAGAGGAAAAATGAGGAGAAATTAAAACGTTTCTCCTTGTTACACCTGCTGTCGGGAGGCTTAAGGTTTTGGCTCTGCCCCAGGTTTACATGGTTTTGCACATCTGAGGCAGTGTCAAAATACAAGTGTGTTGTATGGGAACACCCACCTAACGCCCATGGAAGGCCTCTTTGATGCAGAGTATGGCAATGCAGTGCTGCCAGAGCTTCAAAAAAAGTGACACTCCGGCTGTGCAAGCCTTTAATAAATCAGCCCCATTGTCCATTCTTTTGGTCTTTCACCATCATGTAGCTTGATATAAAATAATGGGTAGCTTAAATGTAAAATAAACGTATAAAGTTGTTACTCAGTGGGAAATGCACTGTAGTACATTATGACACCCCTGTTATTTAATGCACTGCAGAGGTCTGTGTGTAACCAGAGAGCCACAGATTTAAATTTGGTTGGTGCATTGCAGAATAGTGACTTGTGTATTTTTAGTGCTACAAGGTCGCCTGTGACAGAGAGCACTGTGAATGTGTAAGTCATTATTTTATACTTGTATTACACCCATTATAAAATAGCCTGCTACAAACTGTGAAAATAGTTTTCAGATAAAATGGAGCTTCCAAAATTTAGAATTCAATCAACCAATCAATCATAGCATTTGTAAAGCGCACTACATACCCATGAGGGTCTCAAGGCGCTAGTGGTGGGGGAAGCTGCTACTGCTCGAAGAGCCAGGTCTTGAGAAGTCTCCTGAAGTTCAGAGGGTCAGAAGGTGAGAAGGTCTGCCGTGGATGGATGGGAATGCTCCATGTCTTGGCGGCGAGGTGGGAGAAAGATCTGCAGCCGGAGGTCACTCCTCTGATGCAGTGGACTGTGGCGAGGGCGCTGTCTGCGGAGCGGAGCTGGCGGGTGGGGGTGTAGAGGCTGAGTCGGCTGTTGAGGTATGCTTTTTCGGTGTTGTGAAATGCCTTGTGTGCATGGGTGAGGAGTTTGAAGGTTATCCTCTTGTTGACAGGGAGCCAGTGCAGGTCTCTCAGGTGGGGTGTGATGTGGCTGCGGATGGGGGATGTTGAGGATCAGGCATGCAGAGGCATCCTGGATGTGTTGGAGCTATTCTGGAGTTTGGCCGGGGCTCCTGCGTAGAGTGCGTTTCCGTAGTCCAGTCCACTGCTGATGAGGGCCTGGGTGACTGTCCTTCTCCTTTTGGTGGGAATCCACTTGAAGATCCTGCGAAGCATGCGGAGGGTGTTGAAGCAGGACGAGGAGACAGCGTTGACCTGCTTCGACATGGAGAGGGTAGAGCATTGACTCCTAGGTTGCCTGCATGGTCGGTGGGTGTTGGGGAGGATCCTAGTGCAGTCGGCCACCCGGAGTCGTCCCAGACCTAGGAGGTGGATCCAAGGATGAGGACCTCATTTTGTCAGAGTTCAACATCAGTTGGCTGTTCCTCATTCAGTCAGCAATGGACTTCATTCCTTTGTGGCGGTTGGTATTGGCGGTGTGGGGGTCTTTGATGAGGAGAAGGATTAGCTGGGTGTTGTCGGCATAGGAGATGATGTTGAGGTTATTCCGTCGTGCAACGTGGGCGAGCGTTGCCATGTAACGTTGAACAACGTTGGGCTGAGGGATGAGCCTTGGGGTACGCCGCAGATTATCCCGGTGGCTTTGGAGCGGAAGGGGGGAGGCGGACGCTCTGTGTACTTCTGGAGAGGAAGGAGGAGTTCCAGTCCTGGGCCTTTTCTTGTATAACGGCATCGTAGAGGCATATACGAAGTGTGCAGTAGCAGACCGTGTCGAGGGCGGCTGACAGGTCCAGGAGGATGAGGGCTGCGGTTTCTCAGTTGTCTAGCAGAGTCCTGATGTCATCGGTAGCGGCAATGAGGGAGGTTTCGGTGCTGTGGTTGCTGCGGAACCTGGACTGTGATGGGTCCAGGATGCTGTTCTCCTCGAGAAAGCTGGTCAGTTGTTTGTTGATGACCTTTTCGATGACCTTTGCCGGGAACAGGAGCGGGGAGATGGCTCGGAAGTTCTTGAGGTCCTTGGGGTCTGACTTGGGTTTCTTGAGTAAGGCATTGATCACTGCATGCTTCTAGCTTTCGGGGAAGGTCGCTGTCTCGAAGGAGATGTTGATGGTTTTTCGGAGATGGGGTGCGATGGTGTTGCTGGCTTTGTAGAAGATGTGGTGTGGGCAGGGGTCTTCCGGGGATCTAGAGTGGATGGTATCGTCGTTGTTGATGTTGGTCCAGGAGAGTAGGCGGTTGGTGCAGGTGGTGGCCTTGGGAGCTGGGGTCTCGGTGGTTACTGGGGCGGTGATGGCGTTGAAGCTGTCGTGGATGTCTGCGATCTTGGGGTGGAAGAAGGTGGCCAGCGAGTCACAGAGGTCTTGTGAAGGGGGGATGTCATTGGTGTTGGAGCTGGAATTGGAGAGTTCCTTCAAGATGTTGAAGAGCTCTTTGCTGTTGTGTGCGTCGTTATCTAGGCGGTCTTTGAAGGAGGTCCTTTTGGCAGATCTGATTAGGTGGTGGTTCCTGCGGGTGGCGTTTTTGTGGGTTGTGTAGCTTTCCAGTGTTTGTTCACAGATCCAGTTTTTTTTTTCGATTTTAGCAGGTTCGCTTCGAGGCCTGGAGGTCTTCGGTGAACCAGCTGGCTTTCTTGCTGGTGTGAGTCTTGGAGGGCTTCTTGAGCGGCCGAGGGTGTTGGTGCAGTTGTTGATCCACTGTTTGGGGGTGCAGGCTGCGTCGTCGAGGTCAGTCTGGTCTGCGGGTGGGCTCTGGTCAAGCGTGGCAGTTAGCTTGTCTTTGTTGACTCTGCTCCAGCAGCAGAGAGGCATCTGCTGGGTGAGGTGGTGGGTTTCGGGAAGGTGAAGTGGATGCAACGTTGGTCGGCCCAGTGGAGTTTGGTGGTGTGGTTGAAGAAGACGTGGGAGCTTGGTGAGAAGATGGGGTGAAGCGTGTGGCTGTCAGAGTGGGTGGGTGTTGTGACGAGTTGTCTAAGTCTGAGGTTGGCGAGGTTGGCGATCAGGGTGGAAGAGTACGAGTCGTTGTTGTTCTCAAGGTGAAAGTTCAGGTCCCCGAGGGAGGATGTAGTCAATGGAGGCGAGGGCGTGTGGGATGACTACGTTGGCGATGGAGTCGCTGAACTGTGGTCGGGGTCCGGGGGGGTCTATAGACAAGGGTGCCTCTGAGGGTGGTGTTGGGATCGGTGTGGATCTGGAAGTGTAGGTGTTCGGCGGTGCTGAGGGAGTCGTCGGTGTATGTCGAGATTATGAGAGTGTTCCTGTGGACGATGGCAATTCCTCCTCCTATTCTGTTGGTGCGGTCCTTGCGGGAGATCTTGTAGCCTTCCAGGATGGCTATGCCGAGGAGGTGTTCAGCCAGGTCTCCGTCAGGAAGGCGACGTTTGGGGTGTTGGTGTTGAGTAGGTCCCAGAGTTCTACGGCGTGTTTGCGGGCAGAGCAGGTGCAGAGCAGGATGCATCTGAGGAAGTTGGGCTCTTCGGTGGGTGGGTGGGTTGGTGGGCCGGATGCTGGTGGAGCTGCAGTTCTGGCAGGAGAAGGGACCTTGGGTGCGTTTCAAGGCAGCCAAGCAGCAGGTGCGTGATTGTTCGGCGTTGAATGCGCGGCGGATGCTGGAGTCGTAGTGGTGTCTCGTATCGTGGCAGCCGCGGGGTCCAGGGGTTCTGGTGCAGGGCACTGTCCAGGCGCGGACGGCCCAGAAGGGCTTGCCTTAGGCACGCCACCGGCATGGCCGCTGCGCGAAATCCATATAAGGGGTAGAGAGGGAGGAGCAGCTGGGAGGTGGGAGCAGGTGGCGAAAGGGCACTGAGGGGGGGCTGCAGGGGAGACAGCAGCGGGAAAAAGCAACGGGAGTGGGTACAGCGGGAAAAATGGAAAAGGAAAACTCAATAACAGAGAAAAACAAGTTACAGAAGTCTAACAGGGGGAGACAACAGCAGCAAGGCAAAATGACAGTGGTGGCACAAGATGGGCAGCAGTAAGCAGAGTGGGGAGTGGCCTTCCTTTAACTGGAGTCAAGGGTCGCTCTCCCTGCTGCTGCATGGCCTCCCTATAAGGTTGTGGAAAATTAGATTTCGATGTGAACATTGTCGGCACCATCTTGTCCAAACCTGGGCCCATACGAGCGCGTAAGCGGCAGCCATTTTAGACACCAGGGCCACTCCGTACATTGCAGATCGCCTGCACGTCTCCCTGACCTCTCTAACATGCCCTGCGTGCTGGCAGCCCCCATGCACACATGCCTGAACCATAAATGCATCCACAGAGCGACCCTGCCCCGGAGCCACTTCCTGTGCTGGACCCACATACCCTTTCATCTCTTTCACACGAGCAGCCTCTTTGACAACCCCCTCCCCTGCACCTGCTTATTCGATCCAATCCCAGGCCATCACCCAACCCTGCGGATACAGTTTATTGCCCCCATACTGTAAGATCTCTCCTCTCATCAAAGGACCGGGATTAATCAGTGTCATAACCCGAATGGGATCTAACCAATTGCGCACATTTCGGTTCCTGACGGAATGCTCAGCTGTTAGATAGTCATCACCTGCTGAGGTTGGGGTGGGGGACCTCCACTGTGAATACGTATGGGAACAAGCCTGAAGCGGTGATTCCAGAAATGTTTTACTGTACTTCAAAGTGATGTCAGGAAAGTGCTATCTTGTAATAAAGTAATAAACTACTGTATAAAAGGCCAGGCCAGAGAGATGCAGTTAGAGAGCACCTCGAGACGATACCCTGATTGTCCGATCTGACGTGCTTTACTCCGGAGCAATTAAAAACGTGTTTCCTGTTTTCCAGTTTCCAGCGCCCGCCTCTTTATTTGATAATTATTGAATGGTTCAGAGGCGACTAACGCCAAGCAGTGCTTGAGTATATCTAGAGAAAAACTTCTTTTTCACAATGTGCTAGGGAGGGAGGAGCAGCTGGGAGGTGGGTGCGGGGCGGCGAATGGGCGCTGAGGGGTGGGCCGCAGGGAAGAGAGCGGCGGGAAAAAGCAGCAGGAGTGGGTACAGCGGGAAAAATGTAAAAGGAAATCACAAAAACGGAGAAAAACAAGTTACAGCAGTTTAACAGGGGGAGACAATAGCAGCAGGGACAAATGGCAGCAGTGGCACAAGATGGGAAGCAGTAAGCAGAGTGGGGAGCAGTATACCCTGAACCAGGGTCAAGGGTCGCAAATTTAGTAATGAATTTAATTTGCATAACTTCACAGCCCAGTTGTTAACTCTTTCCACTACCACTTAAAAAAATCCATCTTTACTATCACAGTGCTTGGAGTAATTCGAGCAATTAAAGCCAGAATTGCTCCTAAGCACCCATCACATTTGCTGATTAACTCCTGGGGCACATTTGCATTTTATTCAGGTTAGAAGCCACCGTGGCACAAAGGCTTGTTTGAAGGCTTCTTTGACCTGTCTGCCAGGCCTCTTCTTTTTAAAGCACATGGCACTCAATTAACTTCAGCTGAAGCATTTAAATGATTGAAATGAAGAGTCTGAGGTGAGTGTCCTTGTCCAAAAGGAAGAGCCCATGTTTTGGACTCTGGCAGAACTGAGGTCTGGAAATGTGTGACCCCCTTCCCAGGACTCCACGGCCCCCCAGGGGTCGCGCCCTACAGATTGAAGACTTTTGCATTAGAGTCTTTCCTGGATGACATCCGAAACACACATTTTTATTTCTGCCCGGGTTGAGAAATAGCCAGGCAGCACTGGCTAATCCAATAGTGCAGAAATTTAGGGTCCAAGCACTGTGACGATGTATTTAGGCTCCTGAAATATAACACCCATATCCCAATTGTATATGCAGTGTCGCGGTTTTTAACCTCAATGTGGTGTGCGTGCAGGTTGTCCTTGAAGTCCACCTCACGGTCTTAGTCTGATGCACTTTTTTTTCCTATATGGTTTTAAATTTCATTATTTTCAAACCTTTTCAAACTAATTTTGTTTTTAGTATTAAATGTTTTTATTCAGAGCAACAAAAAATTCCGACCCATGTATGCTAAGGCACCGGTCACACATTCACAGTTGTAAAGAAATTCTTGGCTAGCATCAGTATTGTTCGGTATAAAGTAACACAGCAAGCCGCCTACAACCCTGCCGGGCCGGCAGCGTCAGGCTAATGGAGCATGAGTCGGAAGCTGTATCAAGCTGTGCAAAACGGTAAAAACCCCAACAAACCCCAACAGCCCCCCCATCCCGTGCCTCCCCCCCTTCTTGTCCGCTAAGGTATGCTGGCCTGACCCCTTCCATTACAGCTCCTCTAGCAAGGTGGCACCCGCGCCCTCCCGCCTTGAAGTGCGTGCCCCCGAGTCTTGGCCCGAGGTTCCGGGATAGGAGTATCCGCCAGATGCAATAGTCGTAGGTAGCGATGGCAGCTCAATTCCCTAAATTCCCCAGTGAGCAGCATCAGAAATGGTCGCCAGATGTCTGCGAACTCCTCCCCCCGCCCCGCTGCAGTCAGGGACAGCTTCTCCATTCCCAGCACCATCCAGAGCCTATGAAGCCAGCCAAGATGCATGGGGGGTTGTGGGTCCCTCCAGTGTGCCACTATATTTTGTATTGCAGCACCCAGCGCTATAGCAATCAACCTTCCTCTCATGGATTTCAGGGGATACATCAGAGTGTTCGGCAGGCCTAGTAGCACATAAGCAGGGAATCGGGGGAGTTGCGTGTCCAAATGTGCGTCTATGAGATCTAGGATGGTGGACCAGTATTGTTGCAGCTTCTCACAGCTCCAGAGTAGGTGTTCAAGTGTGCCTCGTTCCCCGCACCCCCTCCAGCAGCGATCGCTAGTCTTGGGGTCCCATCTATGTATGCGTGCCGGGGTGTGGTACCAATACATGGCTACTTTCGTCAGGGTCTCTGTGAGGCCAGTATGGTAAGCCGAGTGTCTGGCTCTATGATAGATTCCTTCCCATTCCTTCCGTGTGAGTTGCCTCCCAAGGTCCTCCTCCCATCTTGCCTTCCCTGGATGATAGGTGTGTATGTGTGTAAGGAGTAGGTGTTGGTACAAGTCCGAAAGCAGTTTCTTCTCCAACGTGCGAGTGAGAAGCCATTTTTCATAAGGCGTGAGGAATCGTTGCGCGCCTGCACGAACGGACGGGTGTAGGACCCAGTGTCGGATCTGCAGGTAGGGGAGGCGATCCACCTCCTGTATCCCGTAATCTTCTCTCACTTTCTGAAAGGAGAGGACTCCCTCCAGGTTAAACATATGCCCCACCTCCCTGCAGGGGGTGGCCCGCCATGCTTTGAATGCCTGCGGATCCAGGCCGGGTGTAAAATCGGGGTTCCCAAAAATGTGCGTCAGCGGGGAAGGGAATAAGGTGAGTTCACTCCGCACCGCCACCTGATCCCAGATTTTCATCACAGTACTTGTGATGTATGACGCGTAGAGATTCGGGGTCTGTGACACCTCGGCAGGTAAGGTAGACCCTGGAGGGGGCGGCCAGCCACCGCCTGGTCCTGAAAGAGCCAGTGCTTGCTGGATTCAAGTTGGTACCACTCAACCAGGGTGCGTAGCTGTGCCGCCTGGAAGTATAGGGTGAGGTCCGGGAGACCCACGCCTCCGTGCGCCGGTGGGAGAGACGCTATTCGCTGCTTGAAGCGTGGACGGCGCCCGTTCCAAACATAGCGTGTCAGGTCTGCCTGGGTCTTTTGAAGCCAATCCGTTGGCGGGCGTAGCGGGAGGGTTTGAAAGATGTAGAGAATCTGCTGCAGAAGCGTCATTTTAATTGCCGCCATGCGCCCGAGCCAGGATAGAGTGAGGCGGTTCCACTTTCGCAGCGTCTCATTGATTTGCCTGCCCAGTTTGGCGTAGTTAGCGTCGGCTGTTCCCCGCACTGTAGGCGCCAAGAGGACCCCCAGATATGAAACCATAGACGCCGACCACTGCAGGTCGAATTCGGATTTGGCGTCCGCCAGAATGTCAGCGGGTAGGGACACGTTCAGAGCCACCGACTTGTCAACATTGATTTTAAAGCCTGACGCTTGCGCGAAGGAGTGCAATTTTACTAAGAGAGCCCGTAACGATTGCATAGGGTCCATCAGGGAGAGTAAAACATCATCCGCATATAGGCTGATCTTGTGTGTGTCCCCCCAAAGGGGATGCCCCGAATACGAGGATGGTGCCTGACCCTTTGCCCCATCGGCTCCATATAGAGCGTGAACAGGAGAGGGGAGAGCGGGCAGCCCTGTCTGGTCCCCCTGCTGATCGGGAGGCACGGCGAAGTGTGTCCATTGACCCTCACTGTTGCCGTGGGCTGGTGGTAGCAATTAAAGATTCGAGTACAGGTGGTATCCCCAAAGCCGAATCTCTGAAGGGTCTGCTCCACGTAGGGCCAGTGCACCCTAGCAAATGCCTTCTCGGCATCGATGGTGAGCAGCATACATCCTGGTCTTGTGCGAGAACCGGCCTCTATTAGGTGGAGAACGCGCCTGGTGTTATCGCTTGTTTGCCGCTGAGGGATGGATCGATCAGCTGTTGCATATACGGTGACAGTCTGCCAGCGATAATACTCGTATACAACTTCAGATCCACATTCAACAGAGAAATGGGTCTATAAGAGCTGCATCTAGAGGGGTCTCTCCCGTCTTTGGGGATCACAGATATTGCCGCCTCCAGCATTTTGGGGGGGATAGTCCCAGCCTTATCGAAGGTGTTGAACAGGTCCCGTAGCAGGGGGGTCACTTGCTGGCAGAACTTTTTGTAAAAAGCCGCCGAATAGCCATCGGGCCCCAGGGACTTACCTAGTTTAAGTCGGGAAATCACGGAGATGACCTCTTCCAGACCGATGGGTCTGTCAAGGAACTGAGACTGAGCCTCCGTCAAAGTCGGGAGAGTTGCCCCGTCAAGATAGTCGCTGCCGCGTTGCCAGTCCAGTTCGTCTGCCTCATACAGGTCGGTTTAGAAGGTCCCAAAGGCTACCGCTATGGCCGCGCTGTCTGTGATCAGATCCCCCTGATCGGACTGGAGGGCCTGGACATGTCGGCGTTGCCTTTGTTCCCGCAGTTTGCACGCCAACAGCTTCCCACACCGATCCCCCCTGTATAGTAGGCATGCTTCAGGCGGATCGCGGCAAATTCTGCGACGTCCTGGTCTAACGCCGCTAGCATCTTCCGTTCCGTGCACAGTTGGCGCCACGCCCTGGCTGCCCGGTGCGTTGATGCAACTGCTCCAGCTCCCGGACACGCTGCGAGAGGTCAGCCCTCTTCGGCGCGCGCTCCCTATTGTTGGCCGCTGCCAGAGAGATGAATTCGCCCCGGAGGATGGCTTTGAGCGCGACCCATTGGGTGGCCCTGGAAGTGGCCTCGTTAGCATTGTGCCGGAGAAAGTGCTCGATGGCCGTCTTAATCTTCCCCACGAGGGAAGGGCTCTGCAGCAGGCTGTCTCGCAAGCGCCAGTGTCGTTGCGGGCTCGGTGCATCGGGCACCAAGAAAGTTGCTGATATTGGGGAGTGGTCAGAGAGCGAGGCCGGTAGAATTCCTACCCCCTGAGCGCATGCAGCCAGGGGGGTTGAGCAAAGCAGGTAATCTAGTCGCGCATATGTCTTGTGGGCTGCGGAATAGTGGGTGTAAGTCATGTCGTGAGGGTGAAAGTGTCTCCAAAAGTCGAGCAGCCCCAGATCATTGAGATGAGCATGCCTCTCCGCTGATAAGGCTTCCACCTGGCCCACCCTCTGGCTGGAACGGTCAGTGACATTATGAAAAACTAGGTTGAGGTCTCCCCCCATGAGCAAGTGTTGGTGCGTGTTGGCCGTGGCCTCATCCAGCGCCGTGTGTTTGAATCTCTCCTGACCCTCATTGGGCGCATATATAGAGCCGATGAGAAGTGTCTGCCCCGCCACCTGGAAGCGGTGGAGCAATAGCCTTCCCCTGATCTCCGTCTCCTTTTGCAGCACCTTCCCCTAAAGGACCTCGCTACCAATATGGCCACTCCCGCCACCTTCTTAGAGGCGGACGAGAACATCTGCTCGGGAAAGGCCCGGGACCTAAGCCTATGGTGATCTTTGGACAGCAGGTGCGTCTCCTGCAGGAGACATATGTCAGTTTGTGAGCGCTCTAGAAAGGAGAGGATTGCCTTGCGCTTGTTTGGGCTGTTGAGTCCCCTAACATTTAGCGAAAGAACGGTCAAGTGATACATCAATCTGGATGCGGGGCGTGAACTCACTTATGGTCAGTGCGGGTCGGTGGCCTAACAGATAAACATTCAGTACCATCCCGTGGCGCCAGCGGACAAGAAGGTCCCCACCCATCCCCCCATCCCTCCCCCCAAACAACTGCCCCCCCTGAATCAGCCCCAACAAATCCCGGGGGCCCTCCCCCTGCCCTCACCCCACTGCCCTCCCCGTCTTCCTCCCTCTGGGGAACCCCAACTGGGAACCAAGTGAACTGAACCATTATCCCGGTCCTGTTAAGCCTCACAGGTCCGTAGAAGAGTGTCTATGGGAAACGTGACAGTGGCGGCCCTCTCCCGGCCCCCCGACCCCTCCCTTTCAAAGCGAGGTGTGAGCAGTGGCCCTCTCATGCTGCTCACGGGGCTACAGTGGTATCTCGCTCCACTTCCTGTACTGCTGTCGCCTGTTCCTGAGCTATCGTTTTAGGGTCTGGTTTTAAGCGGGCCCCCCGCCTGCGTCTCCGTCTGACTTTCCGCCATTCACCCTGACCTCGCTGCTCTGACCCTGCCTGAGAGCCCTGTTGCGTGTCATCCTGCGAGTCGGAGGGATCTGGTAAGTCAATGTTCGAAAGGGAGCAGGTGTCTTTGAGGGAGCGAAGTTGTTGTAGTTTCCCTTGCCATTTAAAGATGATCCGGAACGGGTGGCCCCAGGAATACGGTATTTCCTTCTCTCGTAAAAAGGCGGTCACGGGTTTGAACTCACGCCACTTCTGCAGCGTGATGGCGGACAGGTCGTGATATAGCGCTACAGTCACTCCTCGGAATTGCAAAGGTTGCTGCCGCCGGGCCTCTTGGAGAATCCGTTCCTTCAATGGGAAATCCGAGAGATAGACCAGTATGTCGGGCGGGGGGGCGGTGCACGTCTCGGTAGTCCCACTCTGTGTGCACGGTCTATGTGAACGGGAAAGTCCTCCGCCTCCCCCAACACCGCACGAAAGAGGGCCTGCAGGTATCCAGCGACACTGTTCCCCTCGGCGCCTGGCGGCACATTCCGGACCCTAATGTTATTTCTTTGTGAGCGGTTTTCCGGGTCCTCCGCGTGTGCCTGGAGGCCTACATGCTGCTCTTGAAGGCGGAGGACCTCTTGCTGCAAGTGCGTGAGCTCGTCACTGCGAGCGTGGCCGGACTCCTCCACCGCCGCTACCCTCTCCCCCAAGCCATCCAGGTCCCGGCGTAGCTCCCGCTGTTCCCCTGCAATGTCTTGCTTGAGAGCCTGGAAGTCATCTCTGAGGGTGTTGAATAGTGTCTCCAGAAAGGTGCGGGTGATGGGAGCCTCCCGCTCTTCCTGCTGTTGCGAACTTGTGGCTGCTGGGGTAGAGGGGGGTGTTTGCGCCTTCCCTCCCTTGCTAGTGGGTTTTGCGAGCATGTCTGGGATGGTGCGGTTGGTTCTGCGGCTCGAACTGGCCATACCTCCTCCCGCCTCAGGTCCGTGGCTCGGTCCGTTCCGGGGGGAAACCCACTCCTGACCGCATTCGACCAGCGCAAGGCCACCAGTGGTGCCCCAACGGCCTTCGACTCTACCCCACCAAGATCTCGGGGCCACTCCTCTCCACAGGGCTCACCGGCCCCGGCTTCCAGACCCCCTACGTTCTCGGGTATTCCTCACCGGGGGCTCGATCACTTCACCCCCTGAAAATCGCGGCCCGCTCTGCCGCCGTGGTCTCTCGGCACCCCGGGCTTCTCTAGTAGACCGTGTGCTTGGGGGCACTGTTCCTGTTTACGCCGGGCCCACCCCACCTTCATTGCTCCGGCGGGGGGGCCAGCCTCATCCCACCAGTGCCACGGGCCCAGGTCACCCCGTCGGCGCTACTCTCGGCTGGTCCTCTGCTCTGCAGCCTCCGCACGCCTCCTATCTGAGGCCGGGCAACCAAGTGGCTGGGGTTCCAACCGCTCAGGCCCTGTTTCGGTACCTCAGGGCCGCGGGTATCGTGCTCGGCACTCCGGTCCCTATGCTAGGTCTCACCCGCGCCCCCCAGGGCCTCCTGCTGCCTGCCTAGTGCCCTCAATCCGTCGCTGCTGGGCCCCAGGGACCCGCGGGCTTACCTGCGAGTGTTCTGTTCGGGCCGGACCTCCGTGCTGCGGGGAGTCAAGGGCGTCCTTCGGTGTGCCCCCTGCTTCCCTCTGTTGTCACCGAGTCCGTCCGCCGCCCACCACGCTGGCTGTGCCGCTGCTGCTCCAGGCTGCCGCACCTCGCTGCCGCCACCAGGCCCAGAGCCGCCGGGACGTCAGGCGGAGATCGCTCCCTGCAGCCACTAGCGCCCCTGCACAGGTATGGGGCCCAACGCCCTTGTTCAGGCCGCCGGACACTTCCCGCGGCTCCCACCTGGCTTCTCGCTGTCTCCGTGGGTGATGGCCGGGGACGCCCGTATAGGCCCAAGCCGGGGCCTCAATTAGTGACAGTGCAGACGTGCACTGGGTCGCCCCTCTCACTTCGCTCCAGGTGCGGGGGCTTCACCTCTGCCAGCCCCCGGGGGCCTGTATACTGCCTCGGGTGGGGGCGCCGGTCTCCGCTTGCTCCTCCGCCGGCGGAGTCACTCCGTGGCGCTCCCCGGGTCTCTCCGCTCCGGGCTCGCTGCGGCCGGGGCCTCTCGTCGCTCGGTGGCTGCACCCCAGCCGCGCCAAAATCGCTCGTCACCGCCCGTTGGCAGACGGTCACCGAGCCGGTGGGTTCTGGCCGCCACTCACGGGTCCAGGTGCACTGATTTCGGGGGCCACTGCTGTGCGAAGAGGGCTAACAGGGCATAGGGCCGGGGAGCCAAGGACAAGCACGTCCGTCTAGCCCGCCATCTTGGCCACGCCCCCCCTAATTTTGTTTTTAAACGTTTTTTAGATGTTACTAATATTATGTGTGTAGTGATTTTTGTCACAATTGTTTTGAACCAGGGAGCAAATATTTACTCAGCTGGCTGCTGGTGGGAAATAAAAGGCTGGTGATGATGCTGTAGGAGGGGGCTAAAGATGCAGCCAGCGATGGACTGCTTGGGGCTATTGTAATGTGAACCTTGAAAAATGTTTTAACTCTGTACATTTATTAATTGGAATGCATATGCACATTTGATCAGGTTTGTTTCAATGTATGCTTCATTGCACATACACTTTTATGGTCTAATCTGGATATATTAATAAGGCAGGTTGCATTATGTACATTGTTGCAAAGGTGGTTAATAAAGATATAATGCAAGATAGAGCGGACCTCAATCTCTACATTAACCAAGTTTCAGTAATGCGACACCGTCCGTTAAAAGGACTGGTTTTCAGTGCAAATAAAGGCACTAAAGTGTGCAACGGACATGACGGGAGCAAGCAGTGGTCCATAGGTTCTCTCACCGCCCTCCTACACCCCCATAACTGCCACTCGCAGATTATAAGTTAGCTAAAACAATGAAGACTGACAAAGTAGTTCAGCACAGGAGTAGTTGCAACCCATTGATACATTTCATTGCGAATGACAAGGAAAAGCGAATGACACTCTGCCACCTCCATTTTCTTGCAATTCTCAATTACACAGCTTAAACTACAAGTCACACAAACATTTGTGTCTCTTAATGTAACTTTGGTCCATTAAATTTTTCATTTTCACCCCCGCATATCCTGTCACTTTCCTCAGTGATGGCTTTTCCGGGTTAAAGAAAATCTCTCAGCACTCTTTTACACTGACATAGATTCTCAGCACTAATGGAACGGGATTGGGCAGCCCGGGAAAGAACTGAAATAAGAGTGTAAAAAACATGCACTTAATCTCTTGTGGATGGTGAGATGAGACAAGATGAAACAAGCTCACCTAGGGGAAGGTTATTCCCCAGCGTCGAGGCCAGCACAGAGGGGGTACATCCTCCCTTCTTGCTGTCTGTGGAAGTGGTGAACAGCAGGTGAAGAGGTGATAGCTGGTCTCGTGGTACGTGTAGACACAAATAGAATGTTTGATCCTTTAGAAGGGGTTTTGTGATATCTGATGCTGGCTACCACACAGGGAACTTCAAGGTGAATCCTGCAGTGGACAGGAAGCCTTTGAACATACTTAAAAAGGGCGTGGCAAACTCCACACGACACCACCAAGCCAAAGTTTGGTGGTTCAGATCTAAATTATGCCCATGCACTAGGAGAGTTGTATTACATGTTTCAATGATATAATCTAATATTTACTGACCACTGTGGTTACTGAAGACATCTCGCAACGTGGAATGAAGCATAACAGGACACTGCAAGGGAATTTCCAGTGGGGAAAAACGATGGCATCTGCGACCACTTGTAGAACAAGCAGCAGATTGTATTCTCATTTAAAACCCTGATTATTCAATGTCATAACAGGTTCAGGGAAGGAACCCATGCCACGCGCTAAAACATTGGTTGCAGTGTCCTTCCTGTGGGACACAGACATAATTTCAGCCTAGTCAGAGTTACGTTTGAACCAATTGTTATTAAAACAGCCACGAATATCTCGCATACAACACTGAAATCAACAAGCTGAGAAACCAAGACACCGTCACGCGTCACCTATCCATAAAAGCACTCTGTGCACATCAGCGTATATACTAAGGGGTAGATTTACAAGAACTGGCGCATCCCTGCATTTTAGCTGAGATGCACTAGTTAAATTGCGACACGTAAAACATCCTTGCGCCATAAATGTTTCACACCGTGGCGAAAGGATGGACAGATGTGCGGACGCAACTTTTTGGCGTAAGGGCAGCGCATTGCTGGAGTCGTGTCGCAAGTATGATGCAACTCCAGCAATGTTTAGGAATGCCTATTCCTAATATGCTGCGTCACTCATTATGCCTGCCTCAAGCTAGTGCAATGTTTTGATTCCAGTGGGGTCGTAAAAGTGACTCTGTGAAATCTAGTAGATTTCACTATGTCACTTTTACGAGGCTTTCCTGCTTGTGAACATCCACCCTGCATACATTATACCTAACGCAGGTATAATGTAGTAACGCAGGTATAATGTAGTACAGGGCGTTACAAAGTGTCACATCTCCCTAGATGTGTCACGTTGTAAAAATTTCGCAATGTGGCACATTGTTTACCATGCCTCTGTGTCACAGAAGTGACGTACCAGAGGCATAAAGTTGTTGCAAGGGTCTTTGTAAATCTGCCCCTAAATGTACCCAGAATGCAGCAGAATGCTTAGTAGGTCCAGTCACAATGTAGGGCTGATGAATGAGCACTGGTTCTCATTATTTCCCGCTTCAGATAAAGCACCAGGTAATAAGCCGCATCAGATGAGGCACCAGATACTTCATCCCATCTGATTACACATCGCTAAGGCGTCACATCTGTGCAGGCCCCTTGAATCTTTGTTGACTTTTTAAACGTTTTCAATCGGGGAGCAAATAACATCAAAAATGAAGCCGATAAAAAAAAGAAACGAATGACATCCGAAAACAAAATTCATCAGATAATGCATCAGCTAATACGTCTCATCATGCAACACATCCCATCACATAACTAACGGGATAATAGCACATCCCATCAGATAACTAATGAGATAATACAACATCCCATCAGATAACACAATTGCTAACCCGTGAAGGCTCTCTACATGACTAGTATTAATATTGTTTCTCACCAGAGAATCTATTTGTTTAATTTCTGTCTGGGTCTCTGGAAATCTTTGCAGGATGTTTCTTCGGTCACTCCAAGAGTCTCTCCTTCTGCTCTGTGCTCTGCAGCCTTCTTGCTATTTTACCGCCCTGGAGAAGAGGCAGGGGAGAGAGTTATCAGACTGGAGGTGAGGGGCGCGGCTTGTGAAGTTCACTATTGCAGGCTGCAGATAGAGGCAGTGGAATGTGACATTTTCCTTTGTGGTGACCCTTGGTGGTGAAGTTCACCCCCGAGGGTGGCAGAGCTCCACCTTACCCGTAACACCAGTAAGACTGGATCCCCAGTAGCCAATGGAGCGGACATGGTGCTGAGCATGCGGGTCACATGGTATAAATGAATACCTTGCTTACCCAGGCTGTGCTTTTAGAAGGCATCCTCTAATGTGACCTATATTTATATAGGTATGTTGTAATGTGACCTATATTTACATAGGTATGTTGTTCTTGTGTGTATGTGCACACACACAAACCTATTCAGTAATTCCAGGATCTACACACACATCCACTCATTCACCAACAGTCCCTATACAGTCACTCATACATGCACTCACTCCATATGTACTCACACACCTATACATCCTGTTACACACGCCACTCATCCATAGAGTTACTCACACACATAGTCACACATGCAAACAAAGAATCAAACATTCATTTACTTGCATAAACAGTTATACACACACTACCACACTTACTTCTACAGAAACTTACACATACTTACTCTCTTAAACAATCACTTATAGAAACACCTACTTCTTTGTACAGGAACTCTTCCTATCTCTCACTCTCACATATACTCACTTATATACAACAATACTCACATATACCAGTTTAAAACATATGTAGTTACTCATAAAGACACTATTGAGACAGTCATTAACTCACTAACACACCCATACACACAGCCATCCACCTATACAGTCCTGCACACATTCTGTTTTCAACACATATAGTGCCCACACCGCCAGCGCTCGCTCCGCACTGCGCACGTTAACACTTATATACCAAGGAGACTCATGAGACATATTTGTGGGAAAGCAGTGGTGCAGGTTTATTTCGTACAACAAGTAGCTGATAAGGTGGGTCATCTTACAGGCGATCCAATGCGGCAGCCCCTCGCTGACCCGCATGCCTAAGGAGCCATCTTGCACGGCGAGTCGATGCTCTGACGGTGCAGTAAATTATCACTTTATTTCGTTATACTCCCGCCGCCCCTGTCAGTGCGGAGCGATGAGGCACAACCCCGGTCGGTTCAGGCCCCCCGACCGCCCGAAGGACTAACGGGGCGCCGACGCTGTTTCCTGGAACCCCCTCGACTCCAGGTTCTTGGCTCAGGCACCCTTACTGTGCCAGGCCGAGGTATTTAGACTGTATCCTTCTGCCGCAGAGGTACCCCTACTGTCCATCTGCTTCCAGATCGCCCTGTACTCCGCCACAGCTCTGGAGGAGGCCCCCGTCGATGACAGAGCCCCCCCACCACCTAGCTACTTTCTGTCGCTGTTTAGTGCACCTTTATCATAGTACCCTTCCATTTTCTCTCCGTATTGGTACCTGCCAATGAAGAGTTCTTGCTATGGTTCTCAGGTCAGCTCTCAATTACATAGGCACACCACTTATGGATGTTTCTTAGAACGGGTCTTAGGACGCGCCCTTAGTTACATGAGCCGCACCTCTTATGGGGATTGCTTAGATACGAGTCACATAGGCCACACCTCCTACAGAGATTCCTTGGGTACTGTTAGTTGTTTCTGTCCGGACATATTATACGGGGGATCGGCAAGTGACTATTTGCATTATTGTATCTGCTGAGAATGGAAAACCAGTGATATTCGTCCCCGCAAAGAGGTGGGATTATGACAGTTATCCTGTAGTCAAATCATTTACTTGCTGCATGGGCACAGTGCTGCAATGATCATGACAGTCAATGTCATTCCCAGTTCTCAGTGCTCTCCTTGTACCTGTGTTTGGTACATGCCACGCCACTCCTCTCTTATAACACACTGTTTGCTATTTCTCACGTGTTGTTTACCTTTGCACTTGCACAAGTGCCATCATTGCCTACGTAACGTTTGTTCCTGTGCCTGGGTGTCTGGTATGTATTGCGTACTGTACCTCTAATTATACTGTATGTTCCCTTGCAACCTGCACACTGTTGTACCGTTTGCACCTCCTGCATTTCATTTCCTCACAATTGTCACTCTTACCTCATGTAACTTCTGTTTTTGTAGGTTTTCCCCTGTCATTTACTGCAAAGTTTCTCCCCCGTCATTTTCTGTACCTATTGAGCCCCACTCAGGGTGACGTGTTTGCCGACCATGCATGGCATAATCGATTTTGCAGTGAGGGCCAGGAAGGAGGCTGTGCTCCTGCTCTAGCGAACACCTTGAGAGGTACTGAAGGTACTGGCGGAAACGGTGTGCTCGGGCTGCGTTTCTTGTTGTCGTTCAGAACAATTAAGTGCGTGTCACAGTGAATGATAAAGTGAATGGCGGGAGTGCACAAAAGGATCAGCGTGGTAACCCCGGTGAGCCACAAGCAGCCTGTGAGTTCTGAAATCAGACTGAAAACCGGAATTTTCACTCACTTTCACAATACATAAATACATACAAACATCTCATGTATAATCATGCGCAGGGAAGATTAGTGATGAAGAATT
Source organism: Lissotriton vulgaris (assembly GCF_964263255.1). Taxonomy (NCBI): domain Eukaryota; kingdom Metazoa; phylum Chordata; class Amphibia; order Caudata; family Salamandridae; genus Lissotriton; species Lissotriton vulgaris. The sequence continues at coordinate 1,680,089,468 of NC_141687.1, forward strand.
AACTTTAGTACTAATCAAATCTTTATTTGGGTAGTACAGGGACAGACAAAGACCTCCGTCAATCTTACAGTGCCTGCACTTATATGTAGAGTGAACCAAGTCAAAGGCATGCCTCTCTAAAGTCCCTGTGGAGTGTTTGCCATTTATTGCAGTATTATCCTTGTATCTGCGTTTCGTACTCCTTTGTAACATGCACCCGCCACTTTTCTCTTGTAACACACTGTTTGCTACCTCTCCCATGTTGTTTGCCTTCGATACTTGCACAAGTGCCACCATTGCCTACGTATCGTTTGTTCTTGTGCCTGAGTGTCTAGCATATTTTGCAGTATTGTACCTCTAATTGTATTTTGTTACTCTTGTGACCTGCACACTGGTCAATCTTTTCCCCCTGTAATGCACTGTTTGCTACCTCATGAATTTGTTTGCTCACAATTGTCACTTTTACCTTATCTAACTAACGTCTGCTTTGTAAGTTTTTTACCTATCATTTACTGTTCCTATTGTGCCGCGCTCTCAGTCGTCCAAGCAGTTCTTACGGCTTCGGGTGGCCTCAAACAGTAATTAATATACTTTAGTAATATTACAAGTTAGCCAGGAGAACGTACTATGAAGCATCTGCAAGCCCTGGTGGTGAGAGTGGGCCATGCCAGGAATAGAACAATGGGTCCCGTAATTTAGCAAAGCCCTCCGAAGCCATGGCGCCCTGTTGCTATACTGCGAACAGTTCACGAGGTAAACTACCGGGCAGAAACGCAAATACATTCTTCCGCAGCCCAACCGACGATCAACGCGCGAACCGATTGCCGGGCGCGTCTATTAAACTCACACATGCCCAACAGGACTGTAAGCAAGGTTAGGCACATATAATTTAAAACTCTCGAATCTTTAGGCTGTGCTTGAATGAAGTTGTGCCTTCGTGATGGTAGCAACCCGAGGGAAAATCGGAGCTAAATAATCTAAACATCTAATGCCCACACAAAATTGGAGGTTCTATAACAACTGGAATAGTTGTGCGGTGCCCATGTTACACCTTTGTACCATAGACTAGAGGTTTATATGTAAGTCAAATATGCACTGAAGGGTGTGCCAATTTTATCATGTTGTAGGGGCACTACAGGCACTATCTCTCTGGCCAGCAGGGGTAAAGTGCATAGAGGGTTCCACACTCCATCCTGTCATTATTGACATGGCCGGCTTAGTTTTAAAATTCTAATGAACCTATGCCAGCGCATGCTCACCGGAGCGGGAGAAACTGGGAAGAGATGGCCTTTCAAAGATTAAACGTAGCGGGATATATAACCCAACATCGGCCTTGGCAGCGCTAGGGTAAGAACGTGACTGCTACAATATGGGATGACTGTTGTCTTAAATACTTGAAACGCAGGAGCCACGCGATTTCACGCTCGATTTTGTGACCTCGGGAAAATTACTGATGCACGCATCAGCTAGCAGGGGGTCGCGCACATTATAGACAGACTTCGTACTGACCATCGCTCATGCATTGATCTATTGAACAAAGGACTGCAGGAAGCAAGGCCAAAAGTGCTTCACCGTGATCCTTTTCCACTCACTATTAGTGTTAATTGAACAAAAAATGTATGGAGATGTAACTACAGAACGGAGCTGCACTGCACAGACTGTGCCTTCAAACACATTATCTGAAAGGACGGTGTGTGGGTGCTCAGACATCATAGTTTAGATATATTTGGAATTCTCACCATTAGGGTACTGGGTTTTCCTGGAATGGTTTGGTAAGTCGATAGAACTCACTGATGAAAATATATCAACTCATTGTGGAGTCTTAGGTTTAACTTTATATTTTTTAAACAACGCAGATGCATTTTATTGAATGTTGTTTGTGAATTGTTCTGTATATTCAAATATGGACCCTCTTACATGCTGTCGCCACCTGTGAGACTGAATCTAGTAAGTTTGTATTCCCTAGAAGCCTCTTGCATAGTATCAGATTGATTTATTCTGTGATGTGTGTATATTGAAAATTGACTATGTTGAACTTAGTGTACTGCTTTCGTTTTGAAAGGTAACCAAGCAAAAAGTCTAATGTTAGGAGTAAACACTGTCTAGTGGCTGGGTGGAAGACTGTTTGACTGAAAACTTTGCCTCAACTCCAGGCCTCTCCATCAAATTGTGTGATCCAGGGCACATCACCTTTTTGTCACTGTTTCTAACTGTTCTTCGCTGACACATTTGGGAGAATCTACAAGTAATTCCGTTCAGGGTGTGAACTATATAAAAGTAGCTCCTTACTCGACTATTGTTTAAAGAGACCATTATGTTTCATCGATGTATGTATGCTTGTCTCGGCCGGCTAAGTGCCCCCAGGCTGCCAGGCAAGGGCGGCACAGAGTGGGAGCGGAGGGCACCTGCCTGGCGACTGCATGGATGTCTGCAGAAAAGTACAGACCCGCCTGGAGGGGGGCTGCTCTCGCGTGCCGCGCGCAGTTTCAGAGTCCGCACTTCTGGTTTCAGTTGCGAGGGGCAGTTTCTGGTTTCAGTTGCGAGGGGCACTTTGTGCGATGAGTGCCACTAAGGAGGCAATGCCAACTTGTGTCAGAGGGCACTGCTCATTATCACGGACCTCTGCCAGAAGAAGGCGCCCGTCCTGGACCTGGAAAGTTGCAGGGAGATCCTCCTGCCTCCGGAGCAGACCCTAAGTATTACAGAGCAAGGTGGAGTAGCACCTGTCCTGTTTGCAGCATGCCTCGCGCTCGCTGAGCCCTGGGATCCCAGGAGGCACGTGCGCAGTGTAAACAGCCGCCCAGCGCCTCTAAATAATAAAAGCGTGCTTGCTAATGCAGTTATGTCTCTTGAGCTTTCCACCCACCCTCTCTCCACTGCCCTATCCGAACAGGCCGACTTTAATTTCAGGTAATCTACCCACTTTCATTTTAACCTGTACCGAGATATTTCTGACTAGTGTGCTCGAAGCAGCAGGTCGGCTACACTTGGCAGTTCTGTAGCGCAAGTAGACTGTAGATATGTGGACATGTCCCTACGGGGCTAATTCGTTTTGCGTGGTGGAACAGAAAACCCGGGGTCCTGTAGAACAGGGGCGTAGGAGACACTAAATTTCTGGGGGGGACAAAGACAATTTTTTTGGACTTCCCAGTGACCCTATACAAATCGCTCATTGTCTAGGAGCCATACGCTCGGTTAAACCAATACAATCGCATGGTTTTGTAGTGAAACATTGATAAAGGCAGGCATGTAGTCACAATTTGCAAGTATGCTTTAATTATTATTTACATTCACAAAGTAATTAGACCAAATGTGAAAAACCTGTTTTTGAACCTTACATTTGAATGCACCAAGCAACAAAGATGGGACAAAAAAAGGAAGAATAAACTAAATCCTCTTTGTGACATTCCTAAACCTCAAAATGCAATTGGATTAATATTGGAGTTTATCGGAGACAAGCTACAAGCACACACAGCTGTAAGAGCATAGAAAAGTCCACCTTGTAAAAGTAGCATGTCTAAAATAGTAATATGAAATCCAGCCTTACCAGTAGAGAGGATTTATCATTGCGATTCCAAAGATGTAAACATGGCACAGCTACTCCATTCTAACCATGAATTACAGCTTAAAAGAAAGTATTTAGGAATTCCCAATGTTAATCTATGAGAGGATTATGCTTCACAGTAGTGAAAAATGAATGTAGGTGTTTTCACTACATAGGCATGCAAAACCTAAAAGTACATGTCTTACCTTTTAGTAGCATAGCAAAATGCCCTATGGGCTATCAAAGGCCTACTTTAGAAAGTGATGTATGCGTAATAAAAGAGAGGTTTAAGGCTTGGGAAGGGGTTTTTAATACCAAGTCGACGTGGCAGTAAAACTGCACAAACAGGCTCTTCAATGGCAGACCGGAGACATGTTTAAAGAGCTACTTGTGTGTGTTGCACAATCAGTGCTCCAGACCCACTAGTTGCATTAATTTACAGGCCCTGGGTATATGGTATACCACTGCACAATGTACTTACAAGTAAATAAAATTTGCCAGTTGTGTATACACCAATGTTACCATGTTTAGGGGAGAAGAACATGCAATGTAATACTGGTCAGCAGTGATAAGTTACTCAGAGTCCTATGGCTAACAAAAATAATCAGCAGAAAAAGGAGGTAAGCAGCCAAAAGGTTTGGAGGAAGACCACCCTAAGGCTACAGGTCTAATAGTATTGTATAGGATTTTGTTTGTCTGTTTGAATATTGAATTCAGTCAGATACATTTTTGAAAACTCTGGTTTAGTAGGGCACAAGAAGGAGAGCGAGAATGGTTTCTCAAACAGTGGAAGTTTATCGCCTGCATTCCTGAGGCTGGAGGGTGGAGAAAACCATAATGCATTGCAAAATATACAACACAATACCAAAACTTTTGTTGTCTAATCTATGAGAAGCTTTATTGCAGATGTATGTTATGAGTGTAGAGTGTACTCAAACCACATTATCTTGCACAAACGTATAAGAAGCCCCATGAGAAACATTTGCAATAAGAATTAACCTTGTGTGGGATGCTAAAAAAAATTTGATGTACTGTGTTTGTGTGGAAGATGCTTCCCAATGTAAAAGAAACCATGCATTGTGAGGCGAGACACATATGAGATGCTCACAGAAGATAGATATAGTAAGATAAGCAGGATGAAGTGTATGGCAAAGCTCAGATATGAGTTGTTAGTAATGAACACAAGAACCATAGTGTTTGTGTGTGAAGCTTACAAATGAATACAGTGGGTGGAAGGTTACAAACTTTGTTATATGGAAGGCTCACAAAAACTATAAAAAATACTCAAAACTAGCAAATGTGCCTCATGCTAGGATTATTCGAGCCCAAAAAATAGGCATTTAATTGAAACAATGATTGAAGGTGTGGAGGCCTTGTTCAAGACTATGATGATTTATTTACAAATGACATTTGGAGAGTTGCGTATTAACAGTGAAGCAATCTTTGGGGAATAGGTATTGCTACCAAGAAAAAAGGTTATATGGCAGGATAACTTGGATAACGGGATATAGGTAGTGACGCTCCAGAAGATGAGCCAGGGGTGTCCAACACGCATGCCTCTGCTTCTGAGCATGTCCAGGAGGATTCTGAAGACCCCTTACTGGAGAACTCTTGTCATTCAGGGAATATTTATTTTGACTCAGAGGGATGCCTTAGCGGTAGGACCCCTTTATTCCTCCTGGGAGGGTACAAAGGGGTCAGGGGAGGTCCAGGTCCTCCTCAGTTAATTCTACTTCCTCTGCCATTTCAATATGGACCTCCATCTACAGCAAGAGGGAAGATTCTTCAAAAAGGGAATACTACCTCTTCAGAATCAAGTAGGAACAGCTCGCCCAAGACAAGGAAACCCTAAAAGTCCAGAGGGCTGGGAAAAATTTGGGATTAGAATCCCATGGTGTTGGCACTAGTACAAGTTAGGGAACAATCCTTTGACACTGGGAATTTGAGCTGGATAGTCCCTCCTTACCAGGAGGGTGATGACATTCATAAGTGGATTACTGCTTTATAGAAGGCCTGTAAAGTTCAGAAGGTTACTCAAGGGCAGCTATCCTAAGGTTCTCCTGTACTAACAAATGTAGGGACATACTCTTGACTGTAAAGGAGGAATATACAGACAATTACAAAGTCTTGAAGACTGCCCTCATAGATGGGTTTGGGTTAACCACTGAGCAATACAGGGTTAAGTTTAGGGACACACAGAAGGTACTCACTCAAGACTGGTAGGTTTTGTAGATAGTGCTATTAAGGCTCTAGAAGGCTGCTTCGGGGAAGTAATGTGCATGATTATGAGGGACTGAACAATTTACTTGTTAGTGAGCTATCCTTAATAACTGTCAAAATCAGCACCTGCTCACTGTGTTACTGGCTGATGAGGGGTTATGCCCCGAATCTGGTCCCAGGATGCTTGCTTCCAGTCCAGGGAGGACTAGCTTGGCGGTTTGGGCTGGACTGGTCCCATGAGGCACAGAGTCAAGCCTGATTATAATATAGCTAGGTCTAAACTGAGGTGGCATGGTGAGCAAAAGAATGATGGATTTAACCCAGATCTATTGACTGGGGTTGAATGTTTGATTTGCTCTGCATTCCGTCCATCATCTGTGTGTCTTTTAAAATCAGCACTCAGGTGGACTCGGATCTGACCTCTACCCAAGAATTGGGAAAGATGGCCGACATGTGGGTCTGTACCAGGGTGAAACAAAAGTCTCATGGTGGTCGTGGTCAGAAGAGGCAAGGGGCTTCTAAGGCCTAGGCGAAAGGTGGGGAGAAATCTAAAAAAAAAAATAGTCTTCTGAAGGTCCCCAAAAATCTTCCTCTGGGGGTAGTACCCATTCCTCTTCCTCCTCTAACACAAAACCTTGGTGCTATTTGTGTAAGGAAAAAGGCCACAGGGCAAGTGATGCCAATTGCTCTAAGTCTAGCACCAATACAGCTACTACTACCCCTCAACCTTCTAGTGCCCCTAATAATACCACTGGTGGTAGTAGTGCCCCCAAACGTTTAGCTGAGTTAACCTTGGGTACTGAAGTGGGTTATGCCCTAGTCAGAACAGCCACTCAGACTGATTTAGACTGTGATGGTGGCACTGAGCTTGCCACCCTTATTGTAAGTCCCACTAACTTGGGCAAGTGCAGACAACAGCCTCTCATCAATGGGCAGGACAGATAATTCCATGGCAGTTGTTAATCTCATCTGGAGAAGGGTAACTGGTCCAAAGAGAGTTGTGGTATCCTCAGACCTACCTGTGGATTGCCTACTGGGCAAAGATTGGGAAACGTCAGCTTGGTCTGACGGGGAGTAATTGACTCATGCAGAGTTTATGAGAAATTCAGTCTGTGTGTTTGCTGTCAGTTGAGCTCAGTCCAAGACGTTAGACACTAGGGGAGCCCTGGATCTTGAGAATTATGGACCAGCCTGCTCCCAAAAGAAGGAGCAGGAAGGGTAAATATTTATCCTCCTCTAAGTCTCCCAGTGAGAATCAGCCTCATGAGGGGGCTGGATCTCAGAACCTTGTCACAGAGGAGCTTAGCCCTGATAAGGCAGAGCTACTGGGGCAAGGTTCCTTTTAGGGAAGCCTTGAGTCTGGAGCAGAAGGTGTGCCCCTTTTTGAACAACTCAGACTGCAAGCTGCTGCTGAGGAAGCAGGGAATGTTAGTAGGTCCCACTCCAAACCATTCATTGTCCATACAGATGCTTCTGATATATGGGTAGGTACAGTGTTGTCATAGCTTAATGGAGAGGGCCATGATCAACCAGTAGCGTTTATAAGCAGAAGGTTGACTTCCCGGGACCAGCGTTGGTCAGCTCTTGAGCAGGAGGCCTTTGCTATGGTTTGGACCTTGAAGAAGTTGACACCATACTTCTTTGGCACTCACTTCATTGTTCGGACAGACCACAATCCCTTCTTATGGCTTAAACAGATGAAGGATGAAAACCCTAAACTTTTGAGGTGGTTTAATTTCTCTACAAGGGATTGGCTTTACAGTGGAACATAGACCTTGGAGTAACCATGCCAATGCAGATGGACTTTCCAGATATTTCTACTTAGAAAAAGAAGGCTCAACTGGGCAAGGCTATCTCATGTCCTTACATTTGGTGGGGGGTTTTGTAGGTAAGTAGGATCTGCTTCCATCGTTAAACCCAATTTTTGCCTGGTGAGCGTGTTTTGACTGTAGTCTGCTGGGATCCTGCTAATCGGACCCCAGCAACTGTGCTCTCTCCCCAAAATTGGCTCTGGTAAGTACTTTGGTAAATTCACAATTGGCTACTGGTGTACCCTGGTAGGTTGCTAGTGTATGGTACTAAGGTACCCAGTGCATGGGTACACTAGGGTGCTCTGGTGGGCTGCAGCATGTGCCACCTATGAGAGGCCACTTAAACTCCAGCTACATGCCTGCCATTGCCGCCTTTGTGAGATGTTGCTTGCACCTCTCATGACAGATATAAGTTTCTCTATATCGGAAGTCACTGCACTTAAGTCACCCCAATGGAATGCAGGGTGCTTGGTTACAAATTTGAGGATGAGCAGGACACCAATACAAATCCCAGAGACGATTTTGAAGGCTTTGTGTGGTCAGCCATTTTAAGGTATATAGTGGACATCAGTTATTACAAGATATCTAACTATATACTGCTGCACTGAACCTGGTCATATTTGGTATCAGTTTATCAAAGGAGGGGACTAAAGGACTTTTTGAAGAGGTCCAACAGCAGTGCCCAGTCAGATCAATCAAGCAAATGTGGATGCTGTTCCTCTAAAAAGATATTACCTAGAGTAATCAAACATCATGGAATCATACCCCAGCAACCAATTTCAGTGCTGGAAGTATGATCCCATGTACTGGGGGACTCCTTAAGGGACAGACTCCTGATAATAGCATTTCAGGGTCTGCCAGCAAGCTTGTGCTTCTGTCGACCACAGACATGATTTTGCCCTCCTGCTGCTGAGCTTAGCTTGAGCAGGGAAAGGTCGAACAATAGGTTTTCTGTCACTGGGCGTATGACCACCTCCTAGACAGAACTTAGTGTATTGGGCTGGGATGGGTGTGCCCTCCAGGGCCAACAGACTTCTTTGAAGGGGAGATTTGATACCTTCCATGCATACACCAGTTTGAGCCAGATCAGGAACCTTTGGTTCTCGCTCTGGTGCGAAACTCGAAAAAGGACAGGGGAGTATCTTCCTCTCTGTCCAGCCCCTCTTCTGGGAGGAACCACAAAGTTGTACCAACTCTTTCCCTAGGAGCTCCTCTGTGGGTGGGTCCTCAGATTCGTCATGGAACAAGACTCACTTCTGAAACCAAAACATTCTTCGAACATCTGGACGCTTGGACTTTTTCGGACTTTGACTGGAACTGAGAGTGCATCAAGGAAGACTCTTGCTGCTCCTGGTTTCCCGGTTCTTCAAGTCTTCTGCGTCTTCTGTCTCTGTGCTTCATCCAGGTTCTCCAGAAGGCCTGTGGGCATCAAGGACATCCAAAGTGATCTCCCTTGGAGTGAAGAAGTCACTTCCCTACATCTGCAGGCACCGCAACGAAGCTGACCGGTCATGCTGCAGACTTCCCAAGGTCCATCAACACAGGTGGTGGTTCTGCAGCTCCCTAGAGGTCTGACCTGTCTTCTCTGAAATTGTGAGGACGTTATCCCTTGTTAAAGCTGCTGGGACCAGACCCCTGTGCACCATGTTGACTTTCCATTGCCAAGGATTGTTGGCTCTGCACTCTAGAAATCTTCAGGCTATAAGAGGCACCAGCTTCTAGCACCTCATCCCTTAAAAATCAGCATCCTCACTGCATCCTCTGCACCGTGGATCTCCATCTTTGGTGAGCTACCTGAGGTCCTCTTGCAACTTCTGTGCCTTTGGCCTGTGGGTCCTCTTGAGAATATTAATTTCCTTCAGTGGGCTCCCCTGATTGCACTGGCCTGCTCTGACTCTCCTACACTTGTTGTGTCCCTTGGACCTTGCTGGTCCCAATGTTTGCATCTTTTTGCTCACAACGCTAGTTGCGGCTACTAAGGCTTTTTGCTGCTCCCACTGGACTCCGACCACCTGAACACCAAAACCTGATATGGGACAGCTCGTACTTGACTCCTGGTCTTCCTCAATGCTGCCTGGTTCTCATAGCTGCAGCAACAAAGTCACAATCTTCACTCTTCAACCTCCCGTCATCGGTGGGCCTTGTGCTTCTGTGACTCCTGGTCACTTCTGAGTGGCATAGACTCTCACCTCTAGTTGCAGGTTCTCTTCCTCAAAAATCCACTCTTGGATTCCACTGGACTCCTTTACAGGCCTCCCCAGAGGTATCATCTTCGGAGTCTTCCATTTTTGTCTAAGGCAGGTTCCAACGTCACATCACCCCTATGCACCCGGCTTTTCTGGTGCAAGTAACCTGGTTCCCGGGGCATCTCCAACCTCCAGTCTTACAAAGGGTCTTTCAGGGGTCCTCTGGGAAGGGTCCTTCTTCAAAATTGCAACTGCGACTTCTCCATTGACTTCCATTGGGCATGCAGCTGTGTTTCCACTTTGCCCACAACCTCTGTGGGGTTCCTGGGTACTTGCCATGGGTGGTTCATTGTCTCCCTAGCAACTCTGAGTCTTCTGATTCAAGTTCTGTTGTCCTTTGTAGTTAGCATTCCACTTTCTTAGTTTATGGTTTGGTCTCCCCATGGAAACCAGTGTATATTTGTGCTACTTACCTGATTATTTTGAAGGATTTTTATGTGTCATTGTAAGTGACATCACAGTGTGTGACATCGCACATGACCTCGCAGGAAGTGATATCACAAAAAACGACATCAGATTCTATGACCTCTCATACGTTAAGTGGTTCTATCATGAGTACATGTGAGCGCATTACAATATTTAACAAATAAGATTTTGCGTTGGAGCTGGGTCAAAAAAAGTGATGCAACACCGGTGCAAGATCTTGGCCTCCACTTAGACATTTATTAATTCAAACTCTGCCAGAAAGAAATCGACAACAAGGAGAAATGTGGCAGTAAATCTGTTCTGCTTAATTGGTTACTAAGTTTGCATTTTAAAATATCTCATGGGGCTAAGGGACCTGCTGCTGAGATCAATATGTATCCAGTAAATCTGAGGAAATAATGGTGAGATAATTCTGGAGGTTAATGCACTTGCTGGAGAGACAAGGATTTTGTCTAGTTCCAGTTTTTAATCAGAGTGGCATGGAAGGTTAATATTTCTCCCACAGAGCACATCATGTGACACACAGATGATAGATTTTTTTTTATGTCGCTGGGTAAGTGGGGAACTGCATTTAACAAAGAGATCCTTTAAGTGCTTGCGTTTCATACATTGTAATCTTTCGAATATTGCACCGTAACCTATTAATTAAAGCACATGTGACTCCTTCACCTTTCAACGCTCACTATCTTATGGAACACATCCTGTAAAAGGATTTACACATATGTTTTATTGTTAAAGTATAATGTGTATGAGTGATGTACAGCGCTCCAACACCCGGGATGGGGTTGAGTAGCGCTATAAAAAAAAAAAGACAAGATAGTGGTATTTCAATTATTTGTGTAAGTATTAGGACAGACTAACACATCTGTCACAACGTAACCCAGATGCGTGCTTAGACTATGACAAATGCTAATTTGTTTTAATCTTTCAGGGTGAGTTTCAACTGCTTAAAATAAACATTTAAGCAGAACAGTAGCCTTTGAGTGACTGAATTGCGCAGGTAGCGTGAATAAGGTCAGGTCGGTGCTGGGGAAGGGCAGGATGCAGACAGCAATAAACAAACGACTTCTCTGCCTTTGTCCTGAAGTGCAGACTGCAGGCAGCCGGGGAAGTGAGAACGAGGTGTGAAATGATTCCTGGAGCTTTGCAGAACACAAAAGGTAAAGTCACACAGGTTAAGTACAGGGCCATTGGCACGTCAAAGCACTAGTGATTTTTACGTGTCAATGGCCCAGCATCTAATAGGAGAGAGAGGGCAAGTTATTTCGTCCCCTCGTACCCCCCACCCTTGTCCCCCGCGTCCCCCACACTTCCTACTCCCATGCTGTACAACGTACGTCGATACCATCAATTAAAGTATAAATTAACCCACTGTGGCTGGAGATGGAAGGCATGTGTTTGTTTACGTATGAGAATGTTCCCCGTGAAAGAGTGGGTGAATGACGGGCTGCCAGGCATCCTTCCAGTGCAGCAGCGGACAGCCGCTCTCAAGAGAGTCAAATCCCTGGCACTCCTTAGAAAGGGCCGAGCTCCAAAGAGACTACGCTTACTCTGCCCGCCCTTGGGTCACATCCTACTTCTGGCTGAAATTAAACATGTAATGAACTTTGTCTAGAACCGACACTCTGAAATGCCTTTACCTCCAAATGATCCAACTACCGAGTCGCGTGCACTTCTACAAACTGTAAAGGTGCGTTTACCGGAAGAATTGCGGGGCATATTACCAAGCAATAGCGATAATTATCGCTATTGCTTGGTTAGAGACAAAAATTAACCGCAGCGCTGCGGCGATTTGTACCGCAAATAAACCTTGGTATTACCAAGGTTTAACGCAAATGCGGTAAAAATCGCCGCAAAGCATGAATATCGCTGAAAAGTCAGCGATATTCATGCATTAGCGAGCTAATGCTCTTAGCCATGTTATCCACCTCCCATTGGATAACATGGCTAAGAACTGCTCAGGGCAGGTGTTAGCTTTTGGAGATATTCCCGCTTAGCGCGAATATCTCCAAAAGTTGGTAATAGGAGATAGCGATGTTAGCGACTGTTTTCAGTTGCTAACATCTTGGCACGCCCACTTTGCATCTCATTAGTGATAAATATCACTGACATGCAAAGTGGGGCCCAAGATGGTCGCTATCTCCTACTAGCTGTCGCTAACTGGTGTTAGCGGCAGCTAGGTAATAGGGAGATAATTTTATCTCCGCTTTCTTGGCTTTTAAAGCCAAAAAAGCAGAGATAAACCCCCTTGGTAATATGCCCCTGCATTTGTGAGTTATCTTGTACATACATGCAATGCCAGTGAAAATAAGTGTAGCCCAATCACACGTTGTTTAGAACGAGTATAGAAATATACGAAAAGTCACACACGGTTCGATCCCGGCTCCGGCGGCAGGTCAGCCCAGCACCATGTGACTCCAGGCAATAGCCCTCCCAAACTCCCCGACGGCCCCCAGCGCCCAGAGACCCCCACGGGCGATTGTGCGCTTCACAAATGTGGAAAAGAGCGTACAATTCGAGTACTTTTTCTTTCAAGGAAACAACCGTGTCCTCTTCATTATTCATTCCAAGTAACGAAAATTATCAATATGGATGTAGTGTAGCGGCCAGATCGGTTGACCGCGAACTGGGTAACCGGGTTCGAGTCTCTGCAGGGACGACAACATCCTGCTACTCTGGACAAATCACTCAATCTCCTGCGACCAACAAAATAAATGTGTCCTTGTCCAAATAAAGCGCAGTGAGACCTTCGCGCTTTCTAAATCTCAAAGAACATGGTACTATCCTCACCACCATTAATGTATCTATTTTCGGTAATAAATTATAAAATGTATCAATGGCAGCCAAAGGAGAACGCCCACACTGCTAGGCTGCAAATCACGAGTTAAAGTGGCTTGCAGAGTTGCGGTCACATAACCCTACATCAGTGTATTTCAATTGCGGTATCGAGCTCCAAGAAATCACCAATCAGGCAACTCATCTAATGACGGTAGCGAGCGGCGCGCGAGCGGCGCCCATGCGGCCTGCACCCTCGGATGGCCCCCCACAACAGATGACCCCTCACCTGCCGGGTAGACAATGGGAGCCCCTCGGGCGCGTCCCGTACCCAGCGGGAAAAGCGGGGTCGTGGACAGCAAGACTGCCCGCCACCCCCCCACTGGATCAACCCCGAAATTCAGTAACACCGGGGTTACTAGACGATAACCGATTACTGAAGAACCGAGCCCCGGGCATCCGGAGGGCCGGAGACAAAGGAGTGCTGCTGGCGGTGGCCCTGAATTTGGCGCCACCCGAACTGCTGTTCAGTGGCACAATGATACTTGCCCACCCGTATCGCTCTATGGAGGCAGATCATGACTCCCTAGCCACCCTCTGCCACAAGCTTTGCATTTGCTGCTGTTAGAGTAGTTTTCTCTGTTAGAGTTTCACACTGTTGATCGTTCTGCTGATTTTACACAGAAGTGCAAGTCACATGAAGTTTATAAACAAGGCAAAATAAATGCCTTGGAAAAGATTGCCACACACATTTCACATACAATGTGTAAACATTCGCAGTGCATACAGGTTGCTTGAAAGAGAACCAGGTTGAAGCCACCCACAGTTTACTTTAAAGATACCTCGTGGCCAGCCACGGCCATGCCAGCACAATGCACTGAATCTTGCCATTCATAGCCCTTATCGGAGTCGCAAGAGCTCGCCAGACTGACTCAGGAGCAGCCGCCGTACCGGCTGCAAATGAACACCAATCACACGTGCACATTTGTCTGGGAAGGAAGCTGTTTACCACGGAGCAAAAGGCCTCTTCCTACCACATTTAGCTGCCGTTATCAAACACAAATTGGCCTGAATATAACGGCGCCGACGCACGAAGATAACTCTGCTGACAGGTGTGCTCCCGGAGAGTGGACAGCGTGCACGTGCAGCTCCACAGATACCACGCACAATGCCCCACGGCTCATCCGCCCGCCTGCCCATGCGGTCAGGCAGCAATTTGGCCATGTCTCACTCCCACGTGGTACGCAACCACAGGCCCCTGTGCAACCTGGGCTTGTCCCAGGGACGGGGCGAGGGGGAGTAAAGAGCATGACACTCACCTACAGACGACGACACCGAACCGATCCGAATCAAACGAAGACGTGCAGCAGGCAGGCAGACAGCGCATAGCCACGGTCGAAACAGCGCAGAGCAGCCCAAGGAACCGCGCAGGAAGGAGAGGCCGAGCAAAGTTGTTGGACCGCTATATACCCCCCGGGAACGCCCCCCATCCCTAGAAGAGCCCTCCCATTGGCCGTTGGCGAGGAGGGCGGCTCAGGGGGGGTTGGCGCGCTGCAAGCTCCTCTCGCGCGACGTGTGGGACTAAGACGCTGTCTCGCCCATGCTCCCCTCCGTGTCGCGCGGCCAGCGGCACAAACAGTGGGTCACTCATTTGTGCATCTATGCACTAAGTAATACCCCTACCGAACCATACAGACACTCAGACACTCATACTGACACTCAAAAAACCAACTAATAACCCACATAGACACTCATGTAGCTACTCACCAACACATGCAGCCACTTATACACAAAGTGAGAGACTGATACAGATATTTACATATTAAAACATTACTCACTAACCCATGTATTCACTAAGGTGCACTTAATCAGTCAGTTATACAATTAATTTTACAAAAACGAAATCATCCATTTAGACACTTATATACCCATTTATTCCTCCATCAACCTTGAGATATACATATATAAAACATATTTAATTTTTAGAAAAACACACATTCACTGGATGATGTCGTCAGTGATGTCATCAATGATGTCATTTGAGATGCCATCAGTGATGTCATGAGTGATGTCACTGACCATGT
The DNA here is from genome assembly GCF_964263255.1 of Lissotriton vulgaris. NCBI lineage: Eukaryota > Metazoa > Chordata > Amphibia > Caudata > Salamandridae > Lissotriton > Lissotriton vulgaris. Next base: position 1,680,104,553 of record NC_141687.1, read on the forward strand.
CATGAATGATGTAATTTGTGACGTCATCAGCAGTGCATTGCGAGCGCGCAAGTAATAGTTAGCTGAACTAACTATAACGGGGGAATTTCTTTGGTTTTGTACGAGTGAAATGTCCAACTATAATGCCCCTGAAACCTATGTTTTTTTTCAGTGAATTTCTAAGGTTTTTTAAATGCTAATTTCGAAATATAACGTGCCTGAAACCTATGGTTTTTTCAGTGAATTTCTAAGGTTTTTTAAATGCTAATTCCTAACTATAATGTGCCTGAAACCTATGTTATTTTCATATGTGAAAATGTCTCGATCCACCTGTTTGCCTCAGTTGCACTGAATAAATGGATAGAACTGACGTCAGCCTGCCGACGAGGTCCTCTTATGGCTCTGATGATGTCATAAGGTGTTACGACGTTATGACGTCCTCATCAATGTGGGAGAGCTAGGAAAGAATTTCTGTGGAATGCTGGTGCAGGGGATATTCACCTAAGTGTTCAGGCTAGTCCTTTGTGAGCAACTTTCATGTTGCCACTCCAGAAACCAAAACCAGTGATCCGAGGGCAGAGGCCCTGCACTTGGCACACGAGGTGGGGTGCCCAGTCATGTGCACCGGCGGGGCAGCAAAGTGACAAGCACCACAACCTACAAAAAAGGTAACGTGGGCACGGAATAACACAGGATCTTCTCTTTGTATCTGGCAGGAACAACGAAGTTAAAATGCCCTAGAACCAAAATGTAGAATTAGTGCTACAACGGTCTTCAAGAGGACTTGCGATGCAGCTTCTGCATCCTGTTCCCTGGAGGCGGCACATGGGTCACGCGGTACGGTCATACTGTGGTGGTACGCAAACTCGTTGACCTCTCATGGCACTGCTTCACACTTCAGGGAGGACGCTTTCCATTAGCTATGTTTTCTGATGATATGTCGCACCGGCCCTGTCCAACAACAGTACTCCTTTAGATCCAAACGGACTTTTCCACTCTCTCACTGGAAGTGAAACCAGGCCACGCGGACACTTTCACAATACAACAGCCGGGAATGCACTTTTCGGTAAAACACATACCTTCCTCCTAATTATTCAAATAAACATCTCACTGAAGATCAGGGGCCAGCTTCGATCGGTAAACAGCCGTTACAACAACATTTTTACTTCGCAATTCCATTACAACGCATGCATTACCACGCATGCTTTGTAAATCGTGAATTAATTACTACGCTTTTTTTAGAACGCATGGGCATTTACCACGCATGCCATTACAATGCATTTTGTAGTAAAGGTAAGTATGGTAAATGACCATGCGTTCTAAAAAACATGTAGACGATCCACGTTGTTGTAAGGAAACAGAGGCTATTCCCTTTCCTCACAACGATGTGCACCGCCCCTCAGAGATGATGGAGAGAGGAACCACGAGGAGTAAGAGGTAAGGTGGATTGGGCATGGGTAGTGGTTTCTTTTCTAGGGTTTAGAGTAGTGCAGTGGTGTTTGGGTAGTGTAGGGGTTATGCTGGGGGTTTTGTTTTAGGGTTTAGAGTAGTGCAGTAGTGTAGGGGGTCGTGCTGGGGGTAGTGTTTTAGGGTTTAGGGTAGTGCAATGGTGTATAGGTAGTGTAGGGTGTCATGCTGGAGTAGTGTTTTAGGTTAGTGCAGTGGTGATTGAGTAGTGTGGGGGTCATGCTGGGGGTAGTGTTTTAGGGTTTAGGGTAGTGCAGTGTTGCTTGTGCAGTGTAGGGGGCCGTGCTGGGGGTAGTGTTTTATGGTTTAGGGTACTGCAGTTGTGTTTATTTAGTGAGGGGGACATGCTGGGGGTAGATTTATCGTTTAGGGTAGTACAGTGGTGTTTGGGTAGTGTTGGGGGTAGTGCCTGGGTAGTGTTTTAGGGTTTAGGGCAGTGCAGTGGTGCTTGTGTAGTGTAGGGGTAATGCTGGGGGTAGTGCTTTGGGATTTAGGGTAGTGCAGTGGTGTTTGGGTAGTGTAGGGGGTCGTGCTGGTGGTAGATTTAGGGTTTAGTGGTGCAGTGGTGTTAGTCTTGTGAGGGGGTCGGGCTGGGGGTAGTGTTTTTGGGTTTAGAGTAGTGCAGTGGTGTTTGTATAGTGTAGGGGTTTAGGGTAGTGCAGTGGTGTTTGTGTAGTGTAGGGGGTCATGCTGGGGGTTGCGTTTTAGGGGTTAGTGCACTGGTGTTTGTGTAGTGTAGGGGGTAGTGTTTTAGGGTTTATGGCAGTGCAGCTGTGTTTGTGTAGTGTAGGGGGTCATGCTGCGGATAGTGTTTTAGGGTTTGGGGTGGTGCAGTCATTTTTATGTAGTGTGGGGGTTCCTGTTTTAAGGTATAGCTTAGTGCAGTGGTGTTTGGGTAGTGTAGGGGGTCATGCTGGGGTTAGTGTTTTAGGGTTTAGGGTAGTACAGTGGTGTTTGGATAGTGTAGGGAGTTGTGCTGGGGGTAGTGTTTTAGGGTTTAGGGTATTTCATTGGTGTTTGTGTAGTGTAGGGAGTTGTGCTGTGGGAAGTGTTTTAGGGTTTAGGTAGTGCAGTGGTGTATGTGTAGTGTAGGGGGTCATGCTGGGGTCGTGTTTTAGGATTTAGGGTAGTGCAGTGGTGTTTGGGTAGTGTAGGGGGTAGTGCTGGGATAGTGTTTTGGGTTTAAGGTAGTGCAGTAGTGTTTGTGTAGTATAGGGAGTCGGGTGTGGGGGTAGTGTTTTAGGGTTTAGGGTAGTGCTGTGGTATTTGTGTACTGTAGGGGGTCGTGCTGGGATCTAGTGTTTTAGGGTTTAGGGCAGTGGTGTTTGTGTAGTGTAGGGGTCATGTTTTAGGGTTTAGGGTCATGCTGTCGTGTTTTGGTAGTGTAGAGGTCGTGCCGGGGGTAGTGTTTTCAGGTTTAGGGTAGTGCAGTTGTGTTTGGGTAGTGAAGGGGGTCTTGCTGGGAGGGGAGTTTTAGGGTTTAGGGTAGTGCAGTTATGTTTAGGTAGTGAAGAGGGTCATGCTGGGGGTAGTATTTTAGGGTTTAGGGCAGTGCAGTGGTGTTTGTGTAGTGTAGGGGGTCATGCTTGGGTATATTTAGTGTGTAGGGTAGTGCAATGGTGTTTGGGTAGTGTAGGGGGTCGTACTGGTGGTAGTGTTTTAGGGTTTAGGGTAGTGCAGTTTTGTTTGGGTAGTGTAGGGTGTCGTGATGGGGTAGTGTTTTAGAGTTTAGGGTACTGCAGTGTTGTTTGGGTAGTGGAGGGGGTATTGTTTTAGGATTTATTGTAGTGCGCACAACCAGCCACAATATCCGTGGACAAAGGGGATCCTGACTCTTTTGAACGCTCCTCCAATTGAGTGATTTGGTTCAAGGGCCCTACCACGTCCAAGACCTATCAATTCCTTTCTTGGGATCCCTCATATACTTGGAGAAATAGGTACATAGTTTCTCATCAATTTCAGGCATGTGTGTTCCACCTTCCCCTTCAGTGAGGGCCTGGGGAATTCTCCCCTCATCCTATTCCTGACCTCCCGTTCAAAGGGTTGATGGATTTTCCCCCCACATACTCTGCCACTTTGGCGTCAGGGATCCACTCCGCCGACCTATGATGGTAAATTTGGGTTGGCTCGAACATGACCGAGTGGACCCTATACCCAACCGGGGACTAAGAGGAGTGGGACTCTGGACACCAGGGACTCCCCGAGTCCTTATCCTCATCGGAGGAGAAATCATCCTCCGATACACCCTCTGCCTCTAAGGGAAACCCGCTGTTGTGGTCTAAAATAGTGGTGACAGTGTCGCAATTTTCTCTGGGCTTCTGCTCAGGTGCATGTTTTAGCGTTCGTGCACTCTTGAGGAAGGCCTCCATAAATGTATCAAATCCTTCCAAGTGCCCCGCGTTATGCTTAATAACCCTTTCATTCCCCATCTGGCAGCTACTGTAAAATGTAAATGTAAATTGATAATTGTAAAGCACACTACTCACTCGCAAGGGTCTCAAGGCGCTTGTACGAATACCGCTGTGGAACCCATCCTGGTTTTCCCTGTGAGGCGTCCACTCCTGGGTACCCCCAAGGTGTAGGCCAGACATCCTTAGCATTGTGGGGGCCGTTGTGGAGATTAAGCAAGCTATTTACCAGAGTTGCAGAGTGGGACTCCATGATTGGAATAGGCACTGAGGCGAGAATGATCAGGTCCGTGGAATTTTGAGCCCAAGACCCGCCGAGGCGGGGAATTGAACCCTGGTCCCAGGCTAGACTTCTGCATCAGGGTCTGCCACTCTAACCATTGATATTTAAAGAAAAAGGGGTAACCCTGTGTCCCTCAGAACCTGGGTAATTAATGGTTAATAAAACAATTGGTTCTGTCGGGTGAAAACCAAGAGTGATTTATAGAGTACTATTACTGTATTAGAGGACCCCCCACTTAAGACAACACAATTCAGAACCTCACAATTAATGACTCGAGGTCTTATTCATTGCATTTTCATATTTTATATGAATTGAAGTCATTTAAGTATTTCATGCAGTACAGGTCAAAGACTGTCAATGTGAATTTTTGTGCAAAAGAAAGTGACAATGGTGAATAGTGCTCAAGCGGTAGACACTTCTTATATATGTACAGTGAAAGATACAAATCTATACAATCAATATATACATATATACACAGTTATTCATATCAAGGCCATTCCTCATGGGTGTCTAGAGATTTTTCAATGTTTCTTTTAAGTATTTGAAATCCTAGAAGACAATGGCCTGTTGTGGGATGTTGACGTTTCGACCCTTCTGCGCCTGTGTCTAAGGTTGCGGCGGGTCTTTTTCAAGACAGAGGTGTATTGCAGCAGATCCTGGGGCCTCTGAGCCAGCGATTATATCCCTTCACTGATTGGAAGCGGATTATAAGGCCAGTGAGCCTCATCCTTTACAGGCGATTCAATACGACCTGTTATTCGAGTGGACTGTCGTGCAATACACTTACTTAAAAGAAACATTGAAAAATCTCTAGACAGCCATGAGGAATGGCCTTGATATGAATAACTGTGTATATATGTATATATTGATTGTATAGATTTGTATCTTTCACTGTACATATATAAGAAGTGTCTACCACTTGAGCACTATTCACCATTGTCACTTTCTTTTGCACAAAAATTCACGTTGACAGTCTTTGACCTGTACTGCATGAAATACTTGAATTTAATTTAATTAATTTAATTTAATTGTGGGTTTATATAGCGCTAGAATCGGCTCCCGGAGGAGTATCTCCGCGCTTCGACCGCTGGGGAACCCGTCCTGGGTCACCCTGAGAGATGGTCCCTAATGGGTATCTCTAAGGTGCGACCAAGCATCCCCGGTGGTCTGGGGGGGCCGTTGTGAAGATGAGGCAAGCTAATGCCCAGAGTTGCCGAGTGTGGTCACTGACTGGAATAGGCACCGAGGCGAGAATTATCGAGCCCGCTGACCCTGGTCCACGACCCTGCCGCGTCGGGAATCGAACCCTGGTCCCGGGCCGTCCTCTGCTTACGGGTCTGCCGCCTCTAACCAGTGAGCCACACCACTTCACTTTGACTGACTTCAATTCATATAAAATATGAAAATGCAATGAATAAGACCTCGAGTCATTAATTGTGAGGTTCTGAATTGTGTTGTCTTAAGAGGGGGGTCCTCTAATACAGTAACGGTACTCTATAAATCACTCTTGGTTTTCGCTCTAACCATTGAGCCACACTTCTCCACTGGGATCCGCCACCACCAGATCTGGGTCACTGAACAACCCAGGGATGCTTTTTGCCAGCCTATCAACCTGATCCCTAAGAGGAACCAGTACCCTAGAAATAGCCAGAGAGAGGGCTTGGTCCACTGCCGGAGGGAGAATTTGGGGGCTATTCCTCCTCCACTTCCTGGTAGGAGGAGTAAAAAGGGTCTTCTGGAGAAGACATGATAGCAGAGGGTGAGAGCATAGAACAAATGCCCTTAAAATCCTTAAGGCAGCCCCCTCGCCTGTGCTCCATCAGCTGGGATTTCCCCGAGGCTGTTATAAGAATAGTCTAAGGCATAATACCAATTACCACCACCAGGTGGCGCTGGTCACTAATGTGGCCGTGTGGGGAAATCACCACGTAGCGGTGTCAAAATTAGGCGAGGGTTGGTCAGGAATCAAGCGGACACTAAAGGAGTGACCAGATTCCCAAATGCACGTAAAGACCAGCGGGAGCGCTCGATGTAGCTGTCTCACTCAGACCAGACGCGCCTAACAGGATCTCACCGTGCTCAGAGCGCACAGTGAGAGAAACTGCGAGGGGGAGAACGCGCTCGGGCAAGAGCCTGCTGCTCTGGGAATATGAAACAATACCAAGGCAAAAATGCTAATAACGTGCACAAGAAACCGCTATACAAACAGCAACAACGTCAGATTAAGCAAAGAATATAAGGAATGCACTTAACTGACGAGCAGTGAAGAAAGAGGAAGCGGAAGGGACTTAACAATATTATATACGATAGACTGTGATATGATTGGACTATAGTTGCCTCTGAGACTACCCCCCTAATGGTTCTTAGGTTGTGTAATCTTTTGTTTAATGATTGTTGTGTTATGTTTTCTTTGAACTGCTATGCAAATGAAGTGAGGAAAGATATGCATAATCTTTGCCTCCGTCCTGCCATAGAATTCATTAAACTTTATTTGATCTGATTTAGAAACATAGATAATAAAAGTGTACATAAAAACAGTAAATCCTCTTTCTTAATACAATATTTTAAATTATTTTAAAGAAAATGAAAGACTGAATAAAGAACAGAAAACTGAAGATTCAAAGTCTCTTTTCTATGTATTTGTTGGGAAAACAATCATGACAATGTCATATGTGATTTAACAAATACTGAAATATTGTTCATCTTAAATTGTGTATTTAACTGAAGGGTGCTGTCTATTTTTTTAAGTTTAGCAAGTCAAGGAAGTAGGGTTCCTTATCTTCCTTGTTGGGTTTGTATAGGATTACATTCCTGGATCTTGCACCTTCGCTTTGGACCTAGTTACGGTACTTAAATGGTGTTGCAAAGTTTTTTGCCTTAATCCCTAAATTCTCTTTTTTGTTTAAGTTATAGTTAGGACCTAGTTTCCATAGGATACCCACAACATTCTATTTGGAATAACTTTGGCGCTGGTGGAGGAATCTTGGTGAAATTCTCCAAGAAAATGGCCTGCTCCGCTCCTTCCCTGAAAGTTTGGGGGAGATTCGTCAAGTGGGAGCCGAGAAAAAAGTGGGGTCCCAAAATGTGTTTTCCCCATGCAATTTTCCTTAGGGACCTTTAGCCAGGGCTACAGCCCGAACGGCTGAACGTAATTACACCAAATTTGGCAAAAAGGTAGAGTTTGGTTCGCAGATTGTGCTTTTTGTTAAATGGTGTAAATCCGTTCAGTAGTTCCTGAGAAAATCATAGTGATATCTAGAGACGAAGTACTGTACGCGTACCGAAATCCGTACAATTACGAGCACAAGCTGCATGTTGATTGGATGTCGACTGTCTGTCAACACTCCAAACCAGGAAGCGTTGGCAGTCATCTTGTGCCTCAGTAGAACCGAGTCATAAGAGAACAGTAAAACAAAGTTGAAAAATAAGAAAAGGGTCAGGGTAGAAACATCCTGACCCTCTAGGCCTGCTCAGGGGGTCCCACATGGGTCTTTAGGCCAGAACTATGATTATTTCTTTATTAAATAAAAAATTGCGGGGTACGCGTATGGTACGCGTACTCGGTGGAAAAGAACTAGAAGTCCGTTTTATTGTTAATTAGCCCCCGGGGGCCAAATCCTGGTGGCAATTTTTTTTCATAAATGGGTCTTGTAAGGCCCCCGCGCCCCAGGGAACGCCACTCCCTGGGGCTTTATTTTGAAGTATGCGGGGGGCTCACTGCCCCTCTCCCGCAGCCCCGGGGACCGCCACCCTCTCAGGCTTTTTTTTAAAATATTGTTTTTTTTAAAAGTATGTTTTAGTCCCCCCCCTCCACCCTCCCACACGCCCCAGGGACCGCCACCTTCCTGGGGCAGTAATATGTAAAATGACCTTCCAGCCCCGGGGACCTGCACCCCTGGGATTTTTAATGTTGGGAGGGGGGTCACATGGCCCCCCTTCTGGAGTCCTTGATGGCCCTGGGGACTAGTACCACCTCCCGGGGCCAGCTCCTGCAGTATCCCGGCGTGCCTACCCCTGGGACACTGCTGTTTGCTATGGTAGGGCGGGACCGTTGTGGCTCCCACTTTACCACAGCAAACCGCTTTCCTATTTGAAATAGAGAGCAAGTTAATCTGCTCTCTCTTTCAAGTAGGAAAGCAGATTGCTTTTCGTCAGAGAGAGCAGCATGTAAGCTGCTCTCTCTGACAAAGCAATGCCGGCTCTCGAAGGACACGGGGAGCCGTCTGGGACCATGGGGCCATTAGGGCAAAAAAAAAAACTGTTCTTTTCAGAACTAACTTTACCGGTCAAAAAAAGAGCTACATTTCTATGATAGTATGCAAAACTTTCCAGTTTTTTTTGTGCACCAGTTGTACTCTCTACTCATGCGCAGCCTCGTTTCCAAGCCAACGTTTCTTTCTTTTTCTTCAAGTTCGCCACGCAAACCTCTCCTCATTTCAGGTATTAAATTTGCAGCTTTCTTTTCGTGTGTCTCATCCGCTGCTATGCTTTTGTAATATATTAATAATGATATTCTATCTATATTTATTTGAAACGTATTGCCGAAGCGCCAAACGTTGATTACATACTCCGTCCACTGCCATTTTAGTAGTTTTCCTCTGTTATTTTTATTATACCTGCTACTTTCATTTTACCCCCCGCCTGTCTTCTCTGTGATCCATGAGATTTCCTGCCACAGACACCATGGTGTTTGTCCTTGGCCTCCGATGTTATCAGACTTGTTCACATGCATACCTAAAAACTAATTTGAAGCACGTAAGTCATAGCCATTACAACGCGTGTCCGTCACCTCAAAGCCATTACCATGCTTATGCCTTTATGATGTATGGTAAATGTATACTGGTTGTAAAAGCATGCGTGGTAAAGGCATGCGTGGTAAAGCCATATGCCTGCTAATGGCTTTGTGGTGACAATCACGCGCGATTATGACCACGTTGTAATGGCTGTTTTCCCCCCAAATGGACACTGCAGCAACCGGGTCTGGGCGTCGTGGACTCCAGGGTACCAGGCGGAGGGCCACGCAGCCCTCTCATACAATATAGAAATGTTAGGGGGGTGATTGTTTCCGTGGTTTGAAGGGCGTCTTGGAGGCCAACACACTTAATTTTGTAGGGGGTAGGTTCGCACGGGAAAATGTTGCAAGAGGTTTGTAAATGTGGTACACATTGTTCTGGTTTACTTTGATTTCTTTTCTATGTTGTAGTCCATCCAGAGAAAATATAACATATTGTACAGTCAGTACTTTTCATTTCTATTCTTGAACATCTTACTATAGTACTTCAAATTATAAATTTTATTTTTATTGTGGACCGTCACCCCCCCAAAAAAAAGAAGTATGTAGTTTTTTTAATTAACTTTTATTAAAACAACAATAACTGTAAACGTAACTTAATGATAACAATACAATAAACAACTAGAAACATAACTTTATTAAATCAATATTATAAACAAAATATGATGTAAAATGTAAAATGTACACCGTCTCTCCTATAGATGTCATGCATATTGAAATGCAGATTGTTGTGGTAGATGGACCCCATTCTATAGTCTCGGAGAAAGGCAGACACAGATTTATTCACATGTTTCCTAGCTTTCTCAATCTGTGGACAATAGTGGTTGGACCAGTTCCATTTCTGCCTTTGACATATATTAGAATAGACAAAGGCAGTTTTGGGGAAAAGTGTCATCAATTGTCCAAAGGTGTCCTTCATAAGCATTTCCAGACCTACCCCTGTCAAAGTGCCTAGGTCATTGCCACCACAGTGCACAATTATGAGCTCAGGGTGTTGGAGATGCAAAAAGGATTTCACCAATGGCATCAATTGGTGCCACTTTAACCCTCTCCGTCCACTCCATTTAATGTCTACATTTGGTAAACCTAGGTCTTTGTGAGTTCCTTTCTGTTCTGCGTACCTTTGGCTCCAGAAAATATAGCTGTGTCCTATAATTTACACTCTAAGCATCTTGAAGAGAGGTCTGGATGCACTCAGATGGTCTCTGTAAATGAAATGGCAGTTTGAAAAATAAGATTTTTCTAAAATGGTGGCTAAGATGCAGTTTTGAAAAAAGCAAAGAAATGATTGGATGTTTGAAAATATTTTACACAGAAAACTAGGGTGCAGTTATTTGTTTTTTAAAAGCCTGAAATGTATTGGTTAAGAAAAAGTGAACGAAAAGAACGTTACTTAAGATAAGCTGGTATATTGACAAGTCAAGCACACTTGCTGTTTTGATTTGCAACATTGTGTTACGAACATTTCACCTGTGTCCTCAGTTAGGTGTTCCCTGAAGTGTTTCTATAGTAACTGGCAGAATGTGGAATGGGGGTAGCGTTAAAGGTTTTGTCAGTTGGAAAAGGTTCAAAAGTTAAAGCAATAGAAAAGTGTGTTTCATTTTGATTATTTATGGGAATATATGTGATTTGTAATTTATTTGTATTTGTGTGTAGATTGAGTGTGTAGATTGACAGGAGAAGTTTGCTATTTGCTACAGGACTTCCTGACCCCCTAGGGCTGCTCTGTCTTTCAAGTAGGAAAGCAGATTGCTTTTCATCAGAGAGAGCAGCATGTAACCTGTTGTCTCTGACGAAAAGCAATGCCGGCTCCCGAAGGACGCAGGGAGCTGGCTGGGATCATGGGGGCTTTGGGGCTCCGCCCACGGTCCCCAAGGTTATATTTGAGCCCCAGGGATGGGGTCCCCAGGATTATAAAAAATTAGTGATAGAGGTTTTTTTTTTACAGTAGATTTACCGTACGCGTACCATGCACGTACGGACGATGTACAGTACGAATTTTGTAAGTAGTCCCATAAGCGTGCGTAAGCAAGAAAAAATGTATTTAAAAGTATATATTTTACAGATATCTATCAAGTTTATGTGTTTATATGTTGGTTGGTTTAAATTTGTTGAGGAGCAGTGTTTTATAGAGTGCTGAACTTTTGACCTTTGTTGACAGTTGATCTGTTGTGGGTAGTGTTGGATAACTATTATTATAAAATAATTTCTTAAGTTAATTTGTTTAGTGAGTCACCGTTGTGCTATAAAGTGCAGTACTAAAAAACTTAGAATGTGTGGCAGCCACTTTTTCAGTTGTTGAGTAGTTAATAATGTTGGTTGTTTAGAATTAGAATTAGAATTAGTCTTCTGTTCTAAATCTACAATTTTTCAGTTAGTATACATAGACTGCTGCATACACTTTTGGCAGATTTATAAGCACCTTTTGACTTTTTGTTGTTCTATTCCTCTGTCTCTCCTCATATTCCTTCTATTTCCTCATTTTCCCGCCTCTCTGTTCATACTTCATCTTTCTCTTCATACTCCCTAATCTGTCCTCTTACTCTTCCCTCTCTCCCTTCATACACTCTGGGGCAGATTTACAAGTCCCTTGTGCATCTTTGTTGTTCTTTTGTGTCCCTTTTGTTGATGTAATGTTGGCAAAAGTAATGTAGTAAATTGCATATGTATTTGCAAAATTAGTCAGGGTTGTTCACTGAAATGTAGTAGTTATATACATGGAATATGCATAGTTACTTAAACGTTTTACGTTCATAAATGTGTTTTGGTATAATGCATGGTCTCATATTTTTTTGTCTATTATCACACTGAGTGTCTGTGTACATTAAGGAATTGTATTCACCCCTTTTTTTAAATATTTTCTACCCTCTCCTGTCATACTTATCCCTCTCTCCTCTTACTCCTTACTCCTTCCTCTCTCCTGGTACTTTTTCTTATATTCTCCTCTGTGCTCATACTTTATGTTTATATTTCCCTGTCTCTCCTCATATTCCAGCTGTCTCCTCATTTTCTTACCTCTCTCTTTATACTTCATTTTTCTGTTCATACTCTCTGTTCTCTCCTCTTTCTCCTTTCTCTCTCTCTGTATACACTCTGGGCAGATTTACAAGTCCCTTGTGGGTTTTTGTTATTTTATTGTGTCAGTTTTTTTTAATGTAATGTTGGCAAAAATAATGTAGTAAATTGCATATGTATTTTCAAAATGAGTCAGGGTTGTTCATTGAAATGTAGTAATTATATACATGTAATGTGTACAGTCACTTAATCGTTTTACAATAGTAAATGTGTTTTGATAAAATGCATGGTCTCATATTTTTTGTGTAATATCACACTGTGCATCTGTGTACATTAAGGAATTATATTTGGCCCTTTTGAAACGTTTTATAGTAGTAAATGTGTTTTGGTACAATGCATGGTGTTATATTTTTTTGCCTAATATCACTGTGTGCGTCTGTGTACATTAAGGAATTATATTTGCCCCTTTTTCCATATTTTCTGCCGTCTCTTGTCATACTCCCCCCACTCTCCTCTTACTCCTTCCTCTATCATGGTACTACCCTCTTTTTTCTTATATTCTCCTCTGTCGTCATACTGTCCTTCTTTGTGTTCATATTTCCCTGTGTCTCCTCATATTCTTTCTGTCTCCCTATTTTCTTCCGTCTCTCTTCATATTTCATTTTTCTCTTCATAGTCCTTGATCTTACGCGTGAGCGTAAAATCCGTTTCGCGGGCGAATTTGCGGATTTATTGACAATTTAGCGATCCGCAAATTCGCAAGCTACGAATAATTTTGCTTGGTCACGCTTGAAAAATAAAATATTGCTCGCACGGTGTTGACTTACCGTGATTCTGAGTCCGCCGAGTTGTTTTTCTCCCGGTTTGCGTGTGCTGTGCCATTTTCGATTTTGCTGCGTGATCGCGCGAGAGTTTTTCGAATGCAATTACGTTATCTCAGCTTGCCATCTTGCACAGCTAGAGTTTGACAACGCGAGTACGTCATAAAAGCCCGCGATCACGCATTGTGGGAGTAAACAATGGCAAACACGTAGATGCAGCGTGCAGCTGACTTCCGGCGGGAGATTTGAACAGCTTGCATTCCTAAAATTGCAAAAATTGCAATTCTGCACAAGAAATCCACTGCAGGAAGCATAAACCTTGTGAAAATGATGATTTTGATCGAATAACTCTTCAGATTGACATTTGGCTGCATTTGTTGGTGCAGGAGTCCATTTTCTGGGGTGGGGTGGGAGGAAGGAAGTACCCCAGAGTCTCAAACTTCCTGTTCTTGTCCAGCAGGCTCCTCCCAGTGCTTTGTCCATGTCCTGGTCACTTTTGATTTGGCTGTGGAGCTGGAACGATTACTTTTTGTGGCTGCTGCTGGATATTTGTATTTGAGGACTTTTTGGACTTTGTATCACTTTTGGACTTGAGATTTTACAAGTAAGTTGGTGTTGTTTGTTTGGGGCATTGCAGTTGAGGCAACTACAGTTCTAAAAATTTTTCACAACTTTAACAAAATATGTATTGTGGTGGGTAGCCACAGTATCCAGTAGGCCCATGGTTAGTCATGGGTGCATGATACAACTGTTTTTTTTTAATTAATTCTCATTTATGTCATGGAATTTTAGCTCACTGTTATATGTTGATTTTTTTAAATTTTGGGGTGCCTGTAAAGCCTCACTAGCCAGTAGCCCCAGGTGTAGTGAGTGGTGCATGGACCTAGTCTTTCTATGGGGTGTCTTGAATTTAAACATCATTGAGGGCATGGATGGCATTGGATTGTGGTGATTTTTGTGCGTTTTTCGACTTTTTGGAGTGGTTTTGGGGTCTGGCCATGTGGGTGGGGGCCATTTTGAGGCCTGGTACAGGCAGGGCATGGCCATGTGGTGGGGGTCAAGGGGCCATTTTGAAGCCAGGCAGTGTGCTCAGGCCTGCACCCAGTTTGCCTTGCTTTCAACCATTATGCCCAGGGGTACTAAGTGGTGAATGGGCCTAGATTTTTTGTGGGGTGTCTTGAATTTAAACATCATTGAGGGCATGGATGGCATGGGATTGTGGTGATTTTTGAGTGTTTTTTCTGACTTTTTGGGTTGTTGTTGGGGCCTGGCCATGTGGGTGGGGGCATTTTGAGGCCTGGTTCAGGCAGGGCCAAGCCATGTGGTGGGGGTCAAGGGTCCATTTTGAAGCCAGGCAGTGTGCTCAGGCCTGCACCCAGTTTGCCTTGCTTTCAACCATTATTCCCAGGGGTACTCAGTGGTGCTTGGGCCTAGTCTTTCTGTGGGGTGTCTTGAATTTAAACATCATTGAGGGCATGGATGGCATGGGATTGTGGTGATTTTTGAGTGTTTTTCAACTTTTTGGGTTGGTGTTGGGGCCTAGCCATGTGGGTGGGGGCTATTTTGAGGCCTGGTACAGGCAGGGCTTGGCCATGTGGTGGGGGTCAAGGGGCCATTTTGAAGCCAGGCAGTGTGCTCAGGTCTGCACCCAGTTTGCCTTGCTTTCAACCATTATGCCCAGGGGTACTAAGTGGTGCATGGGCCTAGTATTTCTGTGGGGTGTCTTGAATTTAAACATCATTGAGGGCATGGGATTGTGGTGATTTGTGAGTGTTTTTCAACTTTTTGTGTTGGTGTTGGGGCCTGGCAATGTGGGAGGGGGCCATTTTGAGGCCTGGTACAGGCAGGGCTTGGCCATGTGGTGGAGGTCAAGGGGCCATTTTGAAGCCAGGCAGTGTCCTCAGGTCTGCACCCAGTTTGCCTTGCTTTCAACTATTATGCCCATTGGTACTCAGTGGTGCATGGGCCTAGTCTTTCTGTGGGGTGTCTTGATTTTAAACATCATTGAGGGCATGGATGGCATTGGATTGTGGTGATTTTTGAATGTTTTCCGACTTTTTGGGTTGTTGTTGGGGCCTGGCCATGTGTGTGGGGCCATTTTGAGGCCTGGTTCAGGCAGGGCCAAGCCATGTGGTGGGGGTCAAGGGTCCATTTTGAAGCCAGGCAGTGTGCTCAGGCCTGCACCCAGTTTGCCTAGCTTTCAACCATTATTCCCAGGGGTACTCCGTGGTGCATGGGCCTAGTCTTTCTGTGGGGTGTCTTGAATTTAAACATCATTGAGGGCATGGATGGCATGGGATTGTGGTTATTTTTGAGTGTTTTTCGACTTTTTGGGTTGGTTTTGGGGCCTGGCCATGTGGGTGGGGGCCATTTTGAGGCCTTGTACAGGCAGGGCCTGGCCATGTGGCGGGGGTCAAGGGGCCATTTTGAAGCCAGGCAGTGTGCTCAGGCCTGCACCCAGTTTGCCTTGCTTTCAACAATTATGCCCAGGGGTACTCAGTGATGCATGGGCCTAGTCTTTCTGTGGGGTGTCTTGAATTTAAACATCATTGAGGGCATGGATGGCATGGGATTGTGGTGATTTTTTAGTGTTTTTCGACTTTTTGGGTTGGTGTTGGGGCCTGGCCATGTGGGAAGGGGCCATTTTGAGGCCTGGTACAGGCTGGGCTTGGCCAAGTGGTGTGGGTCAAGGGGCCATTCTGAAGCCAGGCAGTGTGCTAAGGTCTGCACCCAGTTTGCCTTGCTTTCAACCATTATGCCCATGGGTACTCAGTGGTGCATGGGCCTAGTATTTCTGTGGGGTGTCTTCAATTTAAACATAATTGAGGGCATGAATGGCATTGCATTGTGGTGATTTTTGAGTGTTTTTCGGATTTTTGGGGTGTTGTTGGGGCCTGGCCATGTGGGTGGGGCCATTTTGAGGCCTGGTTCAGGCAGGGCAAAGCCATGTGGTGGGGGTCAAGGGTCCATTTTAAAGCGAGGCAGTGTGCTCAGGCCTGCACCCAGTTTGCTTACTTTCAACCATTATTCCCAGGGGTACTCAGTGGTGCATGGGCCTAGTCTTTCTGTGGGGTGTCTTGAATTTAAACATCATTGAGGGCATGGATGGCATGGGATTGTGGTGATTTTTGAGTGTTTTTTTACTTTTTGGGTTGGTTTTGGGGCCTGGCCATGTGGGTGGGGGCCATTTTGAGGCCTGGTACAGGCAGGGCCTGGCCATGTGGTTGAGGTCAAGGGGCCATTTTGTAGCCAGGCAGTGTGCTCAGGCCTGCACCCAGTTTGCCTTGCTTTCAACAATTATGCCCAGGGGTACTCAGGGGTGCATGGGCCTAGTCTTTCTGTGGGGTGTCTTGAATTTAAACATCATTGAGGGCATGGATGGCATGGGATTGTGGTGATTTGTGTGTGTTTTTTTACTTTTTGGGGTTTATAACTGATGATCCTCTGGCTTCCATTGCTTTTAGGTGCACAAGAGAACCACCAGTGCCAGGAAGAAGTCCTGCAGTGGTGTGCCCAGCACAATGCCACGTGACGTCACGTGTGGCCACAGACAAGACAACTCTGCAACTCGTGCAACTGCAGCCTGCTGTTCTGACATCTCAAGAAGATGGCCCCAAAGAAAGTTGTCCGCAGCGCCTCAGTGAAAAAAGTTGCCAGTGCCACTGCCAGTTAGAAGGAGCAGAAGAAGCAAGTGGCACCACCTACCAAGGAGACTGGTGTGCCCACCGACACCTTTTTTGGGAAAAAACTACGCCTGCAGCAGCAGCGGTGTCCGCCGGGGACCAAGCTGGAAGCAGCACCTCCGCTTCATTGGGCTCAGTGCCACCTCGCCAAGTTAGGTCCAAGAACATGAGTGCTGCTGCAGCAGCCACTTTGGTTGTTCAATCACCATTGACCAGTGATCTTGGCTCATCACAAGAAAGTACCATCCAATCAACGCCGGGTGTAGCTCTGCTGACGAGTGTTCAACAACCACAGCCACAAACACAGGTGCAACTAGTATAAGCGCAAGTACATGGGCAAGGAGAGGCGCAAGTAGAGCCGCAAGGAGAGGCGCAAGTAGAGCCACAAGGAGAGGTGCAAGTAGAGCCGCAAGGAGAGGCGCAAGTAGAGGCGCAAGGAGAGGCGCATGGACAGGTGCATGGAGAGGTGCAACTAGACGTTCATGGAGCGGCACAACTGCCTACAACGCTTGTTCCTCCAGAAGTAGGGGCACATCAGGAAATTGATATTCTAGAGGAGTTATCATCTGAGGAAGCCATTCCTCCTGATGAGGATTATCCATTGTCTTCCAGATCCCCAGCAAGAAAAAGGTCAAGGAGGGATACTACTACTACTACAAGTTCTTCTTCAAGCCCCCTTCATTCTGATGACCTTGATTGAGAATGGAACCCAGCAATGCAGTCTGAGAGTGAGTCACGCCATGAGCCGACAAAGGTAGCTAAGCCTAAAAGGAAGGCTCCTGCAAGCCTTCGACTTATGGGTGATCACAACGAACAAGAAGTGATGTCTTCTGCTGCTGATGAACAGTCTGACGACGACCCAGTCTTCACAGTCGTCACTCCAGCCCCAGCGGGCATGCACCAGACACACATTTTGACCCTATCCTGAATGGTTGCTGAGCGGGATATGGGCGGCTTGGCACTGGTACCACCACCGTTAACTACAACACCAACACAACCTACAGCTTCCATCTTTTTAAGTCAGAAGGGCCGGCATGGACCTCCATCCAGCTCGACCTCAAGTAGTGCTGCTGTAAGTGAACAACAGAAACGAATTCAGCCACGCAAATCCTCCACTTCATCTGGCATTGAAAGTCAAAGTAGAACCTCCACCTTCAGCAGACATCACCAGTCCCCAGTTTGGGACTTCTTTACTGTTAGCGCAAAGGCGGAAAACATGGTCTTTTGTTCGATTTGTAAAGTATCCGTTAGTCGGGGTAAGCTTGGTACCAACTATGGTACCGGAGGCCAGAGAGGTCCTCTCAAGCAACACCACACTATCATTTGGGAAGCACACATGAGGAAGATCGAGGAAGGCAAAAGAAAAACAAATCCAAATGTATCCCTTGATATTGCATCTGATGATGACAAGAGGCTGATCGTGCAGGGGAGAAGTGTAGAAGTGACAGACATTTTTTCTGGTACACCCAGTTCTGCTGGCAGCAGCACTGCAGTGGTATCGCCCACACCCTCTACCCCTGCAACATCTATGAGGCACACTAAGAGTGTGGGAGAGGCACCAATGCAAAAAACTACATCACTGGGCCTAACTGGTTTGAAGACGTCATCATCATCATCATCACGTAAAATGATCCAGCCCACCATTCGCAGAATGTTGTGGTCGGATGCGCCATTTGAACACAACCACCCAACGGTACGTCTGTATAACGCAAAGCTGGCTAAAATGCTAGCGCTGGACCTTCTCCCTTTTTCTTTCGTGGAAGGGGTGGGGTTTCTAGAATTAGTGGCAACAGTCTGCCTTAAATGGAAGGTTCCTAGCCGGTCCTATTTTGCCAGAGTTGCGGTTCCAGCACTACATCAAGATGTGCTGGAGGTGATTGGGGCAGCTTTGCAGAAGAGTGCTGTTCACACTATCCACTTGACAACAGACATGTGGACCAGTTGCCAAGCCCTTGATTACATGTGCATCACTGCACACTGGGTCTCTTTTGCAGGGTCTTTTGCAGGGGTTAGAGTCAAGTCAAGTGCAGTTGTTGACCTGGACACAGTTTTTCAAGCTACTCGGAAACATGCAACATTAGCCATGTTTGCCATGGAGAAAATTCATACTGCAAAACACATTTTGGAGGAGTTTAACAGTAAGGTCTCTGAATGGTTGCAAACAAGAAATCGCATAGTTGGTTATGTTTCCACGGATAATGGCAGTAATATGGTTAAGGCCATGCAGGAAGGTGAATATTTCAGAGTGTTGTGTTTGGCGCACTGTACAAACCTGGTTGTTCAAGATTTCTTGAGAAATGAAAACACAGTCAAGAAGTTACTGACCACCTGCCGAAGAATCTGCACACATTTCAGCCATTCTTTTAAGGCCCGGAAGGAGCTAAGGAGCATTCAACATGAACGTAAAGTGCCAGTCAAAGGACTCATCCAGGAGGTGGCAACACATTGGAACTCAACCTTTTACATGCTTGAGCATCTGTTTGAGCAGTGCATGGTAATCAATGGCTATGTCTTTCAACTAGGTTCTACTTTGAAAGACATGAGGCTAGAGTTGGAGGAATGGAAGCTAGTTAAAACCCTGACAGACATGCTTCTTCCTTTTGAGGTCTTCACGAGTGAAGTCAGCAGGGAGGACTGTTCTTTGAGCAAAGCTATCCCATTGTTGGTCATGCTAGAGCACCAACTGAAGGTGGTGTCTTCAATGTTCAGCGATGATGTTGGAAAGCAAGATGCATATCTGTTGGCGGAGAGGTTATTAAGCCGCCTAGTTGGCAATGAAAGGCTTAAAAACATACATACAAAACAACATTAAATTTGTGCCACTATTCTGGATCCACGGTACAAAAAGGCAGTGGCCAGCAAAGCATTCATTCCTTTTGATGAAGCAGATGTTTCAAAGTACAAACATTGGTTAAAGATCGGCAGAAAATTCAAGGAGCCGTCAGAAGTCCAACTGAATCAGCAGGCCATCCAGCGTCAAGTTCCTCTTCTGAATCTGTGGGCGAAGGTAGTCACTTTCCATCACAGCCGTTAACGACACCAGCAGCAACCGTATCATCATCCTCACCTGCACCAGGCCCAGCCATAATATTGTCAGACGCGGATTGGCTAACTCATCAAGGGTTTGCTTGTTCCAGTGCTGCGAAGGCCGCAAATGGTACGCAAAGTGGAGCAACCGTCGAGAACCTTGAGTTGATGGTGCAGGCCTATCTGGAAGACCCAACAGAGGTCTTTGTTAATACGAACCCATTGCTGTATTGGTACAGGAAAATGGCTCTATGGCCACTGATCACCAACCTGGCTATAAATTATTTGTCTTTCCCACTCGCAAGCGTGTCTTCTGAACGTGTTTTCAGTGCTGCTGGTGCCATTGTAACTTTAAAAAGGACCCGTCTCTCGACCAAAAATGTGGAGAGGTTAACACTGATCAAGATGAATCAGCACTTGATACCACCAGATTACAAAGTACGTGAATGTACGCAGGAAGAAGAGGACACCGACATAGGTGACGGAAGTTCTTCTTTGTTACCTGACCTACTCCCGTCTCAATTCATGGAGTTTGAGGACGAGCTCTACTTCCCTGACACCGAGCCCTGAAAATGAATACCTTTTTTTCGTCCTTATTCACTTTTATTCCTGTGTGTCTTTCTTTGTTTTGCAACTTTTACCACAACAAAACTCTAATCACCTAATCACAACAAGTCCATCAGCCGCACTGTCTTCATCTTATATTCCTTATTGATTTGAAGGTGCCGCAGTATGCATTCCTGAGGTTCACAAGTTCATAACTCAATCATGCTCCTTTATAATCCTCCTCCAGACTCCCCCTATCCATTTTCCTCAAGGCAGATGGATGGATTACGACGAGTCCCCTCAAGTGGGACTGAAGTTACTGACTGACAACATGCTTGCTGATTGCTGACAGAGTTACTTCTGATATTGACAGGATAGGCTGCCCTGTGGGCCCTCACTTTCCGAAGAAGATGCGGACAAAAAGTAGAACAGGTAATGAATAATTGAGAAGATGGCATGTAGTGGACAGCAATGGCTGTCTGGCTCTGATGAAACCAATTGCTGTTTGTTTTTTGTGCATGAAATGATGATTCATATGTCTTGTCTTAGGTATTATTTAATCTTTTACACAGTAATTGTAGCTCATGTCAACAACTCTGTTTTTTTTACCTTGTTTAATAAAAATTCAGGGGCCACTATATTGCATTTCACAAAATATGTAAAAAATGTCCTTGGAGCGGACTCGCTTGCCAATATACCATGATGATTGATTAAATATTATATATTTCTTCTTTACAGTCACTCACTGGGATGGATGAATCATCTGCGTCGGTTTACGGAAGAACTATGGCCAATTCCTGAGTGGCAAACAGGGAAACCAGTCTGCAACAACTACTACAGCAGGACTACATGTCTGTCTATTCGTGGTATGTATTGGTCGAGGGCGAGGAAGTGTACTGTTGTTGTTATGCCAGGCAGAGTCCACTCCAGACAGCAGTTCATGTAAAATTGGGGCTATGTGGCTTGCTGCATACAATTAGATATGCTTTGTCTGTCTGACAAATAGCCTAGGTATGCTACATCAGGTTGCTTCACTCAGTGCTGCCTGCCTTGACCCTCTGCATGGCACTGCCTCAAGCTTGGGCCAAACATCCGTTATGTTTGCAAAATTTGCTGTTTTTCGGTATTTCACAAATCTCGCAAAAGTACAGAAAAATCGCAAATTCTTGAGCGGAATGGATTTTTGGCCCATGCTTGCGGCAGGGCCATGCAGACGGTCAAGGCAGGCACCACTGAGTGAAGCATCCTCCTGATGTAGCATACCTAGGCTCTTTGAGACAGAAAGACAAAGCATATCTACGGTTTAGGGTTCAGTGCGATTTACTAGGGTTTTTGGGTTTAAGTTGGTATGGTTCACGCTGATTCTAGGGCTAAGGCCTGATGCAGGCTCGTTCATAATGATGTTGGCAATGTTTTAGGAGGGTTAGGTGTTCTTTGGTCCAGAATTGGCAGAATTTTGGCCTTTTTGGGTGTTTTGCGGCTCGTGTGTTTGGGTGAAAACTAAGTGAAAACTAGTCGCAGACCTTCTTCTTCTTCTTCTTCTTCTTCAAAGAGCGCAGTCATTCGATTTTGTTCTGCCTTGCTGAGATTCCTGTGAATCGCTGGAACAAGTGACTGTCCAGGTAAGTTTCAAGAGGATCGAAGTAGTGGAAGTGCTGAAAACAGCAATGTTTTGTGAACAGCGCAATCTGCCTTGTTTTGAATATACCAGTATTGCATGTTTTTGAGGGGCTGTTTGGGGGTGTTCTACATTTGTGGGGGAGGGTGTGGGGGTCTGGGAGCACTGCTGGGATAGCATAATATTTGATTGGAAGTGATTTGAAGAAAATCCATGGTGGGAAAGAGGAGTTAGGGCCTAGCTGCAGAGCGCGTTTGGACCGATGTTGACTGGTTGGCTGAAAATTTTCTAAGTATGAGTTTTTGCATTTTTGCTTTTTGCCTGTTTAGGGGTGTTCTGCTTTTTTGAGCGTGGCTGCAGGGGTCTGGGGGCATAGCTCGGAAGGTCTAATATCGGAATCAAGTGTTTTGGACCAAATCCATGGTGAAAAAGTTTTTCAGTTTTTGCTCAATTGCCTGTTTTTGGGGTGCTGTTTGGGGGGCTTCTAGGTTATTGGGGGTGGGTTTTGGGGTCTGGTAGCACTGCTGGCACAGTCTAATTTTGATTGCATTTTTTTTCTCCAGAAATCCCATGGTGGAAAAGGGGAGTTAGGGCCTAGCTGCAGAGCGTATTGGGACTGAATTGAAGGTAGGCCCATTTTTGCTTTTTGCCTGTCTGGGGGTGTTCTGCTTTTTGGCGGGTGGGTGCAGGGGTCTGGGGGCATTGCTGGGAATGTCTAATACCGGATAAAAGTAGTTTGGAGAAAATCGGAGGTGAAAAAGTTTTTCCATTTTCAGACATTTCGCTCACTTTAGCGTTTTCGGGGGGCTGTTTGGGGGGTTCCTGGAGTTTGCGGGGGGTTTGGGGTCTTGGAGCAACGCTGGGTATGAATACTTTTGATTGCAAGTGGTTTGGAGAAAATCCATGGTGGCAAAGGGGAGTTAGGGCCTAGCTGCGGAGCGCACACGGAGTGATTAGGGATTGAGGGCTAAATAATTCTGTCACTTTTTGCGGTTTTGCTTTTTGGCTGTTTGGGGGTGTTAAACTTGTTTCCGCCTGGGTTGACGGGTCTGGGGGCATTTCTGTAAAGGTCTAATACCAGATAAAAGTGGTTTGGAGTAAATCGGAGGTGAAAAAGTTTTGCATTTTTGCTCACTTGCCTGTCTTTCAGGTGCTGTTTGGGGGGCTTCTAGGTTTTTGTGGGTGGGTAATGGGGTCTGGGAGCACTGCTGGCACAGTCTAATGTTGATTGCATTTGTTTTTCAGGAAATCCATGGTGGAAAAGGGAAGTTAGGGCCTAGCTGCAGAGTGCATTTGGACTGAATTACAGGTAGACCCGAAATTTGCTAAGTCTCACTTTTTGCGCTTTTGCTTTTTGGCTGTTTGGGGGTGTTAAAATTGTTTTCGCCTGGGTTGACGGGTCTGGGGGCATTGCTGGGAAGGTCTAATACCGGATAAAAGTGGTTTGGAGAAAATCCATGGTGGGAAAGTTTTTCAATTTTCAGAGTTTTCGCTCACTTTCGTGTTTTCGGGGGCCTGCTTGGGGGGGGGTTCCTGGTGTTTGGGGGGTTGGGGAGTTTTGGAGCAATGCTGGGTATGGATACTTTTCATTGCAAGTGGTTTGGAGAAAATCCATGGTGGCAAAAGGGAGTAAGGGCCTAGTTGAAGAAAGCGTTTGACACTATTTTTAACTTAGGGCTCGTTAGGGTTAGCAGTATTGCATGTGTTTGGGGGTGTTCGAGATTTTGGCAACTGGGTTCTGGGGTCTACTCTTGGAGCACTTGTCGAGAAATGTCTAATTTTGGTTGCAAGTGGTTTGAAGAAAATCCATGGTGGGAAAGGGGGGATTTGGGCCTACTTTACTTTCAAAGTACGTTTTGTCACCATTTTCCTCTAGGCCTCAGACAGGTGGAAGTATCTCATGTTTTTTGGGGTCTGATTGGGGGTATTCTACATTTTAGCGTCTGGGTTTAAGGGTCTGGGAGCACTGCTGGGAAGGTCTAATTTTGTTCTAAAATCAGTTTAGAGTACACCTAGCTTGAGGGGAAAGATCCGCAAAAGTCGCCCATACTTATTTATCCTTCAAAAGGAGACTCAGAGTACGCCCTTTCAAAACTATTGTACTGTCGATTCTTCAACTGAAAGTGTGACTTTTTGCACTACACAGCGTACGTACCTTATATTTTTTTCTCAGTGATGTTTTAATATCACTTCCATCAACATTTACAGGGCGGCTTTCACCCTGTGCAATGGAAAAAAGGATGAAGTCAAGCTTCACATTAGCGAGCCGCAATTCAGCATCCGCCAGGCAGGCAGTGGACAGGGTGTCTTCTGGTCATCCAACATTCATCGACGGAGCGTCAGATGGAACGGAGGAATACCGCAAATAAGAGGAATGGCTGGATGCATGCAACTTCCCAAATTCAACAGGACAAGTACAACAACATACAGTAACAGTATCCATTCATTTCTGCTTATCTTTTAAGTAAGGTTATTGCTGTGAACTTCTATGAGTGTGACTCTGCATTTCTTTGCTCTCTGCTTCTAAATTTGCTATGTTTTTGCTATGTTTAACAGTAATTTAATGTTCTAAGTGTTTATTCTCTCTGAGGGCAGAGAGGCAAGTGAAATTGTGTAATGACTGCAGCCCTGTACTGTCAGCTTGTTTCTTTGTAGTAACTAGTAAGTTGCAGTAAGTAGTAGTGCTACTTTGCAGTAACCTAACCATCCATTTAGAAAACAACTTCTGGCATGCAGTAGTGCACTTCCTTTATGTCCCTTTAAAGATTTATCAATATCCAAAGATTTGTTTCTCTTCATTTGTTGTTTGACTGCCCATGCTGTGTTTTTTTTCCTCTCTACCAAACTTTCCCAAAAACCCCCATTCCCATCCAATTTTCAAACCCTAACCCTCTTCCCCCGGGCTGTGTGGTATTTCATTGTGGTGTGACTGACAACAACAAAACCCTCTTCCCCCGGGCTGTGTGGTATTTCATTGTGGTGTGACTGACAACAACAATAAATTCCACACACTTGCTGGGGAGGATAAGGTCAAAGCAACCAAAATCATTACAATCAGAAGTTATGTGCGCCATCGTGGATTGATAAGAGAACATCCTCCTCCTACACGACGTGAACAATCAAATGCTTAATGCTTACGTTACGTTGATGACGTGTCCTTTACCTTAATTTCTTATAGCAGTCAAACTCCACGCAACTACTACTTATATTTACATTAATTTAGCACTGCTTAGGCTACAATTTAGGGCACTGTTCTCTACCGTACTATCTATTGTACTGTTTCTAATGCTACACTCAGGCCACTCAATGTTTCATTTCCTTTTTTTTCATATGGTGATACTGCCAGTGTGTACCACTACTGCTACCAGCACAACAATGATATTGCATCCGTCGAGGATTCAAGTCAACAACCAACCTTAATCACCATTTGCAATGCAGTCAGCCCTTGGGCTACCCCGATCCTCAAACACAAATCACAGAAAAGATAAGCATATTGGAGAGGTAGTAGAATAATGGGCTAGGACTAAGTTGGGAGGAGAGCAGAGACTGACAGTACTACTAGTAAAGTACAGTAGCAGGGCTACTGAATTGACTAACTCAGTTACTTGCATTTTGGTACATTTCAGGACTAGATGTTTCATTCATGCTGGTAAGTTTGAAGAAACCAAACGTCCAGTAACCACCGCCAACCCACACACAAAAAATTATGAGCTCGTATACTGTGTTTTGGTATGAAAAATATCATTATTAAGAAATATAAATTATTGATGTTGTTGTCACAAAAATAAAATAAATTATCCCAACTCACCCCCCCTCACTAACCAAACTAATGTCCAAAAATCCAAAACTCCCCTTTCCCAAAAACCCAATTCCCACCCCCAACAGTCTTTAAAAAAGGGGCAAGGGACAGTCACTTCCTCCGGTGGCGTAGTGTGGACAGCTGGTGCTGCACGTCCTGCAGCTCTTTGCGGAGGTCCCGGAGCTGGCGCTGATGTTTTTTGCCCAACCGCTCAAGGTATTCCACTCTTTTACGGAGCCGGCGCTGATGTACCATCCAGGATCTGGGGGAGGGCAGCTGATTTTGTTGCTGCTGTGCGGCGGTGGCGGGAGGCTGTCGGGCCATGGCTCCATTTGGCTGGAGGCTTCTGGCTGGTGGACCCGGGGGCAGTGGAGGAGGATGGACTGGTTGATGTCTCCTCATACTCCCGAGCCCACAACCGCCGATACTCGGCACAAATAGCCTCCAGCTTACGGGCCCTGGCCCGGACAGCCATCTTTTTGCGGGTGAGCTTTTTTGGAGTAGCATCTATGAAGAAAGAAAGAAAAATACTGTAGCCAATAGTCTTTAACATAAAGTCAAAATAATTCAACGTAAAGTTGACAATCAGTAACACCAGCAAGTAACAAACACAGTATAACATTTTGGCATGTATCTTTCCGCCGTCTTTGTAAGCCTGGGACATTACTGGGAGTTTCCGGAATTCCACTAGCAGCACTATGGGTGGACTCACTACTACATACATAGTCAGAGAGTACTAAAAAAAGGCCTGTTTTACTTTTTTTCTCTTGTTTTGCAAAAGAAATTACTGGTACATGAACTTGTGGTAGCCGCCATAATGGCAGCTCACTCAGCTTTCACCCAAGAAATACAGACACAGGCCATGATGATGCAGACTCGCAGTACTTTAAGCAGTACATGCAGGTGGGGATAGGAATGTCTTACTTTTCTATAGGGGTGGCACTGCCACTGGCCATACTTCATCCACTCAGCGTCTGCTCTACTACATCATACATCTCTGCTCTTGATGAGGATAAAGAAGGCTTCCAAAGTACGTCTATGATTCTTCTTAATGTCTCAAATGTACCAAAATGTATTTTTGTCAACAACCAACTAACACCCGTTTCATTATATTTTGGAAACCGCCGTCTTCTTATCTTGAATTGCATTCAACAAAACCATTCTTTACAGTCATAAATATTAAGACTTGCTCGTCCTTCGTTTCACCCTTCTTTAACTTTTCGTTCTTCACATCCCTAAACTACATCTGATATGACTTGGCTTCACAATAAAAATTTGCCAGCTGAGTTGAAGTTAAATAGAGGGGGCCATTAGTTACCCCAGAAGTACCGCCGCTAATGCTATCACAAGTCAAGGTTGACTGTCTTCTCCTTGATAGCCAAAAATGTAGTACTAAATTAGTAACTATTCTTAACAGTAGAGTCTACTTATACTAGTGTACTGTGTACTACTGTACAGCACATCATACACTCCTTTGCGAGCCTACTCAAAAACATTTCAATGAGTAAGGATTATAATAACTTACCACCGTCCGCCGCCGCTGAGTCTTCCCCCCCAGCTCCTCCTGTTGGTGCCGCCGCATCCAGAGTGGACCCCCTCCACACTGCTGGCCCCGGCACAGGTGGTCATCTGTGCCGCATCAGATGTTGTGACGTCTAGGAAAAACATGTCATATTTTCAGATGCCATACACAACCCCCTATTTTGCCTCGTAATGGAAGAAAATGTTACATAACACATTTTTTAATACTGGGATTGAAAAAAAGTAACGGTTTTGGGGAGGAAGTGTTAACCTTTTATATGCTTATTCCATTAAATGCTACTCTTCTTCTTATTTTCAGATGCCATACACAACCCCTATTTTATCACGTAATGGAAGAAAATGTTACATAACACATTTTTTATTACTGGGATTGAAAAAAAGTAACGGTTTTGGGGAGAAACTTTTATATGCTTATTCCATTAAATGCTACACTTCTTCTTATGACAACTGATGAATGCTTGCTTAACGGGCACCATTTTTCTCATTACAGAAAGAAGATTCCATTGCCCTTCTGCCAGACGATTCACCAACTACTAGTAAGTCATCACCAGCAGTACTTCAAGTACTTTAAAGAAGGTGGGGGCTCCCGCACAGTTATTCTAATAATTTCATGTGTCTGTTAACTATTATTAAGTTTGAGTCATAGTAATTTCATTCATGGGAATGTTGTTTAAACTTTAACGTCATCTTCATCCATCACCATTGCTTGCTCCGAATACTACGTTATTAAAAATAAAGAAATAATGATTTCATTTCTTAATTGAAAATAAAACTGTAAAACTAACAAACACGATGTGGTTTTTGTTCACGAGTGAGTGAGCGGAATGGTTTGAACTACTGCACTTAGCAGTCATGTTTCAGTGACTCAGATAGGCCGGGACTCGGCGGTAGTCTTCTTCTTTTCTTCTGGATCGTAAAATCATTGGACAGACACAATAGATAGTCGGTCAGGGGATTGGGGGTTCAACTTCTGTTCGGACTGAGCTATGTCGAAAGTCGAACTGCACCTATCATCAATAATGTCCTATTTCTCTTGTCCATACTTCTTTGTGTGCAGAATAGTCCCTAAAGCACTAGCTGGATGGGATGTGCTCCTCTAAAATCAAAAAGGCAACTTCTACCTTTTACTTGGTGTAAACAATGACATTTTGTTCTTGGAAATTGTCAAAGCACTTACATTAGGAAGACTGGAATAGACAGCAAGGGCAACCCAGAGGACTGCACTCAGTGCCTAGAGCTATAGCTGGATCAGAGTTTTGTTTCACACCGTTGGCAAGCTTAGCTACCTACACAGACCGACTCATAATCGTAAATAGTAGTAGCACAGAGAGTGATGGTAGAGGTAGGATAAGAATGTAGAAAGTAGTCTACTTTAGAAGAAGATCAAAGACTATTCTGTAAAACATAGAATTATTAGGAAACAGTTTGTAATGAATAGGAGCTGTAAAAGTTAGGGAAGTATATGTATTAATATAACAATAGAACAACTTACTGGGGCCAGCAGAAGAGCCTGCAAGGGACTGATCCTGTCCACCTTCTTCCACCGGAGTCTCACTCGCCGCCGGCGCCTTTCCCCTGGGAGGTGCTGGTGAACATGAAATAAAGAAACACAACATGGATGATTGTTTTTTAGGAAATATTTGATTTCTTTGAACACAATCTAAAATTATGTTGGGGAAACAAATTAACAACAATTGCATCTGATCTGGTCAACTAGGAGGATAGTAGTACAGTATTGCAGGATTCGCAGACCGTCTAATAGAAAAGGTATGTAATTCACTAATTACACCAACAACAAAAAGGTTCTACTACGACTGCCATCACTCAGCAGCACAAGACGTTGCGTGACAGACACAGTCTGTCATCATGATTGCAGACCACTAACAAATGTCCTATAACAAGTGTTAAATAATATACTCAACGTATCAATCCACCACTATCTCTTCAAAGTGGCAGCAGCAGGAGTAAAAAGAAGGACTAGACTTGAGTCTACTGTCTCTACCATTACGCAGTAATGCTATCAAATGAGTAAAAAGTTGCAAACATGTAAGCATAGTAGCAACGCCAATAACCAGGCGAGCACCTGCAATGACAGAAGCTATTTAAAGATTAATTTACCTGCAATGTAATCGAATCAGCAGCATTCGTACTCTTCAGGAAAAAAATAGATTAGAAATATAACAGAGCAAAAGAAAAAAAAGTAATTATTAAATAGCTACTTACCAAGGTTAGGGATCTCCAATCCTAGCAGGTCGAGCATGTCATGCTCCCGGTCCAGGATGTCAGTCCACCGGTGCGTCGCTTGCTGGTAGGTGCGCCGGACCCCAGACTCCTTCCACATGCCCGGCACACCTTCTCCCACAGCCGCCGTACGCCGTAACCGGAAGCAATCCACCCACCTGCTGCCACAGTCTTAGGGAGGTGGACTTGTACAAAAACCATCAAGGCGGCCACCTCCACCGCAGAGAAGATCTTCCTGGCCTGGACTTCCTCCCTCCTCAAACGGACGCAAGGGAGCTGGGTACGGGGTGCTGGGCCCTTTCCATTGCCCTTGTCGGCTCCCTTTGCCATGGTCCTGGGCACAAGAAAAAGGAAAGAAGAATAGGTGTGAAAAAAAATAAGAGAGAGAGCGAAAGAAATAAAGTAGGTAATAAAGTACCAAAAAGTAAAAAAAAACACAAAATATAGATGTAGGAAATTGTAGAGATAGATAATAAGCACTAAAAGCAAAAAAAAGTTCAGAAAAACATAGGATTACAAAGATGTAAGATGGGTAGAAAGGTAGCATGCCAAAAAACCATAGCAATGAATGAAAAACAAGATGGCTGCGCCCATAGAGGACCGAGTGGGTACGTTTGCTCAATATTTTCCCAGCGAGCAAGCAAAAACACAGGCGAACGCGTAATAGCGCGCTGCACACAACGCGAGATTGCCAATAGCGCCCAAAACCGGAAATACGCAATGCGCACAAGATGGCCGCGCCCATGTACGACCGCATGGGTAACTTCACGGTCGTAGCACTGTAAGTGGCTTGAGAAGACGCAAAAAACCTCGCAAACACGCAAAAAAAAAACAATCTGCTAATTTGCACGAATTCGCGGATTGCGAGTTCAATTTAGCACGAATTCCCGCCCCGCGAATCTCGCGAAATTGCACAAAAACAAATTTTGCAAAACTGAAAGCACTTAGCAGGTGCAAAAGTTCAATCTAATTTGTAACCATTCCCTGTAGTGCTTCCTGAGAGGCCCCTCCAAAGTTCAGTTGCCTACTTGCAACTATTCTCTGACCCTGCTCTGACCCTCAAAGCGGGGTCAGAGAATAGTTACAAGTATGGCACAATGCTCCTGTAAAAAAGCATTTACAGCTAAGGAAGCAGGTGCCAGACTTGAAGCTCAAATTCAGTGACACATTAACCAGCCCCAAATTAATTCATCTCAGTTGAGGCTGGGCCAGTGTGCTTTCCCCCCATAATATAAAGTGGTGAACCAGAGGGTGCTGTGATGACCCAGAGGGTGGCAGTGCTGAACCAGAGGGTGGCCGTGATGAACCAGAGGGTGGGAGGGATGAGCCAGAGGGTGGCTGGGATGAACCAGAGGGTGGCAGTGGTTAACCAGAGGGTGCTGTGATGAACCAGAGGATGGCAGTGATCAACTAGAGGGTGGCAGTCTTGAACCAGAGGGTGGCAGTGATCAACCAGAGGGGGGCAGTGATGAACTAGAGGGTGGCACTGGTGTACCAGAGGGTGCTGTGATAAACCAGAGGGTGGCAGTAATAAACCAGAGGGGGACAGTAATTGATCCAGAGGGTGGCAGTGGCAAACCAGAGGGTGGCAATGATGAACCAGAGGGTGGCAGTGATGATCCTGAGGGAGGCAGTGGTGAACCAGAGGGTGGCAGTAATGAACCAGAGGGTGGCAGTGATGATCCAGAGGATGGCAGTGATGATCCTGAGGGTGGCAGTGGCAAACCAGAGAGGGGCAGTAATGAACCAGAGGGTGGCAGTGATGAACCAGAGGGTAGCAGTGATGAACCAGAGGGTTGCAGTGATGAACCAGAGGGAGGCACTGGTGAACCAGAGGTTGCTGTGATGAACCAGAGGGGGACAGTGATGATCCAGAGGGTGACAGTGGCAAACCAGATGGTGGCAGTGATAAACCAGAGGGTGGCAGTGATGATCCAGAGGGTGGCAGTGGCGAACCAGAGGGTGGCAGTAATGAACCAGAGGGTGGCTTTGATAAACCAGAGGGTGGCAGTGGTGAACCAGAGGGTGATGAACCAGAGGATAGCAGTGATGAACCAGAGGGTGTCAGTCTTGAACCAGAGGGTGTCAGTCTTGAACCAGAGGGTGGCAGTGTTGAACCAGAGGGTGCTGCAATGAACCAGAGGGTGGCAGTGGTGAACCAGAGGGTGGTAGTGGTGAACCAGAGGGTGACAGTGGTGAACCAGAGAGTGACAGTGGTGAACCAGAGAGTGGCAGTGGTGAACCACAGGGTGGCAGTAGTGAACCAGAGGGTCACAGTGCTGAACCAGAGGATGGCAGGGGTGAACCAGAGGGTGGCAGTGATGAGCCAGAGGGTGGCAGTGGTGAACCAGAGGGTGGCAGTGATGAACCAGAGGGTAACAGTGGTGAACCAGAGGGTGGCAGTGGTGAACCAGAGGGTGCTGTGATGAACCAGAGGGTGGCAGTGATGAACCAGAGGGTGGCAGTGATGAGCCAGAGGGTGGCAGTGGTGAACCAGAGGGTGGCAGTGATGAACCAGAGGGTGGCACTGGTGAACCAGAGGGTGCTGTGATGAACCAGAGGGGGACAGTGATGATCCAGAGGGTGGCAGTGGCAAACCGGAGGGTGGCAGTTATGAACCAGAGGGTGGCAGTCTTGAACCAGAGGGTGGTAGTGGTTAACCAGAGGGTGACAGTGGTGAACCAGAGAGTGACAGTGGTGAACCAGAGAGTGGCAGTGATGAACCAGAGGGTGGCAGTGGTGAACCAGAGGCTGATAGTGATGAACCAGGGGGTGGCAGTGGTGAACCAGAGGGTGGCAGTGATGAACCGGAGGGTGGCTGCGATGAACCACAGGGTCGCAAACAGGCTGGACACGAAGAAACAACATGGTCGCGACCGTTGCGACCACACAAGTAAGTTTGCGATCCCAAACTTGTAAAAAATCCTCGCGAACTGGCAAAAACCCTTGCAAACACAGAAAATAAAAATTTCACACGAATTCGCTGATTTTGCGAATTGAGAGTTCGCTTTTGCGCGAATTCGCGGAACACTAATTCGCAAATTTCGCCCACACTTACTTGATCTGTCCTCTTAGTCTTCCGTTTCTCCCTTCATACATTCTGGGGTAGATTTACAAGCTTTAAAAAACAAAAATGTGTGTGGAGGGTCAAGGGGAATATTTACCGACCTGTCTGTTCTTACCCCTTAATAACAAGATACATAATACAAAACAGGAGCAGACCAGGTCTAAAAATGAGTGTGTGTCTATATCAGTGGCTGTGTAACAGTTAGGTACATGTGTGAGCAACTGTTGTTGAATCGCAACGGACAGAACAAGTCCCATCCGCCCACCTTTTGGTGGAATATCGTCATGTGGGAATTGTTGAACAGACTGGCCCCGACCATTTAGTGTCAGGAAAGAGT
Organism: Lissotriton vulgaris; assembly: GCF_964263255.1. Classification (NCBI taxonomy): domain Eukaryota; kingdom Metazoa; phylum Chordata; class Amphibia; order Caudata; family Salamandridae; genus Lissotriton; species Lissotriton vulgaris. Next base: position 1,680,137,178 of record NC_141687.1, read on the forward strand.
GTCCAAACTTTAGCCTCGTTGTTCCTCAAAAAATACAGTTAGTGAAGTGCAGTGCTGGAGTGATGGTGATGGATAAAATTGACTACAAAGACTCAAAAGACATACAAATGAAAGTCTATGTGTCAAAGGTTAAAAATACACCGAGTAGTCTAGTGCTGGCACTACTCAGTTGCGCTTCGCAGGGCGGTCGACATGTTTCAGCCTACAGGGGAATTACCCCGGCTTTCTTCAGGACCTATAGTTTGAGATACCTACTGCGTATAGAGAGTGATGTGTGAAAGAGGAATAACCAACCATGTACTCAAACAAAGTTACATATCTACCAGGGACTTCGCGCTTCAGAATCCACTGGGGGACAAAGGGAATTATCTTCATCCTAACAAAAAGACACAGAGATATTTGTTGGAAAAAAAGCTTTTTACAACAGTATCGAGTAACCACATGCAACCACACCGTCACACAGACAACACAAAGAGAGAGACACACCTGCGCAAATGCATTAAGTTCCGCAGTATAATAAGAAGCATACTAGCTTCATCACAAAGAGGCATTTCCTCATAGTGATACTCACCCAGCTTTTTGTGGGTGAAAGCCTCACCTCACCCGGCATCCGCTCGGGAGAATGAGGCCCCGCTCTATAGTGTAGAAAAGAAGACACAATAAGTGCAAACTTTACTATGCCAAGCCAAATTGCTCTACACATGTATCCCAACTAACGTGTGTTAGTCTGCCTACTCACAGACCATAGTTGACCTACACAACGACATATAATGTGCGAACTGGGATGTGACTCAACATCCAGAGCAGAGATTTCTTAGTGGTAAGTATGTTTCAATGCCTATCTTGGACACCCACTAGTGAAACTCGTTACGAGACACAGAGTAAGAAAGGGCTTAATCCTGTCTCTAAGTCACAGATCTATATATATGTACAACAGATTGTAGTCAAAGCATTTTGTAGTTGATAATGATCCCTACATAGTATCTTTTTAACATAGTATCTTTTTTAAAACTTAGCATAGTGTCTTTGTAAAGCATACTGCAGATACCTTGTAGGTACCCACATAATGACAAAGTCTTACATTTAAGCACGGTTTGTTAAAATTTAAAAACCATGCAAGTTGTTACCAGGCTTATCACAGTCGATATAAATTAAGTGAAACAAGCAAATGAAAAACAGCACAGAAACACGGCGTCTAACCTGTCCGTCGGTGCCTCATGTTTTCAGCCAAGCGGAAGTGGAGGTGCTCACATTGCCGCCCTGCTTCCTTTTTAAATCAGTAGGACGGAAAACAAATTTGTGAGCTACAGAGGACATCCGGTCACGAACCAGCGTCCATCGACAGCCAATCTAGCCGAAGCCTCCAGTCAAAGCGCCAAAGCCCCTTAGCGGCAGTAAAACACTGAAGAATCTGCGCGCGCCTGTGAAGCAGGAGATGCTGATCCCGCACGCTTGTGCAGTAACAGAGGGGCCGGCAAAAGATAGTTGCCGTTTTTTTATGCGTATGTACATTGTAAACGGGTGCCAGAATATGAAGCACTTTGTAAATACTCACACAGCCCCTTCCTGTAATTAAGATATATTGTATGAAAGCGCCACCATTGCATAATGAAATTTTTTCATATTAGATTTTGAAGGGTGGGGGTAAAAAAAGGGGGTGGGGACGGTAAAAAGACACCACTAATAGGGACTTTTAATTAATGACAGTTCATATGCCCTTAAACATGCCGACCTTATCTGGCAAAATAGTTCTCCAGAGAAAGATATTCTGCTCTCTAGCACCCATACCCAGGGCAATAAGTATAAGAGGATGTAAACAAAGTTTATTCTATAGGGTCAGATCTAGGTCACTGTGTAATAGAGTGTGACTAAACTCTACACGAGAGTGATCGTTGGTTGTAAGGATGTACCCATTTCGAGGACTATATTCACGTTGGACCTCCATGGCTAAAAAGATAGTCTAATTATTGCCACGAGGAGCCTCCAGTTTTAACGTCAGTTCGATAGAATGTGATTGTCATAAAATGTTGCGGAGGCCGAGGCTGATAAGACCAGGTCAAAGAGGAGGCAACATACACAATTGAGTTGGGTGAGCTAATAGGATGTAAATTAATGCTTTTACATCAGAAAAAGACCCGCAACCAGAAGTTGCTCTTGAGATTTAAAAAACAAAAATGTGTGTGGAGGGTCAAGGGGAATATTTACCGACCTGTCTGTTCTTACCCCTTAATAACAAGATACATAATACAAAACAGGAGCAGACCAGGTCTAAAAATGAGTGTGTGTCTATATCAGTGGCTGTGTAACAGTTAGGTACATGTGTGAGCAACTGTTGTTGAATCGCAACGGACAGAACAAGTCCCATCCGCCCACCTTTTGGTGGAATATCGTCATGTGGGAATTTTTGAACAGACTGGCCCGACCATTTAGTGTCAGGAAAGAGAGTCCAAACTTTAGCCTCGTTGTTCCTCAAAAAATACAGTTAGTGAAGTGCAGTGCTGGAGTGATGGTGATGGATAAAATTGACTACAAAGACTCAAAAGACATACAAATGAAAGTCTATGTGTCAAAGGTTAAAAATACGCTGAGTAGTCTAGTGCTGGCACTACTCAGTTGCGCTTCGCAGGGCGGTCGACATGTTTCAGCCTACAGGGGAATTACCCCGGCTTTCTTCAGGACCTATAGTTTGAGATAGCTACTGGGTATAGAGAGTGATGAGTGAAAGAGGAATAACCAACCATGTACTCAAACAAAGTTACATATCTACCAGGGACTTCGCGCTTCAGAATCCACTGGGGGACAAAGGGAATTATCTTCATCCTAACAAAAAGACACAGAGATATTTGTTGGAAAAAAAGCTTTTTACAACAGTATCGAGTAACCACATGCAACCACACCGTCACACAGATAACACAAAGAGAGAGACACACCTGCGCAAATGCATTAAGTTCCGCAGTATAACAAGAAGCATACTAGCTTCATCACAAAGAGGCATTTCCTCATAGTGATACTCACCCAGCTTTTTGTGGGTGAAAGCCTCACCTCACCCGGCATCCGCTCGGGAGAATGAGGCCCCGCTCTATAGTGTAGAAAAGAAGACACAATAAGTGCAAACTTTACTATGCCAAGCCAAATTGCTCTACACATGTATCCCAACTAACGTGTGTTAGTCTGCCTACTCACAGACCATAGTTGACCTACACAACGACATATAATGTGCGAACTGGGATGTGACTCAACATCCAGAACAGAGATTTCTTAGTGGTAAGTATGTTTCAATGCCTATCTTGGACACCCACTAGTGAAACTCGTTACGAGACACAGAGTAAGAAAGGGCTTAATCCTGTCTCTAAGTCACAGATCTATATATATGTACAACAGATTGTAGTCAAAGCATTTTGTAGTTGATAATGATCCCTACATAGTATCTTTTTAACATAGTATCTTTTTTAAAACTTAGCATAGTGTCTTTGTAAAGCATACTGCAGATACCTTGTAGGTACCCACATAATGACAAAGTCTTACATTTAAGCACGGTTTGTTAAAATTTAAAAACCATGCAAGTTGTTACCAGGCTTATCACAGTCGATATAAATTAAGTGAAACAAGCAAATGAAAAACAGCACAGAAACACGGCGTCTAACCTGTCCGTCGGTGCCTCATGTTTTCAGCCAAGCGGAAGTGGAGGTGCTCACATTGCCGCCCTGCTTCCTTTTTAAATCAGTAGGACGGAAAACAAATTTGTGAGCTACAGAGGACATCCGGTCACGAACCAGCGTCCATCGACAGCCAATCTAGCCGAAGCCTCCAGTCAAAGCGCCAAAGCCCCTTAGCGGCAGTAAAACACTGAAGAATCTGCGCGCGCCTGTGAAGCAGGAGATGCTGATCCCGCGCGCTTGCGCAGTAACAGAGGGGCCGGCAAAAGATAGTTGCCGTTTTTTTATGCGTATGTACATTGTAAACGGGTGCCAGAATATGAAGCACTTCGTAAATACTCACACAGCCCCTTCCTGTAATTAAGATATATTGTATGAAAGCGCCACCATTGCATAATGAAATTTTTTCATATTAGATTTTGAAGGGTGGGGGTAAAAAAAGGGGGTGGGGACGGTAAAAAGACACCACTAATAGGGACTTTTAATTAATGACAGTTCATATGCCCTTAAACATGCCGACCTTATCTGGCAAAATAGTTCTCCAGAGAAAGATATTCTGCTCTCTAGCACCCATACCCAGGGCAATAAGTATAAGAGGATGTAAACAAAGTTTATTCTATAGGGTCAGATCTAGGTCACTGTGTAATAGAGTGTGACTAAACTCTACACGAGAGTGATCGTTGGTTGTAAGGATGTACCCATTTCGAGGACTATATTCACGTTGGACCTCCATGGCTAAAAAGATAGTCTAATTATTGCCACGAGAAGCCTCCAGTTTTAACGTCAGTTCGATAGAATGTGATTGTCATAAAATGTTGCGGAGGCCGAGGCTGATAAGACCAGGTCAAAGAGGAGGCAACATACACAATTGAGTTGGGTGAGCTAATAGGATGTAAATAAATGCTTTTACATCAGAAAAAGACCCACAACCAGAAGTTGCTCTTGAGATTTAAAAAACAAAAATGTGTGTGGAGGGTCAAGGGGAATATTTACCGACCTGTCTGTTCTTACCCCTTAATAACAAGATACATAATACAAAACAGGAGCAGACCAGGTCTAAAAATGAGTGTGTGTCTATATCAGTGGCTGTGTAACAGTTAGGTACATGTGTGAGCAACTGTTGTTGAATCGCAACATTAATTAAAAGTCCCTATTAGTGGTGTCTTTTTACCGTCCCCACCCCCCTTTTTTTACCCCCACCCTTCAAAATCTAATATGAAAAAATTTCATTATGCAATGGTGGCGCTTTCATACAATATATCTTAATTACAGGAAGGGGCTGTGTGAGTATTTACAAAGTGCTTCATATTCTGGCACCCGTTTACAATGTACATACGCATAAAAAAACGGCAACTATCTTTTGCCGGCCCCTCTGTTACTGCGCAAGCGCGCGGGATCAGCATCTCCTGCTTCACAGGCGCGCGCGCAGATTCTTCAGTGTTTTACTGCCGCTAAGGGGCTTTGGCGCTTTGACTGGAGGCTTCGGCTAGATTGGCTGTCGATGGACGCTGGTTCGTGACCGGATGTCCTCTGTAGCTCACAAATTTGTTTTCCGTCCTACTGATTTAAAAAGGAAGCAGGGCGGCAATGTGAGCACCTCCACTTCCGCTTGGCTGAAAACATGAGGCACCGACGGACAGGTTAGACGCCGTGTTTCTGTGCTGTTTTTCATTTGCTTGTTTCACTTAATTTATATCGACTGTGATAAGCCTGGTAACAACTTGCATGGTTTTTACATTTTAACAAACCGTGCTTAAATGTAAGACTTTGTCATTATGTGGGTACCTACAAGGTATCTGCAGTATGCTTTACAAAGACACTATGCTAAGTTTTAAAAAAGATACTATGTTAAAAAGATACTATGTAGGGATCATTATCAACTACAAAATGCTTTGACTACAATCTGTTGTACATATATATAGATCTGTGACTTAGAGACAGGATTAAGCCCTTTCTTACTCTGTGTCTCGTAACGAGTTTCACTAGTGGGTGTCCAAGATAGGCATTGAAACATACTTACCACTAAGAAATCTCTGTTCTGGATGTTGAGTCACATCCCAGTTCGCACATTATATGTCGTTGTGTAGGTCAACTCTGGTCTGTGAGTAGGCAGACTAACACACGTTAGTTGGGATACATGTGTAGAGCAATTTGGCTTGGCATAGTAAAGTTTGCACGTATTGAGTCTTCTTTTCTACACTATAGAGCGGGGCCTCATTCTCCCGAGCGGATGCCGGGTGAGGTGAGGCTTTCACCCACAAAATGCTGGGTGAGTATCACTATGAGGAAATGCCTCTTTGTGATGAAGCTAGTATGCTTCTTGTTATACTGCGGAACTTAATGCATTTGCGCAGGTGTGTCTCTCTCTTTGTGTTGTCTGTGTGACGGTGTGGTTGCATGTGGTTACTCGATACTGTTGTAAAAAGCTTTTTTTCCAACAAATATCTCTGTGTCTTTTTGTTAGGATGAAGATAATTCCCTTTGTCCCCCAATGGATTCTGAAGCGTGAAGTCCCTGGTAGATATGTAACTTTGTTTGAGTACATGGTTGGTTATTCCTCTTTCACTCATCACTCTCTATACGCAGTAGCTATCTCAAACTATAGGTCCTGAAGAAAGCCGGGGTAATTCCCCTGTAGGCTGAAGCATGTTGACCGCCCTGCGAAGCGCAACTGAGTAGTGCCAGCACTAGACTACTCGGCGTATTTTTAACCTTTGACACATAGACTTTCATTTGTATGTCTTTTGAGTCTTTGTAGTCAATTTTATCCATCACCATCACTCCAGCACTGCACTTCACTAACTGTATTTTTTGAGGAACAACGAGGCTAAAGTTTGGACACTCTTTCCTGACACTAAATGGTCGGGGCCAGTCTGTTCAACAATTCCCACATGACGATATTCCACCAAAAGGTGGGCGGATGGGACTTGTTCTGTCCGTTGCGATTCAACAACAGTTGCTCACACATGTACCTAACTGTTACACAGCCACTGATATAGACACACACTCATTTTTAGACCTGGTCTGCTCCTGTTTTGTATTATGTATCTTGTTATTAAGGGGTAAGAACAGACAGGTCGGTAAATATTCCCCTTGACCCTCCACACACATTTTTGTTTTTTAAATCTCAAGAGCAACTTCTGGTTGCGGGTCTTTTTCTGATGTAAAAGCATTTATTTACATCCTATTAGCTCACCCAACTCAATTGTGTATGTTGCCTCCTCTTTGACCTGGTCTTATCAGCCTCGGCCTCCGCAACATTTTATGACAATCACATTCTATCGAACTGACGTTAAAACTGGAGGCTCCTCGTGGCAATAATTAGACTATCTTTTTAGCCATGGAGGTCCAACGTGAATATAGTCCTCGAAATGGGTACATCCTTACAACCAACGATCACTCTCGTGTAGAGTTTAGTCACACTCTATTACACAGTGACCTAGATCTGACCCTATAGAATAAACTTTGTTTACATCCTCTTATACTTATTGCCCTGGGTATGGGTGCTAGAGAGCAGAATATCTTTCTCTGGAGAACTATTTTGCCAGATAAGGTCGGCATGTTTAAGGGCATATGAACTGTCATTAATTAAAAGTCCCTATTAGTGGTGTCTTTTTACCGTCCCCACCCCCTTTTTTTACCCCCACCCTTCAAAATCTAATATGAAAAAATTTCATTATGCAATGGTGGCGCTTTCATACAATATATCTTAATTACAGGAAGGGGCTGTGTGAGTATTTACAAAGTGCTTCATATTCTGGCACCCGTTTACAATGTACATACGCATAAAAAAACGGCAACTATCTTTTGCCGGCCCCTCTGTTACTGCGCAAGCGCGCGGGATCAGCATCTCCTGCTTCACAGGCGCGCGCAGATTCTTCAGTGTTTTACTGCCGCTAAGGGGCTTTGGCGCTTTGACTGGAGGCTTCGGCTAGATTGGCTGTCGATGGACGCTGGTTCGTGACCGGATGTCCTCTGTAGCTCACAAATTTGTTTTCCGTCCTACTGATTTAAAAAGGAAGCAGGGCGGCAATGTGAGCACCTCCACTTCCGCTTGGCTGAAAACATGAGGCACCGACGGACAGGTTAGACGCCGTGTTTCTGTGCTGTTTTTCATTTGCTTGTTTCACTTAATTTATATCGACTGTGATAAGCCTGGTAACAACTTGCATGGTTTTTAAATTTTAACAAACCGTGCTTAAATGTAAGACTTTGTCATTATGTGGGTACCTACAAGGTATCTGCAGTATGCTTTACAAAGACACTATGCTAAGTTTTAAAAAAGATACTATGTTAAAAAGATACTATGTAGGGATCATTATCAACTACAAAATGCTTTGACTACAATCTGTTGTACATATATATAGATCTGTGACTTAGAGACAGGATTAAGCCCTTTCTTACTCTGTGTCTCGTAACGAGTTTCACTAGTGGGTGTCCAAGATAGGCATTGAAACATACTTACCACTAAGAAATCTCTGTTCTGGATGTTGAGTCACATCCCAGTTCGCACATTATATGTCGTTGTGTAGGTCAACTATGGTCTGTGAGTAGGCAGACTAACACACGTTAGTTGGGATACATGTGTAGAGCAATTTGGCTTGGCATAGTAAAGTTTGCACGTATTGAGTCTTCTTTTCTACACTATAGAGCGGGGCCTCATTCTCCCGAGCGGATGCCGGGTGAGGTGAGGCTTTCACCCACAAAATGCTGGGTGAGTATCACTATGAGGAAATGCCTCTTTGTGATGAAGCTAGTATGCTTCTTGTTATACTGCGGAACTTAATGCATTTGCGCAGGTGTGTCTCTCTCTTTGTGTTGTCTGTGTGACGGTGTGGTTGCATGTGGTTACTCGATACTGTTGTAAAAAGCTTTTTTTCCAACAAATATCTCTGTGTCTTTTTGTTAGGATGAAGATAATTCCCTTTGTCCCCCAATGGATTCTGAAGCGTGAAGTCCCTGGTAGATATGTAACTTTGTTTGAGTACATGGTTGGTTATTCCTCTTTCACTCATCACTCTCTATACGCAGTAGCTATCTCAAACTATAGGTCCTGAAGAAAGCCGGGGTAATTCCCCTGTAGGCTGAAGCATGTCGACCGCCCTGCGAAGCGCAACTGAGTAGTGCCAGCACTAGACTACTCGGCGTATTTTTAACCTTTGACACATAGACTTTCATTTGTATGTCTTTTGAGTCTTTGTAGTCAATTTTATCCATCACCATCACTCCAGCACTGCACTTCACTAACTGTATTTTTTGAGGAACAACGAGGCTAAAGTTTGGACACTCTTTCCTGACACTAAATGGTCGGGGCCAGTCTGTTCAACAATTCCCACATGACGATATTCCACCAAAAGGTGGGCGGATGGGACTTGTTCTGTCCGTTGCGATTCAACAACAGTTGCTCACACATGTACCTAACTGTTACACAGCCACTGATATAGACACACACTCATTTTTAGACCTGGTCTGCTCCTGGTTTGTATTATGTATCTTGTTATTAAGGGGTAAGAACAGACAGGTCGGTAAATATTCCCCTTGACCCTCCACACACATTTTTGTTTTTTAAATCTCAAGAGCAACTTCTGGTTGCGGGTCTTTTTCTGATGTAAAAGCATTTATTTACATCCTATTAGCTCACCCAACTCAATTGTGTATGTTGCCTCCTCTTTGACCTGGTCTTATCAGCCTCGGCCTCCGCAACATTTTATGACAATCACATTCTATCGAACTGACGTTAAAACTGGAGGCTCCTCGTGGCAATAATTAGACTATCTTTTTAGCCATGGAGGTCCAACGTGAATATAGTCCTCGAAATGGGTACATCCTTACAACCAACGATCACTCTCGTGTAGAGTTTAGTCACACTCTATTACACAGTGACCTAGATCTGACCCTATAGAATAAACTTTGTTTACATCCTCTTATACTTATTGCCCTGGGTATGGGTGCTAGAGAGCAGAATATCTTTCTCTGGAGAACTATTTTGCCAGATAAGGTCGGCATGTTTAAGGGCATATGAACTGTCATTAATTAAAAGTCCCTATTAGTGGTGTCTTTTTACCGTCTCCACCCCCTTTTTTTACCCCCACCCTTCAAAATCTAATATGAAAAAATTTCATTATGCAATGGTGGCGCTTTCATACAATATATCTTAATTACAGGAAGGGGCTGTGTGAGTATTTACAAAGTGCTTCATATTCTGGCACCCGTTTACAATGTACATACGCATAAAAAAACGGCAACTATCTTTTGCCGGCCCCTCTGTTACTGCGCAAGCGCGCGGGATCAGCATCTCCTGCTTCACAGGCGCGCGCAGATTCTTCAGTGTTTTACTGCCGCTAAGGGGCTTTGGCGCTTTGACTGGAGGCTTCGGCTAGATTGGCTGTCGATGGACGCTGGTTCGTGACCGGATGTCCTCTGTAGCTCACAAATTTGTTTTCCGTCCTACTGATTTAAAAAGGAAGCAGGGCGGCAATGTGAGCACCTCCACTTCCGCTTGGCTGAAAACATGAGGCACCGACGGACAGGTTAGACGCCGTGTTTCTGTGCTGTTTTTCATTTGCTTGTTTCACTTAATTTATATCGACTGTGATAAGCCTGGTAACAACTTGCATGGTTTTTAAATTTTAACAAACCGTGCTTAAATGTAAGACTTTGTCATTATGTGGGTACCTACAAGGTATCTGCAGTATGCTTTACAAAGACACTATGCTAAGTTTTAAAAAAGATACTATGTTAAAAAGATACTATGTAGGGATCATTATCAACTACAAAATGCTTTGACTACAATCTGTTGTACATATATATAGATCTGTGACTTAGAGACAGGATTAAGCCCTTTCTTACTCTGTGTCTCGTAACGAGTTTCACTAGTGGGTGTCCAAGATAGGCATTGAAACATACTTACCACTAAGAAATCTCTGTTCTGGATGTTGAGTCACATCCCAGTTCGCACATTATATGTCGTTGTGTAGGTCAACTATGGTCTGTGAGTAGGCAGACTAACACACGTTAGTTGGGATACATGTGTAGAGCAATTTGGCTTGGCATAGTAAAGTTTGCACTTATTGTGTCTTCTTTTCTACACTATAGAGCGGGGCCTCATTCTCCCGAGCGGATGCCGGGTGAGCTGAGATTTTCACCCACAAAAAGCTCGGTGAGTATCACTATGAGGAAATGCCTCTTTGTGATGAAGCTAGTATGCTTCTTGTTATACTGCGGAACTTAATGCATTTGCGCAGGTGTGTCTCTCTCTTTGTGTTGTCTGTGTGACGGTGTGGTTGCATGTGGTTACTCGATACTGTTGTAAAAAGCTTTTTTTCCAACAAATATCTCTGTGTCTTTTTGTTAGGATGAAGATAATTCCCTTTGTCCCCCAGTGGATTCTGAAGCGCGAAGTCCCTGGTAGATATGTAACTTTGTTTGAGTACATGGTTGGTTATTCCTCTTTCACTCATCACTCTCTATACGCAGTAGCTATCTCAAACTATAGGTCCTGAAGAAAGCCGGGGTAATTCCCCTGTAGGCTGAAACATGTTGACCGCCCTGCGAAGCGCAACTGAGTAGTGCCAGCACTAGACTACTCGGCGTATTTTTAACCTTTGACACATAGACTTTCATTTGTATGTCTTTTGAGTCTTTGTAGTCAATTTTATCCATCACCATCACTCCAGCACTGCACTTCACTAACTGTATTTTTTGAGGAACAACGAGGCTAAAGTTTGGACACTCTTTCCTGACACTAAATGGTCGGGGCCAGTCTGTTCAACAATTCCCACATGACGATATTCCACCAAAAGGTGGGCGGATGGGACTTGTTCTGTCCGTTGCGATTCAACAACAGTTGCTCACACATGTACCTAACTGTTACACAGCCACTGATATAGACACACACTCATTTTTAGACCTGGTCTGCTCCTGTTTTGTATTATGTAGATTTACAAGCCCCTTGTGCGTCTTTGTTGTTCTATTGTGTCACTTTTTTTATGTAATGTTGGCAAAAGTAATGTAGTGTAGTGTAGTTCCTACATTCCCAATAGGCTCTGCACATTGGAATAGTATATCATGCAGCTTAGATGTAGGACTTAAGTTGACTTGGTCTCTGCGGAATATATTAGACTTAATTGTGAGTGCCAGCTAGCTCAGAGGTCACTAGAAAATTTCTTGAAAATACAAGAAGGGATTAGTCTCTGACAACCACATAACATGACAACTTTGTTTCCCCAGAATGAAACATATCTCTAGAGTCGCAGTAATAATATACAGCTATTTCACTCAGTCTGATGTGCATGCTTCGTTTCAACAGAGTTGCTTAGAAATAGAGAGACTGGTGTTTTCAATAAAAGTATTAATTGAACAGTCTTATTTCTTAAGCATAAGAAATGCACGGCTACAATTGAAATGCTAGTTAAGAAGTACAATGCATATAATACGAATAGCATTATAAAATAGTACTGTAAAAGCATGATATGGTTTCTAAGCCAAAAACATAGAATACATAAGTTCAAGTCCAAGTTCGGGCATTTGTATAGTGCACTACTCACCCAGAGGGTCTCAAGGCGCTAGGGGGAGGGGTACATTATTTGTCGAATAGCCAGGTTTTGAGCTCTTTTCTGAAGGAGATGTGGTTCTGAGTAAGGCGGAGATGGGTGGGGAGTGAGTTCCAGGTCTTGGCAGCTAGGAAGGAGAAGGATCTGCCACCCATGGTATATTTCCGGATGCGCGGGACTGCGGCGAGGGCTTGATTGGACGATCTTAGTTGACGGGTGGGTTTGTAGAAGGACAGTCGAGTGTTGAGGCATTCGGGTCCTTGATTGTAGAGGGCCTTGTGTGCGTGGGTGAGAAGGCGGAATGTAATTCTTTTGCTGATGGGAAGCCAGTGGAGGTCTTTTAGATGTCCGGTAATGTGATCTTGGCGCGGGATGTCTAGTATGAGTCTAGCTGACGCGTTTTGGATGCGCTGGAGTTTTTTCTGTAATTTTGTTGTGATTCCGGCGTAAAGTGTGTTACCATAATCCAGTCGACTTGTGACCAGAGTGTGGGTGACAGTCTTTCTTGTTTCGAGGGGGATCCAGCGGAAGATCTTTTTGAGAATGCGAAGTACGTTAAAGCAGGAGGATGAGACAGAGTTGACTTGTCTGGACATCGAGAGAGAGGAGTCTAGGATGAAGCCAAGGTTACGTGCGTGGTCTGTGGGTGTGGGTGCTGTGCCGAGAGCGGAAGGCCACCAAGAGTCGTCCCACGCTGAGGGGGAGGATCCTAGGATGAGCACCTCCGTTTTGTCTGAGTTCAGTTTTAGGCGGCTCTGTTTCATCCATTCGGCAACTTCTTTCATGCCTTTGTGAAGATTGGTTTTGGCGGTGTTGGGGTCTTTGGTGAGGGAAAGGATTAGCTGGGTGTCATCGGCGTAAGAGATGATGTTAAGGTTGTGATGATGCGCGATGGAGGCGAGAGGACTCATGTAGACGTTGAAGAGGGTGGGGCTGAGTGAGGATCCTTGAGCTACGCCACCGATGACCTCAGTGGCCTCTGAGTTGAATGGGGGAAGTCGGACTCTTTGAGTTCTCCCAGCGAGGAATGAGATGATCCAGTCCAAGGCTTTTCCTTGTATGCCGATGTTGCTGAGGCGTTGTATGAGGGTGCTGTGGCAGACTGTGTCGAAGGCGGCGGAAAGGTCGAGTAGGATGAGGGCCACTGTTCCTCCGTTGTCCAGGAGTGATCGGATGTCGTCGGTCGCTGCAATGAGGGCGGTTTCGGTGCTGTGTTTGGCTCGAAACCCGGATTGAGATGGATCAAGGGAGTTGTATGATTCAAGGAAGGCGGCGAGCTGGCTGTTGACGGCTTTCTCTATGACTTTGGCCGGGAATGGGAGGAGGGATATGGTTCGGTAGTTTTTAAGTTCAGAAGGGTCAGCTGCGGGTTTCTTCAGAAGGGCGCTGAGTTCGGCGTGTTTCCAGCTTTCTGGGAAGGTGGCGGAGTTGAAAGAGCAGTTGATGACATCACGGAGATGGGGTGCAATGATGGAGTCAGCTTTGTTGAAGATGTGGTGGGGGCAGGGGTCAGAAGGCGAGCCAGAGTGGATTGAGTTCATGAGGCGCATGGTGTCTTCAGTGGTGATTGGGTTCCAGGCGTTGAGGTTGTTAGTTGGTGGAGTAGGATCTGAAGGGGGTGGAGAGGGTTGATCGCTGGGAGAATTCTCGAAGCTGTTGTGGATGTCTGCAATCTTGTTGTAGAAAAAGGAGGATAACGCGTCGCAGAGGTCTTGGGAGGGGGTGATGTCGTTAGATGCTGCGGTGGGGTTGGTGAATTATTTGACGATGTTGAAGAGTTCCTTACTGTTATGATTGTTGTTGTCGAGACGATCCTTGAATGCTGATTTCTTGGCGGATCGAATCAGTTGGTGGTGTTTGCGGGTGGCTGTCTTGAGGGAGGCCATGTTGTCTGAAGTTGGGTTTTTTCTCCATATCTTCTCCAGGGTGGGGCATAGTTTCTTGGATTTTTTAAGTTCATCATTGAACCAGGGGGCTTTTTTGCTGGCTGATTTCATCTGGTGCATTTTCAGGGGTGCTAATTCGTCAGCACTGTGGGTAATCCATTGCTTGAGGTTGGTGGCCGCTTGGTCTGGGTCCATTGAGATGGTGTGAGGGTTTTGGTTGAGTGAAGTGAGGAGTTGGTCGGTGGTGATTTTGTTCCAGTTTCTCCGAGGAATAGGTTGTGGACGGTTGTGGGTCAGGGAGCTTTTGTAGCTCAAGTGAACGCAGTTGTGGTCCGTCCAATGGAGAGCTGTGGTGCGATTGAAGGACATGTGTTTGCTGGAGGTGAAGAGTGGGTCGAGTTTATGTCCGGCTATGTGGGTGGGGGTGTCAACAAGTTGTTTGAGTCCGAGATTGGCCAGGTTGTCCAGAAGGGTGGTGGTGTTGCTGTCGTGTTTGTTTTCAAGGTGGTAATTGAGGTCTCCTAGAAGAATATAGTTTTCGGAGGCGAGGGCGTGTGGGCTGACGAAGTCCGTGATGTCATCGCTGAATAGAGTGCGGGTGCCTGGAGGCCTGTAGATGAGGGTGCCTCTAAGTGTGGTCCTGGGGTCGGTGTGGATCTGAAAGTGGAGATATTCGGCGGTTGCAAGATTGTCATCAGAGCTGGTTGTGATTTTGATGGTGTTTCTGTGGATGATGGTGATGCCTCCTCCTGTTTGATTGATGCGGTCTTTTTGGATAATCTTGTACGCGTCAGGTATGGCTATGGCGATGTCGGGTGCTGATGATGTGTTCATCCATGTTTCTGTGAGGAAGGCGATGTCAGGTGACGTTGTGTCGATTAGGTACCAGAGTTCTGTTGCGTGTCTGTGGACCGAGCGGGTATTGAGCAGGATGCACTTTAGGCGGTTGGAGTCGGAGGTATGTGTGGGGGGGTGGGGTTGGTGAGAGTCCTGGAGCAGTTGAACTTGCAGGAGAGGCAGGCGAATGGGCCATGGGTACGTCCTGGGGTAGCTACGCAGCACTCTAGTGTGCGTCCGGGGTTGAGGGAGCGGAGAGTTGCAGCATCATATGTGATACTAGTGGGTATCGTGTGGCGGGGATCAGGGGGTCTGGCGCTGGGCGCGGTCCAGGCGCGGACGGGCGTAGACGGGCTTACCTTTGGTGCACCTTTGGTGCACCTTCGGCGCGAATGGGGCGCGACCGCTGCGCGTGAATGCTGCGCGCAAATACATCTGACATAAATGGATAGGGGAGGGGCAAGGGAGGGTCAGCTGGGAGGCGGGGCGGGCCGTGGAGGAGGTGCTCCGAGGCAACAACAACAAAGATGGCGGCCCGAGAATGAACTTGAGGTAGGCAGGGTCAACAAATGGACATCAAAGGCTGCACAACAATCAGG
The DNA here is from genome assembly GCF_964263255.1 of Lissotriton vulgaris. NCBI lineage: Eukaryota > Metazoa > Chordata > Amphibia > Caudata > Salamandridae > Lissotriton > Lissotriton vulgaris. Next base: position 1,680,152,708 of record NC_141687.1, read on the forward strand.
TAATGCGGCATGCAGTACAGATAAACACATTACAATAAAAACACAAATAATGCAGGCATCAATCAAAGTGCAGCGTTAATTATAATCAAAGCGATGCAAATGTAAATTTCAGCAGATCGCTAAGCAAAGGTAGGCATATTTATACTTTGAAGGTGCTGAGTTTGACGTAAGATAGGACATAATATCGTCACTGGTGCCTCAATTCCTTGAAAACTCCAGGAGTTCTTTGATAAATTAGTATTCAAGCAGGGGGAATTCCCAGACTCCCGAAGGCTGGTTTTTCCATGAAATTAATGTGGATTCTCGAAGTTTAGTGGAAGTAGCCATGCCGTATTTGGGCTGTACAGGCTAAAACTAAATAAGGCAATGGTTCCTATGCCTATATAAGGACTGGGTGAATTATACCTATATATGGGCATGAATCGGGAAAATTAGATTCCCACATAACACCCAATCCACGATCATTACGTTCAATAACACCTAAGCACTGAACATATCTAAAGCAAAGTGTTCACAATCCCACCCCAAAATACAAAAATGCATTTGAACAGGCTTGTTCACATGAAATGAGTATATTCTGTATGCAAAAGTTATGGGCGTCATCTGAAATTAAGCATAAATCAGGAGCATATATTCTCTTATTAAATAAAACAAAAGTACATTCATCAAATGATACCTGAAATCTGTCCCATAGCATAAGTTTTTAACTGTGTTTGTATTTGAGGTTGAAGCCAAATATTGTCATTAAGGAAGCTCAAACACGAAATCTTGTTCTCTAAGAATAGTTCTGCTTTAAGCCGATTACTCTGTGCCAAAGTCTATTTTGGAAAAAGTTCAAATTAGTGGATTGTTTTGAAAAATGAAGGCCGAATTGCAGAGTTCATGGAACGCTGTGTGAAATAATCAAAAGTTATTCTCAGGAGTGTCAGGAGAAACCATCAGTTTATATAGGCGCGCAAAGAAACCGTCTACCGTGGTAGGTGAAAGTGGAACCATTTCAGTTAGCAAATCAGAAGTGCAGAAGTGTGGATCATAGCAGTCAGCGTTTGATGCATTAGCAATGTCCGTAGTAGATGGTACCTGTATGCCTGTAGTTTCTCGTATCTCACCTTTAGTTAGACTTGCCGGTGAGATCTCAATAAATGCCGTCATCAGAATAGGCAGCCATTGGGGGCAACATGATGCATGAGCCATTACTGGACCTAGCAAAGTGTCAACATACGATGGCAGTACTGATGGAAATTTAAGAGAAATGTCCAACACGCATCTTGCCAGATTGGTCTGAACAATAGAAACCACGCTGTGTTCAGATCTCCTAAAAGATCCAAGCCAAGAATCTGTGAAATTCTCTCATGATTCCTCATGGCGAGGAGGCATTGTTCCATGGTAGTTTCAGTGTTGCTGGTGACCGGACTTGCCATATCGGAGCAGAAGTAATAAAAATAGAATTCCTGCTAAGAGTCCCAAGATGAGAGGCAGGCCGCCGAACACAGAGTGCACGAAATTTGGAAAAATGCTGAGGACTGCTTCAAATGGTGTTAACAGTCCCAAAAAAGTTGTCTTAAATACATGTGCGATGCCGCTGGTATCAGACATGTTTAAGATTTGACTTAACATTTCTGTGAAATGTACTGGGCAGTTTGTTGATAATAATGCATGTATCTCTGCAGAAAACCTTGCTACTTGTAGATCATATACTTCTCTAGACGAGGTCAGTGGCACATATTTTTTGTAAAAGAATGGCTGTCATTCTGCTTAAAGTATCATGGATAGATAGATAGATAGATAGATAGATAGATAGATAGATAGATAGATAGATAGATAGATAGATAGATAGATAGATAGATAGATAGATAGATAGATAGATAGATAGATAGATAGATAGATAGATAGATAGATAGATACTTTATTGTGCATGGTTATTTAAAACCTTTACAATATAGAGGAAAGAAAATTCAATTTATAAAACATAAGTCAAGTTTAAACATGTTAAAACAAAAGTTCCGTCCATAAAACAAAAATCAAAAATACATGCTGAGATAACAGTAACACAGTTAAAAGAAGCTTAACATCGTGTTGAACGATCTATTTGTCATAAAAAAGTTAAGAAATAGATTCTTTATCAAAGCCGGCCAAAGGGAGGTATAATAAAATGGCAATATTAAATTATAATAACAGTTCAGAATGTCCCTATTGTGTTATTGATGATAGTCGATATGTGAGAGAGTCAGGGTGTCACTCTAGTGGTTGGTCATCAGGGTACCATGGGGTTCATCCTTTAGACTTTTTACGCTACTACTAGATTTGTTTGGTTTCCTTCAAAGTTGTAAAGTGGTCCTCAGCTTTTTCAAGAAATGTTACCGTTCTGCAACTCAGTTGGATATCATCTCCTTTAAAGCAGGCAAGCACTGCTTGCCTGCAGGTCCGTATATTGCGGATGTTAAAAAGTGGTCGCAGGAAGACGCGTCGATCTTGGGCGAGCTTGGTGCAGGTAGTGATCAAATGGACTATGTTTTCCTTGCCATTCCCACAAAGACGGCATGTTGTTGGTAAGTGTTGCCGTAACCATGGAGGTAAGTGGGCCGCTGACGGCAGCAGCCCTAGGCGAAATTTCAAGAACTTCTCTTTTATTTTTTTTGTGAAACCTATCTGCAGATAGGTTTGAGGCAAGGACATGGTGTACGATTGAAGTGTAAGCCAGCCGTGAGCCCGCTCTGATAGGGTGGCTTTGTCCTGCAACAGTGATTCCTTCCGGACTGTCTTGTTTAACACCTTTTTGAAGACTGATATAGAGCATGGAACTTTCCAGAGTTGCTGTAAGCCAAGGTCCTCAATGGCGGCCTCCAAGTACCACCTAGCCAGGCATGTTTCTTTATTTTGAAGTTCCTTCCACAGGAGAGCATTTAGGGTATTCGGGTCTCCCCTGCTTACTTTATGCCAGGTTTTTATGTACACTCCCTTGGGTGCCAGCTCTTCTTTTTGTAACCCGAACATTTGGGCAGGCGATGAATACCTTGGGAGGCCGAAGATCATACGTAGTGCTTTTGCCACTGTTCTGTCTAATAAAGGAGCATCCCTCCCTCTCATAGATTCACTGCCATAAGTAATGGCTGGGATTAACTTTGCCTGTATCACCTTTATGAGAGGAAGTAAGCTTGGGCCAGAAACCGTGTTTTTTAAGTTTCTAAGGCATGCTGCAATGGTTAGTCTTCTCCTTTTTATGGCTTCACACTGCGGCGTGAAATTGCCCTTGTGGTCTATGATGATCCCCAGATATTGATATTTGCAGACCATTTCTAGCTTTCTAGATGACAAGAGCCAGTTTCGTGTTGGTTTCTTTTTAGAAAGGTTAATGCACATAACTTTTGATTTTTCGCGGTTGATGATAAGCCTGTTAGCAGCGGAGTATCTTGAGGTAATGTCCAGCAGCCGCTGAAGGCCAGCAGGAGTCCGGCTGATGAGTAGCAAGTCATCTGCATAGAATAAATTAGAGATCTGTGAACCCCCTAGCTTTGGAGCGTGCGAATTGCATTCATTCAACAACGTAGGTAGCTCTCCCATAAAAAGATTAAAAAGTATTGGGGCAAGTACACAGCCCTGTTTTACTCCTGTGTGTGTTGGAATCTTTTTTGTAAGATGGTCACCGGTGCCCAGCCTAACTTGCACCCATGTCTCTCTATGTAGAAGAATTAGTTGGTTTAAAAGCAGCGGGGAATGTTCAGCTTATGTAACTTTTCCCACAGATGGTTTCTGTTCACATGATCAAAAGCTGAGCTGTCGTCAATATAGCACAGGTAGAGTGGATGGTTCGCTTCTAGGGCTGCATCAAATAATAAGGAAAGTGCTAGAATATTAGTAGAGGTGCCCATGCCTTTGCAAAAACCTGTTTGGTTGTATGCAATTGCTGAAACATCAGCTGCCCAAGATGATAATTCCCCTGGAAGCAGACCCGCAAAATATTTTGCCTCATTGTTCCAATGCAAATGGGTCCTCATTGGTACTGACTTCGATGGCCGTTTTATTGAGCATGTTCTGATTAAAGTTGTCACTGACAATCAGACTGTTTGTATTCTCTGCGGTTAATAACTTTATGAGCTCTTCTTTCAATTGCTGGGATCCTTGCTTCTTGCCTCGGGATGTAGGTAAAGGTTTATTAGAATTATTTCCTCTATCTTTCCCTGTTCTCGAATGGAGATTCGTAGTGCTTGCATTGCGTTCGGAGGGTCTAAATTATATGGTAGCGGCATAACTGTGCGCGTCCTTCTTAATGAACTGTAAGTAACGAGGCCTCCTTTTTTGTGACCAAATCTTGTGGACTGGGTTGGAGGGTTAAAGTTCTGGGTAAAACCTGGAAGTGGTGGAGGAGAGTCTGGCCAAGTTTCTTGCAGCGATATGAGGTCAAAGCTTTGCATGTAAAGTTATAGTTCCGGGTCCATAAGCTTATCCCCTAGGCCGTTGATGTTCCAGGAGCAGAATTAAAAAATTTTGAGAGATTCCCCAGTTACGGACTTGTCATGTCAGTGTTTTTCCGGTTTGTTGTTTATGGTCCTGGAAACCCATGTCCAGTCTAGGTTAGTTGCCTCTTTCGGAGCATATTGTTTTCTGACCCCTTGTTCTTTTAGTTCTAGACGGTCCGGGGTTTTGCTGCGTGCCCCTCGTTGTACAGAGGGCGGTTGGGAATCCTGGTTGGCCTGGTTTTGTGCGTTCCGTAGTAAGAAGTCTCGTGCCAAGGGATCTGGGTATCTAGGTTTTATAAATGGGCGAATTATTATGCCCCAGCTGATAAGCTTCGCTTGTTCATTATGCACACTCTCAGCCAACTCTATTCTGGCCCATACTGTTTTGGTAAGATCCACCCCTGGATGATCCAGTGAGACTGTGAATTCCACTGACTCCAGATCGTTGGTGGATATGTTTGTTAGGCTGTCAATAGAGTTTAGCAAGCGTAGTATGTTGCCCCTGTTTAGGATATCAAAAGCGCCTCTTGATGAATATTCCAGGATTAATAAGATTATGGGGTTGTCTAAATGCTCCTTATTCCTGTTAGGGCTGCTCTGTGAGGTTGTGGGGGGGGTCTCGACCCTATGGGTTACTCTACTGGTTTTCTTCGGTCAGAGGCCTTTGGTTCATCTGCTCCGATTAAGTCCTGGTTTGGGGAACTTTCTATTAGTGTGGCTCCTGGGGGGTGGTCTAATTGTGCCCCATTGCCTACATTGGGAGGTGATTTTTTATTTCTTGTGGCGCTCGAGTTGATGATAGCTTTTTCCTCACGTTCGTTCAGACCCTCGCTAGTGCAAGATATTATAACTTTTGCGCCACTCTTCAGGGCGGGCCGTCAACTTTTTTTAGAGTCGTCATGTTGGAAATATTTATTTTCCGATTCTTTTCCCTTCGGAATGTGTGCCACTGATCCTGATTGGGGAAGGGGAATGAGTCCAGATCCGTGTCTGTTTCCGGGCTCATTAGAGCCGACTTGTCAAGCGTTGGGTCTGGAAGCAAAATGGATACTTGTTTGATTTTAACTTTGCCTTCACCCCGAGGGTTTAGCGTTTGCTTACTGCCCTTCCTCCTTTGTTTTCTGCCCCGCTTGCGGGAGCACCCATAATCCCGCGGGTCATCCTTTTGGTTGGATTCCCGAGTGGCTACTGGGTCAGTATTTGTTGATGATAGGATGTCTCCCTCCCTGGTGTGTCCTTGTGCTCTTGGCAGCATTGTCTTTTCCTTTTCCCTTGCCTGCTTTTCTTTTTGTACTTGGGGGAAGAGCACCTCAGTTTGGGGCAGAATTCCCTTGTCGTTTATTCGCCCTGCACTGTTTTTCCTCTCAAGTTGACCCGTTTGTGGACTGTTTTCTTTTATAGCCTCCCTGATACCTATAAGGAGGTTATCCATTGCTACGGGGAGTGTAGCCAACTTATCCACAATTGCTATGCCTGGACAGTTTGATTGTATGAGTGCTGTCTCCTCTTGCGCCCTTTTAACCAGACTGTTCAATTCAGCTAGCTTATTATCAATGTTGGAGACAAAGACTGATAGTGAGTGTAGAACTGTTAACTGGAGGTCCATTTTACCTGATTGATATTGGATGGTATTCACGGAGAGTTGCATTGTGTGCAGGAGAGATTCCCATATTTCTTCCTTAGCTTGCGGTGTTATAATCATGGTACTGGGTTGTAAGGCGTTGCGATTTGGGCCTATTGCTGCTTCTTTTGGGACTGCATGAGGCGGTGTAGTGTAAAAGGCGACCAATTCTTCCCACTCTTCTTGCGTGGGGTACTAGGTCTCTGAGTCCATAGCTTTTTGTGCGATGGGGCTGAGCTGACCAGTGCTGGAAGGTATCCTCGGGGAGGAGTTAGAGGTTGCTCAAACTGTGCTGGATAATGGACTTGTGCCGGAGGCACATGTGGCTCCAGAGCCGTGGAGAGCTCTCCGGCAAAAGACAGCCTCTTTGTTTTGTTATCTTGGTCAGAGATCGTGCCTTTGTGCTTGCTAAATTTTGGTTGCTCTTTCCTAAGATCTTGTAATGAGAGTGTGTTTTTCTCACACATAAGATCCTGTGATAGACTGGGGGTGCCATGTCCTGCCGTTTTCCAGGACCTAAGTTCCACGAATTCAGGTTACTTAGTATACTGGGTGCTGATACCGGTGTTACTAAGGCATCTGGTACATCAGGTATGTTGGGCACCTTAGGAGCCTTTTGTGTCCCTGGATTTTCCTCAGAATCATTGGCGATGTTGCTCCAGTCTTCTGGGAATGATTTTACTCCAATAGGTTTGGTGGTGTCCTTCAGGGTCCAGTTTATTGTAGATCCCGTGCTCAGGGCACTCTGGGTGGAGTCTTGCTGCTTGCTCTTATATGCCTTTGTTTGCACCTGGGCCGGGATTAGGTCTGGGTCAAAATCAGGGGCCTGCTTTCTGGTGATGGATTAAACCCAGATCAGTTGACTGGGGTTGAGTGTTTGATTGGCTCAAACGCTCCGTCTATCATCCCCTTTTGTATCGCTTTGTTCGCCCTAAGTTGGAGGGTATGCTCAGACGTGAGTCCCTTGCTCACTTGGCCACTGGATTCAAGATAGCCTGCTTGATAGGATTAAGAATCCAAAACCGGTCCCAGGATGCTTGTTTCCGGTCCATGAAAGACATGGCTTGGCAGTTCGGGCTGGACTGTTCCCATGAGGCACAAGGTCAGACTGATTTGCATATGGCCATGTCTGAACTGGGGTGGCTGAGTGAGCTAAAGAATGGTGATGGATTAAACCCAGATCAGTTGACTGGGGGTGAGTGTTTGATTGGCTCAAACGCTCCGTCCATCATCCCCTTTTGTATCGCTTTGGTCGCCCTAAGTTGGCAGGGTATGCTCAGACGTGAGTCCCTTGCTCAATTGGCCACTGGATTCAAGATAGCCTGGCTGATGAGGATTATGAATCCGAAACCGGTCCCAGGATGCTTTTTTCCGGTCCAGGGAAGACATGGCTTGGCACTTCTGGCTGGACTGTTCCCATGAGGCACAGGGTCAGACTGATTTGCATATGGCCATGTCTGAACTGGGGTGGCTGAGTGAGCTAAAGAATGGTGATGGATTGAACCCAGATCAGTTGACTGGGGGTGAGTGTTTGATTGGCTCACACGCTTCGTCCATCATCCCCTTTTGTATTGCTTTGTTCGCCCTAAGTTGGCAGGGTATGCTCAGATGTGAATCCCTTGCTCAATCGGCCACTGGATTCAAGATAGCCTGGCTGATGAGGATTATGAATCCGAAACCAGTCCCAGGATGCTTGTTTCCGGTCCAGGGAAGACATGGCTTGGCACTTCGGGCTGGACTGTTCCCATGAGTCACAGGGTCAGACTGATTTGCATATGGCCATGTCTGAACTGGGGTGGTTGAGTGAGCTAAAGAATGGTGATGGATTAAACCCAGATCAGTTGACTGGGGGTGAGTGTTTGATTGACTCAAACGCTCCGTCCATCATCCCCTTTTGTATCGCTTTGTTCGCCCTAAATTGGCAGGGTATGCTCAGACGTGAGTCCCTTGCTCACTTGGTCACTGAATTCAAGACAGCCTGGCTGATGAGGATTATGAATCCGAAACCGGTCCCAGGATGCTTGTTTCCGGTCCAGGGAAGACATGGCTTGGCAGTTCGGGCTGGACTGTTCCCATGAGGCACAGAGCCAGACTGATTTGCATATGGCCATGTCTGAACTGGGGTGGCTGAGTGAGCTAAAGAATGGTGATGGATTAAACCCAGATCAGTTGACTGGGGGTGAGTGTTTGATTGGCTCAAACGCTCCGTCCATCATCCCCTTTTTTATCGCTTTGTTCGCCCTAAGTTGGCAGGGTATGCTCAGACGTGAATCCCTTGCTCAATTGGCCACTGGATTCAAGATAGCCTGGCTGATGAGGATTATGAATCCGAAACCGGTCCCAGGATGCTTGTTTCCGGTCCAGGGAAGACATGGCTTGGCAGTTCGGGCTGGACTGTTCCCATGAGGCACAGGGTCAGACTGATTTGCATATGGCCATGTCTGAACTGGGGTGGCTGAGTGAGCTAAAGAATGGTGATAGATTAAACCCAGATCAGTTGACTGGGGGTGAGTGTTTGATTGACTCAAACGCTCCGTCCATTATCCCCTTTTGTATCGCTTTGTTCGCCCTAAGTTGGCAGGGTATGCTCAGACGTGAGTCCCTTGCTCACTTGGCCACTGGATTCAAGATAGCCTGGCCGATGAGGATTATGAATCCGAAACCGGTCCCAGGATGCTTGTTTCCGGTCCAGGGAAGACATGGCTTGGCAGTTCGGGCTGGACTGTTCCCATGAGGCACAGGGTCATACTGATTTGCATATGGCCATGTCTGAACTGGGGTGGCTTAGTGAGCTAAAGAATGGTGATGGATTAAACCCAGATCAGTTGACTGGGGGTGAGTGTTTGATTGGCTCAAACGCTCCGTCCATCATCCCCTTTTGTATCGCCTGCTTTCTGATGGTCATAGAGGTTGTAGAGTTCACCTGTGGAACTCACTGTAGGTTTCACAGTGGTTTTCAGGCTGTGTAGTGAGAAGGCATTCCTTGTCATTGCTGTATTCTTTTTCTCTTTCTTCACCGTCTTCGCTGTCCATTGCCTCTAGAGTAGGCTTTCTCTTCAACCCTCTCATTGGCTCTTTCGTTAGCTCTATCTGAATCTCTTGTTCCGATGCGTAGGAAACCGGTAGCATCGGAGTTGGCAGGTTGTTGACCTTACGGGTGTTCAAACAAAGGACCGGGCCAGCGTCCCTTATGAATGAGAATTTTCAGTACATTTTGGTTTGGAAGCTTGACCCTTTAAGTTGTCATGAAAGTTCATGGCTGGAATGACCTGGGAGAAAGGGGATCAGGGGGATCAGCCGCTCGTTTCCCCTCCTCCTTCTTTTTCACCTTCCACTGCCCCTTTCTTCAATTTGTCTTTGCCAGTGTTCATAGAATCTGTGTTGGGTTTCTTATTGCCCTTGTTTGCTCTCCTAGATCTTTTGGTGGGTTTCAGGGGTACAAGAGGATCCCTAGGTCTCCCTGATCTCATAGTGAACTCCTGTCTTCCCGCTCTCACGGAGGGTTACCCTTACCCTTGCGTTGCTAGTTCCTTTGAGCCCTGCATCCCTTTACCCCTGCGGTCTGTGGTCAAGACTGGTGGAGGAGGAGGCAGGAGTCAGTTACCGTGGATTAATAGCGCTGGATCTGGAACTAGCTACTGTAGTATTTATGGTTGTGTTGTGTTATGTTACTACTTCCGTCTACCCCGAGGCAAAACCACTGGTGCGAGCTACCTGTGAGTTTCTCTTGTGATGCCTTGAGGTGCCTCTTGCTGCTCTTGCTGCTCTCTGTTGGTCCAGCCACAGCCTCAGCTTCTGCCACAGCCTTGGAGGTTGGCAGGTGACCCCTTTTTCCCAGCTCCTGCCTGATTAGGATGTCCTAGCCCTGCCATGTCGGTGAGGCAGAGAAGCGACAGTCTCACTCCGCTTGCAGCTCCTTCTGTGAACAAGGTGGGGGGAAAGATTCCAGCAAACCCCGCTCACCTGCTCTCCAGACTCTCTCCAAGCTGTGCTCCGTACATCGTACACCAAAGTGAGGAAAAACTGAAAAATTCTTGCTTGCGGGAACGCCCGCTGATCGTAGCTCTGCAGCTACTTGCACCCGGCTCACTCCCAGGCTCTTCTCCAACCGCAGTGTGGCCGCGACTCACCCCTCCCCCGCTCTGACTGTCAGCTGCCGGCTGCTAGGAGGGGCTTGAGACTGAGGTTGAAGTTATGGAGCGTCCCCTGCTCCGCGCTGCTCCTGCTCCTCGCGCAGAATGGCTGACTGGATGGAAAACACCTGGAAAACACGGACTGGACTAGATTCCGGACACAATGAGTAAACTGCTTAAAATATCAATCCGTATAGAAGAGATATTCAGTGAAGGCCATAAAGCCGTCTTCCTTCCTGTCTCACTTTTTGGATACAGTTCTTGCATACAACAAGTGACCGTGGATGACACAGTTACGAGATAACTTTCCCCTGGCAACATGCCTCAACAGCTGTGATCGTTGAGCATAACGTAGCTGCCATTCGATATCTGCCTGAAAATCGGTACTATCGCTGTGGAAGGGGATCCGTGCATGTGGCACAAGAGGTTATTTGTAGAACCATCGCAGGCTCCGGGCAAATTATTACCATGGCACAAAAGTGTACCACTCAGTGAGTTTTTACAATTCTTACCACTAAGGAATACTTCATGTCCCCCATTCCAACATCTGTGTGTGTATGGTAAAACCCAGGTCGACTTAATGTATTCTTTATCCAACCTTCCATACAGGCCAGCTGGTATATGCTCCAGACAATACTGAAACAGGAAAGATGTCACTGGTTTCGTAATGGTGTCATGAATTATCCATTCAATGACATATTTCTCAGAAACTGTTAATTGTAATCTTTCGAGTTTTTCAATGCTCAGCACCGTATAGTCTGCTCCTCTTTTTGCCAAAGAGATTTGTATCTGTAAGGTTAAATACAGTAAACAATGACGTGTTATTGATTAGATACCATGGCACATAGCCTAAACGCAGACTTTGCAACGTCCAGCCCAGCAGCATGATAGAATGTAATTGAGACTGGCCATGTTGTAACACTATTAAGTCTTGTTCTATGATGTCAATGGCAGATGACACGATGCTGTCCAAAGAATAGATTCTGGAGGACAGAGTCGTTAACCCATTGTCCACTACAGAGAGGCATTTTTCTAAATTTATACGATCAATTTCTTGTATTCTTTCTGCAGTTTCCATTTGCGTCACTTTCCATATTTCGTTGTATGCTGCATATATTCCGGCGTATATGAAACATTTTTGCAGTGGTTTGCGAGGTCCCATTAAAAAATCTCGCAAATCATTGCTTTCTTTAAGTAAAGATAGGTGTTGTTTAATTTCTGGAAGTGTAGATTTCTGAAGCCACTCAAGGCACAGCTTCCCCACACTGTAATTGGTTACTATCCCTGGATGTTGTCTCTGGGAATATCTTGGATCTGGCCTATTCACTGTGAACCCTTGTGTCTTGTTCAGGAATCTATCTTGACAGTTATTAGTGTCTGTTTGCCAGATTAACCATGTTTTCCAATCAGGATTAGTTCTGTTCTGTTTAATGATATAGGGTACGTCTACCTCCTCATCTGAAGTGCTATTAATGTCACTGGTGGATTTAGGTATAGACGGTTTGTTTAACTCTTTAATGTTAGCCCGGCCAAGACAAGACGTCTGTTGAACAGTGTCATTTAAAAACATAATTTGTTCTGGGATGATGCACGCTCCAAATAAGGCTTCTATACCTTGTACCTGCCAATCTTTAGTGCACCAGATGTTTTTCGTCTCAATGTTGTCTTTCCAAAAGTTAAAACCTAATGCCGACAATTGAGCATAAAAGTTCGCAGAATAAACTTGTTTAGTATTGGTCAACATTGTTTTCATTCCTATCTTATTTAGATTTTTAAAATAAAACTTTTCTGGATTGGTAACATTAAACCCTGAGAAGTACGAAAACTTTTCTTGAAATGTTTTATAGCTGCCTTTTGGCGGTGTTGGACAATGTTCCCATTGATTGTAGTGAAACACATTTCTAGGGCTTGCAGATTTGTGAAAATAAGTAGTCATGTTCTGTAAATTTAGCTGACATTTCTAAATGTTTCATCATGTTGTTAACAGTCTTAAAGTCCCAATCATCAGAAAATTTACTGGGTGCGACAAAGTCACTCAAAGAAACCTTAAACTGATGTGAAATTTCCAATAATTCCACCGGACCATAGATGTCATAATCAGTTCTGTCCCATGCTATACCCCCAGGTATAGGAAAGGCTGTGATGTTTACTGCTGACAGGCCTCTTCTTTCACGATGAGATGATTTGTAAGTTTCAGGACCAAGTTGATTTTCTTACTTGCTGTGTCCATAGTACTATATTTTCCATCAATCATCCTTCCCAAGCTTAACACTAGTACGAGCCAGAGCAGGAGGAAAAATATACCTAATCCAATCCAAAATTCAACCCTGGTAAAACCAGATATGTTTTTTCCAGTAGATGAATGAGTTCTGTTATTTTTTTCTTGAAGTTTGTCTTTGCTGGCTCATCCTCAGGTTCACTGGGATCCTCAGAAAAGTTATCGAAGTTGATAAAGTAGCCAGAAGCAGTTCTGTCAATTCTTGGGATTGCTTGAAATCACTGGAGCTGTTTCTTGTTTCGCCATGTTTGTATAGTCAGATGTCACATCATTGTAGACAGGCGTGTCTTGACAAACTGTTATTTGGGTTTCCAGAGGTACAGGTTTCATGGCTTTGTTGCATAGTCCTTCTTTTCTTACTGCAGGTTTATCAAAGGTGATAAGTCTTTCAGTTTGAACCTCTGGGATTGTAGCAAGATTCGGTCATCTGCTACTTCTCGGGAGTCTACTGGGCCTACTACTTATTATCGGCCACATGATTGTGGTTTGACCAGTTCGATGGATACAACTCTGTTCTCCCTTTTACCAGCAAGGGGCGGTAGTACTGCTGATCTTGTTCCTTAGATTGCCAAGACAGGTACTGCTTTTCTGTAAGAAGGCCCAAATTCCTTCTTCACTGCGATTTTCTCTCTGACCAGATCACCAATCTTTGGAATCCAGACAGGCCTTGCTGGGACAGGTGGTATGTCTTCAGTGGGCATTTGCTTCTGTATTGTATTACTCAGACTTCTTCTTTTTTCATTTAAGTCCTGTAAAACAGGAATCTGTAAAACAATCTTTGACATCAAAGGGTTTTTGTTCCACCACTGAAGTCTGACAATTGAGATCTTCGATTATCATTCTAGTACCAAACATTAGTTCATACGGAGTGACTCCACACAGAGAATTTCTTGGCAGATTGTTAAAACTACGTTGGACACTTATTAGATGTTTGACCCACCCATCACCCGAACCTAATACCTTAGCTCTTATGGATTGCTTTATGTCAAGTTTTTTTTTTTCCACTACCGCATTACCCTCAGGATGGAAGGGACTAGAATACTGCAATGCAATTCCCAAGCTAGCCATGGCCTCCTTGTAAGCTCGAGAGCTAAACGCAGAACCCTGGTCAGAATGTAGCGTGCCAATTGCGTATATTCCGATAAAGACTCGCAAATCGTTTATAACAGTTCTGGTGTCAGCCGAGCGCTGGGGCCACATCCAAATAAATCTTGTGCAGGAATCCACTGCGACCATGATATATTTATAGTTACCATCCCTTTGTAAGGGACCACCGTGGTCCAGATAAACACACGCTAGCGGTTTATCTGAAATCAGGAGGGGTGTCTGTGCAGGACGTTTCACTGTTGACACTTTCATTTTCAGGCAGATTTCACATTCTAGAACATAGTTTCTAGTTTGTTTCCTCATGCGCGGCCACCAATATCTCTGTTTTAATAATAATACTGTGGCAGAAACTCCTGCGTGTGCAGATCCTAGTCCTTCATGTGCTGCTAAGATCAGTCCTAACCTATGTTCCATGTTTGGAATAGCGCTATCCCCCACTCCAGGGATTTGAGCAAAAGGAACATTATTTGCATCAGTTGTATATGAGTACTTTATTGGAAAACCTTTCGGAAGTGTCTTACCACTGTCTTTATCTGAAGCAGTGACAGCTTGCATTATGTCGCTGTCTATTTTTGTTTTTTGACTGAGTAATCGCAGCTACGGAAGCCGTTTGCACAGCTGCCTTCTTTGCTTCATCAGCCAATGAATTCCCTGCAACGTGCACGCGAAACCGTTTTGAACTCAGTTCTGTAGATACTCATTGTAAGACCTGACTCAGTATTACGAATTGCACACTATTAGTGTGGGGAATTCGCGATCAGTATTTTCAAGCTCCATCTTGAAAGCCTGTAGTTCAGCTCGCTGAGCTGTACAGTCTCTGAGTGATTGAGTTTTAGTGACCATAGGTCTGAATTTACCTTTGCGCCAACGACCTTTAACGATCGCACACGCAGCACTATAGGCTTCTTTACCCCAAATGCCGGCTGTGCTGATCCGTCTGTATATATTATATATTATACAGCCGTAATGTTCTAGAGGCAGAATTTCGGTCGGCAGAGGACATTCGTATTCGTATTGTAGGAATTCTTGTGTCTTCAAATAGGGGTCAAATACGTATTCAACGTCTGTTTCAGCAAGAGAGTTAACCCATTGTATCCATCTCGGATGTAAAGCTTTGGCATTTGGAATGCTCGCTTTCATCACTGCCTCTAAGGCAAGTAGAGGTGTAACGATCATTATACGTTTACCCTGCGCGAGAGCTCTCTCTTTTGCTACTGCTGTTTGAGCCACTGTCAGAATTTTTTCTGTTGAAGTAAACTTCATTTCAGCTTGTGTGTACAAGGGTGATTTCAATGCAATTGGTACATTTTCTCCTTCATTAAAGGTCAGGTATGTGAATCCGCATTTTCCCGGGATGACACGGACCACGAGATTAGGCACATTGTTGCGTGTAGCTAATTGTGTTTTTGCTAACATGTCTGTTTGTACTGAACGCAAAATTTCTGTATGTTTCTGAGTCCAATTGGTTGGTTTGAAATCAGGTTTGATTAGTTCGTAGAGAGGTTTAACCCTTTCTGCGTAATTTAGAACAAAAGTTCTTCCAAAATTTAGGAAATCTAGAATTGACTGTAAGTTTTTCAGCGTCTTTGGAGGTTGGAGCAGCGCACATTTCTCATGAAAGATTGCTGCCAGGCTTTTGACTTCACTTGACAACTCGTATCCTAAGACTAGGACATTGAAGTGGGCAATTCGTGATTTCTTAAAATTGAATTTATACCCTTCAAAGCGAACCCAAGTATTATGGTATTCACTCTTTTCAAATGCACGTCCAAATCATCATCTGTAAGATAGATGTCATCGACATAAGATAATGCCTCATCATCGTACATTTGTATTATTTCTGTTACTCTGGCTGAAAATAACCCTGGACTATTCTTGACTCCCTGGGGCGGACGGCAAAATTGTCGCTGTGTCCCCAAGATTGGGGAAGTGGTCAAGTGCCTGCTTTCTGGTGCAATGTTTTGACAGAAAAACCGATTTGAAATGTCTAATGTGGTTTTATATTTTTTGCGCACGATGTTATTCATCAGTGCTGCACTATGTGTTTTTTGTACTGCAAATGTTTTGCAACAAGAGTTTAGGTGTCTGTAATCCAAAATTAGACGATATGAATTGTCTGGCTTGGAGACTGGAAACAAAGGATTGTTCATAGATGAGGTGCATGTTTCAATCAGCCCTTGATATTCAAGTTGACCTAAGATCTCCCTGACTTGTTTTTTAGCTTCTTGCTTGACTGGATACTGCCTCTGAGCAGTAGGTTGATTTTTTAACTGGATTTTGTGGTGAGGAGAATCTTCATCCCATCCTACGTGATTTTTATATAATGCTGGAGCCTGAGCTACAGCCCATTTTCTAGCATATGTATATTTTTTATGAATAGGAATATGATTTGAGAAGGCTGGCATAATTATCTCTTCGCCATGTGGGCACTCCCTAACAACTGCAGGTGGCCAGTCTCTTTCAGCTAGAAGTATGTCACAACCCTTGGAAAGCTTGTCCCAAAAGAGAGCTTTTATTTTTCTAGTTATGTCCCCCTCCATCCGGAGTGTCACTTCATATAACTTGTGGGGTACACTAATCCTGGTGTCGGCAGTTTCAACTTGAATGCATTCATTCAAGTCCACTGTCTCCAGATGATCCTTCAGGATCCTGCGAACTATGGTTACTTCTGCTGCGCTGTCTAGCATTGTCTGCGCACATTCCCTGTTCTTGAGTTGTGTCCTCAGAATCCTCGACATGTCTGATCTTTACACTTGTTATCTTCTTCTTGGTGAATTGAGTTTTCCTATTTTTTGGAACGTGATGTTCGTCTTTGGACTTCACACGTTCTACTTTCTGTTCTGTCCGTCCTCTTCTTCCTGATTTCTGCGGTGAAGTCTGAAAGATACGAGAGGAACGTGTATCATTATCTTGATATCTATCAGGTTTTCTTAAAGTATCCCTATTTCTGGAGTTGTACCTCTTTTTAGAGGGCTCTCATTGGGGAGACCTACCTCCTCATTGTGGAGATCTTCCTCTGGACTGGGAATGCTTATCTCGAGGAAGCGTTTGTTTAGTGTTCTCCCACTTCTTTATAGGAGTAGTGAGATTATTTTTAATACAAGTTTTTTGAGGATTCTCTGTTAGTTGTGGTTTTAGTGGTTTCCCACCGAAACTATCTCTACCTAGTTCTTCATAGGATTTTTCAATAATTCTGGCAAGCTCATAGGGTTGCTCAGTAATGTCTGTTTCTATTATTTCTGGTGGATTGCCACTGATGCTGCTTCACCTCTAATGTTGGCTAATAGTATAGCCGAGACCTGTTTCAAATCTTTCAGTAATTTCATACCTAGATTTAAAGCCGGTTCTGGACTGTATTAATTTTGAATCTGTTTTAGAACATCTGGTATTACCGCCATGGATGGAACCCCATGTGTTTTAGTTTAGATTGAAGCAAAGACTGTGCCCCAAGTGTCACATTCCTCTTTGTGTGTGGCAATCCCCATTAGTAAGCAGATTATCAGAATCCTGTGTTTCTCATGAGGCGTACTATCAGGAAATACTGCCTCCATTTGACAAATTTTTTGTGCTTACCAGAACAGAATTTGTTCTCGTTTTGCTGGTAGTTTACCAATGACTGACTGTATAGTCTGTGGTGTGATTTTATTTGTGTTCCCCTGGTGAGGGTTTGCTGTGGAATTCTTACAGCTGGTTGGACTGTTAATGTCCGCATGACATATTGAACCAATTGTCTATGTATTTTAATTAACTGTTTTAGCTGAGCTAACAATTCTGCATCTGACATCCTTTCAATCTCTGGATGTGGTGTATAGCTGGCTAGTACCGCCATTTTGTTCCTGGTCTACCTAGTAGACCGAGCCTGGTAATGTGATTTTGATGTTTTAGGGCGCCTTTAAACCAGAGCTGATGCTCTTGGTAAGTTAATGGAATTTCAACGTCCTCGAAAGGAACGTATTCCGCTGGAGGTTCCTCTGCTTTGTAGTAGTGGAACTCACGTGTTCCCGCATTTAGCTGCTGGAAACTGAATCCATGAATAGAATACCTCTGTCTGCCGATACTCATGTGCCTCTATGACAAAGATTACCCTGCCACCTTTTGATGATGCTCCATTATTTATGAGTCTGAAAGTTATACTTTTCCTTACATTTACCGGGAGCAGTAAAGCATCCGTGTCATTTTCTAAGATAGCAGCGTCATCTAAAGCTGCTTGAGCTGCTGCTGCAGCTCTCTCTATTTCGGTATCACTATCCGACATTTTAGTCGGCTGAGAGTTTGCAGAACAAGTTTCAAGGAAAAAAAGATTAGGTGCACAATAATTTGGAACACTGTATCCTTCAACGTTGAACAAACCAAAAACTAATACATAGGATTTTTTCGTCCTACTCAGTTTTGGTAGATATTATCATTTCACCCACTCCAGACATCTTTTGGATTTTTTACGGGAAAAGGGGTCTGTGTGAAAAGCACGACTGAATTACTCTAGTATCTAGCGTTAAATTATCGCCTTACCAAATGTTGGGCACCATGTAGTGTAGTTCCTATATTCCCAATAGGCTCTGCGCATTGTAATAATATATCCTGCAGTTTAGACGTACGGTAGGACTTAAGTCGACTAGGTCTCTGCCGAAAATATTAGACTTAATTGTGAGTGCCAGCTAGCTCAGAGGTCACTAGAAACTTTCTCGAAAATACAAGAAGGGATTAGTCTCTAACAATCATATTACATGACAACTTTGTTTCCCCAGAATGAAACGTATCTCTAGAGTCGCGGAAACTATAGACGGCTATTTCACTAAGTCAGATGTACATGCTTCGTTTCACCAGAGTTGCTTAGAAATAGAGAGACGGGCGTTTTCAATAAAAGTATTTATTGAACAGTCTTATTTCTTAAGCATAAGAAATGCACTGCTACAATTGAAATTCTAGTTAAGAAGTACAATGCATATAATACGAATAGTATTATAAAATAGTACTGTAAAACCATTATATGGTTTCTAAGCCATAAACATATAATACTTAAAATGCATAAAATACATACAGTGATAAAATAGTGGCTAAAAGTACTCAACTGGTGCTTCTAAAATACACCTACCCGGGTGTACCTAACCTAAGTCTTGTACGAGGGAGGAGAAAGTGTGGTGTAGCTTAAGTCTAGTAATTTTCTGCCAAGAATCTGTTCCAAGAATTCTTTAAGGGTCTAATCAGCTCCGTACCTTAGTTTTAGAATAATAGAGGTCTTGTATCTTTCTCTCAGAACTCGATCTCCCAGCAACCCGCAAGGGTAGCCTGGAAACACCGGAGCAGGATTTCTCAGCAAGAGAAAAAACAGCGTCTTCTCAGTGTGCCAGTTGGAGGGTCGGCTTCCTTCGGCACTTGCAGCAGCAGGGCGTTGGGCAAGTAGTTTGTAGATCTGCTCCTGATCCACTCTGTGTTTGACTGGGCAAATGTAGGCATATTTATACTTTGAAGGTGCCGAGTTTGACGTAAGATTGGACATAATATCTTCACTAGTGCCTCAATTCCTTGAAAACTCCAGGAGATCTTGGATAAATTAGTATTCAAGTAGGGTGAAGTACCTGACTGCTGAAGGCTGGTTTTTCCAAGAAATCGATGTGGATTCTCGGAGTTTAGTGGAAGTAGCGATGCTGTATTTGGGCTGCACAGGCTAAGACTAAATAAGGCAATCATTCCTATGCCTATATAAGGACTGGGTGAATTATACCTATATATGGGCATGAATCAAGAAAATTACACTAGGGTCCTAGCGTCCCACATAACAGTAGTAAATTGCATATGTATTTTCAAAAGAGTCAGGGTTGTTCACTGAAATGTAGTAGGTATATACATGGAATGTGTATAGTTACTTAAACGTTTTACATTCGTAAATGTGTTTTGGTATAATGCATGGTCTCATATTTTGTTGTCTAATATCACACTGTGCGTCTGTGTACATTAAGGAATTATATTT
Organism: Lissotriton vulgaris; assembly: GCF_964263255.1. Classification (NCBI taxonomy): domain Eukaryota; kingdom Metazoa; phylum Chordata; class Amphibia; order Caudata; family Salamandridae; genus Lissotriton; species Lissotriton vulgaris. Next base: position 1,680,172,272 of record NC_141687.1, read on the forward strand.
GCTCCTTTTCCATATTTTCTAACCTCTCTTGTCATACTTCCCACTCTCGACTCTTACTACTACCTCTCTCCTGGTACTACCCTCTTTTTCTCATATTCTCCTCTGTCCTCATACTGCCCTTCTTTGTGTTTATATTTCCCTGTCTCTCCTCATATTCCTTGTGTGTCCTCATTTTCTTTCTTCTCTCTTTGTATTTCATTTTTGTCTTGATAATCCCTGTTCTGTCCTCTTTTTCCTTTCTCTCCCTCTGTAAACACTCCGGGCAGATTTACAAGCATTTTGTGAGTCTTTGTTCTTTTATTGTGTCAGTTTTTTTGATGTAATGTTGGCAGAAATAATATAGTAAATTGCACATGTATTTGCAAAATGAGTCAGGGTTGTTCACTGAAATTTAGTAAATATATACATGGAATGAGTAAAGTCACTTAAACGTTTTAGTAAATGTGTTTTGGTGTAATGCATGGTCTCATATTTTTTTTGTCTAATATCATACTGTGTGTCTGTGAACATTAAGGAATTATATTCGCCCCTTTTTCCATATTTTCTACCCTCTCTTGTCATACTTCCCACTTTCTCCTCTTCTAAAATCTAAAATGTTTCAAATCTTCCATAACAGCCAAGGAAAACATACCTTTTTGGAGGGGTCCGATACAGGGTTGTAGCTAAATCTATCCGACTACTATGCCGTATATTGCTTCCTTAAATATTATATTTCTCAGTTTCAACTTTGCCGGTCATTTCCATGCAGAGCCAAGCCAACAAGCCTGGAAATATCTGTCATGCAAATCACACCACATCACCTAAAATATGATAAAATCAAACACGCTATGCTTATACAGCACGTATTCTGAAAGCACCGATTTGAGTGCGTTTTCATATATGATCATGTAGAAAGAGGTAATTGATGAAATAAAATAATTGCATAAGATGACACAGTTTGTTTAAGCAGGGAAGCTCGGGTTATGACTGATTATAACTTTAGCTCCACAGTACTCTACAGAAGGAAACTGGAAGAGTCACTGCATTGTTTGCATTGCTTACAGGCCACGTGACACCCTGTTGCTTCACTCCCCTCTGCCCGCCCGCCCGACCTCCCTGGACAATCCAGCTGAAGGAGAGGGGGCTCTCTACCCCTGCTGGCTTCTGCTGTGTACCGGTCCCTTTCTCCAGTGCTTTCAATGGAGAATTCTCAGCGTATGTACTTGCTGTGAGCTCAACCGCTTGCAGTGCTTGCCTTATCAAGAACATTACTGTGCTCCTTAGAAATCCCAGCCCCCTTTTCCTGCATTGAAGGCGAGTAGGTGCTCCGCATCTCCCGATAGTTACTCCCCAGAATATATGGCACTATCTGCCCCATTGAAGCTATAAAACCGGCGTTGGCTTTAAAGCGTCATTACTTGTTAATCTGGAGTATCGCTGATACTGTCCAATTGAAAGACACCTTTTGAAGCACTTCGCAAAATGTGCATTAACATCAGAACACATTGCCCACACATAAACACCACAGCAATTAACTATATTGTATTGCTTTGTTCTGTATTGAAACACAGAGGGGCAAGATATCCGCACATGTGGGAGCAAGGTCAGTAAGGTGTAGGGATACAGTTAGAAACAACAGTAAAGGTATGGTTAAGCACAAGCTCCTGTAGGGGATACCTTAGCCCACTTAGCTATCAAACTATGTCTGTCGGTGTATCTCTGTGTGTCTCAGTCTGTGTGTGCATGTCTGTCTCTGTGTGTGTGTCTCTCTTTATGTAAATGCCTCTGTCTCTGTGTGTCCGTTTCTGTGTCTGTGTGTTGTGTGCACATCTCTGTCTGTGTGTGCTTTTTGATGTGTCTGCGTTTCTGTATCTGTGTGTGTGTGTGTCTATGAGCGCATTTCTGTCTCTCGGTGCACATCTCTATGTCGGTGTGCGTGTCTTCATCTGCGTGTATTTTTCTGTGTGTGCGTCCCTATCTCTGTGTGTGCGTCTCTATATATGCATTTGTCTCTGTAAGTACGTCTCTTCTTTGTGTGTGCATCTTTGTTTCTATGTGTGTCTGTGTGTGTGCATGTCTATACATGTGTCAGTCTCTATGTGTGCGTGACTGTCTGTGTATCTCTGTGTGTATGTTTCTATGTGCGTGTCTGTCTCTTTGTGTGCATTTGTGTGTGCTTGTCTCTGTGTGTATCAGTGCATGTGTCTCTCTGTATGGTTGTTTCTGTGTATATGTTTACTGTTAGCCTCACTGGCAATGTAAACATACTATCGGAACGCTATAATACACATACTTCTCGACGGATACATAAAAACCTGCCATTCCTTAACACACACAGTTCACAAAAAAGTAAACATATCCAGCTTAATATAAAGAATGCCAAATTCTCTAACTCTAAGTAATGCCAGACCTGTTGCATTGCAAATGCTTGTTGTTATATTCTCATGTGTCCTCATAGTGCCCTTCTTTGTGTCTATATTTCGCTGTGTGTCCTCATATTGCTCTTGTCTCGTTATTTTCTTCCCTCTCTTTTCATACTTCATGTTTCTCTGCATACTCCCTGTTCTCTCCTCTTTCTCCTTTTGTCTCTCTCTGCATATACTTTGGGGTAGATTTACAAGGTCTTTGTATGTCTTTGTTGTTTAATTTTGTCATTTTTTATGATCTAATGCTGGTAAAAATAATGTAGTAAATTGCATATGTATCACGGTTGTTCATTAAATGTACTAGTTATATACATAGAATGTGTACAGTCACTTAATCGTTTTACAGTAGTAAATGTGTTAAGGTATAATTATATTGCATAGCTATATTTGCATTTTATTCTCTTGCATATTTCTTGTACCCTTTATTTTTTATGATTTATTATCTATGATTCACATTTATATTTTGTATTGCTTATTTCAATTTGCATTGTTCTTCTTCCTTTTATTACTCTCTCATTGTATATTTCCATTTCCCTTTCCCTCTTATCCCCTTATTATTATTTCCCCTTATTATCTCCCTTTTCGTATTTGTTCCTATTCTGTATTATTACCATGCATTCCTTTAATAAACTTACTTTTGAACTCAAAGGTATAATGCATGGTCTCATATTTTTGTGTGTAATATCACACTGTACATCTGTGTACATTAAGGAATTATATACGCCCCTTTTTCCATATTTTCTACACTCTCTTGTCATACTCCCTCCTCTCTCCTCTTACACCTCCCTCTCTCATCATACTACCTCCTTTTTCTTATATTCTCCTCTCTTCTTTTATTTTCATACTTACGCCTCTTTTTTGCATACTTCCCCTACTCTTTATATTCTTTCTTGTCTTTATATTCTCCCCTGTTCTCTTAGTTCTTACTTTCTCCTCATCGTACTCCCTCTCTCCTTATACACTAAGTATTCCCTTATATTTGTCTTTTCTCCACATTGTTGTCTCTCTATCTTTTTATTCCTTGCTCTTTCATCATATATACTCTTCTTATAGTTGTATAAGAGCAGAGAGGCGCACACAATGAAGTCAATGATTATAAGAGAGTCCAAAAGGAGTTTCAGATCTTCAGTTCTTATTTAAAAAAGTGTTCTTTATTTTCATGTACAGCGGCACAGCCAACGCGTTTCATTCCCATTCGTGCCTTGGGAATTTCATCAGGGCATATATAGACAGTTTATAGCGGTCGTGCTTCTTCAAGAACAGTATATAAGCCGGTCCCGGAAGGTCGTAAAGTGTGCCTGCAAAATGCTTCGTGCTTCTTTCCAAGTGGAATACTGATCCAAGTCCCCCCGGTCGTTCTGATCACTGTAGTTTGTATAAGTCAAACGAAGAAGAAAGTTCCGGGCCCCTCGAGGGAAATCCAAAAGCAGAAGAGGGGGGGGGGGGGTTCCAAGTACTCGATAACGTATCCGACTTCAGTAGGGGGTTTGAAATAACAAGTTGACGCAAACGGAGCCTATGATAAGGCCCCCGTTTTCCTCCGCTCCTCCTCGTGGAATGCTGGATGCATCCATGCTACTGAAGTCGGATACGTTATCGAGTACTTGGAACCCCCCCCCCCCCTCTTCTGCTTTTGGATTTCCCTCGAGGGGCCCGGAACTTTCTTCTTCGTTTGACTTATACAAACTACAGTGATCAGAACGACCGGGGGGACTTGGATCAGTATTCCACTTGGAAAGAAGCACGAAGCATTTTGCAGGCACACTTTACGACCTTCCGGGACCGGCTTATATACTGTTCTTGAAGAAGCACGACCGCTATAAACTGTCTATATATGCCCTGATGAAATTCCCAAGGCACGAATGGGAATGAAACGCGTTGGCTGTGCCGCTGTACATGAAAATAAAGAACACTTTTTTAAATAAGAACTGAAGATCTGAAACTCCTTTTGGACTCTCTTATAATCATTGACTTCATTGTGTGCGCCTCTCTGCTCTTATACAACCATTGGTCTGAAATACATCCTTGGCAGCGGATGGTGAGAGTAGCCGCACCGTCTAATAACTTTGAAACAAATGAAGTGGATGTGCGAAACCTTGGTCAGCTGCTGATTGCTTCTGTCTTTTGTTTAGTTATACTCTTCTTATATTCTGTCTTTCCTTTTACTTTTCTTTTTCTTCTCATACTGCTCTCTCTCTGCTCACACTTTTTCTCTCTTTTCTTATACTCCCCACTCTCTACTGATATTGCCCTATTTTCTTATTGTCACATTCCTCTTCTCATTCTCCCCCCTGTCCTTATACTCCCCCCTGTTTTCATATTCTCTTCTCTCTTCACTTACTTCTCCATGTCCCCCCATACTACTGCCTTTTTCTGACATTCCCCTTTGTCCTAAACTCCTTCTCTCTGTGTTCATATTTTCCTGTTTCTCTTTATATTCCTTTTATATTTTAATTTTCTATTCTCTCTGTTTATACTTCTTCTTTCTGTTCTTGTCTTACTCCTCCTTAACTCCCTGCATACACTCTGCAGCACTTTCCTCATACTCATCGTCTTTTCATACTGACCTCTCTCTTTATATTTGTTTCTCTTGTCATACTACTGCCTCTTTATTCATACATTTTTCACTCTTCATAATCCCCCATCTGTTTATACTCCTTCTTTTCTTCTCATACTGTATTCTGTGTTCTTGTACATCCCTTTTCTCCTTATGCTCCACTTTTCCTCACATTCTCCGTGCTCTGTTCTGGTACTCTCCTCTCTCTCCTTATACACACCCTCCTTTCCTTGTATTCCTTTTTTGTTCTTATTCTGACGCCTCGTTCCACATATTCCTTCTGTTCTCTTTATAGTACTTCTCTCTTTTCTTATAATGCCCCCCTCTCTTCTCACACTCTCTTTCTTTTTTCTTATACTCTTCCTTCTCTCCTCATACTTCCACCTTTCTTGTCATACTCTCCCTTACCTCTTCATACTTTCCAGTCTGTTCATACTCCCTTTATCTCTTTATATTGCAGTGCCTGCTTATACTACCCTTTCTCCTCATATTTTCCCTTGTCTCATACTCCTTCTTCTTTCGTTGTAAGTCCTTCTATTTTCATAGTCCCACCTTTGTCCTCATTATCCTCCTTCTCTTCTTATAAGTAATATAATAGTATATTTCATATATCTATTTTTGGAATGTTATATATATTTTTTATATTAAATTCTATTCATCAACACTGAAAAAAACTCATCATGCCTACAAAAGCTCAAAAGAGGAAACAACGAAAGAAAGGTGTTTATTTAAAGAGAAGTCATCCACAAGATTTACATGAAGAACAATCTGTTAACAAAAAGAAAAAAAGTCCTGGTAAGAGAACAAAGACTTTTCAGAGGAAAATATTAAACACTAAGAGTATTGTGCAATGAAAAACAAAAAGAAGACTAAAGAGAATAATCATGGAAATTCAACTTCTGAAAATACAGTGTATAGTAAAAGGAGGAAAAACCAATTGAAGGAAATTAGGGAATTTTTTTATAATAGAGTTGTGTTGAATTTAATTAAGGAACTGAAGAAATGTAAAAAAAAAACAGCATTTTATGAGAAGAAGAAAGCTATGAAAAATCTAGTTGAGAAGGCTTTCGAATTGAAAAAAAAATTATTTGTTTTAGTAATCAATAGAATTCGATCACTAAATAGGCCAATCCATTTAATGAAGGCCAAAAGTAAGTGAAGTTGGGTATTTAACAGAAGTAATTTTTCAGAGGTTTTTTGGGTGAATGGAAACAGTGCAAGTTCTGAGCCTTTTTTAATGAAGAGAGTTATCTTCAGAGTAATGATTTGTTGCATTCAGTTGACACTAATGGTCGTGCTTATGAGGTTAGAAATGGTTGCCCTATTGAGAAAGAGAAAATTGATCCTAGAAATGCAGAAGAGGTGTTAGCTGATGAAGTTTTAGGGAGACGTCCTAAAGCTCCAGTGTACCCTTGGAATTGTAGTAGTATTTGTAGTGTACAGCAAGAATTTATTGATTTTTTACGCAATTTCCTATGTAACTATACTAAGAAAAGTGTTAAACAAAAGATTAGGATGTTGCAAGGACTAGACCCTTGCAGAGTGAGAGAAAATACTGGTTAGCAAGGTGATTCTCTGGCTTGTCTTTATAAAAAAGTATGTCAAAGTGTTTTTCACCATTTCAGTATGTTAGCAGTTCATCATACTCAAATGAGGAAATTAGTCAGAAGATTGTAATATGCAAAAAGTCCAGCACTAATGTTAAAAAAGTTGAACAGTGCTCTTTTGCCAGGATCTGTATCAGATGTAACAAATATTTGTGATGAAATTCAGGTTAGTTACTTTGGTTCTCAGGAAGTCAGCGCAGAAACTGAGACATTAATAGAAGAAAATGTGGAAGAAAATGTACAATGTTGTACTGTAGAAAATTTTGAGCAAGAAATTACAAAGTTCAAGGTGATTTCAGGTGAAAGGCCAAATTATTCTTGAAACTGTTGTCAACGAACTCATTATAAAAATCAGACCAGGACTATTGATCTGTATTTAAAAAGTGAAAAGGAAAATAATTATTAGTGGAAGGATTTTGCAACTTATTTGTTGGTAGAGAATTGTTTTGATTTGGGTTCTGATCAGTGTATTTGTAAATATTGTTATAACAAATTAGATGAGAACAAAATGCCTGCTGGAGCTGTGCATAATAATCTTGAGTTGGTAAATATTCCTTCTGAACTGATGGATATAAATACCTATGAGTCTATTCTTATTCAATGTGTGCATCCATTTCAGGCTATTGTTCGTATGGAGCCTAAGATATTAAAATTGCCTCCTTCAGATTTACATAGAGGATTAAAGGGAAGAGTTGTATATTTGCCTCTAGATTTAAAGAAAAATATTGAAACAATTGGTGTAGAAAATGTAGAAGATGAACCTTTAGTTATTCTTTGTTAATGGCGTTCCTAATAAGAGTAAGAAAATCCGGCAAGAATTAATGGCTGTTAGGAAAGTGAAAAAGGCAACATTCTATCTGGTAAAAAATAATCAATATTATAAAAATGTGCATGTTAGAGATGAAGAAATAACTGTAGAAGAAGATAGTGACTCGCCATGTGGACAAATTAAAAAAGTGGATGTGTCCAGAACTGAAGAAATCTATGAACATTACAGTGTTCATCCACTGCATTCTAAAGACGTGATGGGGGATACTATAGAGTTCTTCCAAATGTAAGAAGCCAAAGGAAGTCCCATTAGTGTTTGGGAAAAAAGCTTGGAAGCTCGTTGTTTTCCTCAGTTATTTCCCACAGGAAAAGTAGGACAATATGATGACCGACCTGTGCAGATTCCTGCATCTGAATACCGGACATCAAGATTATATGCAGAAGATCCAAGATTTTGACAATGTATTCCGTATTTATTCAATCTTTTGTTTGAGAGTGATTTGTCTGGACTTTCTTATGCAGTAAACCATATATTGAAAACAGGTGTACATCTGCAAAATATTTCGGCAAAGGAATTTATGGATAAAGCACTGCAGCAAGTTAATGTTTTGGAATCTCAGCTAATTAATCTGTTGGCATGTCAGTGTGGTACTAATGAGTACTGGTACTGTCGTCATGGAGAACTGAAATATATGCTAAGGAACTTAGGAACTCCTACAAGGCCCTTACTCTAAGCTGTGCTGATTATGCTTGGGATGATTTACTTCAATTTCTTCGAGAAGCAAATCCAAAAATACTAAATATTGAATACAAGACACCTGGAGGATTGTGCTGTTTGGATCCAGTTAATATATGCCGGTATTTCAAGCATAGATTTGAAGGTATGATGTATTTTATCACCAATAAAAAAAATCCTCCTCTTGGAGACGTTCTGGATTTCTTTTAGAGAAAGGAGTATCAAGCGAGAGGTGCTCCTCACATACATATGCTAATATGGATCAAAGAAGCTCCCAAAGTTGGAACTGAGTCAGATGATACTGTGCTGTATTTTATTGAAGAATATGCTACATGTGATATACCCAAAAGTACACAAGATAAGGACTTAATACGATTTCAAAGCCATTGTTGTGGGAAATACTGTTGTCGAAAGTACAAATCTAAGGACAAGTTCTACACCAAATGTCGTTTTGTATTTCCACGTCCTGTAATATCGAAAGGAAGAAGGAACAGTTTTATGTCATCTTTGCGACATACTATCACAAGAAAGTCTCCAAAAAATACCTACAACTTAAAAAGGAATGATGAGTTAAAATACATAAATGACTACAACCCAGTCATTTTGTCCATGTGGAATGCTAACATGGACTCTCAATATGTTGCAGACAATTCCATTGCTGTTGCTCGATATGTAACATCCTACATAACAAAATCAGAAAAGACAGAATTGAAGGAGATGTGGAAAGAGATTTCCCACAAGAAGAGTCTAAGTAAGAAATTATATAGTTGCAGTTTTAAGATGTTATCTCATTTTGAAATTGGAGCGTATAAATGTTCAAATCGCTTATTATCTGCAAGTCTTTACTCAAAATCTAGAAGAAGAATTTGGGTGAGTCTAGGTCTTGCTGCAGCACGAAATCGAGTGCTTAAATCTGTACAAGAAATTGAATATTTACCTGAAAAAGAGCCAGAAAGTACAGATATTGTGAAAACAAATATCACTGTAAACTGAGTTGCGAAACTCCTGACGAAATGGAATTTTACTATTTAGCTCTTTTGCAACTCTTTAAGCCGTGACGTTTAGAATTGGAATTATTTGGAGATTTTGAGAGCTATAAATATTCGTTCAACGCAAGTAAAGATACTATAGAATGTCCTGTTTTTGCTGATTATGTGAAAATGTTTAATGACGAAATTGAGCAAGAAGCTACAATTGCAGCTGAGATTGCTAGAGACAGTTCTCAAGACAGTCTAACTTCTGCTCCGTTGAGTCAGGAACCACTAGGAGAACCAATTATTCAAAATGAAGCAGCAACTGCTATGGAAGAGGTGGAAACAGCAATGTATCAAGCTCAAGGAGATGTAACAAACTTAGGAAACTTGGAAGAACAACTAAATGTTGAGTAGAATGGAAAGGGGAGGCCACTCGGTCACCCCGTACGTATGGATGGGTGCCCTGATCCCCCAGGAAACCGTTGCATGTGGGGGGCGTGTCCCGGCTGGTATGCCCATAGCGGCGTGGCCGGAGCACACCCCTACCGCCCAAAAAGGGTTGTCCTGAACACCCGCCCGGAAGTCCGTGTACCGATGGGCGTAATAGGGGGCGTGGCCCCGTCTTCCCGCTGCTGGATAAAAGGCGCGGGAATCCAAGGAAGAGTCCTCTTGTTCCGGCGCTCTGAAGGCTGCACCACTCGTCGCTCGTGAGCCCTCAAGGGAACAAGCTGCAGTTTTTTTAACTTGTAATCGTTGTTTTTCTATTTCAGTCATCAAGGCGTAGCTGGAGTTCGAGTCACTTCGGGAAGACAGGCTGAGCTAACGTTGAACGTGGATATGTCTGACAAGAAGTCTGGAAAGAGCTCTGAGATGGAACGTATGCTGCGTACATTGGTGAACCAGGTTTCGGCGATGGACCGAAAGTTCGGTAAAGTAGACCAGCTTGGTCGCGGCTTAGCGGCCCTCAGGAAACAAGTTGAGGCTCGAGATGGCCCCTCAGGGCGACCTAAGAGAGTCATGGGGCCGGCTTTGCCAAACGTTACCCCGGGGAAAAAGAGGAGGGTGAAAGCGGGTCCTAGCGAGGCCCCAGTCCCGATGGAGGTACCACCGATCCCATTAGCGCCAGCGGCCAGCCCGGTACCAACACCGGAGGGGGGTTTGCCAATCCCTGTGGTTATCACACCGCCGGAGGACGATCAAATGCCTCCTGAATTAGCGCTTCAGTTAGCGGCTGTGTTACCCTGGTTGAAAAAGGGAGCGGGGGGATCCGCGGCTGTGGAAGACCCGGCCGAGGAAGCTAGACTGCTTATTGAACAGTTACGGCAGACAAGGGATGCTGGGGCAGCGAATGTGCCTTCTATTTCTCCACAGGTGCCGAAGGTGGTCCCGGCAGATAACCAGGATAAGGCGACGGACACGGCTGGAAGTGCGGCGGGAGCCGGTAAGAGATCGCTACCGATGATGGGGGAGGGCGCGGTACCCTCAAGGCGGGGAAAGCTTGGCGCAACATGTTCCCATGGTTACTAAAGAGATGGTGTGGGCCAACAAATACATTAATATGTTTTCACTGTTGATTGATCATCAAGAGTTAGAATATGCCAAGACCCATAAAGATTTATGGCACCCCAGGGTATGGCAGGAAAAAATGGCGGAATTCAGGGTCGAGGAGTCGATGATGAACTGGATCAGGGCCTTTTCTATACTTGTGGCGATTATCGTCGAACGTACACCAGAACTGTTGAGTGACTTGGCTTGTTATCAGAGCAGGATCACGAACTTCCATGAGAAGTATGGAGGTGAGGAGTGGAAAGGGTATGACGTGGCTTTTAGAAAAGCAAAAGAGTTTAACGAAGCATTGACTTGGGATTGTTAGGATACGGTATCATGGCATGCGCAGCTCTTGCCAGGAGCAGCGGGGGGTTCGGGATCAAGCACGAATGGCTCCAGGGCAATTCCACAGAGGCAGTCACAGCCCTTTCGTCAGAACTACGGGGGGGAGTCTCAGCCTAGATCGGGCGGGAACGGAAATAAGCGAGGGGTGTGTTGGGGTTTCAATAGGGGAACGTGTAGCAGGCCGCAAGGAACGTGTAGGTTCAGGCACGCGTGCTCCGGTTGCGGTAACACCTCACACCCTGAAACTAGCTGCCGGTCCAGGTCCAATGGCACCGGAGGCAAAGGGGGTACCAAGCAGGATTGATACGGTGCCCCGGAAGTCCCCATCTTCGCCCGTAGATATCTTGACTTTGACCCCGTGGCTGAACAGATACCCTGATCATGCGTCCGCCGGGATTCTGCGAGATGGCTTCTCATATGGCTTCAGGATCCCGGCGGGTGATTTTCGAGGGACCGCCTCTTGTAAGAACCAACTGTCCGTTCAGCACAACCCGGCGGTTGCCGCCAAAAAGATCGCCAAGGAGGTTAGCTTGGGGCGAGTGGCAGGGCCTTTTTGTGACCCACCAACGGCTGATTTTGTATGCTCCCCATTAGGGGTGGTGCCAAAAAGGGACCCGGGGGAGTACAAGCTCATTCATAATCTGACGGCACTAAAGGGGGTTTCTGTCAATGAGGCGATCGACCCGGAGATTTGCAGTGTAAAGTATGCATGTTTCGATGACGCAGTGGTGCTGTTGAATCGCTTAAGCCCCGGTGCATTGTTAGCAAAGTCAGACATCGAATCTGCATTCAGGTTGCTTCCGGTGCATCCCCAAGATCAGCGCTTGTTGGGTTTTATGTTTCAGGGGAAATACTACATGGATATGTGCATGCCAATGGGTTGTTCAATTTCGTGTGCCTATTTTGAAATGTTTAGCTTATTTCTGGAGTGGGTGTTCACAAAGGCCACAGGGCACCAACATGTGATGCATTATCTTGATGATTTCCTCTTTCTCGGCCCAGCGGGCACTCGGGACTGTGCACGGGCATTGCAGGACTTCTGCGTGCTCATGCGGGATTTCGGGGTTCCATTGGCGCCAGGTAAGACAGTGGGGCCGACTACCTCTCTGGAGTTTTTGGGCATAGAACTAGACTCCGTGGAGGGGTGCTTCCGCCTGCCGGCGGAGAAGATCGCCAAATTCAGGGCTTCCTTGGTGCAGTGTCTCCGGACCGAGAAAGTGACATTGCACCAATTACAGCAGACAGTGGGTCAGCTTAACTTTGCATTAAGGGTGATACCAATGGCTCGCCCTTTCTCTCGATCTATTGCCCAGTCCATGGTAGGCCTCAGGGAAGGGCACCACCGCACGAGACTGTCGGCGGACGTTCGCCAGGACATTCTCATTTGGCTGGCATTCCTGGCGGACTTCAATGGCCGAGTGGTCTGGAACAAACCCCCGGCCTCATCGGCGGAACCCGGCTTATGGACCGACTCGGCGGGCAGCGTGGGGTTTGGTGCAATCCTCAGAAACCGTTGGTCGGCACAAAGATGGCCGGCATGGTGGCAAACAAATGGCCTGACGAGTAACATTGGTTTTTTAGAACTCTTCCCCATCTGGGTGGCTCTGTCGGCATGGCCGGAGGATTTCAGAGACCGCTCGGTGGTATTTTGGTCTGATAACATGACTGTGGTAGAGTGCATTAATCAACAGGCAGCACGCTGCAAATGGATATTGCGATTGTTGAAAGAAATTGTGTTACGCTGCTTGAGATTAAACGTACACTTCAGGGCAAAACATGTGCCGGGGGTACTGAATAATGCAGCTGATGCGCTCTCTCGTTTCAAAATGCAGGCTTTCAGGGATTGTTTACCCTCAGCGGAGCTAGTGGCGGCACCATTTCCCAAAGCACTATGGCAAATCGGTGCCCCGGACTACAGAACCTCGTGGCAGCCAGTTTAGCGCCCAGGACAAGGAAAGCTTATGAAGGGACGTTCCGCTCGTACTGCGCCTTTTTGGGTCCAGCAGGGGAGCATAGATGGGGGCAGGAGGAGTCCTTTGTCCAATTTTTAGTGGCACTTCATGGAGAAGGCCGGTCGGCGGCAACCGCAATTCGGTGTAAGGCCGCCATATCATTTATGGCACAGCTCCATAGGATCAGGGACCCAACCGACTCCTTTCTAGTCAGGAAGGCGCTGCGCGGCTGGCGGCGCTTAGAAGGGTGCATAAAGGATAACAGGCACCCAATAGGATTTGATAAGTTGACCACCTTGCTGGCTAAACTAGAAGAGACATGCTCCTCGCCTAGCGAGGTAATACTATTCCGGGCAGCGTTCGCATTGGCGTTCTATGGGGCCCTGCGGGTGAGCGAACTAGTGGCAGCTAATAAAAGAGATACGGAAGGAGGTCTGCGCAGGGATCACATCCAAGTAAGGGGGGATTCTCTGCTGATCTCGATAGCCAGGTCAAAGACTGACCAGGAGGCCCAGGGGAATAGTGTGGGGTTGCAGCGCGCTCCAGGTAGTCCGGGTTGTCCAGTGAGGCATGTTGAGGCCTACCTACAACAAAGGTTGACAACGTGGGGGCGGGGGGCCTTGCTGCGACATACGAACGGCACCCCGTTGACAAGGTTTCAGTTTCAGAGGGTGCTGGCAATTACGATTGCAGCAGCGGGCTTGAACCCGAGTGATTTTGGGACTCATTCATTTAGGATAGGGGCCGCTACAGAAGCTACGGCTCTAGGTCTGCAGGCAGACGAGGTGAAGTGGTTAGGCGGCCGTTGGTCTTCGAATTGTTTCAAGAGGTACGTGCAACTGCACATGTTGTAAATTACTGATGAAGTGCACTCACACTTGTTGTATTTTGTTTGGATTACAGTTTCACGAGGCTGTGACGCAGGGCGGAAATTGGGACCGGCCCAGTATCAACTAACCACCGCATCGGGATTACAGAATGGAAGACGAGTGGTCTGGGTCGTGGGCCACTCATACGTGAGGAGTGCCGGGGACATATTCAAGACAGGTGATGCGATCCACACATCTGAGGAATATGGGTTCAGGGTGTCCTTCCATGGGAAGGGCGGCCTGTGTATTGACCGACTGCAAAGTTTTGTGGAGGAATTATTAGGGCGGCACAGGTCACCGCCATCTGTAGTCATAGTGCACATTGGGGGCAATGACTTGGTAAGACTGGGCAGACGAACTTTAGTGGAGCACATACTTTCTGTAGTTAGCTGGTTAGCAAAAAGGCTCCCGGGATGTACGATTGCCTGGTCTCACATGATTCCCAGGAGGGTATGGAGGTGTGGTTTGTCCACGACAGCGTTGAACCATTCAGTAAAGAGGGTCAACAATAAAATGGAGAAATTGTTTCGCTCTTCTCATCTCCAAAGCATATATCATGGGTGCATCTGGGGCGATCACTGTTATTCTGAAGATGGGGTACACCTGTCCAGGGTGGGTAATGACTTACTGATAGGAGACATGATAGCTTGGCTAATGGGTTTGAGGAGACATGACCTATAGGAGGTGTGGGGGGGCCAGATAGTCAGTCAACTATCTGGCCTGTGGCGGTAAGGTCGTGATCGGTGAGCAGTGATTTCAAGGTCCCTAGGGGAGGCGCCACCCACTATGGATGGGAGCGCCCGGGGGAGGCGGCCATTGGCCCATCCCACGGGGGGGGCGGCACCCATTACGGATAGGGTCGCCCAGGGGGAGACGGCCATAGACCCCTCCCAGGGGGAGACGGCTATATGCCCCTCCCCAGAATTTCCCGGGGGCCGGATATCCGCTCCGGCGGAAGAGAGTGCGGGGAAAGGGGGGGAGTCCACGCTGTCCTTCTTACAGATACCTCGCACGGGAACTCGGATGACCTTAAGATGGCGTCGAATGAAAGGGGGGCCCCACGACAAGGGAAGTTACAGTTGGCTGCGAGGGTAAAGTCCTCTGCGCATGCGCCACTCACACGTCAGGGCGGGAATTTGGTGATAGGGATCTGACCTGTTAAGACCTTGCCGTTGGCCCTTAATGTTAAGATGTACAAATTTGAATGTAATGCATTTGTCGTGATGTTAGACTCGGCTAGGAAATCTTTGTATTAGAGATTTGTTAAGGTTAGCCTGAATACCTGTCTTCATCTAATGTAATTGAAGTTGAATTTGTACATGATACATGAAACGTTTTAATTTAAAGTTTTAAATTTTGTTTCATATTTTAATAAATACGGCCTGGGGGGTCGTGAGGCCCCCCGCCTTCCAAAAGTTCAAAACTGTGTCTGTCTCGTCCCATGGGGATTGGTGTTGGAAGGGGTGGCGGGCATCCCGGCCCATATCAAATATATGAGCAAGTGAGAGAACAGATTGACCATGGATTACTTCATGAGAAGAAGGAGTGCTCTTGCTCATCATTTGAACCTATCCAAAAGTACGTAAGAGGACAAGCTGGAGCAGGCAAATGTTTTTTAATTAAAGTAATCACAACCTTTCTACAGAAAACTACTGAGTCGTATTTGTCTTGCTTTGTCACTGCTTCAACTGGATTAGCAGCCCACAATATTAAAGGAATTATTTTACATTGTTTATTAATGCTACCAGTAGAGCATGGAAACAAATTAGAATACCACAAGCTATCTGGAGAAGCTTGTTGGGAAGTTTCAAGAGTCTTGAGGAAAATGAAACTTGTTATTATTGATGAGGTAAGCATGGTATCAAACGTAATGCTTGCCTTTGTGCATTTAAGAATGCAGCAAATTCTTAAAATTGAGTATGACGTATTATTTGGAGGGAAACACGTCATAGTTTTTGGAGATTTTCTACAACTTACTACTGTAAAAGGACAACCAGTGTTTAAAACACATATTTACAACAAGGGGTGGTGAGGGACAGAGTCTCTGAATTAAGCAGAAAGCTCTCACCCAGTCAAGAGATCAGGGCTAGATCCAACACCGTTTTTTAGCTCACTGCACCATCCCAGTTTCAGAACCTGGCTGTATGCAAATTAGTCTGTTCCTGTCCCAGTGCATGATGGGAACAGGGCAAACCAAACTACAAAAGCCAATTCTTACACTGGGAAGGAAACAAGCTCCCGGGGACCGGTTTCTGGCATTACAGCCGTCTTCGGCCCGGTTTGCTTGAATCCTGATGGTGCAATGAGCAAGGGTCTCACATCTGAGAATACCCTTCCACGCTTAGGGTGGACAAAAATATTTACAACAAGGGGTGGTGAGGGACAGAGTCTCTGAATTAAGCAGAAAGCTCTCACCCAGTCAAGAGATCAGGGCTAGATCCAACACCGTTTTTTAGCTCACTGCACCATCCCAGTTTCAGAACCTGGCTGTATGCAAATTAGTCTGTTCCTGTCCCAGTGCATGATGGGAACAGGGCAAACCAAACTACAAAAGCCAATTCTTACACTGGGAAGGAAACAAGCTCCCGGGGACCGGTTTCTGGCATTACAGCCGTCTTCGGCCCGGTTTGCTTGAATCCTGATGGTGCAATGAGCAAGGGTCTCACATCTGAGAATACCCTTCCACGCTTAGGGTGGACAAAAATATTTACAACAAGGGGTGGTGAGGGACAGAGTCTCTGAATTAAGCAGAAAGCTCTCACCCAGTCAAGAGATCAGGGCTAGATCCAACACCGTTTTTTAGCTCACTGCACCATCCCAGTTTCAGAACCTGGCTGTATGCAAATTAGTCTGTTCCTGTCCCAGTGCATGATGGGAACAGGGCAAACCAAACTACAAAAGCCAATTCTTACACTGGGAAGGAAACAAGCTCCCGGGGACCGGTTTCTGGCATTACAGCCGTCTTCGGCCCGGTTTGCTTGAATCCTGATGGTGCAATGAGCAAGGGTCTCACATCTGAGAATACCCTTCCACGCTTAGGGTGGACAAAAATATTTACAACAAGGGGTGGTGAGGGACAGAGTCTCTGAATTAAGCAGAAAGCTCTCACCCAGTCAAGAGATCAGGGCTAGATCCAACACCGTTTTTTAGCTCACTGCACCATCCCAGTTTCAGAACCTGGCTGTATGCAAATTAGTCTGTTCCTGTCCCAGTGCATGATGGGAACAGGGCAAACCAAACTACAAAAGCCAATTCTTACACTGGGAAGGAAACAAGCTCCCGGGGACCGGTTTCTGGCATTACAGCCGTCTTCGGCCCGGTTTGCTTGAATCCTGATGGTGCAATGAGCAAGGGTCTCACATCTGAGAATACCCTTCCACGCTTAGGGTGGACAAAAATATTTACAACAAGGGGTGGTGAGGGACAGAGTCTCTGAATTAAGCAGAAAGCTCTCACCCAGTCAAGAGATCAGGGCTAGATCCAACACCGTTTTTTAGCTCACTGCACCATCCCAGTTTCAGAACCTGGCTGTATGCAAATTAGTCTGTTCCTGTCCCAGTGCATGATGGGAACAGGGCAAACCAAACTACAAAAGCCAATTCTTACACTGGGAAGGAAACAAGCTCCCGGGGACCGGTTTCTGGCATTACAGCCGTCTTCGGCCCGGTTTGCTTGAATCCTGATGGTGCAATGAGCAAGGGTCTCACATCTGAGAATACCCTTCCACGCTTAGGGTGGACAAAAATATTTACAACAAGGGGTGGTGAGGGACAGAGTCTCTGAATTAAGCAGAAAGCTCTCACCCAGTCAAGAGATCAGGGCTAGATCCAACACCGTTTTTTAGCTCACTGCACCATCCCAGTTTCAGAACCTGGCTGTATGCAAATTAGTCTGTTCCTGTCCCAGTGCATGATGGGAACAGGGCAAACCAAACTACAAAAGCCAATTCTTACACTGGGAAGGAAACAAGCTCCCGGGGACCGGTTTCTGGCATTACAGCCGTCTTCGGCCCGGTTTGCTTGAATCCTGATGGTGCAATGAGCAAGGGTCTCACATCTGAGAATACCCTTCCACGCTTAGGGTGGACAAAAATATTTACAACAAGGGGTGGTGAGGGACAGAGTCTCTGAATTAAGCAGAAAGCTCTCACCCAGTCAAGAGATCAGGGCTAGATCCAACACCGTTTTTTAGCTCACTGCACCATCCCAGTTTCAGAACCTGGCTGTATGCAAATTAGTCTGTTCCTGTCCCAGTGCATGATGGGAACAGGGCAAACCAAACTACAAAAGCCAATTCTTACACTGGGAAGGAAACAAGCTCCCGGGGACCGGTTTCTGGCATTACAGCCGTCTTCGGCCCGGTTTGCTTGAATCCTGATGGTGCAATGAGCAAGGGTCTCACATCTGAGAATACCCTTCCACGCTTAGGGTGGACAAAAATATTTACAACAAGGGGTGGTGAGGGACAGAGTCTCTGAATTAAGCAGAAAGCTCTCACCCAGTCAAGAGATCAGGGCTAGATCCAACACCGTTTTTTAGCTCACTGCACCATCCCAGTTTCAGAACCTGGCTGTATGCAAATTAGTCTGTTCCTGTCCCAGTGCATGATGGGAACAGGGCAAACCAAACTACAAAAGCCAATTCTTACACTGGGAAGGAAACAAGCTCCCGGGGACCGGTTTCTGGCATTACAGCCGTCTTCGGCCCGGTTTGCTTGAATCCTGATGGTGCAATGAGCAAGGGTCTCACATCTGAGAATACCCTTCCACGCTTAGGGTGGACAAAAATATTTACAACAAGGGGTGGTGAGGGACAGAGTCTCTGAATTAAGCAGAAAGCTCTCACCCAGTCAAGAGATCAGGGCTAGATCCAACACCGTTATTTAGCTCACTGCACCATCCCAGTTTCAGAACCTGGCTGTATGCAAATTAGTCTGTTCCTGTCCCAGTGCATGATGGGAACAGGGCAAACCAAACTACAAAAGCCAATTCTTACACTGGGAAGGAAACAAGCTCCCGGGGACCGGTTTCTGGCATTACAGCCGTCTTCGGCCCGGTTTGCTTGAATCCTGATGGTGCAATGAGCAAGGGTCTCACATCTGAGAATACCCTTCCACGCTTAGGGTGGACAAAAATATTTACAACAAGGGGTGGTGAGGGACAGAGTCTCTGAATTAAGCAGAAAGCTCTCACCCAGTCAAGAGATCAGGGCTAGATCCAACACCGTTTTTTAGCTCACTGCACCATCCCAGTTTCAGAACCTGGCTGTATGCAAATTAGTCTGTTCCTGTCCCAGTGCATGATGGGAACAGGGCAAACCAAACTACAAAAGCCAATTCTTACACTGGGAAGGAAACAAGCTCCCGGGGACCGGTTTCTGGCATTACAGCCGTCTTCGGCCCGGTTTGCCTGAATCCTGATGGTGCAATGAGCAAGGGTCTCACATCTGAGAATACCCTTCCACGCTTAGGGTGGACAAAAATATTTACAACAAGGGGTGGTGAGGGACAGAGTCTCTGAATTAAGCAGAAAGCTCTCACCCAGTCAAGAGATCAGGGCTAGATCCAACACCGTTTTTTAGCTCACTGCACCATCCCAGTTTCAGAACCTGGCTGTATGCAAATTAGTCTGTTCCTGTCCCAGTGCATGATGGGAACAGGGCAAACCAAACTACAAAAGCCAATTCTTACACTGGGAAGGAAACAAGCTCCCGGTAGCTTGTCTCCTTTCTGGTAAAGAATTGGCTTGGTAGTTTAGTCTGCCCTGTTCCCATGATGCACTGGGCCAGGGACAGACTGATTTGCATATAGCCAGGTTCTGAGCTGGGATGGGGCAGTGAGATAAATAACGGTGATGGATCAAGCCCTGATCTTTGGACTGGGTAAGAGTGGTCTGCTCAATTCAGACACTCTGTTCATCACCACCCCCTTTTGTAAATCGATTTTGGCCACTATAGGTGTGGCAGGGTATACTCAGACATGAGTCCCTTTCTCACTGCTCCATCAGGATTCAAGCAAGCCGGGCCGAAGACGGCTGAAATGCCAGAAACCGGTCCCCGGTAGCTTGTCTCCTTTCTGGTAAAGAATTGGCTTGGTAGTTTAGTCTGCCCTGTTCCCATGATGCACTGGGCCAGGGACAGACTGATTTGCATATAGCCAGGTTCTGAGCTGGGATGGGGCAGTGAGATAAATAACGGTGATGGATCAAGCCCTGATCTTTGGACTGGGTAAGAGTGGTCTGCTCAATTCAGACACTCTGTTCATCACCACCCCCTTTTGTAAATCGATTTTGGCCACAATAGGTGTGGCAGGGTATACTCAGACATGAGTCCCTTTCTCACTGCTCCATCAGGATTCAAGCAAGCCGGGCCGAAGACGGCTGAAATGCCAGAAACCGGTCCCCGGTAGCTTGTCTCCTTTCTGGTAAAGAATTGGCTTGGTAGTTTAGTCTGCCCTGTTCCCATGATGCACTGGGCCAGGGACAGACTGATTTGCATATAGCCAGGTTCTGAGCTGGGATGGGGCAGTGAGATAAATAACGGTGATGGATCAAGCCCTGATCTTTGGACTGGGTAAGAGTGGTCTGCTCAATTCAGACACTCTGTTCATCACCACCCCCTTTTGTAAATCGATTTTGGCCACTATAGGTGTGGCAGGGTATACTCAGACATGAGTCCCTTTCTCACTGCTCCATCAGGATTCAAGCAAGCCGGGCCGAAGACGGCTGAAATGCCAGAAACCGGTCCCCGGTAGCTTGTCTCCTTTCTGGTAAAGAATTGGCTTGGTAGTTTAGTCTGCCCTGTTCCCATGATGCACTGGGCCAGGGACAGACTGATTTGCATATAGCCAGGTTCTGAGCTCGGATGGGGCAGTGAGATAAATAACGGTGATGGATCAAGCCCTGATCTTTGGACTGGGTAAGAGTGGTCTGCTCAATTCAGACACTCTGTTCATCACCACCCCCTTTTGTAAATCGAGTGTTTAAAACACTGGCGCATGAAGATACCAGAAAGTCTTTGGGGAGCATTGGAAATGTAAACATTTGGTCATATTTTGAGTATAAGGAACTTATTAAAAATATGAGACAGGCAAATGATGCTGTTTATGGAACTATTCTTAAAGATATAACATTTGGAAAAGTGACTATACATGGCAAAGAAGCTTTACAGAGACGATTACTTTCTAATTTGTTTCCAAATGAAAAGATAAATATATATGAGAATTGCAGAAAACAAATCTGTAATCTGCTTAATGCCAACACTGCGTGAATGTTCTATATTCAATGAAGAAATGTTAAAGTTGGAAGCTATTGATAAAATAGAACATGAAGGAATCACTATTATTTCGACTGAAAAGTTGAAGAGGAAATCGATAAGTAAAACTGCTGGTTTAGAAAAGAGTTTATATGCATGTGTAAACTGTAGGGTAATTTTACGACGTAATTTGCATGTGGAAAAAGGTTTAGTAAATGGAGCAATGGGTAAAATTGTTGATTTTATTAATAATGTAAATAGAGATGGTATAGAATGTTTGAAAATCAAAATTGATGATATTGAAGAAGGACAACAATTTAGTCGTTGTTCAGCTCGGTTTTTGCTTGTAAAAGATTTGTATGTTCGCAGAAAACAGTTTCCTATTTCTTTGGCGTATGCGGTGACCATTCATAAATCTCAAGGTTTAACTGTAGATAGCGCTTTAGTGAATATTGGAAGTACTGTGTTTAAAGAGGGTATGGCATATGTTGTTTTGTCTCGAGTGAGAACTTTATCTGGATTGTACTTGATTGATTATGATGAGACAAAGATTAGTGCAGATGCAAGCTGTGTGAAAGAGTATAATAGGTTAAGAAGAGAATATGCACCCAATCTAGGTCAATATCCAGTATTTGAAAAGTGTGTGGTAGGTAAAAAAAGAAGATTTGAGAATATCTGGAGTGAAGCTATAGAGAAAGAAAAAAAACAAGATGAAGTTGGGATTGGAGGCAAAAAGAAAAAGGACAGTGTTGAAGAGAATGTTGGTTATCAGTTTGAAAATAGTTCTGGTGCAAACTGCTATGCTAATGTAGTTATTAATGTTGTTTTTTTTCTTGAAAGTTTGCAACAACAAATTGTTGAAAATCGGAAAGAAAGATTCTGTTCATTGTTGTATTCTGTTTATGAGAAATGTAGTAGTGATAAAAGTAAAATACAAATGCCCACATGCATCAAAGTGATTTTTTGCGTTTCCTAATTTGCGAAAATTAGCGAAACGCATATTAGGAATCGCATAATGGTATGCATCATTTTTTTCGCATTTTTTTTGCGTTTCGGTAAAATTCGCATTTTTATCCGAATCGCAAGAAAATTGCGATTTTTTCGGTGCGACTTCGCACATTGCGAAATCGCAAAATGCGAATTCGCATTTTCATGCATACCAATGAGGACACACCCAGGAAACCAGTACACAGATTAGAAACAGCTGAAGTTCAATTTAAACTGCAGGAGTGGCTGTTGGCAGTTGGAGCTCTGCTTTCAGCTACAGGAGGAGTGTGTTTGGTGTGCCCTTGAAGGAGAGATGGCTGCGGAAAGTGCCGTTGAAGACGTGCATGCAAGAAAACGAAAATTAAAGTTTAGTGACCAGGAACTGGAAATATTAATTGAAGAGGTCACTCTGAGGCATGACCAGCTTTTTGGTAAGGATTCCTTGAAGATCCCAGAAGGAGTGAAGAGGAAACTGTGGCTGGCCATTCAATCAAAAGTGAATGCTGTGGGGGTTGCCCACAGAGATATCACAAATTTACAAAAACGCTGGTATGACTTGCGCAGCCGTGCTAGGGACAAAATTGCATCCAGGATTAAACATGCAAACAAGACAGGTGGTGGACCCCCAAAGGATAAACCAAACACCCCACTGGAGGAGATGGTTGAGGGGACCCTGCTTACTGAAGCAGTGGTAGGAGTGACCAACATAGATACATCTGAAATGCCTGGTACTTCGCAAGGTAAGTGTGTAACTGTAAATGTTATTAATTAACATATGTCACAGACTTTTGTCTTCAGAATCATTCTCAAATGTTACAATTAATTTACAGCATATACTCTGAAACACACACAAAAAGAGTCATAGGAATAAATGGGAGTCTGCATAGCATCAGTGCATTGTGGGAGATGTAGTTCGTATGAATTCTAATTTTTAAATTTGATTGAAATAAAAATTCCCAAATTATTTACGAAGTCAGAGGACAGAAGAGTAGACTAATTGGAAAACAATGTCAATACAGACATAGAGGACATGCCAGTCCATAGTCAAAATGTTTCTTCACCAACAGTATATCCAAAGAAAAAAAGTAAAAGGATACTGCAACTGGAAGAGTCTGATAGTGATGAACATATAAATACAAATGAAAATGTGCAACAAGCAGTTGGAAGAAATGTAACGAAAATTGTAAATCAACGCAGTAGACTCCAACAATTTTACAGGAGAAGATCACGTCCTGCTCACCAGGCAATGTCCACACAAGATGAGAGCCAGGCCAGTGTGGTGGAGAAAAAGCTCCTCAAAGTTCAAAGGCTGCAAGGCAAAGACATCGGGGTTATGAAGGGCCAACTGAGCCACATCAA
This sequence comes from Lissotriton vulgaris, assembly GCF_964263255.1. Taxonomy (NCBI): domain Eukaryota; kingdom Metazoa; phylum Chordata; class Amphibia; order Caudata; family Salamandridae; genus Lissotriton; species Lissotriton vulgaris. The sequence continues at coordinate 1,680,195,629 of NC_141687.1, forward strand.
AAGCAACATTAGCACCATGAGTGACAGCCTTGTCAGAATGACTTCTGTGTTTGAAAATGCACATTTGGCCACTAGTTCAAAATTTGAGCGCATGGCAACAGCCATGGAGAGAATGTGTGATGCCATAGAGTCACAGAACATTGCTAATGCCAATAGGCACCTGAGAATGTACTCTAACATACACACTTACACCAGAGCAATCCATCGCTTATGCAACACAAACAGCAAACTTATTACAACTGCAATGTGTATGCAAAAGGACTTAAGGAAATGCTGCAAGGCCCTGTCAGTAAAAATGGTTGACAACAGTAATTCAAAAGAGGTGATGCAGGAAGACATGACTGTGCTTCCATCAACACATGGGTGCAATGCTAATGATGGTGCAGAAGCAAGTACTGCATCAATAACTGAAACAGTGGTTGGCCGACGTAGTACCAGACATGTCACACTGCAGGGCAACACATCTACATCTCTAGCTTTGAGGAGTACCAAAAGCAAAGCTTTAGGTGTTAGAGGACGAAAATAAATGTAAAGACTAATGAATGCATCAAAACTTGGCAATAGTGGCCTAAAGCTGCAGAAAATTGAAAGCTACATGTTGTTTTATTTTCAACTTCTTTTGCATTCATGTTACATTGGTTTATCATTATTGCTACTTTCTTTTTCAATTAAAAGCATTCTGAAAACATGGACATTATCTGGCTTCTTACCTGTTTCTAAAAATAATGTTCAGTAATTTCTGCTCGTCTTCGCCTTCCTTCAGCAGCATCAGGTCCACGCATTCTTGCATGAGGTTGTTGAGGCTGGTTGTCATTATTTGGTAGAATGTCATCTTCATCCAGTTCCAAGCCTCTACGTGTGGCAATGTTGTGCAAGATGGCACATGTCGCTACAATTTTGCAGCATACATCTGGACGATATTGCAATGCTCCCCCGGTTTTGTGCAGTATCCTGAACCTAGACTTCATGACCCCAAAGGTCCGCTCCACTACATTTCTAGTTGAAATATGGGCATGGTTGTAGTGCTGCTGCTTCTGGGTTGATGGATTCAGGTATGGTGTCAGTATATATGTTCTCACACCATATGCACTGTCTCCTATGAGATTTGAAAATTTTGGAATGGCAGTTAATTCTTCATGTAACAGTAAGAGGAATGTAATTTAAGCAGTAAGGCATGACTTACCTAGCAAATATCCATCTCCAAATTCACCAGACAACAGTCGCCCATGGATGGCACTATGTTTGAATATATATGAGTCATGGGCACTCCCAGGAAAACTTGCAACTAGGTCAGTGATTATTGTTTTGGAATTGAAAATTACTTGGATGTTTAAAGAGTGGTAGTTTTTTCTGTTGCGAAAAATATACTCATTGGTAGATGGAGGACAAATGGGAATATGGGTTCCATCTATGCAACCAATGACATGTGGGAAATTAGCCATGTTGTAGAAGTCCAACTTGGTTTCCAACAACTCTTGTTGATTTCTAGGGAAATAGATGTGATGCTGTATCCTTGTCAGCATTGCATTAAGGAAATCTTTGAAAAATCTTGAAAGTGCACTCTGTGAAACCCCCCCAGCAATTGCTATTACTCCCTGGAAGGAACCTGAGGCTAACAGGTGTAGACAACATAAGACCTGCACATGGGTAGGTATGGCTTGGGTCCTACGTGTTTCTCTGCGTAATATTGGGTCTAATTCAGCAATGAGATCTATTATGGAGTCACCATTCAACCTATACTTGTCATATATTTCTGCCTGTGTCTGTCCAAACAAAGTGATGCGCAATCTAAATATCCTTTCACTGAGCATCCTCCTTCTCCTTCCTGCTGCTCTCAACCTCCAGCGACGGGCAAGAAAAATGACTGCTGCCATCCTCAAAGAGGTGTACTGCTCATGAACAACCCCTTAAGTACCCAAATAATTGATTTCACATGTTTCCCCCCCAAAAAAAATTTTACCAACAGCTCCCAGTACTTCTAAATTTAGAGATTCCTAAATGCGATTCCTTTGATAAAACGCAATTTGCGAATTTTGATGCATACACTTTTTTGAGTTTTGTTTGCGATTCCTTGAAATTGCGAGAATGTAAGGAATCGCAAACGCAATTGCGAATTCGCAGATTGAGAAAAATACCATTTTGAATGATGCATCTGAAAAACAGGATTTGCATTCGCAAACGGCCGAATTCTGCGATTCGCACCGTTTGCGAATGCAATTCTGTTTGATGCATGTGGGCACATGTGTTTCTGATATTCTAAATGTTTTGGACATATGTTTTGGTTCTACTCAATTTACGCAGAATATTCAGCAAGATTGTCAGGAATTTTTAATGTATATGCTTTTTGTATTGGAAGATGAAGGTATAGATTTTGAATACCTTTTTGGCCTTTCTTATAAATGGCAACATGACTGTGAAAATTGTTTGTTTACATGTAGCAGTAACATTGACAGTGAAAGATTCATATATTTGATTTTACCTGACTGTGAATCAGTGTCTTTTAACAATCTAATTAGAGGAGCAAGTCAAAACATGGAGTGTAGCCAATGTAAATCAGAAATGTCATCAGCATTATTTATACAAAGATATGGGCAGTATGTAATTGTAATGCTGCAACGTTGTAGAGCTGATCTACAGTTATGCACACTTTGCATGTTCTACACTAGGGTATAATGCACAGCCTGGGTGGAGATCATGCACAGGCTTGCAGTCCCTGTCTGAGCACTGAACAATGGCGTTCAAAACACTCACAGCTCTGCAGTCATGGTGACATACGTGTCGTGTTTGGCTAAGGGGATCCTGTGTGCTTCAGGGAAGAGAAGCAAGGACAGACAGTGGATGAAGATGGCGGCAGTGGTAAGGTACGTGGATTTTGTTTTTAACAACCCCCACCTCATCACCACCACTATGTATCAGCCACCACTGGTGTTTAGCAAAATTGGTTTAACAAAAATGCTTTAGTCTGCTTTTCAAAGGCTACACCGAGGGAAAGAGACATTGTTTTTCAGGTTTAATGATGAGAAAGAATAGTTCATTCAAGGGAGTAATTGGTTTCCTTGGTTAGATAGTATCTTGCAATTTGTTGGAAAATTTGGTGCATTCTTATTTGCAATATTATTTGCCTTTTCAGTTGAAGAAGATACTCCCTGTGTCAGGAGCATTAGGGGAATTAGGAGAGTTACTGCTGGCAGTAAATCAGAATAATGAAAGGAGTGCTTGCTATCTGATGTTCTCTACTACATGGAAAATCTGGTGTTGACTTTTCAGCATTCTATTCCCCCGAAGAAATAGCTTTTAAAACCAGTTTTTACTCATTTTCAAGGCAGAGTGCTTGGGAATGCGTGCTAGTCATGGGATCTCCCTCCTTGTGTCGAATAATAATGTTAAGAAGACAGGCTTGTTTACTTAGAACTTTGAACTCTTCTTTCTGATCTTATTGATGATGCAGGAATTCATTTTGTGTGTACTCATTTATAATTTTTTATAAAGTTGAGCTTGTCGGTTGATCTTAATAAGCTAAAGTTTAACTAAAGGCTATCCTCCTGTAACAGATTAATACATACGCTAAGCAGAACTGATTAGGGATTGAAATAATGATCCTTTTTGATTTGTTGTTCACTCATTGGCAGATGTGCTGCCCTCCATTGATGGCTAATTGAATAATGTCCTATCCTTTATTAAGGGCTCTTCCATAGCTGAATGCTGGCCTTCATTGAGGGCTCATTGATTGGTGTGTGTCCCACCTATACGATGCTGGCTGGTTGAACTGTGTTATCTGCCTCCAATGACTCTTGGTTAATTGGATATGTTGTTCTCCACTAATGCATTGATTGCTGATAGACTGGCAAGCGATGTCCTCCACTGACGAATTTGCTGCTAAGTAAGGGTTCGGACGGTGAATGATGTCACAATAGATATTACAATCTCAGCTGACATCATAAAACATTCTAGATATCTGTTCTTGGTGATTGTTAGAGATGCAGGACTAGGCCAAGAGAATAGTTTTTTTCACCACACCGGATGGTCCCTTAAAACATTTAGAGTGCTTTGCTCAATTGATAACTGGTAGGCAGTCATGTGCAGTTGTCTGTTGGTGGTTCTTTGATTGATCGTATTCTGCTCTCCTCCATTAATAGTTGGTTGATATACATGTGTTATCCTTTATAAATGAATTGCTAAACTGATTGGCAGCCTTTTGCTGTCTCCCTTGTTGGCTGATTGATAGGCATGTGATGTCTCTGTAGTAAATGGTTTGTATTAGATTAGTTAATATTACAGAAGGTGGAACATGTTTGTATTCTATAGAGTGTTGCTCCCATCATGGGAAAAACCAAAAAACATCACAATGACACTTTAAGAATGGTGCTGCAGGTTCTTGAAAAGAAGGGATTGACTGGTGAGATCAGTAAATGCAAATTTTCTGAATCCAAAGTCACCTATCTTGGTCATGAAAATGGTCGTGATGGTATCACACCTAAACGAAAATAGTTGAGGCTATCCTTAAGGCACCAACACCTCAGAACAAAGATGAACTTCGTTCTTTTTTAGGGCTTGCGGAGTACTACTCCAAATTTGTAGAAAAACTTTCAGAGAAAACACACGAAATGTGTTTTTACTTAAGAACAAGAGCAAATTTGTTTGGTCAGATTTATGTCAATCGTCATTTCTTGAGATCTAGTCTGCCATAGCCAAGTCTCCTACTTTGAAAGGATTTGACCCTTCAGCAAAGACTTTTATTACCACTGATGCCAGTGGAAAAGACTTAGGCGCAGTTCTTTCACCAGCAGCTATCAGTGGTGGTGAAAAGAAAATGTGATTGCCTTTGCTTTCAGGTCAATTTCTCCTGCTGAAGAAAGATATTCGGTCATAGAAAGGGAGACACTGGTGTGTGTTTGGGCCCTTGAAAATTTTAGGAAGTTTGTTTGGGGAAGAGAGCTTGTGGTAAGAACCGACCATAAACCTTTAACAAAGGTCCTTACTTCTGATGGTTTATCAAGAGCATCTGCTAGAATTGCAAGGCTGTCAATGAGACTACAAGATTTTATTTACACAGTCCAGTATTTACCAGGTAGAATGAACAACACTGCAGATTTTTTAAGCAGTATGTTGTTACGGTTAACAGAAATCGACACAAATCCTTGGAATGATGTTTGTGTTGCAGGGATTTTTGTCAGTGAAGACTGCAAAGGATTACAAGAGAAAGAATGGATGGATGCACAATCTAATGATGAGGTATTAGAAACAGTTAAACATAAAATTGAGAATGGATGGCTTGCTTCTGATGAAAATGAACTTCCAGTTGAGTTGAAAGCGTTTTGGGAAGTACGAAATGAACTTGGTACTGATGGACCGTTTATAGTTAGAGGAGAGAAAGTTATTTCTCCTTCTAATTTAGGAAATAAAAATGTTTCTCTTTGTCACGAAGAACATCCTGGTAATAGTAATAGGGGGATTCCTGTGTAATCAATTTTTTTTGTGGCATTCACACAGCGTGACTTGTGCTTTGTCACAATGCCACCCAGGTCTAGGAACCTTACCGAGCAGGAGTATGGGGGGCTACTGTGGCTGATAGTCCACTACCTCCCAAACATGATTGGGAGTGGAGGCAGGGTACTGCTGGGTTACCCAACCCAAGAAAGGAAGCTGAGGTGGGAGAGGGTCCGGTACCAGATGTTGCGAATCTTTGGAGTGGACCGGACCCTGAGACAGTACAAGCATCGGTGGGCAGATCTCATCAACCGTGAGCAGGATCTCCTGGACCACCTTGGAATTGAGGTTGATGGAACAATTGGTAGGTCTAATTACATTTATTTCATGTATTAACCGCTGTATTCTAAGGTTAAGCTATTCCATTGTGAAACTACAGGGGCCTCACTGATGATCCCCTTGCGCCCCTGTAACATCAGATATAGGGCCATATCTATCAACAAACCCTTTCGCAAATCAAAAATTGCGATTCTTATGGAATCGCTATCTATGAATAGCAAAATGGTATGTATGAAGAAAATCTGCTTATTTGTAGGAATTCCTAAATCTTCCGTATTTGCAACTTTGCATTTTTCAAATTTGTAATTAAGGGATAATTCCCAATGCATTCCCATGGCCCAGGAGGCCCATAGGAATTATTTGAAAAAAATACTGTAATAGCAAATCGGATATTTGCTAATGGCTATTTGTGAATTATTACAAGGGTGCAGGGGTGTCTCAAAGACACCCTGCTGCACCCCTCAAAAGTATGTGTGTGCATATGGTGCACATACATGCCCTATGGGCATGTGTGTGCATCACCTGGCACCTTCAAAAAAGCGAAATTGTGCATATTTTTGAAAAAATGCTAGTTACCATCAACTACAGGTTGTTGTTAATTAGCTAAATCTCAAACATAATTTGCTACACAAAAATGCTACATACATAGCATTTAAAAATGCTATGGCAAAATAAGGATTACATAAACTTTGCTATTCCTTAATTAGCAAATGTTTCATACATCCTAAGACATGGAAATAGGCCGTTTGCAATTCGCCAACGGCAAAAATCTGCAATTTTCAGACGTAGCAATTCACAAAAGGCTTGATACATATGGCCCCTACTGATGTTGTGGTAACGCACAAGCAAGAGTGATCTTCATCATGCTGGACTATGCCGCTCATTGAGGCATAATCATGCATGACATGATAAATGTCTGCACTTTCAATGCATTGTTCTGTGTCAAATGGGCGTGCAATGGGTGTTGTTCGGCATGTTCACACCAACATCCATGGACTTTTGTCACTGCTCCAGGGGCCTTTGTAAAGAAGGCCTTGTGCCGCTGCAGCCTCACTCATTAACATGTGGTAAAGTGACGCTCTGGCGGCGCAAGGCCTATGAAAAGAAGGCCAGAGATGTACGAGTGTGAAGCAGCTCCAAAAGCAAATGCCTGCCCTGGGGAGGTATAAGTGAGGCGCAACAGGGAGTGAAGTTTACATGAATCCATGTATGTCATATTTCCCTGTGTGCAGCTGCATTGTGCAGCACACAATGAAAAATGTCTATGCATTGTCTGTGTCCATTGATGTACAGGAAGGTATCCCATACGGTACAAAAAACTTCTTCCAAGCAACACAGCCACCCTTGCATCATGGTGCTAAAGGTATTATCCTACTGCATGACAGCACATTGTGGGCAAGGCCAGGGAAAGGCACAAATATGCTACCTTAAGGGAACAAAATGTTCCATCCTGGTATATCATATGTATGCATGATGGATTCTTGATACAATATTTCACGCAGTGACAATATCCTATTAACAATGGGCCTAAACATCCTAAGTATTGCATAACATCAACAGCAACTTGGATGCAAACTTTATGCTCCCCCCCTCCATCACACATTGTAGGCCCTGTACATAGAGTAATAATCTACAGGGACATCACCTCAGAGGAGCATATGTCTGCCAGCATCACAAGTAACCTTGTAGTGGTTCTAAATCTATCCACACACATGTTTGTATGTGTATTTCAATATACACAATGTGCTACATTACCATCTGTGTGCAGCGAAGATGCACAAGTGTCAACTGAGTGCAAAACATGCAATGCCTTCACTCCTTCATCATGACTGTGTGCAGGAAGTATCACATTTAATTACCTGGATTCTACACAATGACTGGATGTACAGTAACTACTTGTGATGTGAAGTGCAGTGCAGAATGAAAAACAACATGATAATAACAATACACTTATGCAACAATGTGCATACATGATGGCATACCATGGGCTGAGTGAGGTTTGTTAGCATACCCAGACATAGGATACATCATACAGCTGGGATTACATCCGGTGACATGTTTGTTGTGCTAAAACAACAACATCAATCAAAATTTTACGCCACTCTTGTGCTTAGTCACATGGGAAATAGGCACACATCTACAAGGCCTGGAAAAGTGTATGTAATGTTAATACCATGTACACGTGTACATGGTGTACTTGCACACAGATCAATGTGTATGTGTGTAAATGCATGTTGCTTGCAGTTCTTGTCACAATGCACATATCAAAGAAGCTGACACACTGACACATCTAAGGGTGCCAGTACATCTGTGAATAGTGAATAAGCAAATGATAAGCCATGTGTGTATTGGGGAGGACATAATTCTCTAAAAGGCCACGTAAATTCTACAATTGTTTGAATACATATGGCGGATAGTCGATTTTTTTGTGTGTGACGCATTAATCTGCTGGCACATCTGTGAATACTCAGATGTTCACATTCACCATTGTACCAAAGTACCCCATAAAAGCACAATCACATACAACTACACAATGCAAACATGTTTTCTATATGGGACAAGTGTGCATGTATTTTGCAAATGCCATCTCAATGTAACACCACAAACAAGGGATCACATGTGTGTAATACATGCAGTGCAAGAGTGTGCTTCACATGTGAAGCTCTTAGCCCTAGACTGTTGTATGAATCGCGTTGCCTCATGGGACGCAACGTAAGCCAATGTTGAAGATACCACTGACTCTCATGTAATCTCTGTACTGTGTTGAAATATGCAACATACGCTGAGATTCTGGTCTATTGTCTTTCACTTGTAGGTGGTCCACCACCATCACAAACCAGGCTCATCTCCTCCAACAAACTGTTTAAGAAAGAAGTAAAAGTGATCCTCATGGCTAAATACACATGATCTATTATCCTGTAGCTCTCATGAATCCGCTCCGTAATACCTGCCTGACCCCTTGGTCTACCTGTACTACTTGTATCATGACTTATTTGATTGTATATGTTCCCTCTTTGTAATTTGATGTATTGTTAACACACCTGTCTGACTTTGCACACTGTACCTACACCACCTCAACCATCCCTACTTTTGTACTACTGATGCACCTGTGTGACTATACATCCTGCACGCATCTACCTCAACTATGCCCACCTTGATGTTATCTCCAAAAACACTTGTAGCACGCTTAAACAAGTATATGCTTATTTTTGTACTTTTATATTATTGGCGCAACTGTTTGACTATGCACCTTGTACTACCTCACCTATTATCTACCTCCTGTTTTTTTTTGACCTACCTATGTAACTATGCACCTTATACCTAACTACCTCAACTATTACATTCTATTACTCCATCTCCCCCGAGCCCTTGTAAAGCGCTCTGATATCTGCAAAGATCTTGTTCGCGCTATATAAAACTTTCAAAATAAATAAATAAATAAATCCACAAGGGATGAGGTGGAGTCCTTCAAGAATCCTAAGGCCACTGGTGAGTGTGAAATCATTACTATCTTTGTCTGTATGCTTACAATGTCTCGTCATGCATGCCATGTATGCAGACAGTCCAAAAGCATCATTCTTGCATGCATCATGTTTACACATCACATGTGCATGGAAGTGTCAAGGACTCAATGGCACCATGTGGAAATGCATAAACTCAAAGATACGGGTCACATGTATGAGGTGTTACAGTGTGCAAGGGACACAGTAACACTTCTTGTGCTGCTGTAAGTATCCATCACATAAAATGAGACCACAATCAAACAATGCATCTAGACCTCCATAGAGCACCATACTCAGGTGTGAGGGTCTCAAGCCACTGAAGGGAGGGGGTGTGCTGCTACTCATGAAATAGGCAGGTCTTCAGTTCTTAAATGAAGGTAAGATGGTCCTGGTCAGTCGTAGTTGTGCGCCAAGGGAGTTTCATGTCTTGGTGGCCAGGTAGGAGGATGATCTACCTCCAGTGGTAGATCAGTCAATCCTTGGTATGGTGGCTAGTGGGAGGCTGGTGGAGCGGAGGTGGCCGGTAGGATCTGAGAACGAGAGGCGGTTGAGGAGTCATTCTGGGCCCATGTCATGTGTCTGTGTGTGTGGGTGAAGAGCCTGAACGTGATCCTTGTGTTGACGGTGACCCAGTGTTGGTCATCATGGCCTGTAGAAATGCTGCTGTGGTGAGGGCTGTCGAAGATGAGTTGTGCCGATGCATTTACTATGGGTAGTAGTTCTAAGTGAAGTCTGGTAGTGGTTCCTGTGTATAGGGCATTCCCGTTGTACAGTTGGCTGTTGATGAGGGCCTGGGTGACCGTCTCACACGTTCCGGTGGTGATCCACCAGAATATCTATCGGAGCATGCGCAGGGTGTAAAATCATAAGGATGACATGACGTCCACTTGTTTGTTAGTTGTGAGTGAGTAGACCTGGAAGAATCCCAAGTGGGGTGTATGGTCCGTGGGTGTTGTTGCAGTGACCATTGTTGTGGACCAATAGGCGTCGTCCCGGGCGGATGTTGATTTCCCAAGGATGATAACCTCTGTATTGTGTGTCTACAGTATCTGCTGACTGAGCTTCTTCCATTCTGCAGCGTCTATCTTTCCTTCATGGAGGTTGTTTTTGGTTGGGGCTGGGTCTTGGGTGAGGGACAGTACCAGATGGGTGTCATTGGCATAGGATATTATGTTGTGGTGGTGTGTGCATGCAATGGTGGCAAGTGTGCTCATGGAGATGTCGAAGACTGTTGTGCTGAGCAAGGACCCTTGGGGTACGTGACAGTCAGTGTATTTATACCATGGCTACATGACACATTCTCATTGTAGTACAACATAGATATACCTCCTAAAAGTTCGATTTCCTTGTGCCCCACGTGTGTCAGTACTTGCCATTGTTAGAGGGATGCAACAGTGCTGCAAGTCCATCATTAATTAGCACAACAATCATGCAGTTACCTATGCAACTAAAAGGGTCACCGGCAGAATTCCCTATTGACATCAGTAGTTAATATGCAATGATGTACATGTGCTTAAATGGCCATTGCATCAATTATCATGCATAGTCAATCCACATACCAGGCCTTAATGCTGGCCATGATATGACGTCCCCTGTCAAGATGCGTCTACCATGAAAGTGTTGTGCAGTGTGTGTTGCGTTGTGTGAAAACGCAGCACGTATTTACTCCCAAGCAGCACCCCATGTACAAGAGTTAAATGATAGGAAGCGGTGCCCAAATCTATTGCAGTGCAAACCTGTGTTTTTCCTTGCAACACAATCCTAATTTGCCCATGTTTCGTTTCCATGGTGCATTTCACATGTGTGTTGCCTTGTGCAGCATACAGGGATGATGGTCCATATACCTTGCTTTGTATCTGCGTATGAAGTGTCAAATTACAATGCCTATACAAACCTTGCCTGCACACAGATGCACTTGCATCATGTTGAGAAGGAGCCTGCATATGTGAATGGCGAGCATTGGGTTCATGCCCAGGACAAAGGCATTGGAATGCACCATCTCATATGTATTGAGGCCTTACATGTCATCTACATTATTTTTCATGTTAGGTATTACGCAACATCACTTAGCATCCCTGTGTATGACCATTGATGATGATGCCACCATGCTTTGAAATTGATGCCCTGTTAACGATAGGCCCTTGACAAAATGTTACGAAGATTGCATTATGGGCATGTGTACAGGTGTCAATGTGTAAGTGCAGACTGATGTGGATGTCATTGCTCCATTACAGACAACATGTCACAAGATGAGGAGAGGCAGTATCGCATCCGTCTTGAAAGATACCGACACATACGGAATGTTGGTCGTTCATTCAGGCAGATGGGACGCCGACATGAACACTCACGTGCTGCTGGAGCCTGGACATCACCAACTCCCACTCTCCCATGCAACATGCGGAGCAGGAAGCAAAAGGCAAAAAGCTCAGTCATGTACTCCGGACCAGCAACTGGATCATATCTAGATCAAGATCCCCAAATGGACACTGAGGGGGTCATTAGGATCGCGGACGGACTTGAGTCCGTCCGCGACCCCAGAGTAGGAGGGAACGTCCGCATGGGCTGCGGCGTTCCCTCCGTGCAGATTAGGATGTGACCGCCAGGGTGGCGGTCACATCCTCTATCTTTAACATTGCGGCGGGTGCAGCTTCAAGCTGCACCCGCTGCAATGTTAAAAATGCATGCACCGCATTTACGTGCACAAAGCGGCAGGCACCCGCGGTGCCTGCTGCTTTGTTCACGCAAATGCAGGGGGGTACCATAGGTACCCCCCATGTGCACCCCCCACCTCCCTTTCGTCCAGGGGGCCCACAACAGGCCCCCAAAGTGAAGGGCCGTATCCTCTTCCAGGGCGGAAAAGCCGCCGCGGAAAAGCATACATTTTACACCATCCTAATATGGCTGGCGGTGTCTGATAGACACCGCCAGCCATGTTAAAGCTTTTCCGCCGCGGTCGGAAGGCGACCGCGGCAGAAAGGCTGCGGACGGATTTCAAGACCCACCGCCATCCTAATATGGCGGTGGGTCTTTCGAGGCTCCGCAGCGGTTTTCCCGCATCCTCCGGCCCGACGGTGGCTTCCGCCGGCCCGGAGGATGCGGGAAAACCGCTATCATAATCGGCCCCTGAATCTCCTACACAGAGTGGACCCTCAGGCATTCAGACATCAGCACCGTCAACATCTGGTTTGGTTGCACCCCCAGCTACTCTTAGTTCAGGATCTGCAAGTTGTTCCACTTCTGGACATCCCTCGGATCTGACCCCAGTGACAACCACTGATCAAAAATCTGGACCCACCACTGCACAGGCCCTTGAGACGAAGACAGGTGGAGCTGCAGTAGCGCCACCTGAACTGGCTTGTGCGCAAGTTGGATGTACAGCAACAGGGCATGCAGCAGCTGCCCCAGAGATAGACGGTGTGCTCCTGATGGCCAAAATTGGCAATATTAAGGCCAAAATGGAAACTTTTGAAAAGGCCCAAAAGGAACTGACATTGAAGGTTGCGGGCATGCAACTGCAACTGGCCACCCTGCTGTCCATGGTTGCCGACATGAAGGCCACCATTGAACAAATGGACGAGCAGGAATGAACACGGAGTGAACTCAACCTGAAACTCTGTTTGACCGAAGTATTTTTATGGATGGAAAATAACCACTTGAAATGTAATTCAAGTAAAACGGAGATCCTCCCGATTGGCACCAATAATACCTTTTGTCCAGCACTTTGGTGGCCAGACAACTCTGCTGCCCCCCCCCCAGACAGTGTCGTCAGCTAGGAATCTTGGTGTAATCTTTGACTCCGAACTCTCCTTCGATCAGCATGCCAGAACCGTCGCTGGCAAATGCTTTGGAACCATTAGATCCTTGAGAAAGTTCTTCGACTTTCTCCCCATCGATGCTAGAAAGACGGTGACAGTCGCACTCATAATCTCGCGACTGGATTACTGCAACGGCTTGCTCGCAGGAGTCAAGAAGAGCACCATCCTTAAACTGCAGAGCGTACTTCACACAGCCGCCCGTCTAGTCCTAGGTCTCCCCCGCGGGTCCTCTATTTCTGCAGCGCTTCGTTCACTTCATTGGCTCCCCCTCCACAAAAGGATTCTTTTTAAAATCCTGATTATGGCATTTCGTGCCTACAATAAGACAGGCCCTAAATACCTCACTAGACGTTTTCCCCACTACTTACCCAGCCGTTACCTTCGTTCAAGCGATGACAATCTTATCATTCTTCCGAAATACAACCTGAAAACGAAGGGCGCGAAAACCCTCAGCTTCCTCGCGACCAAAGCTTGGAACAAATTGCCCAAAACCCTCAGACAACTAACCCAGGAAAAACCCTTCAGAAAGCTCTTGAAAACATGGATTTTTAAACTCCCGGATGACTACTCTAAGGCTTCCATCTAATTCCTCCTGGACCGGCTTTCCTAAGTTCTCCAGCGCCAAGATGCTCCCTCCGGAGCGAACGTCGCGCTCTACAAATACCCCACAAATATACAAATATACAAATAAACAACTGTGGTCGTTGTCCATGACATGGAATTTCACCTGTCAAGTTACGGACCTTGTTATTGTTTACATTTTTTAATAGTTAGATAGTTTTTAGGATAGTTGTAGTACTTAGGAATAGTGTTAGGATAAGTGTTAAGTTATTAGGAGTGGGTGGGGGGTTGATGTACAGTGTAGGTTAAATGTTTTTTAAGATGTATAAAAAAAAATATATATATATATATCATTGTTTAGTTAGGTAGGTTAATTAGTATGTGTTTAGATTAAGTGTATGTATGCCTGATGTGTGATTGTTGAATAGGGGGTGGGGGGTCATCTGTGTGTTGTGTAGTATGTGTAAGGTAGGTATAGGAACAGTTAGACAAGATAAGTGTAGATGTTAGTGCCTTAGATTAGCTTAGTGTAGGATTTTATTACAAATTTTGATAAGTGTAGTGTAGTTTAGCATAGCTTTTAATTAGTGTGAACTATTTTTGTAAATAAAATATGTTTTTCAATTACAATAGTTGTACTTGTAGGCATATGAAGTTGTGAAATCAGCTCTGGGTGAGCCTTACCCTTGCTGGCCAAGGAATGTCAACAATGATCTCATATCTGAGATTACCGTTACATGTTAGCTATTGTAAGCCAAATGTTCATTACACTATCACTAATTCATACAGGCCAATACTCACCCTTGAGGGACTTTAGGTAATGCGTCTCAGGTGAGCCCATGTGATCAACAATCATGTGTAAAGATTGTGGGACCTCTTTCATGACTTTTTTCCATAGTGAAGCACAGCAGGCCTTCCTGTTGCGCTACCCTTTTGCAGGATGAAGGGCAGGACCGTGCCGTATCTGCAAGATACTGCGCAGTCCTGTTATTCTCACCAGCACTGTTGCACAATGTCCTGTTCGTCGCTAACGCAGTCACCTTTGCACAATGGGGCAAGTGTGTCTGCCTTGCGGGGAACATCAGACTTGTACAGGAACGGACACCTCTCAGTTAATCAATCATCACAACGGCCTCTTCCTCTTACTATATCTACTGCATTGTGAGAAAAAGGGGAGACAAGGAGAATTCAATTAATCATATTTGTCAACATTGAGCCTTCCTCACGCCTGCCCTGGGTCTGTGTAATTTCTGGACAGTGCCTCACATTTCATGTTCCTATTACATCTGGGGCAGTGTCAAAAGCCAATGGATGTTGCAGGGAAGGCACCCAGCAACACCCATTGCACGTGCCTGGAACGCAGATCAAGGCGTTCAAGGGTCGGATTTGTTGCATGCAGCATTATCGCATGACTATGTGCCTTGGTGATGGATGATGACTATTAGGCAGGGTTAGGCGTCACACAACGTCACAACAAGTGAGGGTCAGATGGCACAAGGGCCGTCATTAATTGGGCCACCTGGTATTGAGACTGTAGCTCAATGTTTGCAGTGTTTCCCAATGCTGAGGGCCAGTATGACCCACGTCTTTCCTGCAAGTGGAAAAGAAAGCTGGTTCACAGGCTGGCTATGTAGATGCAGGGAAATGTGACCATGGCTAGGTCTGTATTGCAGACATATGTCTTGTGGGCCTAGAAGCAGATTCATTGGTAGAGGTTTGCTGGCCCAGGGATGTGGCTGACTGTGTAGGCGTGTGTGAGCTCCTTGAGTGTCAGTATATCTGTATGGGTGTGGATGCAGTAGAGCTCCTGTATGTGCTGGCGGTAGTGGTATAATCATGGGAGCCACTGGGAACGTCTATTAACGGTTGTCTGGACATTCATTATTTTTTGTCCTGAGGGTATTTTTGATACTGATATTGAGGGCATTCACATTGTACAGGCTGATGATGATGGATGTGTGGCAGATCTAATCAATGCATCAGTTGGCAATAATTTTGATGCTCTTGCAGAGTTTGCAGAGGGCGAAGAAGTATGGTGAGGATACTGCTATTATCCGTACTGACAGGGTGAGGGATGTGTTCTGTACAATGTATAGTTTGTGTGTCACATATGAGTGCTGAACTGTTTATCCAGCCCAGGGTACCCCCAGGTATAGTCCCATGTGGTAGTGGTTGTTGTGAGGGTAATGACCTGTTTTGACAACAACTGGAGATTTGTCCAGCTGAGGCACATACTTGTTGGCACATTTTGCATCCATTGTGGTTAGTTGTGTCCTGTGATGTTGGGTACCTTTGTGAGGGAGAGGCAGAGCTGGGTGTATTAGGCGTAGGGTACTATGCAGAGTCCATGTCCACTGATGTTCTCAGCAAGTGGGGCCATGTAGACATAGTAGACAAAGGTACTGAGGGACAGTCACTGAGGAACTCAGCATCAGTACTCTGTGTGTTGTGCTGTGAAATGTATTATGCAGAATCATCTGCTCTGGTCTGCAAGGGAGGAGACAATCCAGTGTGGTGTATTACCTTGCCTCATGCCATAGTGGAGTCTGGCTGCTAGTGTGTTGTGGAACATTGTTTCTTGAAATGATGCAATGTATAGTGTATATGGAGTGGCAGAGTGACCGACTTTGAGGATTGTGTGGATGTTGCTGTGGCATGTAGGAGGGACCTCTTGATGCTGTTGTTTGTCATGGAGCAGGATTGGGGATGTTGTATGTTCCTATGAACATCACTGGGTGCATGATGACCCTCTGGTTAATGACTTTGACTGCAAATGTGTGTGGAAAGATGTGCCTGTGGGTCTTGACGTCTGTTCGGGCAGCAGGGGTGTAACTGCTAATGTCATTTAGCTGTCAGCATTTGCAATTACTGTGGAGGTGCATGTTCCAATGGTGGAGGCCATGGACTGTCACTGTTCGTGTGCAATGGGGGATGCAGCCCTGTGGAAGATGTGCTGTGGGCAGGTGTGGGTGGGTGCTCCTTAAAGTATGTCCATCACGGTGTTTGTGGTGTGAAACATGTAGACATGTGGCCACCAGAGGATGGTGTGTAGTGTGACTTACTTGGGCTAAGGTATTGCGTGGTATGCCTTGCTTATGTTCATCTAAGTTGACATTCACTTTGCTGATCTAGTGGTAGGAGACTGTACCAAGTGTCTATAAAATTCCAGTGAAGTGAGTGAGGGCTGAGCTTGGTCATATTGTTTAATTTGGTATGTAGTTGATGCTTGCCTTGGATTGGCATGATGTGTAGAGGATTGTTCCCTTCATGATTTTGCATTTGTGTGGATCAGATGAGTTTGACATTTTGCTGTGATGTTATCCCTGTAGGCGGAGTGAAATTCCTGGGGTTTGGTTGACCCTCAAAGCTAAATCCAGCAGCCTGCACATGAGCATTGTTCGTTGTATGTCCGTGGATACACAGGTGACATTGGTGGTTTGTTGTATGAGTGTGCAGCCATGTATGTGCATATGTAGTACAACATCTGTAATTCGTAATGATCTGAGTTATTGTGGCACATGGTGGATGGAGGGGTGTGTATCAGTGCTGAGGCAAGGGGCTCTGTGTTGATCTTGCACCAGTGTCGGCACAGGGACTGTGCCCTTGACATGTGTAAGGTATGTTTTCTGAATGATGAGAGGATGCATTGGGGCTTGGATCAGGGAGGATGTGAGGGATGGCCAAGGAAAATGTAGTTACCTTGGATGACAATGTGTGCCCGGGTGTGTCCCACTTTGTGAGTTGTGTTGATGACAACCTGGGTATATCTGATGTCGGGGATGTTGTCTAGGAGTGCAGTGAGTTTGAATAGGCTGAGTTTGTCAATGAATCATACTGGTGTCTGAGCTGTACATAGTCCACGTATTGTAGGTTGTTGTGCGGTCTGTGATCTGCATTGTAGTTGGCAAATGTTGTGGCACATCAGGGATGTCTGTATGCAAGGGTACAACATGGAGTTGTCCTGTAGTTGACTTTGATACAGGAGTGGACATGTTCAGGACTGTGCAATCACTTGATCATAATGGCATTAGTCTGTTAGAGGCAGTTCCTGAAGATGATGGCAAGGCATCCCTCCATGGTGTTTGTGGCCGTATTTCTGCATGATCTTGTGCAAGTTGTGGATTGCGTATGCAATGCCAGTTGCAGATGTGACCCAGGCAACGTAACTAGTGCCAGAGGCTGTAGTTGGCCTCACACATTTATATGCCATATCTGTGCACAGGACATGTGTGTAGGAGGATGCAGCTCAGGCACCACTGTGCATTGGCATACAGGTGGCTGTTCATAGCTGTCATTGTCAGCAGACGGGGTAAGGTGCTTCAGCAGTGTCAACATGAGACTGTTGCTTGGTATTTGCACGGTGTCCTGAGCTGACAGTTGTATTATCTCACAAGGTTGCATACATGGAGTGCTGCATTTGTAGTGGGGGTGGTTTTAACAACCAGGCTAACTTCAGCTGGTATTGTGCATGTTGTGTATGTTCACTGATGTGCTTGAACTCTGCACAACAATGGTACCTATATACATAATCCATCATTCAGCTGGGGTCGTGTGTAGGGTGAGCAGCTTGTAGCTGGAGCATGGTCGTGTGTGGGTGCTGGATGGACAGGTAACTGCAGTGGCAAGTAAAAGTCAGTGTGAAAACAGAGCAAATACAGGGGATACACAACAGACAGGCCAAATTAGCCCTATCAGGAACAGCAGACACACACACCAAGGGCACAATACAGTGAACAAGGCACAGACACACCATGGTGCCACTGGGAAATGGCCTCATTGGCAATCTACATTGTACTAGTGGTACAGATTGTACCACAAGTGTATTGGGGCATTTCAATTGGGGAAAGACATTTCTTGTGTGTAGTATCACAATAATCTGTGTGACAGGCCTGTACATAAGTACTTATTGTGGAAGTATGGTGGCTGACTCATTTTCACATAGCGATTTAGTGGATTTTCTAACAGACTCCAAGCTTGAAATCGGTCACATTCTCACTTCTCCAAATGAAAGGTGTAACCGTGATCAAGGATCAGTGGTGTGGCGAGGCTTTGCCATTTGCTCAGATTCACATATGTGTTAGGACATCTCAATTCTAAGATGTCATGTAAGTCATCTTTCCATGGCTAATTCCACAGCTAATTTTGTCCGTCAGTGTGTCAACATACATCTGGCACACTGAGCCTCATCAATGACAGCCTTGAATCACATTAGAAAAGTGATAATCGATATGCTTCGGTGCCACAAGGCATTAAGGCATGAGGGCCACAGTCTTTGCAGCAGCACTGAAGTGTTTGTAGGACTTCATACATGAGACACCATTTGAGTGTTGAGTGATGTTGTTGCAATCACTGGTGTGAAGCATATCCCTATTCCTATGCTTAAGTTAATAGAATTGTCTGCTACTTATCTTACCTTAGGATTTGCCTTTGATGCCAGCCACATACTGATGTTTTGCTTTCATACATACATGTGGCATGTCAGATATTTCATCATCACATACATACACCTTGGACTGACCCACATTTATGGTAGCGTGCAAGCAGATCTGATTTTCCCACTCACCCCCTCCTTGTACAAACTTGTAGTGTTAGTCATTCTAACTTATGACATCATTCGTTATGTTGCACATTAGCAATGCTGTAGTACACACGTTACTAGTCACTTTATGAACGTTGCCAGTTGGACATTGCATGTTGTGGTTGCAAATTAATGTAAGTGACACAACTTAGCAAGTAGCAAGGTATGACAGGACACTGATAATCAAGGGACACATACAGTAGGGTTGAGGATGTACATGCACATTCCATATATCAACATGACATTTGTGACATGCATGAGTGAGTAGTTTTTTATTGTGTGATAAGGGAATGTCAACATCATACGTTCACCTCATGGAGGGAGGCCACAGATAATTTATTGTACATTCATTGCCTAGCAGTAATTTGTTTTTCGTCATTACTGGGGTACAATGTCAGTATTATGAGCACCAGACAGTGTTTATTTATTGTCCTGGTACAATATGTGATGCTAACGCATGGTTCTGCGGAGGACTGGACAATCTTCTGATTCTTCTTCATCAGATGTGTTTGTTGTCACAGCTGATGGTGTAATCAGTGGTGCAGTCGACACAGGAGGCATAGACACATCAGGGACTGCAGATGTTGATGGGATTGTACCTGCATCATGTTCCATGCCCATCAGGTACCGCATAAATGCACTCAGCATGACTTGGTGGTTTTCAAGCACAGCTGTAACATCCCGTTGGTAGTCAGCCAATTTTGTCAGGTATGCACCCTGTTTTGCATTCATTTCTTTGAGGGTGTCCTGAATTTCCCTCAGCCTGTTGGCCACTTCAAGGCTGGCACTTGTGTTAGGCATTTGTCTGTGCCTCTGCTGCATGACTTCTGATATGTCATTCATGGCGTGAAACAAAGTATGTGGTGGTGCTTCGTTGCTGCTACCAGTTTCCGCACTGCCAGTATTGGATGTTAGGCAACGGAGCACTCCCTCTAGGGTGCCTGCCTGCTCTCGATCCCTTTACGCACCTCCTGTGCCAACTGACCCTGTACATCCACAACACGTTGTTCAAAAGAATTTACCGTGTTTGGCGACTGGTGAGGCTCAGATGTTGTGGGAGGTGGCGTAGGAGTGCTTCCATGTTGGGCAAGCGGAGATCCCACTGTGCTGCTTTGCCTTCTTGTGGGGGGATAGGGAGTTTGTATTGATTCTAACAGGTCCTGGATGAGGCCTGTGTCCAGACTTGTTACACTTTCACAGCCCTCATCATCGGATTCAAACATAGGTTCCTGCTCATGAGTAGGTGTACCATGCCCTGAAATAAAAAATAGATGTATGTTTATGATCATGTCTGACATATGGTGTACAGATGCACAATTTTGAGTCATCTACCCTTTTTGACTTTGATGTGTGTCAACATGTCAAAGTTAAAGCTACACATCATCACTCATGTTACCTAAAATGACATGGCATAAATCATTTGATGGATACAAAATGTTTGTCCAAAAACATGGCACATGGGCAGACAGTGCTGGCACACTTGCAACATTCAACTTGAGTGCATGTCCTGATGTCTGTTTTGTTGGTGTATATTGGGGACACATTCTAGCAGAGTAGCAAGTCCATGTGGCATTTTGCACTCTATATGTGTGCAACAGGTATCAGGCCGCAATTACTGAGGATCTGGGACATGGATTTCTTAGCATCTCACATCATCCCACCTGTCATAGCCATCACGGCTGTGTTGTTTGTGTGTGGCCCATTTCCTGCGTCTTCATGCTAATTACGTTATATTTGGATAATACAGATTGCTCCTGGTATGTTGCTCAACCTACACCCAGCTCCCCCTGTGTGCCCCTGCTGCCGCTGCTGAGTACACACTGGTAGGTGTGCAGAACCACCATATTAGTGTCCCATTAGTGGCCTCAGTGTAACTATTTTTCACACTGTTTGCACACCATTTTGTTTTCAGTGCCACTGTTCCACCACCCCATGCACACTTGCTGCTCCCGCCTACCAGCTGCTCCTCCCTCCCACATCCCCATATGTGCCAAACTTTGCTCGACTGTGCTACTTGCGCACCATAGGCACACCTTAAGCAGGCCAGTCTGCAGCCATCTGCGCCTGGACCATGCCCAGCGCCAGGACCCCTTGTGGCCACTAACGCCACGACACCAGACTCCAGTACTACGCCTGTACCCTCCATGCACTCAATGCCGGCCAATACAACACTTGCTTCCAGGCCACCACAATAACATACACACGGGACCCTTCTCCTGCTGCACATGCAGCTTCACATGCAACTGAGCCACCAAACCCCCATGGAGTGGACCCAGCCACCTCCGATGCATTATCCACAACACCCACTCCACACGAACACAGCCCATGTGGCTCTGGGATCTGCTTGACACCTCTGCCCCAGATGTGTGATTATTAAACGTGACCTGGTGGAACTACTCCTCTGCGACCAACATCACCATAGACATCCCAGACAGCTACAAGTTCAACCGCTGGGATTGCGCTGACTGATTTGGTGGATGGGTCACCATCGACCACAAGTCTATCCTCAAGGTCGGCACCCATGCAGACAACACCATCAACACCGCCAACCACCTGCACATGAACATCCACACCGACACCCAACACCACCCTCAGAGGACCCTTGTGTACAGCACACCGACCCTGTGCTCAGTTCTGCTGCTCCATCAATGACCTCGCCAGCACCCAAGCACTCCCCTCCACGCACTACATCATCCTGTGGGACCTGACCTTACACCTCAAGGACAACAACGACGACAACTCCACCATACTGATCAACGACCTCACCAGACCCGGCTGCAGACAACTCAGGACCAAACCCACGCCGCCAACTACAAGCTGGACCCCGTCTTCTCAACAGGCACCCACGTCACCTCCAACCACACCACTGAACTGCACTCGACCGACCACCGCAGCATCAATTTTACCTTCTATTAATCAACCACACACCACCGCAGGCAACTGCTGCCTCACCAATGTTGGGTAAAAGTAAACATAGACCAGCTGGTCACACCCCTCAGCCAGAGCCCGAACTACAACCCCACCAACCCAGTCGGCATTGCCCAAACACTATGACAGTGTACGTAGGACCGCACCAACACCTTTGCCCCACTCACGTTACCCTCCAACAGCCACGCCTGCAACAGAGCCACCCGGTTCACCGACTACCTCCAGACCTACCTACGCACATGCCGGAAGATGGAGTGAACATGGCTCCATGGACACACACTGCACAACCACACAGTCCACAAGGACGCCACGTGTATACATCACCACCTCAACAGATTGGCAAAGAGCTCCTCCTTCCAAGCCTGTCTGGATACCAATGCACATGACAGCAATGAGGTCTTTTGCATTGTTATTGAACAGAGAAACCCATGCGCAAACATTATCAACATCCCACCCTCACAAGAAGTGTGGGACTCACTGTCCATCTTTTCACAGCGCACATTTGGTGACATCGACGACAGCTTCACCACCACAACCACCCCAACTATGCCATACTCCACCTCCCCCGGCGAGGACCACCAGCGCCAACCGCAGCACCTCCTGGTACTACGTCGACAAGGACGCAACACACAGGGTCATGAACTCCATACACTCTGGATCACCAGCAGTACCATCACCACACCACTTATTGTACAAAGCAGAGGAAGCGATCATACCACAACTACACAAGTTCATCTACATCTTCTTCAATGCAGCAACATTCCATGAAATATGGAAGCACACCACAAGCAATGCCCTCCTCAAGAGGCACAAGGCACACCCCAATGCCCTCGAGGACTCACGGCCCATCTCCCTGCTCACGTTCCCAACGAAGGTCATCTAGGTAATCATCAACATGCAATTGGGCCACGAGCTGGTAGACCCCAACATGTTGGACCCGTCCCAGTCCGGATTCATACGTACATACAGCAGCAAGACAGTCCACATGTCCGGCACAGACAACATCATGCAGCAACTAGCCAGCACCAAGACAGCAGCCCTCTTCCTCCTGGGCCGGTCAACCGCCTTTGACACGGTATGCCATCACACTCTGAAGACACACCTCCGAGAATCATGATTCCAATTGAAGGCCCTAAACTGGACCACGTCCTGACTCTCTGGCAGAACCAAGAGCGTCCAGAGTGTCCGAAACCCATCCATCAAATCGGACGCCATCAACATCATCTGCGACGTACCCCAGGGGTGATCCCTCAGCCCAACACTGTTCAACATGTACATGTCCCCCTCGTACACGTGGGCCGCCATCACAGCCTCTACATCATCTCCTACACCAACAACACCCAGCTCATCCTCTCCATCACCAGGGACCCACACACACCCTGAACAAACCTCCACGAGGGAATGAAGTCCCTCACCAACTGGATGAGGAGCAGCAGTCTGAAACTGTACTTGGACATGACACAGGTCCTCATCCTCGGACCCACACCCTGAGCCTGGGACGACTCCTGTCGGGCAACCACACTGGGAACAGCAACAACACCCACTGACCATGCACGCAACTTACAATACATCCAGTACTCCTCCCTCTCCATGTCTGAGCAGGTCGACGCCATCTCCTCCTCATTCTACAACTGCCTCCGCATGCTATGCAGGATCCACAAGTGGATCCCCACCCCAGACAAAAATAACTGTGACGCAGGCCCTGGGCACCAGCAGACTGGACTACCGCAACGCACTGTACGCAGGATTCCCAGACAAACACCTACAACTACTGCAACGCATCCAATACACTTACGGCTCATTGATTGTCAATGTCCCCCACCGCAGCAACATCATCCCCCAAATGTGAGACCTACACTGGTTCCCTATCAGCAAGTGGATCAGCTTCAAGCTCCAGACCCAGACACACAATGCACTCCAGTAGGCCGGACCAGCCTACCTGTACAGCAGACTCAGCTTCTACACCCCCACATGCCAGGTCCGCTCCACCAGCCTCCCCCTCAATACTGTCCACCGCATCCTATGACCAACCTCCAGCAGCAGATCCTTGTCCTACCTCGCCGCCAAGACCTTGCACACCCTCCCGGCCCATCTACGGCAGACCCAGGACCTACTCCCATTCAGAAGACTCATCCTGACCTATCTCTTTGAGCGGTAGCGGCAGCCCCTTCCCATCAGAGTGGTAGATCCAACAGGTGTTTTACATGCTGAAGGAGTTGTTCCAAGGACACGGACTTCTGTATTCTCTGATTTTGATTTCATGCAGCTGTGGTTCATGCAGACTGCGAGGTAATGCATTCCTCAATGTATTTCAAGTGTTTGGTTGGTGTAGTCTTAGGTGTGAGAGAGTATGAGCTGTCTGTCATCAGCAATGGATACAATGTTGAGGCTGTGTTTGGTTTCAAATGGCGCTGAGGCAGCCCTGTTGATGTTGACAAGGGTCAGACACATAGATGGTCCCTCTTGCATTCAGCATTGGAATTACGTGATTTTAAAGGCGAAGGTTGTCAGTCTGATCCTTGGGCCTCTTGCTGGGATGAGTGACCCAGTTAAGCGTTGTTCCTTTGAATCCTGCTTCATGTAGTGTAGCAAATCTGTGTGGTGTTAGTCTGTGTCGGAGCACACTCACAGCTCCTGGTCCCGGAGGGTGCAGATGTCACCTGTGGCTGTGAATAGGGTGATCTTGGTGCTGTTGTTGATGTAACGAGGACAGGGCTGTAGTGATCCCACAGGTGGCTGTATCTCATGTTGGAGGGGGTGCATTGAGCTGTGACTGGTGTCCCGGTGGGTATGGTAGTATGGCTGTTGTGTTGGGAGAGGTTTGCATGGTGCTGCCTGTGGCATCTCATGTGTACGGCAAAGTTGTTGTAGTGACATTTTTTTCTTTATGGTGAACTTTGTTGGACACTTATCACAGGTCTGTAGTGCCAGGGTGATGTCTGTAGCTTTGCAGCATAGGTTGTTGTATTCATGCAGGACCTTGACGAGTTTGCAGGACTTTCCATTATGTTGGATTATTTTTTTGTGGTACTCCCTCATTGCGTCCATGTATGTGTTTTACATTTCAGGTGTCTTGGCGTTTATACAGTTCTCACCAAGGTATCTGCTGGTGCCTCTTGCTTCTTAGAGATCAGTGCTCTACCATGCCGTGTCCCTGTAGTGCTGTTTGTTAGGCTTGCAGAGGGTGGAGGTCTGGTATGCGAAGTTGTGTATCCAGGTGTGACTTTCACTTGCAGTAACGGTGGTGTTGGCTGTGTTTGAGACCAGGGTGGTGGTTGAGGTTTCTCAGCAGTGTAGGCATGTGAAATGTCTGCGGGTCATGTTTGCAAAGGCCTGTTGTCATTCTCCAATGTTTTCCATGTATGAGTGCATGGAGGCTGGCTGAGCTGCATCAGTGAATGACTGTATATCAGTTGCTGCTGGAAATGATTGCATTTGGGACACAGATGTGCGCATTCAGACGTCCCATAGGCGCGCCTTCAGCACACCATGTACATGCGTCTGCTGTGCGCTTGCACAGCGGCTGACATTGAGTAGGGTAATTGTGAGGTACAATATTCAGTGATGACAAAACACATGAAGACAGGGGTGGGGGCCTTAGTGGTAGTTCATAGACCATATGTGGAGTGTGGGCTCAGATGAGAGCACTGAACTGACTTATTATGGAGACACAAGGGATGAGTGACTGATGTGATCATGCTATGTGCCATCATGGCAGGGGAGGGTGGGTAGGGGACATCTAAGATGAGGTGGGTCATGTGCATATTGGCAAGATGACTCAGGTGCCACCCATGATGACCAGAGCAGTAATACCCACTTCCATGTTTGGTATGCAGGCTGCATTTCAGCCTCCATGGCAAACATGGCCGACACTCCAGCATGTGGCTGCATGACTTATCCCATTTGCTATTACCAGTCACACCAGCACTTCACAGCGTTGTGTTTGACTCAGAGTAGTGAGCCTGGCTGGCTAATTCCTTTTACATGACACAAAGGCAGGGTTGCATGGGCTCCAGAGAAATGGGACACAGCTTTGAGGTCAGACTTCCCTCAATGTGTGCCAGATTCACAAAACAAACTTAAGACTCAATCCTAAACTTGATACTATTTTGGTGTTGACAGAATGCACTTACCACTTTTGGTATTCACAGAATGAACTTAGTACTTTTGGTATTCACAGAAGTTAGGATTTTGCCTTTAGTCTGTCCTAAGTCTGTCTTCAGAGAAACTTAAGATAAAATCCTAACTTCTGTGAATACCAAAAGTAGTAAGTTCATTCTGTGAATGCTAAAATTAGTAAGTGCATTCTGTGAATACCAATATAGTAGTGAGTTTTGGATTGAGTCTTCAGTTCATTCTGTGAATGGGCCACTATATGTTTTGCAGCACACACTCACACACACATCCCTGCATCCATAAGACATTGATTGTTCTTTCCTGCATTTGTTAACTCACAGCTGTCCCCCCCAATTGCCAATGTTTGCCACTGTGCCCCCATGCAGAGCAGGTGTGACACTCTTGTACCAAAAGGCACAGACATAATACCGAAACATGCCATGTCATCACATTCCATTGAATTCATTGTTAATACTAGGCATGTTGCAACTGTAGAGTAGGTGTTGCACAGCGGAGACTTTAATTACACTGTTAAAAGTTCAGTGAGTACATGGACAAACTATCCTTGTCACCACACACCCAGACCTGAAGCATTAAATTCCTTTATGAACAACCACGACACACACAATTGAGTCAGATTAGTGAGTAATGCACACACCATTTTTCATAGCCAAAAAATATATACACAGCATTTGTTCATATTCTCAAAATGTCACCCCCTATTTCTCATGATGTACATCTATACAAATAATAGTTCAGACATGTGTCCCCCCATGACACAACCAAGTGTTATTATTTGACACATAAATGCACAACATTTTTGATATTTTTCTGATTTGTCACAATTTCTTTTTTTTTTCATACTGACACACATTACCACATGTAGTACTTACATCACAACATAATTGTGGTCACAATGAAGTATTTTGAGATGATATTTTGGTACACATGCATTGCATTGTTGACATTGTGCAGCATACATTGAAATGGTCATCGCAAAAGACTACGGCAACCATAGTCTACGCTGTTTGCATTTGACTGGCTCAGCTCCACACTGTGAACCAAGGTTTATTCCTCTTGGACACTGCAACAATACAATGTCAGCTACCTCCTCACCTTCAACCCTGTACGCCACCCCACCTGCCAGGACATAACTCTGCTACAGACATCACCATCACTGTCACTGACAACTTCTGTGTCACCTGCATGTGGCAGCACGGCAATCATGGAAGAGGCATTGTTAACCCATACACTGGTACACTCAGAATGAGCAGGCACTCTAATGTGACATGGTTGACCATGTACTACGACAACTACATTATCGTGACCAGGCCCATGGCCATACTCAGCAGCACACTCATGTGCAGGACACACAGGCCATGTGCTCCATTCTCCAACACCATTGTTGACATCATTGCACCCCAGTGTGTGACATCCACAGACAGCATCCCTCTCGATGACCTCCAGTTCCACCTCAGCAGGTTGAGTTACCTGACCAACAACACCTCCAGGTTAACTTCACTGACATCAGACACAAGCATCAAGGGACCTCAACATACCACTGAACAGGACACGGTTAAGTACCTGTAGTACAGCTGCAGGTACTTCTGATTCAGGTCTGACTTCATACTCTCCTGGCACTACCATCATTGAATGCATGACATATGTGACTTGACCAGCAATCACCACCGCCATCCTTGCACCCTCTTGCAGCTGGAGCAAGGGCAGTGCATGACATCTCATCCCCTCCTTGTGCAAAGACAGTCCACCAATGCTTAAATACTTGTGTCACTACAGCACACAAATAGCACTGTTAGGATCTCGAATGACACCATCATTTCTGCACCCCTCATGAATGTACTTGCATCCCTACTTTCCCCCTACCTCATGGCAGCCATGTATGTGGGCAGTGCCATTGGCATCGTCTGCCACTATGCATTGGTGGAGTTGCGGCATGGTTGTGCATACACTGACATTATGATTTGTAATGGATCTGTCATTGCTTGAATCATGGAGCAATGTCCAGTGGGTACTGTACATCCATGCTATTGCAAGGAGGGACATGGTGAGAAGTGTTGCCTCGCTGTCTTCTTGCAGCAACAATTTTCATGGTTGCGCCATAGGAATGCACACAATATTGTTGTTGTTGCGCATTTGTCGAGTGTATCTTTGTTACAGGGCAACCCTGTAACCTTGCTTGCAGCGCTGTCCAGTACCACTCCCATGCATATATGTTGTGCCACGAATTGTCACCTTCCTTAGGGACATGTATGTTGTGGCTTTACATTCCGGGAGCTATTGTGCATTTGCATGAGTTTGCTTGTTTCTCTCATGTCTGTGACAGCCTTGCTAATCTTGCAAGGTGCAGTTAGTGTACTTGTTAGCATTATTTGGATACGTAACGCCTACTTTGCATGTCTTTGCCATAGTTTTGTTGGGACATGCAATGCCATTGACATAGAAGTTGCTATCACTCCTGAGCATTTGCTCTCATCTGTATGCAACAGCTTGCTAATGTGATTAAACATTCTTGGCACTTAAGCTACACAAACATTGCTGCAGACTCGCTGATGATCCATTTGTATAATTCTCTATGGTGCATATTTGCTGGATGTTTAGCAGCTGGACTGCGCCCCTTGCAATATAGGTGTGCTGCAGTGCATGCATAGGTACAGACCATGAATGGAGGCATTCGGTGAGATGGTGCGCATTCCTGCACACTATTGATGTTGGATGTTCTTTCACTGCAAGAACACCATTGGTACACTTATGTTATTCCCATGGTCGTGACAACATAGATGTGCTGTATTCACTGTATGTCAATACATGTTGTTATTCATGTTATATACGTCATTCATCCAGACGTAGCTGGTCAGTGCTTAAGTCATGCATTCATGTGAGGAGCATCATTCAAGTACAGCAAACCTTGGTGCAGGCCTCTCCCGGTGACACTGCCTCACCCCTATACCTACCATGATGCAGGTGTGAGGTAGTGACACAATTGCCAGATGCTAATGTATTTTCAAATTTTGGATGGATTGCACATCACCACTAATGATATTTTTTTTGGATGTGCAGACCCACCATGCATATGTTATGCATGATGCTTGTGTAATGTGCCACAGGGCTTCGCATGATGAATAACATTCCTGAGTACTTTCCCTTACATATGCAGATGATGTGGCTGAAACCATCATGCACAAAGTCGTACAATGACAGATTTAGGCCCTGCATGGGGTGACTATGAGTAGGGTCTCTTTATTGGTATCACCTGTCCTTCACAACGACACTGGTGCACAATGCTTGGCATGCGCCGACCCAGGCAAACTTGCACCATGTTGCAGGGGGTCCAGCGGTGCAGGGGATCAGTGTTTGTGTGCATGGAAGGGACACATTGCTGCATGATGCAGTCATCAAAAGAATTTTCCGCTTTCTTTGTGTCCACTTGAATGCAAAAGCTATATGTTGGGAATATCAGAGAGGGAACAGTTAGTATTTATTCAGGTTGTGCATGCCTTACACAGACCCTGTGTATGCATATCTTTGTGGCGCAGCGTAATAGTTACAGTTTGACTTTGCTATTGTACATTGTCAATTGGACATGGATGTTTCTGGGTACACCCCAAGCAACAGCCCTGGAATTGTGCTTTCTCACACTTTAATGTGGGAATGACGCAATGACATGATATGTTGTACTATGTTACATGGCTGTCTGTGGCCTATTATTGTGGGTGTGGCATATTGTGCCACCACTACATGAACAAAATAACATCCTGCCAGCACAGTGATAGCAGTCCAGGTTATACAAGTGTGAAATTCGGTCTGTTGCAGGATGTTGTGTGATTGGTATTTCATGAGGGTAGTTGTATATTTGCACCTGCGTGTGGCACTTGTCAGGTGCAGCAGTGGGCTGGGACTTCACTTTGGAAATATGTTTTTACTTTGACAGGGGTAGGTGTCTACCAAATGTAACATGTGTATGTCCCTGGTACTATACTTTTTGAAGACCCTTCACAGTTCATGACATTGCATGACTTCTCTTTCCACAACACGTCAGTAATTGAGCCAGCCACCTTAGTTTATGCACTGCACAACATTACCTTCTTTGCACATTTCCCCTTGTAGGGACTTACCCTGTGTGTCTTGTGGTTCCTCATGCTCTGCACTGTCCTGTCCTGGAATTCCAACCACCAACTCGTCTGGGATGACCGCCGCAACCCGCTCCTCAAGGTCATCCAGCTCTTCCTGTTGTGATGGGCTGCCTCCTCCTGTCACCCCTGCTTCTTTGCGGTTTTTTGCCATTTTTTCTTTTGTCCTGCGCTTTATGTCATTCCAGCGTTTCTTAAGGTCAATAACTGTCCTCTTAGATTGGGCTACACAGTTGACCTTTGTCAATATGGACTGCTAAATGGCCTCTTTTTTTGATAGTGGCAACTTGGAACTTGGAAAAAGCTGGCGCTGGTGGTCTGTCACCTCATTTATGAGTATGTTGTTCTCCTCAGCACTGAAATTAATTTTCCGTTTCCTCTTTCCATGTGTTTCTCCCTGTGTTGCAGGCTGGGCATCCTGGCTGCCATGTGGAAGGTTCCCTTGACTGCTGCTGTGTCCTTCAGGCTCCATGGTAGCAATTTTTTCCATTAGCGGGAGAATTAGGAGAGGGATGCGTGTATTTTTGGCGTTTTCCGGATTCTGACGCAATGTGAAAGTGGCGCAGCGACGCGTACACTTGCGTCAGTTACGCAATTGCGACTTACGGCACTTTTCCCGCACTTGCGTGACTTTTCGGTGCGTCAGGACGGCAGCGTCTGCGTCACTTTTTCACGCCTATCGGCATCACTTGCGACCTGATGCGCCAATCCATTAATCTGACGCATCCGCGTCGCAAAATTCTGACGCAGCGCGTCGCACGGAATTGTGACGCATCCCTGCGCCTGCGCAAGGATGCGTCACTTTTCATAAATGAGGGCCCATATTTTTACATTTAATCTTACAAAAATCATATCTCTGTTTCCCTGCATTGGATTTTTGTCATTTTAAAGAAAAAATATTCTTAATGGTTATAAATTGGTGTTGGATTTTTATGTGTTGTGTCTTACTTATTTACTGTTTGGGTGATATTAAAATGCTTTACACACATGTTTCCTCAGTTAAGTCTGATTGCTTGTGATCCAAGCTACCAAGGGTTGAGCAAGGATTAATTTATTGAGACTTGACTTGACCTTATTTGTGATTGTGGTGTTATTACTAGCTTTAGGTACCGAACTGCACCTACTAATAAACACCTTCCAACAAATGGCCACTGATCTTGATGGTTCCCCTGCCTGGAATACTAATCTCATTTAAGAATTCCCTATTATCACACGCTTTGCATTTACTGCAGCTCAAAAAACCCTCTTTGGGTTTCAACTAAGAACATTTTTCCATTATCACATCGCTCCTTTCCCATACTTCTCTCATTGATCTTGCCCTCCAAAATGGGTTTTCTTGATATTTCTTCCTATGTGACGGGTCACTTCTGATTAAATGCCAAATATTTCCTAAGATATTTCTTACTTTGGTATGTTAAACATAAATCTGGTTTTGATTGTTGTGATGTTCTTTTGGTTTTTGGTTTAACTGTCACCTCCTCTCTAATGCATTTACTCACTTTGCTTATTACTATATTCAAAGCTCCTTCACTGCATCCTCTTGTTTCAAATATCCTAATCATTCCAATTAAATTTTTCCTATACTCCTCACTTGTACTACATATTCTTTTGGCCCGCAAAATTCCCCAAGGGGGATGCTATCTTTTAGTGCAGATGTATGGAAATTCTTAGCATGAAGTGTGCTATTACCGGCACTGGGTTTCTGTACAAAGTAGTTACAAGCCCTGCACTGTCACCTTCACATCCATAAACTCTACTTCTATTTCAATGATGTTGCTAGCAAACCTTAGATCAAATAATTAGGGCTAATTTCTGATAAAAATCTCCTCCAAATCAACAAAACGTAATGGATAAGCCAAACCCACAGAAGAATATGGTATACCAAATATTGCTCACGGTGTACCTGGTCCTACCTCTAGCCAATATGCAAATTAGAATATGAGGGGTGGTAAAACAGGTACCCATCGATATTCATTATTATTGCTCAAATACTTTACTATTAAAGAAGACAATATTTCTTGCCAGACACCATCCTATTATTAGGGGTGGGTGCAATTCTGTTCCGCTCGCTGAAATTGCGATAATTTGACATTTTCGCGTTCCGCGGAGAGCGCGAAAATGTCAACATTTCCGCAATTGGCATTGTACCGGAATTTTTCTCTTGTTTGCGCTGTAAAAACACATTCTCGCGCGCACGTTTGCCTTCCCCGTATCCCCGCGTTCGCCGACAAGTTTTCCCAATCGGGTCGCGTTCTCCACGAGATGTTGGATTGTTGGTAGCCATTTTGCGCTAACTCGCGAGAGTTGGCACCCGCGATCACATCATTCGTCTCGCGATCACGTCATTTGTCTCGTGGTCATGCAGCGCGAGAGTATGAGATCTCAAACACGTCATTCTCCACCGCGAGCGAGAGCGTGAGGATGCGGACATGTCATATCGAACGCGACAAGGAGTGAGAGAACCAGAACACGTCATATACAATGGGACAGGGAGCGAGAGAACGCGATCACGTCATTTTGGACGCGCCGGCGGAAGTAATGTGAAGCTCGAGAACTTGAACATGTAAAATTTTCAATTTGGAGGAGAATATCAGCTCTAGCAGCATGAAACCTTCTGCAAATGATGATTTGGATGAAAAAAACTCCTCAGATTGACATTTGGCTGTCCTTTTTGGTGCATTTTTAAAGTCCATTTTTAAAAAGGTCCATTTTTAAAAAGGTGGGGAGAGGGTGGAAGTGCCACAGAATCTCCAACTTCCTGTTCCTGTCCAGCAGGCTCCTCCTAGTGCTTTGTCCATCTCCTGCTCATTCTGCCTTTGGATTTTGAGCTGGAAAGACCACTCTTTTTGTCTGCTGCATCATTGCAATTGGATTTGAGGATTTTTAAATTGGATATTTTACAAGTAAGTGGTTGTTGTGTCTGTTTGATTAGGGGCATTGCAGTTGTTGCAACTACAATTTAATTTTGGTAACTATCATTCCTTTTTTTTTAAAATGTTGTGGGTAGTAGTCAGTAGTAGGCCTGAGCTAGTCATGGCCTCAAGGGTGTGTGCATGACGAAGCAACTGTTTCTTTGGTGTTTTTTGAATGTATTTCATTTTCAAGCATCATTTAGGGCCTGGATGGCATTGTATTGAATTGGGAAATTTGTTTTTTTGGGGTCGGCTTTCTGTTGTTGGGCCTGGCCTTTTGGCTGGTGGCCATTTAGAAGCCTAGGCCTGCAAGCTTGTTGGCCTTGTCTGCCAACAGGCCTGCTTTCATCCAGTAGGCTCAGAGCAGGTAGCGACAGCTTTATTAATCAAGTGTTTCTGTGTGGTCTGTTGAATTTTTAGATATCATTTAGGGCATGGATGGCATTGGATTGAGTTGGGAAGTGTGTTTTTTTGGGGTGTGCTTTCTGATGTTGGGTCTGGCCATGTGGCTGGTGGCCATTTTGAAGCCTAGCCCTGCGAGCTTGTCTTCCAACAGGCCTGCTTTTATCCAGTAGGCTCAGAGCAGGTAGCCACAGCTTTATTAATGAAGTGTTTCTATGTGGTCTGTTGAATTTTTAGCCATCATTTAGGGCATGGGTGACATTTTTATTGAGTTGGGAAATGTGTTTTTTGGGGTGGGGTTTCTATTGCTGGGCCTGGCCATGTGGCAGGTGGCCATTTGGAAGCCTAGGCCTGCAAGCTTGTTTGGACTTTCTGCCAACTGGCCTGCTTTCATCCAATACGCTCAGAGCAGGTAGCTACAGCTGCATTAAACAAATGTTTCTGTATGGTCTGTTGATTTTTTGAGCATGGATGACATTGGATTGAGTTGGGAAATGTGTTTTTTTGGGGTGGGGTTTCTGTTGCTGGGCCTGGCCATGTGGCTGGTGGCCATTTTGAAGCCTAGCCTGCAAGCTTGTCTGGCCTTGTCTGCCAACAGGCCTGCTTTCATCCAGTAGGTTCAGAGCAGGTAGACACAGCTTTATTAATCAAGTGTTTCTGTGTAGTCTGTTGAATTTAGATATCATTTAGGGCATGGATGGCATTGGATTGAGTTGGGAAATGTGTTTTTTTGGTGTGGGGTTTCTGATGTTGGGCGTCTCAAAGACATGCCTTTGTTGTGTGTGTCTGGTGTGTGTTGGTGTGCAATGCATGCACCCTGCAGACCTTTTTGGGGCCTGTGTATTTTAGTATTTGCATTTTGCTGAATTAAAAAGTCAGAGCAGTGTGCTTTCGCATGCATCCTCTGCCTGGCTTTTATAGGCATTTTGTCAGCTCCTGGTGTTTCCCAGGAGTTGTTAGTGTCCTGCTTTTGCCATATAGGCCTGCATGGTTTTCCTATTGGCTTAAAGCTTCCATTCATCCTCCCACTTTGCCAGCAGCAGCTCCATGAATGATGTGATGCTCGAATAATTTAATGGCTAATAGGGTCCACCCCACTTCCATTACATTTTATTTTGGTGGTTCTTATTCTCTTTCCTATCCTTCCTGAGAGTGTAGTGTGTGTACACAGTAGTATAACATAGCCCTTGCTGACAAAGTCTCAGAAATGGCTAGACTATATATTTTCTTTGCACTAGTACAGTAGTAACTGAACCACAACAACAAATGCAACATTTCACTGATGTTCTTCTCCTGGCTTATTTGCTTTTAGGTGCACAAAAAGCCAAAGGAGGAGGTGTCATCATCATCACCCATTGTACTGCCAGCCAGACAGAAGTCCTGCTGCTCTGCTCATCACATCCAGGTGTGACCACAACTTGTTGTGCATCTGCGTCCTGCCTGACATCTGAAGAAGATGGCCCTAAAGAAAGGTACCAGGTCCAGTACCAAGAAAGTTGCTGGTGAGAAGAAGGAACAGAAAAAGGAAGTGCCAGCATTAACCACGACTGGTGTGCCAGCCAAGTTTTTTTTTGCGACCAAAAAAGTTATGCCTGCAGCAGCCTTGTCCGGGAACAAAGCTGGGAGCAGCACTTCCACACCAGCGGTCCAACCCCACCAACCTAGGCCCAAGCCCTTGAGTGTCACAGAGGTAGCCAGTCTACTAACGAGCAGCGATGTTGAAATGTCATTATCACAAAGTAGTACACAATCAATGCAGGCGAAAACTCAGCAGATAAGTGTGCAGCCACAACAGCAGCAGCCACCACAACAACAGCAGCAGCAGCCGCAACAAGAACAGCAGCAGCCGCAACAAGAACAGCAGCCGCCGCAACAAGAACGGCAGCAGCCGCAACAAGAACAACAGCAGCCGCAACAAGAACAGCTGCAGCCGCAACAAGAACAGCAGCAGCCGCAAGAACAGCCCACAATAGTAGTTGTTGCTCCTGAAATAGGGGCATTTCAGGAAATCAAGCTTCCTGCAGGCAAAGTGGAGCAAAGCACTGTTGCGGAAGATCTATTGTCTTCCAGACCACCAGCAAGGAAAAGGAGGCTTAGTCCATCATCTTCTTCTACAAGCCCCGTGTCTGATGAGCGTGATGCCACTTGGCAGCCACCAGCTCAGTCTGAGAGTGACGCAGGCCACAAGACAATGGTTCTGAAAAGGAAGGTTCCAGAAAAACTTACAGTTATGAAGGTATATGTACAAGAGGGGGATGATGTTGATGAAGAGTCAGATGAGTCAGTCATCACGCAAATCACTCCCGCCCTAAAGGGGATGGAGACCAACATTCTCGCCCTATACAGAAAGGCTGCTACTGAGCGGGATGTAGCACGGATACCACCAACACAGGTTACACCACCACGACCTCCAGCTGCCATATTTTCAAAGGCCCAGCAGGGGCCTACTACATCCAATTCAACCCTCTCAGTAGGTAGTGGTGGTAGTAAATGTCACAGTGTAGCTGCACATAGTCACATTCTAGGCACACCCTCCAATTTATCTGGTATTGAAAGTGGCACATCCAGCAGAGCCAGAAAGTTCTCCTGACCAGTTTGGGACTTCTTTTCTGTTAGCACCAGGGAGGAGAACATTGCTATATGCTCAATTTGTCGCACAGGTGTTCGGCGCGGTAAGCTTTGTACAAACTATGGTACCGGAGGCCAGGCAAGTCATCTCAGAATACACCACACTATTGTGTGGGAGAATCACCTACTTCACTTAAAACAAAGTAAAAAAACTCAAAACATTGAAGTTGGGCATGAAGAATCAGGGGACAATATTATTGCGGTGGAAGGTGAAGAAGAGGGAGGCATTTCTAGCCCTGTCCCAGTGGTACCGCGCTTATCCTCCTCAGTAAAATCTGAGGGGCACCACAGTAAGAGCCATACTCAGAGTCAGCCTGAGACACCAAGGCGACCGAGTACTGCAGTGAGACAAAGTGCGTCGTTGAGCCTAAGTGGGTTAATGAAAACAACAGTACCACAAAGGAAAGTAATCCAGTCTACCATTGAGAGCATGTTTATGTTGGAGGGGCAGTTCCAACGCAACCAACCAACGGCACGGTTGTAGAATGTTGAAGCTGGCTAAAATGTTAACACTGGACCTTCTCCTTTTTTCATTTGTGGAAGGGGTGGGTTTCCTTGAATTTGTGTCAGCCATCTACCCTAAATGGAAGGTTCCCAGCTGGTCCTATTTCGCAAGAATTGCTATTCCGGCACTACATCATGATGTGCTGGAATTGGTTGGACAAGCATTGCAGCAGAGTGCTGTTCACAATATCCACCTGACAACAGACATGTGGACCAGTTGCCAAGCCACAGATTACATGTGTATCACTGCACACTGGGTCTCTTTTGTGGGGGTTAGAGATAAGCTATCTGAACAAGGTGTTGTTGACACAGCTGAGATTTTTTAAGCTACTCGGAAACATGCAACTGGAGCCATGTTCACCATTGAGACATCTCATACTGCTCTAAACATTTTGGATGAGTTTCGCAGCAAGGTTTTTGAATGGCTGCGCCCAAGAGGGTTTTGTATTGGCTTTGTTGCCACAGATAATGGCAGTAATGTACTTAAGGCCATGGACCTTGGTTCCTATTTCAGGGTTCAGTGTTTGGCGCTCTGCATACTCATTATAGTTCAAGACTTTCTGAAAAAAGAAACCATAGTCAGCAACTTACTGACCACCTGCCGAAGAATATGCACTCATTTCAGCCATTCTTTTAAAGCTTGAAGCAGCTGAGGATCATTCAACGTGAATATAAGATGCCAGTCAAATCACTCATCCAGGAGGTGGCAACACGTTGGATCTCTACGTATTACATGCTTGATCGTCTGTTTGAGCAGTACAGGCTACTCAATGAATATGTCAGGCGAAGAGGGGATGCTACTGTGAAAGGCATGATCCTTCAGATGGACCAATGGGGCCTAGTTAAATGCCTGACTGAGATGCTTTGTCCTTTTGAGGTCTTCACACGTAAAGTAAGCAAGGAGGACTGTACAATGGGCCAAGCTATCCCATTATTGCAAATGCTAGCAGATCAGCTGAAGAAGGTATCTGAATCATACCAATTTGTAGAGGAAAAAAAGGAAGCCTATGACTTGGTGGAGAGCTTAGCCTGGAGCTTAGCTGAAAATACAAGGGTGCATAATAAGATTTTGTCAGAAGAACATTTCATTTCTGCCACAATTCTGGATCCACGGGCAAAATTGGGACTGAAGACATTCATTCCTATTTCAGAGATTGATGTTGCCCGCTACAAAACTTTGATAGCTGAGGCAGCGAGTACGTTGGAAAATGAACGGCTGCTACTTAAAAACCCGGTAGATAAACCCACAAGACGTAATGCAGCAGGGCTTGTGGCATCAAGTGCAACTTCAGAGGCTGAGGGCAGTGCGTTTGGCTCACAACACTCATCATCACTATCGACAACAGCGACAATAACTGGATCATTAGGCCCAGTAAAATCGTTACACGACTGGTATTTACAGTTAGGCATTAATAAGCACAGTGCTGATGCACAGAGAAAAGAGCACAAAAGGTTAGCAGCAGTAACCCTGAACATTGAGCGGATGGTCCAGGCCTATCTGGATGACCCAACAGAGGTGTACATTGATCAAAACCCATTGCAGTATTGGTATAGGAAAAGGGGTGAATGGCCACTGCTCAGCAGGCTGGCGATAAGCTATCTGGCTTGCCCTTTTTGCAAGTGTCTCTTCCGAACGTGTTTTCAGTGCAGCTGGTTCCATTTAACAGTGAGAAGGACCAGTCTCTCGGCCAAAAACGTAGAGAGGTTAACAATGATCAAAATGAATCAGCACTTCATACCACTGAATTACACAATACATGAAGCAAGCGAGGAAGATGAGGACAGCGGCTCAGGTGACGGAAGTAGTGTGTCACATCATGATTACCTACTACTGGCTGAACCCCCAGAGTTTGAGGACGAGCTATACTTCCCTGACAATTAGGCTTGCACTTGATGTCTTCCTCCCTTTTTTTCCTTTATTTGTGTGTCCGTCATTCCAGTTACAAACTTTGAATCACAACAAATCCATTACCACCGTCTTCTACTCTTCTTATTTCAATATACAAGTTTCAGGCGTCTGCATTTGAAAGTACAGTCCTCCGAATCCAGCTCCTCCGCTCCATCATACTGAATCTCCCGCCTAAATCCATTGCCCTCATGATGATTGGATGATGGAAAATAGAAGAAAAAATAAAAACTTTCCTAGTCCCGCCAAAAGAAGTGGAACATGATCACTACTATAGGTATCCTCCTTTCAGACCCGAGAGAGACTGCCCATTAACTGAAAAGTAAATGGAACAGGTAATTATTGATGCCATGCATTGGACGCAGAGTCACAGACTGAGTGATTTTGTTGTTGTTTGTTGTGCATGAAGTTATGTCATTGTGCACTAATCATCTTTCTACAGTGCACACTAAACGTAACTCAAGGCAATTTCCCCCTTCTTGCAAATAAGACATTTGTACTTCTACTGCAGCTTGATACATTTCTTTTGATTGAATACAGGAAGGGGACTCAATCTGCACACTGAGTATGACAACAGCACCGTCCATGATGATGATGATGGCGAAAAAGACGGCCCGTTAACTTAAGATGAGAATGAACAGGTAAAGAAAATGAATGGCATGCATTGGGGAGTCAAGTCAATATTATTTCTACTCTTGTTGTGTAATAACAACATTTTACTTCTACTCCAGGTCGATCTTCACAGTCAGTCAGTATAAGTATCGGAGATGATTGATGGAAAAATAGCAAGTCAGGAGGACCTTTCATGAGTGGCATAAAAAAAGCCTAATGGTAAACACGTCAACAACAACCACAGCAGACCCAAATTTCTGTGTATATGTGGAGTCGAGTGTAGCGGTGGGATGACTGCGGTGTATTGATTTACTAACTTAAATTGTAAAATGCTATGTTTGGAATGGATATGTGCTTTGTCCAACTCTTTAAAAAAAAGTACTCTAAGCGGAGGATGTGCTAAGCAACGTGCCGTCACTGTGGGCCTGCTCTGTCCTGTTGTTGTTGAAGGTCAATGCTGAAAACAGACTAGAATAGAGATGATGCATACATGCGGCCTCGGAAAGTGCTCTTGTTGCAGTACACCAAAACTTGTGCATTTGTTTCAACTTTGTTTCTCAATATTCCCTTTGTTTTTCCAACTACAATTACAGGCCGGGCCTTGCCTTGCCCTATATTTGGGAATTATTACAATGCACACTTACCTTACCAATGAATCGAAATTCTTTTCTTTTTTCCAGGCGGGCAATGACGACTGGCGAGTGGCGACACCCAAGATTGATGGACGAGAGGACCAAGAAGAACGTTGAGATGCAAATCCAGTCCACATTTTTGACCAAGATAACACAGTAACAGTATCAACTTTCATCTTCTTTTAAACAATTTAATTCATTTTTTTGTCTACAATCTTTACAACAGTGTGTTCTTCTTGTTGTTGTTATTATCATTAGGTTTGCTCTCTGTTTATGTTTCATCCCTACCAATATTTAAAAATTATATTTGCTATCTGTAAAAGTATTAAGCCCGGAAGAACTGAACAAGACGTGTATGCAATCTGGGTCTCCTTATCAATCATCATCATGCATGCATTTCCTTTTTCTCCCTTAATATATTGATATGGTAGTCTGCAAAGATTGTCGTTTGTTGTTTATCCATGCGTACTGTTTTTCACTGTCAAACCTTTCTCCAAACCCCCTTTCCATCCATTCAACAAACCCTAACCCTCTTCCGCCTGTGTGACTTAGTGAGGTGTGACTAAATTAAATGCACACCAATAATTAATCACACTTGCTGGGGCGGATGTGGCGAA
The DNA here is from genome assembly GCF_964263255.1 of Lissotriton vulgaris. NCBI lineage: Eukaryota > Metazoa > Chordata > Amphibia > Caudata > Salamandridae > Lissotriton > Lissotriton vulgaris. The sequence goes on from NC_141687.1 coordinate 1,680,236,257, forward strand.
AGCAACAGTACTTCAATTTCAAGGCAGAGCAATGATCTTCTTCTGCTTGCCCACCCATGAGCAGTATATTTTAGAGGTGATTTTTAACAAAGGAACATATACCTCAGCATTAATTGCCTGTATTGATTGGATTTGTTGTCATGATCATCCTCATACACAGCACTAACTGTTACACTGTAGGCCTAGTCAAGTGACTCGACACAACTATAGTTTGTAACTCTGTTTAGTAGGCTATCCCCATCACCATTATGTTTTGATGTACAATATTTTTGCATATCATTGTTGCTCGGTAAGTTCTGTACTGTACTGCATTCTATTACTCCTCGAAAAGTCTCTCAAAGGCGACTGACTGTCTCATTTTCTTTTTCTGCAAATTCTGCTGCCCTGCCAGTGTCTAATACTACTACTACCACCACCACCGCAATCATGGCATGTTAGAAAAAGGAAACTATCATGCAGCCATCGCTGTGCCTAAGTTAAACATTAAGCAAAGGTAAGAGAAGTTTGGCGAGGCATAATTAATAATGGACATGTTTTCAATAAATTCACACACCCCTTTGAGTCCAGATAAAGAATACATAGACTAGAAGAGAGAGACTGACAGTACTAGTAGGACAACTCAATCAATGAAGGATGTCGCATCTATCTGTTTGTGTCTTACACAGTCAGCCAATTATTTAAATCAAACACTGGCTATGGGCGGACCTGCACGAGCAAGGAAACAGAGTGATGTAAAACAGTAACCCCACCTACAAAACATTAACAACATTGTATGTAAAGTAGAAATATATAGATTTAATATAAACTATGTAAAAAAAAAATTAAAAGCTGACTCACCCTCCTCCCTAACCCCAACAAATGTCCGTAACCGTAATGAGAGTTCAAAATGTCCATCCCCAATGCCCAATTCCCACCCACCCAAAAAAGAATTTAAAAAAACACGCAATAGACAGGTTCTATGTGTGGCGGGATTGTCTCTGGAGGACACGTCGCATTTGCTCTTCTAAGGCAACTAAGGCAACTGCCGCTCTTTAAGGCGCAGCAGTTTCAGCCAGAGTGGGGGGGCACCAGAGATGGTAAGGCGGCAGCTGGCGGCTGCCAGACGGTGGTGCCATACCACTCGAAGGTGTTGGCTGGGACCCGGGGCACTGGAGGAGGTTTCAATGGCTGCAGTCTCCTCCTCCTCCTCTTCCAAGACCACCAGCTGCCGATATTCATGCTGGATTGCCTCCAGCTTGCGGCACCGTTCCTTGGCGGCCAAGTCCTTCCTAACAGATTTTGAACTGGAAGGAGTTGCTGTATATCATAAATAAAAAACAAGACAATTGTAAAATGTACTTCTAGAAAAACAGGAAGACAAGTTAATTATCCACATAGTGTGGCATGGTAGCACTTTAAAGCACAGTACATAACATTTGTGGTATGTATCTATTCTCCCACTTGCTTGAGCTTTAACATTTGCAGGATTTTTTTCAGACATTCAGCCAACCATGCAGGCCCGGGGGGGCTAATCCGCCTGCCATCCTAATGGGGCCCTAAGTCTCAACAGTACAGTATACATACATACAGTACACCCTTGCAGTGAGTGTAATGTCAATAGTTAAAGACTATGAATCTAACTTACCGCCGGCCGCCAATGGTGCTGGCACTCCCTCTACCGCTCGATCGGTATAGGCAACTGCTGCATCCTCCCCCTCCACGTCGCCTTCACCGCCGCTGGCCCCGGAAATGGTGGTCGGTAGTGCGTCTAGAAAACATACCAGATTTTTTAGGCGTCATATATACCTCCCCCTATTGGTCAGTAGCAAGATTGAAAAAAGAGTTAATAGTATACAACATACACCACTAGTACAAATCAAGTAGTAGTAGAGTAGACACTATTAGTTATATATGGTCCCTAGGGTCATTCTAGCCTTTGCTTAGTTAGCCGGAGCCATGCAACCATTTTACCTCTGTGTCTTTTATTTTTGCACATGTGACGTTACCTTGCAGCTTGCTGTATATGATACCTTTGAGCCCACATGACCTCATACTGCTTCTGTCTAAGCGCTGCGTACAAGCGGTCAACCAAAACATTAACAAGCCACTTTTATATAAAGTTCTGGTGTACTGTTAGTCCATATTGCTTATCTATAAATGGTACACTTTTTGGCACAGCTGAGAAATGCTTGCAATACTAATGCGCACCATTTCATTTTTCGCATTACAGACGGAAGATTCCCTTTTACGAACAAGAGCTTTGCAGAGCTTATGATGCAACAACTACCAGTACTAGATTCTTCTAAGGTGAGGACTCAGAGACCTTCATTTATAAATGTATATACACTATATTCCTACCTAGGGGATGGTGGTGCTTCCACCACTGTTCAGTTATCATGATTTATTTCCCAACTGTAAGTAAGTGTAACAATGTTTAAGTGCCCACTCCACGAGCCGTTCGCAGCCAAAACCAATCCTAAGTAAGGAAATGTAGGGACAGATTCAAGTTTATCTGTCCCTATATGTATAGTATTGAGCTTCCGTTTCCCAGGGCCACATGACATGATAAAAGATTTTTTTAAATTTACACGCAGATCTAATCCCTCCATATATTGGACAAAACTTTGAACAAGTAAGCGGAGGGCATTCGGTGTGCGGGCCATAAGCACCGCATCATCTGCCTATAATAGCACTGGTAGGGGTTCCCCCAGGATTGTCGGGACGTCACTAGTGACTTGTTTAAGACTTCTGGCTAAGCCATTAATGTAGATAATGAACAACAGGGGTGCTAAAACACACCCCTGTCTCATCCCCCTGCCGATATCAATAGCTCCACCCATCCCAATCCTGACCTGTGCTTTGAGATCAGTATGGAGATAAGCCAGGAAGCTAACAAGAGCCTCGTCTAGCCCGTAATTCAATAAGATGGTCCGGAGTTTAGATCTGTTCACTAGATCAAAGGCGGATGAAAGATCCATAAAAGCAAGGTAGATGGAGGATGATCGAGCAATGCTATACTTGTCAATTATCAATTTTAGGTTCAAGCACTGCTCCACTGTCCCCACCCTGCTCCTGAATCCCATCTGACACGGGTCCAGTAAATCTATGTCTTCATGCCATTCGAGCAGCCTGTTATAGATTACTCGCCCCAAAATTTGTAAGGTGTTATCCAGGAGGGAGATCGGACGATAGTTGACTGGGTCTGACCTGTCTTCCTTTTTAAAGATTGGGACGATAGTGCTGGTTGCCCAAGTAGTGGGCATAGGCACTGTTGGCAAGCTGCTAAAGACATTAAGAAGAATTGGTGCCCATAATTCCAGGCTATACTTAATGATATCAACGGGCAAACCATCAGGGCCTGGTGCCTTGTTTCCAAGGCTCTCTTTTATAGCTATTTCAACTTCTTGGGCATCAATCTGTAGGCCACGCAACTGTCCTGGGCTGAGAGTCATCAACTCCTCAGGTGGTGTGGCATAGATTTTGGAGAAGTGGGCCTCCCATACATTACTAGTTATATTACAGCTAATTGGTGTTAGCCTTTTACCCATTTCCCTTGTTTTCCTGACTACAGACCAAAAGGGCCTGCTGCCCCCCAGATTTGCACTGGCGACCAGCGATTCCCACTGTTCCGCGAGTAGTACAGCCTTTCTTTCTGCTATTTTAGATTTATACTGTTTCCTGGCTGTCTGGACAGTCGTTATACATCTGGGTTTAGTGGTAAGTGCCCTTCTTAATTCCCTATTTGCCAGTGAACAAGCTGAATCAAACCACCTAGGTTCTTTCCCTTCCTTAGGTAACGGTACTGACAAGAGAGTTTTTATGGTTGAACACAGTTTGCCAAAGTCGGTAATTATCCTATGATGATTACCGTCCATGGATGAGCAGGACTTAATCAGATGCGGGTATTTAGCTTGTACACTATCCAAAATTGCCCAGCTGTCAACCCCCCTCCATTTTAATCGCAAACCATCGGCAGAGGGCGTGATATCCCTTGCGCCATTTAAGTTCATGTAGACCGAACTAGGGGCAAAATCCAAAGTTACTGTTAGTGGATTGTCATCGCCAAACGATGTCTCCATCACTGTAGACTTTACTGCACAATCTATTAAATGGGGCGACATAAAGATATAATCGATGGTGGAACTGCTGTCCCTACCTCTGAACATAGGAGCATGAGAAGCACTGGGAGTGTGGCCTATTACCATGGCATCACCAAGGATGAGCTCAGTTAATATGTTGGCTTATTCAATGCCCCTTCGATCCGCTTGATCTAAGTGGGTTCTATCCTCAGTCCCGTAGTTCTTTAGTAACTTTGCATTGAAGTCACCCCCAATTAAAATCCCTGACCCAGCGTCAGTCTGTGGACTAAATTCCAGATTGTGTAAGGTCTTTGAAAGTGCCTCAAAGTTCTTGTTAGGTACACAGTAAAAATCATTATTATAAAAATTGATTAAATAAATCCGTGTCTTTAACTTGTATTCAAGAATTTGTATATTCGGATTCCCACTAGACAAATCTCTGATTGTGCCACCAGCCAAAATCTTAATCCCAATAAACAAACCACCCACTGCTCGGCCAAAACTAGGGGCCTGATTAGGATCGCGGTTTTCCCGCATCCTCCGGGCTGGCGGAAGCCACCGCCGGCCCGGAGGATGCGGGAAAACCGCAGGGGAGGCACAGAAGACCCACCGCCAAATTAGGATGGCGGTGGGTCTCAAAATCCGTCCGCTGCTTTTCCGCCGAGGTCGTCTTCCGACCGCGGCGGAAAAGCTCTAACATGGCTGGCGGTGTCTGTCAGACACCGCCAGCCATATTAGGATAGCGGAAAACGTATGCTTTTTCACGGCGGCTTTTCCGCCGTGGAAAAGCATACGGAGATTGCCTTTGGGGGCCCGTTGCGGGCCCCCTTGGTGACGGGGGGGTGGAGGGTGCACATGGGGGTACCTATGGTACCCCCCTGCATTTGCGTGGACAAAGCGGCAGGCACCGCGCGGTGCCTGCTGCTTTGTGCATGCAAATGCCGTGCATGCTTTTTTAACATTGCGGCGGGTGCAGCTTGAAGCTGCACCCGCCGCAATGTTAAAGATTGAGGATGTGACCGCCACCCTGGCGGTCACATCCTAATCTGCATGGAGGGACCTCCGCAGCCCCTGCGGACGGTCCCTCCTACTTTATGGTGGCGGACGGACTCAGGTCCGTCCGCCATCATAATCGGCCCCTAGGTTTGGGCGCTGTTACACTGAAACAATGATAGCCCTCTATATGTAGGTTCCCAACAGCCCAAGTCTCCTGAAACATAACAATATCTATGCCATCAATTATCTTGGCCCATTGAGGATCTGAGAGCCTTGGTTCTAGCCCAGCTACATTCCAGCTAAGAATTGACAAACCACGGTGACTGGAATGTCTGGTGGGCTTATTCCTAAGACTCCTCACTATATTCGGATCAGGGTCAGGAATTGTGGGAGTTTTATATTCATGTGTGGCTAATGGTGTAGCAGTGTGGTCATGTATTGGTGTATCCTGGGTGGCGTTAGCTGGTGTTACTAGTGGGTGTTCCTCGTTAGTGTTGCCGACTACTGAGCTGCCGCTATTGCCCTCCATATTATCAGTTAGTCTATTCTGAATTGATCTATCTTCTACTAATGATAGTTATCCCTTGTTGTCATTGCTTGTATCTATACTTCCGATGTTGTTATCAACAATTTTATCCAGTCAATCCTGCTCATCTAAGTTTGAAAAGGCATATTCAAAGTGGTTATAGGTTGGGATATTGAATAATGGCCTTACTTCATTCCACTGCGTATACTGATTTGGGGTGATCGCTGGATATGACTTTTCCCTGTGGTCGTACTGGGGCATTATGGGAAATTGAGGGTAGTACAATGGATGTACTGGCGTTGGGACCTGATGGCGCTGGACAGGGCCCTTTAAGGGATTAAGGTCTTGATTCTGGTGAAAGAGTGGAGACTTAATCCTAGTACAGAAATTTGGGTCCTGGTAAGGCACAACAAGGTTGTTCGCCATGTTCGGCTTAGGGGGAATCAGGTGTCTATAAAAGTAAACAATGGGAGCAGGGTGGTGTTAAATTCCCATGGTGAGGGTAATGGTGCACTAGCCAGAGTTTTTTCGGCCCATTGGGGGATCTTAAAATTTATGGTTATACAGTCCCCCTCAAACTTTTTCCTCAGTGGGCCTATCCATCCCACTCTCTGGGTGTGACTAATCTCCCTTGCCCCTTCCATTGGGAAGTTGCAGTTTTCAATTAGCCAATGTAGGGTCTTATTTTTAAGGGATATGGGGGTTTCTTCTTGGTCCTTCCTAAGTTTGGAAACATTAACTAGGACCAACACGTACGCCCCTCATTCAGGCGGCAGGTTGATACGTGGTGGAATCTGCCTCATATTAGTTGCCGTATTTTGAACGGGCTGAGCCCTTGGGAGATTTTGAGAAGAGTTATTAATTTGGCTCGTTGAGATCCCCTTCCTCTGGGCAATGTTTTGCCCCTTCCCTCACTCTAAAACTACATTGGTCGTATGAGGGTTAACAGTAGAATTAGCGCTGATGTTTGCTGCCAATTGGTTGGCAGCAGCCCCTTTACCTAGAACCTGTGGGGTTTTAAGCTTTGTAGTTGTGATTAGAGCTGGGGGTTACTTGGGTTTGGGACATGTAGGTTTTGAGGAACTTGATTTGGCTCCCACACCAGTGGGCGCCCCGTCACTGGGAATGTTTTTAATGAGAGCGATTAATTCAGCTAGTTGCTTTTCGATGCATGCAAGTCTGGATTCTATCGGGGACAAATAGATACTAAGAAGTTCACCCTTTCTTTCCAACAGTTGGTCATTTGCAATATTTGCGTCAGGTTTGTCCCCTGTGCCCGACAGCCTCCCCTGAGGCTCCTCGCTTTCTATCTCTATGGTTACATTTGTTCAGTCTGTATTTGAGTGTGGGTTAGCGCCCTTCCTAGGCTTTTGCTTTGGCGCGCTATGCTTTCTAACCTTAGACATACTATGCTTTGTTGTGTGTTTTATTTGTTTCCGTATGGCACCCTCCCGCCTGCTCCTTAATTGCCTCATGCTGTCTATGACTGCTTCATCTGGTGTAGGATTAATGGACAGGTTAGGGGTCCTTTCCAAATCCATGCTAGGTTCTGAGTCTGAGTCTATTAAGGGGTTCGATGCTGATAAGTTAACCTCATTTGGTATGGATAGTTCTGGCCTGAATAGGTGTTCTTGCCGATGGAATGAGTCCAAGGGATGATCGTTTAGCTAGTGCTAGGTCTTGTGAAACCCTATGCTCCAGGAGTAGAATGCCCTGATCTATGGCATCATTGGCCCTTGTTATAAAATTATCTATTGGGCCTATCACTGGAGCCCCCAATCTGCTGTTTTGCTTCTAGTGCCCCCCGTAGACATAGTGTAAGTTTTGAAGTGTTTATATTATCACAATTAGAATGTTACTCAGATCCAAAACAAAAGACAGTAGGTATTAAACTGGGCTTGGGGGGATGCGAGAAGCAATATGCAGTACAGTTAAGGGTGAGCGCAAAATCCGTTCCGCTCGCGGATTTTCGGTAAATCCGCAATCTGCGAACTCCCGCGAATTTACCGAAAATCCGCAAGCGGCGTATTTGGGGGGCAAAAGTTCAAGCCTGTTGAACTTGTAACTATTTTAGGATGGCGCTGGCAAGCTGCCAGCGCCATCCTAAAATAGTTACTAAGTTAGCTTCAACAGGAAGCACTAATAGATAAAATAAAGCAGGTGCTCGAGCACCTGCTTTATTTTATCTATTAGTGCTTCCTGATGAAGCTAATTTAGTAACTATTTTAGGATGGTGCGGCAGCTTGCCAGCGCCATCCTAAAATAGTTACAGGATGATGGGCACTGGCAGGCAGCTCACTCAAGGGACCCTTGCGCTCTTCGGTGTGATGCCAAAGTTAATCAGCCCCCCAAAAATGTGAGTTTTGTCGAGGCTGGGCAGGTGTGCGTTATTCCCATATCTATCGTCGAAAATTAGCTTTGATGCTTGATGGAGGCCTTTGCATTATTGACTTTCACAAGCTCAATCCCTGTGCAGTTCCTGTGACCACAAGCTTCTCTGATCCGTGCCTGTCCTTTTATGCACTCAAGAGGCATGTGAACTCGCATATAAGCCCCGTCCGTTTGGCCCCTCCGCGTACACTAGTGGTGTGCACTGTCTTTGCGCCCTTTACCCACTTGATGGACAGCTCACTCGAGGGACCCCGCGCTCTTTGGTGTGATGCCAAAGTTAATAAGCCCCCCCCAAAATGTGTGTTTTGTCGAGGCTGGGTAGGTGTGCATTCTCCCCATATCTATCGTCGAAAATTAGCTTTGATGCTTGATGGAGGCCTTTGCATTATTGACTTTCACAAGCTCAATCCCTGTGCAGTTCCTGTGACCACAAGCTTCTCTGATCTGTGCCTGTCCTTTTATGCACACAAGAGGCATGTGAGCTCGCATGTAAGCCTCGCCCGTTTGGCCCTGCCCCTCACACTAGCGATGTGCACCGTTTTCCCGCCTGGCCTTTACCCACACAATCCGCAAAATCCGTGTGGGGACAACGTACCTTGGGGATACCTGCAATATCAATGTTAGGGGGGTGCGCCCGGCCCGGCCTCCTTGACCTCTGAGGGCCTCGGAGGGCCCGCCCTCTGCCCGGGCTTAGCCCGGCGTGCACTCGCGCGCGTCCCGCGAGGCGGGAAAGGTCTGCTCATTATATCCGCTCCGGTGTCAAAGGGGAGGGGCTTAAGGTCCGCCGGTCACTTGTGGAGCGTGAAGTCCTCAGGCTGCTTGCCCCCACTGGCCCACACACACAGGAAGCTGAACGAAGCGTCTCCCGCAAAGCGGGAGACGCGAGCCGCAATTAAAGCCCCCGGTGTCAGAGGGGAGGGGCTCATGGTCCGCCGGTCACTTGTGGGGCGTGAAGTCCTCAGGCTGCTTGCCCCCGCTGGCCCACACACACAGGAAGCTGAACGAAGCGTCTCCCGCAAAGCGGGAGCCGCGAGCCGCAATTAAAGCCCCCGGTGTCAGAGGGGAGGGGCTCAAGGTCCGATGGTCACTTGTGGGGCGTGAAGTCCTCAGGCTGCTTGCCCCCGCTGGCTCAAACACACAGGAAGCTGAACGAAGCGTCTCCCCTTACACAAGTGAGCGAGCGAAAGGAAGGGTGTGCATGTGCATTGCTTCCATGACTGAGAGGTTGGGTGTGTTCTGTTCTGGGTTGTCTACTTGTTGGGTATCTGGGGTGAGGGTTTGGAGAGCTAATAGTTATAAGACACTACTATAACTAGTCGGGCAGGGGACTTCTGATTGAGGTGTGTGAGGAAGGTCCAACCTCCCATCACCAACATCCTATTTTCTTGTGCAAAGTTCTGTATGTGCAAAATCCCCACAACAGTATTAGTATGTCCTATCATATCAAAATAGTAATAAATCTGGTTGGGCATTTGTTGGTGTGAATTGTCAAAGCCTCAAGATTAACAAAGACTCAAGATCAATAAGACTAGAAGTAGTAGAAGAGGACGACCCAAAGGACTGGACTCAATGGCTAGAGCTACTAGTTTTATTTAAAACCTTTTAAATAAAGAGTGGCCAACTGGGCAAGCTTAGCTACTACAGTACCGACAGACTAATAGTAGTAGTATTAGTACAGAGAATCATTATAGCAGAGGCAGGGATAACAAGATTTTCGAAACAGTACAGATCAAAGGATAATTGTTGGTAAAAAATAGCATTTGGAAACGGAAATAATAGTTCGGGAAAAATATGGTGCAGTAAAAGTTATGCAATAAAAATTATAATTAAAAACAAGAAGACTTACTAGGGCCAGCAGAAGAGCCCGCGTTGGTGTCCTCCTCCTGTTGATGGTGTTCTCCCGCCAACTGCGCCCCTGTCTGCCTGCCCCTGGGTGCTGAACAGGAAAGATATAAGAAAGAGACAAACATGGATGAATGGTGTCAATCAAATAAAATATTTTTAAAGAATGGTCGAAACCTATGTAAACAACAATTGCAATAACTAAATTGACTGATCTCATCTGGTCTCATCTGGTCAACAAGTAGTATTGGGGGATCCGCGGATCGACTTCTTACTATTTATCAACACTAATCCACTCTTCCTTTCTGATTCCAGAATACTAACTAAGCCCAAGTAAGCTGTACCACCTGAACTAGCCCACCTATTCCAGGCATGCCAATTGTACATTAAAGTATGCATTTCCACTTCTTTTAGTCCTCAACAATGCATATGGTCAAATGGAGGACACATGACTACATTTTTGTATACACCAAATTTTTGGTTGATTGATTGATGCTGATGTTCTGCTAGTGCTGCTAAGCCTATTACCACTCATTGAACAAAGTAGAAAAGGTTCCAATAAAGGCTGGGGTACTAGCAGCACAAGATGTAACAGAGGGGGCATCACGCATACCACTAAAAAATTACAAACTCATACAAAGTAACTAAACCTAAGTATCAATCCACCCCTATCTCTTAGTGACAGGACAAAGTAAGGACTAGAGTCACTATAGCATTACGTTACTTAATTTCTCTAAAATAAACTCTTACATAGTCACGCTAAGCGAGCGCAAACGCAAAGTTGCCAACAAGTAAGATTAGTAGCGCAGAAGAGCACCTGGGTCATAACAATCACAGAAGACTTTTAAACGTAATTTACCTGTAATGTAAGCAGCAGCATTCTAGCTGGTTGGGAAAAAAAAGATATTCGCAATATATAACACAAAGCAGAAGAACACACACAAAGTAGTAGTAATTAAATATTTCCTCACCCGGGACCTCCACTCCTAGCAGGTCAAGCAGGTCCTGCTCCCGGTCCAGGATGTCAGACCACCGGTGCGTCAGATGGGCCTGGGTGCGCCAAACCCCAGTGCAGCGGAACACTGCCCGGCGCACCTTCCCCCACCGCTGCCGATTCTCCCGAAGCCCGTACCCGGACCCAGGCCTGCCACCTGCTGCCAGGGTTGAGGGGAGGTGGCGCTGCACAAAGAAAATGAGTGAAGCCAACTCCACCTCCCCAAAGAAGGCCCATGCCTGCACCCCTGTGGGCGCCGCCTTCCGCAGGGAAGGCGGTCGCGGCTCTAGCTGCAGCGAGCTCTACCCTTTGACATGGTTCTGGGGAGAGTCAGACAGGGCGGGAAAGAAGGCAATACAATTTAAGAAGTAAGTAAAAGAAATGAAAATAGCAGGTAATAGAAAAAGAATGAAAAAGTAGCTAAAAAACACAAAAAAAGTGGACAAAAACAAAAAAATAGAAGCAGGAAAATAGTCTGAATAACATTAAGTAAAAAAGATCAAAAAAAAGTTTCTAGAAAGTAAGGATTGAAAAGATAAAGGGAGGATTCAAAAGCAGGCCCCAGAACCATATCATAGAGTGAAAAACAAGATTGCCGCGCCCATTGAGATCACGTGCACAAGTTTGTGAGATATTTTCTCCCCGAGCACGCAAAAAGCAGAGCGAACGCGTAAAAGCTTTCCCGAACAGGAAATATGTAAAGCGAACGGGTGCGAGCATGCATTGCGCGACCCGGAACAGGAAGTAAGCTGCGCCCATGAGTGACCACATGGGTAAGTTAGCGAGACATTTTTCAATGCGATCACGCAGAAAAATACGCGAACGGGTGGGAAAAAAACTTTTGCGTCTTCGCGATATTTCCGTGTGATCGTGGAGATTTTTAACATTTTCGCGAAAGTTTGCAAAAGTGCATTTCGCAAATTCCGTCCACCCCTACATATCATCTTCAAAAGCATACACGTATGTTTGTAATACCTGATAGGCCTAGCTCTCAAAAATGTTTCACTCCTGTATGGCATAGTCCTAGCCAATATAAAAAAATATTTTTAAAAAGGTGGTAGTATCTTTTATGTACAATGGTAGGCTCTGAACTATTGGTCTAATAAATGGTCTAAACATTTTGACATGCTTTCATATAGGCCTTCGTGGGTTGTAGCAGTGGTTACAGTCATGTGTTTAAAATGTATGTGTTAACCGTAATCAAACGGGGGAACATGCCTGAGCTTGTATACAGTCTGGGCAGCCCTCTTCCATTCTCATGTTTTTTTAAACTTTGTTTAATTTAAGTTACTTCAGACATGTTTATGGATGACAAATTATGCAAACTTATACCTTGGATTGAGGATGCATTTACCATAATGAGCACGCCAGCTTTTCTGTTTTTTCATACAAGGTACGTGGGTTATACATGAAGGCCAACTGTCCTTCTAAAATCTAACCAATAATGTTTTTTAACACAGACCTGACCCAAGGTCTCATATCGGAAGTTGGTAAAATATATGACTTTTTGGTGATTCAATGTATCTCTAAGTGTACCTTTGGAGCTCTCTTTTTGGCTATGCTGTCATCTGTACATTGGAATGCTAATGATTGATCTCAATTTCTCTTTTACCACGATTCTCACTTGTGGAGATTTTGAATCAAATACAGTCAGCTTCTCTTTTCACTTATAGCATCTCCTATTTTTTATTTTAGTTTATTCAGAATGCTTCCGCATTTACCTTGGAAGCCAGACCATTATACTGATCAGATAAATTTGTAGTCTAGTCTATCTTAACAAGCACAATAATTTCATTATTAGGAATTTTTTGAGATCACTATTATGTATTTCCCATATGGGTTTTAACTAACAGTCTTCTTTGGAAATGTAGCCATATATTACAAAAGTGCAAATGAGAAAATTGTTGGTGACCCATTATGAAGCATTGACTCATAGTCACAAGTTTTTTACTTTATTTTCACAGCAGTTCTTTAAAATTACTTTCAAGTAGATGATACTCTACTAAGATTTCTAATGTCTGTTGGAGGGTGTATTTTGCTCTTTATTACTTATAAAGCTGATACTATCGAGCTTTCCAGCGATTTATGATGATGTACTTTAACCTAATGGAGGCACTTCTTCCATTACATTGCCGTTTTTATACTCAAGAGTCGAAGTCCCAAGTTGGGACTAATTTCTACTGTTGCTGCAACTCCCCTTTCAAATTAGGTTGCTCTGAACTATATAAGGGCCTGTACATTTATGTTTGAGGTATCCACAAATACTCTTACTTGTAATTGCATGTTTTATCGCTTATCTACTAGTGCCTGGTGGTTTCAATCTCTTTGCCTATTTGGTCTTAGATATAATCACAATGGGGTAGGTTCAAATATCTAAACCTTTAAGCACGAGTTTTTAAATTCAAGCACTGCACTATTTTTATTTTTTAGTCTTCCATACATTTGGGTGTCTGCATCTATATCTTGGAACATGGTCAAGATCTGGCTATGTCTCTATCAAACACTTTATCCAGGGTTAAAATTTTCATGAATCCCCTCGCCCCTCCTTTTCTTAGCTGTTTGTAACAACACCTGTTTGAAATGGTTGATATCCGGAAAACAATCTATTTTCTACAAACTTCACAATGTTTAGTGTTGTATTGCATATCTCTATTAACAGCCTTGAAAAAGTCTCCTACTCGACGAAACACGTGTCGGCTGTCTGCATCTACGCTACAACTGTGCGTCAACAATTTCAAGAATTTTGGCATATATTTGTATTTGGGCAGTAACATCTTGTCCATTGTGTTTTTTCTTGGCGCTGTATTTATGATTAAATCTAAGTGACAACAGGGTCAATTTAAACAAAAAAACAATTTGATGCTGTGCTCTGTACTATAGTTCTTTTATTTCAAGTGTATAAGGAGGATTCTTTTTCCTATACAGGGTAACACTGGTTAGGTGGCACAGTATTTACATCGAGCACACATAAACCTAATAATCTAACATATTGCAAACATTTTGGAGGTGCTGACCTTCTCTTTATTACCACTGTCACTTGGTTATAGTGCTAATATTTACCTGTTTCTGTATTTTTATGTTATTTTTGACTGCCTAATTTACTAAAACACCGATGGTCATCACAGGATGAGTGCCTATTTATCAGCTAAATAAATATGGAAATTTATGATTTTACAACTGATTTTATTTACAAAACACAAAAGGATTACTGATAAGATGGCTATGTTCCAAAAATAAATACCATAAAACCGGGAACAGTTAGGTTTAGAATTTACATACACAAAACCATAGAAATACAGCATTTATAGTTAGAGTTCTCATGAAACTATAACTTGCGCCCCCACCATGCTCTATTTTCTCATCAATCATTTTACTGTATACGTTTCAGTTATAATAATAATTATTTCATAGAAGATGTCATCAGTGATGTGATCTGTGGGGTAATAAGTAGTGCATAGCTGCTATTTGACAGTTTTTCAGAAATTAAGGTTGAAAGTTTGTAGCATTCTGGAAAGTTGGGCTTGTGGGATGCTCACATGTTACTTGCAGGCATGCTAAATAACAAAAAAATAGAGCAATTCCATTGTTCAAATTGGCTTTCTTTCCCATCAGCCATGGGAGTGCTGCTCCTGTGGGAGCGCATGCTCTGATTGGCTGATAGCAACAATTCAGGACCCTCATCCTGGAAACCATATAACAAATAAGGTACACGGTGTCAGGGTAGGTATGCCCTCACCCACTAGTCTTTGTAGGAGGGGTCCCTGAGGCACTCCCTCAGGTCAAAGTAAATAAACAATTATGGGATGCCTCATTCCTGTGAGAGTGTTGTGGGTGTCCAGGGACTGAATTAGCTCCCACAAGTGTCTGACAGGCTTACCTACATATTACTGAGATGTTCAGAGGTCTTTGCGGACAGGCCAGTCTCTCACCAAACCCTACTACACATAACCTTTGCCCTGGACAATGTTTTCTACAGAGAGGCCATTCTCTTGGTACACCTTAGTCTGCACAGCCTTCCCTCTGTATAGCAGTATCATTGGAGAGGCCGGTCCCTCAAAACTTTATACTACGCTCAGTCTCTGCCCTTCATTGAGTCTCCATGGAAGGCCAGTCAGTCAGTCAGTCAGTCAGTCAAAATTCTTTAGTCGGTACTTACAAAGATACCATTAAAGTGCATAGAGAATACATACATACAGTTTTAAAAGCACAGTTAAAAAGCATTTAAAAAAAAAAAAAATTTAAAGAAAATTTTTAGTTAAAAAAAGAGATTCATATATAAAAAAACAGTACGTCATCATAAGTCAGTGGGGGTTTCAGACTACGTTCAAGTGGAGTATACGGTTGTTTCCCTGGTGTTCCTCAATCTCATAGCAACTTTAATGAAGCTTATAACGCTTAGCAGAGTATGTGGATCTGATGCTTTTTGCAGAAATAGAAGGGCTGCTTTGGCCTGCTTCAGTTTTTGGTTTTTCAGGATCCTAACTAAAAACTTCTTTCTTGGCTCTGAGTAGAGAGGGCATAATAAAACAAAGTGAAGGGTGTCCTGCGGAGACCTAGAGTCGCAGCCGCAGGAACCCTTCGCCTCTACAGTAGATGTGAAACCTGCAGGAACTGCCAATAGATGGTGTAGTAAATTCAAGCGGAACCTGGTCATATAAAATCTTTCCTGCGCATTATACAGTACCGCTAGGTATGATTCCATTTTGAAGTTTGTAGATACCACTGACCCATGTGCCACCACCGAGGGTTTTTTGTTTTCAGTGATCGCCCTCCTTGCTGTTGACCATGCATTGAATGAGTTTTTAAGCAGTGTTTTATTCTGTGCGGTCATCTGCTCTGGGTCAGTGAACAGATCTTTACAGCCAATACAATCCAAGGTGTCCTTTACGTATTTTAGCCATGTGATTTGTTCCCATTTGTCCCGGCTTAGGCAATCCGTAATAATCTGTCTGCTAAAGCAGGCCTCTGGGTTTGTCCATATCCTGATCCAGGCCATAAGTGGTCGAATCTTAATTTTGTCCTCGATATAGGGTTCTCCCAGTTCCAAGTGGGTTATGTGTGCGGTGGTGCTCTGAGGGACCTTGAGTAATCTTTTAAAGAATTTATTTTCCTCAGCTTGTATCTGCTGTATGTGGTTAATTTTGCAGCCCCACACTTCAGCTCCATATGCCGCTTTAGCGCAGGATACAGCTTTGTATAGGTTTAATATCTGTTCCGGTGACCACCTGCCTAGCCTCCTTCCGAATGCCATTATAGCACCCGTTGAGGCCACCAATTTGGATGCATGTTTTTCCGCCAGATTTTTTAATTCTAATTTCTCATCAAAGAGGACACCAAGGTAGGAAAATGTCTTAACTGTTCCCAGCTTGTGGCTACCTATGCTGTACGAGAAGTTGTTTTTTTGGATTCCGGCCTGTGGTCATAACAAAAGATTTTTTCAGGTTTGCTGAAAGGTCCAAAGAATTCATAAAATTTACAAACCCATCAATTAATTTTTGTAGTCCCAGTGGCGTACGGGCTAGCAGCACAGCGTCGTCCGCATAAAGGAGGACGGGTACCGGACGCTGGCCGATCTTAGGGCAATCCACTTCCAATTCCTTGAGTTCTTTGTCCAGGTTATTTATGTACAAAGAGAATAAAAAAGGCGCTAAAATGCAGCCCTGCCGCACTCCACTTGTGCAGGGAAACGGTTCAGTCTTCATCCCTTCGTTATTGTAACGGACTGTAGCCGTAGTCTCCCAGTGTAGAGCCTTTAAGATGTCTACTACTTCATGATCCACCCCCATGGAGATCATCAGGGCCCATGATTTCTGTCTGTTGACGCGATCAAAGGCCGCTGAGAGATCCATAAAACCCATATAAATAGTCCCCTTGGCTGCGATGGTGTATTTAGCGGTAAGGAGATATAGGTTTAAGCATTGGTCTGTTGTGGATCTCCCTTCTCTGAATCCGTACTGTACATCAGTTAAAATATGATGGTCCTCTGCCCAGGATTGCAGACGATTTAAAATAACACGTCCCAAAACTTTTGCCGTAACATCGTTCAGAGAGATTGGGCGATAACATTGGGGGTCGTCCCGACTGCCCTTTTTGTAGATGGGGACAATGGTTGAGGAGGACCAGGAGCGGGGCAGTCCTGCCACTACTGCCTCGTTCAAGACCCTGGTGAGAACGGGTGCCCACAATTCAAAGTTGCTCAGGTAGAGATCGGGGAGGATGCCGTCGGGGCCGGGAGCTTTATTTTTTGACAGCCCTTGAATGGCTGATTTTGTTTCTTTTAAAGAGAACATTAGACCTGTAGGTGTTGGTGGTTTTGTCCCTTTTTCTTGTGGTGTGGCCCCAGTGTGATTATAGAGACCACAAAAGTGATTGCGCCATTGCTCAGGGAGAATGGTGTTTATTATGTCCGGCCCTTTTGGGTCTTTAAAACATGGGTCATTTATGGTTCTCCAGAAAGCCGACATATCGCCTCGCTCTGCTGCTTCCCTTAAATCCTCCCATGCTTGATGTTGCAGGGATTTTTTACGTATTTTCAGAGCTTTTTTATAAATGGCTCTCTTCCCTGCAATCTTGGCTTTATCTTTCGGTTGTTCCATGAGGCTTTTTTTTAGGTCTTTCAATGCCTTGGTGCAATCGTGGTCAAACCAACGTGGGATCAGGGGCTGTTTTGGTCCTGTTCGGGGTAAGGATTTCAGTAGGTTCTCTACAAGTTTAGCAATTTCTTCAAATGCTCTAACTACAGTTGGACCGGTCACATTTTCATCCAGACATATCTTTAGTTGTTCTTGTCCCTTAATCACAAGGTCAAGATAGAATTTATCTCCATCTATCTTGGCCCATTTAAGCCTTCTCCCCTGTGCAGTTACCTGTTCTAAGGCTTCAGGTGCACCCACTCCTTCTCTGAGGTTTATGCATATAAGGTTCATCTTCAGTGGGTTATGGTCACTGAAGGGGCTCAGAGTGATATCAAAGTTTGTGATCCATTTTTTGAGTGTTGGGGACACCATGATAAAGTCTATATAAGAGTGACAGCCTCTTCCTTTGTACGTTGGGTTAGGTTCCTTCTTATTATCTATCTTTATCAGGTCCATTATGGGCGATAAATTATGCCTCTTAGTGAAGTTCTCCATCTCCTTTCCTTCGACGGTGTGCGCAAAGTGGGGCCCCTTTTCCTCCGTGCACCTTGACCAATCCTTATTTATAGGTCTTAGTTTTTCGCAAAGGTGACAATTGAAATCCCCTGCTAAAATCATGTATGGTACACCCTTGGCGTGGTTAGATGAAGATAGGTTTTTGAAATATTCATCCAGTTCTTTCAAGGTTTTATTTTTATTCTGTGTGCCCACCGAGTTATACCAGTTTATCAGGATGATTTTTAGACCTTTGTGTGAAAAGCCGATTGCTTGCATATTTTTGGAGCCACAGTTTAGGTTTGACCAGTGCCCCTGGATGCGAAGGTCCACATATATGATTTATCCACCCATAGCTCTTCCAGATGGTGCTTTTACTGCGGGGACCCCGAAACTTTTAAACCCATCTAGTGGAAATTGACTGTGGTCAACAGTCCAGGTTTCCTGTAGGCAGATGATGTGGAAATTGGTTACAAACTCTCTCCACTCCTTCACATTATGTTTGGCTGCTATCCCTGCAATGTTCCATGATAAGATTTTTATGCCTTGCTCAACCTCCGCTTTTTGTTTACTAGCGGTCATAGAGTGGCTGGCTGGAACCTCTCCCAATGTCACTGAGGTGCCCATTTTGTTTAGTGAAGAACCTTCCCAGGACGCGGTGTTCTGTCCAGACTTTAGATTATCATTAATGTTCACTAATGGGTGTTCATCCATGGATACAATAGGTGCACTTCTTTGGTCTGTTAAGATAGTAGGGGGCGAGTAGCCTAGTTTTTGCCTGCTTTTCGTAGCGCTGTCCTTCGTCAGACTTGGATTGAGTTCCCTATTTAGTTGGAGTCAATCAACATTTTCCAAGGTGCAAAACCTATTCCAGTGTGCATGCATTGCGACTATTGGGTCATAGAAGGGTGGTGCCTGCCAAGGTGCCTGCCAATTTTCTGCTCTATGGAACTGCATGGGGTGTGGGGCCATGTTTGCTTGTGCCCTATTTGTATACGGCAGTCCATGTTTTGGATGCAAGGCATAGAAATATGATAGAGGTAGGGGGTATATGTTTGATTGTTGTGCCATCGAGGGGGAATTACATATATGGGTGACTACCGAAGTGTCCCTGAAGTTTATTGCGATTACGTCCCCTGCTATCGTTTTTGCACCATTTCCTATCCACTGGCCCCTTCTAACAGATAATATTTCCCCAGACATGTGTAAGGGCAATGGTTTATTGGTCCTTAACCATTGGACGCATTTGTTCCTTAACTCCCCTTCATGTTCTCTTTTTCCGTCTTTTAGGGGAGGTACTCCTGTTACCACCACTACGTACGGTAGTGCTTCTGGTGGTAGATTAATAGAGTGGAACCGCCCTCCAGATTTTTCTCTAGGGATGCCTAGAGAGTTGTTAGTTTTAGGTTAGGTGGTGTTTCCAATGTTATCTTTGCTTTGGCTTGCCTTAGCTACTGACGTGGAGCTTTTCCCTTGGTTTTTATTTTCCTGTGGTACTATACTCTTTGTGTTAGTCGTTGGGTGTGAGTTGGTTTTCGCCGGCATGTTGTTTTGTGGGACTGTATTATTTATTGATTTGCCGGATTTTAGGGAAGAAGTTGTTATTCCCTTACTTGTATTCTCTTCAGCCCCGGATCCAGTATTATTAGGATTATCTGAGGCTGTAGATGATATTTGGGGCACCTGTCTAGTTGGTCCTATCACCTTGTTATTTATGACAGATGTTAGTCTGTCCAGTTTGGCCATTAGGGGTTTAAGCTGTGTCCGGATGGACTCTTCTAGTTCTGCCTTGAGGTCTGCCACCATATTGGCTACCCAGCAGGGTATGCCAGATACGGTGCTAACCATCAGGGTTATCAGATTGTGATTGGCATTACAATTCTCTTTGCCCCCCTTTTTGTTATTTGGTTTACAAGCACTCTTTTTTCTAGACTTTTGGGCAGGCTTACCTGGGTTGCTCATTTGTGTGATTACTCGTGGTGACTGCTCTAAATTTGTGAGATCTGTGACTCCGGGCGTGTTGTTTGGAATGTTTGGAATAGGCTGTGCACAGGGGAGTTCTACATAAGAGGAGGTTAAGGAAAAACTGGCGTCTGGGTTATCTATTAAAGATATCACCTGGCCCTCCTCTGTATCGTGGATAGCTACAGTGGGTGCTAGCGAGAGTCGCCTTTCTGTGTTCTCAATGGCTGTAGCCACTACCCCAATTGTTTTTTGCAGCATTTTGTCTATCGCTGTTAAGGTAGGGAGAGGCTGCGACTGTGGGTTGTCACCTTTCTGTCTGGAATTTGATCTTAAGGTGGGCATTTTACTTATTTTGGATCCTCTCCTCATATTTTACTTGGCGTCCTCTTGATGATATAAGTCTGGTGGTAGCTTGTAAAGTTAGGACTGGAGAGGGTAGAGTATGAAAAGTCCTATGCCACCCAAGAAAGCCCAACTGTACCTTGTATGCAGCAAATCAATGCAGGCCAGCAGTTGTTAATAGCGTGGCCCAGCCCAGCCTTGTATGGCCTTGGAGGGCCGTAGAGGGCCCACCCTTTGCCCGGGCTTCGCCCGGCGCTCCCGCCCGCTCCCGCGACGCGGGTGGGGCTCGTCTGTTTTATGCACCAGCAGCGCGCTCTCAGGTCCCGCCTTCTCTTCCTGGTCATGGGGGAGCTGGGAAGGGTAGTTCGACAACCCTCTCGGTCCCCCCCTCTCGGCGGCTGTTACACGCACAGCGGCGGAGGGAGACCGGCGCGGTACACCCACAGGGGCTCCGCCTCCAGCAGCAACGCTCCTGTAAACCTGGTCAGTAAAGTGATTCGCCTCTGGTAAGACCCCCGCTCTGCCGATGGGGCTCGTCTGTTTTATGCGCCAGCAGCGCACTCTCAGGTCCCGCCGTCTCTTCCTGGTCACGGGGCAGCTGGGAAGGGTAGTTCGACAACCCTCTCGGTCCCCCCCTCTCGGCGGCTGTTACACGCACAGCGGTGGAGGGAGACCGGCGCGGTACACCCACAGGGGCTACGCCTCCAGCAGCAACGCTCCTGTAAACCTGGTCAGTAAAGTGATTCGCCTCTGGTAAGGCCAGTCCCTCCTAATACTTTACTATACACAAGTATTCTCCTGCAGAGAATCTCCACTTTGATGCCATCCCGCCACCAAATTCTACTAATGCACAAGCTTCACCCTGAATAGAGATCTCTTCTGAGAGGCCAGACTTTATACAAAACCTACAGCACAGAATCTTTGCACAATTCACAGTTTGTTCAGAGAGACCAATTCTTCCACACACTCTAATACATGGAGTTTTCTATTTTTTTTTTTACCTTTTTTTATTGAAGTCCTTTAGTTACATTTCTTGTTGACATCGCATAATAAATTCATCGAGAAAAAATACAAAAGAATAAGAAACGTAATCAGGCATTCAAATACAAAAATACAATAATTGGTAACATATAAATACCCTTCTCGGTATTCCTCCCAAATTTCAATCAAAATAAGATGCCCAAATGTTATCAAATTTTCTTAACCCTCCTACTCACGAAGCGTACGTTTGTTCACTTTTCTTAACTCTCCTCATTTTCAGTAACCATTCATGCATGGATGGGCTCTGTTCTGATAGCCATTGCTGTAATAGCAGAGATCTGGCCACTGCGATTGCAATGTAAACTAATTTAGCTAACTGATCGGAGAGCTTAAGATCAAAATCAAAACCATATAGCATCAATTTTACGTTCACAAAAATCATAATGTTATAATGAGTCTTAAAATAAGCAAATATCTCATCCCAAAATACCCCAATTCATACACAGTGAACCATTACGTGAGACCAATTAGCCGGAGAGTGATGTAAGCACCTAAAACAATTTGCTAGGTAATTAGTGTACATTTTAGAAATGGCAGCGGGTGTCCGATACAGCAGCCATTTACCAAAAAATAACATTCTACGCCAATTGGTGCCCCGGAGCGTGCTAAAGTTAAATTTGTTAATAGTTGTCCAGGTATTCAGAGATAATAAATGATTTTCCTGCTCCTTCCAATTCTTGATGGCTTTTTGACTTAAATCCATCTCTTTACTCTGCGCTAAGCATCGCTTCCAGTCCCCAGGTTTTCTATCACACTAAGCATGGGCGGAAAATCCGTTACGCTCGCGGATTTTGCGGATTTTCGGGAAATCCGCAATCCGCGAGATTTGCGAATTTCCCGCAAAATCCGCAAATCCGCGAGCAGCGGATTTTGCTCGCACTGCTCGCACTGTTCGCGTGAGTTCGCGCCCCGCGAATAAGTGCAAAATTGCAGAAATACGATCTTAGCAAAACTGAAAGTAACTACTTACCAGGTTCAAAAGTTCAGGCACATCATTAGTAGCCATTTCCTGTAGTGCTTCCTGAGGGGCCCCTCCAGAGTTCAGTTGCCAGTTGAAACTATTATGTGACCCTGCTCTGAACCTCAGAATAGTTACACATATGCCACATGAATTACAGCTAAGGGAGACAAGCAGGAGCCAGGCTGGAAGTTAAAATCCATTAATCAGCCCCTAATTCATTATTGTCAGTTGGGGCAGGGCAGGTGTTGTAACTAATTTTGCAACAATGAAAGCACTTAGCAAGTGCAAAAGATCACTAATCAGGGCGCACTAAGGAAGCAGGTGCCAGCGAAAAAAATATTCTGTGACACATTAATCAGCCCCAAATTAATTCAGGTCACTTGAGGCAGGGAAGGTGTGCTTTGCTTTGCCGAAAATAATGTACACTGGACAACCAGAGGGTGTGGTGATGAAACAGAGGGTGGCATGGGTGGGCCAGAGGGTGGCATGAGTAGTCAGAGAGTGGCAGTGGTGACAGAGAGTGGCAGTGATGAAGAAGAGTGTCCCAAACAGGCTGGACACGTAGAAACAACAAGTTCGCAAAACTTGCGACCCGACAGGTAAGTTCGCAAATTGCGAAATTGTAAAAACCCTCGCGAACTGGCAGAAACACGGGCGAACACAAAAAAAAAAAATCCGCAAATTCGCGGGAATTCACGGATTTTGCGGATTGCGAATCCGCAAATCCGCAAAATTCGCGAACGCGAGATCCGCAAAATTCGCCCATGCTTATATCACACTCATTCACGAGAAGATCATTAATAATTTGACTTGCTTGGTTCAACTGTATATTGTCCAGTTGAACTAAAAATTTATGAACCATATTGTAAGACCCTGACAACAAAAAATTCCTGAGTCAAATGTACCATTTTTATCGGGGTTACCCATAATCCATTTCTCAAGAAATCTATAACTTTAACAAAACCTGCCCGTCCCTATTCTCCGCTAAATCTGACCCTTGTGCAATACCCAATACCGGTAATATGCTAGCCAGCAAAGTTGTTGCATTTATGGGGGGAAGTGAATATCTTTTAAATAAGGTGCCGCGTTTTAAAAAAAAACATAATAGTGTCTTATAGCGAACCAATTTGGGAGATTTGATTACCTGTAGAGGGGGAGGTATCTGAATTTCTTTGCACATTAAATCGAAAAAACCATTTATGAATACATTTTTATTTTTGGTTTGACCTTTAAATCTTGATACATACAGCGCGAAGTGAGCATTAAAGTAGTCCCTATGATTTGGCAGGGTGAGGCCTCCCTGATCCAACTCCTCATATAAAGTGCCTATTGCAACCCGAGGTGTCTTCTTTGCCCAAATAGAAGCCGAAAACATAGATTCTACTCTCGAAAAAAAAGTCCCTGGCAAAAAGCATGAAATAGTAGAAAACAGAAAATTGAACAAAGGAAGAACGGACATTTTTATCAGAGCGACCCGACCAAGAATCGTCAGAGGAAGTAAATTCCATTGGGCAAACATTATCAGGATCTTTTGAAGAGGGGGATCAAAATTTAACCCATACAGGTCTTTGATTGATGCTGAGAAGAAGACGCCCAAATATCTCTTAGGCTTAGTATTGATGCAGCTACATATATTGGGATGTAGTTCAGGATCTCCTCCCCCACATACCAAAATTTCAGTTTTCTTTTTATCCCCCAAGGCCTCGAATTCCTCAAAGATCTGAAATACTCTGGCTTAGGAGCAAATTTCATGTTTAATTAGAAGCATGATATCATCCGCATATAATTTAACCTCAGCCATTAATGTTATCGGGGGAAGAGTATCCACGCAGTTCCTCAATGTGACTGCCAATGGTTCGATAAGAACGCAAAGAGGACAAGCGATAGTGGGCAGCCCTGCCTTGTGCCATGCTTGACTAAGACCGGCCCAACCTACACCGTAACATTGGCTTTGGCACCAATATAAAGATTTCTAATTAGGGTTATAATTTTACCCGATATACCAAAATGCTCCAAAATAATTAAGAGTGTCTCCCAAACCACCAAATCAAAAACTTTTTTTGCATCTAATAAAAAAACTAAAGCAGGAATCCCTCGTGTCTCAAAATAATCTAAGGCTTCAATCAAATAATGAGTATTAGTGATCAATTGCCTACCAGCAATAAAACCATTCTGATCCGGGTGGATCAAATCTGTTGTAAATTGATTAAAGCGTATTGAAAGAAGTTTTGTTGTAATTTTATAATCAGTATTCAATAAGGTAATGGGACGGTAAGAGTTTGGATCTTTAGCATCTTTGCCATTCTTCAAAAAACTCACCACAGTACCCTCCCTAAAAGAATCCGGAATCAAGCCGCCCTCCAACATAGAATTCAATAATTGTAAAAGTAAATCCGAAAAAGCGCCAAAAAATACTTTACAAAACTCCACAGGCAGGCCGTCTGGACCACATGCCTTACCATTTGGAAGCTTTTTAAAAACCAATTCTAATTCTTCCATGGAGAATGAGCTTGCCATTGTTGATTGCTCAATTTGAGAGAGAGTTGGTAATGCATACTTTTTTTTTAATTTTGGCAAATTTGAATGGTCTATATTATGTTGTTCACTATAGATGTTATTGTGCTGACTAAGCATTATCTTCCCTATATCAACCGGATCGACTATATCTGCATGAGTAAGTGGGCACTTTAATCCTCTTATCAAATTAGCAGCAGCTTGCTCTCTGATTTGCCAAGCTAGGAACTTCCCTCTGAAATTGCTTTCTTCAAATATTTTCTGGGATTGTCTATGGAGGATCTCCTCACTTTGGGCATGGTAATCTGCGCTAAGTTCCCGTTTCGCCTCATCAAGTTGATGTTGAATATTACTTGATGGATTCAGATGTCTTAAATTACTTAACACTTGTATTTTTTGTTCAAGCGAATTCTTCTTAAGTCTAGCTGCTTTAAATATGGCTACATCCTTACCAATAATGAATCCATGGATAAAAGCCTTTAAAGCATCCCAGACCATGTTAAGTGAGTGTGATTCAATGTTACGAGAATAAAAGTCTCTAATCTCTATTTTTAAAGAATCGACCCATGCTTCGTCATTCAGATATAGTTTGTTAAACACCCAACATTTAGGGGTTTTTACAATTTTCCCTAAAACAAACTCGGAGGCTAACATTGCATGATCAGAGAACCCATTATGAAGAGTCCTCTGCTGAATAAAGAGGAGTTGTCTGGAAGCCAAAAAAAAATCAATTTGTGAGGATGACTTAAATCTCCCTGACCAACATGTAATTTTTTTTTCGCCGGAAAATGTGTGCGCCCTGGATCGCAGAGGTTGAGCGTTGTTTTATAGTTCAGGATGGTTTTCAGCGATTTTGGCATGGGCTGTTTTCTTGATTAAGTGGTAGAGTCCAAAGTGGAATTAATCAGAATATTAAAATCACCACCAATGATGACGTCACCTGTCACCATCAAAAGAGATTGAAACATCTCTTCATAAGCTCTAAAATTATCTTCTACTGGTGCATAGAAGCTTACAAAGGTAATAGGTCTTTGTCTATTTAGAATTTTACAAGTAGCCCAACACCAGCGTCCCGAACCACCATCCTCAGAATGTATAATTTCTGCGTGGATATTCTTTTTTAAAAATAATGCAACCCCCTCTGAGATTTCGTGGCTGAAGAGAAGCCACGATACGAGGCCCATGCTCTGAACATTGGAAACTCGGCTAATTTTAGCGAAGAAATATGTGTTTCCTGTAACAATATTACCGAGGGGTTCTCAGTTTTAATCCACATTTCTATGGCCCGCATTTTCTTTTTATTATATAAGCCATTAACATTAAAAGAAACTATTTTCAAATACTCCCTACTAGACATCCAAAATAAATTCTACATTTTTCCACCCAACTCTCTCTTTTCACTATTTTGGTTGAACCTACCAAGCAAAAAATGATAGAACAGAAAAGCACAAAGGACTTCATTTTTTCAATACTTTTTCCCCCCAGTGACCCCTTCCCTCCCCCTCATACTCCACCACCTACCTGTGACTTCCATCCCCCCATCCTGCTGCCCTTCCTTCCTCCCCCACGACAGCCACAGACCTCTACCCTTAACACTTGGGTGTCCTGTTATTACACCCCTCGGACCCTGGAACCCCCCACAATAACCCCTACCTGGCTCCGCAGAAAATAGACAAGCAATTCCCTTTGATACATCAATTACTGAGCGCACCTAAAGTCTTCTTCTAATCTTCTGGTCCTAAAACAACCCTTCAGTTGTAACAACGAAGAAAAAAAAAATTAATTGAAACCTAGAGAAGAAGAAGAAGAAGACAAAAGAGAAAAAAAAGGAGATAGGAAAAAGAGCACTTTGTGCTCAGTAAGACAATAACTTTTTCTCTTTACCCTGCTAGAAAATTCTTCCTCTTTTCTTCCTTCGCTCTAACCCCCTCCCTCTCTCCTCTCTTCCCTCTCCCTCTCCTTTTACATCTTGTGCCCATGAGAGATTTCCTTCAGTAAGTCTTGTGCCTCATCCAAATCTGACAACATATAGAATCTACCCTTTGCCAATACTTTCAGTTTAGATTGCTGAGCAATCATGGCCTGGGCACCGTTGGTTTTGAATAGATGAAGCATTTTCACAAACTCCTTCCTCCTACGTGCTGCAGCTGTGGACATATCAGAAAAAATCTGGCAATTGATTGTCTCATTTACTGAGAATTGTATTTGCTGAATTGCTTTAGATAAGATAGATTCCTTTATCCGGGCGTCTGAGAAATTTAGTAGAATTGTGCGAGGTAATGTGGAGTTAGGAAAGGGTTGGCGCTGGCACCCGGTGCGCTCTGGTTATTGTTGAATCTCTTCGTGTTCTGGGATTACCCTCTAGCCCCTCAGGAACTGCCACAATATGGTGGTTTGACCTTCTGGTATAATTTGCCAAATCGTCCAATTTTGTTTCCAAAGCTCGTCGGCTCTTATCAATCACTGTAACATCTTTTTTAACCTCCATCATCTGATCCTCTAAGGTTGAGATTAGAGTCCCAGCTTCTTGAAGACGGAGTGGAAAGCTAGAGACTGAGTCCTCTATCTTCTCCAGTCGCTGATGGATTGAGGCCAGTTCGGCTTGCTGAAATCTTTTCAGCTCCCGAACCTCATCCAATATTAAGTTCAGCATGTCCTTAACTGCCATCTGGGTTTCACCTACGGACTCAGTATTCATGTCTAGAATAGGGCTGAACGGATCTCTTAAAAATGTAAAACGGGTGTCCACAGCCGATGGTGAGGGCGACTTCCTTGATATTGATTGAACAGTATTAAGATCAGTAGCGATTGATTGATTACAGTCTAGTGACAGCGCTGCTTTGGCTGATTCATCTTCTCTTTGTACTGTCAATAATGATGTTTGCTCATCTTGATGAAGAATCAGAGTAGGCATTGGAATAGTATTAGACGCAGGCTTGCTTATTGCAGGGGACTCGGTGAGACCAGAATTAGTAGTGACTGATTAAGAACCCCCTAAATTACCATCCATGTGCAAATTTTTAGCTGAGCAATTTATCGACTGTGTCAAGTTTATACTGTTTTTTGCATAAACAAGGGGAACTGTTTGGATCCTTTAAGCGAACCAGCCATTTTATCTTTTTTAACTTCATTTGGACCGTCATGGGTGGATAGAATAGGATGCGCAGATTGGGCAGGATGGAGAGCAGCCTGACCAATACTTAACCCCCTTGTTTCGCCCGGTACCGGCCTTTCGGATGTGCTGGTTTTAAATAGTTGTTCAGTGGAAGGCCCCTCTAGCTCATCTGTACTTTCCGAAGACTCTTTTCCAATCGTCTTGGGCGCCTTCAGAGGGTGCAAAATGCGGCGGCCAGGATGCTGGTCGGCCTCCCGAAGTTTGTCTCTGCCCGTCGTACTATCCAAGACCTTCACTGGTTGCCTGTGGGGCAAATAATTAAGTTTAAAGCTCTTTGCTTAACTGCTTTAAAAGAGCTAGAATGGGTGGACGTTCTTTCTCAGTGTTGGCGGCAGCGCTCTGGAATTCTTTACCTGCTACTCTCCGCTCCATCCCCGATCTGCTCCCTTTTAGGAAGTCACTAAAAACCTTCTTATTCTCCACAGTTTAGTTTCACTCGTTCTTGGTTTATTTCTGTTGTGTTGTGTTTTACCATCTCCGAAAAGCGCCGGGACGCCTCTTGGCTGCGGCATCTGTGCGCTATACAAAATAAAATAACATAACATAACATAACATCCTTCATCTCCTTCGCCTGCTGCCGACGAGCTTTTGCTTTGATCCGGGCGTTTAGCAGCTAGCCCATATTGTCAAAAATTGTCAAAATTGCCCCTTAGCGCTGCTAGGAGCGATACTAGAAGTTCTCTTTTCCACTCCCTGAGGTCAAATAAACAGTAGATTGTGCTTCCCAAATTCCGCTTCTCCCAAAACACGGAAGGGAAAAAAAGGACCACTTATCTATCAAGTGGATTAGAAGTCTTGAGTTTCCTTTTGTGGGAGAAGAAAAAGAGAGCACCGAAAGTTATTTTTAAAAAAAAAATATTTTCCTCTCCCCTTTCTCCTTATTATATATCTAATATCAGAGTACTGAATGCACAGATGTGTTCATTGTCAAGACAATCTCACACCTAACACTACTACCAATCCTGTCCACCATACACACTTCAAGCTGTTTACACATTGTTCAAGACAGCTTGGTACAACAAATAATACGAGCCACACATTAAATCTGGCACAGTGGTCTTTATAGACACAAGTGTCTAACATCAAAATTTACAACACCCTGTTCAGAAGTTGTGGCAGAGAGACCAGTCACTCAATAAATTCTAACACACACAGTCCTTGTGAAGCATATAGTCTCCATTAAGAGGCCAGTTGCTCTCAACTCTCTGCTATGCACAACCTTCCTCCCACAGAGTCCCCAAGGTGAAGCCAGGCCCTCAGCAAATCCTACTTTGGACTGTCTCCACCATGTACATGAGGTCTTTGTAGAGGTTTTATGTAACTCCACCGAGTGATGTTAGGGGTGTTCCATCCAGGCATACAAATATTACAGATGACATTTATCTGACTTACTTTGGTCCTGAAAAATAAACTTAAAGAAATGAAGTGATAGTGGAGGGAACCGATGAGATAGTGAGAAACCAGGACATGTTAGACAGCTTCATAAAAGAAATGCCTAAATTTATTGTGAAAACAGACTACAGGAGGGTCTTAAACCTAGTTGAGACCTGGGTGATTAGTATGTATAGCAAACAACGTCTCAACAGGTAATATTTTAAAGACAGTTTCTGGAAGCATGCACATAAATTGAAAAAGAAGGAGACAGGGAAGGGTTAATGGTTGTAGCAACAAATGCAAGAGACAATCTATGGCACCCTTAGGTATAGATTCACAGAAGAATATGGTCACAAACACTTCGAGCAATGTACTAATATATGTTCTTACATGTAGAAACAAACCACCCATATAGAGACTCATTCAACTATCTAGTAAAGAACTATCAGTACCTAGTGAACTTTCTGGAGAAGTAGTCATTTAAACATGTCTCACACCTGGTACTCTCGAGCATGTGCATGCAGTTCTACTGTTAGTTCAACTTGCCATTTAAAACTCCTTCAACAAGCTTTACCTGGCTCTCCTATAACACTTAACTCACTCTTAAGCTAGGCTATGGCTAGGCCATGGAGCACGCTGCTATGTGCTTTAAAGCTAATAAATACACTTAGAAGTTTCAGTGAGCTATGTGTGCACTTACAGGCCCATATGCAGACTTACATTTTTATTGTTGCAGATTGACTTTTATCTTAGCTAAGCATATTGCAACGAGGAGAGCTACAAATACATCCCATTAGACAGTGTTACAAACATCGAAACTATAATCAACACTCAACAAGTCCCTATGGAGTGGAAGAAGGCCATAGTACTGCCAATAAGGAAAAAACCGAATGTAAGCATGGAGGTGCTGGAAAACCTCAGACCTATCTCCTTATTGCCGTACGTAGCGAAAGTGGCTGAGAAGGTGGTCAACGCTCAGCTTACGGAGCACCTGGAGAGATGGAATCTACTTCATCCCTCACAATCAGGATTCAGGGCGGGCTACTCTACGGAGACGGCTCTCCTATGGGCCACTGAGACCTTAAGAGCAGGGGCAGATGCAGGTCATACAATGGCCCTGATCATGCTCGACCTAAGCGCGGCTTTTGACACCGTAGCGCACTCCATCCTGCTACGGTGTCTGAGCGAAGCCGGGGTCGTTGGTCCTGCGCTGTGCTGGCTACAGTCATTTCTTACGGAAAGATGTTTCCAAGTACAGCAAGGGACATGTCGTTCAGTTGAGATGCCACTAGATCAGGGAGTGCCTCAGGGCTCAGCTCTGAGCTCCACTCTTTTTAATCTTTACATGGCCTCCCTGGCGAAAGTTGTACAATCATTTGGGGTGACATTGGTGTCGTACGCCGACGACACCCAGCTGCTGATCTCCCTATCGCAGAACACCTCCAACACCCCCACCAACTTTAAATCCTGTATGCAGGCACTAGCTGAGTGGATGGACTCCCATTGCTTAAAACTCAATGGCTCTAAAACAGAGGTGTTGGTGGTGGGGGGTAAAAGCGAAAACTGGTCAGCTGAGTGGTGGCCTTCATGCCTGGGCCCTACTCCCATACCCTGTGAGGAGGCTAAGAATCTAGGAATCTGGATGAACCCCTCTCTCTCATATGATGGCCACATAAGGCGTCTTGTGGGCAAATGTTTTGGAGTACTAAAGACCCTAAATAAAACTTTAGACCTCCTACCCTTAGCGGCCAGAAGGACATTAACACAGGCACTGGTGACCTCGCGGTTGGACTATGGAAACATTTTGTTCCTAGGGGCCACCGAGGGCAGCCTAGGCCGCCTGCAAGTCATACAGAACTCCGCCGCCAGACTGGTGTTAAGAAGACCTAGGAGGGCTAACTCGCAAAAGGCGCTGGATGCGCTTCACTGGCTGCCTGTGAAGAAACGTGTGCTGTTTAAGTGCCTCCTCTTCTGTCACCGAATTGTCTGGGGCAGGTCGCCCGCCTACCTAAAGGATTTAGTCAGCCGATATGAACCAACTAGGACCCTCCGCTCGGAGGGTGCCGGACTGCTGACAGTCCCCAGGATAAGGAAGGCTAGAATGGGTGGACGATCTTTTGCGCTCCAAGCAGCTCAACAATGGAACAAACTTCCTCCTGTTCTGAGACTGGAGAGCAATGAAGCGCGGTTTAGGGCCAAGCTTAAAACACAACTATACACTGCGTAGATCATAGGCTCTCACGATGATCACTGGTAGCTTCAGCGCGGGGACACGCCGTGATGGCGTTACTGAGCACTCTATAAGCTCTTTTATTATTATTATTATTATTATAATGTTATAAACTAATACGATAATATATATTTCTGTTTTTAGATGTTTATATTATACAACATAAAATGTATACTCTATTTTGTTTTCAGATATCTACTCAGATTCAAAAAGAGCATGTAACATCACAAACAAGGAATGAAGGCTAAACTCTCAAAAGAAAGAGTACATTTAAAAAAAAGTCTCAAAACAAAAAAGACCTGGTGGATGTAATGCTATTCTGGAAAAAATGTCTGCTGGTAAGATAACTAGGCAGTTTCTTCGAAGAGTACTTAAAACATTAAAAAATATTGAAAGTGATGTGAACAAAAAGTAACTTTACCAAGTACACAGAAACAAAAAGGAATAACTAATATTCAAAATGGAAAGGCTTCTAAAGAAGAAAGTCATCTAACAGCAAGGCAGCAACAGTGCAAAGAGATTAGAAGGAGCATGTTTACATGTCATGGGCAAGATGGCGTCCGCCGTGCGGACGTGTGTGTGTGAAAGCTCGGCTCACTTTTGTGGAATTAACTGGGCGTCTGGCCGCTCGCTCTATCCTGGCTGAAGCACGAAACGAAAAACGTGTGGAGGTGACTGGAGGCTTTCGGGGGTGGCTCGGAGAGAAAAATAAAACACCGCTTGTATGCCTTGAAGGCAGGTAGAACGCCGGTAGAATGCTGGAGCTGGATGTCGGAGCCGGAGTATGAGTTTGTGGGCGATGTCCTGCAACCGGCAGCGGAGACTCCTGACGGTTCCTGGCGCCGAACACCTGACATCGTAGTGGACGCAGCCACGGTGTCGAGAGCAGGGTCGAGAGCTGCCGGAAAATCCTTGTCTACCATTAAAAGAGGGAGGTGAGTGCTACATTGCAACACTACTGGATACATTGTGGCAACGTTGGCTATACGGCAGACAGCGCTTTTTTTCTTTCTCTATTTCAACATACGCCGGCTTTGTTGAAAGCAGACTTTGTTTGTAGTTAAGTCCACGGAGTGGCGGGACGGGGTCTTTTCTCTCTTCAATATCTGCTTACTGACAATTTCTAGGGTTTTTAACCTATAGTGAGTTGGAAACTTGATAAATATCGTGTAAGCAGGGGAAAACAAAGGATGCAAGGAAGAAAATAATAAAATAACAAAGACTTGGCCATTGACTCTTTTGAACTCTCCTGTGGCCATTTCTGTCCGGAGTGGGCTCCAGGGATTGTAATACAACCTGTCAGGATTTGCCATGCCGCCCAAAGCAGCCTGAGGTGGGAAAACTCGACCTGTAGGGGAAAGTGTTGTCGGCACGCGGGCTGCTATCGCTGCAAAACAAAAAGAGATACAGGGTATTCAAGACTCTGGAAGTGCCGGCCATACTAAAGATTCTTTAACAGATCACCCAAAGATACCCCAAATGTTTCAGTTGGCTAGTGGGCTGTAGAAAAACAACACTACAGTTCTTAAATCTACAATGGCTGGTGAAACTGGTGGAACTGCCAATGGAGGTGACGGGGAGCAGGATGGGCTATTGCAGACATCTCTAAACGTATCTATACTAGTATCTCCAGCGCCTCATGGTCTGGCCGCAGATGCAGAGGCTGAAGTGGGGTCTAATTCTATAGAGGAAACGGAGGAGGGGGATGGCGTGGCTAGTGAAGATGAAATCCAAGAGCCGCCAAGTAGTAAGGATGGTGAATTCTATTCACTATCCGAACCATCCGAAGGATCCGATATGGAAGAAGTCTAACTCCCAGAAGATGAGGAGGGTTGAAATACCCCAATTATGCTGGAAGGTAATCTTCGTAATAATACCCTCTCTACAAACACTTCAGCTCAAGCCTCCACTATTCGGAAAAAGGATGGGGTGGTAGCGCAGACTCAACCATAATTACCATGGAGACGACGGATTGGGATCTGTCTGTGGGTACATAGGTATTGGAGCAGCTAGATCTTTCTAGTCAAGCTAGTGGGAGTGCCGAAACAGTCGATTCAAGACAAATGTCTTGTTCAGTATCACTGGAAGAAATTTATAGATCTATAAATGACCATCGGTTGGAGGCCCGAGCGGAGCACTGAAAAACCCATACTGCTTGTAGAAAGCTCCAAAATACCGTTCGGCGCCTAGCAAAAACTTGTAACGATTTCACGGATCGTATGATAGAAGCGAGGCGCGGCTCTCATCATTGGAAGATCAGATGGTGTCCCAAGTAGCTGATGTGGCTGAAATCAAGACGCATGAAGAGGATGTTCAGGATAAAATTGCTGAATTGGAAAATCGCCTTCGGCGCAATAATTTGCGGCTACTTGGTGTTCCGGAAGGTCTTGAGGGACAGGATGTGCGCAAATTTGTTGAAGAATTATTTGAGGAAGCACTCCCAGAAGTTACTGAATGGATTTGGAGCCGTGAAATACAACGTGTTCATCGGTTTCCTTTTCGGCAGCGACCATTAAGAAGTGGTCAAGTAGGCCAACAGCAGCCACGGGCTATTTTGATCTCTATGAAAAAAAATTGGCAAGATAGGTATTATATGATATGGCTCGGCCTGATAGGAAGAGAACTGGGAAAGGTATCCAGTTTTTTGTTCGGCCAGATTTTTGCCACTCTACAGTGGAAAAGCGATGGAAATTACGGCAGCTGATCGCTCCTCTACAAGCAAAAGGCCTACAAGTTTTTTTATTGCAACCTGCAACTCAAAAATCGTGAATAAGGGCCAGAGCCGATTCTTCACTTCTGAGGCTGCTGTGAAAGCATACATGCAAACTCTTGCATGATGGGTCGATATATTGACTGGATTGTTTTGGACTTCATGGTTTTGCTTCTGTTTTGTACTAGTTTGTCTCTTTTTTTGTTTGTGACTTATTTTTTTATTTAGATAATAGACAAAAGCTGACTTATTTTTGATTTGGTGAGCCGAGTTGCATGGGAACCACTCACTGAGCATCACAAGGGCCATAAGCCCTGTTGCCTTAGTTAAGTGGGGGCACTTTTGGAGCGAGGGGGGTCAGGGGCGGTGGTGTTTGGGTGTGGGGAGGCCAGGGGACACTCAGGGGTGTGTGGGTTTGGGGGGGGTAAGGGTTAGTGGGGGAAAAATGCTAAAATTTCAGTTCATAGCATCTGTCTTAGTCATGTTGGAGCAAAGATACAATTTTGTTTATTCATTAACGACCTGCAATATATTTGTTTAGATGGCGGCTAGGAAGTTACGAATCTGCTCCTTTAATGTTGGTGGTCCTAATACTGGTTTGAAAAGAAAACGGGTTACTTATGAATTACGTTTAATTAATCCAGATATTCTTTGTCTGCACGAAACGCACATTCCTTGGTCTAACTATAGGGTATTATTAGAACTGGGCTATTCAATTTTGGCAGTGTCTAAACAATCAACTATGAATCGTGGGGAGGCCATAATGAGTAATCGGGCTGTAGCAGGCACGGGTAGGATACGGGTTGATAATTTCGGACGATGGGCCATTTGTGAGTGTATTATAGGGGTCATGAAAGCTACAATATGCACTGTATATGGGTCCAATTTTGATGAGGCAGACATTTTTGAGTTTTTGAATGTGGAGTTAGCACAGTGGCCTATGCTATTAATATTACTTGGCGATTTTAACATACATGGAAATACCCATACTTGGGACTTTCAGCTTCAGCGATATCATGGCTGTAAGCCGAAAGTATATCGGGCACTATATCAATTACTATCCCAACATGGATTAGTCGACGGACGGGCTAAGATAAATCCTGGTACTCCAGGGTATACTTTTTTTTCGTCTTCCCATTCTAAGTTTGAGAGTTTGGATTATATTTTTTTACCTCGGTCTTTAATTACTGGCGCAAAGATTCAAGTTATGCCTCAGATTACTTCGGATCATAGTCCTATAGTTTTAGACGTGATTTGTATACAACCGATACGTCTAATACATGCATTTACTTTTAACAAAAATGTATAAGTGATGAGGAGTTCATAACTCATATTAAGCTTTGGGCAGTGCAATTTTTAGATTATAACAGAGGTACTGCTAGTCAACCGATGGTGTGGGATTCTTTCAAAGTGGGGGTTAGGGGGGAAACGTTTAGCTATGTTTGGGCTAAGCAAAAAGAACAGAAAGCCATGATTGCAGGGCTGATTGAGGAACTTACAGTAGCAGAATGTGAACTTATGTCAGTAATTCAGTCTAATGCTGATTCTCAAGCAGTACAAACTAAGGTTTCTAGTTGTAAAGCTAGGATTAATGGGGTTTGGAGTCAAGATATCTCCGCTCAGTTCAATACTTATAAAACCGAAAGATACGAATATGGAGAGGCAACGGGAAGATGTTTGGCCCAAAGAATGCAGGGTAAACAGGCGTCTCAATGCATTGATATGTTGGAGAATGATAGGGGCGAGTTGGTTGAAACTATAGATGGCATTATGGAGATTTTTCGCAGCTATTATCAAGAATTATATTCCCACGAGGAAATTGCTCAAGATCAAATAGAGGCTTATCTTCATGATTTTGATTTTTCTAAACTTGGGCCTTCTGAGAGGGAAATGCTGGAGGCTCCAATAACTATGCAAGAGCTGCAGGTCGCTGTAGAAGATCTAGCGTTAGGGAAGGCATCTGGCCCTGATAGACTTCATCTGGAGGTCTATCGTTTATTATTTAGTGTTATCAAGGAGGATATGCTCGCTACTTTTATTATGGCTCAACGTGGTAACCCGCCGGCATCTTGGGATGATGCCAACATCGTAGTCTTAAAAAAAAAGATAAGCCCCCTTGGCTACCTGGGTCATATCGGCCCATATCATTAATTAATGCTGATGTAAAAGTATACTCCAAAATATTGGCTACACGGTTGATGCGAGTTACTCCAATGTTGGTATCTTGTCATCAGCATGGGTTTCTCCCCGGTCGAAGCACGGTAAACCATCTCCATCGGTTATAGCGTTAATAGATTACGCAACCGGACTTCAAAAGAATTTAGGTATTATTTTTTGGGATGCGGAGAAAGCCTTTGATCGGGTCACGTGGCTGTTCTTATGGGCAATAATGCATAGAATGGGGTTTGGTCCTTTGTTCATGCAGGCTTTACAAACCATGTATAGGAGTCCTCGGGCTAAAATATGTACTATGGGACAAGAGCCATTACCTGTCTATATTACCCGGGGCATGTGACAGGGCTGCCCTTGTTCGCCTTTACTTTTTGCTATTTATATAGAGCCACTACTGCAGTTATTGGAGTCTACCAATTTCATAAAATCAATGACGTTTGGCGAACACAAAGTACGTGTACTTGCGTACGCTGACGACATTGCGGTGGTGACTTCGGATCGTGAGTCAGCAATAAGGGAGGTTGAATGCCTGACGCAAGCATTTGGACAGGTTGCTGGGTATAAACGTAATATTTCTAAAACCCAAGTTGTCTGTACAGCGGGCCTGTGTGTGAGTGAGCCACGAGTTACGAAAGAGGCTAAGTACTTGGGGATTAAAATTAGGATGTCCATACAGGAGATAATTGACGTCAATTGGAATGATATAATAGGGGCTGTTAAAAGTCAGTTAGAAAATTTTGAATGTTTGCATTTGTCAATGGTTGGCCCCCGTAATGTCCTCAAGATGTGTATCCTTCCCAAAGTGCTGTACTATTTTCAGACGGTTCCTTTAGAGCTGTCCAGGGCACAATTAATGCAGCTTCAAGGCATTACGGATAGGTTTATTTGAGAGTGGAGGAAGCCCCGTTGTGCTTCTAAATACATGAAGCTATCTTTGGAACGTGGTGGATGGGGGTCCCAAATTTTATTTTTTATTACTTAGTATGCCTTATACAAAATGCAAGGTTCATGGTACTCGGAGGGGCTGCACTGCTGTTTGAGTCACCTAATATCTACCAGATGGTATTGGGTAATCCGGCTTGCGAAGCTTTGTTGAAGTTTTATGAGCCAAGTTACTTCAAGCGCACTAGATTTAAAATTATGACCGCAGTTTATAAGGGGTGGAAGTAGCTTCGGAAAATCTTGGCTATTCATTGATTTCTATACATCTTTAGATTCTAGGGCCATATTACCATCTATATTCTGGGATGCAAAGATGCGAACTTGGAGAGATAAAGGGATACGTCGTTTAGGGGATTTTTATAAGGATGGTGCACTGGTTCAATTTACGGATTTAATGGCGGCATACCCAATTTCGAAGAATGATTTTTTAAAAATATTTGCAAGTACGAGACTTTTTATATAAACGCCAACCACAACCTATTGTTAATATTGAATTTATTGAAGATCTCTCAAAAGGGGCTAAGATTGGTGTTTTGGATGAAATGTTACTTTCAAAACAACCGGACGATATTGAAATGCAGGATGTTAAATGGCAAAATCGATTGGGATGCTCGGGCTCATTTTTGCAAGACTCAATTGACATGGCGGGTGCAATAGTTTTGTCTGCAAATTTACGCACTCAACATTATAAAACCGTGTTTAATTGATATCATACGCCAGTGAAAATGATGAAGTGGGGTGATATTTATGATGGAAAATGCTTTCGATGCCAAATGGATGAAGCAGATATTGTTCATATATTTTTTGATTCTAATGCACTTTCTCAGTTTTTTAAATAATAGAGGAATATTTGTTTGAAACAACGAAGGTGCAATGTCATATTAGTCGCGTACTGCTGCTTTTCGGTGGGGGTATCGATATAGAAAGTGCACAGAACTGCTATCCCCACCGATATTTTCTTTTTATGGCAATGGCGGTCGCTAGATTATGTATTGCTACAATTTGGTTGAAACCTGAACCCCCTGTCTTTGAAATGTGGAGAGATAAGTTTTACAATGTGTTCCATCTAGAATTTAATTTATATTGCATCAAATCTAGGAAAAAAATCAACCAGGGTTGAAGATATAGCAGCCAATGCTCCAACATTTTTATCTTTCATTGTGAGTGCAATGCTTTAGACATCCACTTTAGTATTGTTTTAAATGCTATTGATTTTCATTTTTTGTATGCTATCAACTGAACAATAAAGAAAACAAAAAGAAGAAGCATGTTTAGAAATAGAATAATACCGAATTTGGCAGGAAATATAAATCAGTGTAAGACAAGATCAGCAGCTTATAAACAAAAACAACACATAGAAACTGTAGTAGATAAAGCATTGCCTTTTTTAGTATGAAACAGAATGAAAACATTGGAGAGAACAGTGTTCAGCATAAAGAGAAAAAGCCAGAAATAAAGACTTGTAAATAAAACAAACTTTTGTGAAATCTTTAGAGGTGGATGGAAGCATACATCTAACATTGAGATTTTCTTTAATGAAGAAAGCTACTTCCAATGAACACATTAGCGCATGCAGTTGAGGCAACTGGTTGATTATGTTAGATGAAGCGTAGTATTCCCGTTCCAAAGGAAGAGATGGCTCCAAGGAATTTTGAGGAATTCATAGCTAAAGAGATACAGGAAAGATGTAGACAGGCCCCTGTATGCAAGTGGAATTGTGGCAGTATTTGTAGTGTTTGGCAGATATCAATTGATATTTTGTGAACTTTCCTGAGCAAGTTTGCAAGCAGTACTTTGAAACAAAAAGTTACAGTTATGGAAGGATTAGATCCATGCAAAGTAAGAAAGTATAGTAAACTTACAAGGACATTCACTTGCGGGTCTCTTAAAAAAAGTGTGACAAAGCACCCTTCATAATTTCAGAATGTTAGGTGTTCACCACTCAGGTATTACAATTGATATGTTAGTCAAAGAAATGACCCGGCTCAAGACAGTTTAATCTGAAAAAACAAACTATGCTTGTATTTGTGTTTAGGCACTCACTACAAAAGTCAAACGAGAAATGTTGAAAAGTATTTAAAAAAAGTGAAAAACAGAACAATGACAAGTGGAAAGAATTAGCTGTTTATTTAATTGTAGAGTAATAGTTTGACTTCACCACTAGGCAAATTGTATGCAGGTACTGCTATAACAAGTTAGAAGCAAACAAATTGCCAGCTAGAGCAGTACATAACAACTTGGAGTTGGTGCCTATTCCCTAACAAATAGCAGATTTAAATGTTTATGAGTCTACTAATCCAATTTGTAAACCCATTACAGGCCATCGTTTGTATGGAGCTCAAGACAGGGAAGCTGCCACAAATTAACCTACAAAAGGCCTTGAAGGAAGAGTTGTATACTTATCTTTGGATTTTAAAAAGAATATTAAAACTGTTGGTGTAGATAGAGACGATTATGAACCTCTTATCATTCCAGAAAATAGTGTGCATACAAAGGATAAAAAAAATCTGTCACAAGCTAGTAGATATTAGTAAAGTTTAAAATGCGGCATTACACCTTGACAAAATAATATTTATTATAACAATGTTAATGTTATTCAAAATGAGACATTTGTACAATATGAAGCATCCCAATCAAGGAGACAGATAAAAAAGTGGATCTATCCAGATAAGAAGACATTTAGGAACACTACAATATCCATCCTCTACATTCAAAAGAAGTAATAGGTGATGCTATTGAATTAATCCAAATGAAGCAAGTAAAAGGAGCTCCCATGAGTGTATAGGAGTAATCTTTGAAAGCTCACTGTTTTCCACAACTCTTCCCCACTGGACAAGGTGGATACCAGCATTTGAATGCCGTTCAACAAGATTATACACATAAGAGCCAGGATTTGAACAGTGTATTCCCTGCATAGTTCATCTTCCATTTGAGAGTGACTTGACCGGACTTTCATATGTGTGCGGTTAACCATATATTGAAGGCAGGGCTTCATCTACAAAATCTTTCTGCAAAACTATTTATTGCCAAAGTTCATAGAAGGGATAACATTTTCGAATATTGCCTAATCAATTTGATCCCATGCCTATGTGGCACCAACGAGTATTGGTATCATCATCATGATGAGAAAGCTAGGAGAACCTAATTGGTTTCTAACACTCAGTTGTGTTCAGTATGCATGGGATGACCGGCTTGAATTCTTGTGAGAAGAACATTCTAACATAAAGAACAACAAATAAAAACAGCTGGAAAACTTTGTGGTAGATAGTTCAACCACAGATTTGAAGCTATGATGTCTTTTTGTGCAATAAAGCAAAATCCTCCACTTGGAGGAACAACTGATATCTTCTGGCAAAAAGAGTAAATGCAAGAGATGCTGCTTATATACACATGCTGTTATGGTTAAAGGATACACCAGAATATGGAACAGATAGTGATGAGGCTGTCCTGTCTTTCATCAAACAGTATGTCACATGTGCAATCCCAAAAGATAGTTCTGAAATCACATTGAGACAACACATTTTACGTTTTTAAACCCAAAACCCATAGATGTAGAAAATATTGCTGTTGAAAATACAGATGCAAAGGTACATTTTATACAAGATGTCGTTTTGGATTCCCATGACCCGCCATTTCAGAAGGAAGAAGATACAGCTTCTTGTCAGCAATAACACGTACAAAAATGCAGAAATCCCCCCAAAACATGTACAACCTAAGGAGAACAGAATCTTCAAAGTATATTAATGACTGTAATCCAATCATTTTGTAAATAAGGAATGTGAACATGGAAATTGAGTTAATTGCAGACAATTCAATTGCTGTTGCTGGTTATGTGAGAGTTGCTCGTCATGTGAGATGTGGGAAAAGATTTCTGCATAAAGAGTCTCAGCAAGAAATTATACAGCTTCAGCTTGAAGATGCTTTCCCATTGAGTGATAGGATTTAATGAGTGCTCAGATCAGTTGAGCTGAACCAGTTTCTTTTCAAATTCAAGAGGAATCGTTTGGGTTTGTTTAGGTCTAGCCAGCATGTGAAACAGAGTGTTGAAGTCTATTGCAGAAACCCAATACTTAGAAGCGAAAGTACTGCTATTGTCAAAACAAATATGTTGGATACATACTATGCAAGGAATCCAAATCTGGAACATATGTTCCTTTATGAAGTACTGCAACACTACAGGTATAAAAGGAATATAACAGAAAACATACAAGAAGAAAAGTATGGAGTAGTTGGATATGACGGATGTTTGGTC
The DNA here is from genome assembly GCF_964263255.1 of Lissotriton vulgaris. Taxonomy (NCBI): domain Eukaryota; kingdom Metazoa; phylum Chordata; class Amphibia; order Caudata; family Salamandridae; genus Lissotriton; species Lissotriton vulgaris. Next base: position 1,680,277,872 of record NC_141687.1, read on the forward strand.
AAACACACCAAAGGAAATCCGATTAACCATAGAAAACTCAGTTGTCAAACTCTGGACAAGAGATAATTTTTCTATTTAGCACTTCTGCAAATCTTCAATCTTTGTGTGCTGAAACAGAATTACTTGAGGACTATAACTGCTACAAAGATTTTTTCAACAGTGTAGAATACAGTATTTAGTGTTCAGTTTGCCCTATCTATTTAAAAATGTTTAGATTGAGCAAGAAGAAACAATTGCAGCTGAAAGCGCTATGAAAGTTAAAAAAGTAGCCATTGAGTCATAATCCTCTTGGACATATAATTTTTTAGAATGAATCAGCAATAGCCATGAATGAGGTTGCAACTGCAATGGAACAAGCGAGGCAGGATACTATTGATTTTGAATAGTTAGAAGGACAACTAACACTATACAGAAATATGTATGGAAGTAAAAGAGAAAGTCCCACATGGATTCCACCACGAGCAGAAAAAATTTCAATGTTCATTATTTAAACCTATTCTATTAATGCATTAATGACCAAGCTGAAAAGGGAAAAGGTTTCTTAATTAGAGTTCTCACCAGTCATCTACACAGCACTGCATAATCAAATTTATCCTGTGTAGTAACAGCACTAACTGGATTAGCAGCACACAATATTAAAGGAATTACATTAAATCGACAACTTATACTACCTGTCAAATATGATAAACTGGAATACCGGAAATTATCTTGAGAAGCTTGTCATGAAGTATCAAGAGTACTGAAGAAACTGAAACTCAACAATTGGTGATGTGAAAATGTTCTCAAACTTAATGCTTGCCTTTGTACACTTGAGAATGCAGCAGATTTAAAAAATAGAGTATGACGTCCTGTTCTGGAGAAAAGCATTTAATTGTCTTCGGGGACCTATTGCACCTTACTTCTATTAATTGACAAGTTGTTTTCAAGACACTTATTCATACTGAAATAATAAATTCTTTGGGAAGCCATGACAAAATAAAAATGTGGCTATTTTTTCAGATACAAGGAACTAGTTAAGAATATGTGACAAGCAGCTGATGTGGAATATGGAGATATTCTAAAGGACAAAAAAAATAGACGTTTTGACAAAAACGGTTAATAGCTTTGGAAATTTGACTAATCAAGAAACTGTTTACATCTCAAGCACACCAGCACAAATGATGTATAATTTCATTTCAGAAGACAAATCCATAGTTTTAAATGCCTACACTACAAGAGGGTTCCAACTTTAATGAAGAACGACTGGAATTGGAAAACCAGCATATTTTGGAAATTACATCTATTAATAAAATGGAACACCAGGGAGTAACAATACTGCTAACTGATAAAGTACACGCACAAGTGGATTCTTTGGAGAAGTCTGTATTGAAGACTACAGGATTAGAAAAGTGTTTACTCTTGTGTAAAAACTGTTATTTTGCAATGTAATTTGAATGTAGAGGAAGGGTTATTAAATGGTGCTATGGCTAAAGAAATTGATTTTGTTAATTTTCCAAACAGGGATCAGATAGAATTCTTGACTGCTAAGTTTGATCAGATTAATAGCGTAAAGTGAATTGGGTGATGTGTAGTACATTTATTGCTTGTGAAGGACTTCCCACTGTCCCTAGTATACGTAGTAACTATCCACAAATCGCAAGGTTCAAGTGTAGACAGAGCTTTTATGAACATCGGTAGCAGTGTGTTTAAAGAAGCAATGGCATATGTTGCATTGTCTCGAGTATGAATATTGTCTCGTTTGTATTTGATGGAATTTGATAGCCTCTCCCACAGAGTTATAAATTAGCACCTCCCGTACTGGCTGAAGGCTCAAATCGTCTCCACCTGCCGTTTGTGTGGCACAGCACAGGAAGACATGCTGCACTTACTTTGTAACTGAAACATGAGCGAAAAAACTTTTTAAATCATTTTTGAATCACAGAGGCGTAGACAAGCCATGCTGGCCTGTTTTCTTTCAGAGGATCCACAGCTGGACTGTTGGCTGGTGAAGTTCATGAGGCATGTGGGGAGGAAAATGCCACAATTGCTATAGAAACGCTTGAGCAATAACATTGCACTGGGCAGAATGACATCTCCACCCAAATGCAGCCAGCCAAAAGTTATCTAGTAAACAAACTTCTACTATAAATTGCAGTGGTAAAGGACGATTACTTGTTGTAAACCAAACTCTTTTAAAATAAAAAAAAAGAGTACACATTTTTGATTTGTCATTTATAATGACACTTTTTATTGGCATAATTTGTTGCAATTGTTTGAAGTAACTACACTAATTAAAATAAACTTGAAACTTGCATGTTCTTACATGGAATAAAATAATTGCAAGCAATAAAATTGGTGCTCACCCCCGATCTTTGGCGCATTGAGGTGATTGCTTATATATATATATACCTATAAATATATAGATATAGATATATTTGTAAACACGTACTCTCAGAGCCAGGCAGGGTAAATGCTCAAATTAATTTATTTTACATTTACGCTTTTCAGCTGCGTGGCCGCCTTGAGCACAAGTAAAGCACCACTGATCCAGAGCACCTATGACTCTGAGTTGTGCGATAAAGGAAGGACTGATGATGCTCATAAAATACAAGTGACCGGTTCCGCCATCTTGGAGTATGTTGCAGTCAAAAGTGTACACACAGTAGCCAAAGTAATGTTGTCCACACATATTGAAAAATCAGAAAATCAAAATTTCAATAACCTCAATAATCAGTGATCGTGTGCGGCTTGAAATGTGACCAGCACTCATCAACAATACATACAGGTTAAGTGAGTGCTAATGTTCAAGGGCACTCGCTAGTGCCAGAGTCAGCCTGTACATTATAGGTGCGAGGTGGCCTGAAAGTTGATAAGATGTCAGTAGGCTACTGGAACAGTCCCAAGGAAAATTCCCAAGGAATGTGAGTGAGAGGCCTTACAATGATGGCATAGTCCCAGATCGTTTCACTCCCCCATTACAATGCAAGGGCAGGAAGGTGGTCCAGTATATTGGGGCCAGAGTGATATCAGAGACTTCAAGTGAGTAAATGAGGGAGAAGAAAATGTACGCTGCAGCTAGTGGCTCTTTGCATTCATATGCATCATGATGGTAACCTCACTTGTGAACAGACAAGCACATACCAGTGGTCATGATGTACACCCCTTTAGAGTCCCACCATTTTATCATCACATTAACGAAATCTGTGAAGACATTTTTGATCTGTGAAGGGAAACTCCCAGAAGCACCTCCAAAGAAAAGGGTAGGGAACCGTGCTGCTGAACTCACATGTAGGTGGGTCCCTTCCTTTCCTCCTTGCAATTCACGTTGCCCTGAGAGCATGTTTTTCATGCAAGAGGGCTTGCGAGCATCAGTGTTATTTGTATTGGATTTCCTGCTTGCTCTGTCAGGATACACACCGCCTCCCTTAGGTCTGTTGGTCCCAGAAGGAGCGTCTTGTATCTAAATATATATATAACCTTACCTGTGATCATGTTACCTGAAATAAAAATAGAATTTTTAGAACCAAATCATTATGAATAGTAATTTATACTCTCCGATCTCCACAAACACCCAGCAGGTTGAGCAGGTCCTGATTAAGGATATCAGCCCCACAGTGCATCAGTTGCTGCTGGGTGTGAGTTATTTTCAGTGCTGCATCACCCACACCCCCACACTTGCCTCCACAACAGCACGGGCCTGCTGCTTGCTGCTAGCAAGTAGGTCGGGCTGCACACAAACAATGAGTGTGGCCACTTCTTCCTAGCTGAAGACAGGGCGGAGCTGCACCCCTGCCCAGCTGCATAGCCCGCATGGAGTGCGGGTGGCACCCATGCTTCCTGCTTCTGCCATTGGGACTGGAGGAGGAAGAAGTGGTGCTGAGTCCGGAGCAAACGGTGAGAAACGGGAGGAGGACAGACAGAGCCAGGAAAGTGGAATAAGGATCAAACAAAAGAAAGTAACCAAAACGTAAAATAAACACAAGAGTAAAGACAGAGAAAATTAGACAGCAACAAAATTAGTAAAATATTGTTCAGAATCATGTTATGAAAGAGCAAACGGGTTTGGATTCAGATGGATTTAGACAGCAAGGAAAGGGGCACAGGAGGATACAAAAACAAAATGGCTGTGTCATGCGGACTGCTCTGTGCCGTTGAAGATGATTTTTCAGTGCAGCGTGCTACTGGCATGAAAGCAGTGCAAGCATGTGGCCAAGCATTATTGCGCTCATTTGCAGAGTTCAATTCCTGTGGAGTATTTTTGGAGCCCTGGAGAATTCTGCGGAGCAAAACTCTGCAAGGTTCTGGCCAGGCCTAGTTACAAATAGATTGTGTTCTTCCTTCTGTTTCTACTGTTCTGGTGGTTGTTTTTTCTGGATGCTGCTGTAAGTTTTTGATTGCTTGGGCATTATTTCATTCATAAGGAATGGGACGAGGATAGGAAGATGAGGAGGTAATACCTGGATAACTTTCTGGTAATCTTCCTTACCAGATCCTTCCTTATTCATCCCATTCCTTACATGCCTCCTACCCTTCCTTCCTTTCAGCAGCCTTCCTGGTCTTGTAAAGAAAGAAGAAGTTGTGGCAATAGGAGGGGTTTATATGTCTGAATCTCTTTCATAAAAAACGGAAGACATCTTTACAAGAGTGTCTTGGAGAGTGAATGGGCACAATCACTCCATTCGCAAGGAATGTGATCAGTAAGGAAGAGTCAAGGTAATGAAGATTACCAGTAAGTAACTCAGGCATTACCACAGACTCTAACCACAGTCTACTCAGAGAGATTCCACTGTAGAACAATACCGCTCGCCATCAGCGATATACACATAAACGTTAAAGAAAAAGCAAAGTTCCTCTCTGCACATCTTAACTGCTGTTCTGTAGATACAGCTTCACCTTGATTATATTATGAATTATTGGTTCTGTTGAAAATGAGGCACAACGTTTTTATTTGTGCTTTACTAAATTAAAAGTAGATTCTGCTAATGAAATATTCAGAGATTCCATTAAGTGTCTCATCCTATGTTCCTTTCACCCTTTATCTTTGCCATGTAGAAGGTTCAAGTTTAGAGAAGCTGATGAGTTAAGCCAGGTTTTGTGAGACTCAAAGAAATGGTTATGCGCTCTCATTCACCTTTTGGTTTTGTGTGTGGTTCAATGACTGTTCATATAAATAGTCTTACATTTACAGGGATACACCTGTGTTCTCATTTGTAGAGAACAGGGGATGTGCAACAAATCAAAAGTGTTAGAAGTTGGATTTTTGGTAGGCTAGGGCATGTGCCAAAGCCAGGCAGAAACCGCCATTCTAGTCAGGATAAGAGAGTTACGCTCCTACAATAACCCCTGCTCACCCCTTGGTGTGACTTCCTGGCAGGAGATGGAGACGGCATGGTTAGAGGCAGACCAGGCCCTTTGAGGTGCAAGGAAATCTCCTCACTCTTCCCCAATTGCAGCCCAGGTATATTCATCCCTTTCCTGACCCACCTAGACTACCTGGAGCCACTCCTGCTCCCAAGCCTTCTGTCATCAAAAACCCAGACATGCAATCCACAGTCCAGCAGAGGCATACAGGATGACTGAGCAAGAAAATACCTACTTTCTAAAAATGGTATTTTCAAACACAGAATGTGAAAATCACCTTCACTATAAGATACATCTTTAGACTCTGAGTTCAGGTGTACTAAACTTTATTTTCCTAACAAATTACCTGGGCCAGTTGTGTTTATAAGATGGTATAAACAAGCTCCCCATGCTGTCCTATGGGGAACAGGTAGCCTTGCAATAGTGTAAAACCAAATTGCCCATAATTCACTATCAGGACTTGCCACACACACCAGGGCATGTCCTTACTTTCACACACACTGAAGCTGGCCCACAGGGGTACCTTGGGACTACCTTAGGGGTGGCTGAAATGTAAGAAACGGGAAGATAAGGGACTAGCAAGTGTGTGCACTGGCCAAGTCAACATGGCAGTTACAAACTGCGATGGCGGGTCTGAGTTACCTTTTCAGTGCTATTCACGTGGGTGGTACAATCAGTGTTGCAGGCCCTCTAGTAGCATTTGATTCACAGGCCCTGGCACACTCAGAGTGCGTTACTAGAGACTAACAAGTAAATCAAATATCCAATTATGGAAACACCAATCTATAACACAAATTAACACAGGAGCCCTTGCACTTTACAACTGATCAGAAGTGAGAAAAGTGCGGCAAAAACACTGCCAAAAGATGCCAAGTCTAACACATGTCCCCTCCAGCTGAAAGTAGGGAGAACTACCCACCCTCCAGGGAATTCTCTTCACTAAGACGGAAGAACATGGACAGACCATCTGCATTGGCGTGTTTTGTTCCAAGACGGTGTTCCACCGTAAAGCTGATTCCCTGTAGGGAGATGGACCACCTCAGCAGTTTTGGATTCTCACCCCTCATTTGCATCAACCATCTGAGGGACCTGTGGTCTGTCTGAACCCGGAAGTGAGTCCCAAACAGGTATGGTCTCCACTTCTTCGGTGCTCAGACCATAACAAAACGTTCCCTTTCTATGGCAATCCACCTCTGTTTACTGGGGAGTAGTCTCTGGCTAAGGTAGACTACAGGCTGGTCTGGGGCCACCTTCCTTCAGTTGTGAGAGCACTGCTTCTACTCCATGCTCTGAAGCATCATTCTGCATGATGAATTCCTTGGAGAAGTCGGGGCCTTGAGCACGGGTGCATTGCCCTTGGCGGCCTTAACAGCATCAAAAGCCTTCTGGCAGGGCTCAGTCCTGATCACCTTCTTATGCTGCTTCCTGGAAGTCAGCTGTGTTAAGGGGGCAACAATGGTGCCATGCCCCTTAAAAAACCTCCTGTAGTACCCGGTGAGTCCTAAGAAGGCCCGTCACCTCTGTCTGGGTCTTGGGGGGCTCGCAAGCCAGAATGGGTTCAATCTTGGGTTGTAGGGGCACCACCTGGCCGATTCCTACCTGGTGTCCCAAGTACCCCATCGAACCCTGCCAGATGCGGCACTTACTGGCCTTGATGGTGAGGCCTGCCCTCTGCAGTGCCTTCAACACTTCACTGAGGTGCTGCAAGTGTTCTTCCCAGCTGGACCTGAACACTGCAATGTCATCCATGTAGGTGGCACTGAAATCCTCCATCCCAGCCAACACCTGGTTGACTAACCTCTGAAAGGTGGCAGGGGCATTCTTCAACTCAAAGGGCATCATCCGGAACTGGTAATGTCTTTCTGGGGTTGAAAATGCTGACCTCTCCTTGGCCCCATTGGTTAAGGCAATCTGCCAGTACCCAGATGTTAATTCATAAGTGATGGGGAACTTGGCAGCTCCCAACTGATCAATCAGCTCATCAGCTCTGGGGATGGGGTGTGCATCAGTCCTGGTGATGGCACTGAGCCGATGGTAGTCCATACATAACCACAGTTCTGGAGTGGCACCGGGTGCAGCAGCCTTTGGCACCAAGCCCACTGGGCTTGCCCAAGGACTGTTGGAAAGCTTGATCACCCCTAACGCCAACATCTTAGAGACCTCCTATTTAATGCTGGCCTTGACCCGGTCAGTCAACCTGTACATTTTGTACTTCACAGGAGGGCTGTCACCGGTGTCCATGTCATGGGTACACCAGTCAGTAACACCTGGGGTCAGGGATGACAGTGGAGCAAACTGTTGCAACAACTGGTGTCAGTCGCTCCGCTGCTCTGGAGTCAGTGTAGGGGAGAAGATCACACCTTCCCCTGACCCATCGCGCTCCTTGGTAGAAAGTAGATCAGGGAGAGGTACACTCTTCTCTTCCACCCCATCATCTGTCGCCAAGAGCCTGCTCAATTCGGACCTCTCGAAGTGGGGCTTGAGGTGGTTCATGTGGAGGACCCTCAAGGGTTCCATGGAGCCCACAAATCCACCAGGTAGGTGACATCACTTTTGCACTCCACCGCCTCACATGTTCCAGTCCACTTGTCCTACAAGGCACAAGGTTCTACTGGGGCCATGACCCTCACATTTTGCCTAGGTTGAAATTCGACCAGAGTGGCATTCCGGTCATACCACCTTCTCATTTCTTCCAGGCTTGCTTCTAGGTTTGCCTGCGCAAATTTCCTGATGTGGGCAGTTTGGTTTCCGAAGGCCAGCATGTAACTAAACACATCGTGGGGAGCTTTCCTTGGAATAAACCCAAGAGATTTCTGTGGTACCTCCTTGTACGCAAAGGGAAGGAACAACAAGAGGACGTGCCACTTACACCTCAAGGTCTGTTGAATCTCTTTGCAACAAGAACAATTGAGAGACAGAATGCAGAACAATGTCATACATTCACCCCAGTACAGAGATCTGGGCCTAAATCCATCGTTTTTTTTGCTCACCATACCCTTCCACTTTGGACCCGCCATATGCAAATCAGTCTTGACCCTTCAACCAATGGGAACAGTCCAGCCTGAACTGCCTGGCAAGGTCCTCCCTGGACTGGAAACAGGCATCTTAGGAGCGGTTTTGGGCTTTCAGCCCTCATCAACCATGATAGCTTGACGCCAGTGGCACAGAGAGAACAGGACTCATGTCTGGACATACCCGTCCCTCTTGGTGTGACAAACGCAAAGAGAAAAATTGATGGGCAGAATGCAGGACAATGTCATACATTTACCCCAGTATAGAGATCTGGGTTTAAATCCATTGTTTTTTTTGCTCACCATGCTATTCCAGTTTGGAACCAGCCATATGCAGATCAGTCTTGATCCTGCGCACAATGGAAACAGTTCCAGTCCAAACTGCAAGGCCAGGTCCTCCCTGGACTGGAAACAAACATCGTAGGACTGATATCGGGCTTCCAGCCCTCATCAGCCAGGATAGCTTGCCTCCAGTGGCATGGAGAGTACAGGACTCAAGTCTGGGCGTATCCGCCCAACTCCGGGTGGCAAATGCAAAAAGAACAGTTGATGGACAGAATGCAGAACAATGTCATACATTCACCCCAGTACAGAGATCTGGGCTAACTCTATTGGTTTTTTTGCTCACCACGCCATTCCAGTTTGGACCTAGCCATAAGCAAATCAGTCTTAACTCTGCGTCCAATGTGAACAGTCCAGCCTGAACTGCCAGGCCAGGTTCGGGTTGCATATGGCTGTGTCCAAACCGGGGTGGTGTGGTGAGCAACAGAATGATGTATCAAACCCAGATCCATGTAACTGGGGGTGAATGTTGATTTTTTTCCAGCATTCAGTCCATCAATTATTTCTTTTGTATATGTCGCCTTAAGCGGGAAGGGTATTTGCTTACTACACTACTGGATTCATGCTAACCTGGCTGATGAAGGGTGATTCCCTAAAACCTGTCCCAGGATGCTTGCTTCCAGTCCGGGAAGGACCTGACTTGGCAGTTCGGGCTGGACTGTTCCCACAAGGAACAGGGTCAAGACTGATTTGCATATGGTTGGGTCCTAAACTGGGGTGGTGTGGTGAGCAAAATAATGATGGATGAAACCCAGATCCTTGCGACTTGGGGTGAATGTTTGCATTGTCCAACATTCCGTCCTTCAATTGTTTCTTTTGTGGGTGGTAAGGTGTGGTGAACTTGTAGTTTACACCACACTCCTTCCACAGGGATGCCATATACCTGGATTTTAAATTGGTCCCCCTGTCAGAAACCACCTCTTTGGAGAAACCCAATCGGGTATAGATCCCCATTAACGCCCAGCCCACCACTGGCTCCATTGGTTGTCCTGAGAGGAATTGCCTTCGGGTATTGGGTGGCATGGTCCTGCCAAAGGCACATCATGAGCAAGACCGAGAAGGAAGGTCCTGAAGCACTGGGGTATCACCAGCACAAGGGGCTGACCCAGGCTGAGTAACATTAGGCTCACTATAAAGTAGATCATTCTTCCAGTACATCCATTGTGATCTGGACTAATCACCAGCTGCCTGGTCTTCAGACTGCCACCGCAGAACCACCAGAGAAGGGCACTCCTTCTGCTCCTTGCAGAATTCCTCCCTGGTGGGACCCCCTTCTTGATGCCAATGGGTCAGCTCAGAGATGCCCCCCAGTTCAGCTACCTGCTCCCCTCTAGGCACCGGGGCGTCCCTCTCCAGATCAGCCTACCCCAAGTCCGTGGAAACTTCAGGGGCTGGTTTCCCGTGCCCTTGCCCTTTTTCTTGGCAGGAACTTGGACCACTGTGTTTGGTCTCCAAGACCTGTTGATCACCCTCTCTGGTCGCCATTGACCGAGTGGACACACATGCCCACTCTGGCAACATAAGCGTCTCCAAGTGAGACCTGAGCTTAACATCCTTCCATAAGGACTGCTTCAGGTCGTTACCTAGCAGACAATCTACAGACATGGAAGGCTAAAAACCAACCTCAAGGGACCTGAGACCCCCCCAACTCGAAGGGAACCTTTACCACTCTGAATTGTTCACCACAATGACTTAGTGGAATGTCCCTGGGACTACCTGCTTCTCAGAGACCAGATGACACCGGACTGATTTCACACTGGCTCCAGTTTCTCTGAGAGCCTCTACCCTTTTTCCATTGATGGTTACCCAGATGATGTATGTCTCTGTGTTAGAGGGCACTTGGTTTCTTGGGACCATCTTACAGTCCCCTAGTGAGATGTGTGTACTCCTCCTCCCCCAGCGCTACACTAGCCTGCACCTAGGATTGCCCCCCGATGGGTGGCTGTGCCCCCTATGGCACTTGAGTTCCCCCTTCATGTGACCCAACTGGTCACATGTAAAACACTTGTCTCAGCAGGCTTTCCTGATGAGACCCCTTTTTTCTCGGCTCCTGAGGGATGGGAACCTTACCCTGGGTTTTAGTTTGGGGCCCTTTCGAGAACTCCTGTGCTTTACCCTTGTCACCCCCACTTTACTGCTGGGGACCCTGCCCACCTTTGGCTGAGTCTCCTCCATACACTTCCTGTGGACCGTGGTACTCACCCAGGGGTCGGCCTCCATAGCAAGCTTCCTGGGGTCAGTCAGCATACTATCAATTAGGTGCTGGTGCAGATCTGTAAAACATAGATTAGACAAGTGCTCCCATGCAATCAAATTGTAGAGCCCCTGAAAATCTATCACATTACTGCCCTTCACCCAGTCATCCAGTGACCTGCAAAACATATCTACACATTCCAACCAACTGTTGGCATCGGACTTCTTACTGGACCTGAACAGACCATACTTAGCGAGAAGGGAGTCTTTCATGTCTGAATAAGTGAGGTGATACCCCTTACCCAAAGCTATTATAGAATTCCTCAATAAATCAATCAACCATTTGTAGGGCGCACTAATCACCTATGAGGGTCTCAAGGCGCTTAGGTGGTAGGGGGTTACAGCTACTGCTCGAACAGCTAGGTCTTGAGAAATCTCCTGAAGGTCAACAGGTCCTGGGTTTGTCGCAGCTGTGTGGGGAGGGTGTTCCATGTCTTGGCGGCGAGAAATGAGAAGGATCTGCTGCCGGTGGAGGTTCTGTGGATGCGTGGGATGGAGGCGAGGGTGAGGTCGATGGAGCGAAGCTGGCGGTTTGGGGTGTAGAAGGTTAGACGTTTGTGGAGGTATGCTGGTCCAGCATTGAGGAGTGCTTTGTGGGCATGAGTGAGGAGCTTGCAGGTGATCCTCTTGTTGATTGGGAGCCAGTGCAGATCTTTCAGGTAAGCAGTGATGTGGGTGTGGTGGGGTATGTCAAGGATGAAGTGTGCGGAGGCGTTCTGTATGTGTTGGAGTCTTTTCTGGAGTTTGGCCATGGTACCTGCGTAGAGGGAATTGCCGTAGTCCAGTCTGCTGCTGACGAGGGCCTGGGTGACCATCCTTCTGGTTCCGGTGGGGATCCATCTGTAGATCTTGCAAAGCATGCAGAGGGTGTAGAAGCAGTAGGAGGAGATGGCATTGACTTGCTGGGTCATTGAGAGCGATGAGTCCCTCGCTTCTTCTGGGAAGAGAGGCCACAATCCTGCTCCCTTATTCTCCTCCGGGACTCCATTCTTGGGTATCGCTGCCTCGTAACCCTGAAACCACCTTTGTATGTCATTCCCCTACTTGAAATCTTTGCCTACGTTATTTGGGATGTGCACAATCCTGTCTGCCTGTCTTGACAGGTTGCTCCCACCATCTGACCTGGCTCTACTCCTCTGATCCAGCTCCTTTATCCTGAACGCATGCTCTAACATCATCCTTTTCTCCTCCATGGCTAACTTAAGTTTCTCCAGTTCTACTGCAACTCTCCTTACTTCCCGCCTGTCCTCCCGCTCTCCTGGGGAGAGGTCACTGCTGCTTGGCCTGGAGGGCTCCCCCCCTCCCAAAAGTACATTCACCCTGGGAATAGGCTCCTCCGCCTCTCCACTGAGATCATCAGACACTCGCTGGCATGTCTGGCTGCTACCCAGACCCTCAGCGCCTTTTGTAGCTTCTCCTTCCTCATGAGGCCTCGGACTTGGACTTTAAGGTTTTTGCAAATTGATTTCAATTCCCTAACATTGTAGTATTCCAACCTATCCTCCTCAAAGGCAATTTCAAGGGATGCAACAGATGATGCTCTTGATTAAGGCATGATGAAGTAGCAAATTCAAACTGGCAAGATTAAAAATAGGCCAAAAAGTAAAAATACCAGTATGTGGCACGGAAGGGTCTGCAATATGGCAATAATGCACACCAATCAATGGAAGTCAAGGTCAAAAGCAAGTCCTATCCTCACCGCTGACAACCAATGTTAGAAATTAGATTTTTGGTAGGCTAGGGCATGTGCCAAAGCCAGGCAGAAATCACCACTCTAGTCACGATAAGGGATTTACACTCCCTGCTCACCCCTTAGTAGCTTGGCACGAGCAGTCAGGCATATCCTAGAGGCAGTGTGTAAAGCAATTGCACATAACCAACAGGAATACAGTGTAAGCACTACAAAAGGACACCACACCAGTTTAGGAAAATATCTCATATTTTTTATATTCTCAAGACACGATCAAAAATGATAAAAATCCACGATACAGTACATGCAAATCTTCGGTTATCAAAATAGGCTTGAAAAACAGTTCCTTGATGTTGTTTAGCTCCGTCCAGGGTGATCATGGTGTCGTGAGCAAACAAATCCAAACAGTTCTGGCTGACTGCGGGGTCGCGGGCCAGCTACGGTGTTGGGAAGACCCGCAAACAGTACCTTTTAGAAATGCAGGGCTTCGGCGACCTCTTGTTGAGCTTTTGAAAGCAGGGTGCCAGCAGGCTTCAGTTATCGGGTCATTGCAGGAGTCTTCAGGACCTTGAAATCACACGATTTGCAGATTAAACTCCTCGCATTTGAATTCAGGAACACTGGCGTAGATGGGCGTTGGTTGCTGAGGTGCGAAGTGCAGCGGTGCAGCCCTCAGGTCGCAGAGCGAGCAGCGGCTCGAGGTGACATCAGGTGACGTCGTCGGTGAGACCAGGGTCGTGGTGCGAAGTGATGCGGTGCTCGTCACGGTGCTGGCAGGTCACGGTGCAAGCAGCGTTGTCGTCGTTGCTGAAGCGCTGTAGTCAGCTGACGAACTGGAGTCGATGGCGCCGGTATTGGTAGGCCAAGGCTGCAGTACCGGATGAGGGTGGTGCGTCGTGTAACTTTAGGAGCGGTGCCCTCGAACCACGGTGCAGGCAGTGGCGTCAGAAGAAAAAACTCAGGGGAAACTCGCCAAAAGATGCCAAGTCTAACAAAAAGGAATAAACTTTCGTGCAATTATAATAAGACTGTAGAAATACAAAAATGCCTCACTTATCATATCTAAGAACATTCACAAGTATTGCTCAAGAGATTATGGGGATGCTGATGGTATTCAAAATAAATAATTCCCAGTAAAAGTGAGGATCACCAACAGGAAGAGCATCATTCATGTTCATTCATTTTCAGTAATATTCCTGAATATATGTAATCTACTGGAGAAATTAGGACACATGGGATCAACAGTCCTGAATTCAAGTATTCTACTGGAGAATTTAAGAAACATGGGTTCAGATTAAAAGTTGAGGCATTATTTGTTACCCCTGACACATATTAATACCAAGAAGTATGTTATTTATTGGGTGTAATAAATACCACCTATTATGAGTTTATGGTGAATAACATGGGAATGTTGGGTTTAAAACACCAAAATACACATAATACAGTATGCTTCTCCTTGTTAAATTACGGCAAGCATGACCTGTTGAAATTGAATGAATGGTTAGTTATTAAACGCATCCAATAATTATCGCAAGGGTTAAATAAAACCAAACATGTAATTTCTTCCCATCCGTAAACAGGGGTTTGCGCATGAGACATAATTAACCCCCAATTTTTAATCAGACCCACAGAGTCAAAGTGAGTAAATTGCAAAAGTGCAACTTTGGCCCAGGGGCTGCTTTTGAGGAGTAAAGATTTGCCGTTCTTGCCCGTTCTTGAAAAGCCCACGAGAAACTGAAATAGGATTAAAAGTGCCCAAATTCAGTGGCGTAGCTAGAGCTTCTGGCGCCCGGGGCTTTCCCTCAGATTGCCGCCCATGGCTGATAGCGGGAGGGGGAGGGGGGCTGCGGAAAAAAAGATGTATTTGCTCCGGAGCCTCCAATGAAGTCAACCATGTAGCTTGGCTTTACTGCACCAAAAACTTCCAGCGTGTTATTGATATATAGAAGTTAATTTTACACAAGTGACTTAGATAAATCGCACACTGCTTTTGTGTTCTGACATTCTTTGCATGCTTTATGTCATAAAGTTAGACATACTCCATTATGCCATCTCGTTATAATGTATTGTTGTGAACGTATCTGGGACCCTAATTAAATATTCCCGATGTATGCCCTTATGTGGTTATAACAAATCATATCCTTATAAAGGCATAAGAATCATATCCATATTTAGTAATAGCCAATGCAGTCCAAATACGGCAAGGCTACTTCCTTAGACTCCTAGAAAATACAACGAGTTCTTTAAAGAAACCAAACCTCCAGCAAACTGGGAATTCCCCATGCTTTTGTTTTGATTTGTCCTAGAACTCCTGCGAGTCCTGAAAGAACTGCCAGTTCTTAGTGACATCTTTTATTGACGTATTATGTCCAACCTTACGTCAAACACGGCACCTTCCAGGTATAAATATACTAGCGTTTGCCTTAAGCAACACACGGTGGTTTGGAGCAGAGCGGCTATCTGCTTATCCGAAGCCCAGCTGAAGCGAGTGCCAAAGGAAGCCGTCCCTCCCATTTGACGCACTGAGAAAGACGCTGTCTTTTTCTCCTGCAGAGAAAATCCAGCTCCAGTGTTTCCAGTCACCCTTGTGGGTTACTGGGAGATCGAGTCCTGAGAACGAGATAAGAGACCTCCTTCATTCTAAAACCAAGGTACGGAGCTGATTAGACCCTTAGAGAATTCTTGATTCAGATTCTTGGCAAAACTAACTCAACTTAAACTGCAACTCCCTTTCTCCTTCCCACGTACTAGGCTTAGGTTAGGTACACTGGGGTAGCTGTATTTAGAAGCACCAGTTGAGTAAGTTTAGTCAACTTTTATCATTGTATGTAATTGTATATATTTTATCCGTTTTAATTATCCTATTGCTCAGAAACCATATCAATGCTTTTACAGGATTATTTCATAATACTCCATTTACTGTACGCACTTTACTTTATGACAAGTATTGCAATTGTGGCAATTCACT